>NC_063278.1:15522957-17922957 GCF_910591885.1 Bombus terrestris
AACCCAACCTAACCCCAACCTAACCCCAACCTAACCCCACCCAACCTAACCCCAACCTAACCCCAACCTAACCCCAACCTAACCCCAACCTAACCCCAACCTACACCAACCTAACCCCAACCTAACCCCAACCTAACCCCAACCTACCCCAACCTAACCCCAACCTAACCCCAACCTAACCCAACCCCAACCCCAACCTAACCCAACCTAACCCAACCTAACCCCAACCTAACCCCAACCTAACCCCACCCTAACCCCAACCTAACCCCAACCTAACCCAACCTAACCCCAACCAACCCCAACCTAACCCCAACCTAACCCCAACCTAACCCCAACCTAACCCCAACCTAACCCCAACCTAACCCCAACCTAACCCCAACCTAACCCCAACCTAACCCCAACCTAACCCCAACCTAACCCCAACCAACCCAACCTAACCCCCAACCTAACCCCAACCTAACCCCAACCTAACCCCAACCTAACCCCAACCTAACCCCAACCTAACCCAACCTAACCCCAACCTAACCCCAACCTAACCCCACCAACCCAACCTAACCCCAACCAAACCCAACCTAACCCCAACCTAACCCCAACCTAACCCCAACCTAACCCCAACCTAACCCCAACCTAACCCCAACCTAACCCCAACCTAACCCAACCTAACCCCAACCTAACCTCCAACCTAACCCCAACCTAACCCCAACCTAACCCCAACCTAACCCAACCTAACCCCAACCAAACCCCAACCTAACCCCAACCTAACCCCAACCTAACCCCCAACCTAACCCCAACCTAACCCCAACCTAACCCCAACCTAACCCCAACCTAACCCCAACCAACCACCCCAACCTAACCCCAACCTAACCCCAACCTAAACCCAACCTAACCCCCAACCTAACCCCAACCTAACCCCAACCCTAACCCCCAACCTAACCCCAACCTAACCCCAACCTAACCCCAACCTAACCCCAACCTAACCCCAACCCAAACCCCAACCTAACCCCAACCTAACCCCAACCTAACCCCAACCTAACCCCAACCTAACCCAACCTAACCCCAACCTAACCCCAACCTAACCCCAACCTAACCCCAACCTAACCCCAACCTAACCCCAACCTAACCCCAACCTAACCCCAACCTAACCCCAACCTAACCCCAACCTAACCCCAACCTAACCCCAACCTAACCCCAACCTAACCCCACCTAACCCCAACCTAACCCCAACCTAACCCCAACCTAACCCCAACCTAACCCCAACCTAACCCCAACCTAACCCCAACCTAACCCCAACCTAACCCCAACCTAACCCCAACCTAACCCCAACCTAACCCCAACCTAACCCCAACCTAACCCCAACCTAACCCCAACCTAACCCCAACCTAACCCCAACCTAACCCCAACCTAACCCCAACCTAACCCCAACCTAACCCCAACCTAACCCCAACCTAACCCCAACCTAACCCCAACCTAACCCCAACCTAACCCCAACCTAACCCCAACCTAACCCCAACCTAACCCCAACCTAACCCCAACCTAACCCCAACCTAACCCAACCTAACCCAACCTAACCCCAACAACCCCCTAACCCAACCTAACCCCAACCTAACCCCAACCTAACCCCAACCTAACCCCAACCCAAACCCAACCTAACCCCAACCTAACCCCAACCTAACCCCAACCTAACCCCAACCTAACCCCAACCTAACCCCAACCTAACCCCAACCTAACCCCAACCTAACCCCAACCTAACCCCAACCTAACCCAACCTAACCCCAACCTAACCCCAACCTAACCCAACCTAACCCCAACCTAACCCCAACCTAACCCAACCTAACCCCAACCTAACCCCAACCTAACCCCAACCTAACCCCAACCTAACCCCAACCTAACCCCAACCTAACCCCAACCTAACCCCAACCTAACCCCAACCTAACCCCAACCTAACCCCAACCTAACCCCAACCTAACCCCAACCTAACCCCAACCTAACCCCAACCTAACCCCAACCTAACCCCCACCCAAACCCCAACCTAACCCCAACCTAACCCCAACCTAACCCCAACCAACCCCAACCTAACCCCAACCTAACCCCAACCTAACCCCAACCTAACCCCAACCTAACCCCAACCTAACCCCAACCTAACCCCAACCTAACCCCAACCTAACCCCAACCAACCCCAACCTAACCCCAACCTAACCCCAACCTAACCCCAACCTAACCCCAACCTAACCCCAACCTAACCCAACCTAACCCCAACCTAACCCCAACCTAACCCCCCACCCTAACCCCAACCTAACCCCCAACCTAACCCCAACCTAACCCCAACCTAACCCCAACCTAACCCCAACCTAACCCCAACCTAACCCCAACCTAACCCCAACCTAACCCCAACCTAACCCCAACCTAACCCAACCTAACCCCAACCTAACCCCAACCTAACCCAACCTAACCCCAACCTAACCCAACCTACCCAACCACCCCAACCTAACCCCAACCTAACCCCACCAAACCCCAACCTAACCCCAACCTAACCCCAACCTAACCCCAACCTAACCCCAACCTAACCCCAACCTAACCCCACACCCAACCCTAACCCCAACCTAACCCCCAACCTAACCCCCCCAACCTAACCCCAACCTAACCCAACCAACCTAACCCCAACCTAACCCCAACTAACCCCAACCTAACCCCAACCTAACCCCAACCTAACCCCAACCTAACCCAACCTAACCCCAACCTAACCCCAACCTAACCCCCCAACCTAACCCCAACCTAACCCAACCTAACCCCAACCTAACCCCAACCTAACCTAACCTAACCCAACCTAACCCCAACCTAACCCAACCTAACCCCAACCTAACCCCACCTAACCCCAACCTAACCCAACCTAACCCAACCTAACCCCAACCTAACCCCAACCTAACCCCAACCTAACCCCAACCTAACCCCAACCTAACCCCAACCTAACCCCAACCTAACCCCAACCTAACCCCACCTAACCCCAACCTAACCCCAACCTAACCCCAACCTAACCCAACCTAACCCCAACCTAACCCCAACCTAACCCCAACCTAACCCCAACCTAACCCCAACCTAACCCCAACCTAACCCCAACCTAACCCCAACCTAACCCCAACCTAACCCCAACCTAACCCAACCTAACCCCAACCTAACCCCAACCTAACCCAACCTAACCCAACCTAACCCCAACCTAACCCAACCTACCCAACCTAACCCCAACCTAACCCCAACCTAACCCCAACCTAACCCCAACCTAACCCCAACCTAACCCCAACCTAACCCCAACCAACCCCAACCTAACCCAACCTAACCCCACCTAACCCCAACCTAACCCAACCTAACCCCAACCTAACCCCAACCTAACCCCAACCTAACCCCAACCTAACCCCAACCTAACCCCAACCTAACCCCAACCTAACCCCAACCTAACCCCAACCTAACCCCAACCTAACCCCAACCTAACCCCAACCTAACCCCAACCTAACCCCAACCTAACCCCAACCTAACCCCAACCTAACCCCAACCTAACCCCAACCTAACCCCAACCTAACCCCAACCTAACCCCAACCTAACCCCAACCTAACCCCAACCTAACCCCAACCTAACCCCAACCTAACCCCAACCTAACCCCAACCTAACCCCAACCTAACCCCAACCTAACCCCAACCTAACCCCAACCTAACCCCAACCTAACCCCAACCTAACCCCAACCTAACCCCAACCTAACCCCAACCTAACCCCAACCTAACCCCAACCTAACCCCAACCTAACCCCAACCTAACCCCAACCTAACCCCAACCTAACCCCAACCTAACCCCAACCTAACCCCAACCTAACCCCAACCTAACCCCAACCTAACCCCAACCTAACCCTAACCCCAACCTAACCCCAACCTAACCCCAACCTAACCCCAACCTAACCCCAACCTAACCCCAACCTAACCCCAACCTAACCCCAACCTAACCCCAACCTAACCCCAACCTAACCCCAACCTAACCCCAACCTAACCCCAACCTAACCCCAACCTAACCCCAACCTAACCCCAACCTAACCCCAACCTAACCCCAACCTAACCCCAACCTAACCCCAACCTAACCCCAACCTAACCCCAACCTAACCCCAACCTAACCCCAACCTAACCCCAACCTAACCCCAACCTAACCCCAACCTAACCCCAACCTAACCCCAACCTAACCCCAACCTAACCCCAACCTAACCCCAACCTAACCCCAACCTAACCCCAACCTAACCCCAACCTAACCCCAACCTAACCCCAACCTAACCCCAACCTAACCCCAACCTAACCCCAACCTAACCCCAACCTAACCCCAACCTAACCCCAACCTAACCCCAACCTAACCCCAACCTAACCCCAACCTAACCCCAACCTAACCCCCGAGCCTGCCCCGTTACTTGAATTCGAATTACCAACCGGGACCCGAACCGAGCCTGTCCCGTCACCCAGCTTCTCGGACCTCGCCAACCCTGTCACCCAACTTCCCAACCCGCGCCAACCCCGTCACTCAAGTTTCCAACCCGAGCCTGCCCCGTCACCCAACCTCCCGACCCTCGCCAACCCTGTCATCCAACTTCCCAACCCGCGCCAACCCCGGCACTCAAATTTCCAACCCTCGCCAACCCCGTCACCCTACTGCCCAACCATCGCAAACCCCGTAGAACTACTTCCCAACCCCATAGAACTGCTTCCCAACCCGCGTCAACCCCGTCCCACAAATTTCCAACCCCGCCAGACCCCGTCGGCTATCTCTCTCCGACCCCCAACCGTCCTATAGCCCTAAGCGATGCCCGGGTTATCCGAGTCCGGTATAGCGGCAACGCTCGGAAATGATTTCGTTGGCAAAAGACATGCTAGATGTACGAAAAGGAATGTAATCGCAATGCACTTTACATATGTATCTATCTATCTATCTTTCTCTGTGAGGTGGTGCGGTGTGCGTGATAGGGGGGGGGGTGGAAAATAAATCACTCGATATTGTTCGACGGTAGTTATTTATTTATTTATTTATTATTAATTAATTAATTTAGGTTCACGATATATCTTCGTGCGCAGGACGCGTGATACAATTATCGGTTCGCGGTTACAAGTTCGAGCTCCGTGTGTTACGTTTCGCGGTGCGATTCGTGTCAGGACGATTGTACCAAATGTCGAGTCGAGAAATCCGGATTCGCTGTTACCGCCAACTACCAACGATCAGTTCGGATCAGGGACTCTTGCTCGTCTCGTGGCATACGACAGAATCCTCTTGTGTCCCTTAGGAAGGACTGTGATGAGTGTCTCTGAGGATACGGAATCCTTGGATTCGTTCAGGAAAGTGTTGGTTCGGACAGTGAGGGAAATGGACGTCGCTGTTAATTGACTAAATTCTGTGTTGGTCGCTGGAAATTTATGTAAGGCACCATTGAGGGAAAGTTGCTAGCACGGAGCGTCGTACGTGAGGAAAAGCAGATTTCCTGCTTTTCCCCGCAGCGGATGGTATGTGTAGGAACTGTTCAGGCAATGATTATTTGTCCCTTTAGAGAACCTTGGCTACCTACATCCTAAGATTTATAGCGGGTCCGGGTCCTAACTGAAAAATATATTCGGTGAACATGTATCGACATCTGGCCGTCGTCTTCTTCGAAGGGTAGAGTCTTTGTGTAGCGAGCCGCGGGATAGAAACCGTTGGGAAGTTCGCTGCCGAGTGGCGCTACGTATGTTATGAATGTCGTATCCTAAATGGTGTCTGCAGCAAGGATCAGTAAGTATGTTTTTGTAGAGGTGCGTTATGCTGTCCGTAATAGTAGTAGTTGTCCTCTCAAGGTGTCTCACGTTCCAATCCAGTCTGGATTATCCAAAATTCTTTTCGCGGCTTTTGGAGATCCAAACTGAACTGGTGCGTAGTTCTTAGCTTGGCATCGTTTTCCAAAGAATAATCAACGAATTAATTTTTTGGAAAACGATGTCAATTACCAGGTCTCACTACGCGGAGGTGACTGCGCAAGAGACCCGCCCATGGGTTATTTATCTTTATACATCCATCTCGACATTCAACCCATTGGCAGAACCCATCGAGTTACGACTCTACTTGACCATGGGCCTGCGTAAAGAAATAGTTGTTTCGTACCCTAACTGCGAAACACATATCTTCAACGCAGCGCTTACATGAATCTTTACAAACGTAGAACAAAACATACATAACGCGACATCTATCTCCCACACAACGATTACATAGATCCGTACAAATATTGTACAATAATTGGCATCCCTATTGGCAGCATTCGGTATCAAAGACACATTTATATAACTTGGAACGAATGAAAGAAAATGAAGCTAACGAACGAACTCACAAACTTACGCGACGTACCCCCGTGCACCGGATAACCCGAAGGATTAGCGGAAAGCCCAAATATTGACCATAACTCGATTCCTGTTTCGCCGTTCGAAACTTATACGAGTCGCGGTCGATGGCGCCGACCGATGATGCCAGTGATCCGCTGGTGATCCAGCCGTGGATCCAGCACATAGGCCGGCAACTTAACACACTCCAACTGAACATGTGGAACCCGGGGAGGGGCCGCTGAACAGGATTACGAAGGCATGGCCCCAACTGAACAGTGGGGCCCACCCCCGCGGGCCCGAACAGGATTACGGAGGACGTGAAATTACAGGTCCCTGCCCGAGTACCGAAGTACCAATCGGACAGGAGTGCAGATCCACGACTGAATCCCCAACAAATTCGCAAGCATCAGCGACGCGACGACAACTCCCGCGATCCGGTGCGAACGTCGAGCAGTCGTCGAGCAGTCACCAAGACTGAGGTGTGCTTGGGCCGTCTTACGAATCCAAAGAGTTTTCCAGTGCACGTTGACCCGCACGCACCCGGGATACGCGCGAGCGAGTACGCCACGCGACAGTTTGAAAGAACTGAGTGATCGCGAACCGACAAATCGCGAGTACAATTTCTCCAGTGTGGTAAGCGACGGGAGAGAGGCGAGATTTTTCTTTTTTCGTCCCAAGATCTATAAGTATCGTTGTACAGAATGAGCTCACAGTGCACTTAACATAGGTATCTATCTTACGATTAATTAAGCCTAAAACGCACGCATTCTACGGTGTCCCCCGGTGTCCAACGATATCCAACGATGTCCAACGATGTCCAACGATGTCCAACGGTGTCCAACGATGTCCAACGTCGTCCAACGGTGTCCAACGGTGTCCAACGGTGTCCAACGGTGTCCAACGATGTCCAATGATGTCCAACGATGTCCAATGATGTCCAACGGTATCCAACGTCGTCCAACGTCGTCCAACGTCGTCCAACGTTGTCCAACGGTGTCCAACGTCGTCCAACGGTGTCCAACGGTGACCTACGGTGCAGCCCAGTCTGGATCATCCAAAATTCTGTTCGCGGCATTTGGAGATATAAACCGGACTGCTGCGTAGTTCTTAGCTTGGTATCGTTTTCCAAAGATTAATCAACTGATTAATTTTTTGGAAAACGATGCCAATTACCAGGTCTCACCACGCGGAGGTGACTACGCAAGAGACCCGCCCATGGATTATTTAACGTTATACATCCATCTCGGCATTCAACCCATTGGCAGAATGTCGAGGTACGAACCTACTTGACCATGGGCCTACGTAAAGAGATTTGGGAGTAATCCACGCGACAGTGTGAAAGAATTAAGCGACCGCGAAGCGAAAAATAACGAGGACAATTTTTTCTGTGTAGTAAGCAAGAGGATGAAGAGAAAAGAGATTTTTATTTTTCGTTCCAAGATGGATCATTATATCGAATAGAATCACTATGCACTTTACATCTGTATTTACCTTGTGAACAATTAAGGCCAAAGCGTCCGTACCCCGCGGTTGCCCACGACGTCCCACCCATCGGGAGGTATTAGTCCGGTCTAGATCATCGAGACAGTTTTGGATGATCTAAACTCGATTGTGTTGAAACAGTTTTTACCATGATATCGTTGTTCAAATGTTATAAATTAGTGGTTTAAATATTATAAATTGATGCTTTAATTGCTATTAAGTAATAGCTTAAAAGTTGTTCATTAATGGTTTGATTGTTACAAATTAATAAACTAATTGTTATTAAGTAATGGCTTAAATACTACAAATGAATGCTACAATTGTTTTTAAGTAATGGTTAAAATGTCGTTAATTAATAGTTTGATTGCAATAAATTAATTGTTTAATTGTTATTAATTAATAGGGCAGATGTTGTAAATTAATGATTTAAATGTTACAATAAATTTTTAAATGTTGTTACTTAAAGGTCCAATTATTGTAAATTAAAATCTTATAAGTTACAAATTAATAGCTTATATGTTATAAATTAATAGTTTGACTGTTAGAAATTAGTGGTTTAAATGTATAAAATAATACCTTAAATGTTATAAATTATTAGCTTAGATGTTGTAAATTCATGACATAAATGTTAAAAATTAATTCCTTAAATGTTATAAATTAATAGCTTAAGTGTTATAAATTAATGGCTTAAATGTTATAAATTAATGGCTTAAATGTTATAAATTAATAGCATAAATGTTGTAAATTAATTACTCAAGTGTTGTAAATTAATGGGCTAGACGTTATAAATTACTAGTTTCAATGTTATTATTTGATATTTTTTTTATTTACCTTATGTTTAAGTTCCTTTCCGATGTTCACTCTCCGGGAGTTCAAGCACGAAAAAGCTCGCGCGCGACTTGCGTGTTCCTTATATAACTTAACAAGGTGTCGGGACGTTAATCAAACGGTATCGATTTTTGGACACAGCTGGAGGTGGTTTTTTCATTATAACAAATTCAAATTGAACAATTTCTGAATTTTTATCGTAAATTGGCATTTTTAACTATTTAATACGATATCCATTTTTATCATTTTAATGGTTTCTACAAAATAAGACTAAATTCACACCACCTTGATACTAATTTTCGACTATCAGTTAGTTTGAACAAAAAGGGAAAAAATGCCTAACGGCAATCGATGACGTTACTGTGAAATTAGTTAAGGTATTAAATAATCAGACGAATAAAATTCATATTAAACGTTATATTATATTATCGATATTCGTACATTTACTCGTGCTAATTAAAAAATAAAATGTTCTTTTTTCTTGAATAACACCTACATCACTGTCTGCGATGTTTAAAATTCTTACTTAATGCTTACTTAAAATTCAGGTTCCTCTTTAATTCCTCTCAAGTGAAACGAATAAATTTACTCGTCATAGTTGTAACGTAAAATGGCTTTTTTTCTTCAGTACCGCCCGCGTCGCTGTACGTGATACAGTTATTAATTTTGTAGCGAATAACATCAATTAATTGGCTGTAATCGCGGTTAGGTATTTCTTTGTTAAAACTATCGATCTATTAGGCTATTAGCGAGAGACTTATTGATGCCTTAAAGAATGGTTTGATTCTTATAAATTAATGTTTTACATGTTGTCCATTAATGTTTCAATTGTTATAAATTAATAGCTTAATCGTTGTTAATTATTTGCTTAAATGTTATAAATTAATGTCTTAGACGTTATAAATTAATAGCTCAAATGTTAGAAATTAATGATTTAAATGTATAAAGTAATAGTTTAAATGTTGTAAATTAATGACTTAGACGTTATAAATTAATAGCTTAAATGTAATAAATTAATAGCTTAAGTGTTATAAATTAATGGCTTAAATGTCAGAAATTAATAATTTGACTGTTAGAAATTAATGGTTTAAATGTATAAAGTAGTGGTAGAAGGACGTCTGTCCTTGTCGCACAATATAGCTTTCCTTGTCTAACAGGAGTTGAGATATCTTCTCGTACATTCTATGCTCCTTGTTACTTTCCCGCAGTTCCGGCCGTCTGCCATAGATCGCAGCATCGATCATATACGTGTTTTTTTAATTCATCGAATTTTCGATAATTCGGTTAGTAACGATTATCCACGACGATACCTCGTCACCCGAGGCGAATTTTCGCATGATTTTCTCTACACGTAGTTAATTTACGGTCTTTTGTACACGAAGAACTTGGCACAGTTTCTAAGGAAGTTCCTACAATTCCTTGGAGAGTGAATTAATCGCGCAAAAGATTAACTATAACAACCAATCGTGAAGTTGGTCAGTGGTCAACCTATAGTCACCTATTTCAGAGGGAGAAGAATTTATATAATATTTGGATTCATGACAACTGCAGATATTTTACAACATTGTTAACTTTCTCAATTCGACAGAATATTTTATATCGATTAATAAACTTTCTCAACTTCGTACAACAATTACGTTAATCCTTAAATATACATGTAATTCTGATATTTTCACACAGATAATTCTGTTCTAATTCTGTTTCTAATATAAGATTACGTTAGTGTGTTGTTGTAGGTCAATTATTCGTTTAATTACTTACTTCGTTTTATTTAATAACGTTTGTAATTTGTAACTGTAATATGTCTCTATATTTAGAATAGCATATTTAGGGTAGAATTCCCTCTATATTTGAATCTGTAGTGCGATAAATGCTCGTGTACTTACCCATCTACGTGCCATGCCTACCCGGACTAGGCACGGTACTCTTCTTCTCTTCCTTCCCGCATCTACCAAACGAACGATAAAAATTGCTTGCGGCAGCAAAATCGGGTAGCTTTCACTACCTCGAGCCGGTTTGGACACACCACCACGGGGAAGAAAACCCAGGGTGAAGAATCGAGCCGAGTTACGAGTCCGACATCTTACCGCGGAGCTAACCGGGCTCTTTACGTGTTGCTTGCTTAAACCTATATTTATGTTTAATCCATTTTTTCCACAATCACCACTCTTTTGTCTTCTACCTTTTCATCAGAGAAATATTTTAGATACACTCTATTATTCTCTGCCCTTCTTTCTACTCACCACCCATTTACCACTTATTAAATTTATCAAGTTCTATACATTTCTCTCTTCCTTCTATGCCAACTTTCCTTTCTCAAATAACATTACACCTTTCAACAAATTTTCTTTCTCTCTATTCCCTTCCACCAAACCTTCTTCCGACGTTCTTCTTTCCTGTCAGATTTTGTAACGCGCTATAATTCTCATCCAAGCCTACACCAATGATGTAATTACCAGCATATTTCCTATAATTCTATATAATTACTACATTTAATAATACCGTTCCATTTTATTTCTAATACCTTTCGTTCCTTTAAATGGAAGTCATTTAACGTTAATCACTTTCCATATATTATCCGTATAATTACAAGATTCCAATCGTGTTATTCCTTATTAATATATTTCCAGATATAATTATTACCTTTCGTAATGGTATTTTATTCCATTACCCATACGTTTCACAATTACGCCTTTCTTAACGCAACCATATTCTTAATCTTTAAAAGCTATTCTATCTGTCATTTATCTTTTTAAAGCCTACTTTCACAATTTATGGTCAATGGTCGAATAAACAACGCGCACGTATCTCCTAAATGGATCTTTATTTATTCTTTAGTCTCCTAGAATCCAAACAAATCCATTCTTTTACCATCCAGAAAATTATATTGCCTTACGTATTACCTATTATCATTTTATACTCTCTTTTCCTTCTTTTCTTACTTCTTTCAACTTTCACGCATCTAACTTCTACAATCTTTTTACATATTTTACAATTTTCTAACAAAACTAACCCATGTTTTGACAAATTCCCATGCTCAATTAACATCGCTATTACCTTTCCTGCTCCACCCTTCCACGCACCCAAGTTAGCAACGCGTTTATTTTATTTACGCGTCTTTATTACACACCTCGTCTTTTCACCCCATATTTTTACGCTCTTATCATTACTTGTTTTAAGCAAAACGTTTCACATTTCCAAATTATTTTATTTACACTTGTTATTTACACATTTACAAGATACTTCTCCCAGCCCTTCCCTCATTTCACACTTTTTCTCTCACGCTCGCACGCAACCAACCAGATAATACATTTTCTCATTATCAACGATTAAACGTTCTTTTCCTTCTTCCTCTTGTTAATCCTCTTGCTGCTCGTTGTTATTCGTCACAGTCCATTTCTCCAGATGCATCGTCCATTCATGCTCGCAGGGCAATTTATACAAAGGAAAACAAACCGATAACCTACAACTAGATATGAGACAATTAGAATTACCGTTCGCGCTGTATTTACCACAATGTGCTATCAACGTACCTTTGCGTTAAATTTCCAATTACACAAAATATCTTACACAGCTCCGACCAACGAAAAACTCTGCAACAGTGGAACATGCGCTCGTTAGACGGCCGAGTCACCGTCATAAACTACGCACAGTTCGGATCGATCACTTTGTCCAATAAACTATTCTAGTACTTTCGAATAAATTTAATACACTATATATATATATATATATATATGTCGGAGATGAAGGAACACCGGAGCCTTCCCTTTGAAACTTTGAGAAAACCCCCTAATACTGTAATTTATATTCTGCCATAGCCGTAATTAAGCAATTGCCGTCATTCAATCCGACTGTAATTGTTCGAGAATTATGATAGTGAGCTTGGGCTCGAGGCAACAACCAGTCGCCGAACGTATCCGCGGTCAAGGGATGAACGTTTTGTCTAACAAAGGCATGGAGTAATTCTATAGCTCTCCTTAAAAGAAATAGTCATAGCGGCACGTGACAGTAAACATTCCAACAGACAAACAGTCTTTGTTCCAACTACGGGAAGATAGGAGAAATCTATTTTTCCACGAACGACGCTTCCCGCTAACAACTTTCCCTCATGGGCTGCTAGCATCTTTTTCTAACCACCGATATGGAGATTGACCGATTATCAGCAATGCTAATTTCCCGCACCTTCCGAACGAAGACTTTCCTCGACAAATCCGAGGATCTCGTGTCCTTAGACACACCCCATATAGTTTTTCCTCGGTAGCATCATCGGCACAGAAAGTCATTCTCTCTCGTGCGATCTCATCGACGAAAAGAGTAACGTCTTTACGATCAGTGAATATTTCACGTTTTGTTAACAAAGAGTCAGACTTGGACTTTGCGAGAACGTACATCTATCATCCCGTTGACCGCGGATTCGTTATCGAACCTGAGGCCATTGTCACTAGTGTCGCGAGCGCTTAACCGCCATGGTTAATTGTCAAGACTGTAACATCTCCATTATTGTAATAAACTTCACCTGTGTTGTACCGCACCAATGGCTGATTCTCGTGAACATTCATTTGACGCCCCTAACCCCAATCCTAACCATAACGTCAACCCGACATATATATAATACTATATAATATATACTATATACATTAGGTGGTAATGACAAAATCTGCAATCACTTAGTTGCCAACGTAATATTACGTTATATAATATTACGTTATATAGTATTAGATAGGTGCAAAAACAAGGACAGAGTTATAATAAGTTAACATTTATTACGATACTTACAATCATCATAAGATTTTACTATTTACAAAAAAATTTGTTTATTATGTTATTTATATGTTATTTATCAGACGGTAGTTGTGTCTTGTTTGTGATCGTTTATACATATAGATCGCATTCGTATATTTTGCATCTGTGTCTTTGCCATGTTACGCTTCCAACGTATCGAAGCGGATTTAAGACGACCTGAGAATAAATTACTAAATTTATGTTTAATTAATCAAATTTATACTTGTAGTATTAAACGCAAATTTTATTGTTCGTTGTAAATTATCAATCAATAACTTCCTAAATACGCAAAATAAAAATGTAATGATGCATTAAATGACATGTTCGATAATAAAATAAATAGTTCGATAGTAAAAAGTTTATCAAATTCTTCTAACAAATGCACAAAAGTCTCCTAACAAAAGTCATAATCTAACGAATGCCAAAATCACGAGAATGAAAAGTTTGAAATATCGCATTTGAGATCTTATTTATTAGTTATCGATATTTAAAAATTAACCAAAATATCCCTCAGATATCTTAAGCAATCAACTATGTGTAAAATATATTATAATCCGATAATTGCTTACCTGAGTTATAAGGTATCACATCTGTTCGTTTTACAAAGTCATGCATTGGGGAATCGTCGCAGTTTGTACGTTTGCATATTATTAGTTGGAAATAGAGCCGAAACCTGTAAGAAAATCAAAAGACATCAATTTACAATCTACGTGATTCATATACGTACGTAGTTGTTTTTAAAAAATTAATCAGTTAATTCCAGCGAATATCTTGAACGTGTTACTCAAATATGATTTATCGATAGGATTATTAATACCTACTAATAAAAGTTATGGACATTTTTATACAAATTACGCAACTATGTTTCCCATTTCAAAAAATTTGAAAAAAAGTTACCGCATTAAGAATCATAACAAGATACTAATACTCTAAAGATATAAATATGCTCATTGGACAATTACAAAATAAAGTCAGGTTACAAAAATTCTCCAAATTTTTTAAGGATCAAATTTGTAGTCAAAAATTTTGAAAAAAAAATCACAAACATGTATGCCATTGTACAGAATACCCTTGATTTTTTTCATAAGTTTTAATTAAGTAGAACAAAAGAAGTGGAGCTTAAACTGTAAATTACGTTTCTGGCTTCTGTAACTATCCTTGTGGTAAGAGTAATGGCTTGATACTTTGCAAAAACATATTTGTACTATAAAGATGTATCTACTATAAAAATGATTTTATGCCAGTACTCCATTGGTTATTTGTTATTTGCGCAAATTCCAAATTTTTGTTTGCTTTATTTTTAAAATATTTTGTATGAGTACGTCATATTATGATATCTTTGATTTTGTAAAAAGCTGTACAAATGTTACATAGATTAACGTTCAAGTTACTTTTAAGATGATCTCTAATTTCTATGGCATCTTCAGAGTTTACTTTATCATTTGAATGATAAATAGTCTGTCCAAGTTAATGAATATTCTGTGAATGTTCATTTGCAGAATCATATTTTACAGTCTTTCTTATTCCATACCTATGAATTATACATGCGGTGGATCTATTAGGTACAGTTCTCGAAAAAGTAAACTTTTACATTAATAATGCAAATCTAGGTAAATTTTTTCCTGCGCTGAAGTTTTTGCACATTTTTATGACATTCTTTATTGGTAATTTTTACTTAATGGAATTTTATGCATTGCTTGCGTCGATAACGTTTTTAAATACTCTGTTATAATTAATTATCATTAAAGAGTGGTGCATGCGTTATAGATTCTTTCGTAAACTCTATGAATTAAGTCGATTCATGAACGCTTTTTGTTATGTTTGCAAGTACATTTGATTTCCTGCATAGTGTCTATTCTAAAAGTTTTGCGCGAATACTATTGTTAAATAAAAATTATTTACTAAACTGATTTTTTATGGAGAATTGTTTGAAACTGGTCGGCGTACGAATACATTTCATATCAACTGTAGACGCATTTAATGTCTGTTGTAATATTCATCTTTTGACTTTTAATTACCTAATTCTCTCTCATCATCTCAAACAATGCATTTGGCGGTTTCAACAATGTTTCGATGGAATATCGATTTTCGATACTGTATAATACCATGCTAACAAGACATTTTTGCTTCCTCGCTTTCATCTTCTTTACCATCTTAAGAATGTACCTTTTTTAGGAACAAGATATTATCAAGATATGAAACTCACCTATTGTTCATCCAGTAGTATATGATAGGATTTACCATGGCATTTGACATGGCGAGCCAATAGAAACTTAAATAAACATGTTGGATGTTGCTATTTTCCGCCAAATGCTTGTGATGATAAACGAAAATAAAAAACCCTTGATAAGGTAGCCAACAGATGGCGAATATCACAACTACGATGATAAACATCTTCACAACCTGTAAGAAAATATGAAAACTATATATTATTTTGTCCATCGTTTGTTCGAAATTTATTAGATTTGTACATGTCGATTTATTGGTATAAATTGTATAAATTGTTTTAAAATAATGAAACATTCGATTACGAAAAATCGACCTGAACTGTGTAAATTGCTATCCAACTATAAGTATCGGCTAGTTTGTGTATTCTTATGTAATTTTATATCTTTATAGATGTAGCTAGAAAAAAGATGTGTTTTGTGTAGAAACTTTCTCCCACCCACCAAATAATTATAATGAGCGATTTGTTTTAGATGTTTTATGTATTTTTGCGCATCATGTGAATACTATGCATTTTTATATTTCCTGCAAATGCATAAATCTCTGCAGTATAGTGATAATTACAATTTTTGTGAAATCTTTACTCTGTACTCGTACATACATGCATAGTACATTCTCAGGACATAATATGCATGAGATATTATAGATACATGTGCACATACATGGATACTGACATGCATCTTGATTGATGAAGGAGATAATAGAAGATATGATAAAAAAAACTATATAATTAATTGGTTTCAATTCAGAAAAAAAATGATTCCTATATATATTATAAATACGTCTGGATAAGTTTCATGAGGCAAATAATATGCACTGAAAGAGAAATTTGAAAAAAGTGATACTAGCTTTATTTCAACATAAGTCGTTCTGCAATGTCCGATAGTCTCATGGTAATTTTCGGCACTTTATTATTTTTTATTCTCGCTGCCTAATTATCAATTCGCTAACTTGGCTAGTCTTTCTGTCATATTATTAATTTTCTTAACTTATTTCTGAATTATGGTTCTATATTAAAGTTATTATTTGTTGGTTAAGAAAAAATTTTTTAATAGCTATATTAAATCTTCCAAAGAACGCTCTCACAAAAATCATTTTCCATGTTAACAAATGTTTCGTAGCTATTTGATAACAAATTAAATATTAATCCGATGAAAACCTTTAACCACCTCTGGATTAATCGATCAAGATTAATCAAGATTAATCAAGATTAGAAAATGTAGACTTAACAATCTCAATGAATTATCACGAGGATCGATTAATATTTTACAGTAGATTTCCTCTGAGCCAAACTTTTAAGTAGAAAGAGTTTGATCGGTTGTTCCAAGAAAAATTTAATTAATTAGATTCTGCGTTCTTGTCATACTTTTTTTAGAACAGAAGTACGACGATAATTTGACCTACATTATCTAAATACATTTAATGAATGAAATCCCATTCATTCTAAATTCCATTCATTTTTTTCCAACTCAACGGTCAGTTGAAAAAAATTAGCCCTCAGGAAACTCAATTAAAATGAAATTCTCACTCAAAAGAATTAGTTGAGAAAATTCTACAATATGACCGTCGTTATTCAAAGCTAAAATGTTACTCTCATTTTAGTCAAATCTAACACGAAATCATATGTCACCGTCAAAAACACGACTTAAATGAATTTCTTTTGTCGTATTTTACTGTGCTGAGTCAAATCCTGTCGTACTTCCCGCGTGTCCTCGCTCACGCGGTATAATTTAAAAAAGAAAGTGAACGTCGATCCTTTCTCCATACAGCCACAAAACTTGTAAAGTGTTGAAACATTTCTATAATATTAAAAGTAAATTAATATTTTACAAAACTATATGAGATAACTAGAAAATATAGTATTTACTCAAATTTACTATTTAGTCAGAAATTACGAAATTTAAATTATTAAATTTAGTCAGAAATTTAATGACGTGACCTGGCGCACAAATGCTGTTTAAAGAATTGAAGTCCATCAAGTAAAGAGTAATAAGAATTTGGCTTATTGAGGTCTTGTAGTATAACTTGGCTCTTTTGTATTAGGTCTTCCTATAAATCATAAACAATGTAATCATTGGTTTTCGTATACTCGATGAAAATAAACAATAGCATCTTGACGATTGATCAATTATAAACATTTTGTGTCTTCCATAATTCAGCATCTTTCTCTATTAACTTTTCTATTCCAATTTCTTCAAACTCTGATAGCAACAATTCCTATTGTTTTCAACTTAACTCTCAGAGTAACTGCGATACTTCTGGGACGAGCCAATATAATTTTATCATTAACCTCCCGATAATTCTACGACTTCTTTTATAACTCTTTTTCCAGTTGCATAAAGAGCAGTTTTGCAAAGGGTTTCTTGAAATCAATGACACCTGGCGCGTACTGTTGGCTTTTGTTTGCTTCGTGTTATTCCCAGAGTTCTCGTCGCTCGCGAGGTGATTCCACGCTATCGGATATTTGTTATTCGAATGCAACGGACTCGCTCTTATTCAGCCCGGTATTATACCACTGGTTGCTGTAGAAACAGATTGTGATTTTTCTACAGCAATAATGGATTTCCACATACGACCATACATACATATCGACTGTGTATAAGAAAGTCGATTAAAGCAATCGTTAAACTTTAACGCTTTTAAAGTTAAACGCTTTACTTGCACGTTAAACTCATCACCATTCATATCGAGAACTAACTCTACGATACAACGTTTCTCATACATTTCTATTATCAGAATTTCACATATCTGGATTTTATGTCCCGATAAGCCTGTACTATTATAGTAGATAGATCAGTGCCTACTGGGGAGTATGGTACGCGGTTGGGAAACTTATGAGTAGAGTGCAACAAAAGTGCAGAGGACTCTGCAAAGTTTCAACGACGTCAATGATTTAGATAACATTGTTAAAAAAAAAGTGCGCAGATGCAATATAATATTTTGCGAAAATTAAATGTTACGATGTTAAATGCGATGAAAAATGCTGTCGCCAATGCATCAGTTGATTTATATGAATAATCTGTACGTTTACAGGTAACGATTGTTTGCAAAAGAAATCTACACGCATTCCAAACGTCTACAAACAAATTCACATATATGGTATATATATATATGGTATAATATATATGGTATCATAAATCTCGTAAAGACGGTGTGTAACTCGCTGATGAGATCGCACGTGATTGAGACTGATGAAACTCTGCTCCCCTTACGATCGCGTTCGTTTATATTATATTGGTCGAGGGGATACCGATAAAATTCCAATCGCCTTTGTTAGACGGTTCCACGTAGCGGCGACATTGTTTCTGCCCGGAGTTTGATTATTAATACAATATGTGTGTGTCCTACGATATTGATACTCCGAGGCAAAACCACACGTGCCTTGATTTGTCCTCGAACACGTGTGTCGCTACAACTATATTTTTAAGGAGAGCTATACGACTACTCCATACCTCTGTTAAGTAAAAACGTCCATCCCATGACCGTGGCTACGTTTAACGATCAGTTGTGTCACTTCGAGCCCAAGCCTACTGTCATAAATCTCGGGCAAAATTGATCGGATTAAATAATAAACAACTACTTCTAAGTTTCGTTATTTAAGTACAGCTATAATAAAAAGTTTAGGCTAAAGTATTGGGGACCTTCCTAAACATTCCAAAAGAAAGGCCCCGGATGTCCTTTCATCTCCGACATATATATATATATGCACGCTTTTTAAAAATACCCATACCCACTGTAATTATATTATAGTCCTATTTTTCTAATATTATCATCGATTATATATACTTTACAGTTCTTACCTTCCGTTTAGATTTTATTGATTTCTTTTGGTAATACGTTAGCTCTCCTATGGATTTTGAGCCCCAGAGTTTTCGACCCATTAGGGTATAACATATTGCCATCAACGCCATAGGTACTAGATACGTTACGCTCAAAAATACGATGTTATAACTGTAACAAAATAAATGCTTCATTGAAAATACTAAAATAATTTCATGATATTTAGATATATGAACTGTTGCATCCTATAATTAAGGGTTTAAGCTTATTTTTACAACTACTACAGGTTACTTACAGACAAATCTTTGAAATTAGTGATCGGATCGATATCAAATCAATACTATCGATAACAGTTCGCAAATTATGACGTGTGAATAGTATCTAAGGCGTAGGTATCAAAAATACACAAATAATAAATGTATCAATATGTAAGTACAAATAACATTGTGTCAAAATGCGTTTTCCTTTGATAAGTCGCAAGATGCGCAAAATTTGATAGGCGTGTAGACTTTTGCGGCTGATCGTATGTATTCATCGTCTGTTACAATATTTATAGAATTTTTCGCGGTCATCGTGAAAAACTGAAAACGTGATATAAATCCAGCATTTTCTAAGAATTAATTAAAAGAGTCGCGTGGTGCAATACACGTAGTTATATAAAATCCAAACCCCGGGGAAATTCCATAACACTGACAGAAATCGTCCGAATATACTTCGCGATATTGCACAAGTTTTATTACTTCTCCACAATACTACACAATGGAATGTGAGCGCGAGTGAGCGAAAAATGTTCGCATAGTAGCTTGTTTTCAGCAGTGGATCAATTCAATGCTGTCATCGATCAATTATATCTGAACATTCCAGTCAGTTTTAACTTTAACGTTCAAACGAGTCAGAATTATAAAGCTATCGAACGATCAGGAGAATAAAATGACTTTAACAACATGGTAATTCGAAACCTTTACTTATTCAAATTTGTTGCCTTAAATATTATAATAAGAAATAGATAAAAATAAATTAATGGAATGAAATTACGTGAGGTCGGTTTACGTGGGATTTATCCGAATTATATTATCTATTATATATTATACTTATCTTATTATATATTAACTACTTATCTGCGAAAATCGACACGTTTACCTCGTTTATAAATTGCTCTGCACAACTCGGTTACTAGTTATTATTGGTAGCAAATATGTAATACGTAGCACTTGTAGGAAAAACGAATGAATATGAAAAGCAAATAACTATCTCGTCTTTGGAGAAGATTGAGGTAGGCGCGTGATAGATACGTCTATGCCAATCAAAGCATTCACATGACGATTCTCGTGAGAAGCCGTATCGCGATATTCATTTCGTATACCTTGGCAATGAATATTTCTCCAGCTGGGTTAATTTCTCATCGACAAATGTGAATTTTAATAAAAAATCAAACGGTAAATCGCATATCCAAGAAGAAACATCACTTGTTTAATCAAGTAAAGTAACGTATAATTATTTAAAGATAACATCTAACTAAATATAATGATATATTATTTAAATAATCACTTTCCAAATATTTTATTTAAACGAAGCCCAAGCTTGATAAAGCGGTGGAGAAAGAATGAACAGGCAAATGCTCGAGTTACACTACTTATTGTTAGTTTATATGATGTTATCCTTTGGTGTTAATTAAATGATGATATCCTCTGCGTCCAATTGAAGGGTCGTAGATTACGGCAGATAACTTCCTTTGTATTTTGTATTCCTCTTTTCTTCCTTTCCTCATTCCTTTAGCCAAAGAGATATCCAATATTGCGTCTGACCGGCTCCTCTTCCAGCTTTAGCCAAATAGAAAGTCGATGATTGTTGAGTTGAAAAGTCGGAAGATGCTCAGTTTGCAGCTTTTCTTAGTTCTTCGAGGCTTCCAGGTTAAATGTTTGTTAGGTACGCTGCCGATGATTTTAAACTATTTTGTCGTTTTATACTATGTCAATATGCGTTTGGTTAGGTTTACATTAGTCCAGTCGCGAGATCAAACGATTACATTTCAGTGGTTTGACCAGAGATCGGTCGACACATTATTATGTCCACATGATTCCACTCTTTTTTGAATCGATGAAGGTGGTAGACTACACTGGCTATGAATTCACGCAAAGAAAGATACCAAAGTGCTCTACCCTTCGTAAAACAAATGACTCGTGTTATTTCTCGTAACGCACGTCGATGTATGTGTCACAAGAATCCATTAATTCTGCTTAAATGAATTGTTGTACTAGATCACAATCCATGAATATTGAAGAACCGGCTCGAAGAATCAAATTGTTTTCCGTACATTGCCCGAATGAGTTCCATTGGTGCTGTACTACAATACAACCCGGAAAGTGCTAAAGGCATGATAAATTCAACGATTGACTGACGACGAGTCGCAATTCTTGAGTGGCGGAGGAAATCTTGCAAAATGAAGGAATATTATAATTCAATTTTTCAGAACGTTATAACTTGAGTAACTGTTATGCTGCTTGGGATCTAAGAGAAGGCTACAATCAGTTACGCGAGCTTACGGATACTCGACTATTTAGTCATTCATCGAATTCATTGCATATTCAATAATGAATGATTACAGCCTCGCGAGATCTTACAAGTGCTGATTTATGAACGTTTGTAGTCACTGCTTGTACCGAAAAGTCTAAAGATTGGTGCTACTATATCTATATATCTTAGAAACATAATTTAATGCACAAAATTATAATGATTAATACATACTACACTTACAAGTATTCAATTCTGCTGTGCATATAAGTTCCGTCTGGCCATACCAAATAACACGAAATCCTAGTCGTGCCATTCGAATACCTATAATTAATCAGTAAATTTGACATTACAAAAAGATGGCACTTTTATAATAATATACATATATATAAATGTATAAATATATAGTGTATATATATATATATATATATATATATATATATATATAAATTGTATCATTCAAAAAATGTTTTTGACAAACAACAGGAGGATACAGATGATACATCGCAGATCGTACATTAGATCTGCTTATTTATATAGATCCGTAAAATCAACACATCCGGAATATCAAAACTTATTTTATGAAACTCCGAGTGAAGTCAATTAATGTCTCCCTTAGTTCACGAATTTGCTTATGCAATTAATCACTAAGCAGAATAAGACAACAAAAATCTTCTCTCTTTAAATCTCTATATATAGACATTCTTCCCATTTCATTTCATCCATTCATTCATTCATTCCTTCATTTGTCCAGTAACTTACTCCTTCATTCGTCTATTCATTCACTCCTTCATTCGGCCATTCATTCATTCCTTCATTCATCCATTCTTTCATCTATTACCAATCTGTTTTTTTACTTGTACTTTATTTCCCCAATATGCGTTTGCACTTTTTCACCCTTGTCTTCTGCTTTCACTTTGCTCTGAAATAAATTTAAGTTATCACGCTGATATTTTATTTTTATTGTCGAACTGGCTTTGCCCTTCTAACATTATTCTAACCAAAAAGAAGTTACGGCATCTGGAAGGTCGTCTTTAAGCAAGAGTATGAAAATGGATAGTGTTCATCCTTGTGTTTAAAAAACGTTTACGAGCGTTTGCACTTTTTACCATCTGTATGTCTAGTTTAACTCTTGTGTATGAGCCTGTCTATGTTAATATTACACTGCGTCGAAGCTATTTTTCAGCGTTTTATCTGCATAGAATTCGTTGTGCTTGTTGCCTTACTCTTCTAATTACTTCTATGGAGGCAACTTTACGTACTGGAAGGAACATTAAATTTCTATACTCGGAATTTCATGAAGTAAATATAAATCTGCTATATCTTTTGTGAACTGTGGGTACTTTTAATGGTGTAGAATGGCATAGATTCCATCTCTACGACTTGCATAAGCCTCTAAGCATCTATCGTTGGGTTTAACGATCAGTGAAATCGTTACTTTAGCGGTCCTATATTCGTTTATGTAGTAATGATCGCTCAGTATCAAAGATTTAAGGGCTACTAAGCAATAAACGAAATCTTTAATGCATATTTTGTATGTTTGTCTTATGTTCACCTTTATTTTATTTTTGTTTGTAAAAGTACTCGATCTCAGGAATATTTCCCTTAATTTTTAAGCAGGTACCTATCAATAAGTATTATAAAAAACTTCGAACGTAGCTCTTTTATCCTTCCGGTTTATCTTATTCTTGTTTGTAGAAACGTTCTTTTATTATCGACTATCCTATATACAGAGTGAGCTACGGGAAATAGAATACTTAATATCTCCTTTGTTTGTCGTATAAAAGAACTTTTTAGAATAAAGTTCTACTATTTGCCTGAGCATATATAACAATTGAAGTTCTTTCTCAAATTATTAATTTTCAGAATTTTTTGAAACCACCGATGTTAGTTTAAACGTTATCATATATTTCTAACTTGATAGATGTAATTCATCGATCTATTATAATATAAATTAAATAATCTTGTACTCACACTAAGAAATTTAGGACAGAATATTATTTGGAGAAATTATTCTATTCGAACTAAATTAGATGACGTTCAAATGACGACTCTCGGTAATCATACAAGTACTTAATAGTACTGTATATAAGATATTAGACTATTTCATTCATTTCTGATGACATAGATGTTCAACACTTAATTACAGTCTTTCATGCTTTCTGCAGTGGTTGATTACTCGCGATAAATATCCTCCTCTAATATTATTTATATTATCTCCAGAAAGAAATGAAATTTTGTGAGAATTGCAGGGTGCTATCTCTCTTCAGCTTGTTGGTTTCTTACTATCAGTACTATCTCTGTATTTATATATATTCTGATTCTGATAATATTATATATATGATTCTTTATTTGTACAGTAAGTAGTAATAATTTTTTAATTAGTTTATTGATTCTTCCTGATTGATTTAACCCATATCTCTCAGATCAGGCTTATTTCGAGGTCAAATATGATCTGTTGTTAAGTACTACGAAGCTGAAATATATGGATCACGTTAAAAGATATTCGTTGTCTTGAAACATTGTAAGAGAATATGACTTGGAGAAAAGTTTCTTCCACCGTGTACTTCTTATATATCCTTAACCGACTACCCAAACGTCTCTTGCCCTCGGGATGATGGAACAGTGGAAAGGAGAAAAAAATATTGAACGTCTTCAAGACATTTTCTACAAAGTGTCATGTGTTTAGCCACGTTTAAATAATTGCTTTCTCAGCGACACGCGAAGGCATCGGGAATATAAACCAACCGCAACACTTCGATGCCTAAACATTAGAAATCCTCGAGAGATCCTAAGAGTATCATACTTATCTATCTATTATTTTGCGTTAATGTACAGCTTACTGTTTCCTACGAGAAACGGCATAATTATTGTCCGAACGTCTGTGCATAACTTTCAGTCCAATTTCAAAGGGTCATGTTACCAGCACATTTCATAGAAAATCATACTTTACTTAAAACACAATTTATTATGGGACCTTTTTGTCCAACACTCTCTTTAGTTCCAATACCGCGCTCTGCATTATAAAAGACTTCAGAATCCAACACTTGTGTTTCTTATATCGTTCCGAAAAATATGTCGTGTCTTAATTGGATATTGCACAACGACATAGAAAAAGACACCGAGAAAGAAAGAAAAGGATAACAAGTCGATGGTACAATAATACAGAGAAACTTCATTGGGATAAGAAGCACGGATGGTGGTCTTGTTCGGGTTTGAAGTGTCGTGTGTTAAACACTGCCTCTTGAAACAGATACAAGGGGTCTTTGTTAGGAACTTTGGAAATTTTAGCGTGGTTTAAAACTTGGATCGGCTTAGCCTCGGTGGATCTTCAAGGTTTTGAGATTTTCTGTATTTTCGAATGCTGCGTTCGATTTATACCCGATTGACTGCATTAGGCCTAGGTAGCCTTTGTTGCAATGTCTACGAAATATTTTAAAAACACAAGAGAGAAGAAGAAAGATTTAATTAGGCTGGTCAGTTACGTACGTAACAACGTACTTTACTCTGAAGAGCTTCTTATACACAGACAATGAAAAACAAAATGTATTATGTTCGTATTATGTTATATAATGAAATGTATTCACAGATGTGTGAAAGTAAATGACATCGATGTAAAAGAACAAATATGAAGGCAAAACATTGTATTAGGTGTAAAGTGTTAAATTGAATGTGAAAAAGAGTAGGAATTTAAATTGATGGTATAGTATCAATTAAGAAAATCTTTACAATTTGCTACAATCTTTTCACCGAGAGAAAATAAAGTGAAAAAAACATTCAAATGTTTTGTCAGCAATTGTTCTCTCTATCTCTCTTTCATTTATTTATTTACTGTATTTATTTCAGTAATCAGGTATTGCCACAAATTCATTTGTTTTTTATCTTCCTTGAGATAATTTACAATTTGTTTATGAAAACATTTGATATATTGATATAACGAGTTGGAATAATGGTTGGAATAACGAGTGGAGCATATTGCCAGTAGCCCATGCCGTAGAATTAAATACATAAATTCATTAATAACAGTCTTGCTGCGAATATTTCAGCATATATATATATATATATATATATATATATATATATATATATATATATATATAATAAATAATAATAAATATATATATATATAATAATAAATATATATATATATATAATAATAATAAATAAAATATATTGATGCATCATTTCAAAGATCTTACAACGATAGGTGCGTTGATTTATTTTTTAATCATTTCTATTTTACTAATTGCGTAATTAATTATCTAAATAAACATATATAAATAATTTAAAAATACTACCTTCTAGACTCTGTTGTTGAATATAACAAACATGGTACAGCCAAAATTGAAGAGATGACCCATATTAGAAAAACAATCATTACCGTCTTTTTCCGAGACATATGATGTTTCAGAGGCCTCATAATGGCCATATATCTGTAACGGACAATCACAGGATTTATAAACTTTACTATTATTCATAACCATCGTTTATCATTAACGGAGATCTGACGTTTTTATGTGTCACTTTTATGTTGTACTAGTAGTCGCTAGTAGTAATTATACATATGTACATATAATGGCTAGCCTGGTTGTTGTATTATTCGGATTGATTACAAAGAAATTTGTGTTTTATAGGTTTTGAACGTGCTGAAAGGATATACAGAAAATAATTTTATCCAAAGATAATTACAACACAGATTTAATTTGTTTATTGATTATTATTTTTAAGCAAATCTTAATTTTTTCTAAGAAACCTTTTAAACGGTTGACTTAAAAACTGACAATATAATATAGCGAATACCTCGACGAGTATCCCAGAATTTTTTCAAATTTTTTGAAAGACTAGAACAGTGAAAAAATTAAATGTGGATATAAACGAGTTTGTTCACAGATAATGTGAAAATATGCTTGCCCCAGAACGGTTAACTACTAGGTTCCAACTGTTTAAAAAAAAAAACATCTTTAACAATCTGAAACGTTTCAATAACTCATACAATTATTAATATTTCGAAATTAAAAAATTGTTTAAATTTTCTCGAAAATACCTATGATATATTTCCCATAAATTTGTAATTCTTTTGTGGTGGTCCTTTTATATTTGTCAGCGACTTAAATACTTTTTCAAACCTGATTTCCATTATCTTCACATCTAAGCTATAAATTTGTTTGTTAGCTAACCTTACCCTTTCTGTATTTACAAACAAAATATTCATATGATACATTATTATCATTTGTAGATGTACAAAAACAGTCTTTCCTACTTTTTACCGACATTTAATTATAGATAATGAAAAATCGACACGATATGTCTCGCGTGCAGTATCGTGTGAACGTTTTGTCACAGGATATCTCGTCCGCGAATATGAAATGCCCGCCCGGTTCCATTTCAAGAAAAATGCTTCATCATGTTCTATCATGTATAACAACATAATACATCATGGCTAAGAAAAGTATTTGAATGGAACACTTGCACAAACTTTTTATTCAGCATTATACGAAACATTTTGAAATTTCATTAACATTGTAGCGAGACACGACTATCGTGATTACATTTTGAATTTGAAAATGTACATAGAGATTAGGAGATATTTGTTGGAAGCATATATGTGCTTCGCGAACGTCATCAGAATATTTGAATAATCAATAATCAAGACTACTATTTATGTTTTATACTAATTTTTCATTAACTTCTTGTAACTTTTATATACATTTTCGGATTGGTTTCAAATTATACTATCATAATCGCGGCGTGTCTCATTACGGTGCTAACGAAATTTCAAAATGTTTCGTACAATGCACGTAATATATTCGTAAAAAAATTTTATCGCGAGCTACTTATCACTTACTGCTTCGTGAATAGTGCCAGATACTACTTTTACAATGAGGTAACACTGATAGAGAAAGTAGGTCAAAATTTATCTTTTCATCTTAAGCTGCATAATTAAAGTCGTATACAAGTACGCGTAACTAATGAGACGACGAAACAAAGTTAGTCAGTGGAAATCAATTACATACTGTCTGCGCGGGCGAAGAGACAAACCCTTTAAAAAACAGAAAATGAAAACCAAAGTGAAACGGAAGGAACTAGCTGACGTAACAGGGAAGAGCTAGAACACAGAAAATTCAGAGAAGGCAAAAAGTGAAAGCAAACTGATTCTTGAAAGTCTGGTTAATAAGGCCTAACTAAAATCAAGTTAGCAGTTCTCAGTTAAGTGAAAGGAAGGAAGAACAGAAAACGTAGAAGGCAAAAGAAGTTAAAATAAGATAGGATAGTACTGATTAAGGGTGACGTAAAGCCGTGTGAAAAATATCGAGAGATTGGAGGAGAAAAGTGGAAAAGCCGGTTAGGAAATTGAAGAATGAGAAGGATGTGGTTGGATGGCTTGGCTATCAGAATACCTATAATTAAATTCAATCATCTCACTTACTTGTGAACACTAACGAATTTGACGATTGCATCGTCCCCCTTTAAACTATATTGCATCGTAGTGCATACCTATTGCCGTATATTGCTTTGTGTTGCACACCAGCTTGCGTTTCTTTTCGATCCGAGTTTTATCTATCTATTGCTCGCTTATTTTCTCAGTCTTTCTATTTATCTAATCCATTTTATTTCCATCACGTCTCCTGAACTCTCTAATATACTTGCTAATACGCTTGATTTGCCTATTCTCTATCGATTTTCCCACAGGTATATAAAAATGTCTTAAACACCCCTCTGTTACATAGTCATGTCATAAGTTACATAGTATATCATTTTCCAATGCCTCCTTCTTTCATCTGAAGTGCCAGCTGGTCCTTGCCGGAATAAGTATCTTGCAACATCCATTTTACTTTATATTTACTTTCCAAAATTTAAATCATAGTTGTGTCTGATTAGCATAATGAAATTTCAGCAGATCTGTATAATATACATGATATTTTGGTAAAAATATCTGTTGTACCTTCATCCAACATACATAAGATACGTATAAATATACTTGATAAAAGTCGGCCGCTTCTTTTCAATAGCGAAGAGTAAGTTATTCTCGCCAAACATAGAATTGAATATATTAATTATTCTTTCGTCTTATAGCTAAAAACGAGTCAACTAAGTGCAATCACTGTAACTGCATTCTGTTTATAAATCATCGTAATTGTAACAACTGGTCTAAAGCATAAAAAACATTGCAAAAATCTTCTTTATTTTCTGAAAGATATTAATCTGTATCGTTAGAAATACAAGTGCGTGCTTGAAACTTTTTCACGAAGAATCGCCAACACACACAGACGATCTGAGATAGAAGGACGCATACAATCAATAATTCCAGATTCTGAAATGTCGATAGCTACGTGCCGGCACCGGTAATAATTGTTTCTTCGATTCAGACGGCATCCGTAGAGATAAATTTAAAACTTGTCCAAGGTAAAATAGTTGGAAATTGTAAGACAGTTGTTAGTATTGTACAGGATGTCCCATTCTAATCCCTATATACCCTAATTGCTTCAAAATATACTTTTAATTGTCGCCCTAAATTTTTTTCCATTTTTTACAGCTAAGCTATGGAATAAGCTAATGTATTGACCAAATAGAAAAAATAAGAATTGTACGTCTGATTTCGAAACGAATATTAACATGGTGTGACTTTTTCTTAGAAAGGAAAACATAAAAGGTAATGAATAATGGGTAATTTATAATCTTGACATTTAATTAACATTAAAAAAGTACTTGTTTCAGTTAAATATTGAAACTTGTAAAATACATTGTTTTTCTCATCTTGATCCAGGACATGTAAGTAAATATTTCTCATGAACAATTTCTGTAAATCCCATAACGGAAGAGGAAGAAAGCGTAGGCACGTTTTCTCCTCTTTGGAAATTAAATTGCATCTTTCATTTCCTATTATTTTCGTTGACAGAGTTATAAAATCTTTCTAGTAGATTAACAGTTTCTAAAACAATTTCTAACATATTTCAATTTTAATCATTCTACAGAGGTGGAACCGCTCCGCTAAGAAAATAATTAAAATTTGAGAGGAGAATGCAAATGGCACGTAATCAAATCTTTGCATCTGACAGAGAGACCATTGTTCGATTTACGTAAATTGCTCTCATAATTTATTTCTGGACACGTTTATAATTCACACGTAAAATCATTGTCTTCGCAATACTATTTAAATTATATGCAGATTAATCATTGTGATCAAATATACATACATATGCATTTATATGCAAGTTCAAAAGTTTGGACGACGTTAGGATTTCAAAAGGAATTATGACTTCTTTAAACTCGTTCTTCGGTACAGCTCGAAATTCAAGATTACTCTCCAATTTCGAACAAAAATAACTTGGGGTACAAGTAATCCTTATGTGAAATCTGGAATCGATTGACCACATAATTATCGAGAAATTGTTAATAAAAGTCGATAATTTAATGTAATGACATAGGAATCTCTCAGAAGCCAAACTGACCAATTCCACTTTTTATTAATACCTTAATTTCATTACATAAGCGTACGATTAATATTTAATTCTTAAGAAACAAATGGCGTATCTCCATAGGTCCATTCATAGGAAGAATGTCACAAATAATAATAAATTCAACTAACTGCTGAAGAACTTTGCCGATCGAAACTTACCTATCGAAGGAAATGGTTACAAGAGTGAGGACACTTGAAGAGACCGTGACATGCGCTACAAAGTTGTTGATAGTGCAGTATACCACGCCAAATGGCCAGTCAGAATTCAGTAGAAAAATGAAGTTGAAAACACAGTTAAGTAATGACATCATCAGGTCAGCCACGGAAAGGTTAACTAAAAAATAGTTGGTGACCGTGCGCATCCGTTGATGTGCTGAAAACATATAAACCTGTGATTAATTAAAATCCTATGGAAATTTACATTTTATCATTATTATAAAATTTAGTCAAAAAATTCGCTGAAATTGTTGAATATACCAGGTATGTAAATATGAAACCGGAATTTTTGTATAGAAAATACACGTTTATTGTATGAAAATGATTAAAAATATTTTATTCGAAATATTGCCCATCGCTAGCTATACATTTTTCCCACCTGTCTGGCAATTGGTGGATGCCACGCCAAAAAAACTGTCGCTCTTTCGAGGCAAACCAGTCATCGAGGCATTTTCGTACATTTTCGTAAGAAGTGAAGTGCTGGTCAGAAAGTGCGTGTCCCATCGATGCAAATAAATAGTAATCGGACGGAGCCAAGTCTGACGAGTAAGCCGCGTGCGAAAGTATTTCCCAACTGAACGCTTCGATCGTTTCCTTGACAGATTTTGCTGTATGTGATGGTGCATTATCATGAAGCAAAATTACTTTGTGTTGCCTTTTTTGATATTCTGATCGTTTTTCGCGCAAAGCTTGATTCAGATCGATCATTTGTTGTCGGTAGCGCTCAGTATTAACGGTTTCGCTAGGTTTTAACAGCTCATAATAGATCACGTTCCACGTTTCACGTTCTTCGTTCCTCACGTCAAAATTGCCACTTTTGAATTTTTTAAACCACTCAAAGCACTGTGATTTATCAAGAGCATGCTCGCCGTAAGTTTCGACAAGCATTCGATGCGATTCTGCAGCAGTTTTCTTCAAATAGTAACAGAAAATCAATGCTGTCCGCAAATCGTAGTTTCCAGGCACAAAATTCGACATGTTCAACGCTATTACAAACTATGCTGTTGTATGAAACTTGTATTGTTCTGAGTCGAAAATGTTTGTAAGATGTCAACAAAGACTTTTGACATCAATGACGCAGTTTAGTGATAACTACATTATCAGCTAGGGCCATCTATAGGCAAATTCCGGTTTCATACTTACAGACCTGATACATATCTGTAAAACATGGGCATCAAGTGAATAGTTGAGATATACTTTCATATGAGTGACATGTCGTCACATCATTTCGTACAGACATACTCAACACGGAATTTGTCTAACAATCTTTTAGTAATTTTTTTACGTACAGATGTTTTGATTTGACTGTTTTTAGAGGATGTCATTCTTCGTACGAGCTTTGTCTGATTGTCTGTCATGTGTCTGTCTCATGTTACTAGATTTCTTCGGATGATTAAAACAATATAAATATCATAGAGTAACAGATTTTCAACAATATAAATGATTCGGATAGCATTGTCAGAAAAAGACGCGTAAATATAATATTTTGTAAAAATATAAAAATGACGTATATGTTTCAAACACTACTTGATTACAAAGAGGTTTTGATAATGTAAGGCAGAAAATAACTCTCACTCAGAATTCAGATGAGGTATTTCCATATAAGTAAGTAAACTCATTGCTGGTATATTTCTACGTATGCAGGATAATATCCTATCCGTAGAATACATATTACTTTTTTTTATGTCGCACATAAACACGACATATGTATCGCGATACGCGTATGATGGATACTGATTGTATATTGTCGCCGATGGAAGCGGTCAGGCGACGATTCTCGTGAGATACAGCGTCGCCATACATACTGATTTTTGGTGTCCTCGGACGCCAGCTACCGGCGACATTTTGTGCATCCATTCGGATTATGACGAAGCATAGAAACAAGCATGAGAAAAGCTTCAGAATGTTGAAATTTAATTACTGCGAATTATGAGCGCGGAAAGATACTTCAATATACAATAAAGAAGAAATACGTTGATTTATTTAGTCCTTTATTAAAATCATCAGATATATTATACTAACATTATTTATACTTTTAAAATTATTTACAGGCTCGTCTTTAATTTTATTAAATTTTGTTGATATTGCTATATACAGGGTGTTCCCAATTTAAGTGTCAAACTTGTGGAATGTGTAAGGGGACCGATAAACTAAAGAAAAAAAAAATGTTCTTTAGATAATTGCACGTTTTTGCCACATTTTGGAGAAAATCCCTACAAACAATCAAAAAGGTTTTCATTTTTTTCACGTCCTTATTTACACTCATTTATTCTGAGAGATCGAACCGTAGGTGCAGAACAACAAATATCACCAGACCAATGTACAGCTACAATTTAAGTGATCAATGTAAACGTATTCTCTGTCGAAAATTCGAGATTCTCAACATTATCGTACGTAAAGCGGATCAATACGTATTGTCAATACGATATTGTAAATATCACCGAACATTAACAGGACGGGTTGACGTATTGTCAATATTTCGACTATTCACGGAAACTTGATAAAAAATACTTTTATTTCACATATACATGTAGTATCTTAATGGGTCTTAGAGGAAAGGACAAGTAATGATGTTTTGATTTAATAAATGATATTTGAAGCAACGAAATGATTACAATGCTGTTGTATGTCCTATTCTCACAGGCGGCTTTCGACTTCCCAATTCATACTCTGCACGCTCTGCACACTCTACACACTCTTGGCATCCGTTCACTCCGGCATCTCAACTAACACTCACTCTAACGTCTCTTTGCCTTTCCGTCCTTCGGAACAGGTATCCCGAAAACGCCCGTGGTCAAGGTCACGCAAGTCCTTTTCACGAAAACTATCTACTTAAAAAGACCCAACGGTACATTGATGATGAACGGTACTTTGTTTACAGTTCGGCCGATACCTTAGGCCTTTTGGCCCCGATACTACATACATACGAATTCGGATATAAACCAATTCACCACAGTTACAAAAGTGAGGAAATTGTGTTCAGACGATTGAATTGAAACAATGAAGAGGAAAGCAGTGCAAAATTGAAATTCCACATAAAGCGAGACAATATTATAGTATCATGGACAAATGGCCTAAGAAATATCGGGTGAACAATGTCGCGAAAAAGCCTAAGTTCTGACAGGGCCATCAATGTGTCGTGGGTCCTTCAGTCGAATAGTTACGTGGAAAAAAGGCCTACATGACCGTGGCCACGGACCGGTTGCGGAACACGTACGTGATGGGGCTATAAGAAGAGACAAAGGGATGCTTAAGGAAGAAAGACGAATTAACAGTCAGTCGTTAGTTGTGAAGTCTGTGAGAGAGTGTGGTCCGCGTGAAAGAGAGCGTTGGAACCGTGGTTACGAGAGTTGTAAATTAACTATTTAATTGTCTTAATTATAGCACATTACTGTATTTAGTTCACGTTAAATAACCATCGTTTCCTGTTTAATCCATTTTAAATAAATAAAAAATCCTACAATATTGTATCGACAATATATATACAATATATTGATCGTCTGAGAATCTCTTACTTACGAGAATGTTGAGAAATTCGAAATATTGATAGCCTGAACGCACTTTTAGATTTAATGCTTGTATTGCTGCAGAGGGCCAGCATTTTAAACAGTATCTTCGTTAAACAGATGGCAATATGAATAAATAAAATAAATATAGATCGTAGTTATAATAATTGTATAATAATTTGAACAACAATTGATGGAGCGCGGACAAAAGCTCAAAAAGATTCAATTTTTTTCAAAGAAAACTTTCATCGAGTAATATTTAATAAAACATTAGGATTAGTGCAGCAGGTTAGTATGCACTGTGAAGGCTGTATTAAAGCGGAAGTCAGCACATGTTAACAAAAAGAAATCCAGGAATGAGGTGGACATTAATTTAATATTCAACTACCGCGCAACTACCGTAATGCGAGAGATAGGTTCAAGAAAAATGTCATGTTGCAAAAATCATGTTATATTCAGATTACATAAGACAAGCGAATCTATATTTCATAAATGATTCTTTTAAACATAATGCGAACTTTATATATCCAGAAAAGCCAGCATCGTTCATATCCGTTGGAAAAGTCTCCGAAAAAAGTAAATAGTACCTTTCTTATTTCGTTGAAAATATACTTTTATAAGCCACTATTATAAGCGCGATTCTGTTTATGCGCGTGACAATATCTAAATAAATAAATAATAAATTTGCGTGCAGGTAAATTTCTAATAATAAGCTTGTGATCAAAAATTTCATCAGGCAAATTTTGATCTATCCCTGTAGATCTATCAAGTAGGTAGTAGGTTGATAGGATTTTTAATGAAGTGTCATACTAGTCACCTTACGACAACGAGTGTTGCGCTACAGCTTCTACGAAGTAAACTTTTGTGAAGGAGAAAATAAGAGGAATTAAATGCATTATAATTAATTATAGTAATAATTGTTATTATTGGACACTGTGTCCACTTTCGGTCAGCTAGGTCGAACTAGTAAAAAATGCACAATTTTCTTTAGCGAAATAGGCTATTGGCCATATAATAATACATTTTTTCATAATTCTAGTGCTATATCTTACGTTCTTAAAATACAATAAGGTGTAATACATAGGGGAAGAAGCGAAAGCTTTTATAAGAAAATTTTTACAGATATGAAAAGATGATTGCGTTTACTAGTACAATAAATGAATTAAAAATGAATGGTTGGCTGTCTTATGTTAAATCTATGCAGACTGAAGCAGTGTTTGCGAAAAAAATATCGATCAATGTCAGTGGAAGCTGTTGTCGATCGAAAGTATTATTGGTAAGAGTTCTTATTGATCATAGCTTGTATCGGTGAATTGATGTCGATGGAACTGTCGACAATCACGATGCAACCCTGGAATGTATTAGTACACCAGGTGAATAAACTTGATGCGGCGTCAGATAACCTATTAGTATTGAATGCTAGGATAAATCTATTGCGACTGCAATATCAGGAACAAGGGTCAGAAACAGGAATGCGGCTTTCATGAGTAGGAAGAATACTTGTACAGGATGAAGCAAACTGGTATTATATATAGCTAAGACTAGGGCTGAGATCTAGAACAGTGGACCTCGTAACTTGCTATATAAAGTGACATACTTCGAATGACAAAGGTGTACCGTATACAGGATCCAAGTGAATAATATGTACAAGCGGACGTAAAAAGCTTTCTTATGAAAAAATAAGAAGAGAATAAAGAATGACATATTTTCGCCCAAGATTTAATTTTCGATAAGATCGAGTTTGAAAATTTGTCTAATATATTTGAATTTGACTGAAAGAATGAAATACTTTCTATTCAACCTTTCCATCGTTAGTCTAACATTTCCAATCATCGAAAGGCAAAAGTAAGATACGAAGAGAAAGAAATCTAAAACGGGAAATTATAACGACAATTAGTAGGTGCGGGCCAGGTTATTACAAGACCAGAGTCTTCTCATTAGCTCGGGCAGGTATAATAAGTGACTCTAAATGTCAGAGTGATTACAAAAGGCAGGATATAATTCATGTATTGTAGCAATACCAGCTACTCGAAGAATCGAGAAAGTAAAAAGTATGGAATAAAATTTGACCGTTTCATTTTCGTAAGCTTTCATTTTCAAGAAAATAAATTTGAAGATGCCTAGTGAAGAATTGGCCTAATACACGCATTTCTAACAAGATCAAAGCATCTTGTGAACAATTTGATTCTACAATTTTTTAACACTTTCTATCTAAGAAGAAGACTAATCTTCTGTCAAATATTTGAATCTTCGTTCAGTCCAGAATTAGATATTATTATATCAAGTGTCATACGACAAAATTTTATCGTATAGTTTCTTTGTATGTTTTCATAAGAAATCGCCTCAAGCCCGCTTGTGTCTGTTATTCAACCGGACCTTGTACATGGAGCTAAATATTGTAGCTCTACTGCCTGTTCCAAACTCCACTTAGGACGTTACGTTGACACTCTGCAAAATCTGATTCCAGTCCCCTTTGTACCGTTTATGCTTTCTACATCAGCCATTGTAGAATCGGGATCAAGTCGCTTTCGACGATATCGTTGAATTGTCGCATTCGTATATTCAAAATCCGTCAGTTTCGAAAGAAAATCTTCACGTCACTTATCATACGAAGTCAAACGAAAAATAGATCTTCGGGTCGAGCATTTCTAACTTCCTCGAACGCTTGTACTTGAATTATCTCAAGCTACGTTGCAACTCTTTTATCAGAGTATATGCATTCGTGTCATTTCCTTCAAAACTAACCATGGAATCTTTGTATTCCCGGAATAAAAGATATCAGTGGATTATTTTTTATGGGAAATTTAATACATTCAATGTATGCATTTATGCAAAAAATTTGAAGATGCAAATATACACAGAGCTTACACGATATATTCAAAATGCAGTATACAAATATAATATTCGAAACAAATTTTTGCTTAGATTCCACTTTTTATTTATATTTATAAGAGTATGAAATTGCATAAAAATCTACAAACTAGATATCGTATCAAGTATATGTGAACATGGATGATTCTGAATTGGACAGATTATTCTACGTGTGAAAGAAAGTTGGAAATGTGGAATAACATTTTTTACGAGACGAGAGAAATAAATGTGAAAATTATACAGCTGTGTCAGGCCAATTCTTAACCAGATCCGTTCAAACCTTATTCTCCTGAAAACCCACATTTCTAATTTACCTTCGCATGTACAATAACCTCCTGATTCTTTACTCACAGCCAGTCGGTAATTAGCCACATTCTAGTATACTTGACAAATTCGTAAACTCGACTTTCTCGAAAACTAAGCCTCTCATTTTCTACGTTTCCTTTTTATCCTTTTAGAAGGAATCTGCTTTTAGGTCCATTTGTGCATATGAGTCGAACGGACTCTATATAGCTTCTGCATACTCCAAAACTTTCATAGCTCTGATGATTAGATAAGGATCAGGTTTAATGACCTGGCAGGGTACATGTACGCTAAGTGAACCAACTCTATTTGAGAGGTGCATTAGGCTAAACACGCGCGTTTCACCTTCCTAGAGGATCCTTACTTAAGAAACCTAATACGAACTCAGGAACTCGCAGGAGATAGGAACTTCATGAACGAATCGGATTGCGAAATTGTCATCCCAGTGCAAATCATATTTGTTATAGAAATTGTGGCACGTTTGAGACGTGTGGACGATACTGATGTAAAATCAGAGTCGCGGCAGATGTTAACACATTGTTCAACCGTACGACGAATAAACTCGTGTATTCGTTATTCATGCACAAGCGTTATCGATCGGTAAATTCGTGTTTTCATGTACAAAGTGAAGGTGTTGACTTCTACATGAAATAGCTGGTGGCATCAATTAGTATTTGCATAATATAGTTGGTTAATAATGTATTAATAAGGTCTTGTAATTATAATTATTTGACGCTGAGACAACTCGATCGACAAAGTTGTATTATATGGGAGCTTTCATAAAGATTTACGATTGCAAACATTGCTGATTTGAATGGGTTTTAAGGATAATTAAACTCGAGCACAATCACAAGTGTTGGGATAAATGAATGGAAATATATGTCTCCTATGTAAATTACGTTACATACAAACCTCACTCGGTTTTGTTACACTAGCAATCCAGGAAATTTATGCGATCTAATCTCACTAAATATTAACCGGTCCAGGGGACGCGACGTGAAATAACTCGTTTCATCCGACGACTGCGTTTTTTCTTTTTCTCGTCTTCCCTTATGCGGGTTTTCCACTATCTAGTGGATTTATTTCGTGCAACCTGCATGAATCATGGAGTTTTAGTTTTCATCTTCTTGTTTATTGGTTATTCTCAAATGAAAGTTATTCACAGGGAAAATTTGAATAATTATGAATAAATTCGTATGCTTTATATGTTATACGTACTAAGTCCATATACCTATAGTATACGTTGTGTTTATTACTTTGCTTTTTTAAATCTCTACTCTGAAATTCCATAAACTTTAGTATTTTCGTATGAATTTCTGTGTCTAGGTAGAATTAATGTTTGATCTGTTGTTGGCGCGTTGCCGTTGATTGAATTCGCGGGTTAAACGCCAAGTAACTTCTACATGATGAGTTTGTATCATATAGTTGTTTCGCTATCGCGGTGACATTGTGAAATAGAATGTTACGCACTACAAAATCTTAACCTCGCCGCAACACGTCGTGGTAATCTATGAAGATATGTTGTACGAAGGACCAATTTTATTTATTGTATTTACTTTTTACTGTAATTTACTTGTTTAATATAAACTTCAAGGATCGTTGTCTATCATATTGTGCCAAATGTTATAATTTTCTTCTCTGCGATATGTTGGGGTGTATTGGCGAACATGAGTTGATCAGTTTGATGATTACTGTGGTCCCTTGCTTTACGCTGCTCTATATTTGTCGTATAGAGAGGTTTCGCTGATTATTTGGCCTCAATAAATAATAAACGAAGCCTGAAATACAATTTTTTCGAGATATTGTAATTGTCATACGACAAATTTTAGAAGCCATGGCATAAGAGTTAGTATCCTTAATCTCAAAATTTTGGTTACGGATAAGCGTTATGAATGATAAACATTCTTTCGATATGCCGTAATTATTGTCGATAGAAATTTTATTTTGGCCATGAATAACCATTATCAATGACGGAAATTTAATTTTAATTATCAATAACCAATATAAATGACCGAAATTTTTTTTTGTTGCCAGTATAACCATTACCGATGGTCCGAATTTAATTTTAGTTACCGATAACCATTATCGATGGGTAAACATTATTTTTGGTTACATGCGGTTATTGTTAATTGCTATTAACATTATTAATAATGTTTTATATGTTCATTGATAATATAACAAATATTAATTGTAAAACTTGTATATTTTATTACATAAAAAACGTAATCATAATGTAATCATATGTAATCAAAATTATGTATTATTTATATTATATATAATATTGTGTATTACTATATTGTGTACTGCTATATGTATACTACTATATTCTATAGATTTTGTTAAATAGGCTGAATCGACTAAACTACGTGTTTTAGTAAAATCAGTTTAGTTTATCCTATATAAACAATAATCAGAAGCTTTTTAACAGAAACACGTTATATTAATATCATGGCCGAGAATAATAGAAAAATAAAATTGTTTAATGACCAAAGTAATAGGCAAGAAATAATAATTAAGAAATAATAATATTCAGATTCAGTCATATGTTAAGTACGTCATTCTATTTCTGAAATTTATTGATTTAAATTTCTGAAAAATGAGTGACTGTTGTCTAAATATAAAATTAATTGAAATAATGTTTAGTTCTGCTCTTAATATTATTACAATCCGTAACCTCTCTCTCTCTCTCCTTTTTCCTCTTAGAGATTTTTTTCAATTTTTCATTTTCTTAATCTTGCGATGAATTTAGTTCGATTCACTATCGAATAAAAATGAGAGAGCATTTATATCAATGCGATTAAAAGCATCAAATATTTAACTCTCTAATTGCTGAATATATGTTTCTGTGATAAGACGAACGATGTGCGATAAATTTTACTATCGACTGATTATACGCTATGCGGAATCTGTAAATTTACGGACTCAGCATGGACACGAATTTAACAGGACTCAGGTACATTTCCAGTAATGAAAGGGTTAACTCCATGCATTACAGTTATTTCTAATTAATTTCCAAGTTATTATTAATTGCTTGCACTATGTATGTACATTATTAAATATATTATTAATGTAGAAGCTAGAAGTTGGGAAATAAAAGATTTATATTAGAGATTGTATTATGTAAGTTGGCAAATAGATTCTTTACTTATAGACTCTTCGGTGTGTGAATTAACGAGAATATGGAGAATATTCAAGATATTTTTGTAAACCAAGTCCAATTTCTAGACTGTGAGATTGAAATTTAATAAATACTTTACATTACATCACTAGATATATTATTTACTAATATTATTATTGTTTTAATACGGTCATTGCTATATAATAACATTGTAGGGATAGTTGAGCACTGGAAACCGATATTTCTCATTCAATCAAGTTTCTAATAATTAAGTTTCTTTCATATTAGAACGTTACTGCATCGTATATATAAATTTGCGTACATAAATAAAAAAACGTATTCTATGAAGATAAAGATTTTGATTCAAAGTGAATCTTATAGCAGAGGAAACATTAGATAGATAGGAAATTATTTCGATTTAAAGATTTTGATTACTCCTTATAACTGTGTGAATGAAATTATTTTTAACATCTGTTTTAAATACAAGTTGCATTCTCATGATATTGATTACGATATCTTCGCTATCGAAAAATATCGATAAGAACGGTCAGGCAAGATCGAAGAAGATATACGTTTGCTTTGTTTTACTTCAGGCTTTTTTCTTATGATGTTTTACTTTCGCCTCTTTTATGACCACGTGAAATGCAGACGTTAGACAATTCAATATTCTTCAAAGTTAAATGACTAATAATTGCTAAGTAATAGTTTACTTAATATTCTTTAGAGTACAGTAGCTCTTGAATTTAATTCCAGTCGCACGTAAGAGTGAAGTCAGTCGTTAAGTAAATTTGTGTGCGAAATTAGAACCGGTGTTTGTTCATCATCCGGGTTTAAGTATTCCTTATAAGTAATAGTATACAATATACGTAGTATACGTAGTATAATGATATATGATATATGTTTTGTTACAACAAAGATTTCTTACAATTACTTGAAAGAATTACAGTAACATAGTAAATTATAATAATTGTATTTTGACAGAATTTTAATCTAAATTCTCTTAGAAAGTTCGAAGACGAATGAGATAGGGCATTCTAAGAAGTCTACTCAAAATTTGGATCTTTCAAGTCATTTAGGATCTGTAAAGTATCCAATCAATTGTTTTTATTCGAAATAATGTATCGAGGAAAGAACAATTGAAATCGTAAAACTAGTAAGAAGAGCTACACGGGTTAGCTATCCGGCGTACCTCTATTATCGGAACTGCTCGGTAATCCGAACTGTCTTGTCTCTCAAACCTGTTCGGAAAACGAGCTTCTAGTCTATTATATCGCTCACCCTTTCCTCGCCATAGGCGCGCTTCGGGCGCGTAGAAGGCGATGAGCGATAACTAACGAGCATACTGATTGGATTTTTCTTCCGTTCAGTGGAAGACAATCAATGTTGGAATTTTACTTAAAATTTCCACGAGTCACGCGCAAGGTTAGGTTAGTTAGTCTAGCTCGATGGTCAAAACGAGGAAGAAGTTGTTAAGTCAGCCGTTGTAGCACAATGCATAAATACACAATGCATAATACGCTAAGAACAAGAACAGATATCTCGATCAATCTAATCTGCTGTACTTAGCGATGGAATCTAAAACAGTCCGAATCGCTTCGGATCTGTATGATATACAATGTGGTGACACGTCTCAATCACTTCGAACAGTATTCGAAGTTTAAAACTCTTGAAAGTCTTGATTCACGATCAATATTTTCAAAACTTCTAGGATGAACAAGAGAGAAATTAATATTTTTGAATCTAGTGCTTCTGTTGTTGCTTATCTTAAAAATGTTTTGTAAGTATCGATTTTGTAAGTATTCGATCGTGCTCTGTCGTCAAAATGTCGATCGACGAATTCTCAGGGCCAACTCATCTTTGCCTATGTTTCAATAAGATAATAAGATAAATCTATTAAGATTCAAGACCGAATCAAGACTTTCAAGGGTATTAAGATGTGAATCAAGTTTGAAACGATTCGAATTTGTCGCCATATGTATAGATTCGAAGCGATTATGGTATTTCAAATCCATTGCTAACTGTACTCCAACACAATCTAACATTTCTTCGAAGTCAGTTTCTAATCAGCAGTTTCTTTCTTTATACAGGCAGTTAATGTGAATAATCGTTTGATCATTCGATCGTAAATTCTATCTCTCATCAGCAGGAAACAGCCTGTGTCTTCCCATCATTCCGGAACATTTCCGTCATTAGTCGGTTGAAGATGTAGCAGTCGGGATTGCACTACCTTCTACTCCTCAACTAGGTAGTCCTCATTAATTTGGTAATAATTTGGTAATAAATTGTTGCGTCATTATCAACGGACACTTACACGTACGTACAGTGCTTCATAGATAGATATGACATTTCATACGTTGTTAGTGTTGATTCTTTTTAACGCACTTTTTTTTTCTTTTTTTTTTCGTACACTTTAAATTGCAACTTACCAAAGAGAAACGCACTTTGTCACAAAATTTCTTTATAGCTACATATCGGTACAACTGCTATTTATGTATTTCTAAAAGGAATTAAAGATATTGAAATACTTAGTTCACAAAACTTTCATGTTTTTGACACCAAAAAGATAGCGGAATATTATTGACGCTTACTTAGGAGTCACAAGATATTAATGTAACGTTAAGCCCCCTATTTTTATAATTTTTTATAGATATAACAAACGCGCTTATGTAAACTTCACAAAATTATATTTTATACCTTTTTACTTCTTTTTTTCTTACTAAAGGTGAAAATGAATGGTTTGTGTTACATTTGAATAACATGCGTCTTAATGCACATTTAATCGTTAAATCAACGTTTTGTACCATAATATTTTATATTTAAGGAGCGTATGCTATGTATAATGTTTCCTGATCGTCTATATATGTACATGTGTATGTAGGAATGTTATATTATCAGTTTGTAGGTAACAGTATGATTAATACAAAATCGTTTGCACTCACACGAAATTAAATATAATACCCCGTTTCACGTATTCGTTACTCACTATTTCTACGACACAACAACACGTTTTCCATGCTCACTTTTTCCCTTAACATCCCTCGACAACGTTCACAACACTCCTTGACAACGTTAACATATCTTGACAACGCCAATAAACAATTAGCCCTCACGCCACATCTTTCCCTGATGTCACACTATCCCACATGTATATGTGTAGGAAGAATGTAAACTTCTAAGCTTAAACCTCGTACATTCTCCGTGTGTATATTTTCCAACCTTAACCTTTAAACTTCCAACTTTAAAGTGTTAAAGTACTGAATTATTGTTAAGCTATTGCGGGTGAATTGTTAACATTGTTTAGGCCAAGATAAATTCCAATACAATCTTATTTAAACCGTGTTGGATGATTCAAATGATCATTATATTATGTTAAATGTTAAATGATCATCGCGTGTTTGAATAGGGTTAAATGTATTATATGATATTAATCATTTTAATTTCATAGTTATGTAGATAGGATATTATGTTAAATAATCTGATAAATATAATCATTTTGTTTAGAAATTGAGTAACCCATTAATTCACAAAAATAAAGAATAAAAACCTACACATAATAAGATTAGCAATTTATTTCAATACCAATTCTTAAATGAATTGTGCATAACAAACTGATATGTGGGAAAATGGATATAAAAAAATATTTTGAGAATTAATATTTAATTCTCAAAAGACAAATCAGTTACTTCCATGAGTTCATTGATTACAAGATGACATAAATAACAGCAACTTCCAAGGCAAATTGAGAGAATAGTGCTTGTAAAAACAGAGTTACACCATTACTTTTTCCTACTTCTCAATTTATGGAGTTAAACAACGTGGCTTCTGAACGGTTCATATGTACAGTTGAGATATTCATGGAAGAGGAAAATTGCAATACGTGTGTGTATTCTCGGTGGACGCACGCGTTGCTTCGTCGACTTTTATTCGTTAGCTTTAGAATGGAAAGTGTAAATGAAATAGGGATAAATCTTCATCAGCTGATCTGTTGGGCTACATAGCTGTCGGTGTAAATCAAATTAATTCAAGTATCAAAATTGTTGATATTACTTTCATTGAAATATCTTCAGAAGAAGGTAAAAAATATGGAAATTTCAGTTTTCTTATTTCATTGATAATATCGTTATGTACACGGTATGTACAGACTTATATGCAGAGAAACGCATTCACTCTCCCTAATTGAAAATGTCATGAAGCTAGTTTTGATTTGTCCCTGTGGAATCAGCAAGTAGACAGGTTAAGTGGAATGCAGCTATTCATCTCCGACGTTTAATCGAATATCGTACGATTACCTTACAACGCTAAACATTACAGAATATCTCCCAGCTTTCATGCAGTAAATTGCTATTGAAAACGAGAATAGCATTGATAATGTCAATATAATATAATAATACTAATAATAGCAATAATATTAAGTTCTTCTTTTTTATAATACCATGTATCTTTATTTACACTAGAATACTGCGATTTTTTAATTTTTCTATGCATTTTCAGATCCGTTCCACATTTTTTCAATACAATCACTATAGTCGTGTCTTGTTATAGTGCTAGTAATATTTCAAAATACTTTGTATAACGTATACATATATAGAAGGCTTCAAAGAGTGTTCGAATACTATCGTGAGTATAGTACAGCATAAAATTCCTGTATCAAATGCAATGGGCTAATACATATGAGAAGACAATCTTTCATTTAGAAGGACAAACATTATTTTATATAAATTTTGTTTGTTTTTGTTGCAAAGCCTTCAACGAAACAGTTCAGTCGTAATATAATAACAATTTGCATAATGAGTAGATTGCATCATCGAATAAAGGTTTAAAGGAGATTTGCAGGACATAAGCTATTCTTAATGACTTAATCCCGCTCTTCGCGTTGAAACGTATTGCGATGCATGCATCGACACTTAAGTTTCATGAAATTTGCATCAGTTTACCTCCGCATTACCGATTCTTCTCAGTTTGTGGCGTGATACTAACTTTGAAACACGTATTTCGAAATGTCTGATTATTTTTCAACTCCATTATTATCGTACGGTACGGTATTATCGTTAAGGTACGTTTATCGTAAGAAATAAAAGATTAAATGGTAGGAAAAAATGGGCGAAAAGATGGTTAACTTAAAGAAGAAAATCGTCTAACCGTTTGCGTTATTACAAAGACGAAAAAACGAATGAATCGGCTGATTATAAAAAATATTTGCGTATGGATGATTCTGTTTTTCAACATCTGCTGAATAAAATTCGCCTATGGATTGATAAGAGATGCAGTTGGTGCAAGAAGACAGATGTTTTGCATCTCTAAGATTTTTAGCCACCGGAAAGAGTTAGGAAGATTTAAAAATTAATACTGCAATTGCACACCAATTATTCAGCAAAGCGATTTCTGAAGCATGCACATATTTATGAAGAATCAAATGAGGGAAATTTATTTCCTACAAAATTATATTTGGTATCCCGATTTCTCCATCGATACAAGTTAATTTTGATACCGATTTGCCGATGCAGATCTATAAACTGTAACATGTCATGAAACCCAGGCATCGATGCATGATGCATTGCCACATTGTTCAACCTGTACAATTACCTTTGTATTAATTAATTTCTCAACTCTCTATATGTATCAAGCATCAAAGCTTTATGTAAGGCAATTAAGTGAAATCCATTTATAATTCAGCAGAATTTATAATTTAGTAGAATTCTATCGACAATATTGGTTATATTAAATGAGATATACATTGTGTTAAACATTATAGAAACCCCTTGACTGCGAACATATTTTTTAACTAAATATATATCTAAGATATTAGGTTAAATGTTAGTACAACTTTTCCGCTGGTTTAACCCAAAAGTATCGTGACGTTACGCTCTTACGATCCTAACTTTCTGGGAGTTATTTACATAACAGAATTATACGTAACAAAATTACATAAGTTCCATCGACAATTTACATCAACGATTTCATTTAAATAGATATCATTATATCATATCTGATGAGGTCTACCAAATAAAATTAAGTTCCATAGGTTTCTCTTCCCACGTTATTTGCAAATTTTTAAATCTTATAGAACGTAAAGCAGCCTGTTGAAGCAGTTATACGTATAAGAGTGAAAGAATTTGCTACAGAACGTAGAGAAACTGTTTCTGAACTCGATGAAGTTGGTACTCCAAAATGCGAATCTTTACGAAGAAACAAACGGTAATTTGTCCACATTGGTCCAATAAAAATTTTCGTTTGTTCATTCTTCAAAAGAAAGTAATCACCGAATGAAAATTTAAAAAAACTGATAACTTCTTTCTGAAGCGTGAAAAACATGGATGAACGAACACTGTCCGCTTTTTTTCTTTTTCTTTCTTTTTTTTTTTTTTTTGTTTTGCAAAAATTCGCATTTGTTGGTGGCAACCTCAGTTGATTTGTTTCTACTATAGAAATATCAAGTCGATGTCTAATATAAAAAAATACAATTTACAGATAATTTAATTCAGTATTTGAACAAATTCAATATTTTAATTAAATTAAATGTCTAACAATAATGCAAATTATTTTGACAACAAATAAACTGTTACACTCGATGCAAAAGTGGAATTTGTAACATGATTGTTTGTCGAAAAACCAACAACATGACATCCATCGATCATCGTGGCAAATTAAGATCTGGAATTGGAGTCATAAAACTCACTTTGCATAAACTGAAACTTATAGGTCTATAGCCGACATATTAAATTATAAAGGTACATCTAATATTGTCAAATACTGTAAATAAATAATATTAGTAGGCAATAGGAAAACTGTATGTGAATACTAGCATGAGCAATTGTAATTGATGATACGTTTCGTTATAAAAATTATTTTGCGGAAACTAGGAAAAGACTGCAATACGATAAGTTCATCTAGCACATCCAGTTGCATGCAGTAATATTATCAGTTATAATATTTAGACAAGATGATCTTGAAGTAAATTGATACAATAGAAACGTGTAGGAAGACTTACTTAACTTTACAGTTTTCAGTCAAGCGAATGAATCCCAGTAATGCAAATATTTATTAAACTCCGACTATTTAATATCGCAGTAGGAGAAGATAAATTTAAACAACTGTTACGAATATATTTACCAAGAATACCTAATTAATTTAAATACGTCTATTATTCTGGTAGAGGAATGTAGAATACTATACGTATTGTGATTTTAATAGTGCAGATTGAGCGCACATTGATTGAGTTGCGACAACTTGATATCACATTAAAGAAAAATAAGTTTGAAAAGTCTTGTACGAATATATGAATATTTACTAGAAACATTTGTATTTATTCTAGATTCTGTTATTCTTCGATACGAATGACTAGAAGGCAATTTTATTTTTCGAATTCTGACAGCATCATTCATCGTACTATCTGAAATAGAAAATATCTAGTACGCATAATGGATATTTCTTATTGTTCTGTATATTATTTCAATTCCGACCACGATGATCTTTTAAAGATTAAAAGAGTAAAGTTTAAGGAAAAACTTTGAATAATGTTCACACATATAACATTCAGTCAAGTATGCAGTGAATATTAAGACGCGCGGTGATTAACGCATGACGCAGACGCTTTGAACATTTTCATTAATCATCCACAACTCGAAAACCAAAGGCGACACTTGGAGCGCCACTTTGATGTTACTCGATGCTTTGTCCCTTTAAATTAATTGTACAGACAAGCGGGATTTGCTGTTTCTCAAGTTGCCGATCATTATCAGAATTTGCCGAATGGACCTTTAAGTTGGTTGTATCGTTTCGTCTCTAATTAAAACTGGGTTTTATGTGGAAATGTCGCCGTTTGTAGTTCTCTACTCTTCGATTATAAAAGTATATAAAATTGTTTTGTTTTTTTTTACATATAATTAAATCAAATTAACGAACAAGAAGAATAACTGCTCATAAAACAGGTTCAACTGTTCTGTTTTCTTTTCCATTTTTAGTTCTCAACACTGGAATATCAATCTTCTAGCCAGGACACGACTAACAGGAAGACGAATTTGTAGGATACAGCACAGTGCCACATAAATCAGAAAGAGCAACGCAGCTAAGGTGTCTCTACCAGCCAAGTTATGAATGTTTATGTTTCTATACGTTTTATTGCTACATATGGCTTTATTTGTAGCCAGCAGAGCATTAATTTTATAGTATCAACGAATTCGAAGTTTCTTCTGGCACCTCGATGGCAAACTGACGTATCGTAAATATCGTAAAATGAGTACCTTGAATTTCCCCTAAATGTTTAAGTTTCCCAATGTCTACAAAGTTAACTAACTCTTCGCTGATCAGTGTTCGATCACCACCGAGGAATAAAATTTAGCGTAACCTACCCTTGTGAAAGGAGATGAAGGATGCGAGTTCGAGACTTTAGGCGTTCAGTAGATAATCATTCAAACCTTCGAACGGAGTACGTCTCAAATCATTCGCTAAGTTGTACGCGCGCATTATCATACGGTCAATTTCAAAGTCGCGAACTGCCAATTATTCGCAACGCAACGATGAAGATAAACGAATAAGATTTTCATAGTCGGTCGAGAAGTGTCTTTGCAACATTTTTATAGTGATATCTGCAAAATCGCGTTTCTTTAGTTGCGTCACTTTCCTCGCAAGAGTGCGATACGCTCACACGGCAGTTTTATTCATTTTCATCATGTGTTGACTCGGAACGGTGAAGTATCGACACGCATTTATGAATACATCCAGTGTTCCAATTTTCCTTGTATGCATACCTGCGAGCAATCTCTTATTTCTACTCTTTAAAACGTAGCAGTATAATATTTGTAAACAGCAAGTAATTTCATCGTCGCAGACATCCAATTGAAACTTCTAAATCGGTTTTATTGAATTGTACGATCAGTATAGAATGACGCAGTTTTCAAACTTTGAAAAGTCGATATAATATTTACCTTCGCATCGTGCGATCGGAATTCAGGAAGTTGCCACAATGTTTTATTGGAATACGCATCATATTACGCCCACTAACGCCTATTTTCGAAAATGACTACTCAATCTGCGTAAATGTGAATCGTTTAATAAAAACTAGCGAACGACGTGCCAAACGAATTCGGAAGCATCGTTGCATGAAATATCGTGGCATTACGCAATTTCAACAATTGCCTACCGTTCTTTAAAAATCTGTAATTTTCGTCCTTTTCGATTTTCTGTCTGTTCTGAAAACCCTTTGAAATAGAAAAAATTACTTGCTCCCAGTATCTTTTTAGGTGAATTGAAACAGCTTTCGTAGTCTCTGGAATTTTCAATCATCGCGAAGAACATACTCCGTCTATTAACAATTCTTGTTTACGACAAAATACGAATATACTAAATATAATTCGGCTTATATGTATAATTACTTTTCAGGAAGAAAGGCTATGTAACCTTAGCTAATCTAAGAGTAGAGCACTAGTGAATTATATATATATATATATAAATAGTTTTATAATAATATATAGTTTTACGATATATTTAATCACATGTTTGTCCTATTACCTTACAGCGACTGTGTCACTCCGATATTTGTCTTTCTCTTACTGCATATCATATATCTTCACTGTTTTTGCTACATTCACTATCTTCTTGTAAAAGGGATTTTCTCGGATCAATTAATAAATTAAATTAAACAATTAATCCTTTCGGCATCGAGCTGTGCGATACGAAGTGTGCGCCTTGTGCTGCCAGCTTTTTGCGGCAAAACACCTGCTGCCGCGCTGGACCGAATACATTTGAATTTTCGATGTAAAATATATCGATCGTACTTGAATCTGAAATTCAACAAATGTCCAATAAATGCATACAAAAGCCTACTAAACAGCCCTGATGAAGCATTGTATTTTACAGGAGTAGAAGAAAATGACGTATTTCTTATTATGTGTTTTGTTCCCATCCGCATACATATAAGCATAAACTAGAAGCCATTAAAATCACATTAAAGACTTTCATATTGTATACAGGGTTTGCAAAAAGGTTGGTGATGAACTCTAGGAATATATAGGATTTATGAAAATAAGCTCAATAAACAATAAATAACGAGATGTTTTTACGAATAACACACTGCATCTGTAGAATATATCGAATTTGTTCCCAGTTCATTTCAACGCACACGTTTTCACATATAATTTTATAATTTTGAAGTTTTATAATTTTATACATTAAACACCTGATAACTCCAAAATTAATCGCTTTTAAATCGCTCTAAAAAAATATTGCACATTTCTAAAGTTTTCCTCAAGCTTTTTGTACATCCTGTATAGAAAACTAGTAATCTTCATCGCTTTCGTTAAAATCAATATGTATAGTTGTATATATGTATGTAGGTTCTTTTCATTTCTACTTGCACTTAAATATATCTATTTTGTTTAGATACAGAGATATTTTTAATAATAAAAATTGATATTTAATGGTAAAAGTATTTTAGCGATAAAAATGATGTATTTTTCATTTTTTTTCCCTGCAATGCAAATGTTACGCAACTGAATGAATTGCAATATTTTAGTCGACGGAAACAATTTTCTTGTGTATTGACAATTGTGTCAGTATTTATAATACCATCCACCAGAGATGTTCGCAATATCGTCTTGGCGACATTACATACAAGCACTTGTTCAGTGTACTGATCCATCTAAAGGAACAAATATGTGGCGATTTTTATTGACAATTTTGTAATGCACCTTTAAGGAAGGGAAATTATTTTTAAATCGGAATTTCAACATATCGACAGCATGTCACAATTCGTAATAAATATTTTTAAATTATAGCTTCTTATTTTCGTAACAAACTTTTTAAACACAATGAAATTTAAGGGAGCAATGAAAAGAGTTTATGCACTGTTTAAGCGGACATTGTGCATATTTAAGCGGATCGGATGTTAATGAATATTACAGTGCACAGTGATTGCGTTTCATGTATGTAGTATCGTGGGCAAAAGGCCTAGATATCGGCCGAACCATAAACAATGTCACGAGAGCCGCGGCATCGTTGGGTCCATCAATGTGTCGTCGGTCTTTTCAAGTGAATAGTTTCGTGGAAAAGGCCTGCATGACCCTGGTCACGGCCGTTTGCAGAACACGTGCGCGATAGAGCGGGAAAAGACAAAGGGATGCTAAAGACAGTGTTAGTCAGTTGAGAAGTCGTGCAGTGTGAGTTGAGAAGCGAGAGCGAGCGAGTGCAGAAGCCGGAGAGTGTGAATCGGGAAGTCGAGAGCCGAGTATAATAATAAGATGTGCGACAATATTGTAATCAGTTTGTTGTTTTGAATATTATTTATTAAATCAAAACATCATTACTTGTCCTTACCTCTAAAGACTCATTTAGATATGTACATGTATTGTATCTATTAACACACATTTGACGAATTTTTGAACACGCATCTATATTACTATGAAACAATCGATACAGAAAAATATGCTGCACGTGCAACTGAAAGTGCCTAAACGTTTACAAGAAATGCACATAATCTCCAAAATTAGAAGCTTGAAAGAAATTGTTGTATTTAACATCTGCAATTACAGTGACAGATCTGCATAATTGTATTTATTTTACATCACGGATTATAGGAAATGGTATGGTGGATTTCCAAACAATTAAAAAAAAGAAGAACTAAGAACAAAAATGAATCTTTATTAGCAAGAAAACGGAGATCGTACAGCGCACCGTATTCCAGCAGTTGGACAGTTGTAGGAAACGACTGCAATACGTGTAAGCTCTGCTTATGAACACTCGCAGTGAACTAACACGATGCACTTGCTTCACAATAATCTCGGCTTTCACTTAATTAGAGCAGGGTCATAAATTGCAAGAAATATTAACTCGGAAATTCCATAGAGTGTTGTTCTATAAGATGTACAAGTTACGAGAAATGCTAATTGAATACTACGCTGATTATAGGCTTCGAATCGAATCGAATACTAACGCCAGCTATGAATCACGATTCACGAAAGACGTGCAACGCTCTTCCATCATCAATTACAGTAAATGGTCAAAGGGATAATGGCGCCATAAGAAGGTATGAAACTCCGGACACATATACACACATACACACACATACATAGCATAGAACATAGAGTAAGCTATGATATTCTTTCGCTTTACTTTTTACCTGTAAGTCGACAGGTTTAAGAGCTAATGTACCATTGAACGAGAATCTCGAATAAAAGACTATAGCACATTTTGGTGAAAGTTGGATTAATAGTACAGTAGAACTCCATTTGTCTGAACGTATCGGTGGTCAAACAGTTTAAATCGAGGTTTATACGATAAGAGTCTACCAATTCTCCTCACTACGTATTATGCTTCGTTCACATAATAGAAGCTCACGATGCAATATATTAGATTCAACCAGTAAACGTTCGATTAATCAGGCGCTGATTAAAATTTTGTTCCAATAAAAATACTTCGGATATATGGATTTTATCATAAAGTATGGTTCTACGATTCTTATCGATCGTCTTAGTAAGTACAGATTGCAGATATTTGGGTCAAAAGGCGACATAATATCGAACACAGAAAACACGTTAAGTGTTATGGAACAACGTAACTTGGAAACCGACTTTTCCTAATGTTTCGAAGTTTCCATTCAATTCCTCTTGAAAAGTATTACAGAATCATCTCTACGTCATCATAGTTTGCTTTTTTGTGACATAAGTCGTCAACATAAGTCGGTCATATGTCGTCAACTTTGAAGCCACTATACTCTTCGTAGCTTGAGGTGCTCTCGATAGCTTTAAATGCCAATAATTAAAAAACAAATATCAAATACAACTTTTATTCTTCGTTTTTATCTTATTGTGGCTTTTAAAGACACTCGTTGAATTTCCTACCAATTGGTATTAACGAACACTACTGGATAATACTGGATCAACCGACCAATCAGTTTCTTCTTTCCCAGTTCCTATCTAATTTAGTCGGGATTATACTTCGTACTATCGAGAACAGCGAGGTTGAGGGCTGCGGTCTGTTTTCCATTCTCGGAAATGAATTAAAAAGAAATTCAAATGATACGCATATTGAGTGTCATACGTAACGTGTAAATGAAATATTGGGATGATGTTCTTCCGAAGTTTGAAATCGAAAAGTTAATACTGCTCGACACATTATAGTTTAGTCTGAATTATATTGTTAACTAGATTTAAAGCAAACAATTAGCCGTTATTACAAGTAATTGAGATATTCGTCTGGTCTGTTCTTTTTGCATAGCAGAAAAATTGTGTTGCGAAAAATGTTACTAAAAATAGAAATTTAATGTTTGGAGAACTTTATATTTACATTCGTCTGTCTGAATTATCCGAGACACTTAAAACACACATTATCGCAAAATTATTTATTCCCGACGGGGCTGTATAATGAGCACATAACCGTCGTGCAACGATTATAAAACAATAAAGTAAACTTGATAAAACAGGACTTGATAAAACGTAAGAATTGGGTATAATTGACACACGGGGCCCTTTTGCGTAACAAATATTGCCACACCCTTTTGCCGCTTGTTTTGTCCTTAACTCTACAGAGACGAACGAAAGAAAATCTGTAAAATAAGAAATATATGTATAAGGATATCCTCAGATATCCTCAGAAGGATATCATTCAAAGTTTTCAACTAAAAGGATCAATATGTATTGTGAATGCAATATTGCCAATATTTATCGACAAAATGCATTCCGTTGAAAATCTTGAAATATTTATAATGGAAGCCTATATCTAAAACAAAAATTTTAAAATATTCATAATATTATTGGTTGTCTGTGGACACTCTAGTAATAAACTGTAATTTTTACCGTAAATTATTACCATAAATGAACCTCTACCATATTCTTACTTTGAATATAAAGGTAACTGCGATTTACAGTGTATCAACAATTTTGAGATTCCTGTCATTCGTCACTATATATATTTCATCTGGGAAAAATAAAAGTCACAGAGCTTTAGATTAATCTTTCTACAAATGACGGAATAACGTCATCTTAACGTGAGAAACGTGTTAAATTGTCACGGCGTAGGTACACGTGAGGGTCAAGACAGGACTGCAGGGAACGAAATTTTCTGCGAACAGTTTTACCGACAAACGAATATACTTTAACGAATAATGGTGTTTTTAAGCGATGCAGCGAGAATGTCTGGATCACGGAAAATCTACAGCATACAAGAGGTACAAACAATAGGTACAGCATCAATGTGTGATACGAAATTCTTAACACGTGCCTCATCAATCCGTATTCCATTTCCTATAACACTTTATATGCTGAAGGAAATCGGTATTTCCTTGAATTCACATTACCCGATTTGCCACGTGATGTTCCACCAGAGACGCGAAACTGTTTGAAATATTATCAGCGGCATAGAGCACCGGCTCATAACGCTCGCACCATAACGAGATATTTAATATCAATCTATGGAGGAAAATGATTTGACATCCGACAGCCTTGCCACCACGTTCACGTGACTAAAATCCTCTTTACGCCTTGTGGAATTTTTTTTTTCTATTAAAACAGACTGTATACAGAACCTTTTATTTTCGTTGGTGACATGAAAAAACGTATCAAAAGGGACTGTTTCATTGTGAGTGTTGGATAAATGTAAGAAAACGAGCGAGAGAATATTTAGAATGCAATAGTGGAAGCATTTGTAGTAGATGTTCGAAAATCAATTACATATTTTGAAAAGTATTGAATTTTTCATGATTTTACCGTAATACTTTTGAGTTGTGAATGGCACGGGGAATCAACTAATGCGAACAAAATTGCAGAGTTCCATTGAAAAAAGGAAGTGCAATTGTGTTCAACAACTGTCTGAATGCACTTGTGTAAAAATCGCACTGCATGATGATAGAGCTTGATAAACAATGGAAAATTTTCCTCCACAATTTCTTTCTATCTGCAATAGGAACAGTATCGTAATTTGGCCCAATTATTTACTAAACTCAGCCTATGTAAAATAAAGCTTTCCATAATTGGTTAGTCGTACTTTCACTCTCGTCTTTGTTAGCACTTTTACAAATCGAATATCGGCTTCAAGTGCCAAATAGAAATTGCCAATTTAATCCAGACGTATTGTAGCCCGGTGCTGCACGACACGAAACTGTATGAAGCTAACGAATCCACGCATATTCCATCCTTTAAAAAAAAGATTCATTTTCATGTTGTTTCACAGTATGCGAACAGTGTGTGTGCACACTGACAATGAACATAAATGCATAGTTTCCTTTAATAGAATATTTAGACATATCGACATTTGTTAAACGCATCCGATAAATGTTAACACGTCATAGAATCTAATCTATCTATGTACGTATACAGAGTGCGACCGAGTAACGTGTACAAGCGGGCATGAAGTGATATTATGAAGAAATAAGAACAAGATATGGAATGAAATTTTTTCATTTAAGGCTTAGTCTGCGAGAAAATCGAGTTTGAAAATTTGAAATGACACGAACTTATGGATTATTATAGAGAATGAGCGATATGTATGTAATTAATAATGTCGTTTAATAATGTAACTCGGCAACTGGTGAGCGTATAGCTATATGTGGCGATAGCACGAGAAAGAAATAATAAGAAGAAAACAATTCGAATCGCTTCGAATCACCTCGAACAGAATTCGAAGCTTGGTTTTGAGTCTTTATAAAGTATTCTGAGTCTTGGTCAACTTGGGAATTTTGATCGTCGTCGCTCTGTCGTCAAAATGTTGATCGACGAGTTCCTTGAACCACTTTATGTTTGTCTGTGTTTCAATAATATAAGTAGCGTAAAGCCTCCACTAACAAAATTCCTCAAACATCGTTCTCACTCTTGAATTCTCAAGCCAAGGGTATCGAATATTACGATTTCCAACATGATTAATACTCAAGGGACTTTAAAGTTCAAAGACTCGAGACTTGTATTAATATTCAGGACTGATCGAAACTTTCAAGAGTTTTAAGATACGAATTAGATTCGAAGTGACTCGAATTTGTTGCCACATATACAGATTCGAAGTCATTCAAAGTATTTCGGATCCTGCTATTAATTTCGTGTCGCAAAATGTCAGGAATCGTTCTTATGATATTGTCTTCTTTCTTTCGACGATCATGACTGTCTCGATAAAAGAAAAGACATAAAACGCCACAGGCCGTATGTATATCTATTAAGTCGCTCTTCGACCATAACCTAACGATTCTTCGTCAGTCGAACACATAATTGCTATCATCCAACGCGTCTTTAACTTTTGCGTTGAATAAAATGAATTCTAAGAGGAAGTTTTAAATAACTAAAGTTGCAACATTTTCTGCAAAAAGGAATATAACCGAAATTTTGTACAAAACTTCTGTATGTCGAATACTCGTTAGTTAAAGCTCTTTTGTTCGATAACTTCGTTAAATGGAAACCTATATATGTATAACTGGAAGCTCTTAGCTCTTGCCTTAAGGCTCGAATTACCAATGTTCGATTGTGCTAAAATAAGGATCACTTACCAAGTACGATCCATATGACGATGATGTTGCCACCGGTTGCCACCAACAGCATTGCAGCGAATATCAGGGACCAGAACAACTTTTGCCACCATGATAAGTCAAACGGCCGCTCTTGATAATTAAATAAACAATCTAAAAAAGCATCATGTAGAACTTGCCGTTCCGTAGAACTATCCAAAGCGTTTTGCAATATATTAAGAAGTTCGCTACGATTTAACATCAACAAGATTGTGATGTCTCGTCTGAGAATTATAGTACTGCAGTTGTACAAGCCATACGAAAACAAGTTGTCCATATTTTGAGCCTGACAAAAACCAGCACTTTTTAAGAACGACAACAGTATCCAGATGCGAACAATTTGGGTGAAATTCTCTCGTCTTTTTACGTGAATTCCCGTAAATTTATGTGAAATTTACGTTGTCTTTCCCCTTTTCAAATCGTTGTGGCGTTAAATCTACGTATTAACTAATCGTTACCGGTAGCAATTCAGAACATCTTCTCTTAGTGTATTGCATAGGATAGTTCCAAAGTTTGTTCAAGAACTCATCTTTGTTGGCGAACTTGTTTTATCAGTTCCACTTTTATACGGCTTTATCTCGAAAATAATACACAGCGCCGCTGTTTCTGAAAAGATTATGTACGAGCTAATAAGTTTGCGGTTTCAGAGTGACAAATGACGACGGCGAACGCAACAGGCAGAAAAAGATGTACGCGATAGAAACAAGTGTGTTGCGATAAAATTTACTTTGAAAAAATAATATACAAGAAAAGAATTGGAATCCGTAAATGTGAAACGTTATATCAGTTTTGTCATTTAACGAATTCATTACTTTCAGCTCGTTAAGTTGTCTACGTATAAATAAAATGTTGAATATACCAGTGTAAATGCCAATAAGAATAAACCAGAATAAAACAATTAATATTTCATACGATATCTATCTGTTGTTTTTACAAAAAAACAAACACACTGCTTTTCATCACTGGTTTGCTATTAATTCATATATCTTACTAATATTCATGTATCGTTGATAGGAATCGAGCAAAGTATCCACCACGTACATATGAGTGATTGCGCGCATTTGTTATCCTTGAGAATCCTTGCTAATAATATTAATATTAATATTCTAATATTATTACAATTTTTGTTAATGTAGTACGATAACTAGCGAATCAATTAGTAAGCAACGGTTAATAATTAACAATTTAGAAATGAACATACATTTTAATCAAATAAACTTTGAAATAAATAACTGTACTTCAATAATTAATTACAAATTAAGAAAAGTTGAAACTACAAATAATAATTACAAATTATTAGATTTGTTCTACTTTTAATATTGTGAGATTTCATTCGAATCCATTTATACATCAGAGTTGTGTTAATAATCACGACAATTACAGTTACACTAATTTGAAAACCTCATTTTAATAATGATTAAGATTCTTTCGCGTAACATAAACTTGATAAAGATTGTTTGAGACTTGTTGAGGTACGCAGTAATCGGAAAAATCGGAACATCATATCGAAGGATTGTGGTATTGTTTAATAAAGTAATAATAATTTAGTAAAATTTCGTATTACTGTGCAAATATAAAAAGATAAGCGCCAATTAAAAGCGAACTTAATTATAATACAGAAAAGGTAACACGATATTTATTCCAACAAGGTTCCACTCGTTTTTATCCATTTGCGCAAGTATAGTTGAAATTCGTTCAATTAACGCGATCTTTTTTCAAATTACACACAGGCGCGTGAAATCATTTATTGGCGATGCCATTTACAAACGCGCAATTCTAGAATCGCCCGCTTCTATTTTCTAATTATCATCGCCGATGTGTTTGTTGGACAAAGCTTTATTATTTACTCATGAAACGATAAATAACAAATTGAAAGAACATTTCATTTTGCGAGTAAGAATTAAATCTCCTATTTAAATAAAAGTCATTTAAACGATGCCAAAGATAATTTATTTCTTATTTCTTATTTGCAGATTTTATTTTTCATTTGAATTTAATCGGAGAGCAAATGATATTATGTAAATAAATAGATTTTCGCTTTCTCTTGTATCCGTTTCATTTGAAACAATCGTGAAATTAATAAGATTATTTTTCAATAAATAAATCGCCTTTTATAACTACTCGCTTTTCCAACAAATTATTCGAAAGTATATCCATCATATTTCGAGGTTTCGCCGTGTTTATCATAGCTGACAAACATTATTAAAAGTTACAAATTCCAATGTACAGGAATCTCCCTGATGGAAATATTTGTGTAAAAATTCGAATTTGTTCGACGATCGATAAATAACGAATAAAAAATAAATAAAACTAATAAATGAAAAAGAAAATTGTATTTGAAAAGAATAATTAATTTCATTGATATATTAATATGACGAGCAATTTATTTCTATTTTTTTATTTAAACTATCCCAACTAACAACTGACCCTCTGTTTAGATAATTATTTAAATGAAAATTTATTTAATAATGCCCGACATGGTTGTCGATAGGTCCGATTCACATTCTCACCACAAAAAACGCGTCTATCAGCCTAACAATGCGAGACTGCGATAACCGTGCATACCCAAGAACTGCATTGGAGCAACTGAAGCTTCAAAATCGCGTTCATTCAAAGATGCGTGCGCAATGACTTGCGCCTTCGCGTCTTCTACCGATAGCTTTTTCGTTACTGTTCATCTACATCGTTCATTTGCTTGTATTATGGAGCCTGGTGTCGGTTGATAAACTAGCAAATTGTTATCGAATACCAGGAAATTCATCGATTTTCGCGCTTCACGATTACACGTGAGAGACGACGATTGCTAATAGTAAACAGTATAAACAGCTAACAGTATAAAAACCTAATAAATAGATTCTCGATATGTTTTCTACCACTATACGATTTAAAAAATTACATTGCAGGTATTAAAATCCTCTTCTTTTAAACGAACATTAATCATTTCAAAATTACGTGTTTCTATTATCTGTTCTATAATATTGCAATATTTTATATTTTACAAATATGCAATCTTCTTAAACTAAGCTCATTAGCAATGCTTATAAAACAAAGCCACCGCTGCGTCATTTTTTTCCAAAGTACATCTGAGTTTCTTTTTACATGGTAGTATTTCTTTTACCATACACGATTCATCGCCAAGTTACGCGGCTTTTCTAAACATATTTTATTCACAGTTCAAAATATTCGAGTGACAATTTTTGTTGAGTTATCCTCTATGTATACTATTTCCCAGATTTAATTAAACCAACAAACCGCCACGCTATTCTTAGGGATGAATATAAAAAAAAAAAGAACATATCATTCATGCCGATAGTAATTGGTCGATTCATTCGTCTCCGCTATCGAGGAAAGGTCCGATAAGATAATATTTTTCGATGTTTACGTTTTGCGGAATATTTCAATGGTAATACTAACGCGATCGCTTATCATACATATGATAGATATAATGCGTTCACTTAGGTAATGATATCGTATCGTTTTCGACACCGTTCGCTATTTAACACTAGAACTACCGATAGTTAACACGAAGCTATTTCTACCAAAACTAATGAAAATGACTGGTCTTTAAAAAATACGTAGTAATAGAATATTTTATATTTGTTGATTTATTATTTTCTCACAGAAGCAATTCCATATTATGTAGTATATTTTTGGTATTATTAATCCATCTGGGAGCATGATCCTTAAACGAGGGTTTACATATTTATAAAATTGTAGATGCAGTCATTTTGACCGCTGTGGTATTTCTAGTGTTAGCATCTAAGCGATCCAGCGATCGATCCGGAACTTTCCTGATACGCGATAAAAATTTTAAAAACGTGCGGAAAGTTGTACAAAATGAAGAAACTGGTTAATTGAGGTTCGATAAACCAGTATAAGTAGCCTTGACACAAAATTATTTTCAGTTTGAATACGCAAAAAACAAAATGAAATTCATTATATTATTCTTTTAGTTATCGTTGCGAAAGTCGTTACATCATTGCGGGAAAAAATATAACGTGAAGTAGGAATTTTAAAATAAAATTGTAAAACCAGTCAATTTGACTGGTATGGTAGTTCTAGTTGAGGGTTAAATATACCAAATTCAGTAAGACAAAGTGTATGCAAGGTATTCAATGGTTATGTCGATATAGTGCGCGCAAATGACTTTAAAGATGGATACGGACATGACACTGTGGTGAAATATTGCCAGGAATATCCACATCCTAAGATCCTTTATCACTCGATATTTCCAAGTGCTCATCGACGTTACGAGGAATCTATCATAATTCTGAACTCGCAATGTGGCTATCACCTATCCCTTAAGATTTTCTGTTATGAAGATACTTGGGTGGAATCAGAAGCGTAGATATTTAAATCGAAAACTCCATAACATGACCAATTATCATCCAACGGTGGTTCAATCACAGAAGAAGAAAATGTCTATGACTTTGAAGAAAAATAGTTTACGTATTACTCTAAATACAAAAATGATTTCAAACTTGATAAAAATATAATATATTCTGATGGAAGAAGAAACGACACGAAATATATTAAACAAATCCTTGGAATTCTTTTTCGCAGTCATTAGACTGCGATTATTTGTACAAGTTTGTATTTTTATCGATGTAACTAAAAACTGAAATTTATATAGGGATTTATTCCATCTACTAAACATTATAATGAGCAATTTATTGTACATATTTTATGTATGTTTGCATATCATGTGCACGGACTGTATATTTTTACATTTGCATGTTTCCTGTGGATGCATAAATATCCGCAGTCTAACAATCGCAATGTTAACAAAGAGGAATTTAAATTAATTGAATTGAAAGGTTATGAAATGAAATATTTCATTGATTCAACGCTGGCTCAATGAATTAATCAAGAAAATCTCATCCGTTTGTTATGCTGCGCCTTATTGAATGAAAATAAACATATTATTCATATTTCAGGTTTATCAACAGAATCCATCGTTTACTGAATTTTAAAGCAAGTCGTTCAATTAAAATCTTTCGTTATGTTAAATACGCAGATACGCGTGTATTAGATAAATGAGAAACTTCGAATGAAACGATTAATACTTCCACTTAATTAATATTTGATTTACACGAGCGGCTCTGAAAGATTGGAATCTTGCTCTATTTACTTCATATAAAAACCTTGTTTCAGTAATTCATTGGCATAAATGAGGAAAGGTTTCCCTTCATTTCAATGTTATCTACGATTCCAGTATCGGTAGTGATTCAATTAAAATAATCTCGATTAAAACGAAATAATAGTAGCGAAGTAGTGGTCGAGGAAAATGAGAAAAATGTTTACGGTTGAGTAATTCGAAAACTAAAAGTTTCTCTAAATTGCTTGCACCATTCGAAAGAACAAAGGTAAGCTTCTTGTACACAGTTTCTCGTTAAAATTTAACAATACTTCTTCTTGGTACCGCAATTTTTTTTTATTTTTTTTAGACTTCTGGAACTCTTTTCACGCGGTACATTTTCTACACGATATTTCTTAACGTGTGCTATCAACTTTAAACGATTTATTTTACACGTTTTGCTTTTATAGTTGTACGATTTTTTAACACGTGTTTACATTTCACTGGAAATAATATCAACCTCGAAGGTTTTACACGATTTCACAGGGAACTGAGAACTGAGGTTTGTTATGAAGAATTATGAAAAGAGAAAACAGAACATATGTCACGAAACGATTAGACGAGGGATATTTCGAGTGACGAAATGATATTTTCCCAGTAATAAGAATAATCGTTGTAGAATGATAGAGAATGACGATGAAAAAAGTATTAAAAATTTTGATTTCAGGAAGAAATTTTCTTTTTTTCTTTTTTTCTTTTTTCTTTTTTCTTTTTTTTTTTTTTGTTTTTCTTAACACATTACCTTTTGCTGCATGTGTTTATTGAATAAGGTTTTGTTATCGAATGCAGATATATATTTTAAACTGTTTGAGCTGAAGAATAATAAATAGGTAAATATTACCCTAACAGTTCTTGAATGGATGCATTATGTGTTGACTGAATAATTGTTATAGTATAAAAATATCATGAATTATAATTTATAAGATATTAGGATGACAAATTTATCTTGATATACTTATTTATCTCTTATATGTTAACAGTCACTGGATCAAATTTTCTTGGATAAAAGAAGAATTCAAAGTTTCTTTCTGCACCTTTAATAGCAGCCGACGCATCATAAACTCACAAAGTTACCAGCCCTATGGCAGAGACTGGTACAGTTACTTTGAGTTTTCCTTAATTTAAGTAACCTGTAAATAAGTATGTAAGCACTTTGTTCCAATATCCAGACAGCGAGATTTTTGTGAGTGTTGCCAATGTTTAAGAAATTAACGTACCTTTATATATATTTTCATACAATTAGATAAATTTAATACTATGAAAGTATGAAAGTGTAAAACCTGATGACAAAACGCATCATTGAAAGATCAGGATATGTATAAATATTTCTTGCAGCCAATTTCTTTCTGTACATTGTGTACTTTGGTATTAAAATTGAATTCGATTGCTTATAATTTAGAAAATAAACCTTGACCCACATTTTTGCTTTGGCTTAATTTTATGGTGGGTTACAAATACAAAGTTCGTAAGAACGCATCTTTTAATGAAAGATATATTTATAAATAATGACAGAATGTTACTATCATATTATAGAAAGATGTTTTTGACTTCTCTCGGATAAAAACAATTTTCTGGATCGACGTGTTCTAATCCTGGATCACTTGGCAGAAGAACGCACGAGTTGACAGGCAACGTATTCATCTGCCATGGAACCCACAACTACAGAACCAACTGCGCCGCAGGCCGTTGCGGAAAGTGGGCCACAGCTAGCATCAATTGTCACACCCGTTTGTAAACCACCAAGTGCACCAACGCCTCCAGCAACTCCTATCTCACTAATAGGACCGACTTCGTGCATGAATGTTAATATAGAATTCATTTCTATGCCAATGTTAATAATATTTTTTCCATTCTCACACGTAATCTTACCTTCTGGTTCCCCTTGCCTACAGATATAACTGACTATGACTGGCAATTAAAATTCTGGCAACCGTTTTTGCCTCCAAATGCTCATCAATTCTGTCAGTGTTAGATATTTGGATATGCCACGTGTAACCTTTAAAAATCCTGTTAAAGCTCTAATATTCAAAATCCACGAAACATCTTTTTAGCTTAAGTCCTTATGAAAAAATATTATGCTTGTGCCAGAGTCTTTTTATTAACATTTGTGATCGAAAAGCAGAACAGTATTTAAAATAGGAGATACCTCATTGATTTTGACGAGATAAAAATACGCTTAGAGAAAAGTATTTTTTTTTTTTTTTTTTTTTTTTTTTTTTTTTTTTTTTTTTTGCTATGTATCTATCGTGTTACAGATTATGTTGTAATCGGTTAGCTTGTGTCGAATCGCAAGATCTAAGATCGAAGAAAATATTACGTATTGTGCTTATCTTGCCTTTTTTTCACTAAATAACTTTATACCAACAGTAGAATCTGATAGTGATACAAGTATGTACTGCAGTCTGGCATAGTAATATTACGATAATTTTAATTTGTTCAGCTTCCTACTGTTTATTTTCAAACGTCGTATTAATGTTTATCAACAAAAGTGAATTAGAGCATAAAACATAAAGCATATTTTGAATAATTAAAATTTAATGAATGTATTTAGTTTACCAAGTTTGAAACTGGTGTAAGTCCATTCACGAGCCTGAAAAAAATATTGGTCTAATTAATTCTCAGAAAAACTATTTGTACAATGAACTTACATCTACTTAAACTTATAAAGACATGAAGAAACTAAGTCGAGCTTATCAGGCTTTTTCAATCGATATAGACTCGTAAACTAGATTGTAAACTCTTCGATATTTCAAAACGAAGGAAAATGGACTTATACCACTTTCAAAAGAATCGCCTATTTTAACGTTGCTTAGTAGTAGTAAAAGACCGATTACTCAAAATACCGATTTCTACGACATATCCAAAAATCCTCGAGATTGGAAGATAATCAGCTTTTCTACAGTTCCACCTTAAACTATAGCACAGATTTTATTTTCTCAACAGATATATTTCTATAGTTATTAATATTTGAAAATAAATAATAATTCGGTAATTTTTTTACGATTTCAAAATTCATTACTATAATGCATACAAAATTGGTTCTGGGAAACTCTTCGACGGAACTTGTTCAGTATTATTCAGTCTTCTCCACTTTCTATGTACATTAAGCTGAAGTAGTATGTTTAAGGTCTACAGAACGATATATTCACAGTATCTTTTAGAGTTTCCAATAGTTTATATTTAATGCGTATTTATCCTATTCTTATTAAGTTCAATTAGTTATGTATGCATGCACCTGTTGCTGTCTGTTGATTGTTAATCTACAGCGAAATGCATTTGTCAATTCCTGAAGATTAAAGTTTTCAGTATGCTATTAATTTTACTAGGACTGGTAGTACTAATCAATTATTATTATGTATTATTTCCCCTAAATGCCCGTATGTTTGTTTAAAAAAGATTTTTTCAGGAATGGAATCCCAAAGGAATTTTTGGCCAATTTAGTAAATAGTGTCATCGGACAACTAATAGACACTTTTCAAAAACGAAACTGAATTTTTATTTGTTGCGTTTTTAAAAGCATAATAGAGTTATTTCAATTTTAAATAGAATTCGTTTTCTTTGAACAACGTTTTTCCGATATTAATTGAATTTTTAATTCATAACGCCAATCGCTACAACTGTCCTGCAAATCACTGTATCTCGCAATCACACACGTTCGCTTCTACATATACTCAGATTGTCTATTGTCAGATAAGATAAACGGTCGAATAAAGTCAAGCACTATGTATTCTTGTCTAGTTGACAGTTCTGTATTTTGTGGCGATCCAATCGTATTTTATAATATATAGTATAATATTTGTGGTGTTAATTTCCAAAGCATCATTATCTTATTTGTAAGTATACAACATATTCCTCTAAGCACCTGAATTTTTATTTCAAATATCATTAACTATAATACATGTTTCCTCAAGTTTATTATGTGAAAAATTGAAGTGGAAGTAATTGTAAGAAATATACGTTTTACAAAATAGTTTATATGATGAAAAGTTAACTATTCTCTAACTGTAATGATTTTTTAATATGTTGTAGAAATCGATATTTTGAATAACTTTTTCCCATATACATACAAAGTGGTATCGCTTAGTTTCCATGATATTCGTGAAAAACTGCCAGTACTATTTTAAGCAATTTCTTCTTTTCATAATTTGTTTTTTTTTTTTCATAAGGACTTAAACCAGAAAAATATTTTGTGGCTTTCAAATATTCGAACCTCAACGTGATTCTCATTTTTTACTTTTAAATTATAGCGTGGGCGCAAAGGATATCAAAATATCCAACACTGATACAATTGTCGAGCATTTGGACGCAAAAGGTGTTGTCGGAATACAAAATATGAGTCCGATTCACAATAGGCGAAGGGCACGAGGCGGTAAGATTATACACGAGAATGAAAATATTATTAACTTTAGCGTAGAAATGATTTTTCTATTTACAAGCTAATCCTCGTACTAATATCGACGCATAAGGTTTACCCGGTGCATGGAACCCCTATACAGACAGGATCAACTACAGTTTGGAACACTCGGGTACTACACTAAGAGTAGTTAGTGTATCAGAATCTATATTCTGTACAGTTTCCTCTTTCGACGATGGTATATGCATTGAAAGTCACGCAAGCGAGAGAGTCAATGAGATAAAGGATGCCATCGATAAACTGAAAGAATGCCGTAAGGCTGAAAGCGATCCCGAGGAGAAGCAACGTATTAAAGAAACAATCAAATATCTTAAGAAAGTTCTGAGGGATGTGGAACATGCAAAAAGAGTAGGGAAGACTGTTGGGTCACACGTTGGTTCAAAAGCTGGTGCTGCGGTTGGTACCTGCATAGCTGGTCCAGTTGGCACAGTGGCTGGCTCGGTAATTGGTAGAATAGTGGGTCGTGTTACAGGTGTACTCGCTGCTGATGAGCTTGAGCGTCGTACTCGAGAAGAATCAGCTGGAACGACAGTAAAACGCCTTTATTAAGAAAATCATTATTTATCTGTGCGAGATCAAATTGATTTTTTTATAATATGATAATAATATTCTATTGTTATATATAAATATACGTTTCATTACAAAATGTATTCTTACAGATTTTTTACTTATAAATCATTATAAAATTAAACCAAAAAGTAAGCAATATAAATTGTTGCAAGCTATTGCTTTTCCGTTGAATTTTTCAACATCGTTATCCACTTTTTCGTTCATTTCCTTGTAACACAGTATGACGTAGACATTGTTCATTTTCAAACAGAAATTTTAATCTTATCGCTTCTGTCGTTTGCATCTCTATCCGTATTTTATTCAAGATAAATTGACCCTTCAGTCATCACTGTACTAATTGTACATACACACCGGTTCCCTTTTGCTTGTAATCGGGTGTTAAAGAATTCATGGGACGATTTTTGGAAGATGTATGTATTCTGAACGCCGAAACAAACATTAAGTTCCAATTATTAAATTAATTATTTCAGAAATGTCGGCAATCGGCTCCGTATTAAAATTGGAAAACATTACAAATATAACAGATTCTGCACGAAATCACCGTTCCAATCAGTTGTATCATGATACGGTTGAAACATATTGCAAATATAGAATTTTTTTACTTTATTTCCAGGACGTCGTTCTATTCTTTGTAATTTCATTTATTAGATTGTCCGAAAAGTTTCTTTCGTTTTATGAGGAAATAATAGACACACAACGTTATTTGTTTTATATTATTCTGTCGAATTACTTACGATCCATTTTGTTCCGTTGAGATAAACACCGCGTCATTTCACAGACTTGGTTTCACGTTTGTATGAAGGGGCACTGTTGTAAAAAAAAAACACGTTTGCGAAAGGAAGACACTTTTCGGACAACCTAATAGTTTCAATTCAAAATTCGAATTAGTACTATACTGAGTCGATAATATCGCATGCGAAATTTTGTCCGCTTGGGGCAGCACTTGTACCGGGAAATAAGTAACCTACTGCCATTAGCACTACTCTCGTTTCCTCTCCGTTAACGTGTATTGTGTGTTCTTACGTTGTATTAATACAAATATAAAATGAAAATTAAAAAGAAATCTAATGCAGTCAGAGTTCCACCTCTTAAAAAAGCTATAAAAGTTAAACGTAAATCATCAGATATAGAAGAGGAATCAACTGTATCTAAAGCGATAGAAAATGTTAAAAAAGTGTTGGAGGTTAGTATGCATTTAAACATAATCTATTATACATGCTGTGATATTTAATTGCAAAAAATTGAATAAGATTTTAAATTGAAAAAATTTGTCTTATTCCAGAAGAAAAATGTTAAAGCAACAAATATTCCAAAAACAGTTTCGTCTCCAAAACCTGAAAAATCGCACAAAGTTATTAAAGTCAGGAGGAGAAAAATAAGGCCTCAAATAAGATATCGTAGAGGTATAGTGTATTTAGGTCATATACCTCATGGTTTTTACGAAGAACAAATGACAGAGTATTTTACACAATTTGGTAAAGTAACTAGAGTACGAGTTGTTCGATCAAGAAATGTAAGTATATATAAATTTGAATTATACATAATATAAATATGTATGTATATAAATGTTATAAAATTTCAACTACCTATTTTACAAGTTTGATTACCATTATAATATTATTTGCACTGGTTTGAGTATGAATATGCTTTCTTAGAATACCAATATATGTCCTACATAATATAAGAGATACATTCTTTTTGTAATGATTAATCTGACTTATAGTAATTAAGTGTTGTACCCTTATTGATGTATCCCCTTAGTTAGTCATTTTAATGGTTGCCATTAATATTTGCAATAGTGATTAACAACATATAATGTAAAATAAGGTGTGCTTAAAAATTAAGTACATAATATAATAGTATATGTTATTTCTAGACTGGTAGAAGTCGTGGCTATGGATACGTGGAATTCCTGTACCCCGAAGTTGCAAAAGTAGCTGCAGAAACAATGAATAACTATCTTATGTACGGAAGATTATTAAAAGGTATTATACAAAAATGTACAACAATTATTGAGCGAATGCTTCAATTTTACCATGTAATATATCATTTAATGTTTTTAATTAGCTACATATATCCCACCTGAGAAACAACACAATGGCTTTTTTGCTGGTAAAACATGGACAACAAAAATTCATCCTAAAGTAATAAACAGAAGTAAAGTTACTAAAATAAGAAACGAAGATATCCAAAACCAGAGGCATATAAGTTTTGAACAAAGTACAAGACATAAATTATCTGCTTTAGAAGAAAAATTAAAAAAAAAAGGTTTTGATATGAATTTTGTACCGATAGATTCTTCTAAATAATGTTACATAAATTTTTTATTAAACACAATAATGTACAAATGTTATAATTAAGTACTATAGAGATATTGAACACTTTTTTGATTACATGATTTTACTTAATTTACTATTTACATTGGACATTGTATAAGATGTTTAAAATTAAAGAAGTAATTATCAGGGATCATCAAAATTTTTCTGATACACTTCCTAATCCCGCTTTTGTTCTCTTCCACTTCATACGTCTATTTTGAAACCATACCTTTACCTAAAAAATTAGGAACATATTACATTAGTTATTTATTATGTACACAACTATATTTTCTTCAAGTGATAATCCATAATATGTTACTAGTTATAACATAACAGAACATAACAAGAGAATTTTACTTAACAAAGTTAACTAATTATGTCTAGAATTAAAATACTGTTCTTGTAATATTGTTTTATCTACTTATAATTAGTTGATATGAAATGAAACTTTCTATTTGCCAAATATACTTTATCGATACATTTGATTCAATAGTTCATCATTTGAAGAAATAGTTCAAACCAAATACAAATTTACATGCGTAATATCTTTTCTAGCTATTATTTAATTGTAGTATACTATCGGAAGTAGTATAGAATAGGAAAAAAATTCATGAGGTAAAATCAAATAGTTTTGAATATTGCACGACGTGCTTTAAGACTTCAAAGCTTACTATTATTTTTTTCAATCATACATTTGAATCATACATTTTTTCTACACATACAATTGCTTTTTTATTTTCTATAAGAAGACATTGATTTGCTTGTGTTTTAAAAAATTAGTTTAAAAGATATTTTATTTTCAATTTCGTAGAACTTATCGTATGAAAGATGAGGAAAGACAAAATGCAATGAGTTCTATGGAATTAAAATTATATCTTTCAATGGAATCACTTCTGGATCTAGGTATCCTGCAATACTATTTTCTAGAGAATAACAAAATAATAAACGATATGAAAAATATATTAAAATTTTAAAAGATAGAGGTGATTTTAAAATTTCAATTTACCTGACGTTCTGTTAGATCGAGAGCAACTGCTATTTCATAGCGACGTAAACGTGTCAGATAATTACTATGCGCAAATTCATATTCAAGGTGGCGAATTTGATGTTTTGTAAATGCAGTCCTTTCTTTGCGAGGTCTGTCGCCGGTCAATCGTTTATTTGTCTCTGAAATGTAAAGGATTCAGATTTTAATAAATTTAATAAGTTAACAAAGTTACGACTTCTAACACAATTGAAATAGTATATTTGAACGTATATTGAATAGTATATTGAAACGTAAGAATTTCATGTATATCAAAATTCTATAAAAAAAAAAAATCTATAAATTTTTAAAGATACAGTAGCTCTTTTTTTATCAGAATTTACACAAGCAAATTCTAGAATAAGCTGATGCTGAAAACTATTACTTGGCTACTGTAGCGTCTTATAGAGAAGAAATAAATTCAGATTTATAAATGTTGTATAAATTAATGAATGTATATAGAAAATCTTGATTTATAATAAAATTCGTTAAATCCATCATTAATACAACATAACGTGATAACTTCATGAAATTGTTTTTTTCTATAATTGGAAGTTTATATAGGATTAAATATTTTATATTGTCTTGTTCCATAAAGTACTTTGTCTCGTATGTTTATTTATTTATGCTGATAAAAAATATGAGTTTTTAAAATAATAATCCATTATCGTATGATATTAGAGTGTTTATTTATTGTAGTTTTATGTTTCAGTCTCGGAAGAAATGGGAATTTATTAAATAATTCCATCTCGAATAAACATGTGAATATAAATCTATGTATTTTACTCGTTATGGATAAAACGCGCGTTCTAAAATTTGGAAAATACGTAAATCAGCTTCTTATCCAGCATTTATCTCTAGTTGGTTGACGCATGTTTGAAAATTAGTTTGCTAACTAATATCTGCTAACGTGACTTCAAATGGCTTTTGCGAAATTTGGCGGATGAAAATTCAGTTCAGTGACGATTTCCTGTATCCTCTAGCATTATACGGGACGATGTAATCGTAGTGAGGTTTTAACCGGTATCAGTTTTTTATTCACAAAGCGGCAGTCAGATGAAAATAGCTGGATATTCGATGCGTCATTACCAAGCTGCTCCCGCGTGCCAGTTAATAAACGTGCCGCTATAATGTAGGTTGTCGGAATCAGGATCATCTGCGGGCGATGATGTATAAAACGTGGTCGGATCGGTGGTAGAGCCCTTAGCCTTGCTTCCGTACCGCTATCTCATCTATATTTGTTAACTGACGTCAATCGAACCAGTCCGCGAAGTTTTGCGAATAATTTCATTCTTTTTTAAATTACACGAATTCATTGGCGTCACATATATGTTGACAATTGAATTTTTAACGAAATGCTAATATCTCAATATTATTTTTATTCCAATTTCAATTAAATCAATTTTACGTCTTTTTTTTTTCTTTTCTTTTCTTTTTTTTTTTTTTTTTTTGTTTTGTTTAATATGAATATATAGTAAATTAAAATTTCTTCAATATTTTTTAGTATAATAACAACGAGAAACATATGTAGCGATTGTAATGAAAAAGCAAATTATATTATATATACTGGTAAAAACTATGTTTCGAATTTTTTTTTGAATTATTAGGAGATTTTAAGAAAATTTATACATCTTTGTGTAATTATCTTATTCTATCTCTATTTTTGTGTTAAATACTTTTGTTTTATCTTTGATTGTTAAAGGTAGTGTATGAATTTGTGCAACACCAAAGAATGTAACGTATTGAAGAAATTTAGAAATTGTCGTCGTTTCTTGCTTTAAAAGTATCTGTATCAATAATTATCAACAGTGGATGTACTAAATTTGCAAAAATTTGATTTGAGGAGAACGGTATGCACAGAAATAAATTATCGATCTTTCAATTCTTTTGATCACAGTAGTATGGAACATATCTTTAGGGATATATAAACTTTATATGATTTCAAAACCATGTTTCGGCTAAAAATAAACGTGGAATTCCTCTAAAAATAAGTCTGGAAATATAGAGTGAAATATTTTTCAAATATTTTCATTTCGTTTTCTATCGATGAATGTGTAATTCGAATAAATATTCGAGACGAAGATGAAGGAGAAGTTAGCGTTGAATGTTGTTTGCGTTTATTGCAAAAAGTATTACAATTTTACAATGATTTTACGATAGCCTTGTCGTTTGTTACACGCGATGATATGAAATGAAAAGTATAGTTACATGTTCGATAAATATTTAGGCTACGCTGGCCCCATTATAGCCACATTGGCGACGGTAAAGTCATAAACGAAGTTAATGGAGTGTTCATTAATGTACTTTTCAATACAAATTCGTGTGAACATAATTATTTAGTAACTATTAACGTCTTCGTTATTCGACATTTTAAATTGCACTGTTAAAAAGTTGATATAGAATTGTTATTTTATCTATTTTACATGCTGATAATATCGTCTGAAAGTATCTTACCACCTTGTTCTACACGTGACAATGAACACGCTTCATTGTCAAAGGAATTATTGCTCAAGCCAATCGAATACCGTGACTCTTGCCATGAACGACATTTCAGCTCATTTTCGGTGTTTTGCCCAGTGTTCTGATATGCCGGAATTTCCCAAGCGCGAAATACCGTTGTAGTCGTGGAGATTTGACGATCTTGAGCTCTTTCACAAATAAAATCTAAAGATTGCTCTGTGGAATTTATGTTTATTCTTTCCCTCGACTCGTCGACTATATCCTCTTCATCGATAGTGGAGTTTTGCTGCGAATATTGCTCCCATCTTTTAGCAAGAAGAAAGCAGATATTATTTAATGATGTTATAATAATAAAGAAATTACTAGTAGTGATAGCAGTAATTTATTGACTACCCTATAGGGTTACAAGACTTCTATTTTACATTCTAATCATATTTTAAAACACAGTTTCATACAAAACGGAGAACAAGAGAAATTAATAAAGAAATTGTTCAGTGTAACATAATAATAAAAAAATTATAATAGAAAATTTTGTATACTTATTGTTTTGCTTGAAAGAGCTAATGACGAAAAGAAAACTGAATGAGATTGTGCAAAGAAAATTAAATTGATACTTTGATGTTATAAAATTATATCTTTGGGGATTCCTTTTTCTCTTTGGCATAAAAAAATAATAAAAATATACGCAATACATAGAATAGTTTTTAAATAAGAGAATGTCATTTAGTAAATTATAAATATTTGAACGCTTTTCGTATTTAGTCATCAAATATTGACTGTTCAGTCTCGAATTGTTCAATCTGTCAAACAATTGTATTCTTTCCATCGAAAAATATATAAATTAATATTTAAAACTATTTAAATATATCGAAACATATGCATTTTGTTTCCATTTGAGACGTGAAACGAATGCTATGAATCATTTAGGAAGTATTTATAATTGTCTAGAATTTCATCGATAATTATGTTTTCATGATTATTAGTATTTATGTAACTTTAGATTATCACGGCAGTACTTTGCGTTCTTTATCGTTGAATATGCTCTTTAGATTTGTCTGGAATAATCTTGTTCCAAATCTAAAATCTACATCTACATCTAATCCGGAACCCATAATCTATGCCTATTTCTAAACTTATTTTACTTAAAACATAATTTAGTAAAAAGGAGAAATGAATTAATTAGAATATTCTTTTTTTCGTATCGATTGATATCTCATAAGAAATTCGAAACTAATGGAAATCATTTTTTCCTACATAATTGAAAATAAGTATTTTTCCGAAATTGTCAGTAATTTTCATTTCTTATATTTCTCTCCGTTTTCTTATTGTTACATTACCAATACGGTGGAAAGAAATTTAATTGCGAATAAGATATTTTAATTTCGTTGCATTTAATAAACTCGCTTTTGTTCTATTATCATAAACTTCAATTATTAATTAGAAATATAACACAGCCTCGTGTTTCGAAATACATATTAAGTAATCAAGGTTGAATATCATGTCGGATTTAGTTTACACATATTTGAATAATTTTATTTGCCAACATACTCCTTCCGTTAAAAACATTTGAATAATTTCATTAGCTAACATACTAATTCCATTGAACGTATCCTTGCAGTTTTATTTGCAGTTTTCATTTTACAGTTTCTTGCTTGAAAATAGAATAATATTTCTAAAATAAAATCCAATGTTAGCTGTTGAATTTAATGAAATAACGGTAATGTTTTGATTCGGAGAATAGAACGAGCCTATTAAATGTGTACGAATATCACAGGAGAAAAATTACGATAAATATTTTAGTATGACACTGTTGAAAATGAAAACAGATTGTTGGATCTAAATCTTAAAAGTAGCTGGCAAATTGACAACGTTTTGTAGGAATCAAAGATATAATTATTAAGACAGGGAATAATTTAATATCCTCGATAGTTTAATATTACGACGATGCCCTTTCTACCATAGAACGTCTACCATAAAATATGTTTAATTTCAAAATCAAACAAGGGGATAATTTTAATAACACGGGATTAATCGACAATGTGTTGGGTTTTAAAATTGCTTTTGCTGTAAAAGATAGAAATCGTGACTTGAAATCGATAAGAAAATGAACATTTTCATAGAAAACTTTGCTTTCGAATATTCACAATTTTAATTACTAGGTGGCGGATTTTTATGCGGTTTTGCGTTTTTGTCAACGTAACTAACAAAATGGAAGATAGAAAAAAAGATATTCGCTTGAAATATTTTTCATATCTTTGCAACGTGCATTTTGTACATTTGTATTTTAATTGTACGTTTCTGCATCTTCAAATTTCTCATAAAAATGAAATGCATGAAAATCCACAGTTTACGTACTAATTACTTTTATTTGTACCTGTATATTCGATAATTTCGATTACTATTGGAATGCTGAATATTTGCGCTATGAAACGGTGACAATGCACGATCAGTCAACGTGTTAACCGACGTTGAAATACTGCAAGGATTGGAAAAGTTATTCCAAAGATATCCGTGACTCAACGGGGGATCCCGGTTTCCAGGAAAACAAGGGCTCTGAACGTTCATCTGAGAAGAAGTCGGTGTCAGTGGCATTGACGGGATTTCGAAAACATTTTCGGAATATTGTTGGTCTGTCGAAGCTATATTTTCTAACCAAGACATCTCATCTAAAATAAGGAAAATTTTATTCTCACTTATTAGAGGACAGACGTAGGGATGAAAGGTATTAAGGCGAAATATCTGAGAGACTAAAGCCGAATTTGCATTGGTTCGCTTTGAAGGAACACGGCGGATGAACACGCTGCTTTGATCCATGTATAGATCACCTGAACACATGAACACATTTATACACGGATGGAAGAAGAATGAAAGCAGCGTTCATCCGCCGTGTTCCTTCCAAACGAAACAGTGTAAATTCGGCTTAAGACCCATTGTCCACAAAGCATCGCGTCATAGAAAGCGTATTAGACGCGTTGATGTTAACGATACGCTTGCATGCAGCGGTCATTGTAAATTGTAAAGTACTGTGCACCTGTCGTTACGCGTTTTCATCGTGACGACTGGCGTTAACATTGTCAGTACGCGTACGATGCGGCAGATTGCGGTTATAAACGATTCTACCGATGTAGGATGAACGCGTCTCCTTCGTCGCTTCGCATTTTGCCAGACAAAATGTATCTTACTGTACGCTTCGTATGAACGTCGGCGTTAGACGTATCGTCGCGTCTAATAGACTGCGTTTACGCTTTTATGAAACGCCGCTGCGTGAACAGTGAGCCTACGGGTCTCGTTGTTAGATATACAGATCGTTAAAAAAAAGATATAATCAAAATATGTCCGATCAATATAGGTCCTAGTGATCCTTTCGACATAAAATCAATTTTTCGACGTCGTAAGTGAATTTCTTCGTAATACGTTAAATACGAACGTAATGTAGAGATTGTCAACGCAAGATTATTAGACTTATTATTAAACTTGAGAAGAAATGAGAGTTGGACATTCGTTTTACCTATCATAAAATTATGACAGTATTCTGCTGTAGGTATATTATATATTTTTGTAAATTAAATATATACAGTTTGCGTCAGTTTATCAGTTATCAGTACAGTTTAGGTTTTGCACCGGATTGCGAAATATGCATAAAATCCACAGGCTAATTATTACCGATATTAATGAAGGTTGCTTTGTTTCAAAGTTGTTCATATTTGTTATAATAGATGCACGGTTTTTCCCATTTTTTATACAAAACTCATATCTAGAGATCATAGATCCCTAGATAGATAGATGACATTTTGAGAAAAAACTTTTCAAATTAGAGAAAGGTTCACTTACGATATCGATTGGTAGTAAATAATAAAAGTTTATGTTACAGGATTGTTTCTATCAATTATGCTAATTAGACGTTATTTACTCATCTCAGCGAGTGCTACAAGTTCTTCAAGGCATTCGCCTCTTTTCTTTTTTTCTTTTTACCATTACCATGACGAGGGAAATTGTACGATTAACAAAATAGTCGGGAAAATAAAATGAAGATAAAACTATTATTTACGTGTATCGAGTAAAAATATTGTAACGCTTACCTGATAAATCGCAAATGTAATTATTAATTGGACAGCTGTCACAGGTATCGAAAATAAATGACTAACAGGTAGTGTGAAAGCTTAAATCTTTTCAAACGTATCACGTAAAGTCACTGATTAAACAATTAATCACTCGAGGAACTGATCGAGAGGGACAAGAATCTCAAAGCAAATCTTACTCCCAAAGTTGTTGTAAGATCACCCACTACTTGTGAATTGTATTAGCACTAACTTGTAAATGTCAAACAAGCACACACGGCCACGCTGCGACAGGCCAGCGGAAATCAGAATAGATGTGCAGTTGGAGAATACGAGATGCGGGGCTGGAGTAGGGCTGAAAGGACAGACAAATCTTCTCGTACAGCTCTGTCAAGTCCAACCAATCCGAACAGATCTTGATCAACAAGAGAGAAACAAGTGGCCAGTACTTACAAGATATAGACTACTTTGGGCGTTAACTATGTTTTTATGACTTCTGTTGATTACACATTTTTTAGCCCTCTCGGTGGCTACTGTAACTTCCTCAAGACACAGATCTCCCTTTTAAACATTTTCTATAATTAATAAAATAGTACGAAAAATAATACGAAGAAATCAGGCACTATAACTGTTATAACCAAAATAAAAAGAAAAGCTATAGAATAAGAATTATGTTTTCGACCAAAATATTTTTGGTTACAAATAATAATTATAAAACCTTTCCATTCATTCCAGATAAACCTTATAGACGAGGGAAATTTATTTCGCTCGCTCGTAATTGCATTTCGATCGCACGTAATAGTTTTCGACGGAGAAAATGTTATTTCGTTTTGGATTAGGTCTTTGGCTTTGATGTTTATGTTTCGTCATTACGAATAGTACAACTTTTGGCTCAAATGAGTAACAAACTAATATGAAATTTGAACGAAAGTTATTCAGTACTTCGACGATAATGAATTGTATCGGTGCAAGTTTCTAAAAAACTTTTCATTCGATAGAAAATTATGTTTATTGATTGTTTTATTTACAGTTAAGATTATAAATTAAAAAATAAATTCAACGGACATAAGTACCTCCAAGCTTCGTGGTGATTACCTTTAATTGTTTTTCTTTTTCAGAGTAACCAGTAACATCAGTAACCAAAGTGCAATAATCATTATTCGAAACATCGTTTTCGCAAATATTTTTTACATTTTATGATTAATATCTTCAGCTTTTTTTTTCACAAAAATTATTACACGTTGTATATTGGTATAAGCGTAGAATAAAAATCTTCCATTTAGATGTAAAAGCTATACTTCTTCCCAGAATTTCTTAATAGGAGATCTTTAGGGATCTTCATTCGGAAAATTTAATTTCCACTAGGATAGATTCTACGGTAATTTTATTTTTGAATAGCTTGTTGCGAAAATATGCGTTTAGATCATAAAAGTGCTGCGCTTTTTGGGAGATAATTTTTTTTTAATACAAACGTATAAATGATGTCTATAATTTATAATAAATAGATTGCAGGCGTTTATGCGAACTCTTTTATTCGTACTCAAAATAGGTAATTAGTCAGGTTAAAAGTATACTTGACAAATTTTGGTATTCGATTTTCTCGAAAACGAAGTGACATATTGGAAACTTTTATTTTCAATAATTACATATATGACAAAAGTTGTTGGCATTTTTAACAGGACGTACCAATGTAAAGATATTTTGTCTACTTCTTCGTTATGAAAATTTCATCGCAGGTACCTTAAACATTATTGCGTCAATGAGCATATAAGTCAATTCAGGATCCACCTAAGAAAACACGACAGAAAGAACAGCGACGATGAAATTTGGTGACAATCTTCGTTCTACGTATTTTCGAGAGTGTTAGGTTCTCTTTTCAGGGGTCGACTACGGTGATCCCATTAATCATCGCCACTGTTTGCTTTTCTTTTTCAAGTTATTTGTATCGAGTCACGTATGCCTGTACTCGTACATTTCTAACATCCGCTTGACAGAAAAAGGAGTTCCGTGTAACTCGAGAAACTGCTAAACGTTCAGGTGCCAGGCAGTCTACGGAAACCGACATAGGAATAGTAATCATCGAGCTGCTATAATTTGAAAACACGAATTTGAAATACGTGGCTAAAAGAAATGGTTAAAAGATTGCCACATCGTTACTATAGCGTTTACGTGCCAATTAATTAGGTAGTCTATTGCAAGTCTATTGAATTTCGCGTCATTTAGTAGTACTCTTAAATAAGTAAAAATTCGATACTATGAAAACGAAATGTGATACAAGGATACGTGACAATACTTTTTGTATTGTACATTGTGTATTGAATTATTAGTTTCGCGTAACTTATTACGATACAATGATAATTATAATATTATATCGAATTTATAGAAATAACGACGTACCAGGGAAATAATGTTTAATTGTCGGATAAAATTGTCGGATAAAATGTATAACAGTATAAAAATTATATAGTGTAATATGTATAAGTATATTTGACTCTCGAAAAATTTCATTTCACAATTTCTTCTTTCGATTCTTTTATCATACAATGTGATATGATAAAAATATATTTGTTTCAAAAAACCTTCACAGATCGATTAATATAAGCTAGCAAGTGGGAAGCAAATATATGATAATAGATCCTTTATTATAAATATTTTAAAATTATTAATTATAAATATTTTATAAACAACTTAGAATCATATGATATCTGGCAATTTTTATCAATTTGTCATATCGTCGTACGAATTTGTAACGTGTGATAAAATTTATTAATATCGCGCAGTCGTTAAAATTATACTTGTCCTTTAATTTATTTATCATCAAATATATATATTTCTTATGATAGATAACATATGCCGCTTCATCTTCGACGATAAGTTGCTCATAAAACCTTTGGATGAGGTGGGTTGACATTTTGTTGGTTATAAATCCGTAGTTATTGCCTGGATTTCTCATTAACCGTGAAGAATACTCACACGATATCACCAAGTTGGAAATTAGGCAGCACTGGTTGCAATGGAACCGAAATATCGTTGTAGAGAATTAAGCGTTTAATAGACACCTACGTATTCGAGTGACTGAATCGTTCACATTCACAATTTTATACATACCGTGGCTCGTGAAAGTATTCAAATCCTTATCACGGAATCTTTTTACAAATATATAATACGCATTACTCGAAACTTTGAGATTTCGTTGGCATTCATTTGCAAAGTGAGAAATCCAACATATTTATTATTTCTCGCCAAAATTTGTATTATTTTACAAGAAACGATCGATTCCTGATATCGACGAATGATACAGAGATTAAATAATTTAAGCAATACGAAGTACTGAAATAAAAAAACATTCCTACTTGAAGACCGTATTTACGCTCTCCCTCCCCCCCCCCCTCCCCCCGCAAAAGAAAAATCCGCCCTCAAGCACGAGAAGTATTCAGTACTATGAGAATGTATGAAATAAAAGGCAGGTATGTTAAAAGCTAGCAATTTGTTTGCTTTGAGTAACATTTCTATCGAATCGTATTCCTGTCTATGAACTTTGACGATATAAAAGTGGTCATAAATACTTTTATTATTAATTTATTCGGTCGAGAAATTCGGCCATTCACGGTCAAGTTTAGAACGGTCAAAGGCCGTTAAATAAATCTTCAACCGTATTATTGTGCATTATGTTGTTATTATCTGTAGTTAAGGAATAAGTATAATATCGTAAAACGTATGATTATCCCGTGGACAAAAGTATAAGTGGTCATGGTACGTCGTCTGTCATTACTTTTCGACGTTCAATTATCTTTTAAGACTCGATCGTTATTTGCATCGAAGCGCAAGGCTGGAAATGTTTAATTATCATCTTTATCTTTTCTTTTCGCGGAAATTACCATTAAAGTAATTGGCGAAATAGGCAACTGATATTTGTCCAACATATAAGCATATATAATGCTATACTTAATATTACTATATATATAGCCTTTATTATTCTCTTTAATGCGTTAAACATTTTAACGTTTAGTTCCCTATACGCATTCAGAGGTGGCCGTAACAATTAACAAAATTTCTGATTTCTAATGAAAAGTCACTTTCCGATTTTCAATTTAAAATCGGTTTTCGATTTTCAATGTCGTTATGTAATAGCTTTTAAATATTGGATATAGCTCTAGGTTGTAAATTACTACTGACAGAAATCAAGGAAAGTTTCATGGCTGTTACATAAATTTCTTATTTGCTTGATTCGTCTGCATATTTATATAGAGATTCATGTACATAGAGATTCGCACTGAAACGCATTTTGTTCTTTACGGAACAAATTTACGTACAAGTTTTTTATACGTCAAACTGTATAACGTGCATAAATGATAAAAATATCACGTTTGATCCGTATAATTTTTTAATAAATTAAGAAATAAATGTACAGCAATTGTATTGACTATCTGATATTTATAAATAATAAAAGATATACGTGATAAAACAAATTTATCTACGTATATCGTATTAAATGGAGTCATTTAGGTATCAATCCGTAGTATACGGTATGATGGTATACATTTTATACAAGTTATTTGTGCAAATCATTAAAATAAACGGTATATATGTAACGTGTCTGCGTGCGTGTGTGTGTGTGTGTGTGTGTTTTGTGTTGCCCAATGTACTCGTCAAATACTTTTTTTTCATCTTTGCATAATTATAAATAGAATCTTTCAAAAATATAAACATATTAGTATCGTATTTATATGATGATAATATGCTATAGAAAACTGGCAACGACCAAGAGAAATTTATATAAGGACGTAAACGAACAAGGAAAGATCGCAAGAAGTAATCTCTAGGGAGTAAAATGCGGAACTTATCGGAATTCCATTTAATCGACGAGAAAACTCGCTCTAATTCACGAAGAAGGTTATTAAAAGCGGTTATTATATCATGGAACAAATGACACGTAATAACGACCCAAGAAACCGAAAATCTTAACAATTACTCGTTCATAATCACCGTTGTTTGCTACTCTTCACTCGTGAGAAGATTTTCATCCTCCAACCACTTTACAGTTAATAAAAGTTCAAGTAACTGTTCGTAAGGTCATTTAAAATATCGCTATAATTTCTCGGTCTCCGTGATGGATTCGATCCGCACTACCGCCACAGGTAAGACCCGGCTAGTTTTTGCGAAGCGCGGCGTCAAAATCAGTCATTTACCAGCAACATATTTGAAAAGCTATATTGGAAGCCTACACATGCGAAGATCAAAGAAACAGGCATTGGATCTTTCAACAGGATCGGGTGTCTGCATACGAAGTGAAATTACAGAGTAAACCCCACTAACAGTCGTTTCGATGATCCTGATGTTTGAACTTGATATTTTCCTGGTTTCAACGACCTGATTCCCCTGTGTACAAATTTCCGATAAAAACAACGGTACTAAAAAATAGCCATTGATTGACATCGCCTGGAATTGAAAAACTCATGCGGCTTTAAAAATGTCTCTTATCACTTTGCCTGAAATAAATGATGGAAAAGTTGTTAAAAATAAATCGAAACATGTAAGTACGATAGTGAGATACCACTCACCTAACACGTTACGTTTCATCTTCTTTCTTTCCGGGTATTGAGTCTGTTTCAAACTAATGAAAAAGTTATTTGTTAAATCGATTGAAATTTGGAATCGAGCAAAGCCAAAGTATCATAAAATCACCGCTTTGAGCGGTTCGGAGGCGAACATGTGTACTGATTGTACATTCGATAACTTGGTGGTATTCGGTTTAAAAATAGGAATGATATAAAGTACATGCCTGTACGTACATGTATATTTCAAGTAATTATCGAAATGTAATTAGCGGAAAAGAATCAAAGTAAAGAGATATTATTATTGTAGTCTCAGAGTAATCAGAACAATTACAATTCTTTTCTGTCGCAGCTGTGAACTCTGATGTCGGTCGTCATAAGATTAGTTCATCTTCTTACAGCCGGAGAAATATTTATGCCAAGCATCTTATGTTAGAGTTAGCATTCAATTCGCGATAAATGTCTCCATTGCATCGGTTATCAAAAATATCAAGCTGATGTGGAATCGAATAATAGCATTTTAGTGAAAACGAAATTACATTCTCGTTACTCCGAGACGATTTTAAAACATTTTGCGTATGTATTAGTAGACAAAAGTGACATCGGATTGGACCGATTCTTGCACACGCGTGTGAATGCAAAGTGGATGTTGGCGCGTAGCAATGATGTTATGGTATTTTTGTTTTGTTCGATTCCAAACTTTAGCCGATTTATTACGTGACTTTCACGTTAATTATTTTGCAAATGGTGCGATATATGAAAAGAAAAAAGATGAAATGGAACGTGTTAGGAGAGTGGCGTCACTATCATATTCGTATATTTCGATTCATTTTTAACAACTTCTTTACCATTTTCGGCAAAATGATATGGACATTTCTTGTTCCTTGACAAATACTCTTAAAGATGCAGCATGAATTTTTCAACTGCAGGCAATGTGAACAAATATCTCAATCGAAACAACGTCTCTTCTTTATACACTTTATACACACAGTAGAACAACTAGCTTTGATAAACTAGCTTTAAAGAAACCTTAACATGACATAGTCGTGAAAGAGCGTACGAGCATCGTCAAAATCTTTAAAAGACGCTTTTGCTATACTACACACTGTCTTTCATTATATCTATACACTTTCTTTTATTAGGTTTACTAAAACCTCTCTACACAAAATCAACTGGATGTAGTATTAGATTGCAAAATTCATACAAGTACATTTTGTGCCAACTTGAATGCGACTGACAACTTGGACGTGTCCTAAGACTCTTATATTTTGCACTCGACGAGAAGAGGTTTTGCGTTGGATGGAGAGAAATCTTTGCATTTTCGCAACCTACCAATCGATATAGGTCTCTCTGCTCATGGTGTAGCGAACAATTGCAAAAGACATGGTTCGGGCCCCGCAATTCACAAGATTCGGTAACATTTCGGTCTATTTATTATTATTTTTTCGGTCTACTCGTAGTAACGAGACGGTATGAGTTATAACGATCGACACCACATCTGTTTATGACGACTGTAGCTTATCTTCGCAAATCTTTTTCTCCAAAACCACGGTTTATTGCTAACTTTATCCATACAGAAAACGTTAACTTTCTTCAGGCCTTTGGTCTTGGTTGTGTTGTGTGGTATTAGCGTCAGCACTATATTCATATATATTTCTGGAAAATTAATAAAGGGTATTGATGCGTTGTTATTCGATTTAAATAACGTGGCATTTTTTGCTAACTCATTTACTTTTTTATTCCCCTGTGGGTCAATTTGCGATGGAATTCATATAAATTCAACCGTCGTTGTTATTTGTGCTTTTCTGTCTAAATCGAAAATATTCGCGTGTCAAAGGTAATGAACATGGACTCCTTTTAATATCTATTTTGGTACTCGTAAGATTGTTTATGACAGACAGATTGATTCTCGGTATATCATTTCTTAACAACATACATATAGAACGTATCTCAAGTTGATCAGACAAAGATGTAATTAAAATTTGTTAGCAATCGTTAAAGTGAAAAGTCTTGTATTATATATACGTATAATATTAGTAAAGTGATAGTGACTCTAAGAGAATAAGTACTTTGAAATTATATTAGTTAGGATTAATTATCGTGCAATGTTTTATCTTTATTACTCTTTATTAGTGAAATATTTAAATCGTGGCAAATACAAACGCATCCTATTGATTTCGAATTACGAAATAGCGTTACTTCCATCCGTATAGATCTTAATCGAGTCGAACTTATTTATCGTGTTTAACAGCGTAACGCTTGTACCTTTTAATTTCTCGAGAGATTTACCTGTTTCTGTACTAATTGGAACTGTGCAGAAAAGTTCGTTGCAATCGTAATATGTCGAACTGTTGCTTAATATGCAGTTATTTTTAATTGGTACGAAACGATCTTCTCTAACACGATGAATTAGTCTCTTTCATTTATTTTTCTTCAATCTATAGTCTTTCAATCAATTTGGAAGATTCTTTCTCCAACCAGACAAGCTAAATATAATGAACTTCTTAAATAAAAGATCTGCTCCACTATGCAGCTGTTTGACGCTTGTAAATGCCAATCTTTCTATAACATGTTAGCTTTCAAAAATAAATTTCAATGTCCTGTGATATTCCAGCATAGTTGTAATAAAAGATAAAGTCGTCCTGAATTTTTCTATTTGTTATTTTCTTATTAATTATATTCTAACAAGTTAATGACCACATATTCGTAAGCGACAATGTGCATATGTAAAATATACCCGATGACAATTATTATTTTGAACATATTTTAAATCAATCGGACAAAGATGTGACTAAAATATGTTAGCAATTGTTAAAATTAAAAACTCTGAAATTACTGTCACTTATTTTGTACATCGTCCTGTATATACACGTATAATATATACTTGTATACATGCTTCCAATATGAACAAAATTTCCATTTCCATTCACGTTTAGTTTCATAGTTATTGTACTTGTGCCAGTGTGTATGAATGCGAATCGAGTCAGATATTTTTCATACGAGAATTCTTACGTGTAATTGTAATATAGATTAACGTATATAGTTATTTATTCGTCTGAACGCTTTTGCGGCAATATCAGCACGCCCTTTGCTACAGTTGAAGTTTGTTAGAATCCATAAATTAAATGAGAAAGCGCGTGGACAAAATCACTGCCAAATAATCCACGCTTCTGTAAATTCATCGTGCATATAACGTAAAATAAATTAAAGATTCGATCTCTTAAAGTTTTAAAGGAACAGCATTTGCATAATCGTCAATAGGATTTTATTAATAGCGCCGGTGAGAATTTGTAAGACGATCGAAGTATCGCAAACTGAAACATGTTGCAAACTGAAAAATACCGAAGTTGAAACAACCGGAGAAGAGCTTTTGTTCAACTGGCAGAATTCACAAAGGACGCAAAAAGAAGAATGTTTTACGCTTATCCGGACAAGAAACGTGGAATAAGGACCGGTATAATGAGCTATACGAAGTTTTGTGTGGTCTACGAATGTTGCTAAGTAAGGGATTGATTCACGGGCAGCTATAATACCGCCAAACCAAAGCCCTAATAGATTCAGGTCAATGCCACTACCGTTCTTCGAAGTCGTTCATTATGTGAGAAGAGAAGGCCCCGTTCTCATGCCACACAGGTTGTAATACCTGCGCAGCAGGCTGGACCGAGAGATTCGCAACGAGCGCGTAGACATATTCCGCTCTGTTCAATATCTAACCGAAACACGTTTTAAACAAAACCGCCGCCTCATTTCCGGGTCAATTTATTCGACGACCTGCACGGATTAAATATTTTCGAGACCTTTGAATTACCTGCTATAGAAATTTCAGGTTCCATACCCAGCTAAATGCATCGCAGCAAACCGATAAAGCTATATCGCAAAATGTTATTTTCCATATCTTCCATTTCTTTATCTATCTTTCTCTATATCTTCCGTATATTTATCCCTTTCTGTATATCTTTCCATATATCTTCAAATTTTCTACTTTGTGCCTCGTTTTCTTTTTACTAATTTTAACCTACTGCGACTTTTCAGGCATCGTATTTGGGCTTCAAAAAAAGAAAAAAAGAAAAAGGAAAAACGAGAAAAAGAAGAAAAAAGAAAATGGTACCTGCGCAGGTAAATATGGAGTTCATAAATGAGGAATATCTAAGAAACGATGATATTCCAGCATTACCATGATAATTAAAAGAATCGATAATTTTTTGTGGGTGTTTACGAAGCAAAATTATTACGAATGAAACGTTGTGCAATAAAAATTGAACGAAAGAGTTACGAAATTTGAGTTACAGCAGCTACAAAAAGTGTTTACACATATCCTTATTTCCTTTTTTATCCTTTTTTATCAGGTTCCACACTTCATCTTCGTAGTGTAGAACGCTTGTAATAAATGTGTGGAAGTATTACCAAACTAATTAATTGTTTAGTAAATACATTTTTTATCCACTGTAACACATTAATCTTCTCGACTGAATTTTAATCAAGCATGCAGTTGATCAGTGCGTGAAAATTATTTAAAAATACGTATCTTTATTCAAGTATTTACTTTTCTCGTCATATTTTATATCGAACCATGTACCTAAAATAAAAAACGTAGACAGAAAGCGGATATATTTGGTTATTTACAAACGTTTCCTTAACCGTCTCAGGATTAATCATAAAAATCGCGACAGAAGGAAAGAAGCTACAAACGTTCTAGAAACGTTCTACTCTTTATTCTTTATACCAAATGTGCAAATGTTCGACCTCGTATCGAAACCAAACGTTTATTCCTTCAATTCAGCGAATCGAATGGAACAGCATGTTAGGATAACGCTTATTTTATCCTTTCTCACGCATACGTACATACGTATGCGCGCACTCTTATCTTTCTAAGCTCACTTTATTCCTCGCGTGTTCTTCTTCCAATTGCTTCGGTAGATACCACGCGATAGGTTTCAATAATCTAACGCGCTGTTGTAGAAATTCTTATCGAAAGAAAAAGACGAAGGTGAGGAGTAATCGAAACGCGAGTGATATTGAACGAAAGACTCGAAGCAGGAAGAAAGAGAGAAAGAGAGAAGGAGGGGGAAGAAGGGAAAGAGAGAGAGAGAGAGAGAGAGAGAGAGAGTGAGAGTGAGAAGGAGAGGGAGAGGTAGAGAGAGAGAGAGGGAAAGAGAGAGGAAGAGAAGGAGAGAGAAAAAAAGGGAGAGAGACAGAAAGAGAGGCTTGTATTCGCCACTGGCAGGACCCTTTCCAAAGTTAATGATTCGATCATTGCGACGGGTGGTAGCAGGGTGGTGGAAACGAATGGCGTGGGTCGAAGTAGTAGGAGAAGTGCCAGAGAAGTGCAGGAGAGGATCAGACCGCGCAAGAAAGTAAGCCCGATCTCAGTTCGAACGGTTCACCGCGATCGGCTCACTTCGTCTTTGGTTTTACCGGTTCGCTGCGCGCTACTCGATCGCACACGAAGATCCTTCCGGTACTTTGTTGACCGACCAACGACGTCTCCGTGGATATGCCGCTCCGCTTCCGGCGCTTCTGCCCGCTGCCTCTTCCAACGCACGGAAGTCCTTTGACACCCCTGATGCACGTAGCTGGATGCTCGAGTTACGCTGTAAAATCATGCGTTGACTTCGCGTTGCCAACTATTTTGAAACGTACGTATGTCAAACGACTGTTAGGTCTCTGCTACTACAATAGGGCTTTTCGACTCTCTCACCATTGTCTGGCTCATCTTCGAACAATACGAAGATCTTCGTTGCATATTTTAGAGATTCTTTCGTGCGTTTCACCTTCAAATGTTGCAACATGCCGTGACGATAAGAATCGAGTTTAAAATTGATAGAATTGGGTACATTTTTGTAGGACAATCTTTTATCATGTTGGTAACAGTCGTCTATTCTATGCTATATGTTATATTTATTCGTTGCTCTTGCTAAATATAGATCCATTTTGTAGAATTATAACAGCGTATGATGTAGGAGTTAAAGTTTTAGCTGGTGATTAAGTAGCAGTTAAGAATCATGTTTGAAAATATTGGTGAAAATTTCGACGATTTGTTTAATGATTACTAATAGTAAATTTTTATATGCGACGTTTGAGGCGATAAATACAGTTACTGGCATTTATTTTAATCCATCGAGGGGAATTTGTAACAGTTGCACACAAGCAACATTGTTGAAAGACACGCAAATAGAATATAGTATATGGTAATTCATTGTTTTATCAAAGTACCAAAAATACGCGAGTTCATTCGGCGAATTAAGGACACAAATTAAGAATAGAGGAGATTCTACAAGTTTGTATAAATTGCGGAAAAACAGAATTCTATAAAATAGATGTAGGAAGAAATAGTGATTGAAACAGGTATTAAGCGTATAGTTGGAATTTCCTTTCGTAATCACTGCTTAAAATGTAAGTATTTTAAAAACCAAATTTTATGATGTAAATTAACTAAGAAAAATTGCAAATGAAACGTTAATTCAAAGTAAAACAAAATGAAGATATTTAAATCGTACAGTTGTAAAAATCTTAGCAATTTGTTTGAAGTTCACCTATAATAAACAGTAAATTTTCATATGTTATGGCTGATGTGACAAACATACGGTAATTCGCATTTATTTTCAAGTAAATTATCAAAATGAAAATATTTAGGTTTTTCTTAGAACCTTTTCTATTATTACTTAATTATTACTCTATTTTATATACATAAGAGAAATTTAAAGATGTTATAAGGAGATTTATTTATTATATCTATTGCATATTGTTTACATGTGGCTTATATCGAGTAATTTTATAACGCAATTCAGGACGTTACTGGAAAATATGATTATTGATTTCATACAATTCTGTTGATAAAGTATGTAAAGTTCACCACCCATGCAAAATTTTCTTAGTAAAAATCGATATATAATCGAAATATAAGAATCTATAAAATTTCACCATTAGATATACCAACTTGGAATCTCTCGCTCTATACTGTTTTACTGTTCGATGTGATTAAGCAATGTGCGTCTCATTGAAATAATGTAATTAAATTTCATTCAATTTCTTTGTATAATACATCAGAAGAAAAATATATAGGTATATTGACAAAAGAAAATTGTTTAGTAAAAAACTGAAACTTCTTCTTTATACACAGATCATTTGTGTAGTGAAACGTTAATTAACAACAATTTTACAAAATGGTAGTGCAGTATATATATATACATACATACATACATATAAACTCTACATCTTTTCTTTTGTATATCGGTGACCTGAAAACCGCTGTTACGAAGAAAATAGAATTTAGGGAAACAAAAAAAAAAAAAAAAAAAAATTCGAAATAAGGAGAGGTTTGTATTATTGTGCCCTTGAATATAAATTTTGTTTTGGATTACAAGATCTAGAAAGAAAAGAGCTATAAGTAGATTTCTATTGTTGTTTCTTGCAACCTTCAGCTAGAGCTACATACAAAGGTAAGGTAATATACTTTTGGTAATGTCCTTTGCTATAAATATATGAACGTGTTCCCTACCTTCTTCCTATTGTATTGTAACGCTGTAAGAGTGAGGATCTGGATCAGCATACACTATACCTGTACTTATACCTATACTTATTTCAATATATTTTTCTATTGCAAATTCATCCACTCGTTCCTCTATCGGTCAATCTCAAAGTAAGCACACAAATGGTTTGAAGATCAAAGTATAAGGTATCAGGTTAACAAGAAACAATCATAAGCATTTATGTAAAATAGAAGTATTTCAGAAGTACGAGGGATCCATTTAATTTCTTTCTTTATTTGGCTATCGCGAACCACAGTGTAGCTGTACCACGATAATTGAACCGGTTTTTTAAAATACCTCTTACCTACTTCTTTAGTGATTTTAAACGATTGAAGGTTCTTACATTACACAAATGGGCTCGTTAAGATACAAAGGATTCTTTTTCCAGCTTTTTCCCCGACTGAGATCACAATACGTACAAGTTATTTTACGATATTTATGCAATATTAATAAAGGGGAAGTAAATATTTCTCGGAGATTGAACGTAATAGCGATCGTACGGAAACGTGTGGAACTAAATTGGACTTTAATTAAGGAAAGCAGCATGGCAACGATATTAAATATGTGATAAGTAGAAGGGAGATTTTTATGCATTTGTGGGCAACTTGAAGGTGTGAAAATGAACATAATGTACACAGGGTATCTGGTAACTGGTAATACAAACAGCCAAGTGGTAATTCTACGTGAAAAAATAAATGGTAAAGAAAGAATAAAATTTCTTCGTTCGAGACTTCGCACACATACGTATACATGTACATACTTGATTTCCAGGCTTTATTTTTTCAAAAACGAAGCCTTCAACGAACAAATTTTATTCTTTCTTTTCCATTTATTTTTTTCATACGGAATCATCCCCCGATAGCTTGTACCACTAGTTAACAGACACCCTATATCTATAGATATACAGAGTGTTCCGTGACTCGTGGACAATCGACTCAACTAAATTATTCTTTAACTAAAGATGTTCAAATTTAATTTTCTTGAAAACCAGGCCTTAAACGGAAATAATATTGAATTTTAATTAAACCGAATGAAATAACCTTCTCCTGATTGTTTGCTCGTACTTTGCCGGCACTTGGCCAAGTTTGTCTACTTCACAGATTTTCAAACTCGATCTTCTCGAAAACGAGGCCACGGACGAACAAATTGTATTCTTTCCTTTTGCCTCGTTTCTAATTGCAGAATCATCTCCGTGTCGATTGTCTGCGAGTCGCGGGACACCCTATGTATGTATGATTAATTATAAATTATAATCACAATAAAGAATAAGAAAAACAAAGTTAAAGGAAGATTTAGTTGTTTGTAGACAAAATTTACGAGGATGAAAAATCTCAATAGACAATTCAATAAAATAAATATCGGAGCAACTGATATACCAGCTTGATATTAGATTGACATTAATCCTGTTGTCCTCTTCGCTTATACGTGATCCTAAATGCATGTTATATTTTAACAGATATTATTAAAATATACATGGTTTCGAAGTATCTCGTTTTTTTTTTTCAGTGTATTCTACTCTTTCTATAGTTAGTATACTAATATAATATAATATAATATATAATAATATAATAGTTCGAGAACAGAGAAGACATCCGAAGAGATACAAACGCGAAGAAGAAGCGAGAAGGACAGCAGAGTTGAAAAGGAAATAAATAATTTTCAATGAATTTTGCGACGCGTTGAAGTGTTTAGTACGAATACGCGGATGAAATTTGGACGAACGATTTCTATAATTCGACGACGAAATTACGCACACAGAACACATCGATGAAACTTTGATCACGTACTTGGTAACAGAGGTCCAACGATATGCGTGATTAATATGCCAACACTTCGCTACATGGATTTGGTATTTGCACGACAAATCCGAACGATTTGCGTATTTAGTAGAGAAACCCGAGTTACTAAAGTAGAAACATCCATCTGTTTATACAAAATGTCGCGCTACACTGTCAGCAATTTGTGCACTTAAGAATTCGTTAGAATTTTGTAAATACAAATCGCGTACTTTCGTGAACTGTTTGCGTTCATTAACTGCGGATTTTTATGCAAATTCGTATTTTTCGTAAACCTAATTAGGCGGATGGAATTTAAATAGAAATTTACTTTATCCATTGAATATTGTAAGTACTGTACTTTGAATATTTCGTGTAATTTCACATGCCATGCACATCTTTGCAATTTTAAATTTCCTACAAATGCATAAAACTCTGTCAAAATTGTATCCAGCAATCGTTATACCAAAATTAATATGTACGTATATCCCATACACACGCATACTTGTACGCTACTCATATGGCTTTTAACTGCGGAACATTCAAAGTAGATATTATCAAGTAAGATATATTGAAATTTCCTTTAGCAATTTATGTTTTGTTTCGTTAATAGAGAAGTAGAACAGAAAGTATAGAACGTTGTTTCTTTTATTTAATTAAAGTTATAATTAAAGCATTGTACTGAAAGTGATAAAGTATGTAAATATAATCGTAAATAATTATATCTCGTTATCTTCGTCGTCTTTAATAAATTCACAAAATTCTACTTATACTATATTTACACACACACACACACACACACACACACAAAAGACGCGCGCGCGCGGTATGCATATGTTATACATACATGTGTATATGCATATATATTTGGGTTTTAAAATTGATTTTCTAAAAAACGAAGCCTTAAATGAAAAAATGTTATTCTTTCTTTCCTACTCATCTTTTCATGTAGAATCACCCTCTGGTCGCTTGTACCACCAGTTACCAAACAACTTAGTGTTGATAGTATCGATTGCTTTATTTCGTGTATTTCGATTTTGTCTGTGACATAGTTCTCAGCTACGTGTAAATTATTTTTTCGTAATCTATGATTGGTCGTTATAACCGGATTTACAAGTAACATACTTATATCTTTTCCATTATTAATTGAGCCATTCACAGGATAAAGTGGTTAATTTCACTTTCGAAATTTTTCAAATTTTGGTGCCTTTGCAAAGCACTCACTTTATTTATCGATACATATCGATATCTGATATAATTTCATCAATGTTTTTATATTTTTTGTCTCGCAGAATTAACCGATTTAGCAAAGAACCGACTCAATTGTTTGTACAACACGCGTAACATATTAAATATTCATAAGTTCGTATCAGTCTGTTAATTACCTTGCAATACTGCATTCGATAGGTATTTTGACGATGATCTGTATTTGATTGTATCGTCCTTGCCCACAAAAATCAAAATTGCACTATCAGGAAGCGTCTCTGGCTATGAAAAGAATGTGATAATCAGACTATAGATTTTTACGTAATTGTAAAAGACTTAAGGATAAATTTAACAGACTATTCGGAATATACATATTACTCTTCAAATAGAATGTCCCACAGCATCGAGGGTTTCGCAAGTCCTTCAAAAGGTAAATCCTGCCAAGATCTGATTCTTTTAACCGTATCCATGAAAAATTGCGGCATAAAATAATTTGCATAAAAATTCGCAGTCTAAAGATAATAGCTGTTCACTTTTCTTTCGTCTATATTGCCAGTGTATAATATGTCATGTTTGGAAAGTGTATTGACTTACTGGTATTCGTATCGGTATCAACCTTTCGAAAAAAAAGTAAATGTAATTCGATTCGTTTTAAGCTCATCGCGTTTTGTTTCATCGAAGTTGAAATTTATTTCGCTCGCCATCATGTGTTATTCAATATTACCGTTAATTTTTTCGCAGAATGGTGGCTTTGGTGGTTACTTTTACCAGGATGTCTCGCATCTTGGACCAAGTACATCGAAGAGTACGACGCTATCAGAGTTGCTAGATGCGATGTTCGTTGCGGTGGCAATTATCCTGATGAAGTAAGTACTCCAACGTGTAAATACATTCTACACATCAAAATTACTGCTAATTTACTACTGCTAATACTAATATTCCCACTATTAATACTATTTAATACTCTGAACATTTCACGAATACAACTAATACTACACGTATCTGTGTGCAACGGCGAATAATTTAAAGAGCAACTTGCCGGGTTCTGGAATGCTTATGCGATAAATTGCCAAAAGCAGAACGAAATATTTGTATATTTTAAAGCCTATTAAAATTTTAAGTTGTATCGAAGAAACAACTGTGGACTGTGGTATACAATTTTCCGAGTATAGACATATTTACAGAGATACTTTGTTCTCTGTATTTGTTAGTCCTAGAATTTGGTTGTTCCAGTCGAGTCTGATGGTTTAAATCTTTTCAGCCTTCCAATCATTTGATTCTTGTTCGGTAGATTCGACGACGATATAAGTATGATGGAATAAGTTTTTAATCTGACAGCACGTGGAGATCTCCGACGATTCTTTTCATCGATCGTCTATCAACATCAACTGTCTATCGATCGTGCGATCGATCGAAGATGTGAAAGTGCCGCAATGTCTGCGTATGTTGACGTCGTTTGATTCTTCCGTCCTATGTACGGCTAGTGTAATTGAATTATTCTATACTAAGAGGACCACGTGGCGACGGTACCTATATCCATGTAAGATACTTTACGTCTCTTCTATAAGATCCAATTCCGACCGAATCTGAAGTATCGAGCGCTTGAGTTAATGCATAACGTAATACAAATACATACAGTGGCTGATGAAAGTGTTCATGAAACATTTAGCATAGTTTATGAATGTATTTTAAGTATTACACGAAACTTTTTGAAATTTTAATGACATTGCAATCGTTTAAGACACGATTATCCTGACTATAATAGCAAAATTTGAAGTTTAATTAGTAACTACGTATGGAAATTTTGTATTTGTTTGTAATCAAACATTCAACGTCATGCATTATAGTCACAATTTTAAAAAATTGTGCGATATACGAATGAAATTTTTTAAAGGATCGACATTGCTATCGTTTTTCGTAATAAAGTCCGGTACAGCTGGTCAATGGCCCCAGATTATCCTCGCGGCGTAAGGATACATCCGCTCCTACATTACTTGCAAAAAGTAGGCCAATAAGTACGCTGACCAGTTCCTTCGACCGTTCGATTAATGTATATCCCTGTTACGGCAGCAAAATGCACGGCAGTCCTTTGGAGTCACAGTGAATTTATAGACCTATAATTATAAGACATATAATTATGCAAACAATATAATACAAAATTGCACAACGTTGCCAAAATTGCTTTAATATCAAATCCGAGTCAATGATGTGATAATCATCTGCAGTACTGTATAAATAAAAAAGAAAGATACATGGTTTGTGGGTTGGGCTAAATAATAACAGGCCGCCGCGGCCGGCAAAGCTAGCGTAAAGTAGTTTTCGATGCATCGATTGATGTATGGAACGTTGTATTTTGATTCATTTGGTAAAAAATGTGATCATTGACCGTCATTGACAAATTCTTTACAGAACGAACATTTTTAAGGTAAATTTTAAAGTAAATCGTTAAATAATACACGTAGTATTAAACGTAAATTGCTTGATGATTTGAATTCCAAAGCGGAACTATGGTTATACGTATTAGAAAAGATTGCTAAAAATGTTAACCTTAACAAGTTACTACAAGGCCATCGAAGTCGGCGAGATGTCCACCGTTTTGCATAACTGGCGAAAAATTTATTTAAGAAACCGCATCTCTTCTTTATGGGTTCGTTACCGTTCGACGTAACTTTCGCAGCATCATAAAAATATTTTATAGCGGAACCTATAATTATGCGAACAATGCAATACAGAATTACACAATATCGTCAAAATTCATGGTAATTACGTAGGAGGTATACTTAATCGATCTCAATGACGTTGATATATGTGGTCGAGGTCAGTGTTCTAAGTAATTCCAAATATACAAAAATACGTACGTTAGACATGAAAATAGAGATTGAAGTAAAAACTTATTTAATACGTGAGCCGCTTATTTGATAATTTAAAAACCACTCTGGTCTGTTGTTAATTTCGATTGGTTCGATATTATATAAAATTTTCTGTTTGATACATAGCTCTCAAATCTGAAGCCATTCCATTCCCATCTTCAGTCTTCGTTCACTTTTACTCTCAGCTTTCACCCTCTTCACCTCCTTACATTCTAACGTATCTTCCAAAATCTCCTCCAATTCACATAATCCCGATTGACGTCTTCCTCTCGCCCTTTATTACCTCTCACATTCGTCATTTTCCCTTTTTCAGTCCAAAAGTGCCCTCAATTAGCGATAGACTCAAATATTACGTTATAAATAGAAACATTGATGAGGTAGGATCGTAACAAGTATAGTTTTATTGTCTCTTTATCTTAATGTCACTTTATGATTAAATATATATCTGCTTTTTATTCATTTTTGCCTGCCGGCTATAAAACGAGATTGATTTACATGGATTTCTCATTCTCACAGTCATCCAAGTTCGACATACACTAGGTTGTTACATATATATATATATATATATATATATATATATATATATATTTGAACTTACTCTTAATTATGCCTTAGTTATTTAAATTAAATGTAATCTGATAGTTCCATTGTCTGTCTCCTCTATTCACTTTTCCTCTCTTCCTCACCCACTCTCATACACTCCTTCTTTCTTTCTAATTTCGTTAACCATTCTTTCATCTTCTCTTTGTCTCAACAATTTCCTCTAATGTTATTCTTCTGTCCTCAATTCCTCTACGTTCTTCCACCCAGTAGTTCAGTGTTCCCAATACTCCTTCGCATAAAACACACCACCTCCGTTCTTTTACCATACAAAATATCTATTTGCCTCTTTTATACTTTTGCACCTAATCTTAGCAAGTTGCACTAATCTTAGTTTCTGACTCCCTTGTCCCCTTTTTTTAAATAATCTGATAATCTACTCAATCTACGATATTTATATTTCCCATTATAACTCCATCTCTGAATCTAATTATATCGCATTTGTAGTTGCACCTGCCTATCCCTGCCTGCCAACAGGCAACATTTCAATATAACGACATGGTCGCAGTAACGACTTTGTTCGCAGTTTTGTGAAAGCTAAAGATACGACTACTTGGGGAAAGGATATTTTAATGTCTTTGATATATACGCAAAATACATAGATTACCTAATATCGAAAAATATATAAAATATCTAAAGTATAGTTCCAGATAGTACAAGTAAAGTATAATAGTACGGCTCGCGTGTAACTCAGATTCAGTGACAAGCAGTTATTGTATCTAGTTGAACCTCTCTTTCCATTTGTCGCGTTCAACTGATGATCAGATTATACGGTCTTGTTGCGGAAGAGAAGAGAAATAGAAAATGGGAATAAGCGAAAGAGCAATCCTGCCGAGTACCAAAGCACGTGGTCGGTATTATACTATGAATCATCGTTCTAATGCATGAAGATGTTACATAGTATACATGGAGTCCTCCATGGAGGCGAAATGTGTCGTGTTTAAGTTACTGCAATCGACGAGACGATAATCTCGTACATACAGCGTTTAAGCTCAACCCATTTTCCTTGGCGTTTAAGCTACGTGTATATAAAATTAATTAAGTACAATATGTACCTATAAATCAAACCAAATTCAATATTCAAGGTGCACTTCTTAGGATTCGAATGCTACTAATAAAATAGAAACGATTCGTTTATTCTACAAGGTGTTGGAAAATGATTTATCACGAGTATCGTAACGTTATTCTATACACCTCTTGTTGAAGGTGTGCAAAAGGTCTACGAAAATTCTCTTGATTGTATTGTATTTGTTTTCTTTGCAACGTGTTGCAATTTTGCAATCGTGTGCAGGAAAAATAGCATCTATTGTCGCATGTTCGAGACTACTTTGTATGCTGCGTCCTAATTTCTCACTAACAATAAGTGTACGTTACCAATAATTGTCTTGTATCTTCTATGTAAATTTTAAAATTGATTTCGGAAATTTTACTATTACATATAATCACGGTAATCATGTCAAGTAGTGTTAACGAAATTTCAAAAAGTTTCGTGTAATTCGTGTAATATATTATACATACGAAAGAATTCTGTGGCAAGTATTCGAGTACTTTCGTGACCCACTGTATTTGTATTTGTATTATCAAGCTGAATTCGTGTCGTTTTTTCAAAGGTCTAACTTGAAGTTATTAGACAGTTTAAATAATTAGTATAAACATCTATAGTTAACTACTTTACCGTTCGAAATACGGAAATTATTACAGCAAGTTATCCACAACCGTCCCTGCCCTTGTAAATAACTTCATATTAAACTGTTATACTTTTTCTTAACGTGACTTTTCGTCGTTTTTCTTCAACATCTTTGCATTAATGCTCCTCCTATGAAATTTCTATTCATCCAGATTTATGTACATTATTGTCATAAAGAGCATCCTTATTATCAAAATGATTTTGCATGATGCAATTATCGATCGAATAATTGAACTTACCAAAGATGATCGGTGTTGATGCGCTAGCAATGTGGGGACTAATACTATAGTTTATTTTTAGCCTCCGGATCATAAAAGGAGCTCCGTGTACAATTGTTTTATCTATTTCCTTATATTCTCACTTGATCACTTGATCATCTACACATACGTCCGTTCATTCACACACATAAGCACAATGTGGGGATTAAAAATGATTGAAAAAGTTGCTTGTAGAAATTCGGGCTCTAGTATAGTATTGGCACTGGAAAATATTCGACTAGAATGACACTTTTTAATGGTTCTCGAGATTACCAAAGCCAGAAGTGGTGTATGAAATCTCAGCCAACTTGTTGATGCGTGGATTTTGACAATACCCTTTTTAAAATTTGGTGCTCTTAATCCATTGTATGGACCACTCTGCATGCATTTGTATCGTGAATATTCGGGTTAGGTTGGGATTATTTTATATTTTCCGGCCGGATAAGCGATAAACAGCAAAATTAACATTTGGAGCTCTATTAATGTGACGTTACTTGTCGTTTACCTCACATGTATGATGACGATTCTACGCGGATTTCTACAGTCGAAACCTTCGTTGGCCAAATGTTCACAAGACTGAATTCTCAAAACCGTTCATTTCGACTTTAGCGACCTAAAATGGCCCCGAAAGGACACAATCGGAACAAAAAATTTATAGCGCACATAAGTTCAGCTAAGCTTGTGGATTCTAAACTCGAGGAAGAAGGTTCGAAAGATAACGCAACCCGGATCTCAGTGAATGCAACCGAAAGCCTTCGTAAATGAATAGAGAAAATTTGCATATAAGGTCTTTAACGATTATGGCCGTTTCATGATCCTGTTTCTGATTGCCATCCAGTTAGTCGGTGTCGTGCTTCTTGCATTACTTCAGAGACAAAAAGAACGAATTCTAGGACACTTCCCTTTCTCCTGCCACAATATCAAAGGATATTTTAAGAACAGTAAAGAAATGTTCTCCTTACGTAACGTCACAAATGAGATACATACGGTCGGTCACAAAAATCTCTCGATGAAATTACATTACTTCTTAAATGTAAAGCATTATACTGAAAACCTTGGCTCCACTAGAACTATTTAAACAATTTTTTTTTCTTTATTTAACATCAAGGATCATTTGGATCATTAGCGACGTGTACCGACACGTTCATTAATGACAGTTAAATGGAATGGTAAAGGCGTTTATCGCTCTGGGTAAATTTGAATAGATTCTCAACATTCTTTGTATCGTGGAAGGATTCCTTCGGTGATTTGAGAAGGTTGGCCTGATTTCGCGAGGTTTCAGTTTCTTTACAAAAAATCAATATATATTCAAGAGGATATTGGCACATGCTGCAGTGGGGTGGGGGTATTCTCTATAGAAGGAATTCGTGAGAAAGTCTCGTGTGGCCAATCTGGATCCTGTATAAAATGACCTGGCTCCTTCTATCGAAGGATCTTCGCACCGCGTCATGGAAGCAGTTCCATGAATTTTGTTGGCACATTAAGACACATAGCGTTAAAACGTTCTAGACGATCTATTCGCTTCCATTTTTATCAGGCAAATCGATAACGATTTGCAAATTTTAGCTTGACGATATACAGAAGAGAAGCTGGGATATTTTATCCTGCCGGCGCAATGTGCTGTTTACAACACTGTTTGCAATGTATTAAGTCATTAAGCGAATGAGCTAGGAAATTACCATAATGACGGCCACTTTCCAGATAACTATTACCAATCGTATACGTGTGTGGATTACGAAACTGAAAATTCATACATTCGTGATAATTTTCGTGACTAAGTTTGCATTAAAAATATTAATATTGTACAATAACTAGAAATAATATTCGCACATACCTTTGCTTCTAATCAGGTATCTTTTAAACAGATTCTATATATTTAATTTTCATAGTATCAAATTAGTATAGTCCCGTGAAACTATTAAACGAGGCAAAATTTAATACATTTCGACTTAATTAATTGATATGTAATTATATAATATACAGGATGTGACAGAACATGTGGCACCTGAGCTGATTGTATATCTAACAACAATGAAAAAATATTCATATAAACGTACCGTGTATCTGTCTTCGTGTATGAGATACGACGAATTTTCTTTTCTGATTTTGTCTTATCTGATCACCTTTAGAGAAGTTGCTGAAAATCACCACCTTGCATTTCAAGACAAATCTGTAAACGTTTTGTACTTTGAACGATTACTGATGTTTCCCGAATTTGTTAAAAAGCTTGTTCTATTCTGATTCCTGATATTTCAACATTTTCAGTAAAGTTTGCTCTGTTTGTAAAATTCGTTAGATCTCATAAAGCAAGACAGATGGAGGATATGTTTAGAGAATCTTTTTTCATTGTTTTTAGATATACAATCAGCTGAGGAAACGAGTTCCGCGCGTTCTATTACACTCCGTATAATAAGTACAATAGTGTTCAATACGTTTTATGTAGACATTGTATAATAGGGCATTGTATATTAATACACTGCTGACGAGAAACGTGAGAATCGACGATTTTCACTTCATAAACATTGACATATTTTCGAAAAATAGGCGGGAACTGCGGCAAAATTTATTTCACAGTATACCGCCAACAATGGGTTAAAAATATACGTAGAATGATCCACCGAAATGAAGATGTTACGTCGCAAAAGGCAAGAATAGGATTTCTTCACAGTTATGGAAATTCTTCTTCTTTTGCTAAGCAACGTAAACAGTTTAAGTAAGAAGGCAACGTTCCCGGGAAGGTGTGTCCACAGAAGTCGGATAGCACAAGAGTGACGCATCCTATATCGTCAAAGATAAATTTTTTCAATGATTAGAGACGTATTTTGATGAAAACCATATTGTGTAGACTAGCGAGAGACTTGTTCGAGGAAACGTAAAACGGAGAAATGTTTGAGATTGAAATTTGTTTAAGTGTACGAACTCAACACGTTCAGATATCAGAAAACAATAACTTTTTTTCTTTGAAAATGTTACTCGTGCAAAGACGAATATCAGTAAATGTGGAGGGACAATTTTAATTTTAATATAAATATCATTTCTGGATGTTGAAAACGAAACAATTTAACCAGAAAGAGATAGAATCTTCCCTGATATATATATATATATATATATATATATATATATATATATATATATATATATATATATATAATATTTAACAATTTTTTATTTATATTACTTTCTCTTTTTTGTATATTTATTTTCTTATGCAGAATATATAATATATTGTACATACATGTGAGTATAATCGTTCGATGTATTGTTTTGTTTTAGTGTATGGAAAATTGCTTGGCATCCAATTACACAAAACCTGGTCACTGTCCTGATAAAGCATCCATGTCACCCTTTGAAGCTGTTTGTTTGATAGCTTGCGTCGATGACTCTCGTTGCCCAGATTTAGCAAAATGTTGCAGACATGATTGCGGTGTCACATGCATGCATCCCGTCGGTTTAGACAATGTAACTGGTACGCATTAGATTTTATTTGTCATTTATAATTAAGGTTTCTTTACACGAACGTAATTTCTCTAATTTACGATATAAAACTATTAATTGTACGAGAGGGAGCGCGCGTGTATTAGTGTGATTGTATCTGCAGGTGATGAGCTTGTAACATTGATTTTGCATGATTTACGAATAACTAATTAATTTACAAGATTTTTCAGTAAAGATACTGATGCCTACTATTGTATCAATAAATAAACTACTGTTTAAACATTCGTAAAAACTCTTCCTGGTAATAACTTTTTAATAAACGGGCAGTCCCAACTGAAACCTTCTCAACAATACTTAAGGTGACTACAATGGTATATCAAAAAATTATTGGAAATCAGAGGTGGCTGTCTTTTTATGAATGCTTATCAACGAGGGGAACAAATGCGCTGGTGATTACAAAAATGGTCTAATTCTAAAACTTAAAAAATTCTTACTTTATAGAGATATCCGGAACTTACTTCGTCTGGCTGGATTAAGACACTCGAGGATTTTCGTTTACAAGTTTTCGAAGAAAAGACACCAAAATTGGCATGCCCATGTCTACAATTATAATTAACTCGATGTTTCCGAAGGGTTAAAACGATTAATAGATTCACATATATGCTCACATTACGTGTATTTTGTGCGATTTTACACTTTTAAATTTTCTATAAATGCATAAAAAAACGCAGTCTAGAAATAAGCTGAGCGTAACTCTGCGCTTTATCGAAAACCAAAACCACCACTTTGCCTAATTATAGTCCGAAGCATCCATATCCCGGTACAAAGGACCACTTTCTCTTCACAAAGGTGTACCATACAATAGAGGTGTACAAACGTACGTGATACCATAGAAGTACGGTAATTACAAATTCACTGCATTCAATGAAAACCAATGGACAAGCAGAATTTCGAACGCTGTGCTTGAAAAATCATTAACAGACCAGCATTCCAGTCTCTTGAGCTTCAAGCTTTTTAAATTATTTCATATCTGACCGAGAATTTTTTTTTTCAAGACACACAAGCTTTTGCAACAACAGTTTATAAGTCTAGAACAGTATATTACAGCGTATTTTCGTATTACAGCGTTTATCGTAGATTGAAATTGCAAACTTTTGGTAGTCCAAACTTTTCAGCGAGAATTGTACAAATTTACGCACAAACCAAGATAAAATTCACATTTTTGCATTTTTCTTTTTTTTTTCAGATTTACCCGTGATACCCAGGAATGTCCAAATCAGGCAACAAAAGAACAACTTGGTTTTTTTGACTTGGTATAATTCTAAGGCACAGCGTATCGATGAATCTACCGGAATCAAAGGTGTGAGGTATTTGGTGGAGGAACGACATTTACTTGGACCAAGGTACCTGGAATCTAGATCAAGTCCATGGATTGTTCGTCACGTTTCATCGAAGTCACACGCAACGATTCGAGAACGATTAAAGACAGGACACTGGTATCAATTTCGTGTAGCAGCCATCAATGCAAATGGATCCCGAGGATACTCGGAGCCTTCCAAACCTTTTAAAACAAAAGGTAAGCGTTACATTATTATTATAGCGTGCGATAAACGATTGGCAAATATCTGGAGCAAGACACTTCCGCGCGAAAAGCACCACTCGTCGTGTTACGATTGGTTCACGTTTATTGTTAAATGTAGACTTAGCTTTAGAAGGGAATGGCTTCAAAACCACTTAATTAATATCGCACAGTCTTTGCAAACGAGTTAGTTCCAACTATCCAGCAATTGCTCCTCGAGGGAACTTGCGATTCTTCCGCGAGAATCCGAGCAATACGCGCAAGTTAGAGAACGAAAAGAATTCATCCAAGGTTTCTCTGCGTTACTCTTATTGCATCCAAAGAACAACGCAAATACGTACGAAACATGCTTATTCCAGTTTTGAAGCGAGCAGCACGTTGTCCTGATCTAAAATCAGATCTCTGCAAACTTGTTTCCAGATGGAAATAGTCCGTGAAATTAACTATTACTTGGTATCTCAATTACCAAACAAAATTACTAGCTATCTATAAACACTTATCGTGACAAGGAATCAATTTAACAAGCAGTCAAGTTTAGTTGGGGAAAATTTGTCTTTAGTTTCCTGTAACCATTTTAAGTCACTTCCTTTTTTCGTCGTTTATTCTGAAAAATATCCTGCTTTTAAAATATACGTTGCAAAAGACGTGGAAATCACGCAGGGAAAAAATCAAAGTGCACACAGCGAACGTTGTTATTCTTCCTACTGAAGTTGATGCAACAACTTCTGTGTCACGATTCGAAATATGATGAAAGATTATCGCCAATGAGTATTGTACGTGTACTGGATTTTTGCCGATTATTTGTGTTATTTAATGGTCAACAAAAGCGAAAAACTGTTCGCGGTAATTCAATTTGTGAGTACCACAATCTTATCTTGAAATCGAAATTAAACGAATATTGTAGTTATTGTAGAAATGTAATACATTTTTAATTTTGATCTTTATTTTTACCGCCATATTTATTGTTTTATCACATAAAATATAATCATATTCTTCAAACGTTAATATTACATTGCAATTAAATAAATACTTTGCTTACGATGCTATATTTAATTATATTGTAGAGATTAATTAATGATTAAGATATGTTACGTCGTATAACGTTATAATATTCGATTTTAATCAGGTCTTGATTTAAGAAACAATAAGCATACGGAATATGCTTGATTTAGGATCTAGAAAAACGGTGAAAGAATAGTTAAGTAGAGAGTAGTTAATTAAATTATCTATAATTATATATAGGTGCGCTGTCTAAAAGTTAGGCCCGGATTAAAAGAGGTCTAGAGGAGGGGAGCTATAGCCATGAGCCTAGTCATTCAAGAATCCTCATTTCCCAAAGAAATTTCCCATTGAAAAGATTTTCCTAAATGCGAATAGAAACTAAATTTTATTTCACATTTACGTAAATTTATTTCATCTTTAATGCCTCCCCTCGTCTTTCTACGAAAGGGCTCAACGCTGGGTCCATAGTCCCAGAGACCGCCAAAAGCTTCAATCCGGCCTTGCCTAAAGCAAATCGATCAAATTGCGCTATTATACGTTAAAGATAAAAATACAATAACAAAAGAAATTCTATATAAAACATTTGGCAATTGGTCAATTGATTCGATTTACTTCTGGATGTATTGTATGTAACAGGTAGCATAATCATCAAGTAATAGTAATTATTATTATTAAGGCAGTACACTTACCGACATGAATGACGACAAAGTTAAATCAATGTGTCGAGAGTTAGATAATTTGCACTCTAGTTTGTTGGCAGAAATTATCATAAGAAGTGCACGTTGCAGTGGTACGTCGTGCAAATACCATTTTTCATATATTACATCGTCAGCTACTGCGTTACTCTAAGAATTTCGAATGGATATTGATACGTTGTACAATTATACAATTATATATGTATATATAACGCATTATTACGTGTAAATATATCAATCTTATTACGTAAACTATATTAGGTGTACAAATGAATAATTCGATTTTTTCACAGATTCAAGATGCATTTTTAAAAAGAGTAAGACGAATTTTCCACTCAAAATAACCACCATCGTTTTCTATAACTTATAAATCGTATTTCAGGCAGTCGATGAATTCCACTTTATAAAGAATATGCCTTTTGTTACGACAAAGTGGTCCAGCTATTTTAAAAATTTCATCACATGGTTGAAAGTGATCGCATCGATCGAAACAGGTGTTAGTTTGATGGAGCAATGTCGGCTGAATATACCAGATATTGCCTAACTTCCCATCTGAGATTCGTTGTGATGTCTTTCGCATCAAAAGCAACCTATGGTCTGGCGCTATCGTGCAGCAATCCTATAGGACACCCACCTCTCTTCTCTCTGGATCTTTCCCACTTCGTGTAGGTGATTCGAACGATCCGCTGTATTACCTTTAGCTACTCGGCAAGCTGCTTTTGCGTTTGTATTGAGCTCTCAGTCAGTAGTTGCTTTTAAAATCGTCGTGATCGCACTTTCGTGAGCTTCCAGAGCGTTGCTTGTCGATCAAATAGAAGTCGTCGCTTCTCAAATCGTTTGAACCAAAACGCACACTCATCGTACGATACAATACCTCCACCGAGAAAATTACAAATCAAATCGTAGGTTTTTTCCTTGTGCGAATTTATAAAAAATACAGTGGCAAATATGCATTTTTTCCCGTTCTTTCTTCCATTATTGACACTTACGAATTGACTATTTTTTTTCGGATTATATTGAAACTGCACGAAATGAAATGTCGTTTTTAATAGTAAGATGTTAAGAGTACGTAGCAACAAAAAGGCGGGAGGAATCATTTCATTTTACCGTCAATCTTTTTACGTTTAAACAAAATTTTAGTTATTCATTTGTATACCTGATATTATTAAAATTTATGGATGTATATAAATTTAATGTTTATATATGTGTATACAGTGTTTCTTGTTTATTGCATTGCTATTACCAAAATATATATCTTATTAACCAAGAGAGATTAACTAGCAGAAAACAATATCACATTGTTCATCAATATCATACTGTAAGTCATTATACCATTTAAAAAATCTTACCGCGTCGAGTAGCTCTTGGATACAATAACACAATATATAAAATTGTATCAGCGCACCAATTGTATACAATATAATTAAACATTTCTCGGAAAACATATTAGTACTCTGAAAAAATAAATAGTTGTTCTCTGTACAAGATAAGCAATAACAGGAGAAGCAGAATTTGCTAGGAAACAAAATTCTGTATTAAGAAGTTAGAACTTAAAATATACCATTACGAACATAAAACTTAGAAAGCAGAACCGGAAAACGTTGTTTATGTAATGAACTCCGACGTTTAGAAAAAGCAATGTCTTCAACATAACAGCAATCCTACAATAATTACGAAATTTTATTACGACGATAAATGTTAAACGATGTTACCACATCTACAAAGTCATCAAAATTGGAAAATTTCACAAAATTTCATGTATATTATATAAATTCTGTATATTTTTCAAATTATTCGTTTTTCATATTATTGTGTTTTATTTGATATTATCATGTTGAGGCAAGAAAAATGTTTCAATATCTCTTCAAAATACATTATTACTTCAAGACAAATTAATGTATGTTTTTCTTGTTAGTACTTTTGGCTATATAAAAATTATGTATGTTTAAAGTTTTCATAAAAAATCTCTCGAGATATTCAATATATGTGAAAAGAGCAATATTTTCGTGAATATTTATTCCTAAAGTAAAATTAAAATGTATAGCAAACGCGATTGTCAGATTGCAAACTTGTTTGTCATCAAAACTTGTTAACATATCGCTTAAGTCTTAATCGTGTATCATCATACCACTTCAAATCGATCATATTTTCATCTCGAATTATACATATACTACGCCTATATAAAATCAAAGGATATTTAAGTTGTGAAAGGATATTTCTCTATTTAAAAAGAGTACAAATCTTTAAAACTGATAACTCTTTTGTTTTTTCTTTCGTCTTAATCTTAACAGGCGTCCACATAATCAATATTATTATCAATATATCACGGTTCTCAACATTATAGATATACAGTCGTCCACATCAATGTACGTGCAATATAATATTCTCAATATTATTGAACTGAACATCGACGAGAGTGTTCGTTGAAACGTATTTTTACTCCGCATGGAAACACATTTCTTTTTCTTGAAAGCCACTTCTGTAGTCTTTCCACTGATAATGTTAAAATAATGGCTTTCTTTTAATTAGGCGTCGCTAAACGCTAACTCGAAACGCAATGTATCTTCGATAATGTTGAACGTACAAGGAAAATGTAATTTTTCATCAAACACTGACAACATTGTATCGACAATATAGAGAGATTTTTGCGTAACACGATATTGAGAACTCCGAAATATTGACAATATTGAACGCTCCGCTAATTGTAAAGACCAACATGGAATAGACGATCAATTTTTACAGTAATGAGCTATTAGAATAGAGCGTTTATTTGTTCGAGTGCGAAACAAAAAGAAAAAAATTATACCGTATATGTAATGCGAAATAGTACTGGAAGAAAACGAAAGTGCAAACGCTGTACCACTTTTAACGTGCTAATAACGTTGTACGATTTGCGACCAACTACTAGCGCCGCTCAGGAATTGTAGTATACACAGCAATGCACGTAGTTGTTACAAAGCAGTACACTTTTTACACGATAAAACTCGAACAAACCAGAAATTGTCACTTGTATAAGTATTTCGTTTACGTTTTAACGCGACGCTATCGTGCAGGTATTCATGAAACAAACTTATCGTATAATAAAAATACTTTTGCGCTTATACCTCTACGAGCTAATATATACTTTTATTTCTATATATCATGAATATTTATACCGATCACGTTCTTATACTTACTCAACTACAGTTTCGTAATGGCGGGTCAACACTCTCATTTCTTGGATCATCCGTTTTTTCCTAAAGGAGACATTCTGCCGGGTACTATCGTTGTACGAACCGTTTAAAGTTTCGGGTTTCTGTTCGAATATCGTCGCAAATTTCATTCGAAGATACTTGTATTGAGCCGTCGTTAACAGAATGATGTACATCGTGTAGATATCTAAACTAATCTTTCTGATTAGCGTGTATGTACCGCCGACGATCTGGAAGATGACACCGCCAACGAAAACGTTGAGTGAGAAAGGTTCCTTGGATAGAACGAATGGCACTCGATAATCCGAATAACGGAACTCGTTCTTCCGGAAAACCTCGATAAGCGGCAATGATATCCAAAGAGCGAGCGAACCAACACTAGCAACCGTATAAATTTTCAACGGCTTTTCCATTGGTTCCAGTGCGCTAACTATCATATTCCGAAGTATTTTATTGCCCTCGATGAGATGGTTCAATTTTCCAATTAATCCACGTAGTAAATTCTTACGATTATGCATATAAATCATTAGCACGAGCACTTCTATCGCGATCACAAGGTTTACCGTTCCATCCTTCAGTGCTTTTTCCCTCGATACAGTCAAAATTCCGACAACGCAACCAATAAAATATGTCAGCTCTATTAACCAAATGATGATCGAATAGATTTTGAAAAAGATGGGTAATTTCGTTTCTCTGCTCGACATCGGCAAAACATTGGCCGAAAGCGTACTTAAAAAAATATTAAAAGGATTCAAGTCTCGAAAATCCATTCCGCTGGCTAACTAATTCTTTTCGGTAGTAAGAACAAGAATATACGATACGTAATTAATTTGTAATTACAGATAGGTTCTCCGAGCTGTGTTCTCGCGTGTATCTCACTTCATCTTACCGTATTTGTACCGTACATTGTACAGTCGTGATAACGACTAACAGACATAATAACGAGTTATTAGAACAAATTTTTCTTCATAAATTTATTTCCATAAATTTTCTCTTCCTTTTATTTATGGAGGATTTCGTTACGTTTAATTCGTATAATATACAACAATACAAATACGAAACTGTCCTGGATAAATTAATACGTTATAGTTACGTAAAATGTAATAAAGATGTTGGATTTGTCACGTGGAACGAATCGAAAGTCAGCCGCAACGAAAATATGTAGTTGATCAAATATCTAATTTTTTAATAACTTCTTTACTGTCATATTAATCTACTATCTACTATTATTATTAATCTACTATCGCTTAAAACGATATTTTAATAGCGAACGTTATGCTTTTCATCGATAGAGAGGCTCGCGAATGTTCTATCTGTCTGAAATATTTGATAATACTGCACCTTGTCATTCCATCGATGATCTGCTTATCCATTTATTATTTTTACCAGTAGCACCATACACTGGCGTGCATAATATATCATGTGCAATTTAAACTTCTTTCGGTTCGATCGTTCGTCGTGTAATTACAACTTTCTAGTTCTCCCTTTAATTATCTTTGTATGACAGAAGATAGCCTTGTATAGTTTGTAATGGATAAACGTAGTGTATATTTATCACCGAGACATCAGAAACATCGCACAGGTACTTCCCTTTGATGTAGAAATTTATGTATAAATTAACAATATCATAAATTAACAATAACGAAAACATGCAATTAGCTTTCACGAAGTTTCGCGACAGAAAATGGAAAAGAGAGGGAAGTTTTCTTTGCGGCTGTCATATTATAAATTTAAAGGGTAATTTATTATTTTTAGACCCACGGAATCCAAAAGAACCACAAAACTTGACTCTATCCGATGCGCGACTGGTAGATGGAAAACTGCGTATTACCCTAAGATGGAGTAAACCAGCTTCAGACGTGCCGATAACATTTTACAAAGTGTTTTGGAGCCGCCTTGTTCACGGACCGACTAATGATTCCATTCTCGTTTATCATAGAACAGTTCTGAAAGTAAGTTTTACGTAATTACGATACAAAAGTGTCATTACACGCTCTATACTTACCATTCTTTTAACATATGCACCTTTTTTTGTGTAAATTATGTGAAATATTAAAGCACAAGATAAAATTACTTCACTTTACGCTAAATTTTCCAATTCTTCGATAAATATACATTGGTTTACAACTAAATATCACAAATTATTTATATTCTACTTTTTACTCTGAACTCGTTATTTATACCTACCTTTATATCTATTACTAGACTGAACATTTTTACACATATGCTTAGGCTCTATTCAGTCGTGTTCACAGAAATGTGAGTTTGTATAAATATATATTCACGGCCCATTTACCACGCATTAAACATAACTTCCTCCTAGTTGTCCACTTTCAATCTAAAACCTATTATTATTATATCTAAAACGATTCTTTCATAAATGTACGTTGACTTACAAATAACTACAGGATGGTTGATACGCAATATCTAGGGCTGTTGTACAACAGGGTGTGTGCTTCATAATATGTAGGACCGAATTGAAGAGTAGACAGACGGCCCGAAAAACAATGACAAATGTTCGTGATTTGGGCCCTGCGTATTATGATACACCCTATATATTCTCACTATAACTTGTAACGAAAGTGATTTTCTTTTCCTTGCATTTTTAGGACAAAACGTGTTACGAACTGAAAAACTTGGAACTGAGGTGTCAGTACTTCCTTCAAGTGCAAGCTGTTGCACTGTACGGTGGCCGGCGATTGTTGTCGCGAAAAGCCTCGAAAGTTTTCAATAGCACCGATTACATGGCATACGGTAAGATGAAATTCCAGCCTGCTCTTCTTCCATCTGCTACTGGTATTTTTGTCGAGCCTAATAATTGGCATAACAAACGAAGAAGTGCCCTTTCATTGAAGCCGATTTGGGGAGGCGATCTCGCAGATGCGAGCGATACCACGGCGATCTTCATCTACGGCGAATGACTTGTCACTGCGGCGAGGTCAAGGTACGTTTGGTTTGGCCGATGAACCACGATGTAAAGGCGTACAACGTCTCCTGGAGAGAGGCATCCTGCTCAGCTTCGCAGGAAAAACTCATATCCCGTCGGAAGAAAACCTGGTGGAAACTTGTTCAGGTATTATATGTATACACCTCTGTTCATAAGTATCAGTATTAGTATTAACACTTGCCAGGTCTCTTCACGGAACGTGATAGCTGACCTAAATTATTTGGAAAATAATTAATCCGCTAGAATTTTGTATTCGTGCAAGATGACGATCCATTGATTATTTATTTATTTAGAAAAATTGTAGGAAAAAGTAACGAATTAATGAGTAGGTTTCTCATAAGTATCTGGACACTTTGATCGATTTGTAGTAATAGTATGTGTATTTTAGGTCGATTGGTAATTACAAGCGATGCTTACTACCTTTTCATGGAATCACCAGGATATAAATTTTTCATGTTAAAAAGCATAGGAATAATTTATTTCATTATTTACTGCGTATACCAATCTACATAGGTATGCATTACATGCATATACATATGTAAGTTAATGTTGTAATGTCGTAAGTCATTCGTAAGAGTTATAAGAACACAATAAATTAATAATTATCCGCATAATCGTGTTCAGAATCGTTTGATAGATTTTTATTCAGAAAATTTTTAATCGATTAAAAAGAAACAAATTTGAATCTGCCTCGGGGAATCAAAATTCATTAACAACGAAGGCAGAGAAATACCTATAACCGAGAAAAAAATTTAATTGTACTTTTTATAATCGATGAAATTTTTATTATCGAATAGAATATAAGAATTCTTTATGTAACAAGGTTACAAGCGAAATAATTACAAGTCTTAATAAGTTCTTAAAAATATCTTTGGTGCATCTTATCTTTCACGAGTGTCCTAATACTTACGAATAAGAGTATATATATTTACATATATTTATACTTAAATGTTGTGCGTTACTTTTTCATTTATTTATTGGTTTTTTTTTCAATTATTTCTTTATTCTTTTATTTAATGTTCATAAATGCTGTATCTACTATACAGATACTACCGATGATCGTAGATACTATATAACTTGGATGCAATTTATTTATTTATTTATTAAGTTGTTTCAAACTTTATTGCTTTCAGACACCGCATCTTGAAATAAAACATCTTCAAAGTGAATGTACATACGATGTAAACGTACGAAATGTATTTAATAATATAAATAATGATGACAATGGTGCCAGTATAGAATTTGTTACCACTGGTTGTTCAAAGGAGTCGGAAGAACAAAAAGACGGCAAGCTCTTACATAATAAAATAATCCAATGTAAAACCAAGTCGTCAAAGAAAAAACGACATTACGCTACTTATCTTTAGCAAAGTAGTTCCTTGCCATAAGTAAATATATATGATCACTATTTTTCGAAATTACGTATTCAAGTATACAAATAAACTTAATTAGTTCCTTAAATGCTTATGCTATGTACTCTTAATTAACCATAAAGAGGATAACGAATAAAACTTTAATTTTATAATCTTTATATTCTCCGAAAGAAGTATATGTGATAAAATGATTGTGACAGAATATTATCATTAATGGTGAAAGATTAGCCAGTTACCTACGTTATTGATATGTCTAAATGCTACTCTAGCTGTTTTTTTTTCCTTTTTTTTTTTTTTTTTTTTTGTTTTTGTTAAACATAAAATCATTTACAAAGATATACATTATGTACACATGTCGTTTGTCACATCACTAATTATATATAACGCGGTTGTATTATTCATTGTCATATGCTCTACACATATAATGACTTGTTTCACTGACGCGTATATTTGTCACTGAATCTTACTTGTGTACACGTCGAACATTTACGGCATAACTTTGTTACGAATATATTACGTGCATTATACATTAAACATTTTGAAATTTCGTCATCACTATAACGAGACACAACAGTGGTGATTATAATAGTAAAATATGAAACCATTCCGAAAATCCATATAAAAGTTACCGTATATTTAAGATTAAATCAGACGGACCACTTTAGAACTAAATCTTGTGTTACTTGTGAACAGTCATGAATCATTATGGAAACGCATAATAGTACTCATAATAATACGGATCAGTTTCCTTATTTGTTTAATTCGTCTTCCTCCTCCTTCGCTTCATCCAAACTCTCCTTTCCCCTATCTTGCCCCCTCTCATTATTGCTATGTGCGAAGGATGAAGTGCAATCAACGCCCGAAGTGGGTCCCACATGTTCTCTTACGCTCTGTATTCATCGAAAGTTTCTCTAAAAGTGTCCGCTTTCACGAGCTACTGTACTGCATTTATCTCTCTTATGATTTTATAATCCTTTGATATATCATTAGCATAGAAAATATTATCCCATTATTATGCACGATATGAGTGAGATGCGACAAAATTTCTCGAATCGCTGAATGTCTGTCAACGGTATATCGATCATTTTATGCGATTAGATAATTCTAAATTCACAGGTGAAGTTAACTGGAATTATTTGAAATATAACAATTTGGTTAGTAATAGACCAAAGCACACGTTCAGTAAATTGCTCGAACGGATTGTCGCGGCAGAATATCCGTCCAAATGATGATAGACTGTCCTTTCTCCGACACTCTGCGTTGGTCTGTGATTGAAGATCAGTGTACCGTTGTTTGTTCCAACACTTCTAAAGATGTTTAACTGCAAACGAAGAAAATAAAGTAAAGACTCTACGGGATGTTGCATTTTAATATATATCTATATGCGAATCGCTCGCATATTTTGCCCTGGGTGTCGCGATAAATTGAAATCATCGTATTTAATTCTTGTAAAATATTATATCGTATTTGTGCAATTTTTTCTCACAATGTTATCTGTGTCGTCTACATTCTTTAAACTTTGTCAGATCATGAAATTTATCTCGTTTTAGTCGTTCTAAAAAATTTAACAACGTGGCTCACTGATCATCACCGTGCCAGTCAACGTGTTAAACATTCATTGTTAGATATATGTAAATAGATGATGAAATCGAAAAATAAATTTACCTGCTGCTCTGATAACGTAAGTTTTTCGGCAAGGATATACCACATGACAATTTCCTGGCATCCAGGAGTAGTTAATGATCCGTCATAATGGTAATATGTCGTATGATTTTTTGGTAAAAAGCGGTAAGGAATGATCTTGGTTCCCATCAAAGCCGTCGTTTTTCCGACTGCGTTAGATACTAATTGCACTGCTTCCAAAATTGGCATTATATCCAAATTGTCATCGCTATTTAACTGAAATGATATTTCACATACATACATGTTATGTAAATATCTACACGTCGCATCGATACAATTAATACATACATCTACAATAATAATTTTTCTATAAAGATCTCGAATGCTCGAGTATTAATTAAAATTTTATTCAAATAAATAGAGCACGTGTAAACGAAGTTCTGTCGTAACTGCGATATAGATATTTTAGACATGTCAGACATGTTGCGTAAGATTATCAACCAAATCATCGAATGGAATGTCCTGTCTTTACACGCGGAAACTTACTGTATACATACCGTATTAACAGAAATTAAAAATAGATATCAATTACAAATTATTCGGAAAATGAGTTGGCCAGATTATTCAATGCACATTATTCAGGTTTACATTCGCAGTGTGAGAAGATAGGATTCTTTTAAGGTATCGGATCTGATCATGAAGACTGATGTCAGCAGTGATGTGTTATGAATCACGATGGAGAACAGACACAGCGATCAGCGCCGATGCTTTGAGCTTCGTCTGTTATGTCCAGAACATCGAGGCAGTCAAGGCGATCAATGACGATGACCAACATATCTTTATGTTAAAAAGCGTTCGATAGTAATCGTATCGATCCTGATAGATATCCATTTATTATCCGTCTATTAACTCGAATTTTAATTTAATATCAGAAAGAGCATAGACACCTCAAATGATAAATAGAACTTTCATGCAATTTCATGCCGTGGAACCTAACAAAAAATTCCATCCACTAATACATAAATGGACATTTTATACAGGTTCACCTATTATACAGGATGTTTCGCCTAACTTGATACATTAAATATATAGCGTTGCAGTGATTTCGATAAACAGCGTGTATTTTCAAATCGTCGATCTTCGACTTTCGTCTCAATGGAAAATACCATGTCATAAATGTCACGTCATGACGTGCATTTTATAGGCTGCTTCGCACGTCTGTCAACGATTGTCCGTTAATTTTTTTGACGTGGTTTTCATCCACAAGTTATGGACTGGAATTTTGTCTTCCCTCGTCTGCAAATTTTCCACGAAAGACAAATGCCGATCGACTGCAACGCGTGTCTGCGAACGATTGTCTATCGTTGTGGACTTGGCTTAACCCATACTACTAAATTTCTCTGTTCGTACACAGAAGCTTCACCGGCCACTCCGCCCTCGTTCGTCAATCGATTAAGCCAGTCGATTAAATTTGCATTTACACGAGGCGACTTGCTAAAATTTCTCACCAATCGACCCGTCTGTAGCTACCCTACCAGTAGCGAAGTCGGGAGAGGAAGCGGGACTCAAACGGAACCGAACGTGTAATCATCTGCCGTGGTCAATTCTAGACAGCGGCAAAGCAAGCGGAGAGCTGCACAATTGAAAAATGGCATCACTGATGTATGTATGTATGTATGTATCATTCACGATAAAATATCTCGTGTGAAACTTTCCTTGTTTTCCTGCCTCGGATCAAGACGAGCGTAAGCTGTGATGATGCATGATCATCTTAGAAGTCTAGCCGATTAATTTCACTTTTTATCAATTTCTCAATTTCATTACGTAAATGTACGATGAATGTTCGATTCTCGAAAAACAAATCCCTTACTTGAATGAATTTATTTATTACAAGAAAATGGCATAAATAATTGCAAGATAAGTTTAGAAAATTTAAAAAAATATTAATGACTTAAACTACGTACTGCGATTTCGTGAATGGCGTTGCCATTAAATGTTTATTTTATATCGTCGTAAGATATGTTATTCCTGAATATTTCTTCGTAATCTCATTTTATATCAGTCTTATCGAATCTATGCTATGTTATTCGTTACTAAAAACATGAAACCAATTGCTAGTGTTCTGACACACAAAAATTAAAAAATATCGAACATACGAGAACGTTAAAAAAGATTTTCGAGGAAAGAATTATGCAATTTATGATTATCACGATTACCATATTTCACGGAGCCTACATTTTAATACCAAACACACGATTTAGAGCCCCTTAGATCGATTTACACCTACAACGCTAAATGTAACTATATAGCGAAGATAAGAGGATGTTACTAACTAAGAATAAAAGGAGTAATCGGTGTACGGATGATAGAAGATGTCAGCATTCGATCAACGATAAGAAATTTAAAGTTGTCAAAGTGGTCAACGCATGCAATTTTTATAAACCTGTTGCTAATAATTTTGTAGTCGTGAGAAACATTCGAGAGAACTACGTCTAAATCAACGTAGCACAAATTGCACTTGTACAATGTTAATCTCCACTTGCAGTCGGTAGGCTATGAATTTAGTTGAGATGATCAATGGGTTGCATCAATGAACCAGATGACCCATCTGGTAAATGTTAACTGCACATGCGAAAATTGCTCGTTTTGAGATAGAACGCAACACATTACTGCCGCATATGCATCATTAATACTCTACGAAACATTGACCAGAGGGTGTCAGTTATGCATTGAAGATAATGAGCACTATTTTAAGTTAGCTCCGAAATATACAAATAAAATTCAATAGTACCTAACAGATTAAGTATACGACATAACGTTTGAGTTTACATACAAATATTTATTGATATACCGTGAAACGATTTAAAAAAATATTAAATCTATTTATATATCCGGTATAAACGAATAGATTACATCACAGAAGACATTAGATCATTCGATAACTAATAACTAATTCTTTTAATGTGTCTTACCTTTGTTCTATTCTAAACTCTCCTTTTCTTGAGAGTGTTTTAATTAAGCTCGATGAATTTGAAAATACTCTACAATACACCCAACGACAATATTAGCAGATCGTGAAAATGTTTCTACGATTACTCCTTAGAAGTTAATGTATGATTTTTTGCCATTATTCAGCAACAGAAACCAAAAACATATTGCACAGTCGGACTTGTTTTTTTCTATGTATAGGATGATCAAAAGTAAGCGTCTCGAGCATTATAGCGGGGATTCTACGCTTTTCGAGTTGGTTGAATTAAGACGATGAGTCCACGATGATTCCTCTGAGACATCTGATACTCGTGACGGGTAGAGAACAAGGAATGGAACAAACACGGCCTTGATCTCTCGATCAAGACTAATTTTGCGACAAACATTTTTACAAATATACGTATTAGTGACAATACGTATTAGTAGAAAAGTATTAAAATTGCTCGAATCAACGTACCTCGAATAAGGTAGCAACTACGGCAATGCCATTTTTATGTTGTGATGCCATATTCGCGTTGCCATATTGTTCGTCATAATGAACAAAATGTAATTCTAATGCACCACGGATGCCATTTATGGTGTGTTCGGCGGGCCAGTGGAAGTGTAATTGCTCCAAGATATACGTGGATGGAAGATTTGCTCCTTCGAGATGAATTGGTGCACCGTACAATCGAATTTGTACTATAACAAAAGTTAAATAGAAAATAACGTACTTTTAAAGAAGGTTAATAAAATAAATCGTAAATGCAATTACTATTAATCAATGCATAATGCTTCTATATACATCATGATCATATAATTTCCAATAACAGATACGGAAAACCTAATATTTCATTGATTGAGAAAGTTTTTCTTAATCAATTTCGATACTGTTATTCGGTATACGTTAATTTTGCATGAAGCTGCAGACAAATAAAAAATTTTGTCGAACTTTTACAAATTTCGGGAGATTAATAATTTTTGTTACAAACGAAGAATATTAACGAAAGACTAGATAATTTTTATTGGTTGTATTAATTTGAGAAGAATTTAGATGTGGTATTTCATTATGTATCCACAGCCTGCATGTCTATCTGTCTATTGCATATAATAAAATGAAATCGAACGAACATTATACAAACAGTACATAAATTGGATTTTCGTGATTAAGAAATTACGTATAACTTTTATACTAATTATGGCACATTGGAATTTAAGTTTCAAGTACCAATGAGAGAAGATAGCATATATTTATTAATTAAAATTATACGTTCAAGTTGACAACGTAACATGTTGCAACTTTTCAAGTTGAAAATTAGGATTTATAAATAAGAAATGATTATTTACTAACATAAACATTAGAATTAAATAAACCTTACTTATTTACATTACGATATAAAACAATTAAAAGGTTAAGCTATATATAGCACGTACGGTGTATAGTTAATGTGTATATGTATAATATATAGTTAATTTATATGCCAGTTTAGAAAACACACGGAGCTGTACGACTTCAGAACACGCGCACGTATAACTGAAAGTACGCTTCAGCGTAGTTCGGATAATAGAAACGCGCTTACGAACTCGTACAACTGACTCTAAACAAACCCTGGTTCGTATAAACGAAGGGCGGATAGGTTCCGCTATAACAATAAAATCGATAAACTAAGCTTACTGAGATAACAAAATATTCACTGATTCTCGTGACTTCTTCACCTCGGTCAAAAAGATCGATCTCAGCTGATGTTCCTCGACCCAACATTCTTGGACCTCGCCATTTTATTCTCAATACCTATGATACTCCTACACATTCCGACACATATCTCTTCGCTTATGCCGATGACACTCGTGCTTCGCTCACGCTATCCTCTGCACGAACGTTTTGGCAGCAGCTGCGCTTCCGCAACGTAGAACCATCTCGATCTCATTTCCGAAGAACCATCGATAACCGAATAAATATGAACTCGCTGATATTCCAACACACCGTATTCTCCACTAACGCACGCCATTTCAATCGCACAGTTATCACCTTTCAGGACTCTCCAATTTCCACTTCAGACAATATTAAATATCTCGGTGTTTATATCGACACGCGGCTAACTTGAAAACCCCGTATCACGTTTCTTCGCAACAGATCGCATACGGTTAACAGGCAGCTCTGGTGGTTAATGGGACGACACTCTAAATTAAACCAAGCGCTTAAGATTCTTATATGTAAAGCCACCATTAAGCCCACTTAAACTTATGCATGCCCCATTTGGGGCTCTGTCTCGGAAACTAACATCGATCAAATAGCCTCAGCTGAAATCCTCGTACTTCGATAGCTAACGAATAGCTTATACTGGTACTTATTCAGACAGGTATAAGATACTATACTGGATCTGCCAGTTGAACGCTTCATACGATTTCTAAATCGCCTAAATCCTGACACGATTCATACCATCTCGCACATATCCAACAAAAGACTCAAACCTAATCATCCGTTAGACATAATAGACAGAGAAACTCATCTTAAACCCTTCTTGCTACTCGCTTACGTAACCTTCGTATTGACTGCAACGACACAACCCGTACTAGAAGCAAATATGAGACATAATGTGTACAATTGTCATTGTAAATGTTCAAGCAACAACTCACAACGATAACTGACACTCAGACTTGTCTATAAAAGGGGAAACTCTGACAGGAGGGATACCGTCTCGTTACTTCGCTGGCTTTCGCTGCTCTCCCTGGTAGTAGCACTTTGGCCGATTCTTTTATTTTATTGCTTATAACTGAGAAAGGAACTCTTAGACACAATTTCATCGTCTCTTATCCTATTTTGCCTTATACGGTCAAGCCTCGAAATTTCTCTTGCTAATTATTTAACATTTAAATGTAACGTGAAAAAGGTTTGCTTACTTCTTTTCTTTACCTACCGGAATGGCCATTGTTCGTGATTTTGCCGTTGAATCCAGTATCGTATCTTATGAATTTAAGTGGACCAAGATCGGTCTTAACGATATCTTCGATAGCAATATTTATCGGCGATTGCCTCTTTCCAGTCGTGCACAGGCCTGGCCAATGTTCCGGGCCTAAACAGAGGAAAACATAATACCATGAAGCCTTTGTCAGAAACAATAACATACCAGTTATATTTACTAAAATAGGCAATCACGGAATAAACATTACGTCAATCTGATAGAATATTATTTGTATATACGTATGTATCTAGGTGCAATATTTATTTAGTATGACCATCGAGTTGCTTTAAAACCGGAAAGCTTCGATCGAATTAATCCATTGTTTGTCCTGATTACATTATTTTTATATGTATAGTGTACAGATTGCAAGAAGAGGACAATTGACGAGACGGATACAATGACACAGAAAATATAAATGTTATATTCTCTGATTTACTGATGCTTTCTTATCTGCAAATAATTTTATCTATCGAACAGAATGGTCCAGTAATTCTGCATACATATACAGGATGTATCGCTATAATCGATCAACACGAATGTTTCATAAACTATACGTTATACGAAAAAGGGTTTCAAATAAAATTTGTTTTGTTTCTTAGGGAACGTCTTATGAGGATCGCCAGATTTGTTTAGCCGGAGGTGTTTTCAGAATCTCAAGGTAACCATTGTTTTTTAAATGGAACTATACGTGTTTTCACGTGGCGAAAATTGAATTGAATCGAGTTGAATGGTAACACCATTCGAAGCAGCTGTCAATTTTTTATAAAAAGAAAAAAGTATCAAGATATCAATTTAAGAGACATTTCAGTCTTAATTTCATCATATAAAGATAAAAGCACAGTGTTATCTTTTCTTATCTTTAATACGATAAGTTTTACAAGATTAAATATCTTTTAAATTCATCAATTTTCGACCCAAGAACCTTCATATTCTTTTACAGAAAATTAAACAATGCATCGAACGATGTATACAAAAATGTATAGTTCTACCGAAAAAAAACAAAGGTCGTCTTGAGATGTCGAATGCCATCATAAGATGTTGCCGTTTAAACAAAGTAAGTTTTATTCTAAACACTTTTTCCAATAACATACAGTATAGGACATATCTGCGTGGATCGATTGAAACGAAACACCCCTTATAAGTACGATTAATTTGTTTAAGATTAAAAATAATTACCATGATCACCCGAATATGACCAATCATCGGACGCAGTTACTTCGTATAAACCTGAAACAAGAGAAACTTTTCAGTTAAAGATTTGAGTGCAGTGCGATCTCCTCTACATGAAGCTCGAAAAAGAACATCTTCAATTATGACTCAAGTAGACAAATCGACGGTTAATCGAATAAAATATTATAACATTTAACATATAATATATAGCATTTGTGTGTGTTAATTTGTATACATTTCGAATAAAAAATGCTAACACATAGATAGATAATCATGCAAAAATTTGGTTGCTAACTTCAGTTTAGGTTATAGATTTCGATTATAGATTCGATAACTAATACTGTAATTCTGCAAACACTATTATATTTCTATGAAAATTGTTTAAATCGCAGAAACAGAAAGTAACATCTTCCTATGTGTTGTAGAATAAAATAGGAAAATAATCTCGAATGGAACACTTGTTTTTGCGATGTTCTATGCAGTGCGAACCGTATACAATTACAATTATAGGATTTCATCGATACGTAAATGAAAGTCCGGAAACCAATGATTGAGAACATGAGGCGAATTATTAACGTGCTACATCCTACTGTACATCGAACTGTACGAAGAAGGGTAGTCAGCGCAATACAACTATCACACGAGACATGTTACACTATCGTAACGCTAACATTTCATTGACACGATGACTAAAATTTTTCTTTTGAAAAACAATGTTGTATGTATATATGTATACTGACTCATTAAACTATCTATTAGATTTATTAATATAACGAACAGCTGACTGTTTACGTACTTGAAGTAATCGGACAGTAAGCTGCATTCGTATCTTTAAATGATTACGGAAATACCAAAGTTTCCAAGATAATACTGCAATCCAGTAAACCGATTATAATATAGATTATAAATTACAACAAAGAAAGTAGTAACAAGTTATAGCAAACGTTTTCTAACTAGCTGTAATTTATGTTCTATAAGGAAGAATGTCTCTTGCAACAAGTTACAACACACTGAAGATAAAACTGCACACGTACGAATCACTATGCAAAACACTGAATAAGAATGGTTAATAAATTCAACCGAAATGTATAAAGCAGGCTGCGGATGTTTTTGCAAATTTATACTTTTTATGTATAATATTTTTTTACATACTATAAATATCCGTTTTTTTCCCATTAAATATTATAACAGATATTGTACTTTGTATATTTCATATGTTTCTGTATATTACGTGTATTTCATGCATCTTGGTATTTTTCCTACAAACGCAGAAAAATCTGCAATCTACATATAAGTTAATGTGTATGGATCATTATAGTCATTACCACTATACATTACCATTTTGTTAGCAAATAAATAATCCAAAGGTACGCAAATTTTAATAGAAATTCTCAAGAATAAAAACACATACTTCTGTTTTTCAGGTATATGCACGGTCCTCCTGATATGTCTCCTGTGAAATTTGTTCGTCTATCCGCGTTGGGAGTTCATCACCCAATAAATTCGATAAGTAATGCGTGCGGCAGGAAATAAAATTAACCTCATTGACCGTTGACTAAACAGAACATCAGAGAAATAAGTGTGGTTTCCCATTAATGAGATATCAGGGTGGAAAACAGCACCGAAAATTCTGAGAAAACTTGAACGATGGTTCCGTACGTCCTAAATTGACACTCAATCGACCCTCAAAGGAATGTCGCTGCTTTTAAATTGGCGCTTTTACATACGGCTGATGAAGAATTCAAATGAATTCTAATGAGTATAACGTAAGCTTCCGGTTATTAAAGTTCCATTACACTGTTTTTATCAGTTTTTGCTGATTGCTGTCGAGTCTCTTTTATAAATCGCAAACACATAATAGCGCCGACACAATCACACTTTAAGCTTATACGATGACATTTTTACTTATTTACCAGACTTAAAAGTTTCATTGGATTATCGTTCTTCATCGACTACTTAATTACTATACAATACTTGACGAATATTATCTTCACGTTATTATACAAACTATTCTTTTATTCGATTCGATTTCACCCAGACTTGACTTAACGAATAAAATAGATTTTCTCCCTTTTATAAAAAGCTCGTGCACCTTAACTATTTTTGACGTTTCCTGTTTTCTTCCTATATACGATAAATTTGTAATTTAAATTACGGTTAAATCAGATTCTATATTATAACTTTTTATATTAAATTTGTATATTGTAAAAATATAATGTGAAAACCAAATACGCTGCAGAAGAAATGTACTTTCCTCTAATGTGTTAAACGAAGCTTTGTTTTAGTTAGCAAGCAATTCTCCTCTTACCTATGATAGTTGTAAAAATTATGTACAAGTTCTTCATCGCAAAAATGATATTTAGAACTGTCAGAAGTTGCGATTACTCGATGACACGAACGTGACAGCGATGAGCCTACAACTGGTGTACACGACGTTAATCTAGCTAGATAGCCCCGAGATTACACGAGGCCCTACTACCTATATGACATTTACTTTCTGCATTGTACTAAGCATTGTGATTGCTCCGTGTGCGCACGCTAATTAACCCCTATTTGTATAAAAAATAACTGGCAACCAATTAAAAATTTTACTATAAGCTGCTTGTCACCTTTGTCCTTCCCTAAATTATACATAATAAATACGTAATAAATGGCACTTATTTAACATTATTCAAGTTGGAGACAATTAAATATAGGGATTAAAATATCATTAACACTTGTGGCTTTCAAAAAATAGAACACATGAACTGTAACGATGCTTCTAGTACTTTGCTATTTCTATTTCCAATCATATTTTACTTTTCAACTGGAAGTAATCACGAAACAACTTCATTTAAATTTCTGTGAATGAGAGAATGCTTTGGTACGGTGGAACACGAGCAACTTGGAGCCGCTTATTTTCAGAGTGGTGTAAACCCAGCTTCCGTTGAAATATCCAAGTGTTTGGCTTTCTTTCCATCGATCGAAGAATCCTGATAAGGTCTACTTAATTTGTTCGCGCCTCTATCTGTTTAAGTAGATGTAAGTTCATTATACAAATGGCTTTTTTCAGAATTAATTAGACCAATATCATTTTTCAGGGTCGTAAATGAGCGTACGCCACCTTCAAAATTCACTAATTTGTGAAACTGTGAATCATACGATTAGTTAAATTTTAATTATTTGGAATTTATGTTTAATGCTTTGATCCACTTTTGTTTATAAATCTCTGTACGTTACTTAAATATAAATAGAATAAAACTAAATGAATAAAAATTACCATAATATTATTATATTGGCTCGCAGTGAGCGTACGTGTATCACTATCTGATTCTAATGTTAGTGCAAGGTTATCTATCGAGGATTCAAGATATCTACAATATGTAATATTTTCTTCAATCTTAGATTTACACTTCGATACGATCCGATATAAATGCAAAACTACTGATTATTCAATAATACTCTAAATGTAATAATAACCACATTTAATTACAACAATTTAATTTGATTATAATAATAACGATTTAAAAAAAAAATATAGCAATAATTTACGGGTATATTAACGAATCGCATTTAATTAAGCAACTTGTCCCTATGTGTTCACATCTGTTTCAAAGTAAATGCAAACAGAAACTTTGACAACATTACCGGAGATTTTATATATATATTTCGTATCCTTTCGTAGAGAATGATTTTCATTTCACTAATAATAACTATACTTTTTGTTAAAACTGAGTCCTTTTACGAATAATCCTCAAATGCAGTGCAGTTACCTTGTTGTTATAATCGTACTTTGTTAAAACTGGTATCAATTTACCTGAACGGTGGAGAAATGCCAACAAAAATATAAAATATCTGATATTCATTTTAAACGTATATATATATATATATATATATATATATATACACACACACACAAACACACACAAAACAGAATTGTCGTTTTTGTTGAACGATACAACTTAGACAACAATTTCCGCTCTACTGACCTTCTTCAAAAATTTCTTAGCTACGTCGAAATTTTCGACCACGGAGATTGCACGAGCAACTACTGAATTAGTAGACTATGCTTGCACTATACGTACATGCGTTGGTGCAGATATAAATACAAAGGTCGTATGCATATATTTCAATGATTTTGTTACATTCTGCGATAGCAATACTTTAATATATTTGTTATAATCGACATTATACGTATATGTACAGCCATAAATTAATATTCTAATAAATTATTAATTCTTTTGTAAAAAATATATGTACTTCTGCATATATCACTTTAATATATGCATTGTGATAGATACGTTATTATTATACGTAATTATTAAGAAAGAATTGAATAATATAATATGACACGATAAAATAACAATGTAATATAGTAACTAAGCTCTAACTAACTGTAATATAGTACAAGTACTGAACATGATTTCTATCGCCAAAACGGGATTAATTATAAATAAAAAAATAAATTAATTAATTATGCCAAATATAACGTCCACTATCAATCTGTTAGATTGCATTCATAGTTCAGGTCAAGATAACGAAATTCAAAATACAGGGTGCATCATAGTATGTGAGACACGCTTCAGGAGTGGATCAAGAGGTTTCAAAATTATGAAAAAATTTCATATGAACATGTATTCTATTTTCAAAGTTTCAAAGTTATAGCCATTTTTGTACTTGGATAGTCCAACTGCTTATCTTTGCGATTTCCCCATAAATGAATAGGTCGTGCAGATCTACTGCCTGGCCTGCACGTTCCCCTCATTTAAATCCATTAGATTTCCATTTTATTTCTGGGTTTACCTGAAAACAATCGTGCATCCGATCCACTGCCTGTGTTAAAGTACTTCATGCACGTATACAACAAGATTGCCTGGAATTTTTGAAAGATTGCAAGATTCTTCGATACGGCAACTGCAAGTTTGCATGCAGATTGATGATAACCATTTAAAGCACTTTCTATGAAAGTAAGCAATTGCGGATTATCGAAACGTTAAATTGAACTTTGAAACAAGATCAAACCTTCCTTTTTCATCGTTTCTCTGTCTATTGTCAATTTCTGAAATGCGTTTCACATATTATGATACACCCTGTACACGTATATTTCACATGCGATAGAACTTTCTGGCCAAATAGATAAAGAGGGAAATATGTTTCAACTGTTTCGATAACACGAAAGAATTTTTCTATCGTATTTTTATCTATTTATATTTATTATTTACTTAGTATTTATTATTATATCGCATTTTTCTATCATAAATACATAAAAATCCGCAGTCTACTAATTTATGAATATCGTGGATTAGATTCTTAAGTAGCTTATCATAATGGATTCTATTCATCTAGTTCGGTTTATCTATCACCAGTTATTTCGTCTACTTTTCATGTAACTGTTAGAACTAGCCGGATTCAATACCCGAATACCGAATACCTACTGTTTTGTCGAAGAAAGTTGAAAATATCTCCGAGCGCGCATGTACATAGCGTTGTAAATAAAGGGGATAAAGCCCACTGGGAAGAGAGTGAGACGGTCACAGAAGTAGAGGATAGAAAGAAAGATGAAGCGGCGTGGTCGGACAGAAATAGAAAAGCAGCACGAAAATCATTTAGTCGTGGCCAACGTGTATCTAATCCCCCCAGTTTCGAGCATTGTTCCTCTATCTTAATTCGGTGTGCAAATAAAATGACGCGCGTCCCGATAAGATCTTCCTTGAAAAGTCGAGATTCCAGTTCGTCGATGACCGATCCGGATCTCAGGGAACGAATAAAGGATTATTGCCGAAAATTTGTCGCCTTCATGTGCACTCAGGTTGGCGTCGGTGGACTAGTGGTTGGTTACGCCATAATAGGTGCTTTCGGTTTTATGATGATAGAGTCTCAGAGCCAAATCCCATCGACAGTCTGCATTCGAGAACTAATCAGGAAACAATTCGCCGAAGAGCTGTGGCTCAGTACTGCCAGCAATCGGACTATAAATATCTTCGATAAAACGACATTTCACACGGTGTCGAACCGAATTCTGCGTCGTTATCAAGACAACTTCACCGGCGACTACAGAAAAGAGAACTGTAGTGGCTTAACGGCAACTGATCTGTGGTCCTTCCCAGCAGCCATGATGTTCTGCCTTTCTGTGTTCACGATGATCGGTTATGGGACTCTGGTGCCTCAAACTCCCTGGGGAAAGGCGGTTACAGTTATTTACGCCGTGTTAGGAATTCCCCTTTACGTTCTGTATTTCCTTAACATGGGCAAGGTATTAGCGCAAACGTTCCGCTCGCTGTACACGTGGCTGCACGAGTGCACCGGCAAACGAAAGCCTGGCCAAAGGATCACGGTGCCGTCGACAGCGTGCCTCTGGGTAATCTTCGGATACGTGTTAAGTGGTTCGATAATGTTCGCCGAATGGGAAGGCTGGAATTATTTGGATAGCGCTTATTTTTGCGTAACGTCGCTATGCAAAATTGGAATGGGCGATCTCGTGCCTGGGTGGACACACGGTGATCTAACCGCTGATAGCCAAACCAAATTGATAATAAATTTTGTTTACTTGTTGCTCGGTATGGGACTGATCGCTATGTGTTATGACTTGATGAAAGAGGATGTTTACGTGAAAGCTCGGGAAATGAAAGAACAGTTCCTGGAGATTGTTGATGCCACTCATTACCAGCTCGAAATGTGCTGCAAATCGGAAATACCGAATTAATTCTAATGAACACTTTTGTCGTTGAACAATTAAGCACGAATGTCTTTCAGAAAGGTAATTGCAACAAGACGTATATTTAGATATAGGTATGTTGTAAAATTCTACATACGTGTATTAAATACAAACTAAAGATTCATATATCGGACGTAAACTTATAAGATTTTGGATTAAGACGTTCATTCTTCTTTCTTTATTTAATTCTCGTCGCTTAAAAAATCGAACAATATTGGCAGGAGCAATAATGTTATTTTGTAACAAATATAAATTACGAGTTTTAGAAATTAACATAATTGTAATATGTAAATTTAGTTTAATTTAACATTTATAAGCAGTCTTACAACTTTACTCTTCTCTCTCTTTTTATCTGTAAATATAATTCCAGTTCTCTTTCCACTGTACACATCGTTTCACAAAATCTGATCGATACTCCTTATGTCTTATTATCAACGCAGGCTTCTGTTTCAATTCTAATTAATCGATATTCTTACAAGTTTAGAGAAGTACGACAGATATTTCTAGGATTCCTGAAACACGAAAGCGTCAAGACTATAATCTTTAGAATGAGTTTCAATTCTACTTTTGTGAGCAATTTACATAATATGATACACGAGCTTGGTAGTACACAAAAATTGGAATAAACTCGGTACTTTGAATATTCCCTATTATTGTTAATGACTGTCTTCCATCTTGCGGGCAGTATAGCAGTAGAAAAATAGCTTTAATACAATAAAGTCTTCGATGTATGTATTTTCGTGCATCACCGGGTGTGTTTAAATGTTGATCGGTAAAATGGTGTTTTAACGATCTAAACAAACAATAATATTATTTGGTGCTACGTGTGCAGAGTATGTGCAGAGTAAAAATGTATAATTCAAGCTGAAAATTAAAGATATATGGAAGTGATAAAACACACACAGATACACACATAAAAGTATAGATGTATATGATAATTATAAAATTTGTTGCCTTCTCACGAAACGACTAAAATCTAGATTAGATGCTAAATCATTTCTTTAATAAATGTTTCTATTATATTAAGACTGGATAGTTCTACTACCTATTTACTTACTTACAATTACTCAATCTAATAACTCTTGAAATAAAAGGAGTTTTTCATAAAATGATTGTGTTTTATATATATATATATAAAAAAAAAAAAAAAAAAAAAGGGAGAGATATATTACAGAAAGAAAATCAAATCAAAACTAACTGTTTACCATGAATTGCAAGAATAAACAATGTAGCATAAGTGCTTATATAAATTATGTACGAGTATGATTAGCGCCCGATCTGCACCACTAGATGCCATCATATAAACATTTCACATGTTATCTCCTTTATCAAATAAACCGTAATAACTGAAACGCTGATAGAATAATATGTGCCCCTGTGCTATACAATTAATAAAACTTTGCAAATCTTACAATAGTACAATAATATAAATAAAGTCCACGTCTAATTAAAATTTAGAAGGATCAATAAAGAGGCATCAGATCAGTGGTGCCGTAGGTCATGAATTGTTACATATCCGATAAACACATGTAGTTCTATTAACAAATCTAGTAGCAAACAATTTATATCCATTCCAATGATCTGATTAACTAGGACACTCAATAATCTACGAATAAATGTACAATGGAGTCCCAATTATCGAACGTGATACAGACCGGGCCTACTCGGATAATACGGAAAAGTCTATTATTGTTCATAAACCGTATAATAAAATCATAGGAAATATTTTCATAATATAATATTGTACATGTATTTAGGTGTAATTCACCTTTTAATCGATGAAAGTTTGATCAATTGCTTTCGCAATACCTGACCATTTACACTTTCTTACTCTTTATGTTAAGAATCCGAAAAAAATAAAGTTATGGTAAAATTCAAAGCACCTCGGACAGGACCGGAAGGATTCGATAAAACGAGACTCCACTGTACGTAACTCTAGACCCTCAGACTATCAATATAATAATCACGTGAATATTTCAAGGTTCTGAATTAAAGAAATCAATGCGAATCGTCAATACAATACTGTTAGTGTTATACTATGTAGATGTTGAGAACCCTGAAATATTGACAATATTAGTGATTGTCTGGGGACAGCCTTAGGCATGGACTATAAGCTATTATTCTAATTCGTTATATCAATTTACCGGATGTTCTCATGAGGAAACCCATGAGAAATTATCCCAAGGAAAATAAAAAGAAAACGATAAACTGTTGTTGAGCGCGCTTCTTTTTTCATTTGTTCGGGCCTGGTTCGTCCAAAGATTTCTTAAAAGAATACTCCATATGACATTATACATATATAATATACAAATATAACTAATCACAAGCGTGCGCAAAATTTTATCTGCGCGCTGTGATTAGCGATTATATATAAAAAATCACTGTAAGCAGAGCCTATTACAATTCGCCATACAATTCTATTCTTTAGTCTTTGCTTACCAGAAGTTCTAAAAGTTTTTTAACTGGTATGAATATAATACGGTTCCTCCCGTTGTAAAAGCCTTATATTCTCGAATATAAATTAAAATTTTAAAAATTTAAAAAAAAAAGGAAACCGAAATCATTATAATTCTACAAATCATTCAACTCACTCAACAAGTTTATTTAAAGATTTCAACCTCCTATCGAAATTGACGCAACATTTTCAATAAAGAAGAAGAGTAAGGGAAAAGATAAGGAATATATAACACAAAATAGCTTTTACATATAGTGTAACTTTTATTTTACTTTCTTTCAAATTTTGTTCCAGTTGCAAATGTAAGTAAAGTAACCTAACGATCATTTAGAAACCAAAACGAAAGTGAAACAAGAAATGGTAAAGTTAAACGTTTTGTTTCATTTATCAATAATACTGTGATAACACTTTAAAATAGATATTAGTATTAGAATAATTGACTTTTAACATAAAGTATGTACATATACATACATATGTACTTACATATTTCGATCTCAATTATTTATCAAGTATTTTCAAAAACCAAAACTAACATTCGAACGATCAACATAACATATCGCTAATACAACATGTATGTATGCTACACTAATATAGCAGTGCGATGAATGTGACGTTGGATTGTGTGTGCATCCCTGCTTTAAAACTTATGGTATGCAAACATATTACTGAATTATATCTATCATTATTAGATAATTTCCAATAAACAACTCAAGGTGAAGATTTATTACTGGATTTATTTTAAAATACAGAACAAAGATTCAATAACATTCCCTATATCCGAAACATGCTTAAGTTCTCCACTGTTAGTTCTATTGTACCAACAAAATACTCAAAGATTTTACGGACTCACTGGGAGCTCCGAAAACGTGAGACATTCTTAATGTGTACGGTGTGCACTAATAGCACGATGACCTCTTCGTTAGTGGCATACTTGTGACTAGTTCCGCCATCGCGAAAGGGTTAAAAAAGATATATCAAAAACAAAGCAATGCAAATAGTTAATGTTTATTGTATATATATTTATATATCGTTTCTAGAATTTGTATACCTTTTTGTACGATATTTGATTATTAACCTATTTGACTATTAATCAATGATATTACCTGTCATTGTTAAAGGGTGTCGATACTGACGTGATTAGTCGTCCCCTATACTCGCTATAATTAAAAATAAGCAAATATAACATTATTCTATTTGACATATGTATAAAAGGATGATATAATCTAATATCAATAATAACAGTACTACATCACCTGCAGCTTTTTCTTTTATATCCGCAAGTGTCATGTGCTCCAGACCATTTTTATGTTTCAACGGTTCACTTTTTTCAGCTGTTATATGGTTCACCACATCTTTGAAGCCATGTTGCAAAATTTGGATTATTCAGCCAACCATCAGGGAATTTCTTTCTTCTAAACTTCCTTGCAGGAGAGGAAAACATACTACTACTATTACTGCCTATTCATAAAATATTCATTATTAGTTCATTTTAAATATTATAACAATGTATTTTGCAAAGATTAAAAACAATAAAAGAATAAATAAATATTAAAAGGGAAAATTATATTCAATTTGTAATTCTATAATTTAGGAAGTAATTGTATGTTAAAAAAATTATTCCTGTTTTAATCTAAACTCATATAGTAGTACTAAACATATGTCTTGTTTACTGGATTCACTTTCATTAGACTTTTCAATTTTCTTAGTAAATGTATTAGAACCAGGTACAGCAAGCATACTGTTAGTACTGCCTACATCTAAAATATTCATTATTAGTTAATTTCCAATATTACTTAATTTTTTTTAATATTATAACAATATATTTCCAAAAATTTCCAAAGAATTAATATTAAAAGAAGAAACTAATGCACACATTCGATATATCCATATTAAAAATATTTGTATTCTTCAATAAATGATTATTTTTTAAATTATACTGAAGCAAAATATTAGATATTTAGGCTTTGGCTTAGCGGACATAAAGTTATTGACTTTTTTAAATATATTATGATAGTTTTCAACGCGTAGAATCCAAAAAAGCAAGTCTTAACATTAGGAATCTAGCGGTCCAAGAGTTATGCATATGTACAGTTGAGCGTTTCTAACGTATTTTATACGTTACTTAGATGCCACGTTGGCCTCTATCCATGAGTCGTCTAATGAATAGAATAGCTAGCTATGCACAAATCATGAATATAGGAATAACGAAATAGGAATAGGCTTTCTTTGCCTTGAATACATTGATACCACTTGCAAATTGTTTTGCTATATGGTAAACAATTGTGCAAAATTCTTTTCGAACATATTTATAAACTCTTGACATTGCAAACAAGGTATTAATTCTCAATTCTGATAATAATATAATTTCATACCTTTAGATGGTCGTGCACTTGGTCGAAGTCGTTTTGTACCATGTAATAAATAGAAGACATCTTCTGCAAAATGTGCTGAACAAATTCTTACTTCAGTTTTAACTGATTCCCCCTCCAGTTCTAGTTTATTTAACCAAAGCGATTTTAATTGTTTATTCTTTGGAAATCTATTAAAATATTAGTTAAATGTATAATTTTGTATCATTTGACAATACAATATATCTAATTATTATTATTATAACAATACATCCTGATCTTCGTAGTAACAGTAAAAGTAACAGTAAAACAGTAACAACTAATCACACTCTTTTTGCCCCTACTGCTGACCTGATTCGCTCTTACTTGATGATAATAAGATTGCGCTTGCGCCATTACAAACTACACCAATTCACCAATGCGGCCCCAAATAACCACGTTCCCCGTAACTTGGAAACGGCTTTGCCTCGCTTGGTCATTGCTCTGTCTCGATATTCTTATATCCATGACACAAATGCACGTGATTGGCGATCATTTTGCGGTAGGATTTCAAATCATGAATATTGCATTAGGTTTGGATACGGTCATATGAACAAGTCAACTCATATAAAAAAAAGGGAAAATAGTGCGAGGATTGAGTCGTGAAAAAGCCAATATGGAAGAAAACAAAGTTCTGATTCTACAAGACAATCAGAAATCAGTAGATTGTTTCTGTCTCGTTCATCACAGAATAAAACCCTTCTACTTCTACTTTAGAGTGATTTTTTTCTAAATTCCCTCAATCTGATAACGTAACCGCTTGTATATGTATATATATGAGTACCGAGATCTGTTTATGCGATCGTGGTCGGCCCAATCAAATGATGAATAGAGGCAATATGGCATCATACTAACCTATAAAATAGGCTAAAAATGCTCGATTTTACATACGCAAAATTCTTGAACCGCTGAATTTCTAAAGACTTGTATTTTTGAATTCTACGCGTCGAAAACTATCATAATACATAAAACAAAAAGTCAATGATTTTATGTCGCCTAAACAGAGATTACATAAAATTTGCCTTGCCTGAACTTATAGTCATACTGCAACTTTAATAAAACAATACAAATTATAAAATACAAATCCGCTATACCTCTCTAATCATAATATATAAGCTGTATATAAACACGTACAGGCGTCTACAAATAAACGATTCTAAATTATAGCGTAATCGCATCTCCAACACAAATGCACCGTTATTCCTATCGTTACCGTGCTACATTACGTCATCAAAATTTCCTACACGGCCATTTTTACCCTCCATGGCACGCTGGATGTTGTAGTCTATATATATATAGTACATATAAAGTATATCAGTCTGTATAACGTATAACTATAAAATGTTGCATTGAATACATATAAAACAAATGTGAAATTGTATTGACTACAGTGACAGAATATTAAATCACAAAATAATTGTTGAAAATTTAATTGCTGGATAAGTAAGAATACTATTATAAATAACATTCTACAAATGGCACTTGTTCGATATACTCAACGACTGAATTATATATTTTTACCAATGTTTTCAAATTCAGTCCTTTATCATCGTTCTATGAAGCCCATAGATTCGAGTTCAACAGTGCCAGTTATAAAACAAGAGACAATACAAAAAATAGAACAATTATCTTTACTTAATGTTGATGACGATTATGGTTTGTCCGTCCTAAAAGCTGCAATTATTTTTACAGAAAATTTACGCAATACAAAGGTTAATAAAGAAATCGAACCTATGTATAGTCCATTTGAGACAGAATCTATGCTTTTGCGAAATGATAATGTAGAGCATAACATATCTAGAAAAGAAATCTTAATGAATGCTACTATTACAGAGGAAGAATATTTTGTAGCTCCATTGCAGACTATTGTACAAGCATCATGAATATAGGAAATATACTAAAGGAATTAAGTTCACATTTTATTAGTCTTACAAAATGCGGGCTTAAATATGGCCCTCAAGGTAAAATGCTACTAAGAAATCTCGAAGAACAATGGTTTTTAAATTGCATTACAATGTCACGCTATAATATATTCTTATCAGATGAATTTAATCAGACTCTAAACTTTGTTATAAAAACTGAAATGAGTGATATACCATTTGGATTAGCTTCAATAACGAACTCAAAGGATTATTGGGATTCAAATCTATTGCCTATACAAAAATCAAATTCTCACAGAATTGCTGTGACAAATATTTTTAACAATAATACAGAAACAAAAGATTTATTCCATAAAATTCAGAAAGAACGTAAAATTTGGTGGCGGAGATTAGCACAATATCCTTCTAGATTTAAGCTTACAGAAGCAAAAAAGATAAAAGGTTATAATGTAGTAGATATTGAAGCTCAATTCCCATTTGGAAATATTATCGTGGAAAAGATAACTTACCATACAGATGTTCAAAAACTATTTTCCCAGGTGCCTTGCATTTCTTCTTTCACATACTTGAATTCATAGAAATTTATAAATAACAGTTATTTTTATGGATTATTTTATTTCCAGGTTGATAGTAAAAAAGATTTTACCAACATACAGATGGTTGAGCATAAGGTATCTTTAGATTGGGGTTGTTTAGCACTACTTTGTGACGCATATGATATGAATAAATCTTCCAAAACGCATCTTCATTCCAAGTTAGCACCACATAAAGTTGCATTTCATATAAAAAGTTCAAATAATGAAGAGAATACCCAAAATGATGATTTAAATCGTTTTGTACTTTACTTAAATAATATGCTAAGAACAAAGGGCCTAAATACAATATTAACCACTTCAGAAAAAATTATAGATACATGCTTAATTCCTTTTATAGTTTCTGTTGATACGACTAGTCTTGAAAATGGCATTATATATATAAGAGACAGATCTACAACTCTTAGTGAAGCAATACACGTAACCGATTTAGTAAATTATATAATTCTGCGTTGTTAATCAATTAATATGATATAATTTCATTTAAATGAAATTAATATATCAAAAGCTACAAATATAAAATATCATTATAATTAATTTCTAGTTTCTAAAAAATATAAAAAAATTTTGAAATCACAACATTATTACCTTAATTTCCAATTATTTTGTATTTTATGTATATTTTAATTAAATGAATGATATAGTTATCATAGTAATACATACTTATTATGTATTATATAAAGACGTAATATGCTGAGAATCAATGAGGATAACAGTCTAAAATAATGTTGCCATGTGGGATATAAATGAGAAATTATACATGGATGTTTCTGATGTTGAACGTAAAGAAAAATGGAATGCTTTACAATTAATAAAATGTATACTTTGTACATGAACATTCCTCGATTTTTAAATATTGCCAAAATTTATATAAATTCAATTAATAATAATACCGCTCGTTTGAGCAATATATAATTTTCCAAATGATAATACTTCTATGCAGCTAAGCAGGTAGTTGTAACTTCTTGCCTTTCAATACTTTGGTAATATAGAGGTAGAAAAAGTCGCAATAAAGAATTGTTTGTACTAGACCAGCAACTATAGCAATTAGATCATAATGATCTTCTGCATAATAACGATACACCCAGTTTAACAAATACAGGCCTCTATAAGACCCCAAAGCGAAAAGATAGTGACTGGTAATACTTTCTGCTTCTCCGGTTTTTGATACCAAAAATAATTGTGGCAATATTGCTACAGACTCCAAGTAAATGCTAAATGTCCATAGAACTTCTATAATTGTGAATTCATTGTTGATTAATAATGCCAACACCAATGCCGGTAGGATTAAAAATTCAATTCTGAAAACAAATAACAGATATTATTACATACAATTACAACGTACAGATGTTACTTAAAAATTATAAAAACATACACATATATGTACATTACATAATAAATGTATTATTATAATTATGGTATATAGTCATTTAATATATATCTATACAATCGGGGGCAAAGACAAGGAGATAGATAGCAGTTATTGCCCAATTATCTTTGTTCCCGACTTATACTATTATAAAATAAAGACGTACCTAAATGTATCATGATTATGATCATATGTAGCTTTAAATTTCGCATTCATTAAAAAAATTGTAACAATAGAAGTCATGATAAAAACGAGCTTCATAAATGTATTGTATGTTGACACGTATGTTGTGAACAAATCTAGATAACGTGTTGTATATACAATCGCAAATAAAATTTGCGACTTGCCACTTATACCTGTAAAACACGCATCAGATATTATTAAAAATGGATATTTTAAATGAAAATATAATAGTTTAGGTATAATAAGTGTATAAATCATATCAGTGATGTATACCGGCACAGCTTCGTGTTTTCCATATTTTGAGAAGGAGGATGATAATTGCAACGAGATGTGATAAGTCACCTAAGAGTCGAAATATGTTCATCTTTTCGGTTGCTGAAAAGTAATTTTTATAAGAGAATCGAGAAATACTTCACACACCTAAGTCACAAAGCATACAAAATATGACGTGGCTTCGGCTGCAACATCAGCAGATGGCCGACCGATCATCATTTAAGTGTTTCATCTTTTATGTTTCCAATAAATGTACATAAAGTATATGTAAATATTTTGCTTTTAGATTTCTAAATATATGTGTTTTATCAATTAATAATATTTATGCCATAAATAACATAAATATCAATTATAATACAGTTATGGAAAGAAATAAAACACTCAATATAATATTTTTAATATATCTTTATTAATAATATTGTAATTTTTTATATGATCTATTGCATGTAATTAACCTTTCACAATCATTGGATTTTTATTCCAAAATTATACAAATATTTAAATTCATACTAAATTACTATATTTCTTATCGTTTAAACGTTATTACTAGAATTAGTTACTAGATGTACAAACAAGTCTGGGTCACAGTGTATGGTGTGTATACCACGATCATATAAACAGGTCTTGACTCTCGTATACCGAAGCCTAGGGAAAATCGTCTGAAAATTGAGTCGTGATATGCATCTATAATATGTACATAGAAATATAGGGATAGAGCATAAACCTTTACTTAAGGCGAAGAGTGTGAAGCCACTTCTGGGGAGCGGATAGTACAACCACGTGGTACTTGGGATCGCCTTAATCATTGGTTACTGACTTGTTCTTACTCGATGATAATAAGGTTTCACTTGTACAATCACAACCAATCCACGCTCCAGCTGATTTCCTAAATCTTATTTTAATTACTAGTTGTAATTCTATTTTACGTGTTGTTGGAATCAATTTTTATAATTTTATTTATTGTTTTAAAATATATAAACAAAATCTGCACCAAATTTTTCTAATTTTGTTATTTATTTTTATTTAAATTATAATTTATATTTATTTATCATTAATGAATACGATAATAGAAAAATTGAAGACGTTTAACATTTTGTCGTTACGCATCATATAAAAATAGCTTAACTTACAATTAGAGATGAATAGGGAGATTATCGATGAACATGGGTAAAATTTATGGCTCTTATTCTTACTTCCCATCTTTTGGCTGATGTCACGTCTCGCGATCAACATGAGCCGTGACTTTAGAAAAGATAAGGATATGTCACGGGTTGCGATCGACGCGAGCCATATACAACAAATATAACAAATATATAACAAATATGTGTGTGTGTATAACAAATATATATATATACACTACAATGTAGAATCAGAATTTAAACGATGAATATTGAAATCATAAGAAGGCATATCAGAAAAATCTTCGGCGAAATACTTCTGATGAAAGACATCCATGCACCAGGACCGTACGATGGGCGAAACCCCTTCTACCCCGGAAATATGATGACGTACGTGCGCATTCAAAATTTCGACCGGAATCTTCGAAGATAACCAGACTTTGGCACAATGGTCCGTCACGAGCAATTCAACAGGGGACGGACACGGCGAGAGCTCCGCAGTATCTTCACCTGACAACGTAAAGTCAACGAGAGAGGGACTGCTGGACCGCTGCGTTGACGCAGGATTCGGTGTGCCGAGGAAGGCAGGAAAGACTTCCTTCGGCATACACGCTCTTCTCTTTTGTTCCTGGAACCTCATCCCTGCACGGTGCCTGCGCTTCCTCGAACCGTTCTTATTCAGCCTTTTCCTTTTCTTTTTGGGTTTCTTACACTGAAATAATACACGAAGAAGAAAGTAGTAACTAAATTTTAACAAGGGGTAAACAAGAAATTGAATTTATATACCTGTACGGCCGGGCTGGAAACAGAGGTCATCGGCTCTGCTGCGTTCATGATCAGGAAACTACGCGAACAAGATGACAACGAATCGCTTATAGAATATTGTCCGAATGAATGAATCGTAATAATAAACAAAATTGCAAAAGTCTGTCAACTCTGATGTAAAGTGTTAACCTACAATCAAAATTGAAATAATAAAGCAATAGTATGCACGTCACAATCAGTTAATACCACATCATGTCACTTCAATTAGTTCGTACAAAAATAAGCACAACAGAATTAACACTCTGGGAACCAAAGATACAAATTCGCGTCTTTCATACTTCATGCGGTATCCTATAAAAATTTTAACTACTGTTAAATAAAATAGTGAAAAAAGCAATGGATGCTATAAATGAAATGTTATGAAAGTGTTTTTACATTACATTATACATATGCTTGAATGATAGGAAACCGTAATCAATATATTAGATGTAATATATCGCTTTGAATATTTTTCAATCGCTCGAAAAACACCGGAAAATTTAGGCTATATGCTTGTCCGAGCAGCCGGTCCCCAGAGTGTTTAAAGAAATATCGCACGAATAAATGATTACATTGTAAGACACTTTGTTATATCACGGAGTGTGGAGTAATACCTGTTGCAGTGTGGAGAGCTGGCAGAACAATTGAATGCTCGCCTACGCGCCCCGCTTTACGCGCGCGCTTCACCATGACACCCCAGTAGGCAGAAGAAGGAAGATGGGAGAATGCAATGCCCTCAAGGAGACTGTGTACCAGACTCTAACCAGCGGAAATAGGAGACCTTAATACTCCTGAGAAGGTTATCAGCAAAGATAGGAAACTGCAACGTACTTGTGAAGATCGCATATCGAACTCTAATCAGCAGAAATATGAAACGGTAATACTCTTGAGGACATCAGCAGAAATGAAGACTGCAACACTCTTGAGAAGACCACATACCAAACCCCAACATGAAACTGCAATAGTTGCAAGATAACTACGTGTTAACATTCCATCGTTCGCACAAAGACAAACAGTTCACGTGGGAACGAAACATTGCGTGATTCTTATCCTTCGAACTTCGAGTCAAGTCAATCACAGTTGTTTCAATCAGTTGCTTCAGTTTGGTCTTTCAGTAAACAGTTTGGTTCAGTCGCTTCAACGAGTTATTTAACGTCAATCAGTAAACAATTACTACGAGCAGCTACTTCGGTCAGTTAAATCAGTAATAGAAGTTCATTTGGTAAACAAGTTCAGATAGTTCAGCCAAGTATAACTGACTACCGAAAATTCTCCTTGTGTGATCGACAGGGTATAATAACAAGGTGAGAGTTTTGTAACACAGAGATTTTGTAACCACCCTCCTCATTGCTCGACTATTAGTGTTACTATTTAAATAAAACAATTCGTTTGGGTCTATTCATTCTCACTCCCTTATATAACTTTATTCGAAAATAATAGCAAATGAAACCCTGCGTTTGCTGATGCAACCTTTGACTGTTAAATGTGGTTGTAAAATCGCATCCGGTTACGGTATCTTTAATAATTGAAGTCGCCTACTACGACTTCACAATTTCTCTTCCCATTGGTAGTAGGCAATTGCCCGCTCGTCTTTGGGCAAGATTTGTGAGGCGACGTTGGTTCCAACAGAGAACACTGGAAAATTAATTTTCCATTGACGTTAGATGCCAAGAGCGAAGAGGAATATAAGAGGGAAAGGACATAAAAATGGGGGACATAAGGTTCTCGCATTCTAGTTCACCCATTCCTGAACGCGAGGGTGCCCTTCGCACAGAAGAGCTACACCCGCTGTCGTCAAGGGCCGTTTCGCTCGTTAACTACGATAGTTATACATATTCTACTAAGTTTGTTGTGGAGGGATCGGAGATAAATAAAACGGAATAATAAATGTGTGACAAAATAAGTTAATAAATATAGCAACTTGATGAAATTAAATAAACTGATAAATTAAAGAAATATTAAAATCATACATTCTTCCTTAAGAAACATTAATCCTCCTCGTGCTAGTACCCCTGCCCATAGCAGTTAAGCCGAAAGTGCAAATACTTGCCAGTGGCATTAACACGCTAGGCGACACTATTCATTCCTGCATACTAACGAGGATCGATATCAAGTACACGATCGACTGAGATATTCAAGATAGCGGCGCACTATAAGATAAATGGGTCAAATTTTGAATTCATCTCATTCAGTCGTTCTAAGTGCTCACCTCTTATTTCGGGATAACCGAGAATCGATTCCCTCTGGCAGTGCTACCTAGTGAAACTGAGGAATTCGATGATTGGGAATAACGGGCAACAGTCGAACTTATCGAAATAGTCTCTTGGCTATTTCTGGCGGCAGCGAATACCATTTCTAGAACATTGTTGAGTTAAAGTCATTCGAATTAAATTTAAAATTGAATTCGGAACAGATAAATAACGATCCCGGAGTTCGGATCATCTTGTTCACTTTGATTTACACGTTAGAAACGTGGGAGACTATTTTTATCTGTTATTACCATTCTGAACTAGTGATAGCGATATATTTAAATTATATCGGTATTTGGTATTTGATATCGTTGATATCGATATTTTATTCCAGATATTATCAATCTATGATCTTCTCAATACTCTAGGGATCAATATATATCATTGAGTATTGAGAGTATTGAGAAGATCATAGATTGATAATATCTGGAATAAAATATCGATATCAACGGTATTGATACCTGTAATTAAATTAAAAGTATATTAGTTAAAATAAAATCTAAGAATGAAAATAAATAATTTATTTAAATTTGATGTTATAAATATACAATAAATATAATTATAGAATATTAAACCCAATTATAAAATATAGATTATTTTATTCAAAGTACCACTCTTCAATGGAATTAAAAATAGCAATTATTGGAAATGTTCTCCATTTAAGAGATTTCTTGCTGCATTTAGACCTCGACCCGTTTTGGAGAATAGCCGTTCAAATGAAAAAGATATTGCACTCATTGTTGAATATTTTTTGGTTAATTTGCTTAGAAGTGAATTGAATTGAATTGATTTCAAAGTTTGATTGGACATTTCCGATATATTTGAGTTACGTATTGGTACTGAATATATCGTCGCATTATATATCGATACAAAATGTCGATATTTAAATTGGAAAGTATCGACACTATATCTGCCATTACTATTCTGTAGATTGCTTCGGTTACATATATTGTGGTATTAGGTCTATATTTTCTGTTAATTTTCGTTGGTGAAACTTGGTGTTTTCATTCATAAAATAATTCAACGAAGTCGTTATTCATATCAAGATAGCTTGTATGTGCATAAATTTGACAAAGAATTGTCCATTCCTATAGATAACCTACAATATAAAATCTAATTTTGCATAGTGATATATTGTGATGGTTTTCTTCTTTTCGTTATTATAAAGCTTATAATTATTATAAACTCAATTATCAAGATGACATCGTCTGCAGTTCCAAAGGTATCTAAACATAAAATTTTTGTATGAGTAATAACAATTAAAAATGGAGTGTAAAATTTGTATATAGGTTATAACTGAATGAAAAATGAAACATTTTATAGAAACTAGTTTATTGTTGTAGGATAATAGGATAAAAGGATAATAAAAGTGGAAATTACATCTGAAATACTTTATTCATTTATTTGTTTATGGTAATGGTATTTTAACATATTAATGTAATTATAATTTTTAGGTTTCACTTGTGCCTTCCATACAGGAATTCAGTATCAGAGTACCAAAGTATGTAACAAAATAATTATATAATAACTACAAATTACATATAGAATTAATATTAAATAAAATGTTGTGTTTTAGAAATAACAAGAAAAAGCACAATGTGATGCGTTTTAATGCCACATTAAATGTTGATTTTTCAAAATGGACTCAAGTGAAAATGGAACGTGAAAATAATATGAAGGAATACAAAGGAATAGAAGAGGAAATACCAAAATTTGGAGCTGGCTCTGAATTTGGACGAGATGCGAGAGAAGAAGCAAGAAGAAAAAAATTTGGCATTACAAGTAGAAAATATAAACCAGAAGATCAACCTTGGATTTTAAAATCTGGAGGAAAAACTGGGAAAAAGTTTAAAGGTATAAGGGAAGGTGGTGTGAGTGAAAATGCTGCATATTATGTTTTTACACATGCTGCTGATGGAGCTATAGAAGCATTTCCATTGCACGAATGGTAATTAATTTTCTTGAGTATTAAACCGGAATTTATTACAATGTTAACGGATACAATTTTTATATCCAGGTATAATTTTCAACCAATTCAAAGGTACAAAGCATTGAGCGCAGAAGAAGCAGAGCAGGAGTTTAGTCGTAGAAATAAAGTAATGAATTATTTTTCATTGATGTTGCGTAAAAGACTTAGGAATGATGAGGAGGGTGCAGATGACGAGGAAATGTTAGAAGGTGGAAAAGGGAAAAAGCCAAGTAAAAAGGAGAAAGATTTAAAAATATCTGAAATGGATGAGTGGATGAATAGCGATGATGATGATTCAGCTAGTGATGACGAGGAAAATAAAAAAAATTCCGATGAAGAAGATGACAGTAAGAAAAAAAAGAAAGGCAAAGGTGAACATTATTTCTGATATTGTTAAGAAATGTATGTGCTGCTAATTATACTTAATATCGGTTTAGTTACACGTTTCTTTTATTTTTGTTATTACTTAGATGAGATATGTTACATACTTAGTCTGTGAAATACAATGCCGTAATATATATATATTGAATGTGTCATATGCAATCAACGTGTTAAGATAATTTAATTTTTATTTCTATAGTTAATGTTATATAGTTGTATTTTGGATTTATTTTATTATAATAAATAGCTTCTGTATTTGTTATTATGGACAGTTAAAATATAAATTGAAATATTTGTATTAGTTGCTGTCAAGAAAAAGAAGAAGAAAAACGCTTCTGATGATGAAGCATTTGAAGAAAGTGACGATGGGGATGAAGAAGGTAGAGAATGTGATTATATTTCTGACTCGTCCGATTCTGAATCAGAATTGGAACAACAAAAAGAAATTAAGTCGGTTGCGGAAGAAGATGCATTGAGAAAATTACTTGCTTCTGATGAAGATGACGATGACGAAGAACAGGCAGATAAAAAGGATGGTGAAGAAGAAAAAGACGAAGATGATGAACATAAGGATAAAGATGATAAGGTAAATTCAAAATACTAAAAATTATAATAATGTATATGTTAATTGAGATATTTATTCCGTTTGTTTACTTTCTTATAAAGGATAAAGATAAGACCAATAAAGATGCAGATAAGAAAAAAGATAAAAAGAAAAAGAAGAAACAATCTAAGAAAAAGGATGTAAAAAAGCTTGCGTCAGGAAAAGATTCTTCTAGTGACTTTTCCAGTGATTCAGATTCAGGATCTGATACAATAAAGGAAAAAGATAATAAAAAATCTAATAGTGCTCATAGTTCAAGATCTGCAACTCCTATACCAGCCGCGATGTTAGATAATTTAAAAAGAAAACAATCTGGATCTCCAGATTTATCGCAAGCAAAAAAATTGAAATTGGATAATTTCAATTTAGTACCAGTAACTTCTTACATTCCAGGAGTCAGGTATGTCGCTTGCTATTACAAACAATTAAAATTGTTCTCCGCATAATTTTTTCAATTTTGAAAATACTATTTTATATATAGATCTGTCTTTTATATATCTTTCTCATCTATATATGATTAAAATTAATTGATAATGAGATTATAATTTTTAATATACTATGAATTAAGGTAATGTTTCGTTTGAGTTAAGGTTTCGTCTAATCTAATCATTAAGCATGGTATCTAAATATTAAACACGTGAAAAAATATTTAGAATATCATTTTTTAAGTAAAAGGTATTTTTGTTATGTTGCAGTGAATCCGGCATCACAGAAGATGCAGTAAGGCGTTATCTTATGCGTAAACCAATGACAACAACGGAACTTTTACAAAAGTTTAAATCGAAGAAAACTGGTCTTACTTCGGAACAATTAGTTAATGTGATGACTCAAATACTGAAAAAGATAAATCCAACTAAGCAGACAATAAAAAACAAAATGTATTTATCTATTAAAACACAATCTAATTGATATTTGTGTAATGTGTAAAGATAGTATTTCATATAATAATAAAATAAATCGAATATAAAATTTTCTTTTATTTAACCATAATCAGAAATTGTCAAAAATGTTGCGATTCCTCGGAATTTTGAGAAATCGGATCACATTTCTGAATGAGCGTTTTTAAATACAAGCATTGTATGTGATTTTAGAGTGTTTAAGTGTTTTTGAATTTATTGGGTTATACAATTATGGAAGATAGAATACAGAAAAAAATTAATCTTTCAAATATGCATGTAAGTGATATACAGTAACAAGCAAAAGTATAAATACGTACCGCAAGTTTGATAAAAAGAAAAAAAAAGAGCGATAATACTACCAATCGTTCGATTGATTGACAAGGGTTAAGGTAATTATAAGATAAATATAGTAGCAGCGGTTTTTGGTATTTTATGACATATAGATCGAATACGACGTACAATTTTATGCACCTCTCTGTCGGAAATAATCTGCGGCCTACCATTTCTTGTCAAATTTGGCACACCGCTATAGTTTCGTTTTTTTTTATTTTCGAAATTATCACTCATACTCATACCATACTTCTCTAAGTGATTGCGGATTTTGTCATTAGGTGATAATGATAAATGATAAATGATAAATAAAAGGAAACAAGAAGTAAGGACGGATGCGGAAATTGGAAAGACTGTTGTTGATAATAACCGTAGATATTTGTAATGGTAAATTACGTGGGATATTGAAAACTTTATAAAATTTGTAAATCAACTCCTATTCAAGGCTTCCAGACTGAAATTATTTATCTATTTATTTACTGTTTCTTTGGTCTTTATCAAGTAGCTTCATTTTACGTTCCGTTTATTCACTGTTTCGTCCGTTTCTGATGAAATGTACAAAACTGTAAACGTGGTATCGAGTCTTTATTCTTAAAAAAGTATTCCGTATATTGTTAATACGAATGAAACTAAACTATTATATTTTGTTTGACAGATTCATCTCGTAATTAGAATTAGCTAATCCTTACCGATCAATCGAATAATTGGTAGTATTATCGCGTTTTTCATAAGACTAGCGGTCTGTTTATACACATTTGCACATCACTGTAATTTTTCGTTTCAAGAAAAACGGGATTTCGGGATTCAAAATTTGGACAAATTGTTGGCTATATTTAAAAAAAAAAAAAAAAAAAAAAAAAAAAAACCGTACCAGACCATGATTCAAGTTCTCGGAATATTCGGGAATTACAATATTTTTGAGAATTCTAACATTTTGGGGGATTCCAATATTTTTGAGCTACGAAATACTTTCAAACGATTCAAGCCGATTCAACATTTTCTGATATATTATAATATATTTCCTAATAATCTATCATAGTACGTAATATCGAGGAACAATATGTCATTAGCGAATGCAAGATACATTGGACTAAAGAAAAATTTCATTCATTATTACGTCACATTGAAAGAAATAAAAAAAAGAAATAAAAAAAAAAAAAAAAAAAAAGAACATCTTCAATATAAAGTAATTGTGAAGTGATGGAAATCATGTGGTGGAAGAAAGTCAAATCGTTTCGATAAGCACGTGGCTTGGTGCTTATCAGTGATGTAGTAAGAGTAACATATTCTGAGTTTGACCTCACTGACCCATGTAATATCATGGCAGTAATACAACTTCATTTCCAAATAGACGTAGTTATGCTATATTGCAGTATGTATTCTTCTCGTGCCACTTTATTATTGTTGACTCGATGAAGTGAACACACGTTACATTGATAGGAAGTCTTTTTGTATCTTTTACACGATTATATGGTGTCACATTGAAGACTTTTCAATTAGTCAAGTGCAAATTCAATGTGAATTTATTAATAGTATACTTCATCATGTCTTCGGCACGTTGTATGAATGTAAGTAGTGCGTGCTATAAAATAAGAACAGATAGGAATATGTATTTTCTTGCATGATATGTTAAGAATCGATATCGCGAAATATTTTTCACAGAATTTAAAAGGCAAAATAATAGCAATCAGAAGAGAAGATCAATCAGTATGGGAAAGAAGGGCTCCTTTGGCACCTGCGAATGTTCGCCAATTAATCAGGGCAGGAGTAAAAGTAATTGTACAGCCTAGTAATAGAAGAGCTTATCCTGCACATGCCTACCAAGCTGCAGGTGCTATACTACAAGAGGATATTAGTCCTGCTTCCGTCATTTTTGGGGTTAAACAAGTTCCTGTGGATCAACTTATATCGAATAGAACTTACTGTTTTTTTTCTCATACTATTAAGGCGCAAGAAAGTAATATGCCTCTTCTGGATGCTATTCTGGAAAAGAATATACGTTTGTTAGATTATGAAAAGTTAACAGATGATAATGGACAAAGAGTGGTTGCCTTCGGGAAATATGCTGGTGTAGCTGGTATGGTGAATATATTACATGGACTTGGATTAAGATTACTTGCGTTAGGACATCATACACCATTCATGGTAAGATCACATTATGTTAAGAAATTTACTATAACAACGATAATTATGTTGGAAAGTATTTTATGCAATTAGATTTACTATTATTTTTATCATAGACACATATAGGACGGTAAAAAAGCTTCCCTTTTGTAACACATGTAAACGAATAAAATTTCTCAAAGAATCTTCTATTTTTATTTAATATATTGCTGTTGGTTTTAAAATACGTTAATGTATAGGGAGAGTCTCGTAACACGACGACTTCAAATAACTCGTAAATTAGTTGCTATACGAAAAAAAGGGTTTCGAACATTAACTTTGCTTTTTTTATCGGCATATCACGGATATTAGTTTTTCGTTGGAATGTCTAATATTTTATCTCGAATTTGAATAAAGCATTAAATTTTACGTAAAAGAATATTATACGAAGTAGCGTCTAAAATTATTAATCAAACTAATGATATTTTGAAGAAAATTTTGCATATTTTTTGTAGTTAAAAAAATGGTGTCGTGCACACATTTAAATTGTACGCGTATACTGCAATTAGTAAATAAATTAATTAATAAATACGTATTTATTTTTATATATTTGTTTGTCTATTGTTTCTCTATAAATAACGGTCATTATTGTTTACTAGCATATTGGTCCAGCACACAATTATAGAGATTCCGCTATGGCAAGGCAAGCTATACGAGATGCAGGATACGAAATAGCATTAGGTGCTATGCCTAAATCAATTGGACCATTGACTTTTATTTTTACTGGCAGTGGCAATGTAAGTCAAGGCGGTCAAGAAGTTTTTCAAGAGCTACCTCACGAATATGTTCCACCCGAAATGTTGAAAAAGGTTGCCGAACATGGCGGTAAGCGTTGCATATTTATATATTATATTTTACTATTATAATTTATTTCATAATAAATCTGTAGATATTAGAGATTTTTACTTTCCTCCCGTTCATAATTCAACAACAAAGTGGAACAATTCATTTTAATGTCAAATTCAATTAATGTCTACTTTGTAATTGTCGATTGAAGAAAGAAATTGAATTTCGAGTACTTGGTACTAGATACTGAAGTTTAATCGGATTACCATTGATTGAATATGAGATTTAGAAAGAAAGGAAAAAGTGACTTATTTAAAAATATGTTCCATTTATGTTCCACTTGTTTTCATTAGTGGTAAACGTTCGAATCACGAATCCAAATTTCACGTTTCACTTTTAAATTTTCTATAAACGCATAAAATTCCGCAGTCTAGACATAACTATTAATTCTTAGCACATAGGAATTATGACAATCTCGAAGAATCATACTCTTCTCGTTTATATTACAAACTTTGTATGTATTGTTTAATCGAAAGATCAAAATTCAGTGAATTTTCAATTATACGTGTTATAATTCATCTTGTGTATAGTCAGTCACAAATATGTAGATCCCTTAAGTATGAAATATTATAGTAAAAAACACGGACTCTATGAGTTTGTTGGAGGTCGTGAATTAAGACACATATTCATTTGCTTTCGTTTCTATCAAGAAGAAAGGAGTAAAAAAAAAAAAAAAGAAAAAAAAAAGGAAGAAAAGGAAAGAAATAGAAAATACAGTGTTACAAAACATTACATACACCTGTTACATTCACGCGAAATCATATTTCAATCTCCTTTATCTTTTCCCTCTCTAATTCCTTTGATTCCTTTATTCCTGTATTTTTTTAGAAATACAACGACGATGATTATATCGTAGGTAGAAATAATATTGTGACAAATTGCGACAGGTAAATCATATACAAACAAAATTCCGCAGGTATATGTGGATTTTTGTTTTTTTTGGACTGGCTGTATTTTATTGTAAATATTATTGCATTTTAAACAACAGGCAACATTGTTTTAGATACAACGAAGATATACGGATGCGAGGTAAGACGAAGACATCATCTAGAAAGAAAAGATGGAGGTGGTTTCGATTCTGATGAGTGTGACAAGCACCCTGAGAGATATATTTCCACTTTCAGCAAAAAGATTGCACCATACGCATCAGTGATAATTAATGGAATATATTGGGCTGTTGACTCGCCTAAATTGTTAACAATACCAGATGCAAAATACTTGCTAAGACCAGCTTATACTCCCTGGTTACCATCAAGTGTTGGTGCTCCTTCTTTACCCCACCGAATGTTAGCTATCTGTGATATATCTGCAGACCCTGGCGGCAGTATCGAGTAAGTTTAAATTTATTCAATATTAATATAACACGCATATCGTTTACTTAAGTGATTTTTTTATAATATTATATAACAGATTTAGACATTCGCACCGATCTTTTTATATACTATATATAAAAGCCAATTGGCGAATTCATAAACAATTGGCAACGGTTAAGCTTGGACGTTCTTAAGCTCTCCTTATACTTGTTTCGAAATGTTCATAGGTTCATGAACGAATGTACAACGATTGACACTCCATTTTGTTTATACGATGCTGATCGTAACAAAGATACAAAGTCTTTTAAAGGACCCGGAGTGTTGGTCTGTTCGATTGATAATATGCCAACTCAGCTGCCAAAAGAATCTACGGATTTCTTTGGAAATCTTTTATATCCTTACGCGTTGGACATTATTCAGTCGGATGCGAAAGCACCATTAGAAGAACATAACTTTAGTCCAGCGGTACATGATGCAATAATAGCATCCAACGGAAGATTAACACCTAATTTTGAATATATCCAAGAATTAAGGTTACTAAATCACCGTTGTAGACACAAGGCAGACAATAGAGAAGCACAAAGCAAAAAGGTAGAGAAAAATTATACTTTTCGAGTCAATTTTTACGATACTAATTTCATTCATCGAGTACCGATACATTATCTATTTTTATATCATTCGAATGTATTATATGTATTATATGAATATTATTTATTATTAAAAATGTTCATCGAATTATTGAAACGACATAATCGATGTTGATAAACGTATTCCGAAGTCTCAAAGTCACATACCATTGTTACGTACTCGAACTTGAAAGTTATAGACACTATTCTATTTCTATTTCTATTTCTATTCTATTTCTCGATTAAAACAATTTTGTAGAATAAGACGAAAGATCATTTTCATAAAAGTTTCCAATCGACTGTGACTACATATTTGTACATATGAATTTTTGATCATATTAATAAGACATTTCCTTGTTACTTCGCGTCACATCTAATTTCATTGTGCAAAACAGGACGATCACGAAGTAACTATAAATAAAAAAAAAACGGTAATTAAATATCAAGTAATATATCAACAAGTATTGTTTTGTAAATAGGTGGTCGTTCTTGGTGCTGGACACGTCTCGGCCCCGTTGGTTGAATATTTACATAGAGATAGTAACATACATTTAACTGTTGCATCTCAATTGAAAGAGGAGGCAGACGTATTAGCAAATAATTTCCCCGGGGTAGAACCGGTTCTGCTAGATGTAATCGAACGTCCTGATACTTTAAACGACATTGTAAAATCGGCAGATGTAGTGGTTTCATTGTTACCGTATTCTCTACATCATGTTATCGCGAATGTATGCATACATGCTAAAACTCACCTAGTGACTGCTAGTTACACGAATGAAGATGTTAAAGCTTTACATAGAGAGTAAGTAATCATAGAGAGTAAGATATTAACAAGTATACAAACAAATGTAACAAAATGATATTTATAAATCGTAAACGGCAAAATATTTATTAATATCGAAACAATATCTAGAAATTATGACAATTTAAAATGAATATACATTAACGTGTTAATTACTAGGGCTGTTGCATCAGAAGTGACTATACTTAACGAAGTAGGGCTTGATCCTGGTATCGATCATTTATTGGCTCTAGAATGTTTTGACAATGTTAAACAAGCTGGTGGAAAAATCGAATCTTTTGTATCTTGGTGCGGCGGTTTACCCGCTCCAGAATGTTCCTCTAATCCTTTACGATATAAATTTAGTTGGTCGCCACGTGGAGTGTTGCTGAATACATTATCATCGGCCAAATTCTATTCTAATAAGCAAGTAAGTCCATCTATTATATACTATCTATCATATACTATAACTATACATAAGTAGACAGTCGAATGAAACATCCGTAAAAGAACAATGCATAAGAAACATTCATAAAAATGTTTTATTCTTTTGGAGGAATGAAATCAATGCATATTTAAAGCCATCTCCGTGGAATTAAATGTTTGAAGCATTCTAGAATCGAATTCGACCGATATTCGACTAGATTATGGGTAAATAATAAAGTCAATTGAAAATGTCGCATCTGTATCCTAACGATGATTTTGCCTAAAATAGGCAAATGTTCGCAGCCCATTTTTATTACTTTCTTCCGACACGACGAACAATTTGGGATAGTAGCTTAAAAATGGAAAAAAAAGGAACAACTTGTCGTTAATGCCGATTATCCTGAAATGATATTAATTCGTTGATACGTCATTGGAGCATTTACTTTAACAGGAGAAAACTTAGAAACATGTTAGCTTCAGCGTATCTGCGATAAATTATGAACCTATATTCTACAAAGATCTCAGAAAGCATTGATTGAAACGTTAATAGAAACATGGAACGAAGAATGAAGAAATTCAACATCTACCAAGCTACGCAAAGCCAGATCAAGTAACACTAACTCTAGACTAAGAATAAGAATAGCTCATACAAACTGGACATATTCCCACTTTGTCACCGAAACTCAACCGAATATTTGTGACACTTGTGGCATACTAAACTCTTTTGAACATATCCTAATCATCTATCTTAAATACGTTATTAATTAAATGGGTATAGCATGGACTAATTAATTCGCTCAACATGCTACAAAAGGAAGACTTCGGCAAAAGAGCTCTACATTTTCTGCAAGATATTGATTTATACATTGGTTTATACATTGATCGTATAAACGATCTATTACAGATACGTTTTGTTCCATTAATCATTCTCTCTGTGTCCAATAATGGCTTTAAGAAGTACATGTAACCTTAAACATATACTAAAAAAAGGAAACATAATATCTATTTTCTAGATACAGCAAGGATCAATGTTTTCTTTGTCACTGCAATAAATAAAATGTACATACATATAAAGTACATTAATTAAAATACTAAAAATATCAACTTGATCTTGATCGAAGGATTGGGAAAAATATACAATTAAGTATTACGTTGTGTACTAATCAATTTTATTTTTCTATTGAAGATCGTAGAAATAGAATCAGGAGGAGACCTTATGTCCGCCGTTCAAGATTTGGACTTTTTGCCCGGTTTTGCGTTGGAAGGTTTTCCCAATCGTGATAGTACAATTTACAAGGATTTATATGGACTTAATAATGTACAAACAATGCGGCGGGGTACATTAAGATATAAAGGTTTCTGTAATACAATACGAGCCTTACAGTTTCTTGGATTAACGGATCTTAACTCACACCCAAGTTTGCATCCAAATGGTCCAGATATTACATGGGTATGTAAATGTGACATTTATATGTAAATTTAATAATGACAACTCTTTGGTTAATAATGAGTATACTCGTCATAGAGAAAGAAAATTCGCTTTTGCTATTTAAAGTATAGTTTAGGTAAAGGAAAAAACATATTCGCAATTTTAACACATTTTCGAATAACATAGATGAACTTGACATTAATAAAAGAAATGGAACAGTTTAGTTAATAAACAGAACGTAACAATAGAAAATTACTAAGAAAGAATTTCGATGCAAAATGACAGATTTAATTATTTCACTCGTAACTTGCAAGTAAACAGTTGCGGACTATTGAAACATAAAAATGGCTGTAACTGCGAAATAAGATCCGATAGGATTTACACACGTTTATGTGGACTTTTTTCATTGCTTTTGCGCCTCCTGTCCGTTTTCCGAAGAAGAAGGTCAAAATATCCTTATACGTTAGCAAACCTCTTCGCACGAACGAAAGCTTTTATGATCGTATCGTGAATGCTCTAAGAAAACTCTGATATTTGTATTATTATATACATATACACGCGCTACTCCTTGTTATCGTATATCAAGTTATCACTTTTATCATCAAGATGATCTTGACTTCCCGTTCTTTAGACTGTCTAGGCTTGCTTTGTTACATTACTATATATATCTTCCAATCAATATTTTCGCCTTGTCTTGGCTCGAAGAAGTACTCCTTAAATTTTCTGACATCTCTTGCTGAAAACCTTACACAGAATAGGAAACACTCTATCATTTTATCTCTGATTATTTTGATAGAGTAATGCATAATGTAATGAATTTTTTGCATCTTAATAGCTCCCTTTTCGGAAATCCTATGTATATCAACGGAATAACGAAGTAGAATCATAAAATGATTCCACATGATCTTTTCCGCTTTAAACGAAATGTATCAAATTTTGTATTTAACATTTTCAATATTTCAATTACTAAACTACACATCCGAATTTAATTGAGAACGAAAGGTGGTCATATGATTATGGTTAAGATAAACAAAACATAAAGAGAAATTGTTAACTATGTCTGCTTTTTCTGCAATAATAATTTGGAACATACCAGTAATATACACGTATGTATTATACGCGTTATAACCTTTTTTAAAATCTCGATGCGATAGAGTAAAGTTATGATATTTGGCAGATAAAACTTTTTAACTTACATAGATTACCTAAGGTTAACTTTTTATTGTTCCAGAGAGTATTAATTTGTAATTTGCTTGGTTTGGCGAATGATAATATCTTCTATGAAAATTTGAAAAGGAAGTTGGCAGAAATGCTAAACTCGGAAGAGAGCGTAAAAGCAATTGAAGACTTGGGACTTCTTGAAGAAGATTTAGTATTGAAGTTGAACACTCCTCTCGATACTTTGACACATTATTTGTCAAAAAAGTTGTGCTATGATCAAAATGAACGAGATTTAGTAATTCTAAGACACGACGTTGGAATACTCTGGCCAGACAACAGAAGAGAAAACAGAGGAATTAATTTGGTGTTGTATGGCGAACCACAAGGATACTCTGCTATGGCGCGCACTGTTGGATATCCGACGGCAATAGCAGTTAAAATGATCCTTGACGGTATAGTTCTTCTTTTTCCCGTTTATTCTAAAAAATGTTTCTTCGTTCGGTATTACATATCGAATAATAAAAATTACATTTGATATTTGTTATCCCTTTTAACATAAAGGCGTTGAAAATAATGTTTATACAGAACGTAACACATATTATTGCGATTTTATATATCCATGCATATGTATATTTCTTATACTTTCATTCCATGTCATCCTTCTGAACAAATTTTACCATATAATTTAATAATAATTTCAAAGTATATTATTTTTCTTGTTCGTTAATAGGTGAAATTCAACAACGAGGAGTAGTCTTTCCGTTTACCCCAGATATTTATCGACCAATACTTAATCGATTGAGAGCTGAAGGAATAGAATTCTTTGAGACATCCAAGTGGATTTAACATCTTTATAATGTTAATAACAAGTAATTATAAATATAATGTATAAATAAATATAATTATTAACTTATATAAGTTAACTTTCTATTGCCACTCTTGTAACACAAAGACATACGAAAGTAACAGCGATAGAATTGTTATTGTCTAGGTATTGTTCTTTAGTAGAACTTCTTATTGCTATTCATTATAATAGCATTATTTACACAGTTCTTTATGAAGTGAAAGATAGAAAAGAGTGGCAGAATATCCGAATGTCCAGTATTAGAAACAGTTGAAAAGAATGCCAGTGGCCCGAAAAGCGAAATAGGATTTTTCCATTTCAAATGAGCTTAACTTTGAAATGAGTCCACGAATTACAAAGTTTCAAACGTTACGTTCGTAAGTAGGAGGGACAGGGAAGCCAATATTTATTATCTCCCTCCAATTTCATCTCAATATCATTTATCACAACTTTACGTCACATCTGCCATAGGTAATAGTGTTTTTCATATTTTAAGACTGATAGAATGATGCGCAATTACAATTTTAAGTACTTATTTTAAGTATTAATTTTTTTGTTGTTGGTGATTTTTTATGAGCTGAAAGTATAACCGATGAAACTTTATACCGATTTATTACTTATATTATGATAACTTATCTTATGATAAGTCTCTACTGAGATTCGAATGTGCCTCTTTTAGTTGGACAGAAGAAAGGTCTTTTTTTAAATTTATTAATCGCATTACAAATTATGTTAACGACGCCAGTAACCGTGTCTTCAGCAGAACGTAGTTTCTCGTGATTGAAACTTCTTATTTTTTTTTTTTTCTTTTTTTTTTTTTCTTTTAAGGTGGAGGAAACTCGCACGGACACCAGGCCGCTTCTGGGGAAAGCGGCGTGGTAGTGCCGGACTCCAACCGATTAAAACTTCCACGATGACAGTATCAATTTCAATTCTGTCATTCTTATATTTGTCTATCTCGAATAGAATAGTAGAAATGAACTTTTTCGTAGAACCGTACACTTAAATAGATTCTTGTAGCTTGAAACTCAATAGGTTCTCGTCTATGCTAGTGTGTAACCAAACAGGGTAGATTCCTAATTTTAAGTTTAAATACATAGGTTCTTGTATATGCTAAGTTCCAACCAAACAGGGCAGATCCCTAATTTTATAGGTTCATGAAATGCTATTTTCAATTAAATTCAGTATTTGGCCGCGCGGAGCAGCACAAGTCCGGAAAAAATTACGTCCATAAGCGTGAACATTCTCATATACATATATATATATATATATCAAAGTTATAATATCTGAGGATATGTAAAGTAAATATTTTGAAGATATAAAAGAAAAAGTTTATGATCTAAAGATAGAGGATTTTTGAATAATGTGTATTATAAGTTATAGTATTGTATTTGATCACGAATAAACCCAACGACATACATATTGATATACTTAAGAAAATATTTAATCGAATGTATCGATGTAAAGTCTGTGTTATAGTCGAATTGTATATATTCGATTTAAGTTCTGGACGTATTTTATTTTGTCAAAGTTTTATGTGAAAATGTCAAATGAAATAAAAAAAGCTCTTAAAGCGGCTCGTGATACATTTAAAGAAAAGAAGTATGTAGATGTGATTAAGAAATGTAACAAGATATTAATGAAAGATCAAAATAATTATAACGCACTTATGTTATTGGCGGCCGCAATGAAAGAAGTTGATGAATATAATCCACAAGTACCATTAATTCTCCAAAAAGGTATAAAAATCCAAGCAGACAATCCATTAGCTTGGTACGGTTTAGTATCTTACTATGAAAAGAAGTTGGACGATAATGAATGTTATAACCAACTATTATTAGCTTACTGTAAGCTTTTGGAAATAGAAAGGTATAAAATTGCTATATACTTCATAAATGTTATAGGTCTGTGAAACTTATTCAGTAATTTATTTTCAGTGACTCTAAATTTACAAATATTATGAGTAGAATCTCAAAACTTTTTACACAACTTAAGGATGTTGCGACTATAACACAATGTATTGAACATTTAATTGAATTACGGAAGAATTTGGATGATAACAAAATTAAGGTCATTGATAAAACGCTTGGATGGCTGCTATTAGATAATTTTTGCAATCTAAACAAATATCAAAATTTGTTAGAAAGTATTTTTAAATCTACAATTAATGATCTTGATGCAACTGACCAACAAAATTTTTATACAAAATATTTAAAAATTTTATATGACAAAGATGAATTAGTTGATTTGGTAAAAGAAGCTATCAATATGCATCAGCGATTCCCACAAGATATAATACCGTTAGGTAAGTATTAAAAATAATATATTAGCTACTTTAACATTTTGTTTATGAAAGTAACAAAGGAATCTTATAATGTCACTTATTAATTTTAATGGGATTTTTTTATCAAGCAAGCAGAAGAATTTAAAGATTTATTTCTAATATTTATGAGGTAATAGAATTTAATAATAATACAATCTATATCTATCTATATCATGAAACATAAGGAGTGCAATTGTTTAGTAAACAGTTAAATGGTGAATATAATTAATAAATGGCAATGATGTAAATAGTATTAATAGAAATGAGTTCAGTTAGATGTAAATATTAGCATATACATACTATAAAGAAACAAAAAGAATTCAAAAATACCGTACAACAAAATTTAAACTTTTTTAGATATACATGTATTATTATATATATATCTCTTGTCTATGTATGTATCTTTTAGTTACGATAATAGGCTTTTTCCCACAATTGTGACAATTGTTGTGATAAATGCTTCAACTTTGTATAGTTTCTCCATAATGATGCATACTGTTTTATTATTAGATACATTTTCTGCTACTGGATGTATCTTTATCATTTCCAAACACTATTGAGGAAGCAAGCGTTTATGCTTGCTCTCTTATTCACCATTGCCGATATTCTAGTTGGTAATGAATTATCAAATTTAGCAAAACAAAATTTTTATATTTTTTATTTTATAATTATTATAAAATTCGGATTATTATAAACAAATTCCTAACAGTTTGCCAATGAAAATAATACCAAATACGATTATATTTCAATGAATTTGATCCATATGGAAAATGTACAATTGCGTGATACATTAACTCTGCTATTTTTCAACAATTCAAAAATAAAATAGTATAAAATAATATTGAACAAAATATGGAAATTCTTATTAATATACATAATTTCTTGTTTCAGTTGCATATTAAACAGCTTCTTAAGACATTACAAATTTTTATTTGTTTACTAAAATGAGAGCAAGATTGAAATTTAAAAATTCCATAATGATAGTAGGATTAAGATAATAGCTAGCATTTTCCAGAAACTTTAATTTTCTTTGTTAGTAGATATGACATGATCTCGAACATGTCTGTCAGAGATTTAAAATATATAGTATACAAATTATAAAAGTATACAAAACCGGCACACATAAAGTATATATAACTTTAGTTGTAATTTATATTTTTAATGATATGACAAAGAGAATAGAGCAGTGCCAGGGTAAATAAATCAAGAAAGAAATTAATGACTAAGTGGTACAAAGAAGCAAAATTGTATAACAAGGTTGCACAATTTAAAGGAATTAAATACTAAAACTAACATTATATTCACTGCTACTGGTTGCGGTCTATACCATAGGTATAATATCTACCATTTCACTTCACATACAAAATCTACCATTTCACTTCACATACAAAATCTACCATTTCACTTCTGAATTAAAATCGCCACCAACAATGAGTGTTTAAAGCAGTTTAAAAAATAGCTTTCCTAAATTGTACCGAAGGATATTAGAAAATAGCAGTCTTAACTCAAGAGTTTCCATAAGTATGTTTTGTAGTAGTATATTTTAATAGTATTAAACAGCTTCTATTAGATAAGTATTAATTTCTGAAAAAAATTGTCACTATTAATATATGAATATTTACATCTCGCTATTGCATTGTATAGTAATTGCAAGCAATAAGTGCTTTTTGAAATTTGTGCATATAAGTGCACTTATAATCATTCAATTGTTATTTTCAGCATTTAAAATATTATTTATCAAGATATGAATATATTATTTGAGAAATTTTTCTTATGTTATGCATATATATATATATATATATATATATACGCGTGCACTTTATCAAGTTTCGTTATAACGGATCTCACTGTAGATCGTTGTCTCGATGGATATTATCGCAGTTTAAGTTTGTTTTTGCCGTAACGGAAAATTAGGAATACATAACGAAATAATATGAAGTAATCATAAAGTTTATTATTACAAAAATTGCTGAAAATGTTGTCCATTCTGCCAAACACATACTTCTGCTCTTCTAATTAAATTTTTATGAACACTTCCTAACTTATTCGATTGTTTTCAAGTATGAAAGGCTACAATAACGTCAAGCGAGACAACGATCTACAGTGAGATCCGTTATAACGAGACGTGATAAAGTGCAGGCGTACCGAGCGAAAATTCAAAGTCGATTTTCTCGAAAACAAAGCCTCGAACGAAAAATTTTTATTCTATATTTTCGACTTCTTTTTTCGTGTAGAATCACCCCCTTTCCGCTTGTACCACCAGTTACCAACCACCCTGTATATATATATATTCTAAACTACCGAGCATATTTCAAGTTGTTTTCATATATTGTTAATTAAGAGACGAAATTTAGCAAAAATAGCATTTAATCACTATTTGACGATTTTCTATATTTATGTTTTAATCACTCAGTTATGCAAATTATTTTAAAGGATCGTAATAGATCGATATTTACTGAAAACGAAAACTAATAAAAATAATTAGTAATAAAGATTTAAATGTCGTGGAAGTCATTGGAAAAAGCATAATACAACACGTTATAACGCATTATTTGTCTTAAATTATTTATTAACTAGTATCGAACTAATACTGATCAAAAACAATTATTTAAAGAGATAGTAAATTAGAGGAAGCCATTGAAATATTCGTGATTCGAACTTACTTGGCTCTTATTTTTCAACTCTCGTCGCTATCCGTGAAGCAATTATCAAAAAAGTTGCAAACAAATAAAAATAAAATTTAATACAGTATTTTTATACAGTATTCTTCGTATAATGCAATTTCCTATTTCAAATACTGCAAAAACGAAGTCTCTCGAAGATATACAGAAGTAGATTACGCACGCATGGTATACGGAAAACTGAACTTCTCGTAATTTAATAAAGATTTTTGACCTTGGAGCGCTCTGTAGAATGACGTAAGTTCAAATCCGTTTGAAAAGATAAAATAGCGGATTTTTATTAGATGTGCGTGAGAATTCTAAGATATCGAGCCCTCTGAAAGTATTTTATAATTCCAGATTTTTGGGATCCCCGTTAGTTTCGGTATTCGCAATCGAGTATTGAAATATAGTACGAACGAAAATTTTGTAATGCCGCGAAGTGCAATGACAGGCACGAGTCACCCCTGATTGTTATCTTACACCAAGAAAATAACAATTAACGTTTGTTACGTTTTGAAGTGTGTACATGCGACGTACGTACGATGATGTACGTAGATTTTGTAGCGAGTCTGTTGTGAGCCGATCATAAAAACTCTCGATATCGAGATATGCAAAGTTTCTGAACACAGCAAGAGCAGGGTCGTAGAAGAGAGACATCGTGACGACAGGAGTGACAAAACAGAACCGTAGTACGAAACGTATCGCGTAACCCGACAGTACTAGCACGTCAAGTCTACGATGATCTTCCGCCGAAGATTTCGGGAATCGAATTGATATTCAAGAAATCGTGCGAGAGTGAAGGGGATGAGGAAGTGTAGAGTCGCGTGTTAGTCACTGATGAATCACGATATTATCTATCGGTTAACGTTATCGTTATCGTTATCTATACGATTAACAGGTCATCAACAGGTTTGTTATCAATACGGTCCCCATTTTGGGATATGGATAATGGAAATGTGTATCTCAAGTAAGAGTTTTCAACGCCGGTGGTTATCGGTGATGACGTGAATCGGAGTTTAATTTTTCTATTGCACAGACTCGACGGTAGTGTCATTACCAGCACTAAATGTAGCTTGTCATGTAGACGAAGTGGGAAATATTTAAGGAAAGAATTCAGTACCTAACACCAGTAAAAGAAGTTCTTATCAACATATGTCCTGTTTGACTTTCTTCAGGAGATACAGCGTCTTGTGTTTTGCGGTTTCTTATTTCATAGAATATGCTTAAAATGACTTGCATTTGAATGCATGCACAAAGATCTTTTGTTATCCATCTAATGACTCTGTCAATACTGTCTGATGTTCCGTGAATTTATCGAAATCCCTCTTCGATTGTATGACGAAATATCACAGCACTTTCGGTATGAATTGAGTATACATGTAATGAATTTCAAGTATGTCCGCAAATAAAAGTCCAATGAATTTAAATCGGACGAACTTGCAAATAGGATCCCCACATCCAATTCAATCATTTGAAAAATTATCATTTAAAAATTATCTTGCCGTTTGGCTAAAATGCGATACCACCGACCATAGCAAACAACTGCATGAATACAGAGAATGCTAATGTAAACACGAATGGGATAGAGTCAGGAGAAGTGATACATGTAACCGATTTACAGGAACAGCATTATAGTCAACCAAACCAAAATATAATTGATATATTCTTCGAATCAGATATTACTGAAAACAAATCAAAACCTATCGATCGAACACGTTCTCAAAGGATTAAGGACTCTAACAACTACTCTGGTAGCGATGACAGTTCGAAAAGACCAATTCAACAGTTTAAATAGAAATTGGTGAATAGAAACTCCCACAGGAATATCAAAGGCATGCTCGAGCAATAAAAGGTATTACAGAGGAAACTAACTCGCTTTTAAACATTAAAACATTCGAAATGAACATTGATATGCCACTAAATTTCTCGTATTATTCGACATCTAATAATTGTTAACCGCTTAATAATTACGTTATAGATAAGTATTTATAATATAAACAAATAAATATTCTGCATTGGCTTTTAAATACGTACCAATTAAATATTCTCTGTCTCCAAAACATCAACTTGAGAAGAATTCGATATATCAGAACTAAGAAATTTGATGTTATTCACAAAAGTTGGGCAAATACTACAATAGCAAAGTAGAAGTGTAACAATTTATATCAACAGTAATTTAGACTTCAGGAAATTGCAAATACACACTAATCTCGGAGCTGTTGTTATAACATTTTTGCTGCCTCCGAGAGAGATTACCATCTGCAACATATCTATTCCAAATAACCATAATCTCGGTCCATAATCTTAATCGACCTAGTGATTGTGTTATTTAGTACTTAAGTTTAGTACTTAAGTTTTATTTATTTCATACTTTTATATATACACGCTTACAGTAGATAAATTATTTAGTAAATAATTGAAATTAATATTTACATTTCTATGTAAACAGGCTGTATTTAACGAAACTTGAATGGTTTTTCCACTACCTATCTATTTATTTCGTCCCCGACTGTATATCTTCTAGAGTTATTCATTATTCATCTACCAGTTATTCATTCAACGGTATAGCTAGCAAAGCGATTGAAGTATGCAACTAAGGGAGTTACGACGAGAGCGCTGTGCTGAGTGCACGTTAAAGACCAGTAAAGAAATACCGAAGCATAGCTCCTGACAAAATAAGTGTCCTAGGGCAACAAGCTCGTGTTGTGTGGTGATTATTAGCGAGTTTGGCGAAAAAAGGTACTGCGAGATTAACAGACAGCATGCCTCCGATAATTTGAGCAGTGTGTGCGTGTGCCTGTTATCTGCAAATAGAGAGGAGAGAGAGAGAGAGAGAGAGGAACTTGGAGCGATGATACAAGTCAATTTGAAAACACTACAACTTGAAAACACTACAACACTACAATCCAGGCCTGTCATTGGATTAATGCATTCAGCAATAATTACGAATCTGTTCAATGAGAGAAACGACAGCTACACCCAATATTAATAATATTAATAATATGAAAGGAAAAGATGCAGAGCAATGTGATAGAAAAACAGTAGATATACTTACATTCGTCATACACAAATACGGATATCTTTCTTGCGTCGGTGGGGAAACACGCAACCATAACTTCCCAACTTTTTAATTTACAGAAGGTCAACGCAACACACACCTATAATAACCAATATAACTGGATCTCAGAAACCGATAATGTAGACAACACGTCAGAATCTGACATGAGAACTGAATTGCAAATTCAACAACAAAAAGACAATCCAACGAAGTTTATTGAAGGGCAGAAGCCAACAGAAATAAAAGCGTAACCAACACAGCAGAAAGAAGATCACCTATCAATGCGATGAATATTTATCGACAATAGTATCACTTTCTCAATCAACTCACCTCAACAGTTGTTTGTCATAAATACCTGTTGGACCAACGTATCATGTAGAACAACCTAAGGAAATTTTTCATTGTAAAAAGTGTCAGAGGATTGGCCATGTCAGTAGTAGTTGTACATTCGAATATAGATACGATATGTGCTAATAATCATAATCATTCAGGAAATTGCAATCAATCAAACATAAAAGTGATAAAACCAATGTCGAGTGCAGTTGGCACTAACTGCGGACAAATAAGGCATCCAGCATTGTCCAAGAAGTGGTCAACGAAGTAGCCCTTATTTTTTGCCCTCCGATTTCGTTTCTGTCTTACAGTTCTAAACTGTGATACTTGGGGACAAAATAATAAAATTTATTCCGCGAAATTCCGGAGTGATTGGACAATTGGAATCCGTGCTACATTTAAGTTATTATCACGTTATCAAGTTATTATCTACTCCTGTAGTTACATACAGTAGTTTAAAGCCTTGAACGCTGCTTCATGTACTAATTTCAGAAATAAAACTCAAATGTTTTATATATATTTATATCTGTAATATATAAATATTATTATTACACGTCTAAGACATTGTATTTTTATGTAAAAATATTCACTAAAATTTGCAAATAGCGGATTATGCTTGAAATTGACGTGAAATCGTTAAAATTTAAAAACTAACTTAAACACGGCACAGGTTTTTTTTCTCAATCTCAATTTTCTCCTCAAATGTCAGAGTTTCGAACGGTAAGATAATGGTAATGGATTTTCTTCAAGAAATTACAAATAATTCAAATAATCGCAACAAAAGTTACAAAATTATTTTTGTGGATGAATTTGAAAATTGGTTTATGGGATCCTTAGAATGACTTTATGGAAGTTGAGATAGGAAGCTGCCTATGACGAATATGATCTTTTTACCACCTAGATTGAGTTTCATCTCACTATGCGTTCGAATGCTACGTACGTGATGTTGACATCTTCAAGTCACATGTAATACATGTAAATCCTCAGGTGGTAGGTTCACGTTCTCCACCTTGGCATGGAATCTCCAATAACCGTAGTACTAATATGCGCCACTGGCGGCAATAATAACACCCTAATCTCATATAATATTAAATTCCCGATCACTTTTTATTCAGAATTGTTACTAGTCGCTTCCTTATACTGCCTACTTGGTACCAAGGTTGGACGCACACAAGGTTGAAACATGGGTTGCTTCGCTCTACTCGCTCATCGCTTGTCTCTCTACACATGAGCGTTACTACGCTTGCTGTATGCATGTAGATATGTATTATTTTAGGTATATAGTTTATGCATTATTATTAAGTATTGTATTTATTTGTGTATTGTCGTATGTTATTTTGTATACATATTATTATATGTATTATGTGGCAAATGTTTTTATCATATATCTTTAAAATGAAGCTTTCAAACTATTTGAATATTGTTCATTACGTCTAAAGGTACTGTTTCAAAAAATATGTAATAAAAGAATTTGCTCCGTTTTGTTCATTTTAATTCATTATATTACACACACACACACACACACACACACGCGCGCGCGCGCGCGCGCAGAAACGTATATCGTAGCAAATGTAGAAACGACGTGTTACACGCTAAAAAATAACAACTGCTACATAATTTTACCCTTTTTCTGTATGTTCATATCCCACGGCGCTCAATGTTGACGTCCCAAATATCGATGTTCTGGCCTGTCGCTCTTCGTATGGCAGACGAACTTTTGTCGTTGCGATCTCGTTGCGATCACATGTCTATCTTCGTTGTTTTTAATTAAGAAAACAAAGGAAGACACGAGATCGCAACGATGAAAGTCGCTCGTCTGCACCAGTCGTTAGTTAGGTCGTAAACATACAGCGCAGTAAGCGATAGATGGCAAGTGGCAAAACAAGCGATTTCACGGACAATGCCAAATGCCAATGTCTTAAATATCAATTTTGTCGCTTACTGCTTGCCACTTGTCTTTCTCTGTACGTACACGGCGTTAGGATTACAAGTGGAGAAGCGTCCGGAGAAATGTGAGCGCAAATTTGAAGAATAGTTCAGCGGCAAGTTTAGAAAATAGAGTGGCGAGGGGAAAGGGCACGACAGTTCAAACAATCCCAACAGATATCTAATTTGTTCGTTTTCAACCAGCAAATATTTTTTCACGCAAAACCAGATTAATAGCAACCTATAGCAGCTATTTCATAAACAAAAACTGAAGTTTGAGATCTTATGGATATGTTCAAACCTTTCCTTAGAATACTTAACATTCTTTCTAATAATATGGTTTCGATGCTCTAATTATTTCTATTTTATTTACAGAATATATATGTCTTGCTTACTCGGAACGAAATATCTTGGATGAAAATTTTACTGACGTCGGTATAACACAATTTTATGAAGGTTGCTTAAAATTGAACAAAGAGTGTGAAGCAGCTAAAATTGCCAAAGTACTTGATTTAGCAAAATCGGGCAATTTGATTATAGCGCGAGATATATTGAAAGATATACTTGTATCAACGCCGCGCTCAGTACGTGGTTGGATGGCATTAAGTCAAATAAATATGAAGCTTTACTGTTGGGAAGATGCCGAAGTTGCTGCCAAGCGAGTATTAGATATGAAGAAATATAAAATAAAAAATAAATTATTATATAAAATGAAAGAGACGTTAGTTGAAGCAATGAGTTTAACCAATGACAAATCTAAATGGGAAACTGCATTCCGAATGTGTGAACAAGTAAGAATCCTCTTTATTTACATATGTAACTTTTTTAGTTTGAAACGACAACAACAAAATTCTTGTTTAGAATTATCTAAATCTCTTCCCAAATCTAAAGGCATTTTTTCCAATCTTTTCAAAGTTTTAAAGATCATGTTCTTTTTCTTCTCCTATGAAAAAGTATGTTTGAAACTTCTCAAGATAAGTTTACTCACTCAAGGTTCTGGTGTAAGTGCTGTGCGATCCCTCGTATTCCGCTTACCAAAAAATATTACTCGTTTGTCTATTTCGTAGATATAAGCTTGCAAAAATTGTAAGATTCATTTTTCTGTAAACACTAGTTTAAGTAAGCTTATTTAACAGAAAAATTGTCCACATAACTTTAAGCCATTTATCAGGCAGGTGATGAATTCCATCACGGAACAATATAGTGTCTTTAGACAAAATTTTATAGTCAAGTCATCCTTGTATCTCATCCACTAATCGTAGTTGGAATAAGGCGTGTTTCATCGACCGGAATAGGTGGTAAAACAGAACTCATTATGATGACTTTTTTCATAGAAACGGCGTGTAGCCTAACGTTGTCATTCAGCTATTTCACAGAATGTTTCCTTTTGTCAGTTCCTGACTAGTTAGATCTTATCTGAAAACACTACATTTTCCTGTGATGGAATTCACCATTCGCCTAATAGATGGCTTAAAGTTATGAAAAGCAGCAAGAAATACTTTGATTGAATAACTTGCAGAATTTTTTTTTTTTTTTTTAAATAGGTTTTAAGTTTTAGTAAAGAGTGAAATTATATTGGATTTTTAAAACTTTTATTTGTTCCTTATTCTGCCCATTTATTTGATTTGTTTAATTTCCAATTAAAGATACATCGAGATACTTCAGCGCGATTGGATTTGATTCGTGTACATCTTAGCATATTGTTACATCAGCCAGATGTAGAGATTCTGCTGAACAATTTGGAATCAAAAGATGAAACCAGAACACATACTAATATTCTTCGAGCGTTATATTTAAAACAAAATAAACAATACGACGAAGCTGTGAATATACTTGATTCAGCCGTCCGAAAGTCAGGCTTGGCTCAAACTTCCCAAGCGTGGTTACTTCTTGGTACAATCTATTGGGAAATGGCAGAGTATAATTACAGCTTGATGGCTTTTCTGAATGGAATAAAAGCCGATCGTTTTAATTGGAAATGTCTAGTTTATTTGGGACAGTACTATCGTGACTATGGTAATGACATGGAACGTTCTAGGAGGTGTTACCAAACCGCATTACAAATTAATCCAAATTCTGAAGAAGCTGGTATTGGATTAAGTACGGCGTATAGACTTCTTAAAAATCGAGTAAGATGAATTCTATTTTTTCATGAAGTGCATATCCGTTTCTGTATGCATCTGAAATTTATCCATTAATATTGTAATGAATAAAATATTGGTGCTCCGCTTTTTTATGACTCGATTACGTTAATAAGATATTATTTATAGGATGCAAATATAAAATTGTTACAAATGTTAACTGCTCAAGATAGCGGTCCTAGATGGGCGTGGTTACAACTCGGTTTGCAATACCTTGATCAAGGAAATGCGGAGCAGGCTATTAAAGCGTTTCAATATGTTATTAGAGCTGATCCCAGTGATAGGTAATGCTACAGATAGTAATTGTTTAACGAGAATACAATCGAGTTTACGAAAGTATTACTTCTAACATTAAACCATTTATCCTGGCGTGACATACTGAGGTTATTGGGTGAGAAATTATTGGTAATATTTCCATCTTTAAAGTTTCGGGAAGATTTATCGAAGTTGGAAAAATTAGTAAAAAAAATATTTCAACCTTTTTAAATGGACGGTGGAAATATTAAAAATCAAATATATATTAATAAGTATTAATAATATTAAACAAATAATAATATAATATATTTAATATATTAATAACCATAAGTAATACTATAGCTAATGTTTGATGAAATAACAGTGTAATAAAAAACAATCGTTAGGGAAGGTATGTAGTCTTTATTATTCGACTGTTCTGTCAATTTTGGAAAAGATATAAAATCCTATTGTTTTATTTATTGTTTTATTATATAAATATAATGAATAAAATTCTTTTATGTAAATGCGCACACAAGTGCAGTTAGTTTAACTGACTGTGATTGTGATTGGTTTAACTGAGAACAGTCAAATATTTCGAAAAATATGGGAGACGCGGAAAAATGTTTCGAAACTTGTGCATTCATTGTGTAATTTTTATTTTCGGCTTCAGCACCCAAGAAATGAACTTAGTTAGACAGAAGTTTAGGCTGCCGAGTTCAGGTTTTGCCTCACGCATTCATTGTACATGTTCTTCATCTTCTACCCATCCCCATACTTATGTACACGGTACGTAGTTCAAACTTAATCTTCCACTAATAAACCACTAATAAACTTGGTTTGAAACACATTTGCACCCCTTCCTTCTTTTTCTATTTCCCTTAACCAGCTAACCATCTAGTTGTCAATCCTACCCTCCACAATCTCTTGTGTCTTCCACTTGTGGTAGGTTTCCTCCACCAATATCTCATAGCTTTGCGCTGCATCTTTCACCTAACTCATTTCTCGAGAGCATAAACTGCACTTTCTGGCTTTCTCTTTCACTCGATAATTATCTTCCTGCTTGAAACTTTTTCGACTTATATTGCCAGAGTAATGGTAAATATCGTTCAAATAAAGTCAGTTCTGTGATACAACTTTAAACTACGTTCTCAAAAAGTCAATTATGTTATATTTATATTATAAAACTTACGAATATAGAAAATTAGAAAGGAGTATCAGTATAGGAGAGACAGCGAATGAGAAAAGAAAAGATGGGATTGTAGACTGGGTGAGGAAATTGGAAGAGAAGAAAAGGGAAAGAGTGAAGAGAGGGGGAGGGGGAGGGGGAGGGATCTAGCTAAGAAGGTAAATTAGGGAAGTAGACAAAGGCTTATGCAATAGATAGTATATATTATAATAGATAATAGATAACATATATATAAAATAAGATTGTGTGTGTAAATGGCTGAATGGACGCGTGGAAGATCACGGGAGAGTGCAAGGCAACAGGGAGAATAATTGTAAACCGAATTTCTTTACATTTTTGTAAAGTTTCTTCTTATTCTTTACAGCCACTGTTGGGAATCGCTAGCGGATGCGTATTTTATAAGAGGTGCCCACACATCAGCATTAAAATCTTATCAGCGAGTATTAGAGTTATGCCCAAAATTATTATATCCAATGATACAATTAGCATATATAAAATTGGTTGGTATTATTTTTCTGGATTGTTTCGTGACATGACTGTGATATATTTGTTTAAATATTACGAAGCTTCTAACAGCTATTTTAAAGGCTTGTACAAATATCGTTTGTTATTTCGTTATTTCATAGATTATTGGACAGTATAACGAAGCAAAGAAAGACTTTGAACAAATATTGATAAATAAATCATGTTATATTCCTGCTTTAAAAGGATTGGCTGAAACCTGTTTGGCTTTAGCAAAAGACTATACCGCTAAACAACTTCTGGGTCGTGTGAATGACTATTTGCAACAAGCAATGGATAGTTTAACTGTAGCTATTAAAGAGCGTAAGGATATATCTTGTCTCTGGAAGTTACTTGGCGATGTGTGTTACAGAGTTGCAATGTTACCAGACAAATACAGTCATTTAAAAGTATCATCTATTCTAATAAAATATGAGAATGTCGAACATATTGTATTGCTTAAACGAATAGATATGTTCTCATTATCTGCAAGGTAAATATATTACACTAATATTATATTATAATCTACACTAATCTTACATTATATTATAATAAATTCTATATTATTATCATTATTATTATTATTATTATTATTATTATTATTATTATTATTATTATTATTATTATTATTATTATTATTATTATTATTATTATTATTATTATTATTATTATTATTATTATTATTATTATTATTATTATTATACGTTATATTGTTATATGTATGTAAATGCTAGTGTGTGCTTAACTGCGGCAATTCTTGCCTAATTAGGTGCTGCTATGAGGAATAGGATACTTACATATTTTTGCTGTATCAAAAAGTACGGATATCTTTGATACTTTTTTAAAAGGAAATTTGAGAAAAATTTTTTCCTACTATAATATTCTTCAAATAGTGTAGCTTTGATCAGAAAAGGTTTTCAATACAATACGACGAATAACTGCAAAATTCAATATTTTAAGTGAAAGCGTTTTTAAGAAATATTTTTGGTTTATAAATGATAAAGTTATAAATGTATCAATTTTGTTATAGTATGCAAGAAACTGAGTGAATATTTTAATTACAGATGTTATTGTTGTGCATTATCTCTTTCTCCGGAATCAGTATTTCTGTGGTATGATTTAGCTTTATGCTATTTAATGCAATTACAGCATGATCCATCGATCAATCATAAAGATCATGCTAGTAAGTGTCTAGCTGCTGCAAAACATGCTGTTAAACTATGTCCTTCAACATGGAAACATTGGAATCTTCTGGGTATTATTTGTATGTCACCGTACGTAAAGAACTATGCATTGGCACAACATGCTTTCGTAATGGCGATTGATAAGGAATTAAATAATGCTATAGTATGGTCTAATTTGGGAACTTTATATCTATATATAGGCAAGTAAAAATGATAAAACACGCAATAATAAAGAACATATTATACTTTTGTTCGAACGCCGTCGCGATTCATTGTATAATAAATTATCGTCTTGTAATTAAATTCACAGGAAGTTTATATAAAGCAAACGAGGCTTATTCTCGAGCTCAGCGTGCAGATCCGTCATATATAAATAGTTGGATTGGGCAAGCTTTAATTGCAGAAATGATGAATCGAAAAGAAACAGCAGATCTATTTAGACATGCAAGACAATTAGGATATCATAGTCAAGCTGCCATAGGATACACTCATTGGGTACTTAATATGATTTTAGGTCCTAACACCAAACATGACATTTTATATATAGATACAACACAAAGTATGCATGCAATATCTTCTGCTGCGGATGTTATGACGTGGTATGTAGGTAGGTTTTTATCACTTTTCATACAATATATATTATAAAATGTCGATATAATACTATGCATAGGAAAAGCTACAGTATTGTTTATATTTATGAAATGAATACCTATAATTTTAATAATGCATTAAGTTATATTAATCATAATTTTATTGTATCTTATTGTAACTGATTAATGTTATTTTACATTTTTTATATTGTACTATACGTATCGTAATATTTATCATCCGTTACAGAGAATCATCCAAATGATTGTTACGCTCGAAATGCATATGGATTATTATTAGAAAGACAGAGACTTTATAAATCAGCTGCAGAACAATTTGCCGTAGCTGTATGTAATAGTACCAAAAACGAAAAAGACCTTGTTTCTATAAATTTAGCACGTGTATTAATACGACTGAAAAGATACAACGAAGCAATAAAAATATGTCAAGGAGTTGCAAATATCAACTATAATTCTCAATGCAATCTTGCGTTAGCGTTATTCAAAGGTAATCACACTCTTACATCAATATATATATATATATATATATTAATATATCCTATATATATATATATATATATATATATAGGATTTATTTATTCAGAAATATTAGAAATTAGGATTTCCAATCATTTCTATCCTATATGACAAGTTTATCGATAGATGGATCTATTTACAATGGATTAAACAGGAAACGATGGTTATTTAACGTGAACTAAATACAGTAATGTGCTATAACTAAGACAACTAAATGGATAATTCACAACTCACAACTCAATTCTCGGCTCCTCGCAACTTGACTCTTAGTTAACGAACGCCGATTAATTCGTCTTTCTCCCTTAAGCATGCCTTTGTCTTTTCTCATACCTCCACCATGTGTGTTCCGTAATCGTCCGCGATCATGATCACGTATGCCTTCTTCCGCGTAACTATTCGACTGAAGGACTGACGACACATTGTTGGGCCTGTCCGCACTTAGGCTTTCTCACAACATTGTTTATAGTTGACCCGATATTTTTTAGGCAATCTGTCCACGATACTACATATATAACATTTTAAGTACAAAAATTGTAGTATTCTGTTAGTGTCGAAACGTTCAGGGATGTCATGTAGTAATTAATAAATGCAGTAATTAATAAATGGTAAACTTAGGACGTTAAGATTCAGCTAGTGTTTAAAGTGATCGCTAAATAGTGACCCGTTTTTATACGGGATATAAATTCAAGTGCAATGCGCATATGCTGTACCTTAGGCCTTTTTAATCTTTGATTAACCTGGAACAATAGTAATCTGTGTTAATCTGTGTTTTTAAGCGATGATTGGAAATTAATTATAGAACTGGATAGTAACGAATTATTTAAACAATTAGGAAATATTTATTCACATTGTTTGAGATATATTATAGTTAAAATTTGTTTCATTTTCAGCTCAGCTATATGAAGAGGCGTATAATACATATGAAAAAACTCTGCATTCTTTCGCGAATACTGAAGCACAGAAATCATATACACTGTGTGCGATGGCTGCGATAGCATATTCTTTCCACAGAGTAAATGATGCAAAAACTTTACTTTTTCAATGCATACAAATACAGCCTCCAGATATAATGGGTCTTTTAGCGGCCGCATCGTTGGGGATATTACATGGCGATATCAATTTAGCTGTATTAGTACTAAAAGAATTGGAGTTTTATGTACCTCATCCTGAATATGGTCATCATGTTCTAAGATTATTTGCATATTATCATTTGATTGGAGATAATGTTCAAAATGCCATTACTATTCTTTCTAAAGAAATCTTTAGATGTCCTGGTAAGTACTATTTTAATATATTTTCTGTTATAAATAATAAAGTATTGTCCAAAGAAGAAATTAGCTAATAATAAGTAAAGAGTAATCCACTTAAGTCGATGAGGATAGCAACTTTTGATGAGAATAGCAAGCAGTGTAACATGTACTGAGTGTTGCTGGTAAGTTAGCAGTCGGAAAAGCACAGGCACAAGGGAGATTTATGACTATATTGAGTCTATCAGAAATAGTCAATCGGTCCCGCATCTCTTCTGTCTGCCAACTTACTAGCGACGTCTTATATTTATTTTCACTACTACGATCATAAACAACTGAAAGCACACTGTCCGTTACAAGCCGTATACAAAAATCTAGGTGTTTTATGGTCTTAAATCAACTTAAGGCTTATTATCAGCCTTTCTTCTTAATCTCTTCTTAATGGCGAAATTTCGGGTTCATGTCATACGACTTTTGCCAATCCGACTCGAATTTAGATCGCCCGTTTATGCTTATATCCAAATCGAGTCACTGGATCCCGAGCAATACGGGTACATGTATCGAAATCCCAGTCGATCCCGAAGTTTGGAAATCATAGATGAAAGAGTGAAGCCAAGTAATCGCTATGGTGCCAATTTGAGAAAGCGCTTTTTCAACTTGTTGCAAAAGTTAATTTATTTGGTTTCACTTGGGAGACGCTTTATTCTAGCGATTGCCCAGGCTTATCTTATATGAACATGCACGGGGCGCCACTCGAACCCCTAGTTTAATTCGTTAAAGTCAATCTAAGGCGATCGGGTTAAAGTTGTTGGGATCAGCCATGCAATGAATCAAATACAAAATTTTGCTATATATCAGAATTGATATGGCCTGACAAATATTTTCTAGTCTCTTATTCAGAGTTTAAAATATATTTAAAACATTCTTATTATTTATTTCATACATATTATTTTATATAGATGTATGGTATATTATTTTCCTTTTCTCTGTAGGTAATGTAAAATATTGGACTATATTACTCAGGATATTATTAGAAACTGACTTACAACTGTTTAGTAGATGTGCACAAAAAGTATTGTTTCTTAATAGAAATATTATTACTGAAAACCATGCACATGTTGCATGTGCTTTATCCTTTAGCTGTTTCATGCAAAATATGGGACCAGCAAGTATTAGATCTCTGCAGAAGCTTCTATTTACTTATCCCGCTAGCATTGAAAGTTGGGCAATGTTCATTGCAGGATTTTTATCAAGGTTTGTAAAAGCAAATCTCCTTTTATTTAACTTATAGTTGATATTTTATTATGAAATATCTTGATATAGTATAACTTAATATTAAAATTTCCTATAACTTGCATACTATGTTTGCTTTATTTCTATATCGTTTATATATTATTGTTATTACATATTAAATTAACATGAACACGGAGAACGTCAAAAACAGAGCTATCATTAAAGATTGTAAAGAGTTAAAAATTCTACCATAAAATAAATGGCGCTCCGTCGTCCAATTACTATTTACAATTCTAAACTTAAAACATGTTATCACTAACATGCAGAAGCTACCGACTTTTAGGTGAATCACATGTTACCGGATAAAAGATGAATTCTTGCTTCATATCGCGTCATAACTAAAAGACGAACGGTCATAATTCTTCTGAATTTTTAATAGTAATAAAAAAAATAGTAATAAAAAAATAAAGTAACATTATGCATTTAAGTCACATACGCTAGATATGTATAGAAAATAACAATAGCATTTTTTAAATTGGTATGTTTCTTTGTGAAAAAAAAAAAAATGAATTGAATCGAATGAATCGAAAAATGAATGAAAAAGGTTTAATCTGCAAATTAAAATTGTTCACAGGCGTACAATGAAAAAATGTAAAATGAACGTCGAGTGGTTCTTAACATTTATAAGTAACATACAACAGTCGTATCAGCCTACATATTTCATGGCAAAATGGTTAAATGACACTAAAATAAAATTGAAACAGCTCAATTAAGTGGGAAGATCTATTTTGTTTACAGATTGTAAAAGGTATTTTGTAATGTATGTACAAATTAATTTATACAGTGCTTTATTGTACTGCGTTTTTAAGAAATGTTTTATTGGAATTTAGAATTGTTACATTTTTAATCATGGATTATTAAAATATGATAGTGAGGGTTCGGTGTAATAGAACTAATACGTAAGGATACTTTTAACTTCAGCGATTTTTGATTAATCAATTGTGGTTCCGTATTTTCAGCAGTCATTTGTTATAAAATTTTTGAAAATGAAAAGTATACTAAATAAACTTCATTTGTTTGTCATTCATATTCAATATTTCTGTGTATTTAAGTTCGCACATTATTCATAGAGGAGGAAGAAAACAAAATTCGGTAATTTTTGGTAATTCCCCGGATAACTGCAATAACAAGTTTTCAAATATGCCGCAACTAAACAACCGCTATTGCACATAGTTTGATAAAATAATAATTGCTAAAATAATAAGTCAATTAAATAGTATCAAAATCATCAATATGAAATTTTTCATTGAAATTTTATAGATTTAAAATTGTGGATTTTTAGAAAAATTTTTTCTATAAAAATATGAATAAGAAAGCTAATATTCCTTAGGTTTTTTTCCATTGCATGCTCTTAAATTTCTTTAATACAAGTCTTATATATTAGTTGTCGGTACTTGTAGTATTAAAATGTTAGAAATTCTAGGAAGTAAAATAATAGAGTATCGTTAAGGAGAAGATTCTATCTTGTTTTTGTATTTTCAACATTTTTGTAAAAGATAAAGATTATATTGCGTCCGTATCGATTCTTGTTTCCTACTGATAGAATATGTCGTTTTATTTAAAGTATTTTATAGATTATGTAAAAAAACATTGCTCACATGTTGATAATTGTGCATCGAATAAAGAATACTAAGTAAATATTAACTTTATGATATTGTTATTTGGTTCAAGATTTCGTCCGTTTAGTCTTATTTATAACACAAGAGCTGTAATTTTACTACGTGCAGTATTACAAAAATTATTCGATTGATGTATGACAAAATCTATGGTTTCATTTAGAAAAATAAAAGGGATTTTTAAATATTAAAAACGCCACCACTTTTGCACTGGCCATCTACACTGGATCATATAATACGTCATTGGAAACCGCTCAATTTTGTCTAATGAAATCACTTTCTTTTTTCTACTATTTTAGGTATACTTACCCTATAGCTTATGCCAGTTGTATGGGATATATGTGAAATATCTAATATGTTATAAATATATAGAATAATATGTATAATATATCACGATTATATTACGTATCAATTTATACGTAAATTGAACATATTTAACTGGTAAGAAGCTATTCTTCAAAATAAACTTAGCCTTTCCTTATGATACAATAGTTTTGTATAAAATTGTTTCATATGTCTGCCTATCACTATTGAAACGAATATATTTTTCTCTTTGTTTTATTTGAATGTTAAAATTCTACCTTTTTATCGTTCTTTCTGCTTTATCGAATTCCTTTTTGTATAAATCTTCCGTTCCTTCGTATTCCTCAGACAAACGTGAAATGAATTTTCTTACTACAAATTTCCAATATTCTGTGTTTTAGCAGAAAATGTTGAACATTGAAAAAAAAATTGGGCAAACTTTTTCTTTTCCTTTAATCATATATTTATGGCTTCCAACTCTACAAGTTGCAACTTTGGTTATACTTATCTGTATTCTTTGTTTGCCATGAATACTTTATGGACACACGGCCAATGCGCAAGAAGTAACATCTGAGACGTCTGGCAAATATTTTCAGCATACAGTGTTCAGTCGTCTATGCACAAACGGTTTTAACGCAAATACTTTTCATCCTATCATGCAGAAATAAGCACTGAATAACAAACATTAATAATTTCTAAAAGCAAAGTCAGTTCGTTTAAAATGATACTTAGTAGAAGTATCAGTCGCCCAGTAGTAATTGGCCTACGATTGATTGGAATTTGGCCAGGTTCGTCTTATGAAATTATTGTCCGATGCATTTGGGTAGCTAACATGATGTCTGCGCAAGTATTTCAGTATCGGTATATAATAAAGCATATTAATTCTGGAAACTTGGCAGACATAGTAGACAGTGTGAGCACTACTTTGCCTTATAGTCTACTGTTCTTTAAAATAATTAGCTTTTGGATTAAACGCGGGTAAATGTTAATTCCTTTTTTACATATTTGCTGTTCACTATGTCAAACATAATAAGCAGACTGCTGGTTTTTATGCAAGTTCATATTTTTGACAGTATATCTAAAAAAGTAAAAACTTGCAAAAAGAAAATTTCTTCTACCTACTAAGTTTTATAGAAAGCACTATACTTTGGATATTTTATATACTTTTGCATTATGCACATTCTATTTGCACTTATCGCATTTGCACTTTTAAATTTCCTATAAACGCATAAAAATCGGCATTCTCAAATTAACATTATAAGTTTGAACATGGTGGAGATGAGTTTAAAAAGAAATTAAGTGGAAAATTGCTTTTAATATTTGTTCTTAACAATTTATGTGCTGCATGTATAACAATATTTTTCAGAATATTTAAAAACATATTGATAGGAATGTCTCGCGATTGGATCGACACTTCTACTGCCAAACTTAACGTCCATGTAATGATAAACAAAGCTGAACTTGCATACCGTTGTTCAAACTTAATTATTGGCGTATACGCTAGTGCCGTTTGTATATACGGCGGTATGTTCCTGGAATTCAGTCGTCAGGATCAAGATGACGGATTTAATATAACATCTCGACAATTGTTAATAAAAATGGACCTTCCGTTTGCATATTATGAAAGTCCAATGTATGAATATGTATTTGTTGTACAATTTCTTCAACTATTAGCTACTGGAATTAGCATTGCTATGTTAGATGCTTTGATAATTACATTGGTCAGTATGTTTTAACGTAGTAATCAAAAATACATTTATTTCACATTTTATCAACAAACTGCTGCACACAGACAGTGGATACAAAAAGTATTTGTGCATCGCTACGATTATTATTGCATTTGTATATTATAGTATATTTATATATTATTATATACTATAGTAGTTAATTAGATCCGACTATGATAAATTTCATATTATTTGGTAGTACTTTCATATAATTACAAAGATTCGATACTATATGGATATGAAATGTAGAATCTAATAAAAAATCGTCTGGTCGAAAAATAAAGCTACCCTTTGAATACCTTTTGTACACACTGTGCTATTAGTTAAAAATAAATAATATTACAGCCAGTTAAACAAATAATGCCTACTATGCGCTTTACAAGAGTTTTCAGTTCGTGTTTAACCCTAAATACAACTTTGTGTTAAGGTGTACCTATTTAACATACAGTGTACCACTTATCTAATAATTTAATAATTTTAACAATTATTCTGATCATTACGAGAGGTCACTATGAAAGATGGTAAAAGTGTATAGTAACTGTAAGATTGACGAAGTCGATACGCAACTAAGTGTATGTATGGGCAAACATTCGAAATAGTCAAAACAGTCTGTCTTGGAAATTCAGCCATAGACAAAAATCTTATTATTTCCTACATTTTTTTCTACTCTTTCGATTTATTTTTTCGATTAATTCGATATAAGATAGTAAGTAATATTTTGAAAAAGTAAGAAATAATTGAATGGAAAATTACATGACTGTAAAAATAAGATATCATTGAACATAAAAAAAAAAGTATAAAAAAGTTTTTGAACACCTCCATTTACGTACCTACGAATGGGGAATACTTAGGTGCTACGACGTAGAACGTTTTTTTACAAAGCTATGTTGCCGAACATCGGTGAAATATTATACGCGTATTATATTATGCCAAATATTATTTAGATACTTCATATTGGCGGACAAATAGAAATGTTACACGAAGCTCTAGAAAATATTTCTATCAAAGATGAAAAACATGGATCATTACGAAATGTCATTAAATCTTTAACTGATCATCATTACCGGATTATCCTTAATTCGGAATATATCGAAAAATTATTCTCGTATATTGCTTTGATGCAATTATTATGTAATACAATCGTCATATGTTGTATAGGCTTCTTAATAATAGTTGTAAGTAATATTTGCAAATGTTGTTTTTCCATGACATTAAAATATTATTTTTGCATTGCTCTTAATTAAACACATTTAATTTTTTTATATTAGTGTATAATTATGATTATATCTATAATTTATACTATTTTTTATATTATTGTAGGCGGTTAATTCATACGGTGACATAAAAATACTTATGAAAATTTTGTTATTTTATATCGCTATTACGTTGGAAGCATTTATTTTTTCCTACGCTGGGGAATATCTTAGTAGTAAAGTTAGTATTTAATTAAAATATATGCATACACGACGTCTTATCGAATGTATACAGTAACTATTAATTATACAAAAAGATACGTATAAATCTTTATCATTTTATTCTAGAGCCTGTCAGTTAGCAGTTCAGCTTACGGCTCTTCTTGGTACTTATTAGAACCTAGAAACAGACGTGTCGTGATTCTTCTTATGATAAGATCACAAAGAAGTTTAACGATTACTGCTGGGAAATTTATGGATTTGTCTATGATCGGCTTTGCAACTGTAAGCTTGATTTTTGTTACGATATAGTAAAAATGTCTTTAAAGGCATGGTGTTATGACGAATACAGTGACTCACGAAAGTATACGAATAGGCCCAGAAATTTTCTATGTATGTATATATTATACAAAAGGTTGTCAAATTTCATTAGAACTGTAACAATCTAACATATCAATAACGATAAGCGCGTAAATTACGCGATTTACGACCTTTTTTCCTGGATTTGTTGTTTATTTAGAAAAAATCCTATTTCTCGAACAATTGGCCAACCGCTTTTTGTAAAAGGTGGCGGTTTTGCAATATATTAACTGCCGCATCTGCCAGTTGATATCGTAGTAAACAGATTATAATCTGACAAATAACGCAGCGTTACGGAGATTTTCATTGATACTCTTAGTTGCTTGCTTTAGTCGGCCGTTGTGACTCGCGTTATCGAGCAGTACTATCACTCGTCGAGTTCAATTGTTGATATCGTCACTCGAATACATCAGTTGTTATTGATAATGCTCGAAATTAGTCATTTCGTCGGGATGAAGTAACTTATAAAGCGGATGAAATATTTGAATTTAAGATGAAGTAACAGATGAATTTGTAAGGCCCATGAATTGATCTGCACGCTTAGTAATAAGACTAAAGAACAACGTTCATTAATTCCGGAATAGACAAAATTTAATACATTCAAAGATAGTCATTTAGTAAATTCAAGATCATTTTAACATTTCGTGAATAACCACCTTTTGTAAATAAAACATTTCGTTGCAAGAATGCATATTTTCGAAAATATCGTGAGTAATCAAGTTAGAGTTCCGTTTGTTGCATAGTTTTTAGTAAAAAAATGTTTCTTCTAATGGACGTTTAAAAAAAAAATTTCCATTGAATAAAAATAAACGTATGTCGTGGTAGAAGATTGCTTTGATAAATAGGATAACACGAAATTGTTGTTGCGTATTCTTTAACAAACCGCGTAATAAAACGAAGGGCAGCATTTTTATACATACTTGTCAAAAACTTTTATTGATTTCGTTTGAAATATGTTTGATAATGTCAATATCAAATTGCTTATGTAATTACAGATTATGTATTAACAAAGAAAGGACGAAAGCTTTCGATGTCACAACTTGATATTGACGTATTATATGATTTCAAAAATACACACACAGTACGCATATTCGGTATACTGTATCACTCGTTATCACTTGTATTCTTTTAACTTTTTAGATTTTGAAAGCTTCTGCATCATATGTATCGGTATTGTATGCGATGTACTGATTACATAGAAGTACGTCATAAGGAATAAAATGAGTATATAGTATATATATCTATATATATACATTCATATATAATGGTATATATAATTAAATATATAAATGGACTGGAATATGATTGCAAATTTATAAATAACAATGTATTATTTAAATAAATGCTATATCATGTAAGGCAACAAAATTTAGTTATTGTATAACTAAACCTTATAACAACAAATATTCATTAATTGTACAAGGCGTTAAGAAATTCTACATATGTCACGACTATTATGACAAGATTCTACAAATTTAATATTAATATAAATTGGTTAAATCGCATTATTGAAACATCAGCCACATTGTAAGTTATCACAATAACTAGATGACATATTAGTGATTTTTTGGGTTTCAATATCTTCATTGGTGCATTGTGCTTTATTCTGAAGTTTCGTGAATATTGCAGTTCACTTTGTCAAGGAATTATTATTACCTTCGTCCACCTTTTTGGCTACCTGTGTACGTTTATCGAACTTTATCTGTCAGATCTCCCTCTCGAAGATCAGCTTTTCAGTCGCCCTTTGTAACATAGAATATAATATTACACTTTCCAGTATTAGTTTTCTATACCAAACTTTTGCATTTTCTTCAAGTTATAAGAAGTCTAATTTAATATGCAGTTGCATGTCGCGCATTTGCTTCTACACTTTTCCGTGGAAACCAGTAGTTGCAACAAAGTTGGAATTATATTTTGAGCAACATTCCCTTCTCCTATCCCCTAGTTCTTCTACCAGCAAGCCTGCAATCGTTGTAATATTATTTGCAATATTCATGCAGGCCCTGGGAATCCGAAACAAATGGCTGTCACTCGTGGATAATTTGCGTATGTTTCTGCATGATTTTCACGGAACGTTCAGTTTATCGTGAGACTGCATGTAAGTAAGGCTGCTGGAATCTCTGCCCCGTTGTAAATTTATTAACGGTGATAGTGATGCATGCGTGTGGTAATTACGTGTCAAGTCTTTGTATATAAGAAAGAACCCTAAAATAGTTTGAGCAATCGGATATAGTTAATTTTATGTGAAATGATATTAAACACGATTAGTCCGTCTGTTAAATTTGGCCTTCATTTTTGTGGTGTCTGGCCTGGAACACCATTTCAATTCATACATAAGTTATGTTGGGTGATAGCGATAATTACGCTTCAAATTTATCAATACAAGTATATCGTTATACATTATAACACCGATACTCTTATGAACATAGCAGAAAATTTGAGCATCACTGTGCCTTTCAGTTTAGTGCTTATCAAATTTTTCATTACTTGGACGAATTATGGGTAAGTTACTCTGTTTTCATTGAATGGATATTCATGAATAGAAATTCTGCCCGTACATGTGTCATATCTTCCGTATATCTTGTGCTTTAAATATTGACTTGTCTAGCATTATGGTTTTGTAGCATTATGGTTTTTAATATGATGAGATTTTAAAGATGTACACAATGATCTCGCACGGAAATTTATATTTTTATGAATACAAGTATTTTTTTAATGTTATTTAATTCTTGTCTTTCGGCTTCGGATAGTTCCCAGCTATCAACCTTGCAACCGTACACAATCTTTACACAATACAAGGATAATATTTTTCTTCAACACTTTAACGCTTTATGAATACAGGTAAAAGTGTACAATTTAAATAGAGATTTGTTTCACTACTGTTGTTGCAGTACCTTGGATATATATTGTCTCATATTATCCGTTCCACGCATTTTTGCACCTTTTAATTTTTGGAATCGTCTTTCTAGCTTCTTCAGATTGAGACAAAGGGACGAAAACGTGAATAGTTCAATGTCAATCGCTCAAATGAGCAATTTAAAATGAAAATTATTTTGTAGTGTTGAGTATTTTTATGAGTTTATGTTGTTTTGTCATGAATTAATCCGAGTTTTGAATTTAAGAATGCAACATACAAGAATTTATTTTTACGTGTAAAACCATCCCACGACACTACCTTACTGCCAAAATCAGAGATAACTCTCGAATAAAATTCCTATATAATAATGTTTATTTGATACAATTTAATGTTTATTACATGTATCAATACTTCACAGCTTGTTTTGCGATATTTTATCAACCATGGAAGAGGACTGTCAGAAATATGCTAATATGGATATAAATAATCTGATAACAAAAGCCGGGTTGGTCTCCTTTTATGCAACTAGCATGATCATGTCCTTCTATCTGGCGACTACGATTTATTATCTTGGCGGCACTATTGCATTTCAAGGAACGAACGATTCAATGTCTCGAGAGCTTCTTTTGAAAATGGATTTACCATTCGAGACGAGTGAATCCCCGAATTACGAACTTGTGGTTACTACACAATTTATTATTCATATCTCAGCGGCTTTTGCGTTCGCAACGTTCACTGCCCTGCTTTTCATGACGGCGAGTATAAATTTTACGTTCCTGTTGAGTAGTTACAGATGTATTCTTTGTTCAAAGTGTAAATCATGGAAAAATATTTATTTTTAACACGATTACCGTACTAAACAAAAGTTTTGTCGCATGAAATTGTATGGCTCTACTGAAGCTATCGTTAATAGTCTTATTGAAATTATTATTTTCAGATAGTGCACGTAGGGTGTCAAATCGACATAATGTGCCAGAATCTAACATATGCTTTTCCTAAAAATGAAAACAAGTTAAAATTTTTTATTGGTAGATATCAAGAAATCATTGCCTTTGCAGAAAAAATTGAAAAACTTTTTACGTATATAGCTCTTAGCCAACTTATATCAAATACAGTTAGTACTTGCTGCGAAGGATTCCTCATTGTACTTGTAAGTAATGACTATTCGATATGCGCATACGATACTTTACTTTTTCACTGCGTTGTGTACGAAATGAATATTACAGGCTGTAAACGATCAGAGTGGACTTGTTGTACTGATCAAATGTGTTTTATTTTATATAGTTATTTGCTCAGAAGTTTTCATATATTGTTTCGCTGGGGAATATCTTCGCATTAAGGTTGTTGCATATATTATCTTTTTGCTTTTTATTCGCACTATATTGGATATACTGTACTGAAAGAACACATAATATTTTTGATGAATAATTGTGTTGGGAACAAAATGGCTGCAAGGGCAGTCGATACCAATTATTTAATTATTTCTTCCTATAAATCATCCATAATTTTTATTAATTTTATTTTATTACATTTGTAAATATATATAATTCATATATAGAGCAAGGCGTTTAAGTGGAAACAGTAGTGCACGAGAGAAGTATGTTTAAGGTAAAGTTGAACGTTCGTAAGCAAGAAGGAAATGAAGAAGAGATAAATCCCCTTAAGGCTAATTATATCTTGTTAAAATAGTTTTTCTCTATTCTCAAGCAAAGGAGATTCATTCAAACAAATCTGTTTACATTTGTGCCAAATTGTAAAAGTGAATTGCGCTTAAGGTACACAAAGTGAGAAACCGTAAAAAATATATTACAATCGCAACTGTGCCTATATCTCTTTGACTTTGAAATGTTTATTATTCTTTCTTCGTTTCCTTGAGTTGAGTCGTTCAAATTTCTATAAGAGTACACTAGTTCTCTATGTTAAATAGTACTAAAAGACATATGTATTTCGTATTGACATGTCGCTTCAATGTGTAAAGATAATTAAAAGAGAGTTTTTAATACTTTTCATTTAAAATATTTGTTTCGTTATTAGAGCCAATTAATCGGCGACACAGCGTACAATATGCTTTGGTACGATTTACGTCCAAACAAGAGTCGACTTCTGATACCTGTTATATTAAGGTCTCAAAGAGGTTTCACATTGACTTTCGGAAAATTCTCAAACCTTTCCTTGGAAAGCTTCACAGGCGTGAGTTATTTGTTCTCTATCCACTTAGATCACATATATTTTAACTGGCGTGTAAAAACTACTTGTAAAAGCAATGGTTAAAGGAATTTTTAGGAATCTTAGGGTAAGTCACGCGCATGTAAATTGCAATGGGTATAAAATGTATTGAGCACACCACTATATTTATTACAGCATTCACATACTAGTTCATTATTAAAAATCCAATGAAGTTTCGTATCATTTAACAGTACTATCACGTGAATACAAAAATTGTATAGTATGAAAATGAAATTTACAGTACCCGATTGGTGCCTGTTTTATTGTAAAATAAGGGCGTGAGCCAATAATTTTTCTAGGCACTGTAATCAATACAAGGAGCAATATTACTTATTATTTAATATAGGTAATATATTTGCCTATAATCGTATATTTGCCAAATCGAAACTTATACCATATGAGTTTCTCTCGTAATTTTCGAAGATGTTGCAATTTTTTGCAATAAGTATATTCGCTTTTGCCTTCGTAATACATAATACGTGGTATTCGTTTCGTCTATCAGAGTAATTCGAAACTCATAGCTCTTTATAATTTAACTTTGTTATATGTATATTGAAAACAAGACAGTACATGGAATGTTCTTTTGGCAAAACAAGTGGCTTGCGACAGGCGCGAGAATAGGAGTATGTGGCACCTGCAAAAGCTATGCTTTAAAATAATTAATTGCGATATCCCTGATATCAATTATGCACAAAATATAGTTTTTCATTATTTTCAGTTAGATCATATTTCGTTTCATCAGAAAAGATATTATTAGTTTTAATACGTATCGTATTGGTAATAGGTTTCTTGTACCATTTCCTTTATACGATGCGTTTTTATATTTACTATTAGTCGGAATTCCTTTAGTCTTTGCTTTTGCGCAAAAATAAAATTCTATCAAGTCGGAAGCTTTTTCACGTTACTGTCTGTTTGATTTTCGACGGAAAATTATGCTTTTGCTTTGTCAAAATTATCGCTATTCAACGGACACACTTTTATGGCATTATTTTGTGTTTTACATTTATAGATTATGAAGGTTTCAGCGTCATATATGTCGGTACTTCTGGCATTATACTGAAAAATACAAATGGTAACTTCGATGTGGAATTATCGTGTCAAGTGTACAATTGATTTAACACTAGCTATTGTTAACTGGATTATTATACAAAGAATTACAAGCAGAAAAATAATATCATTGTTGTATTAGTAGTGATAAATAAATAGCGTATATAATGTTAAGGTGTACTTATTTAACATATAGTATACCACGTATCTGATAATTTTCATTTGTAAATATTTATGACGATGCGTTTAAAGAGATATTGTTTAATAGGACAGCGTATTTATAACTATTACGAAGGAAGGAATGTAAAGTGATGATAAATAAAAGACAATAATCTAAGGATTCTTTTGTAAAGTAATTTATCGTTGATATCGTGTGTATCTCTAAAATATTAAAAATTATTCTGATCATTACTAGAGGTCACTGTGAAAAATGGTAAAAGTGTATAGTAACTGTAAGTTTCATGAAGTCGATACGCAACTAAATGTATGTATAGGCAAACATTCGAAATTGTCAAAACAGGCTGTCTTGGAAATTCAGCCATAGACAAATTCTTATCTTTTCCTACATATTTTTCTACGCTTTCGATTTATTTTTTAAATAATTCGATATAAGATAGAAAGTAATATTTTGAAAAAGTAACAAATAATTGAACGAAAAATGACATGACTGTAAAAATAAGATATCATTGGACATAAATGAGAATAGAACAGTTCTGAAATATATTTACGCATCTCCAAATGGGAAATACTTAGGTGCTACGACGTAGAACGTTTTTTACAAAGCTATGTTGCCGAACATCGGTGAAATACTATATGTGTATTATATTATGCCAAATATTATTTAGATACCTCATATTGGCGGATAAATAGAAATGTTACCTGAAGCTCTAGAAAATATTTCTATCAAAGATGGAAAACATGGATCATTACGAAATGTCATTAAATCTTTAACTGATCATTATTACCGGATTATCCTTAATTCGGAATATATCGAAAAATTATTCTCGTATATTGCTTTGATGCAATTATTATGTAATACAATCGTCATATGTTGTATAGGTTTCTTAATAATAGTTGTAAGTAATATTTACAAATGTTGTTTTTCCATGACATTAAAATATTATTTTTGCATTGCTTTTAATTAAACACATTTAATTTTTTTATATTAGTGTATAATTATGATTATATCTATAATTTATACTATTTTTTATATTATTATAGGCGGTTAAATATATATGCGTGCATGACGTCTTACAGAACGTGTACAGTAATTATTAATTATACGATATGATTATCGAAATTAGTTATTTCGCTCTGTTGGAGTAACTTACAAAGCTGGTCAAATATTTGAATTTAAGATGAAGTAACAGATGAATTTGTAAGGCCCATGAATTGATCTGCACGCTTAATAATAAGATTAGAGAACAACGTTCATTAATTGTGAGACTCAGAATAGATAAAATTTAATACTTTCAAAGATAGTTATTCAGTAAATTCAAGATCATTTTAATATTTCGTAAATAACCACCTTTTGTAAATAAAACATTTCGTTGCTAGGAAGCATATCTTCGAAGATATCTAGAGTTCTGTATGTCGCATAGTTCTTCGTAATTAAAATGTTTCTTCTAATAAATGATCCAAAAGCTTTTAATTGAATAAAAATAACCGCATGCCGTGGTAGAGGACTGCTTTGATACATAGCAATACTAGGATAACACGAAATTGTTGTTGCGTATTCGTTAACAAACCACGTAATAAAACGAAGGGCAGCATTTTTATCCATACTTGTCAAAAACTTTTATTGATTTCGTTTGAAATATGTTTGATAATGTCAATATCAAATTGCTTATGTAATTATAGATTATGTATTAACAAAGAAAGGGCGAAAGCTTTCGATGTCACAACTTGATATTGACGTATTATATGATTTCAAAAATACACACACAGTACGCATATTCGGTATACTGTATCACTCGTTATCACTTGTATTCTTTTAACTTTTTAGATTTTGAAAGCTTCTGCATCATATGTATCGGTATTGTATGCGATGTACTGATTACATAGAAGTACGTCATAAGGAATAAAATGAGTATATAGTATATATATCTATATATATACATTCATATATAATGGTATATATAATTAAATATATAAATGGACTGGAATATGATTGCAAATTTATAAATAACAATGTATTATTTAAATAAATGCTATATCATGTAAGGCAACAAAATTTAGTTATTGTATAACTAAACCTTATAACAACAAATATTCATTAATTGTACAAGGCGTTAAGAAATTCTACATATGTCACGACTATTATGACAAGATTCTACAAATTTAATATTAATATAAATTGGTTAAATCGCATTATTGAAACATCAGCCACATTGTAAGTTATCACAATAATTAGATGACATATTAGTGATTTTTTGGGTTTCAATATCTTCATTGGTGCATTGTGCTTTATTCTGAAGTTTCGTGAATATTGCAGTTCACTTTATCAAGGAATTATTATTACCTTCGTCCACCTTTTTGGCTACCTGTGTACGTTTATCGAACTTTATCTGTCAGATCTCCCTCTCGAAGATCAGCTTTTCAGTCGTCCTTTGTAACATAGAATATAATATTGCACTTTCCAGTATTAGTTTTCTATACCAAACTTTTGCATTTTCTTCAAGTTATAAGAAGTCTGATTTAATATGCAGTTGCATGTCGCGCATTTGCTTCTGCTCTTTTCCGTGGAAACCAGTAGTTGCAACAAAGTTGGAATTATATTTTGAGCAACATTCCCTTCTTCTATCCCCTAGTTCTTCTACCAGCAAGCCTGCAATCGTTGTGATATTATTTGCAATATTCATGCGGACCCTGGGAATCCGAAACAAATGGCTGTCACTCGTGGATAATTTGCGTATGTTTCTGCATGATTTTCACGGAACGTTCAGTTTATCGTGAGACTGCATGTAAGTAAGGCTGCTGCAATCTCTGACCCGTTGTAAATTTATTAACGGTGATAGTGATGCATGCGTGTGGTAATTACGTGTCAAGTGTTTGTATATAAGAAGGAACCCCAAAATAGTTTGAGCAAGCGGATATAGTTAATTTTATGTGAAATGATATTAAACACGATTAGTCCGTCTGTTAAATTTGGCCTTCATTTTTGTGGTGTCTGGCCTGGAACACCATTTCAATTCATACATAAGTTATGTTGGGTGATAGCGATAATTACGCTTCAGATTTATCAATACAAGTATATCGTTATACATTATAACACCGATACTCTTATGAACATAGCAGAAAATTTGAGCATCGCCGTGCCTTTCAGTTTAGTGTTTATCAAACTATTTGTTACTTGGACGAATTATGGGTAAGTTCCTCTGTTTTCATTGAATGGAGATTCATGAATAGAAATTTTGCCCGTACATGTGTCATATCTTCCGTATATCTTGTGCTTTAAATATTGACTTGTCTACTATTGAAGCAGTATGGTTTTTAATATGATGAGATTTTAAAGATGTACACAATGATCTCGCACGGAAATTTATATTTTTATGAATACATGTATTTTTTTTAATGTTATTTAATTCTTGTCTTTCGGCTTCGGATAGTTTTCGGCTATCAATCTTGTAACCGTACATAATTTTTACATAATACAAGGATAATATTTTTCTTCAACACTTTAATGCTTTATAAATACAGGTAAAAGTGTAGAATTTAAATAGAGATTTGTTTCACTACTATTGTTGCAGTACCTTGGATATATATTGTCGCATATTATCCGTTCCACGCATTTTTGCACCGTTTAATTTTTGGAGTCGTCCCTCTAGCTTCTTCAGATTGAGACAAAAGGACGAAAACGTGAATCGTTCAATGTCAATCGTTCAAATGAGCAATTTAAAATGAAAATTATTTTGTAGTGTTGAGTATTTTTATGAGTTTATGTTGTTTTGTCATGAATTAATCCGAGTTTTGAATTTAAGAATGCAACATACAAGAATTTATTTTTACGTGTAAAACCATCCCACGACACTACCTTACTGCCAAAATCAGAGATAACTCTCGAATAAAATTCCTATATAATAATGTTTATTTGATACAATTTAATGTTTATTACATGTATCAATACTTCACAGCTTGTTTTGCGATATTTTATCTACCATGGAAGAGGACTGCCAGAAATATGCTAATATAGATATAAATAATCTGGTAACAAAAACCGGGGTGTTCTCCTTTTATGTAACTAGCATGATCATGTCCTCGTATCTGGTGTCTGCGGTTTCTTATCTTGGCGGCGCTATTGCATTTCAAGGAACGAACGATTCAATGTCTCGAGAGCTTCTATTGAAAATGGACTTACCATTCGAGACGAGTGAATCCCCGAATTACGAACTTGTGGTTACTACACAATTTATTATTCACTTCTCAGCTGCCCTTGCGTTCGGAACGTTCACTGCCCTGCTTTTCATGATGGTGAGTATAAATTTCACGTTGCTGTTGAGCAGTTACAGATATATTGTTTATTCAAAGTGTATATTATGGAAAAATATTTATTTTTAACACGATTACCGTACTAAACAAAAGTTTTGTCGCATGAAATTTTATGGCTCTACTGAAGCTATCGTTAATAGTCTTATTGAAATTATTATTTTCAGATAGTGCACGTAGGGTGTCAAATCGACATAATGTGCCAGAATCTAACATATGCTTTTCCTACAAATGAAAACAAGTTAAAATTTTTTATTGGTAGATATCAAGAAATCATTGCTTTTGCAGAAAAAATTGAGAAACTTTTTACGTATATAGCTCTTAGTCAACTTGTATCAAATACAGTTAATACTTGCTGCGAAGGATTCCTCATTGTACTTGTAAGTAATGACTATTCGATATACGCATACGTTACTTTGCTTTTTTACTGCGTCATGTACGAAATGAATATTACAGGCTGTAAACGATGAAAATGGACTTGCTATTGCTATACTCATCAAATCTGTTGTATTTTATATAGTTATTTGCTTAGAAGTTTTCATATATTGTTTCTCTGGAGAATATCTTCGCATTAAGGTTGTTGCATACAATATCTTTTTGTTTTTTATTCGCACTATATCGAATATACTGTACTGAAAGAACACATAATATTTTTGATGAATAATTGTGTTGGGAACAAAATGGCTGTAAGGGCAGTCGGTACCAATTATTTAATTATTTCTTCTTATAAATCATCCATAATTTTTATTAATTTTATTTTATTACATTTGTAAATATATATAATTCATATTTAGAGCAAGGCGTTTAAGTGGAAACAGTAGTGCACGAGAGAAGTATGTTTAAGGTAAAGTTGAACGTTCGTAAGCAAGAAGGAAATGAAGAAGAGATAAATCCCCTTAAGGCTAATTATATCTTGTTAAAATAGTTTTTCTCTATTCTCAAGCAAATGAGATTCATTCAAACAAATCTGTTTACATTTGTGCCAAATTGTAAAAGTGAATTGCGCTTAAGGTACACAAAGTGAGAAACCGTAAAAAATATATTACAATCGCAACTGTGCCAATATCTCTTTGACTTTGAAATGTTTATTATTCTTTCTTCGTTTCCTTGAGTTGAGTCGTTCAAATTTCTATAAGAGTACACTAGTTCTCTATGTTAAATAGTACTAAAAGACATATGTATTTCGTATTGACATGTCGCTTCAATGTGTAAAGATAATTAAAAGAGAGTTTTTAATACTTTTCATATAAAATATTTGTTTCGTTATTAGAGCCAATTAATCGGCGACACAGCGTACAATATGCTTTGGTACGATTTACGTCCAAACAAGAGCCGACTTCTGATACCTGTTATATTAAGGTCTCAAAGAGGTTTCACATTGACTTTCGGAAAATTCTCAAATCTTTCTCTGGAAAGCTTCACAGGCGTGAGTTATTTGTTCTCTATCCACTTAGATCACATATATTTTAACTGGCGTGTAAAAACTACTTGTAAAAGCAATGGTTAAAGGAATTTTTAGGAATCTTAGGGTAAGTCACGCGCATGTAAATTACAATGGGTATAAAATGTATTGAGCACACCACTATATTTATTACAGCATTCACATACTAGTTTATTATTAAAAATCCAATGAAGTTTCGTACCATTTAGCAGTACTATCACGTGAATACAAAAATTGAATAGTATGAAAATGAAATTTACATTACCCGATTGGAGCCTGTTTTATTGTAAAATAAGGGCGTGAGCCAATACTTTTTCTAGGCACTGTAATCAATACAAGGAGCAATATTACTTATTATTTTATATAGGTAATATATTTGCCTATAATCGTATATTTGCCAAATCGAAACCTATACCATATGAGTTTCTCTCGAAATTTTCGAAGATCTTGCAATTTTTTGCAATAAGTATATTCGCTTTTGCCTTCGTAATACATAATACGTGGTATTCGTTTCGGCTATCAGAGTAATTCGATACTCATAGCTCTTTATAATTTAACTTTGTTATATGTATATTGAAAACAAGACAGTACATGGAATGTTCTTTTGGCAAAACAAGTGGCTTGCGACAGGCGCGAGAATAGGAGTATGTGGCACCTGCAGAAGCTATGCTTTAAAATAATTAATTACGATATGCCTGATACCAATTATGCACAAAATATAGTTTTTCATTATTTTCAGTTAGATCATATTTCGTTTCATCAGAAAAGGTATTATTAGTTTTAATACGTATCGTATTGGTAATAGGTTTCTTGTACCATTTCCTTTATACGATGCGTTTTTATATTTACTATTAGTCGGAATTCCTTTAGTCTTTGCTTTTGCGCAAAAATAAAATTCTATCAAGTCGGAAGCTTTTTCACGTTACTGTCTGTTTGATTTTCGACGGAAAATTATGCTTTTGCTTTGTCAAAATTATCGCTATTCAACGGATACACTTTTATGGCATTATTTTGTGTTTTACATTTATAGATTATGAAGGTTTCAGCGTCATATATGTCGGTACTTCTGGCATTATACTGAAAAATACAAATGGTAACTTCGATGTGGAATTATCGTGTCAAGTGTACAAATGATTTAACACTAGCTATTGTTAACTGGATTATTATACAAAGAATTACAAACAGAAGAGGAATATCATTGTTGTATTAATAATGAAAAATAAATAGTATATATAGAATAAATATTAATAAAAATTGAATTAAAAAAGGCAAATTAAATTTATCTCCTGACGTCAATAATTTTATTATTTGCAATTGTTATTTATGTTATAATATGCCTAAGATATGTATCATTTATCTCGTTTTCAAATTTATCTCATTACGCTACGATGCAATTTTTCATTTATTATATTTTGTTAACGCCGTTTGTTCAGTTTTAAGAACTGAACTACTTGTTATATCATTTCTCATATTATATACTTACAGTTACATATTACTCTTCCGGCTGATCAAAAGCTGTGACCGTTTGACAAGAAATCTGAACATTAAGATCATATTATGCATTAGAACCTTTCGAAGAGAGATCTTTGCAACAACGTCACATCTTTTTCCCGCAGTGGCAATGAATTTTTTATTAACAATTGCCTGCACAGGATTCACGAACCATTACAACACTTTGCAACAGAAACACAACAACATCATTTAACACGGTATATAAAATACACGTATTTACTAATTTCGCTGAATGCGTAATATGTGTCTATAAAATTGCGACGAGTCAGCGGGTATAGATGTAAGTTCGTAAACAACGAATTTCCGTATAGCTAACATTGTACTTTTTATGACGTGGTAGAGGGCGTGAACGTTTTTTAACTTCTCTTTTCTATTTTCATTTATTTTTTCAAGTGTATGAAGATCGGTAGTTTGAGTTGGTAGGATTAGCTTGTTTCTATTTTAAATGATTAGAAATTACCATTGTGTTGATTTAAGTTTTGTAATTAACCTCTGAGAAAAATAATTATCTTTTAACACTTTGTGATAAAATGTGCGAGGGAGCGTCTGTTTTTAAAGCAAAAATTTTTAAAGACAGTTTGTTGGTTGAAAAGACGCCGATAAAATCACATACAGTTATTTATTTTTCTGATCGCGTTTATAACAATACCAGCAATATCATCTTCCATACCTAAGGTTTTTTCACAATTCATAAATTAAATGAAAGATTATGTGGACAAAATCAGTGCCAAATAATTCGTACTTGTATAGAATCGCTCGTGTATGAAATATCTAATATGCTGTAAATATATATCACACAGTGGTATAAGTGTATTTATATGTATATTGAACATATCTTACCTCTGTTGAAAAACTAATTTATCTTCTTCTTATAATACAATAGAGTTGTATAAAATTGTTTGATATGCCTGTCTATTATACCACTATTGAAACGAGTATATTTTTATTCATATTTTCTATCTTTTTTTTTTCTCATTTTAATATGAATATTATATGGATATTGTCGTTTCTTTATCGAATCTCTTTTTTCATAAATCTTCTCTTCCTTCGTATTCTTCGGACAATCGTGAAATGAACTTTCCCGCTACGAACTTTCGATGTCCTGTGGTTTAGCAGAAAATGTTGGATGTTGAAAGAAAATTGGATAAACTTTTCCTCTTCCTGTAATCATATATTTATGGCCTGTACTCGTACGAGTCGCAACATCGGTTATACTTATCTGTATTCCTCGTTTCCCATGAATACTTTATAGACATATAGCCAATGCGCAAGAAGTAACATTAGAGATGTCTAGCAAATTTTGTCAACATACAGTGTTCAGTCGTCTATGCATAAACAGTTTAGCGCAAATACTTTCCATTGTATCATACAGAAGTAAGAAAGACCGAATAATTAATCGTTTCTAAAGGCAAACTTGTCGGTCAGTTCGCTTAAAATGATACCTAGTAAAAGCATCAGTCGTCCAGTAGTAATTGGTTTACGATTGACTGGAATTTGGCCAGGTACATCGTATGAAATTATTGCCCGATGCATTTGGGTAGCTATCATAATGCCTGCGCAAGTATTTCAGTATCGGTATATAATGAAGAACGTTAGTTCTGGAAACTTGGCAGACGTAATAGAAAGTGCGAGCACTAGTTTGCCTTATACTCTACTGTTATTTAAATTAATTAGCTTTTGGATTAAACGCGGGTAAATATCAATTATCAAATATCAATTTCCTTTCATACGCGCTTACAATTTAGCGTAGGAAACATAAGTTGATTGTGGACTTTTACGGAAATTTATATTTTTGTAAAAAATTCTTCTACCAAGCATTGTATCTACCAAGTATTGTATTGTAGAAAGGACTGTACCTTGGATATTTTACATAGTCTCGTATTATGTATATTTTGTGTAATTTTGTACTTTTAAATTTCCTGCAAACCTTTAACGTATAAAAATGAACGGTCTAAATTAATTGGGAAATTAATTGGGAAATTATCACTAAAATTTTGTCTTATCAGCCTATGCGCTACATGTCTTATAATATTTTTCAGAATATTTAAAAATATGTTGGTGGGAATGTATTACGATTGGATCAACTCTTCCGCTGATAAAGCTAATGTAGATGTTATGATGAACAAAGCTGAACTTGCATACCGTTGCTCGTATTCAATTTTTGGCGTATATATTATTTCCGTTTTTATGTATGCCGGTGTGTTTCTGCAATTTATCCGTCAAGATCAAGACGATTTCAATATAACGTCCCGACAGTTATTAATGAAAATGGACCTTCCGTTTGCATATTATGAAAGTCCTGTGTATCAATATGTATTTCTTGTACAATTCCTCCAACTGTTAGCTGTTGGAATTGGCATGGCTATATTAAATGCTTTGATAATTACATTGGTAAGTGTGTTTTGATATAGTGATCGAAAACACGTTCGTTTCACAGTTTATTAACAATCTGTCGTACATACAGCGAGTACAAAAAGTATTTGTACGTCGTTGCACTTATTGATTTTGTGAAATTGTTTAATACTCGAAAATAAAGCTCGGCCTTTTTTAGAAAGTTTTTTTTAGAAACAAAGCTACGTGTGTGAAGTAAGCATGCTGCTTTGTTTGAAGTTTTGTACGTTTAATTTGCTAAAATCCCTGGTATATTTCTGAGTTTGGATCTCCCAGTTTTCATATAAAAAGCAAGTTTTTATTGTTTTCTTTAGACGTTGAATTAGCAAATAAAAAAGTAATTTCTATTTTTTACGCGTGACCTACATATAATATTTTTATGCAAATATTGGCTAAATCAAGTACAATCAGTTAAGATTTAGCGATATGCTTTGTGATGATTTTTAAGATATACCGCATTATAGAAGAGCGTATCTGTAATAAATATGAAAGAAAAAATGTAAACTGGTGATAAATGGAAGATGACAAAAAAAGATATTGGTTTGTTGTTGATATATTGTATATGCTTGAAAAATATCGACTCTTTTAACAATTATTCTGATCGATTCCGAGTGAAAGATGTTAAAAGTATATAGGAATTGTAAGACCTATGCAATCGATACGCAATTAAGTTTATACTAATTTTCAAAATTGTCGCAAGATATTTTCTAAAAAATTAAACCTTAGACAACAAATCTTCTTCATTTTTAATTTGTTTTGGTATTCTAATGTAAAATAATAAACGATATTTTGAAAGAGTAACAAATGAACGAAGGAAATACACAAGTTTTATAATATAGTAGATACATTATTTTGTAAAATTATGTTGCTAAAATTTGCTGAAATATTATATGTGTATTATATTGTAATAAGTATTATTTAGATATTTCATATCGGTGGACAAATAGAAATCTTACACGAAGCTCTAGAAAATATTTCTATCAAAGATGAAAAACATGGATCGTTGCGAAATGTCATTAAATCTTTAATCAATCGTCATTATCGGATTATTCTTAATTCGGAATATATAGAAAGTTTATTCTCGTATATCGCTTTGCTGCAATTATTATGTAATACAGTAGTCATGTGCGGTATAGGATTCCTAATAATAGTCGTAAGTAATATTTACAAACATTATTTTTCATTAATTGTTTTTATTTAAATTATAATTTTATTTATATTTTACATGTAATTTTTTTTCCTATTGATTTATGCTTACTATTACAATTATAATTTATACTATTCTTTATATCGTATTGTAGGCGATTAATTCACACGGGGATGTAGGAATAGTTGTGAAAATTGTATTATTTTATATTGCTATTATGTTGGAAGCATTTGTTTTTTCCTATGCTGGGGAATATCTCAGTAGCAAAGTTAGTATGTAATTAAGATATATGCATACACGACGTCTTACAAAATGTATACAGTAATTATTAATTATAAAAAGAGATACGTATAAATGTTTATTATTTTATTCTAGAGCCTGTCAATTAGCACTTCAGCTTACGGTTCTTCTTGGTATTTATTAGAACCTAGAAACAGACGTGTCGTGATTCTTCTTATGATAAGATCACAAAGACGTTTGACAATTACTGCTGGGAAATTTATGGATTTGTCTATGTTCGGTTTTGCGAGTGTAAGCTTGATCTTTGTTACAATATAATAAAAATGTTCTTTCTAATAGGTGTTTCGAAAAATTTTAATCGAATGATAATAAACGTATGTCGTGGTAGAAGAATTTACAATAATAATAATAATAATAATAATAATAAAATTCCACGAAGTAGTTCTTGCATATTTTTTAACGAAACTTTTGATAGAGCGAAGAATAGCTATTTATATGTATTTGTTAAAAACTTTTTAATTAATTTCGTTTGAATTATTTTTCAATTATGTTTCATGATGTCAAGATGAAATTACATATGTATTTATGTGTCAATAAGACAGAAGGCGGAAGCTTTTCATCTGACAATTTAATATTGGCATATTATATGATTTAAAAAATCATCACTTTTATTATCACTTTTATTGTTTAATTTTTTAGATTTTGAAAGCTTCTGCGTCATATGTATCGGTATTGTATGCGAGGTACTGATTACAAAGGAACACATAGTAAGCAATAAAATAAGTATATCGTGTATGATATATATCATATATATCATAATTATATATCGAGAGACAATATAGTAAAAGTAAGAACATCTAACTTCATGATTTTGAATTATTGCAAAATTACATACTGTGTTAAAAAACTTTTTAAACTAGCGTTAAATGTCGTCGAGGAAGACGTTATTTGATGTTGATAGTTTCTTTGCAGGTGGACACGTGAAAAATATAAAGATCAGCTACGTTTTTTAAATGCAATCGCTGCGTTGAATTTTCTTTATGCGTTGTTCAATGCATCTTATTATTTATAGGGAAGATATATAAAATTGACGATTGAACCTTATTTTTAGAATTATAAGCAATACAATTTTTTTGTCAGAAATATCTCTATATATATTAGACGGTGTATCTTTATGCAAATACATATTTTTGCAGGGAATACATACATTACATTTATGGAACCTAGATAGAAATTTATTTTGCCATTGGAAGATTTTCTAAATATAGTTTTTATTTTGCATATATAGATTTTGCATACGTACATATTCGGCTAGTGAAAACAAAAACGTTCTAAATACTTTAACTATATATCAGGTCTGTAAGTATGAAACCGGAATTTGCCTATAGATGGCCTTAGCTGATAATGTAGTTATCACTAAACTGCGTCATTGATGCCAAAAGTCTTTGTTGACATCTCGCAAACATCTTCGACTCAGAACAATACAAGCTTCATACAATAGCATAGTTTGTAATAGCGTCGAACATGTCGAATTTTGTGCCTGGAAACTACGATTTGCGGACAGCATTTTCTGTTACCATTTGAAGAAAACTGCTGCATCGAATGCTTGTCGAAGCTTACGGTGAGCATGCTCTTGGTAAATCACAGTGCTTTGAGTGGTTTAAAAAATTCAGAAGTGGCAATTTTGACGTGAGGAACGAAGAACGTGGATCAGAAGAGTGTGATCTATTATGAGCTGTTAAAACCTGGCGAAACCATTAATACTGAACGCTACCGACAACAAATGATCGATTTGAATCAAGCTTTGCGTGAAAAACGATCAGAATATCAAAAAAGGCAACACAAAGTAATTTTGCTTCGTGATAATGCACCATCACATACAGCAAAACCGGTCAAGGAAACGATCGAAGCGTTCAGTTGGGAAATACTTTCGCACGCGGCTTACTCACCAGACTTGGCTCCGTCCGATTACTATTTAATTTGCATCGATGGGACACGCACTTTCTGACCAGCACTTCGCTTCTTACGAAAATGTACGAAAATGGCTCGATGACTGGTTTGCCTCCAAAAAGCGACAGTTTTTTTTGGCGTGGCATCCACCAATTGCCAGACAGGTGGGAAAAATGTATAGCTAACGATGGGCAATACTTCGAATAAAATATTTTTAATCATTTTCATACAATAAACGTGTATTTTCTATAGAAAAATTCCGGTTTCATATTTACATACCTGGTACTTACTCGAGTTGTGTATTACGTTTAACGAAAACGCACAAAGAGTTCGCCTCGTGGTTCAACAAGCTGCTGCACGCCTTAACATTGACTTCCGTACTGGCTCAAAATTGTATCAGGTATTCTTCGAACAACTTCAACTCTATTTTGCACTTTTTCTTACAGATCGTATACGTTGTTTGCTCGCGTTAAATACACAATAAAGTTGTCAATCGCGTTAAATACACAATAAATGACCCCAAAATCAAAAATCCAGTGGATTCATCACGTCATTCATCTATCCATCGGTTTGCCAGGGTAATGTTAAGAAATTCTTTTGTAGAAAGAACAGTTTCTCTGAGAAACACTCTGAACAGTTTCTTTAGTCATCCATAACTTGAAGGTATACAGGACGGTATATCCATATATTCATATTTCGCATGTTCATATTTTTTACTTATATTAATATATAGATTTACCTCTTGTGTGCATGCATTTGCATGTATGAATAAAAGCTACGACTCCTAGAGATACTGTCCTGGAGGTGTCTGGCGGCAGAGCATAAGCAGTGTGCGAAGTTGTGGCAGTTGCCTGTCACGATTCGAGGCACTTGAAAGTATTTGGCGGTACCAGCAACGGAGTATTTTTGTGCATGAAATTCTGTTCGAAATCGGTTAACGTTAGCGGAGTACGTTGAAACGCCTAGAAACTATGTAGTATTGGTTTGAGAGGCAACGATTAAGAAGGTATGCGTTTAGTATCGTAAAAGAATGCTGTGTCCAAACGCAAATAATATTTGGGTAAGCATGGTTGCCAAGAGCGAGAAACATGCTAGGTTGGCCATGTTACCGGCAATGTATCGTCGTGATGATATAATGGCAGATAGTCCACCGCTATTTAGTCTTGTTCACAACTTATAATTGGGCCGAGCTCTCCAGTAAGGACCTCTAATCCTCTAGTAAGGCAGAATGCTTGAGCGAATGTTCGAAAAGTTGATAGCTCTGCGACTTACAGAGCTATGCGATGTCGATGATATGACTGTTTAGTCATAGCGCGAGATAGTTTACCGATGGTGACCGATCCAACGTTGCGTTGTCAAAGAATAGAAACTTTGTCTAAAGGATCTGGCCACGTAGCGGAGAAGGCAGTGGGGCCTTTTTGTTAAGCGGACTTGGATTACAATTGAATATTGAAATTTCTGATACGTATGGTAATACTGATTATCGGAGATGGTATACGTACAATCGTTCATGAACCATTGATTTCATAGTTTCCTCAAATCCTCGAATCATTACAGGTGTCCATGACCACGACTCGATTTATTTAATTATCAGTGTCATTTTAAATAGATTTTTGTTTGATGGATCCACATACATCTTATTATCTAATATTAAAGGCGACGTAGAAACAAATTAAACAATGTCATACATTGCAAGCGAGTGATTGTAGATTAGACTTTTTCATGAATAAACAATCTTTTATAATATTTCTGATAAAATATTTTTCCTTATTTTCTAGTAAATCAAACTTTGTTTCATCAGAGAAGGTATTTGTGCTATTTGTTTTATACGATGCATTCTGATATTTAATATTAATCAAAATTCCCTTTCGTCTAGTGTAATAAATTTTATTAACGCTGTTTGTTCAGTCCCAAGAACTGACTGATCATTTATCATATTATGTATTAACAGTTGCATATTAGACTTCTCCGCTGGTCAAATTTTGTGTCCGTTTGTCTGAAGATCTAAACATTAAGGTCCTCATATGCACTAAGACTTACGGAAGACAGATCGTTTGCAGTAAGGATAGGATCGTCAACAGCCCGTTCGTACGTCAGAAATGATGATCTGCACATACACCTTAATACGAAATGGGTGTACCAATATGCAAGAAAACGTGCGGTAGCACATAAACTCGGACTACAAAACAAGCCAAATCAACCGACTCAGATCACAAAACTAATCCATTAAGACGACTGAAAGGAATCGAACTTGCAGGACTCTGCACAAAACAAAATCTAAACCTAAGAACTCTGAAGGGTTGTTGCTGAACAATACATCCTTATTTATATTTAATATTTTACTAACAACTTTCGCTGCAGAATTTTTGAACCGTTACAACAATCAAACGAGACTATCATGATCCCTCAATACGGTAGGTATATACAGATATATGCAGTGAGATTTTACGGTCAGATTTTAAACGAAATGATCTTTACAGGCAGACAAACTAGCAGGAATACGAAGACTGAAATTGTTGGTCGAATCATTTATGGCACTTTTCGTGTCAAGCTGAATTAAAAATGAAAAATCTAAACGACTCGAAAACTGAAGGAAAAGCTGATACACAGCAGACTAAAATACCGTCACTCTTCAAATTGTACCTATTGATTTATACTGGTAATGTATCAGTAAATGTGTTCGTTGTCGCTAAAATGACAATACTTCCATATTTCGTGAAATCTATTTCTGCTCATCGTATTTCCGAAAATAGCTGTGCACAGTACCGGGTTTGTAGACCAATATTCATCTTTTTCTGATTTTTTTACACATCCCAAAAATTATGATAATTATGATAATTAATCCCAAAAATTTCTTCATTTCTACGACATCGGTATCAGTCCAAGCCTTGTCCTTTTTCTTTTCATTATGATTGCTTTGTTGATGATAATATCGATTTGTTTCTCTTGCAAGTAAGTTTAGCACTTCCTCTTCAATAAATAATTCTACGCTCGATCTTACATCTAAATGTTCACATAGTGTTTGTATTCCAGATTGTTCCATGCAGTCATGGAAAACGGGATTGGAATCATTTTGCGACCATTCACTTTCATCACCGTCGAACTCATCAGAAACTACACACACCATCATCGTCAGAATCACTAATTACTCATCTCTGCACATTTCGAAATCGTCTTTCTATGATATCACTTCCACTGTCCGACGATTTATTATCACTGTTACTTAACGATACTTAATATCAAAGTTACTATAGTTATAATTATCTATGCCCGACAATAGATCTGCGTATATTTCCTCGTCATTATGAGATGTTGTATAGGGAAACAGTATTATCGAGACAGCATATATTTTACAATTATAAAATGTTTCGTGAAATGAAAATCAGCTGATCTTAGTTATTACGTTCGGGAAGCAGCGAACTGTTTTTAGCGAATTTACCTAAAATGAGTTATGGAAATAGCGCCACATACGAGTAATGCGGTTCGACGACAGATAGCAGAGTAAAGTCACGACTACGTGACACCAGACGACAACCGCCAGCTGTCATAGGTGAATGGAGTATTATTAATTGTTGGGTTTTAATAGCACAGCGCACACATTCGTACGAAGGAAAAGAAAATTTATATTATATATGAAAAGTATATATTATAGGTAAATAAGAACTATAATCTAACTTTAACTCGTTAACTATTGGACGTATCAAAAAAACGATTTAAACTACTTATGTTACATTCGGAGAAACTCATTTGTTTTGCGCCAATTTGTTTATTTTGTTATTGACGAAAGGTTGTACGTAGGTGTGGATGTTGATGTTTCTAATTGGTGGAAAGTGTGCTAATTTAAATTACATTGTAATTTGTTTACATTATACTACAATTTCGTAGTAATTCAATTAGCTGTAATTACAATATCGTAATGATCCTCTCTAAGAGCATTTTCTCATCTTGAAGGTTCATAAGGTCCTCGAACGTTTTCCATTGTTTGATGTTTAGGATCAACCCTATAAGCAACATCTATATGTTTATACATAAATATCCATAATATTTACCCTGAACGTTCGCGTGTGTCGTATACGTTAAACGATAATGTCATAAATTATTCTTTGACAACAGTACCGTACCTCATATTTGACATCTTAGATAACAAAGAGAAGTGATATTTCCTAAACATTGGCGAAATTGACCCTCATTTTTTCGTCAATATAGTTCTCTCTCGCGTATTGCACTTCTGTACAAAAGATTCGAATGAAATTCATTTTATATTATGGTGACCCTCCCATAGTGGCGAGCAGAGGGATCACGGCAGAACAATTTTCGCACAAGTCCTCGTCTAACCATCCAATTCTTACAAATACATCCTCTGACCCGGGAATACTCCCATTGTTCCCGTATCTAAGGCACGAGCTAACTAAGAAATCTTACTGATGAATCCAGCAAGCACCGGACTATACGAAACTTCCCTTTCCTTCTTTTCCACTTTTTCTTCGTCTCTTTTATTTCTTCTTTACAGAGCCATAATACGATTCATTCGCATTCTTATTCTTTCTAAAAGATTCACCGCAAAGTTTATTCTTATTTGATTTCAATTTGCGATTTGCGAAAGTTTACTATTGTAATTGTAGCGATATGACGTGGATCTGTGGATTGATCTGTGGATCTGTGGACGATTGCAAGTGGATCTGTGACGTATTATTGTAACTCTTTTTTGTATGACATTCTTTTATATAATCAGATATGTATTATACATTATATACTTAATTACACTTATTCACACACACACACGCACGCACGCACGCACGCACGCACGCACGCACGTATAGATAATTAATCAATTATAGTAAATAGATAATTAATAAATAATAAATTTGCTCATATAACATTTTTATACACAATACTGTCCCAGACATTCGTGTAAAAATCTAAAAAACGCATCGAAACTTTTCTGATGGATTATCCTGAAATCCCAAGTCTCTTATAAATTTACGGTATAAAGAAATAAGGAGAAACAAGAAAGAAGAAGGTGTGAACTAGTGTGAAAAATTCATGTACATAAATGTACGTAATCCATTATATATTTACATATGTATTAAGTTGTCCCAAAAGTTTCTTTTGTTTTATAAGAAAATAATAAATTCACAACACTTTTTGTTTCGTATTATTTTATTAAATTATGTATGATCCATTTTGTTTTCTTGAAACATATGGAATATATGTCTTTAAAGGAGCAATTTATACTGTTAAAGCTAGTAAAAAATTGCCTGATACAAGTTCCTGCTGGTACAAAACTGACGTTATATGCCACACTTAAAATAGTTTCTTAATTCATTAATATGTGCATTTCTTTCATTTCATTTGCCGACCGAGTCATAAACGGACGGCCACTCCAAATCCCGAACAAGTTTTTCATTTATAAAACGTTATAGAAAATGTTTATTGATAGCGTAACCTGCAACAGTAAAATGTTAACTATTTCTTTCGATTAGTTTTTAGAATATCGGACATTGTAAGTATGTAAAAGAATTTTAATATGAAAATTGAGAACGTGAAACAAGAAGTCCTTCTTTTGTTTTCAAAACTTGTATTATCATTATCGTTATGCTGCGGTTCAAGCTAAAACTTGTTCGGACTTTAGCATGTTAAGCGTGTTAAGCGTGTTATGCGTATTATTCGTTTATTTCGCGGTACAAATAACATATAGCTAGTGGAACAAAATCGATCAAAAGCTATTACGAGAGAAAAATTTCTGTCTCCGCTCTACTAACAGATGTCCAAAAGCAAATGGTCATTGGTCAAATGGTCAATGGTTACCGACACTAATTACTAACGCTGTAGAATGTAATTAATATTATAACATTCACTAATTATACGAAAAACGTTTAATTTTTTTTAAATACTTTCTTTTACATAAAATAAATAATCATAATAATTGAAACAAGACAGATATTTTCTAAATTTCATTCCAATGATAAGATGAAATAGTTTAACTTGTGGTTCATTTTTAAGTGCATTAAATTCGAATACATTTTATTCGCAAAAATAGATTCTTGTGGAGCAAGATATGTTGCTAGCAGTACATACGTATGAAATAAAAGCATCGTCTTTTATTGCGTTTATTACCATATGCAAAATTTACAATTTTGCATATGGTAATTTTGTTACAATAATGTTAAATGCTAAACAATAACGTAACAAATTAGCAACGAAATGATGGCTGAAAAATTAAGCACTCGTAGTTTTTATATGACAAAAGATAATAATGTAAAAATTATTGCTTGAATTTTAGGAAATTCTAAACTTATAAAATTATATCTTTGTATTATAATATCAGAATACACATAATACAAAAAGCACTAACAAATCAGGAGTGGAGGCACTTGTTACCTTTTGTTTTTGTCTTTGGTCTTATGAAACACTTTCTTTATTTGTAATATTTGAATGTAAAATACTAAAAATACTAAATAATACGTACAGAACTGCCACTATTATTATTCACTCTAAAATTAAAGTTCCGAAAACAAACGATTCAATAATATTGTATACAAATGAAAGAAAATGCGTTTATTCCCGGTTTAGTAGTAAACTAGCGAAGTTTAAGAAATTTTGCACGCAAGTTCTTATTCCACGATGTTTGCCAGTTTCTCGTGAATTTTCTTCATCGCGTGACTCAAATAATTTATCGTGCGCTCACCTGTGCCTGTCGTACATTTATACTTGTATCTTTTATGAAAATCACTTTCCGCTGCAAATAAAATTGAGATTGCATTACAACTCGAGCAGCACTTTCTGTAGTTGCGCCTGTTCCCAGCAAACCTGCAATCACTTTAATATTATTTGCAACATTTATGCGATCATCGCGTACGGAAAGAGCAAATGCTTATCAATAGCGAATAAGTTCCACAACTTTGAACGCTAGAAGTGTAATTTTGTTACAAAATTTTCAGTCTAGCGTGACGAGGTGTAGCAGCACGTTCATGTTTTATAAATCTGTCGATGGTGATAGTCCGAGTGCGGATTCTTATGCAAATTCATATTTTTCTGAAAATAATTTAAAAAGTCGCACCTAAGCAGAAGTTTATTTTGCCTGTTAAATATTATGTCAGGTGCTGGATATTTTGTACGGACAGTGGCGGACAAAAGAAAGTTTGTAAAATAAGAAGAATAAAATAAAACCATAATTTTAAGCAGCTGATTTATATATAATAAAAGAAATATATATATATATATATATGTGTGTGTGTGTGTGTACCACCATAATATACAGTGGATTTCGCTTGTTTGAGCCATCGCTTAATCTGTGCAACACTTTATATGAAACAGTGTTGAAAGAACAGAACCTAAAGGAACGAATTGTCCTAGTTATCTTCTATTAATTAATTAAATTAATTAATTAATAACGTGTCGTTTAGTTGGGACAGGTGATGTATGCGAAAGATAGCAAATGGGACAGCACAGGGCGCAGGAACAAGAAGACTAACTCTTCGCTGTCGCTATATTATATTGCAATATGATCTTATTTGCAACGTGACACTTTCGGGCAAAATGTATTTCTCTGCCTTGCCATCTTTTCGCGAACGCATTGTTTATGTTTTGCATTCCTCTTCTGTTCGTAAATGTGACAGCATGGTTTTTATATAAATTGAGTCAACGATGTTCACGTATCTTTCCTAATACGTTGTGCATTTTCTTGTAATTGGATTTTTTATGGAGACTCTAAAGAATTGCATTGATGAAAACATTAATAATATCGATGGTTATTGACAAAGAATGAAGATAGTTTTGCACGAAGAATATGTATATACGTATTAGACATTTACTTTACAAATATTTAAATAAACGCTTCATTATTCATTCAAGCTGTAGTTCGTTTTATATAATTTTGACTACGGTATTTACGTATCTGATAATTCGCATAATAGAAATAGTCGCTTAATCGAGTCAAAAAACGCTAGTCCCGATATGTCCCAAATACATATATGTCGAAATTCACTGTATAACACAGGATAGATGATTGTTATCGATATGATAAAAAAGCCTTACGAAAGTTACGAAAATTTCGAAACTAAACTTCCCTTTATCCGCAACTGTGTATTTTAGCGTATTATGTGCATTCTATGCATCTTTCTGCTTTTAAACGTCCCTTAAATGTATAAAAATCCGCAGTCTAGTGATAGTGGTGGAATGGAATGGGAAAGTAGCTCGTTTGGTGGAATTTTATCAATGAAAGGTCAAAGTTTCAAACGGTAGAAGCAGAAGGAAACAATCAATTAGTATGAAATGGCTCCAATTAATACAATCAGTCGGTCCGTCAAGTACGGCCTTCATTATGCTGCGTCTTGGCCAGGAGCCCCACTCTCAGTTTTATGTAAACTCTTTTGGATGATCGTCCTTGGTGTAGGACAGACTCATCAATACAATTATATAATCAAGCATTACAAAGTTCAGACTCTTATAGAAATAATAGATAATATAAGTATTTGCCTGCCGTTTAGTTTAGTATGTATAAAATTAGTTATTGCTTGGACACATCAAGGGTAAGTTGTTTATTCTCATTATTCTTCAGACAGATATTTAGATGTAGGTTGTCGGAGAAAATTGTGATCTCGCTATAAATAAGTATTAAAGATAGAAATTCATAGGGATTCGCCAAATGTTAGTCACGTGAATTTGACGCGCTAAAACAGCTACCAAGTTCGTAATTTAACTAAATTTATAAGCGTGTTTACAATACAAGTCTGCGAACAGACAGAGATATACTACGCAATAAATATTGGTCGAATTTGTTACTTAATTTTTCAACTAAAACACAATCCTTTAATGGATGCGTTTCTTTGCGAAAGTTAAACTAATTATTTCTTTGGTCTAATTATTTCATCGAACTGTCTATTTCTTCTAGGCATATTAACTTTCAGCAATGTAATAAAATAACGACGAATTTAGAACGAACGACTTGGAAAATAATTATATCCTTAGAAAATTTCTTGCACTTGTGGCATCATATACAAAATATATATCGTGCTTTAAATTTTTTATACGAAATAACTTGTAAATTTAGCTTGTAAAATTTGTGATACTACAGTCGATACAGTTCACTTATAACATACTCATTTCTAACAATATTTAAATACTAAATTTATTAATATTTAATTCTACATGTTGCATCACACAAGGATTTATATCCAAAATATTATTTCACAGCCTGCTTCACAGTATTTTATCAACCATGGAAGAAGAGTGCCAAACATATGCTGTTATGGATACAAATAACTTAATATCGAAAACAGCGCATTGGTGTTATCGTTTGACGAATATTATAATAAGTACCACTATAGCATCCACGGTTTTTTACGTAATCGGCGTTTTTACTTCCGAAGGAGTTAATGCAACGGCACCTCGAGAACTTTTATTAAAAATGGATTTGCCCTTCGATACTAGCAAATCGCCCACTTTCGAGCTTGTGATAATTGTACAATATTTTTATCAAGCATCGTCAGCTTTTATATTTGCTGTATTCACAGGTCTCCTTTTGATGATAGTAAGTATTAATATAAATACTTTTTCAATACTATTCGATTCTGCTTATGGGATAAAATATAAAATTTAATTTTCACGTACTTTAGAAATAATCTTTTAATACAATTTAACGAATCAAATAAGAACAACATTATTTTCTAATGTTAAAAGGTAACATAAGTGGACATTCGTTGTTTTTGTTCATTTATTAGTTTAGTTTTTTAATTTAAGATAGTATCTCTATTAAGTAAATCAGCTATGAACAACATATTTGATAAGATTTTTAAAAATATTGAAATAGCTAATATTTTGGAACTTTTGTATATACTGAAGTACATATGTACATATGTACATGTATGTACAGTGAACTACCCAATTATCTCCTAAACTATTCGTTTTTGAAACGAACGTTTCAACTAAAACATTTTGTTTCTTATCTTATTGTGGCGAACTATCTTCTGGCATTTACGATCTTTTACTTAGGATCGTAGTTACACGAGCGTTGAAACAATCACTGTCGCAAGGATCGATTTGAAACAGGGCTTGGGTTTATTCTTTGTAAATTTCAGTATAATAGGCAATAAATATTCACACGAACAAGATGGATGAAATTTCGATCTTCAGTCATACATTATTGAAAACGGAAAAAAAACTACTGGAAGATTATATATAGAATACATGTGCATTTCATACGCTTTAAAGTAAACTTTAACTCGTTCTATATATTTCGATCAATGTTTGATGAATTTCATCTATGACAAATCCTTTTAACCGATGTGCCAACGTAGGTCGCAAGTAATCGAGACCTTTGCATGGCGCGATGAGGATTCTTTCGGCGAAAAGACCTCTTTTTCTTCGTACGAGGTCGAATGGCTAGAGGCTTTTTAATTTTCGAAAGTCTTGCTGCTGTAGGAGTAGCTGCACGAGAGAATTGCGTTTCTAGTTTGATACGGGGACGTAAAAAATAACACTGAAAATTGTAAAGGCTATCCATTATTTCATAAAAAACAAATGACAAGTCGACAGGTCTATGATCAGATCCGTAGGAATAGATAGAATACAGCAATGCCCATATCGAACGCATGACAGACGATGTTGTACCATTTGCTGCCTGCCGTCAACGGTGGGCAGATGTCAAGTTTGATGACTGTAATTCACGTGACTGCTCGTATCTCGTATGCAACGAAATGCAATGTTCCCGTGTGAGAGATATAATGCGCTTCGTAAAATCCATTTTTTTCGACGATTGTGCGACAGCTGTGTATGTGGTAGACAAGGTGTTTCATTCTCAGGGTTAGCGTAAGACGATCTGCTCGAAACAGAACAAGTTGTATTTGAAACACTTCCTCAAATAACCCATAGTTTAGGAGATATTTACGTTGATTGGTTAAAATGAATCATCCTGTATGTATAGGATGTCGCGCATAACGTGATCAACCGATTGAGGGATGATTCTACGTAGATACATAAGTCAGAAATGTAGAATAAGATCCTCTTCTTCGAGGCCCCGTTTTCTGGCAAATTCATTTTGAAAATTTATCAAGTATGCTTGAACATGGCTAATTCCGGGCTGAACAGGAGAAAATAATCGGCAGGAAGTTATTCTACGTGTAAAAGTAAGTCGAAAATGTAGAATAACATTTCTTCGCAAGACGTTTTGTTTGCAAGAAAAATCAATTTGAAAATTTAGTACGCGCATGTACAATTCTTAACTAGACATGTTTAAACCTTATTTTCTCGAAGAAACCTTAAACTGAAAAATTTCATTCCGCGTAGAATAATCGTCCTGCTAATTGTACATTCATATCCAATCGGTAATCGTTAATTAATCAAGTTCAAGTATATTAGTATACGAATAATAAAAATTAACTCTGTAAAGCATCGAGTAGGAATATCTTTTAAAGTATTTTGCCTTGAAAGTGTATACTTCTTTGGGTTGTTTTATTTAACAATTTTATATTATTATTTGTCATTTTTAGGTACTTCATATAGGTTGTCAAATCGATGTTATGTGTCAGACATCGTCAGCAATTTCTTATAAAAATGAAAAGCAACTAAAGTTCTTCATTAGCAGGCATCAAGAAATTATTTTATTTGCAGAGAAAATTGAAAAGTTCTTTACTTATATAGCGCTTAGTCAACTTATAACGAATACTTTAATTATTTGTTGCTTGGGTTATCTCATAGTGCTTGTAAGTAATGCACCGATACAATAACAATAACAATAACAATGACAATGACAATGACAATGACAATGACAATGACAATGACAATGAGGAAAGTTCATGTAAACACATGCCCGATATGATCCTGTTTTGAATTAACAGCTTGTTTTGTGTCGTAATAGTTGTTTACCCTCAGAGAAATTGCTAGAAATGACCAAGTCCAATTTCAGTAGAAGCGTGAATGCGTCGCATTATAAATTGTCAAATTTGTTCGAACAGCTTGCACGTGTTTCTTGGCAAGTTTGATCGTCACATTGACAAAGAGTTTCAATAACGTTAATCGACGTCTTATAAACGAGAGTTTTTAAATGCTCCCACAACTAATGATAGAATGGGTCGAGGTCTGCAGAGCGAGCTGATCAGGAAACGTAGTTACCACGACTTATCCATTTTTCGAGATATCCGACTACTGAGTTGAACCACCTAATGTCTAGCGTTACAAAATAAGCTGTAACTCAAACTGTGCTGAATCAGCCCCTGCCGCACTTCCCACATGTTCTTACTTGTCCTGTATACGCTATATTAACTTGTACCGATATATCAAATGCTAGCCTTTATTTCATTGTTCATCCCTTATTATCTACTAACATCTAAAATCCGAACAACGATATGAATATCATAAAGATATTTTAGACACAGACTTAGGTGAGTTTAGACGTAGATGAAATCATACATGAATACACCTACACTGGACGAATTTTCTATTTATTCGGAATTAACGCATCGTACGAAAAGAAGGCATTCTGGATCTTCGATATATTGATTCGTGTAAATTTATCGCGTTTCGAATTGTGCTACCAGCCGAAAACATTCTACATATACAGTATGTATAAAAGAAGTTTAAGACATTGTGTGTTACAGATAATACATATTGAGAATGGATTCCCTATGTTCATGAAATGCGTTGTATTCTATATCTCCGTTTGTTCGGAAGCATTTGTATATTGCTTCGCTGGAGAGTACCTGAATATCAAGGTTATTAAACAATGTACTGAAATACCAAATCGATCAATTTCTGGTTATGCGATTACCACGGATAGCATAACGAAATGATAATTGATATTACGATCTATGTTAGATGATACTTTTATAATACATAGTTCAATTTCGTTTTTATAATACAAATATTAATTTAGAAAATACTAATTTGTTAAACATTATGTAACAACAAGAATGCAATATGCAGTAAGCTTCTCCAATATCTTTTACTTATATAGTTGAAGATGATTATTATCGTATACAGGAGGTTTTGTTATCTTTGTTCTTATCATTACATAGATTATTAAATATCTTTATTTTTATCGTACATCCTACTTTTTCGGCTTTGAATAGACGTCCGATTTGAAAACGTATCACCTACTTGAACTCTTTGATTCTCCGTTGAAATCTACAATTTCCTTCACAAATAACAATGCATAAAATATAAATTTTTGACAACTATATATATATATATATATATATATATATATATATATGTACTTTCGAAAATGCCACGACCAGGATTACTTTGAAAGCAAAATGTTGCAGTACATATTCCTCTTTTCGTTTGTATATTTATATTTATAAACATTCTGGATGTTGTAGTTTTTCATCTATTCTTAAATCTATACTATATATTAGCGCCTTGCCATTGACACGAGCTGTCAATCTGGTCGATCTGATAATATTAAATGCATGTATATTTTAAAATCAATTTTTTGTTTGTTAAAAAAATTGTTTGTTCTTTATTTACTTTTTTATAGAGAATTATACCACTAACTGGAAAGTACATTTTACGGGTAACCTGTATAGCAATATTAGTTATTAATTTATTTGCGTACTTGGTTATTGCCTTCCAAACATAGTTGAATACGATTTGCATATGATAATGAAGCAATTGGCAAATGTTAATTAGCACGTTAATATAGTTACGAGGACATGGGAATTGAGAAGCACGGTAAGCCGGTAAATTTTAAGAGTGACAACAGTTAAATAAATTTGTACTAGAATAATCTATAATATTTCGATGAGATTGAAATAAAGTTGTTTCTTTTAGAAATGTAATCTTTCTCGTATAATTATCGTACATTCTTTCAATAATTTGATGAATTTTAAGACTTATATTTTATTTATTTTCTACTACATTTTATTACATTTGTGCGTATATAAATTCATGTTCGATAATACACGAGTATATATGAGTGACAGATGGCTCACAGTTAGCTACTTTAAATTTTCAACAAAGCGATGTACGCTTAAATTTAAATATTTATTTTTCAATCGGAGGGTTGAAAATCAGCTTGAATTTCTTTAAAGTATAACCATAGGTAGAGCTAAACAAACAGAAGATATAAATATAGTGTTTTTATTGTTGTTATATACATATAATATATGCATTATCCGTTCCATATGTATTAATCTATCATTTTTCTGAGTTGGAGAAGTTTATTGATTTCCTGCCTGGTTATTACGCACGTGTTTGGTTTTCCCTTTCAGTTTCTAGTTAATATTGAATTATAAGCTAATAAAGTCCATTGATACGTTCTAAGGAATAATTCCAGTTTTTGTCTTGGTTTGTCGATTATGAAATATCATCTAAAGTCGAGTTGGAACTTCAGTTGACGCTTATTATTTGGGTAAAATCACGACAGAAAGATATAATAAAAACAAGTGAGAAAAGATAACAAAAGTTCGTTTATCCAAGCCGGAAAATAATAGTAGACTAAATAATTTTATCTTACATCCAAATAATAATAAAATTGACATACACCGATCGCTGATATTGGCTATAAATGAAATTGCAGTGTCGTGAATCATATATTTAATAAAAAGTTTGATATTCCTCATCTTTTATGACCTTTAGTAAGTCGATTGGTATTCCGTATGTCAACTTTTTTCATTTATAGCGCGTTACATATAATGTAAGCAATACTCGAAACCTCAAGTACTAGTTGCACAATTAAACTAACAGAATTGCTAATTCGAATAATAAGTATGCCAACATAAGTTTCAACGTGATGATGCGTTTTTTAAAAATACAAGTATCTCATATAGGGTAAAACGGGGTATAAAATGAAGAATAAGCTGTCTTATTTTGATGTAATGTCTACGAGGAAATATGAAATTGTGACATTATAATCGAAAAATAAATTTTCGTTCTTTGAGAAATACTAAAGTTCGACATTCCCCATTTTTCCCGCGGACCCTTCGTATGTCTACGACTACTACATACTTTTCATGTCATACTATGTATACTAATTCTTCACCAAGCGTATGTCTGCAATGAATGTCTTGTAACTTCCAGATACATTTTCGAATCATTTTTTAATTTTGCTATTATAACTACAATAATCGTGCGTAAACTACATTACACCGCGAATAAAACTTCAAAAACTTACGTATAATGCACGCAATGTATTCATAAAAAAGTCTTGTGGTAAGTAGAATACTTTCGTGAGACGTCGCGTTCATTAATTATAATGACAAAGCTGTGCAATTTTGAGTTATGAATCTAAAATTGCAAATTGAAAAAGGAACTAAAGATATGTTGACCGTAATATGTAAATATTCTCTACGCATATATATACATATATTCTAATTTACAAAAACGTTAACTAGGTGTATAACCGTATATAATCTCCGTTTTACCCTATTTTTTGATATCTTATCCCTAAAATTCCATTTCGTTTTAGAGTAAATTGATCGCGGACACTGCATATGAATTTCTTTGGTACGATACACATCCAAGCAAAAGCCGACTTTTAATACCTGTGATATTAAGATCTCAAAGAGGATTTAGTTTCACTCTTGGGAAATTTGCAAATCTTTCCATGTCAACCTTTGCGGCTGTAAGCTGTTTATAATATGTGTTTTGATATAATATGTCATTTGAAATACTTGCGAGAAAATTGACGATAATTCAGCCGAAGAAATAACATTTTTTTCTACTTTTAGATTATGAAAGCTTCAGGATCATATATATCGGTACTACTTGCAATGACCTGAGAAAGAGATTCGTAAATACTATACAATAGTTTATCGTAATTTACGTATCTTAAATTAATTAGTAAAAAATTGTTATAGCACAGGAAGGCACAATATGTCGTATATGTAAAAATAAAGACAAAAGAAAATGCTAAATGTGGAAGATTCGTATGAAGATCACGGAAAAGAAACGTGATAAGTACATTTTCGTTGATTTTTTATTTCAATGTCGCTATATAATTAAAAAAAAAAAAAAAAAAAAAACATATTTTAATATAAAAAAACTAAAAGTAAAACTTATCCAGACAATAATGTAAATATCAACTTTATTTTTAATGTCCTTCAATATTTTGATATTAACACAAGCAATATTTTGCACTGTTTTTTCAAATTATGAGAAGGATGGAAAAAGAACACGTGTTTAGTGTCAAAATCAAGTAAGAGAACAATTTTAATAACACGAGACTAATTGACAATGTAATGAATTTAAAAGCTATCGTTCTATAAAAAAAATAGAAAATGCGACTTATCGTTTTCTTCCACCGTAGTCTTCATATCTAAATAAATGCTCCCAAAGATGTCAATGGTACGAGAAAAATAGTCGATTAAACATATTAATGTACAGGTTGTTCTAGTGTGTAAAGGACATCTAAACACTGTATTTGTTTTTAGCGATATAAGAAGCGTTTCAGGCATAACTTGAGTGATTTTGAACGATAAACACCGTAGGAAGAAGAAATTTTTTACCGTTGTTTTCTTAAAACATTTCAACGCCATCATCGTCATTTTGAAGACAAGAATAGCTATCTTTTTTCTAATATATTTGTAACAAATATCGAGGGCGGAAGTTTTGCGGTAAGAAAAATTTATGTCTTTTAGATAAGCGAAATTTAACAATTTTCTCTTTTTGTATGGATTTATTTATCACACCGTCGTGGATCGTAAATATTTTTTAAAATTGATCTGTTGTCAAAGATCGGTGGATACGTAGTATTTCACGTTGCGCCTCGAATGAGAAATTGTGGTTGTAAAAGGTAATATTAGTTTGTGTACCGCTCTGTTTCCTGAACTATCAGTTAGGAAAGAATTTATCGCAGATACACTGTTCCGTGCAACTAGTTCTATTTTTTGGAATAAATAACTTCTATTTTATATCGGTAAAGATCTTTTTGTACGATAAATTTTGAATCTAAAATATACGCAATAGAACTCAATTTAAAAAGCTGAAAATATCTTAACTTGCTTGCTTATATTTATAGAAGGAAGTGGCCAAATATGGAATAGCATACCTAACAGAGAATTTTTAAAAGTCTGACAAATGAATATCTGTCAAACGGCTATAGACTGTTTCACTGCTCGCTCTGCAAGTGTTTATTTTGCCAAGAACTTTTTTCGTAGTATTCTGATGGAGATACGTGGATCGAATGTCTGGTTCGGTGTAACAAATGTGCTGGTGCAGAGTTTTGCACTTGGATATACGATTACTGCAAATAATTCAAAAAAAAAAAATGTGTTTATAACTAACGTTCTTTGATCAGTGAAAAAAATAAAACTATCTTTTGTTTGTTTTCCGGAAAAATATTGTAGCCGGTGTCAGTGTTTCATATTTGACTATTTAGTTAAGTACAATTTATGTTTTTTCAATGTTAATTCAATGTTAAAAACTGTTCATAGCGTTAAAAATATAAAAATGAGCTTAAATTGAGCGAATACTATCGAATACTCGTAAAGATCCTTTGATTTTGCGAGAATGACATTCGAAGAACGAAACGATATTCCGTATCGATATGACTACTTCACTCTATTCAAAATTCCATTGATTTTTCAGAATCATGTAAACACTTAGAAAACGATGAAACAAATTGTAAGGAACATTTTCACGCAATTTATTTTAAACCATAGATTCAAAGGTTTTGTTCTATTTTTACCAAACTCTTTACAGAGAAACTATGTCTCGGTTAGCTCTCTCACAGTTTCTAATACATTGCTGTTCTTCCACGTAGTTTCGACAAACTTTTATGATTTACCTTCCGTCTTCCTTTTTCTCGTCCTTTTGTAGCATTGCTTTGAAAGTTTTCCGTTTTCAACACGACTGAAACATGACTTCTGGTCGAACATGCGCTTACTTGTGTAAGATGTGCCATGAATTTCATCAGATTCTCTAACCCTTTAGAAGCAAAGTACATTCGCTTTATTGCAGTCGCCGCATCTCCACCTAGATGAAACGAATGAAAATCTCGTATAAGGGTCTAAAGCACATTTTGGTCAAAGTTAAATCAATGGTAAAGCACGTGGTTCTACAGTCACTTTTACAAAATACCCAAATTGCAGATAGTTTGTCTGAACACGCTGTACATTTCGGTTCATAAGTATCAGGACACTTCTGTGATTTTAAGTGAACTCGAAAAATCATTAGAAAATTATCAAAACTTTCAAGATCTCTTATTTCATCGAATACCTTAGACTATTATATCCGCTACCTACGTATAATTACTTTTACATGTCGTAATCTTGCAAGATTATAGTTTTTAGGAAGTGCCCTAATACTTATGAACCAGAATGTAGATAATGTTGAACTGATAAACGCTGACGTTGTATCTCGTAAGTGGTTCAACGGGAAAAGCAAGTTCGGTTTGATACTTATGGAACAATGTAACTTAAGAACAGCTTTCTGTCGAAATGTGTCAAGTGTGCTTAGAGCCTTCTTCGAGATTTCCATTGAAATGATATAATTTCTTCATTTTCTTTCACATAAATCTTATCCTTATCTGTTAAACAATTTTTCGGACATATAACGAGGCGGAGCATAGTTAGTGAGACACACAAGTATAGATTGGCTCGTGCAGTTGAATCAAATGACACTACACTTTCTTGTTACAGTTGGATTGAGAACAGTGGCATTAACGATATTGAAAAAATAGTCTGAATAGATAAAATATTAAACGTATATGTGAATAATCAAACCTTTTTCGATCCAGATTCGATCGTTGATATCATTATATTTCGATAGCTCCAACATTTGTGAATTTGTCATTTGTGAATATGCTGTCAAAGCTAATAGATGGAAATACAAAAACAGATTTGTCGACCATGACTTTGATATGTATTACATTCAATTAATGGGTTATTCGTCTGCTATTGATACTGAAAAATGCTGAGGTCATACATCAACACTTTTCCTCACGGGAATTGAAGCTACTGTGTCGGTGTACATGAAAGTTAAACGATGTGATCGAATGAAATATGTTTTTTTTAGTATTCCTCTTATCCTATATTCGTTTTATAGTTACATGGATCACGTGAAAAAATAATCAAACCGCGTTAAAGAAGATATCGTGTAACTTAAAAAGAGCATGTGCTGCACTTTTAGTGCTAGTTGAAAGAAGAGACGTAATAATTCAATAAAAGCATAAAAGTATAAAAGTTCTGTTAAAGTATAGAGAGGATTTGGAGAGAACAAAAAGTTAAAATTTCTTTACAAATTATCTAAATCTAGCTCTACATGCAGGTTACTCTCTGAAGGACTCGACAACACATTCGCTTGCTTCTTTGTTTTCTTCTGATCGCTCTTTTTGTCTCAACTGAGACCTGGACGTCCTGCGACGCTCGCATACACTCTAGGGAAAGCATGCATACATGTGTGTCTGCAAGCTTTTCGCTCCCTCACTCTCGCACGTACAATGTAAATGTACTATCTATTTAACAATTTCGATAAAAGTAATTAAAACAAACAAGAAAAAATTAACATTATGTGATACTGTGATTATTATTTTAATTATGGACTTTAGACATTTGTTTCCATATTTTTAATTGAGTTATTTGTATTTATAGATTAAATGCTGGAAATAAAAAATATCATTAGAAGATAATGTAATATTCATAATTTTTGTAAACAATCTTCTCTAAGAATCTAATTACATTTAAATAAGTAACAATGAATAATTACAAACTCTTAAGTACAACTAAGTACATAATCATTCTGTTTGAAACTCGCCTGCTAAGTTTTGAATTAATAATATTTTTCTAGCATATTGCGTACTACTGTCGCAGTTAAGTACTCGATATAAGTACTTGTATCAAGCTGAAAGTGTTAAAAGTATCAATTATTAACTTTTATCAAGCGAGAAAATTTATTTTATTTCCAGGGGATCAATGTGATTTATAGATAGAAACTAAGCACAAAAGTGTGCGTTAGATCGCAGATGTTCAGCAGAGCAGCAGAGGTTTCTGTTTCGGTCGCAGTTTCTACCCTCGTTTGTTCGCAATCCCTCGCATTAAACCAAATGATTCGGAAGAGATCAAGTTGGCACGGATCTAAGATTATCAAGACAATTTCCGCCTCGTAGCTTATCATGAAACTGAAAGTTAATATTTAAAAGGATACGGTTAACCATAAATAGAATTGTTTGTGTACAAACTATGTACAACTACTCATAAAGTATTATAAAAATTACTTAATTATTTTCATCGCGTGTTACTTTGTTGAAATTGTTTCGACTACTCGACATTTGCGCCCTGTGTGATGGACAATGCAAGAAACGTTCTTTCCTCAAACCTAGAACCACCCTCGTCACAGAAGTTTCCAGATCAATGTATACGACCATGGTGATCTATTAATAATTAATCTAACGCCAAAAAGCTTCAAATTATGATCCATTCAAAATCAATGAATCTTTGTTATGCAACGAGCTACTGAGTTAGAAATATCGGAATGATACGGTACGCGACTTTACATGTATTTCGTGAAAATGACGATCGGACGAACAAACGCGAGCTATTATTTGTCACAATGAAGACATTCCGTTACATCAGTATTATCACAATCATCCTGATATTCTACGCAATATAGCGAGAATGTTTCTTCTTCCTTTCTTAATGCTTACGTTCTTAATGCCGGACGAAGCGTTTGCCATCGCGTAACGACAATCTTCCAAATTTGCTATTTTATGTATGTCAGATCTGCGTCATTTCTTCATCGGTGTTGCATCCGAATGTAAATAAAAAATTTTAAAGAAAATTGTATGCTGTATATAACTGTATATAAACATTACTAAATTATAATATAAATAAATGTATACATATTTGAAAAGAAAGAATACCAATACAGGGAGATATTACATTCGAATAAAAGAGTATCGTCGTTTCTAAATTTATAAAAAATCATGAATCGGAATAGTAAAAATATTACCTTGTGAACGTTTCTTCGTCGACGATCTACCAGTCAACGTAGGTAGTTTAACACTTTAAATTCTTACTTATTATATATAAAAAAAAAAAAAAAAAAAGAGCACTTATATGTAATTATCTTTTTTCAAACACTTAGTATTTCGATAAAACTTTCAGGATTAATTCCAGATAAACACCGTGATATATATTTTGTAAATGTATAGCAAACAATAATAATAATCTATAAGATAAATATTCTTAAGATACTTTTAACACCTTCACCGACCATACACGTTACACAAGTACGCATCATGTAAATCTTTTTCAGACAAACGCCACGTTGGAGTCCACATCGAAAGACAATCAAATGCACTTTCCAACTATACATTTGTCTATGAGCATACGTTATGGTACAATTTTTTTCTCTGGCGATACATCGATTGTCCGACAAAGTGTCAGTTGTCCGATCATTCGAGAATGTGACAATCGCACATTCTCTTTGAGACACACATGTATAATACATCTATTCATGTTTGTTCCCTACTTGTCAAGTTCATAATTGATTTCGTTTCTCTTATTCCTGTAACAATTCGTCTTACATAAGACACATATCCATTATTAAATGATTAAAAGTGTCTCGACAGATCAAAGCGGTGTTACTTCGGATCATTTGCCGGTTGTCGCGTGATTTAAGAATCAAGAAAAGAATCGAGAAAAGGGGGTCGTTATGCATACTGGACAATACACAGACGTGTCCATCAAAATGTCAGGCTTTCTTTTGAAAATCACAGGTATCTTGAAGGCGACAAACAGTAGCGCAGAGAGGCGAAGAAAATTCATGGTGGTCTATACCGTAGCTGCACTCGTTTATGGCGTGTACGTGAACGTCGTGGATATTTATCATAACTTGCATAATTTGGACGTGAGTAAGAAAGTCGTTAATCCTTCATGGACACGTCTTTTGCTTTTTACATGAACTTTAAGGTTTTCGTTAAAGCGTGTACGGGTAGTTGATCGCACAATGTGTCAGTAAATAGTACGATACGTTATACGGATTTAGATATATCTCGTTAAAAAAGCTTGAGAGCATTTTTTCGTTGCAGATTGTAGGATTTCAAAAGTGCTTGCCCTACGTTATTTCAAGCGTTCTTTTAACTTAAATTTACCAGTTGCAAAAATATTACTAAGTCATAAAATTGTTCTTTTCGAAGCAAGTTTTACCGATTAAATATTACAAATCGTTTTCTCAGCATTGTATCTTTCTGGCTTCCAACACGTTGAACATAATATTGGCGATGTTCAAGCTTTCGGTACTACACTTTTATAAAACGGAATTTTCGGATATAATTGTATTCGCTCAAAAGCATTTCTGGCATATCAATTACAATGACGATGAGAAGATACTTTTCGCAGAATGCAGACATTTTTGCAAGTTATGGACGGTATTTATATTGCTTGTTATAGAAAGCTCTTTGTCTTTCTATGCAATTACACCAATCAGCGGTAAGTTAATTCATCGCTTAAAAGATTAAATAACGTTTCTTTCTTTTTCCAAAAGAAAATAATTTTCGAAATAGCGAACTAACTAGCTATATACATAGCTATCTAAGTAGCTATCTATATCTTTTTCATTCAAATATGATAAAAACAATTGTAAGTCATAATACATTGAGAAAATAAATTTTCGCGTTTTAAGTTACGGAAATACAAGGACTAAATTAACGTTCGAAGTAAGAGATAACTATCTCGGTTAGACAAAAACCTAAACCCGTTCTAGTCAAGTCTGACCTTATAAGAAACATTTATATTAATCAGGAGGATATTATAAAGCTCGTGTTTCACTATGTTTCAGCGAACATTGGAAACAATGGTTCAGAGAGGTTACTTCCATTCAAAATGTGGGTCAATCTACCATTAACCGTAACGCCTTATTATGAAATAATGTTCGCCATCGAGGTATTGCAAATCTTCATAGATGCATATTTTAAACTGATGGTCGTTTTTCCTTATGAGCTCGCAAGTTTTGAAAAGTTTAAACTTTCAGCGACTCTATAGCAGACTCGTTGCCAGAATAGCTTCTCAATGTTTGCAGAAAAAGTAACGTAGCTTGATTAAAAAAATATTTAAGTAAAATATCTGAAACTCGTGTCACATTTTATTGCACAATCGCCGGTTAAACAGCCCCTGAAAACTGGTTAAAATATCATGTATCGTAATAATTTATCATCGACGACTTCATCATCGAATTATTATTTATACAGTTACTGGCCGTACAACAAATTGGCGCAAGTTATTTATGCCCCGAACAGTTCTTATGTGTGCTGAATCTACACGTAGTCTATCAGTTTCGTATGCTGCAAAAGACATTATTGAATTTGTGGTCGAACATCGACGAACAAACTGATATCGCAGATTATTCAAAAAAATACTACATAATATTGAAAAAATGCATCCGGAAGCATCAGTCGTTGATTCAATTCAACGCTAAACTCGAGCAAATTTTCACGTTGCCGATTCTCAGTCACATGGTTATCTTTAGCGTGCTGATGTGTTTCGACACGTACGAAATCGTTCTGGTACGTATAAACGATGGATCTGTTTTAGCCCTTAAAGAATACCGTGGATGGGAGTGTGCCGTATCATTTAAATTAAAAATTTGGCAAAGTTGATCAAGTGCGATTAAACGTTTTCCTATTATTCCATACTAGAGATTGTACTGGTGGTAAACTTTAAGGGTTGAATAAACGACCATTTCTTTCTACTTTTCACAAAATATTCTAATTTTCGAAACGAAACCCGAATATATTAAATCTTCAGATCAGAATGTTGTACTTGTACGTAGGCAAACATATCTTCCGGGAAACGACTTATATTTTTTTTCCACATGATCGGTAGCTTTGCCCATATAATTTTCTTCACATATATCTGCCATGGTTTGGTAGAAGAAAGTACGAATGTTAGCATAGCGTCGTATTCGGGATGGTGGGTATGTCTGCCAATGAGCAAAACAGGCAAAAAGATACGAAAGGATATGAAGATGATGATGATGAAAGCGATGCGACCGTGTCAACTGACTGCCGGCGGATTCTTTCCTGTGACTTTGGAAACATCTACCGCGGTATGCAACCACTTCCTTTCTCTAATCTCGCAACTACTCTGAAAGTATCACTTTCAGCGATCTGTTCCGATATCTAACATTATTTTGTTAGTAAGTAAGCAACATTTGCTTCAAAATGTGTCTTATCTTCGAAATAACGTAACGTGAATTTTACTTATAACAGTGCAGATATGATATTTCTGTATACATATTTTTGCACAGCTATAATTACGATAGAACAGATACGTATTACAATAAACGTATAAATTTTATGAGAATTTCTCGTTACAGCTTATAAGCTCGACGATGTCATACTTTGCTCTCATGAGGGAATCGTCTATGAGACTAACGGAACAATAATTGACTATAAATACACGGATCTGCACAATAAAAATATCTGAATATTAGCAAATAAACTTCAGTATTTGTATTCAAATGACTACAAGAATAAACCTAATATTATTGAATGATACGTAATTTCTTCAGAAAATTAACGACAAATTTCCAAAATAAATTCACTTCATCTGCGATCCTACGTTGAACGCTAATAAAGGTTCCATCAAGAAGGCAAAGAACTCTTACGTCGCTTAAAAGTAACAAAAGCAAGTCACTTTATGCATAGTCACGATCGTTCCTCGTTCTTTCTATTGTCACCTGTTCCGTCCAAACTCTCTGAAATGGCGTTCACGCAGGTCGTCAGAGTGTCGTTGCGATGTAAAGATCTTGCTCTACCACATTGAGCTAATAAAACCAGGTACGTCGTTTTGATCTTGATTATTCGACGTTGACCGCGCGAACGTTGCAGGATATGAATATATGAATTTTTCAAAATTCGAAATCAATTTTTATTTATGCGGATATTTTGCGTACACCACGTTTATTTCGTTACATTTGTTTCGACAATTGGTTGCGCGTCGTGAATCTTCACGAAAGCTACAATAACGCAATCAAGGATCGGACAGGCAATGCAAATATTTGTGATACAAAGTTGAAGAGTTGTGTACAACAGCACCGAGTACTTATTGAATATTGCAGAAAGTTAGAAAATATATTTATGGTGATCGTGCTTGGCCAGGTAATTTCTTGCTACGATGTATGCCTTGTGGGATTTCAGCTATTTCTGATGGATATGGTAGGCGATATATTTGAAGTTGTATCGTTCAGTCGTTTCGTGTCAAATTGTCTCAGTTACTTACGCTTAAAGTTATCTCTTTACATTTTTATTATTTTTGTTGAAAACTTTATTTCTTTTATAAACGTATGTATGCAGTAATCGTGAAAATTAGCGACTACGCGATGCCAGGACTACAATCTCGGCTTGGACGTCTGTAGCTGGCTACGTTAACCAGATAGAATGGATACGCGATATACGGTAGTGTCCGGATATATTGCCACGAGCTATTTCCACCAACTCCTGCGATCGCTCGCTCAAGGCAAGCCTCGTTGTCTGTGATCCGTATCGATGTAATTGAATTCGATATTGAATTATTGCGCTAAGCAAATATAATTTCTTTTACTTTTCATCATATTGTTACGAGATGGCCTTAATCGGATTATTGAGATTCGTGCGATCAAAATGATACCAAACATGAACATATTTGTCCAAGAATTTTTAACTAAACCGAAGAAATGAGTAATATTTGATCAGGAGTAAGAAATGACTTTGTCCTTCTTTTACCTTCGATACATAATGTGTGCCAATTTTTGGAAAGTCGCCACACCGGATATATAATCGTTAAACACGGTTTCGATCAGCGAACATATATTCGGATATTTTAAGCACCACGTACAACAGATGCAGTCAATTCAAATGTCGTATCAGCTTTTTAGTAAATATTCATGGTATGTCAAATTGCATTAATTATACAGAATACGTACTATGAAAATGTAAATATGATACGGTTCCCTATTATTTGACTATATATACAATTAGTTTATATAACAAACCGAGTTTCATAGAGAAATGAAAATATTATTAAATAAATAAACATAGTTATTTTCTTGTTTCTGAACTTAGTTATACATTTTCGTTCAATATTTTAATTGAACATAATTATTAAATCCACATATCATACACATACGATATATATATATATAATGCTAGACAATAGAAAGTTCATAAAATAATAAATATAAAAAGATGCTACAATTCTACAAAACAGATTTATATTTGATAAGAGTAGTGAATAAGTATATGTATAATGTACAGCACGGAATAGACGATTATTACTAACACAGCAAAAGATCTGTAGTACAGAAGGTATTAAAATTCATAGTGTATCAATTTTAAATTTTCCTTTATCTGCAATTCTATAAAACATATAGTAAAACTATAGTTTAAGATTGCACTTTTCACGTGAAATACACAGTCTCTCTGGAATGTAACTTTCTGATTACATATACATCATCCATACGACTGTCGTATGAAAAATAATGAACTTCGTAACTTAAATTATTTCCCAGTATAAGTGAAACAGTTGCACGGTTATTTCATGCATTTTACAATAGCTATTATCCACATCGGAAACAGTATGTCGAACAGAAATATTTGCATAAAAGTAAACTTATAAGCAAATTGATATTACAAACAATCCATTCATTTTTTTCATAAGCTGTGAATCCTTCGCAGAAATACAAACAGCAATCTCACGCTTTTCCTCATCCATATACATAATTCAAGGTCTTTTGAAGGTTGCACGAGAAAAGAAAATTTGATTTCTCTGCTCTCATTTCCCATGATTCATGGTGTCTAGAATTCCATTAAACGAATTCCATATTTAAAGAAGTTTGCCTAAATGGTTCATAAAAAATATAAATCGTACGAAGGAATAAACTAATAGTTGATCATGCATGATATTTACTTATTTTACTTGTTCATTTGTTCAAGATCGCATCAATCCTGCGATTACTAGCGACCACAACGATCATATACATAATATCTAATAAGTAACGTATAACATACATAATACATAACGCATAATGAATAAACAATATAGCAATACAGCGGTATATTATCCGTAAGTAGATTACAGATTTTTGAGCGAATTACAATCAAGCAAATAAGTAGTAGAACCTCGGTAGAAAATTGCTTTATCCTACCAAGTATTACAGAAAGTATTGTACCTTGGATATATCATATATTTTATTATATTATATGCATTCTGTGCAATATTGCATTTTTAAAAGTCCCATAAATGCATAAAAATCAACAGTCTAATTAATTATACGCGAATATATGTATACACGCATAGCGGTTACTACATAGTTGGATAAGATCAATTTACAATGTTATAACTTATCCTACGTAGCTATGTTTTTAAGAAAGCATAGAATAGTTTTGCATAGTTCTTGGTTGTTAAAAACTAAATGAAACTCGAGCGAAAGATAAAATTCTGCCCTTTTGTACAAGACGTTTTTGCAGTTCGATAGAAGGTCCATAAAGAAGATACTATCGCGATAGTTGCGCTTTTGCATCGCTTCTAGTTAGAAAGCGTGAATGTGTTACGTGGCTTTTTCGTCAATCGACGTTGGCGTTCGATAATCAATTTTTGCGCGATCGTTTTCTTCCGTATACCGTTTACTAGTCTTAGTTCCTGTAAATATTTATTTCAAGGTAAATTAGATAGAGGCAGGACACACGGGGATAAAGGAAAAGCAGGATGAGAGATTGTAAAATCAAAGCAAATACACGTGTCGAATGGTACGAACTTTTTGGAGTTTGGACGCAATGCGATTTTCCAGGAAAGTTGCGGCCGTGGCAGCGACGGTGGCGGCGGCGGGAAATTCCCCGGGCCGAGCGAATTGGTCTCCATGGAAACCACCCCAAAGCCAATCCGGGGTACATTCGTACGTACATTTACCCTTGTCGAGGCGCGTCTGCAACACTCCCCTTACTCCGCTCTCTCTTCATAAACTTGCTTCCCTTTTCGCCCCTCTCGACTCTTCCGTATTGTCCCCCTTCTCCGCATCCCGAGCTCTCCTTCTCCCTTTCTCCCTTTATCTGCTTCACCTCCACCATCTTGCTCCCTTTTATTTTATTTTTCTCTCGCGTCTCTTTGTTCCGCTATAATCTTCCTACCCGATTTTTCTTTTTTTTATCTTTATAACCATCCTATTTCTCTATCGTTTCGTTTTATTTTACGTTCTTTTTACGCTTCCTCTTCCTTCCTCCTTTCACTTTTCCGCGTTCACTTTCCTTCGTCGCGTTCCAAACCAAACCAATAAGAAACGAGTCGCTTATTTGCCAACTCCGCGAAACAAAAAACGGAGAAAATTGATGAATTATACGAGATAAGCATCGATCAAACGCTTTTGCGCTGAGATCTAACAGATTTCAAGAAATCGATTTATCCACTTTCGCCTGTGAACTTGAACAAATACTTACATTTATTTGAAATTCGATTTATATATTATTACGTAGTAATAATCATTTCGATTCCTTAAAGCAGTAGCGAAGGTATTAAAATTTATGTAATAGGTAGCGAATGTAATTTATTTTTCAATATTTGTCGTCAATGCTCCTCTTACATAATAAAAAAGTGTCTGGTAGTGAGGGACTTCGATCGAATCGCTGTTCTTAAGAAAGAAATAATAAGAAGAAATGTCCTTTGTTGAAAATATCATAAGCATGATTGTATTTTACCTCTCATAATACCGATCATATCTAGTAAACGTTTGATATTTAAGTTACATTTCCATTGTTATATATCAAACGATAGAAGCTATATACGAATACAATAAAATAACAATTACAATAAAATTCAATGTTTGTGTATATATACTTTTTTAAATTCTTACTAATTATATTTCTATTATCATCTTTTAATATTCTCCTTTTGCTGCAATAACATTCGTATATTCTTCCAGCTTTTTTATTTTCCTTTGTCACTCAATAACATTTTTCCATTTGCGTTTCGGTACAACTTTCTTTTAGCTATTTCTTTCTTGTGGCGTTTTGCAATTCTCTTTCTCATTTCACAGTATCTAACATGTTCTTCTTTACTTCTTTTTCGTCAGTTTCTGACGTTAGAGACGCCACGTCAGCGACGACGCCAGCGGCGCGGCGCGCGTCGTCCAGCAGATTGCCTGGCACGATGCAGCCTTATAGACGCCGCGTCGTTGCGTGTCTGATTGCTCGAGGCCCTGCGTTTAATCGAACAGTGACGCCGAAGAGGGCTTCTGACATTTGATAAGCTCCTTTTCTTTCTCTAACTACACTTTTGTCCTGTTCTTACCTCCACGCAAATATTCTTTACGTATTTGACAATTATTTACAGAAAGATTTCGTTTTATTAGCTTCGTTGCTATATTGCTTCTTTAAAATTGACAGAAACAATCAACGATAGAAGGAGTAGATGAGTTTCCATTAGTAGAAAAGCGCGTAATTAATCGCGTTCATATTCGGACACAGCACTATCTATCTTGATAATATCGTAATAATATCTTCTCGTATCGTCTTGTACCGAATAACATTTCCTACGCTACTTTTCTTCGTTACGAATAATTGTACAATTTTGCGATAACTTTTCCCCTTGTCTTTATAATAATGGATACACAGTGGTCCAACTGAATATTAAACCGAAAAGTATACTTTTGCGAGTCTCGTAAGACGCTATGTAGATAGATACAAAGTCCTTAAGTACCAATCCCGTATACGTTGACAGATTTTCTTTTAATCTTCGCTATACATTCTTTAGAACTTGTATCTTCGTTTAATCATAATCCAGGTTTCAGAACTTAAGATTAACGTGCGTTGTTTGTTTGTTGGCAGTTTAGAGCGTAAACGTTCGAATACTTTCGTAAGCGGCTGTATATAAGCGTATATGGAGAAAGTATAAATCCTCTACAGCTGTCTACCTCAACGCGTCAGCTACCTCTGCTGTACTCGTTTCCCTGGTCCTTCTTTCCCCGATGGAAAGAGGTAACCGTCCAGGATAGTGCGTCATCGAACTGTCGACCTGGTACGGTACAGCTTCTGGCTGTGTGATCCGCGGTATCGTAGGGATAACATCGCTCGGTGCTATCTACTGGTATACTGGTCATGTGCTATTTGCCGAATGTGATTCTTCAGAAATCAGTGGCATTGGAAGAGAGGAGGCAGTAGCAGTTCCACCCTTGAGAAACCAGCCCATGAATATCCTTCCTGACCTGCGACTAGTTATCAAAGTACTCTTCGTTTACACAGATGCCGAGCTAGGTAAGATGGAACCTCGATGGGAACCAGATCTCCTTCATATGCACCTTCTCGGTCGCGTAGTTCGCTTTTTGCACCTCGTACGAGCCCAGATTCTGCAGAATTGGGTCTCCAGTCGCAGCTCTTAAAGGACTTCGGTTACACTAAGCTCCACCAGGTCGATATTGCTCCTGGCAGCAGCTAAATAGTATGATAATGCGAGTGACAGTGCGAGTATGTGACGTTGTAATCTTCATCGATATTGAGGATCATCACCGCTGTTAGAACCGTTATTATTGTAATAAACATATTTAAAAATCACCGAAACCGAGAACGCTTCAGTTTTCCGAATAATTGATGGTTAATTTTCTTTTTACATATGAGTGACATGGATTTAATTTGATCGAATAAGTTGTTGCGAATTCTCAACTAATCGGTCAGGTTGCAACTGATCGGTTAATATTTCGAACCTTGAACCAGATTAACGCTCAAGGTGGAGGTAAATTAAAGATGTTGAGTAGTAGTATGTTTAGGTTATTTATTTGTACTGTTTGGTATACACGAAGAGAGTCACTAGTACGTTAAGATACAGAATAATCTATGTTTTAGTTAATAACAAGACGAGTATAACAAGAAGAGTATGACGCTCTGACGAATGTTTTAAGACTTTGTTCATATCGCTCTTTCAAGAAGCTTCGTCTGGTCCTTATATATTAACTTTCCGCCCCGGTTTTCCTTCTTATCGTGGGTTTTATGGGATGGAATCTATTACTTCAAATCTTATAATCGTGTACTCTCGTGGGCGCATATCCTCTGGTATCGTTGATCGATACCAGTTGTTTACTTTAGACCTGCCCGATCGGGCACTTAGGGTCTTAATTAGCCTCTTGATGAGATTCGCATGTAAAGTTTACAACTCGGAAGGTAGGAAATTCGGACTTTTCCAGAAAAGATTGACCTGATGTTTCAGTCATAAACGGACGGTCGCTTCAAATCCCGAACATAAGTAAACTTGAAAACTTTACAAAAAGAAAAAGAAAAAAAAAGAAAAAGAAAGAAAGAAAATGGAGATGTTAGAGAACAATTCAATCGTAAAGAGGAACGATAAACGTTTAATAAACGAAACACGCGGTACTGGTGCGTTGCTAGAAATAACAAATGTTTGCTTTCTCTGTGTTTTATTTTCGTTGCTATCGCTCGTGCGTTTATTTCCTGGTGAAACAGTTCTAACGAACCGGAGATGATAGGTTCTCGAGAGTGCTTAACTTTTCAGTTTTAAAACATTAACCAACATCTCGGGGGAGTCGTGTGTGCAAAGCCCATAAAAGTGCATTACGATCAGCCTTTATTAATGGTTTCCCATCGATCCTAGTATCGTACATATGCCATATAGCTATGCACAGCATGTTAATTTCGTTTGCACTTAATGTAATTTTGCACATGTTAAACTCACCTATATACATGTAAATAAAGCGATGACAATCGCTCGATATTATCGCTTCTGACACAATCAATATAATTATAGTTGTATTTATGCACCACCCATTGATTTCCATCCATCGGATCGAGTGATAAGTTCGTTTATTTTTCAAAAATTATTTATAAAAGGGAAAAATACACGTATCAGAGTATTTTTCAAGAAGAAAGACATAAATATGTAAGGAAATGAGATAAGTAAGTTAATCCTCGATTGTAACATAATCGAAGGAGGAACAAAACGGAAGTATGACCGTTTCGGCGTCGTCCACGGTTAGGTCCATAAGCTCGGGTTGTTCACGTGCCAGTTCAGCGACTTTTGGTAGACAGTGCATGGCTTGGTCCACGAGCACCGGGGTTGGTTTGGCAGCGCCGATACTTGGGACAGCGCGAGACGATATATCGGCAACAGCAGCTTGCATCGAATCGATCTGCGTCTTCTCCGGGGCCCTACGGCTGCGCGACTTGACTTTGGCCCGACAGCCGCGCTTTATTTTTCCAGCGCGACGTCTTCGTTTTCCCTTAACTACGCACGATCTGCGCACTAGAATTCAACGCGTAAACGAGTATGGAACAAACGGCGCAACGTTCGATTAAATTGTAATTATCACGCAGATAGCTGCGATTCCAGTGCTGAGTGTTACGGCAGCGCCCTGCAAAAGTTATGTCACTAATGCAACTAGTGCAACGCCGCCTTGTGTAACTAAAAGCACGAAAAGAAATCAAACTCGATGCGTCTTATGAAACGTGAGCCGAAGAATCGGAGGAATATTTATCTATTTCCTTTATTTAGGAAATTGATGTTACTCTCGTTTAATCGTCAGAAATATCGTTAAAGAATCGCTCACATACATCGTCGGACGGTTGCCTATCGGTAATATTCATATTAGCACGTCACTACAGACATTGGCACCTAAACGAATTATTAAAATTAATTATAATTACGTTCAACGATACGATAACTCGTATAAACTTATCGTGGAAGAACATTTATAAGCAGTCGAATTGGCACACTGATCAACCAATGGTTGAACTAAATCACACAAAACACCTATGAATTAAAGAAAGTTGTTTCTGTCGTATTCTAGTTTAGCGACGGAATAACGCGTGAGCACTGAACTTTGAAGTCACTTGAAAGCACTTCGTAACTGTTAAGACACTGATATTCGCTGATCCATCGTTGTACGGTCGAGACCCGACGATGGACTGAACTCCATGGAATTGTAGTAGGGAGGCTTCCGTGAAGTTCCAAACGATACGTAAAAAACATAAAAGACTAGAAAAATAATTCTGAGGGTTGTAACCTATCCGTGTTGCATATATCGGATGATTACGTTATGAAGCACTTGATCGGATAAGCGAGACCAAGCTCCACCTGCATAGATCGGATAACTGGACCGCCAGACAGGCGCCATCGCTTGCATCCTGTTTATCACGGTTGCCAGAAGTACGGACAGCAGAGAGGGGTTTTGACGTAGCAAACAATAACAGAGGGAGAACAGACTAGTTCTTACCGAGGAGTCGGCGTCGATTGGCGTTAGCGTCGGTTGGTGGCTCCAACTCTTTCAAAGCACGAAGCGAATCGCGCATATCAACAGCAATCACGTAGATAGACGCTTGTTGATTGCGAGGTGACAATAATTTTGTATAGTTTTGTCGAATTTTGAAATTCCGATATAAACAAGGAATCAGGTAAGACAACTATTTGACATTGTTGTATCAATGTAATCTAAGAAATGATCGTTTTTTGAAGAATATAAAGTATTTTGTTATCCTGGAGTTATGACGCGCGAAATCGATCACTCGTGTATTCTTTAAAGCGATAAATTCGCTACGTCATTTTAGTTTTACGATTATTTGTTCTTTTCGTAAATAGCTCTTTTAATGTATTTAGGCAGTGATGGCGTGCCAGTACAGCTGAAAGAAGCTTTGCTATAGAAAATGAGTCGAGTAAGACATATTATGTGTTTAATACTTTTGCATCGGTTTAAATCATTATAATATCTTAAATCAATTAATGACGAGTATTTTACAAATGGACAGTGGTAGTAGCATGCTGTCTCCTGCTACAAGGAAAATTTCTAAAAAACAGGCATTCCGTAATGACCAGTATGAAACTTAGGATACAGCTTGCAGCGGTATCCTCGTAGCAGATAGATGTGGGCTGCTGAAGCACAATAAAAGAATAACCTATTTAGTAAATGTATGGGCAAGAAGTCTGAAAGAGGTAAGACATGGAGCAGAAGGTCCAACAACCTGTTCTCTGGAGAACAATGTAAAAAAAGCGGAATTGAGAGTTTCCACAAACGTTGTTGAGCACAGCAGAAGTTTCTATTTATTCGGACATTTTTCCATTTCATATTCAACATTGGGAAATCAACAATAGCGTAAAATATTTGGCTCAAAAGAAACAAAATATCTTTCTCTGAATTGATAGATGAAAGAGAGACGTCAGAAGTCAAAAGTAAAAAAGGCTACGCCGGAAAACTTGTACCAATGTTTTCTACGCTTTTTAATAATAAACTATTGATTTAATTGCTAAAGAAAAATACTAAATTCAAACGCCAGTTTTACAACGACCACTCCTAACAACATTCTCATACATATAGTATAATGTATAATAATAACGTATAATATATAGTATAATGCCATTCTTACAGCACCGGAAGCTGTTAAAAACGATCGGTATAAAACAGCTGTCGTATTTAGCAACTCTAGCAACAGTAACAATGATACTCGTAACAATTATCTAGTATCAACTTTGTTATAAGAGACATACTCGAATTATACACAGGTTTATCAGCAGCAAATTACTATAATATCGTATAGTCCATCGAGGAATATCGAGTAACGAAGCTGCAGACAACGTAGCCAAAGAAGCGGTAAATATCCAACCTTCGATCACATCAACATCGCATCAAGATTTTAAAAGAATCATACAGCACACGTCAAACAAGCGTGGAACCACAAGTGGAAGGTTGAAAAATCAATTAGATCGAGCAACAGCTCAAACAATTTTCTTCATGACGCGATAGTAAGATCCTTGAATGGCAGAAACCGAATCATTCTAAACAGGATCCACATTGGCCATATTGAGGTTGAGGTTGATCGATTGAAGAACAAATGGATGAATTTGTAATAGAAAAGTATATTGAAATAATTAAAGGTATAAGTATAAGTTTATTCAGATCCTTACTCTCTTAGTGTTACAATACAATGGAATCGATAGGCAGCACGTTCATATATTTATAGCAAAAGGACATTATCAAAAATGTTAACCTTGTAGCTTTAGTTAGAGCCTACAAGGAACATACATAAATAGACACCTGTCTATTAGTTCCTTTGTTCCTAGACCTTGAAACCCAAAACATAATGTATATTCAAGGGTACAATAATATGCACCTCTTCTTATTTAGAATATTTCTGCGTAATAGCGGTTTCCAGGTCACGGATATATATATAAATAAAGATGTAAGGTTTTTCTTGAAGTAGCTACTTCAATAGTTCTTACAAATTCCTCTTCACCTGGAAGGGAATACCTTTACCTCACTGAAACACACGTCGATGTTCTTCGACTCTTAAATACATATCGATCTTTCGTAAGAAAATCGAAACCTTACGAAATCAGGCTAAACTTCTCCAATCGGTAATGGAATGTTTTGTACGAAAAACGTTAAGAACCTTCTCAAATTTATCCAAAGCAATAAATAGGTTCTACGATCTTATCTAAGTACTACCAATCAGCAGATCGATAATGGCCCAGATGTCGGTGGGACGTTAATCTTTTAAATAAAAAAAGGCATACTAAATTGAAGTGGATGGAGAAAGAAGAACGAGCCCTTGACAGATCGCCTTAACAACAGAACCTACACTGGCAATAGGATTATCATTATGATCCTATCGCATCGTCGATCACTGATCGAACGATTCTGTCGGCGATCGCTAGCGGAATTCGTTTTGGCCTAGAGCTGTTACAAAATTGTAATAAAAACTTATAATTATCCTTTTTCCCCCATCTCTCTTGAATGTGACGTAACTGGCTATTTTATGAATCTTTCGACCTCGGTGAGAGAGCGCAGTGGATGACTAATTACATTCACCGTGTTACCGTGATAAATAGTTTTGCGGAATTAATGCGATAACCAAAGTACTGTCAAATTATTTCCAAACAATAGCGAAAAGATAACGCTGGTTTGGTTGCAATCGTATCATTGGTATGCAGACGCAGAATTCATGCGGCGCACCGTGTTGAAAATGAACTGAATATACCGGATTCTGAAATTTTCGTAATAGAATCCGTATAAAGGATGTAACTCACACGGGAGTTGATGGTGTCGGACGCGAAATTATTTAGGCGTTAATTGAAAGTGGAAATTATAACGCGATTTTCTTGCGCGCTTTTATCAAATCCAATAATATTGTGTGTACGTAATGTTTTAAGCGAGTGGTATTTCATTTTCAAATATGAAGCGTAGTTCTTTATCGAATAAGACTCGTCCGTATCTTTAATACAATTTGTAAAACGTTAATTTCTACTTTCATTCGCTGTTAAACAAAGAAAAAGTAAAATCCACGTTAAAACGTTCATTATTGATCGAATTTTTAGATTTAGACATTATCTGTAATAACAAATAATCTTTATACTGAATTTATTTCTGTATAAATATATTATCAAGCTTTACGTACTATATTTATATGAATTATCATGGAAGTACTTAAATCAGTATCATTCACACGTCGTATAAATATTTTAAAAGTTTGCACCGAAGGGCCAACGCGGGTTTCAGATGTACGCAGTGAACGTGTTAAGATAAAAGGATTTCATCTTATCGTCACGCTTATGTATTTCCGATGGAAATTGAATTTTATGAGTACAGCTTCGAGTGCATAACAGCTTCGAAATCGTTCTACTTTTCATCAATTATTAATATCAATTATTTATAATAGACACACACAATTAAAATTATAATTCTGTAAATTTATATATGTATGTACTCGGATAATTAAAATTGCATACAAGTTACATATGTATATAAATTATAGCTTTCATAATTCAGTCGATAACAAAGTTTTCAAAAGGAAATCATGTCTTCAAGGTGAACCAACAGATGACGCGTTAGGTTACCAATATGTTATATATACGTGCATACCGTATATACTATAGAACGTTGTATCGCATGTCATACACATAATTATTACGATATCAATAGTACTTTGTGTGTTAAAGCCATTCAGTTTAATTAGAGATATTAACTCGTACAGCAAAAACAATTTCAATTATCTCAACAGTACCCAATTTTAATTTTCGATGTAATTAGGAGGCGTGGTACAATATTGCCGCGTTAAGTTTGAGCTTTAGAAAAACATTTCATATGCACCAATGTGCATTCACGTATTCCAAATGTTATTTATTTCAGTGTAAGAGAAAAGATCGAGATAAAATAATAATATTACCTTCAACCCTTTATAGTCCTTTAGAATTTCAACGTCTAGCCGAATTTCTATTTGCGTTTTACATCTTTTAATCGTTTTTGTCTTAATACAATTTGTTAATATAATTTTCGATCTAAAATTAATTTAAAGTTAGAATTTTGTAGCTTTTTAATTTCGATATTATTGAACTATATTTTTTTACGATTAAACTGTTCACCTCCTTACTGATAGATTACATTTATAGCATTGATCTTTCCATCGATCATCGAATATTCTATAATATAATACAAAAGATATAATACGGGAGAAAATATAACATGTATATATATATATTAAATATAAAGTATGATATACGTCAGAACTCTATTTACCCTGACTTTTCGGAGGACAAGCGATTTATGTAATCGAAAGAATCATATAACAGAAACCTTCCGGTTTCGCCTATTGCCTATTTTACTTTTCGTTCGCATAACAAGGACTGACGTGTAGCTAAATGAATTGAACCAGAGACAGTTCAGTTATTCGATCATTGATAAAAATTTCGTTGTAACAAACAAACTACGGAAAACCGTAGTTCTACCGTAACGTAAAATAGAAAAAAATGTCGAGCATTGGTCGATCAACGAACGCTTTCGGTTACGACAAAATAGTCGATCGATACGAAGCATTAAGTTTTCTTCTTTCGTGCGAGTAAAATAAACAAATATGGCGTTCGAGACTCAAGCGGTGAGGTGTTTCGTCGATGCAACTACCAAATCCGAATCGCGCGAATGTTCGTGAAAAATTCAAAGGCGGATTCGTAAATTGACAGATTCGAGATTTAACCTTCGCGCAGTTAAACAAGCAGTGCGACAAACGAACGGAGTATCCAGAATAACTTCCCTGAAAACGCCAGCGGCGACGCCTGAAACCTTTGAATGGGGATCGGTGATCCAGCTATTGTTGCTAACCCCATGTCGCGTGCCGGCTGTGTGCCCAAATTCCACACCCTTCTCGTATTTCCCTACGTTCATTGTCCGTTATGGTAATTTCGGTGCAACTCCCGTTGCAAGGCTGTAGCTGAAGCACATCGTGCAAAAATGACGTCGATGAATACGATTTTTAGCTGTTATTATCGCAGCTTGAGCTACCGTGAAAACACTATGGCAGTCGTCGGCATGAATGTACAGTCGGCCATGAAAATCTACGTACATCTATCGAATTTTATGTATCAGACTTACCAAGAAACTGCTTTTCAAGTCAACAGAATCAAAATTCTCATCGTCACTATCTATATTTTCCTCACAAAGATAATTCATTTTTCTTAAATCCCAAACATAATTCAAATAGATGGGTTTACGATAAAACAGTTTCACATCCGACTGTATTTACCGATCGCTTGTAACTGACCGAGGAGTATTATTTTTATTTGTAAACAATTACCGATAACGATTACCCATTACCGATTACCCAAAAATACATTCGAAGTAGAGCGCAGCAGCGGTGGTGCTAGAGAGGCAGGCTTGGAGCGTTAAGGGTTAATTAATCGATAATTTGTTGGCTGTTAGATAGGCAGCGAATTGGAACAGTTTCGCGTATTTCTATAGGAAATGCAGAACATTTATTTCCTTTGGGAAGCAGAGTTTGTTTATGCCGTGTTTTATTAGTTAGAAGCGAATGCATGCTATTGGGCATTTTTAAGTTCCATCTTGCATCTTTGAATCTGGCGCAGTAGTAAAGTGGACGTTCGACGCAGTTGATGTCGCAACGGTCACAGGATCCAGGATTTTACTTTTGATGAGATGCGAATGTGTAGCAGTGACTTATCCCGCGTTTGATTATTTGTATTTGTTCTTTTCTTCTTTGTCCTTGTTGGAAAATGCATAAATTGAAATATCATTCCTGCTATGCAGCGTTAAGGATGTGGAACCCGAGAGATGAAAAAATGAAAGCGACTAACGTGCTTTCGTGCATTTCGTTTGCGCGAATAATATATGACGAATAGAATACATACGGCAACGTAAGCAGATCGTTTCGATTCGTTATCCTTAGTCACGATTCTTTGCAACGAATATCAATGATGAACATAATAGAGGATCGTTAAAAGGATCGCAATAAATACAAAAGCATCTCATGTAAATCTCGTAACGATTTACATAGACTTCGAAGCGTAACAAATCCGGTAAAAGATACATAAACCCATCACCGTAGTGTTATAACACTACAACAATGCGATAGTCTTATACTTCGCTTTATATCCGTTTTTAATATTCAAGCAATTTTACGCAGGAGGAAAATTGGCGAACCTGTTAATTGGAAATTAGACGATGAAAATTAAGAAAAATCTGTTCGCGTTGTCTATAGTATTGCAGTGCTTTATCGAAGGAACGTAATAATAAATAGACTGTGCATATTTATGCAGATTCGTATTTTTATCGAGATGATTAAAAAAATAGAATCTAGATAGAAAATTCTTTTAGATAGAGAGTATTATATTTTGGATATTTTATACAAAAGTATAATATTCTGGATATTTTATATATTTTCGCGTATTACGTGCATTATGCATTTTGGCACTTTCACAAATGCATAAAAATCTGCAGTTTAATAATAAAGCAACTTGGGATTAATCGCCTAACACGTTCACTGCGTTCTGCATTCGAGTCGGCACATACTTTTACATTAGACTTGAATGTGCAACGTGAACTAAAAATCCCGGGATTATGAAAAAGTATTGCATAATAATTCATATTAAATATACATGTTGACTGTTGACGGCACAATGACATACCTCAAAAATAATGATTTTAAGGAAAACGAGTTTGTATCGTTCGAATCGTTATAACTCCACTCTGTGACACTCTTAATGCAAAATTTATTCCGCGCTCAGGATTTATTTAACATTATGTAATTAATATGGGAAAAAGTATCAGCACAACGATATCCTAATAACGCAAAATGCGATATTTAAAACTTTGATAAATCTGGCGCTGTTGTTGCAATGACGCAACCGAGATACGTTACCGATGAGACAAACCAATAGGAGCAACCATAGAAATGCAATGGCAAAGCAAGCCTGTTCGTGTAATAATTTAGGAGCTCGTTTACAGGACTCGACTGCTAAAAAAGTATCAACAGCAACAAATGTCTAGCTATGTTGCAGCGAATGATCGGTACGTAAAGATTCAGAATATAAAGACAAGGTGAAAATCTTATAAAAATTCTTCGCTATCATAGAGTCGTGCGGAAAACGAAAATCAGATCGTCGGAGATCGTGTTAACGTAGTCGTATCGAAAATTTGGAACACCCAGTATCGTCGAAAACCCATTACGGATCTTGGGGTCTTGTTGGAGACGCGCGTGCATGTGTAGTCTGTAATGGCAGATGGCGTGGGGCCTGTGTGTCGAGCAGCTGCAGCTGAGAAAGAGAGCAGGCACTGGAGGAAGAAAAAAGAAGGGGAAAAAGAGGGGCTAAAGGCCGTGGAACGTATATACATACTTGCCACTCGTGTCGCGAGGACCACCCCAACCCCTATGATCCAGCGGAAAGAAAGCCCCCATACGTAGCTTTTAGTCACGGGAAAACCCTACGGAAAGGAACCTGTCGGTAGCAGCACTCGCGTCACCATCTTAATGGTGACCTCATCCTTGAAAAGATCACCGGAAAGCGGAAATGAGTCGTTCCCTTACGTCCAGAGAAATAAGTAGAATGTCCATGTATTTTTGAGAAATTGAAGATTCCAAAGATTTACGCCATACTGCTAACACGAGACGAAATGAAATACTTTTGTATCGTAAAATATCATTTCGTAATTGTTATTTCGCTAATTGTCATCAAGATAGCTATTATCGTTTGTAAGATTAGATATTATGATGTTACTACTGCTATTTTTAAAGTTAAGTAACTTTTTAAGTCTCGTCTGTATATTCTTTTAGTGTATCATTCGGATTGTACGAAACACGACTATCGTAGTCCATAAATTGTACGCGAAAGTTGTAGCTTTCTCCCTTTCTGTACTGGAAACCAAAATGACGAAAGTAACGTGAAATTTAATATACTTATTTATGGTGAAAAATGATCAACAGAAGTAACGAAAGGTGTGATTTAGTAATGCTATTAAGCATCAGTAATGGTATATGAACGGACGCACAGCTGATAAAACAATTCTTTATTAACGGGATTCACGAGTATCAGCGGCAGTAGCAACAACACTAGTGACAACAGCTGCGGAACTCTCGTCGATCGACGAGTGAGCAGCTGTTCCCCTTTGCCGTTCCCGAATCACGATTCGAGTTCTGGTTCAGGTTCTGCTTTTCCTGTCATACGCGTATACTCGTTTCGGCTGGGTTTTTAGAAATTCTCAAAATAAATGAATCGGTCGAACGTTAGTTGAAATTCGATTCGTACACAACCGTGTAATATATCGAAATCAACGTTCAATTTTAATGCTCGTAAATCTTTAATTATAATTATGTATATAGCATAAATGTATGTATGTGTATATATATATAATTAAAATGAATTTCAATAAAGGTATGCGTAGATTGCGGATACTTATGCAAATTTACACTTTCATGAAGAACGAGAGAAGCGGAAAGCTTAAGGGCGATGTGTTTCACTCGCCAAATATTATAACGAGTACTATACCTGCTTCGGATATTTGTATTTCATTTACAGCTTTTAATTTTCTACAGATGCATAAACATCCGCAGTCCATTCGTACGATTGCCTTCAACGCGAAGGTAAGAGCAAAAGAAAAATTCAGTAAAAATTCGTTAAACGGATAACTTTTTGATGCTGCAAATACACAAACGGAATACCCAAGTTTCAGTTTCTTCTTCTTACTTGTTTATTTAAAGTCGCAACTAAAAATTTGATTTAGAGTTTATAGATACGATCTAAATCGTAAAGGAATTATAATAAATTAAATTTCCTTTTCATCGATCACCAGTCTATATGTATCCCAATTAACAGAAATGCTTATCTACGCGATAAGAGGTGAATCATGGAAACGGAATTCAGATGTAAGATAATAGCCTTGATAGAACATCTAGGTCGCCTTCTTTATATGCACGTAATGAGAATCGGCTTGGGTAGGGTAGGTACGTTTCATCGAGAACGAGGTGTCGTCACCGATATTCCTCCCCTCAAATGCAAGTGGTACGCGATTATACAATATAGGAGGATGATCGCAAAGAGAACGCGTGTACGCGTGCACATCGTGTGTCGATTGGAACGCGTTTGGACAGCCAGAGGAGGGACAAAGGTTGATTTAGCCCCTGTATCGAAGTCGCATTGTACTCGTCGTCTGATTCTCGTCTCGGTGCCAGCTGTTCCTATTTCTCTTCTCTCTTTCTCGTTCTAGCTTTTCTCCCCCTGGACGAAGCTTTTCTCGGAGCTTTCCTTTGTCGAGCATCATCCACGTTCGTGCCAGTCGATCCGTACCGAAATTAATCAAAAGGGAACGATCGCGAGCACGTGGACAACCCCTAGTGCTTACTACTCAAACGAAACGCAGACGCCTCTCTCCGATCAAAATATTAAATAGCGCGACCAACCCTCGAGGGCACCAGCTCCCCAGCAATAAGAGGTGATGGGGTTCTTGCTTGCGAAGGGGGATTTGGGGTACCGACGTACGGCCACGTGCCAGCCATGGGAATATAATGCCGCAGCGGCCACGTGCCCACCACATAACGGGTGTGTACTGAGAAAACGACCACTGGTTGCTTTCAACCGCACAGATGTGTTGTCTATGCGTAGCGCTGCCTTTCGTTTTCGCCATACATCCCTAACGCCCGACTCTTTCGTTTCAACTTCTCCCGCTTTTTCGTCGAACAACTAGCTTTCGCCCGCAACTTCGCTCGCATGCACTACTGATATACGCAACAATTTTTAAGCAGATGATTTCTTAGAAATTAAATATCTACGTATTTTTTATGTACTAAGAGTTAGGCTATCCCTCCGTAGGAAAAAATGTTGGATTTCGGAATAAACACGACGTAAACCATGGTTGCTTGACCTGTACTAAACACGGGGGTCCATAGAATTCAGATGTCAGGCCATTTCACAGCTTCTACGAAGAGTAATTCATTTTCCTTCTCGGATATTAATTAAGCTGTACAGCAGAGAAAAACCCGTCAGAATCCATTCGCTAGCCTTTACGCGATGCGAGCGCAAACAGACAGACAAAAATCCCAAAAATTAGTTTTTTGGACTCCACGGCGTATCAGCTGTTTCCGGATGACTGCTTTGTTTCTTTTCATTCGATGTACAAGCACGATTCTTCTACTGTTTGACTAAACGTATAGATTGTATAATATTCACGTTTTTTTAATAACGCGACACACGTTTTATTTATTTAACAAGTACCTAATGATAATTTACTAGCAATTTTTTTTCTCTTTGTCGTTTTTTGTTATTATACTTTATAATTTTCTTTGTCATGTAACAATCGGCATTGTTCACTCTGTTCCCATTAATTAATTTGCACGTTCTTTGCCGTTTATCACATTCGCTGTGTGCCTTATTAGAGCCAGGACGCATATTCAAAGCCACGAACGTTCGAAAATACACTAAAAATAATTTGTATAACACGCGTGATATTATTTAATATAAAAGTAGATTTTATACGCGACTGACATGGTTATATTGACAAAATTTGAACTCAATTTGAAAATACAAGTATATATAGAATTTGCAAGTATTTATTACAAGGTAAATTAAACAAAAATTGATATACAGTATAAATAGTTAGCTGAAGCATATAACAATCGTTAAAAGTGGACTTACTGAATACCACTAATTAACTGGCAATAATTAAATAGTATTAATTAATGTCGTGAATGATCGTCTGTTTGAATATTTTCACAATTTCTGCAAAATCCATAGTTGTACCAAATGTCTTGCAACTTTTGTACACCTTTTCAAAATCGTCCAGAATTTTACCAATGCAATTGCGACAGTTGGATATAATTACAGCGCTAATGACAATACGTAATATGTTTGTACTTGTTAGAATAAAATATGGACAATGAAGATCCAGTAAACGGTGCTAATAGGAACGATTTCTTAAAATTATGTTTAATCAAATAGTGTGCTTTAAGTGTTCTTAAATAAATCAGTTGGATCGACAAGCAGCGAGGTTCCATTAGAGTACTACGTTAGAGAAAGGTCTTTAATGGTCTTTGAAAAATTGATTAACGCGGGAAATAAAATTTGACACAACCGCTAACGATTTAGAACAACTACGTTAAAATGTGCTGCAGTTAGGGGTTGAATAATGAAAAGAGGGAGAGCACACTACCTAGTCATCTGTTGAATAGGGCGGCAACAGGACCCAGGCTCCCTTTTTCTCATTGCGTTAACGAACTGCCAATAAATTACTTTTCTCGGTATATTAATCGAGCTGCCGAAGGGTAGATAATACGTTAATGCATCCGTTAAAATCTTTTTTGAGAAAGCATTACCAAAGTTTATATTTTATAATATAACATCTGCTTCTCTTTCCACGTGAATTTTCCCACGTTTCTGTTAAAACAAAACGTAATACTTTTATTCAATTTCTTTTAGATTAAATATAATTATTTATTACCAGAAGAGAAATCTGTTCTACACGTATCTGTTAATTTATAATGAATTTAATTTAACAATTCGATCTTAACAAGAATCGTATACCGATTGAAGTTGTAAAAATACTTTTTAAGTTGTAAATCATTAATCTTATTCGAACAAGTAGGTTAAACATTAAACTTTGAAGATACAAGATATGTTAAAACTAATAGACGTAAATATGACAATGAATAAATTATTAAATTAGATTAATTTAATAATAATAATATCGGTCAATTGTCTCTTGTACACTGTAGAGTTTTCAACTTTTCATTTATAACGATATTTTATTTATAACTATAATATAGGAGGGGAAAATGAATTATTTCTGTTCGACAAGTTGTATTTTAATAAATGTTGAAAATAATTAGATAAGACAATAGGAAATAATAAATATCAAATTCTTTAATAATTCTACAAACTTCTGCAACTCTACTAATCCAGTTCATTAAGAATTCCTCTAAATTTTTCGAATATGAATGATGTGAATATGTGCCGAGAATATCCTTAATCACAGACGTTTGTATTTTTATCGTTACTACAAACGCGTAATTTCCTGGATTACTCGTAATTTCATTTACTAACTCACTTTGTCGTAAATTAATATATATTTATGCATTCCACATAAACTATATAATTTCTACGTTATTTTTGTAGTGTTCATACTTATAGCTTACTTATACCGTACTTATAGTTACTATCGATACATTAATATATTAATAAGCAGCACATACTAAGTATTTTTAAATTTGTTATAGTCAGTTTGTAATGAGCTTTTTTTTTGTAATCATAAAGTATATAGCAAATATGTAAATAATGAAATTTTCAGCGAAATCGTGTAGCGCATTATGTAAATAAAGAGCTGTATCTTCATATACTTTAACAATAATGTTATATTTATCTACAGTTGAGTGCAGATTTAAATACTTTTACCGTTCAAGAAGTTTAACGTGTCTTACATACAGACAGATTAAGATAGTACTAGCACTTCGTAATCTCTAAATGGGATTTCCCTGCCTTCGTAAGGTACGTACAATACTCCGTGGGTTCTATGTACCTGGAAAGAAAAATCTAATGTAACAGAGATACAAGTAAATTGCAGCGAAAAGCAAAGAAATACGTAAAACTTGGAAAAAGAAAATGTGAAATTGTACAAAATCTTGTGCGATATATGGAAACTATCTCAGGACGGATTATACAAGCAATAATAAATCAGGAAGAAAGAATATATTTTATTTTGTTTGAGGGCGCCTGATTGCTCGATAAAACAAAGTTAGAAAATTTGTCGAGTATGTGTGCACCCCAGTCTCGATCGGCTTACTATTATTATCGTGTGATGACGTCAAGATTTTTATTCGCTCGATCTATAGCTTTGACAACTGAAATCAATTAAATACTGCAAGAATATTTGTGCAACGAGTTAAAACAGTAATAAAATACTGGGTAATAAGTTCGTTCAATTTTATCCAGTAATATACCTTTATGAGAAAGAAAAGATGCAAACGTCTAAATTGCTTTAGAAAGATTAGCTCTAGTGTAAGACGTTGCTTGAGAAATATAATTATTTGCTTATTTATATTAAAATAATAAAATAATTAACACAAATGAACAATTCTACTAAACGTGACAGTAAATCAAAATACCGCAGAGTGTCGATTATCCTTGTCGATTATACTTGACGTGGATCGAATCTACTTCGAACTGTCGAAAATTCGAATAATGCGTTAAAATCCACGACTGTCGATAAGTCGTGCATTAAGATTGTGAAAAAGACACTTTGATAATGCGATATCGTACATGTATTTAAGTTTAATTAACTATTTAATCAATTGTAAGTTTGATTAGTCGTTTTAACAATACCTGACTATTTCCACTCTCGTACTCTGCGTTAAACTTTCGAAAAAATAAAGTTACGACAAAGTTCGAAGCACCTCGGATAATACGGAACTTTGGTTAAACGGGACTTGAATAACCAAGACTTCACTGTATATTAAACTAAAAGTCATCGATCATCCATGTTCACCTACGTGGAACCTGCAACCTATTACATATATCCTTGCTATGGTCTCACTATTTATGTGCCCGTGGCCAAGTGTCGCATGCGCTTTTGAGTTAGTGGAGAAGCGGGGATAGAGATAAGATAGATAAGACAGAGGGAATAGATATTAATGTGACTTAAGGAGAAATAACGAGCATATGTTCTAATCCTGCATCTCGATTATACTCATGCCAATTTTCAAGTGAATCGGTTCGGTAGTTGAGGCGTGATCGAAGGACAAACATAAAATATAAACTGTAAACTATAGAATATAAAATGTATATAATTTTTATAGACATTTGTATAGAAATGGGATAAGTTAGTTAGAGAAATAGTATCTAGTACTCGACGTACATACTCTTCTAAGATAAACACGAACGAACTTATTACTCACCTACCATACATATAGTCGACACGATGTTAAACTTATTACTGTAAAACTTATTACTAGTGCAAAGTATTCGAATAAATCCAACTATTGTTACATACACGATCGAAACCCGAAGAACCACAGGTGTGTTATCTATTAATTGTCGTGAAAGTTTCAAGTGTAAAATATTTGAGGAAAGTATGTTTCGTGTCTTAGTTTTTGACGAATTACGAAAGATGGAATTTTCGAATCGCTTGGAATCAAATGCGACTAAATTTCAATGCTTCTGCCGAAATCTTTATCGTGTTCCAACTAACGGTTGGGACAGTTAATATTATCTCTGTTTTAACGTATAATCAGAAAAAAAGAGTTTATGATTTCTTATCGCGTCCAACCAGAAATATATACGTTTGATTTAGATTTTCCATCTCGATTTTTTTTACCCCTTCGCTCGTTGTTCCTCCAAAACTTATTGACAAATAAAGTTGAAGATATAGATGTACGTTAACATATATATTACAAGTGCAGTTCGCAAGCTATAGAAAGTCCGTTTCGCTCTGGCAAAATTCAAAGAAATAGTCAAAGAGCAAACAAATGGTCCGATGTCATGCGAACGAAATTGTCCACCACTGAATGAACATCGTGGACGATGATAAATCCGTGTGGGCAACTCCGCGCTAAGTTGTTCCTGTTTTATTCGTCTCAATTGTACCATACTTTTTGAAACGAAGTATCGGTATGGGGTCAGAAACATAAAGGTCTTGCCAGCTCCCTCGTCGATGGCGTCGACACGACGCGACGAACCACTTGTGGTTGGAAATTATTATCGCGTGTGCTTTTCCGTGCGTTGGGGTTCCCCTGGCATCGGTGAAACAGTTGCCAGTCGGCTCACACTGTCGGCCGATGATTTTTATATGCCTAACCTCGTATCGACGCTTTGCTGCCTATACGTCAACATACGTGAATATTTTCAACTTCATTCGTTGATAATTAATTGTCAGGGAATAACGAGCGACGGCTAAAACCTTGTGGAGGTTACTTACGAAGTAAGTCCCTTGTAATTGTTTGGTCGATGTTTCCACAAATTGCATTGAAATGTAAATAAAAAGTGAACTTACTTTTCCCACGCATGGTATACCATTTTGAAAAGCACGGCCTACGTAAAGCATTTCTCCTTCCACCGTTTTTCCAGATTCGACCGCGTTTGGTGGAACGTGACCGTTACTCGCGTGGATCCAGTGGAATTCGGCAGGCATCAAAATCTATTACGAGAATAAGTATCTTACAACTATCTGCATCGTTTAGAAATACGCTGTTTAGAGGGATCGATAAAGGGGCACGATTGTCACCCTTCGAATCTTTGATTCTTAATTCTTCACACTCGAACAAATGGCCTTAAATGAGACTCTAGCATAATCGAATCGGCAGAAATTGATTTCGATAAATGTGATCCAGCGTATCACGTGGTAAATAAGGGGCACCTAACGTAGCACCGCTTGCAAGTAAGTGCTTATTTATGCAAGCAAGTATATTCGAAGAACGAAACGAATGTCATCGATCGATACCAAATGCCATTTTATACGTTTCTCCGTTTCATCTACTATCACGATAAATGCTCTCCTTTAAATATTTTAGACATTTTTGCATATTATGTGCATTCTGCTTATTTGCAAACAAGTCGCGTATTATGTACCTCTCCGTAATGTTTAACCAACATCGGTGTGTCATACTTGAGCAATGTACCTTGCAAGTAAACGTTTAATAAGTATTTAATATTAAAAATGAATATTCTACTCAAACTCAATTAATAAACAGATATGCAAGCGGATAGGAGTCCGTCGTTCAAAATAGAAATAATACCATTTAAACATCGTTTAGTTTTACCTCAAAATCATGCTTCATGTGTTCATTGCCGTTGTGACAGACATAGGCAACGCCATGTTCTGGCTTCACCTTCGCAGGAAGCATATCACCATGATGCAAGGCACGTCCAACAACAAGATTCAAGCCATCCAAGTCCTTGCCGACACAGATCATTCCCGGTACGAAGTAGCGAGCACCCGTGAATCTAACCCATTTATATCCTGCAGAAGTAGTCGGTATCAGTGAACCTGAACGTGGAAACTGTCTCTATAGATAGAAATCAGGTTGTTAGCAACGACATTCTCGATCGAATATCTCACAGGTCGCGAACTTCGTTGGTTAGACCAGTCTTGCGAATCACGTTGAATTTATCTATTGCCAATTCCAGAGTACAAATTCCAGTAATCAATGGTTATTGATTCGTTACACTACAGTGGCTCGCGAAAGTGTTCCTACACTTGTCCATATCGTTTATCTTGGAATTTAGCGCAGTATTAAGGTAGATGTTCGATGGTGTTGTTGGTGTTGCCATATTCACAGGGTTCGGGATTCTCTTTTTGATAAGGTCCGTTTAATGTGTAATGTTACAGTGACCCGTGCCGAGTCCGCTTCTTTGTGTCTGTCCCTTTTTGCGAAGGTCGTAGCAAGGTTTATTTCGTGTATGTTTCTTCTGGATTTATTTATTTAAGAAGGTGTTGCGAACAATGCCATTCCAACCGAAAATCATCCACGATATCGCTGAGTCTCAGCGTTAGGTGGGATCATCTCTTACGCACTGTATACTAGTTTTTTTTTAGTATACCTACGACCACTACCATTTTGTAACAATAGATGAAAATGAAAAAAATGTTTTGGGACAACCTAATGTCTTGTAACTTGTATATGCGTGATTCTGCAGAAGTGGGAACTATTTCGCAACGATGTTGCCCGCACACTTTTTCATTTAATTTACAAATGACATAACAAGCTGCAGGTATGATACAGGACACGCTAATATTGCTAGAATTTATGGTCAGACAAATAAATAGCTGTCTGTGATTTCATCCGTATATTTTTAAAAACTGTTTACAAAGACTGAAAAGATATCCAGGAGGCTGATGGTCCAATAAAAGTCTCGTGTAACATATTTGAAACAAACATATTTGAAACCTTTTACTTAAAGAGGCAAATATCTTTTCACGCTTTTTATCACGAAGCATTAGTTGGAAGATAATCAGTCTTCTCAAGGATTATCACTATTCAATTCTCATATTAAAAAGAAAGCTAAATGTCACTATTACATTTACGTTACAGCAAATAAAGCTCAGTAAAAATAATAAACCTGGAATATAATACGAATCGTGAGGTTGAAAAGTTGGTGGAATGGAATGTATAACTGTCCTATGTATAAATTTAGCAACCCCAAAATGCCTGTTAAAACCTGTTAAAATAAATATCATTCTTTATTCTTCTCTATCATTCTTATTTATCAATAAAACGAAGTCGATCGAAGTAAAAATAAACGATATGAATAAATATGACTACTGTAAAATATACACACAAGAAAAAAAAAAAGAAAAATTAGTACATAACTTCAAATTCATTCAGCAATCATGGGTTGCAGAGTAAAGTTTGCAACTGTGACATAACAGAGGGCTGAGAATTTCATGTACGAGAGATAATCTTTGGATTAATTCTTGATTTTCCTATGAAGTTACTATCTTTCTCTGTCGTACAAATATAATATAACTTAACGTTTTCAGCCGTTTTCAGTCAGAAGCGTTGCTCCGTAACTGCATAGTTATTTAAACCGGCAGCTCCGACAAACGACATCAATTGCTGAAACCAACGTCCCTAAGTTTGTATCAACATAGCGAGAAGGATCGAGGAAGATAGGCGTTTTAGAAATTGCTCGGGCTTATCAGTCGGGATGAAAAAGAGATATCTCGAATGATACGTGACGCTCGATGACTGTGCAGTGCAACTGCATTCGATCGTATATAAAACGATACATACTGACGTTTCCATGAGATAATGATGAAACTTTTTTATTTCTGATTTCTTTAAAATTAAACTTTCACTGACGTATTTGTAAAATGTTTTTAATTAAAATGAGACTAAACGTAATATAGTTTAAATCGCATTTACAAATATATCGGACTGAACATTGCACTTACCAGAAAAAAAGTCCAGTCATACTGGACGTAGGACCGCAAAGGGTTTAGAGTGCTAAAAAAATGAATACTGCAAAAAATTCCCACTTCCGTAGAATCACTCGTATATATTTTCAGATTGGGTTCAAAGTGTTTTATGTAGCATGAACAGTGTACACGTAGGAGTTTTCTAATGTATGTTAAGTATACAAATATCTTTGCAAGAAACTGTAAGTATGTGTGTAAAGGGAATGACGTACGGGGTGATTGTTAAATCTTGATTCGAGATCCGTTTTTCGAAGAAAGACTTTGCAGAAACCACTTATCGAATCAAATAAATCGTTTTCTCAGTATGAGTTACGTTTGACAGAATACAAATTTTTGTGCCAATTTTAAGGTTAAAAACTTTATCAGTATGATAAAGAAGGCGTATATAGCGATAAATTTAATCGAGGGGTAGATGACGAATCGGTTAAGTATTGATCGTTTAACCGGAAAGTCGATACGAATTTGTTAACATTATACAGATGCTGAGACTAGAAAGATACAAATGGCTCTACATATGGCTATATGGATTCTATGGCTGTAAATAAGACGAAAATCAAGAATAACAAAATTGGAATGGAGGCTTGGTTTTTGAGAAAATCGAATTTGAAAATTCGTGAGGAAATAGACAAGTCTGAGCTGGACAGTTGAAAACGAAGGATCAGATGTTTACGTGTATGGCCCTGCAATGGAAAAAATAGAATTGGGCAAATTTTCAAATTTGATTTTCTCGAAAATGTGACTTTAGACAAAAAGATTTTATTCTACGCTTTTGTAATCAAATTTACGTATATTTTGCAAATTTTGCAAATCGATTTTAATTATTTGAACAGTTATGTATTTATCATAGCCATTTTATCGCCTGTTATATCGTGCGCATGAAATGCATAGTATTCGTAAAATACACGACAAATGGGTATCGATCTAAATATATTACAAAAAGTAAAATTATATTTCAAATAGTTACTTACCACGGCCTTGCATCCTGGCTTTAGTAACAAAACTTTCGTAAAACACAGAATTTTCTTGAATCGCCCGAACGCTTACGGTTGCGAAGAGACACTTTGCAATATGTTTAACGTTATGGGTGTGAACGTAATCTCATCCTCTTTTAAACGGAACTATCTTATCGTAAATGAGATACGAGCACTGTTTATGATATAAACACCGATCAGCGATTATGTTTCCAAGAAATATTTTAAGGAAATGTTTTTATAGATATTCTGTTCTTTGTTTTTTTAAATGACTAAGAAAAATTTTGTCTGAGACAGGAAAAGAAGATAAAAACTGAAGAGGTCTTTTAATATATTTTTCGGTAGAAATGCGCGAAGCTTTTATTATAATTACGTGGAGTTTTTTCCAATATACATATACACGTTCATATAAATTTGCCAATGTGACGTTATATCGGTAAAATTTGTTTACTACGATTGGAATATTAACTTTGAATTGTTTCGTGTAAATATTTTATGCTGCAGTTAATTTTATTTTATTTGATAAAAAATAAAATTTATAGCACTACGTGAGTATATCGGTGGTACTGGGTTCGCTTTTTAAAATATTGCGTTATATTCGTTATTAATTGATATTAGCGTGTCCTCCCGTGTTCTCTACGGAAAAACCAAGTGTGTCGAATTACGTCCCTTTTGAAACCATTCAATTTGTACCTGCAACATTTTCTAATATTACCAAAAATAAGCGAGATGTTCTAGGTGATAAAGTTATGTGAGCCATCGTTAGATGAAACCCATACATAAAAAGTTTCCGATACTTTGGGGAGAGTGTTCTTCTTTACTTACTTTCTACTATTTACCTTACTTATAAAGTTACTTGTAAAGTTACTACATACTTTATATGGTACTTTAAATACTTTCGTCACTGTACGTGAACTATACAATGTGTGCTAATTGATCCAAAAGATATATTGTATTACATAATTACATACTACGTAATTACGAGATATTTTCATAAATTTATAAAGACAAGTAAAGGAATAGAATCTAAACAGAAAGCTTTCCTTGCTACGTATTATCACATAATAGGTGCTTTGAAATTTCCCATAAATGCATAAAAAGCCGCAATCTAGTAATTATTATTGCCAAGTGGTTATACGTCTCATACGAGAGTCTAGAACCGACGTACAATACAGAGATCATCGTATTGAGAAAGAAGGATAAACTTTCTCATCGATTGATCAGGAAGCGAGCAATTCGCTATGTTTATCGACCAACTAGAGAAAAACGCGCGTCACTTAAGTGTATCTTACGTAGGTACAGCCATCTTCTACGAGTTCTCGTGTTACGTGCTCGTAAGTCATGTCCAAAGCCAACGTGAGCAAAGTACTTATATAGTACGTATATTCAGTGTTCGAGTATTAACGTCAGGTGGAAACGAGCTCGAAGCTGCTTATTGCGTAACGAGAAAAAATATAACTCTCGCATTTCTCCGTGGAAAGGAAGCATCGTAAATACGAGCATCCACGGGCTGCTTGCAAAACATCTGCGCAAAAAGGCATTTAATCGTTCAATCCGAGCGATATTTCTGTAACTGACAATGAGCGCTTGCCGAAGCAAGACAACTTACTTTTATTCACAAGGCACGTTACTTTCATCTTGCTATAAAATTCTTCTAATTAAAACCAGTAACGTTTAAGACAATCTTTTAGTTGCACGAATTTTAAGAACATTGCGCCATGATATTGTTAGAATAGAATGAATAGAATGGAATGTACAGGGCGACTCGTTATCGATACAGTGCTATTATCGCGTAGGAGACACAAGAAATCACGAAAATAACAGATCACCGGTGATCTCTTCGCGTCGCAGTTCGAACGTTTCACAAATAAGGCGAAGAAATTGTACTTATTTATTATGCGAATATTTTAATTTATAGTAGTTAGAATAGTTTTGTTTTATACTGAGGTTTTAGTACCTCTGGAGGTGTTATTGTCAAGTGTATATCAGAGGCGGCTATTCCGTTACTATCTGGTTATTGTTTCAATAACTGTGGCATGCAGGATGTTTAGTCTACCCTATTATTGCTTCTGAGCGTGTGACTTTCTTGAGCATGTGACACTATCAACCTAAATTTAAATCAATACGATACAGTGTATTTTAGAACTAAATCGCTAGCTCATGGCTCATAGCCGGTGATACGAATGAATATTTTTGAGAAGGTTGAGAAAATTTTTGCAACGTATTGTACGATTTAGACGTGCCTGAATCTCATTTAGAAGAGCAAATTTAATTTCGTATTGGGAAACGTTACTACGATTAAGAAGATGATCTACAAACAGAATTCAGTTACAGTGATTGCGCTTATTTGATTCATTTTTAATTATAAGACGAAAGTGTGTTAGTTTAGTGCGTCCAAGTCTAGCGAGAACAACTTGCTCTTTCCTATTAGAAGGAAGTGCCGGGTTTATATCAGATACATAAATTTGTACGACGAGAACTATTCAAACAGTACATCTTCTTCAAATAGTAATTTAAAATAGTAACTCCTTTGTTCGAATTTATTTTTGTGTTTTGTGTCTAACGCGAATGCGATATTCGATCTGTATAAGAAATTGAACGAATCTACGATAAATCTTTGATCTACTGCTCAACAAAAGTCCTATAACATTTTGATTTACAATCCATTACTTCTTTATCTAAAACTAATTACATACCACATTTGTGTTTTTAGTGTCAATGTGATAGTCATAAAAAATGTCGTGTCCATAAATTGAACGCAGCGAATTTCTCGATATGAAACGGAACATTCTGTTTTAAATAAAACATTACTAACAATTATGTCGGATTTTATGTTATTATGAAACGAAGCAATAATTACCGAAGCTAATAGTCAATGATAACGGTAAATGTGATTACGCAGGAGCCGTTCTATTCATTCAATGAGACGTATAATAGCGGAAAATTTTGGCTATTCGAAAGAAACATCTCGTAGTTCGTGACTAATCGTTTGAAAATTATTCCGATCAATGATTCCGTTTAACGATAAACCAGATTAATTGCATAATCTGCAGCACTTCAACAGCCAACATCGCGAGATAATTTTGCTTGCCTCATCCGTATGGAAATCGACATGATTAACGGAATAATACATACCTCGTCCCTTAGAAAGCTAACGCGATATAAAACTACTAAAAATGACCTCGCTAACCGAAGGAATCTGCTCTTTCTGTCTTTTTTCCCTCTATCTGTCTTTTTTCAAATTCTAAGATCGATAATTTCATTGGCTGATAGATTTTATTCAACTTCCATCATCCGCTGATCCTTTCTCGTTTCTAACAAAAAAAAATTAGAATATTTGAAATTTAAACGAACAGAATTTATTATCTCAGTTTTGGATTTCATTGTATTTTATTCTCTTGCAGAAAGAAAGAAAAACGGAAACCTGAAATTTATGGGGTATTTAATAAAAGCACAGAGACAGCGCGTATGTATGTATGTATATGAATACGAAGATATTATAATTTTTATATTGGAGGATTTTACATCCTAAGTACTGATCTACGAAAGACTTAAAAATTGAGTATTTTGCAAATGCACCTTAAACAGTTACATATACAGAATGTTGAAAGCGTCGAGCAAAGGTATTTATCGAGAGGATTAAAAAATGCTTAATCAACATAGAATATAAAAGCAAGGCTTTCGGTAAAAAATCCACGTTTGTTATTTATTTATTGTTCGATATGCGAGCGAGTCTCTTCACACGTTCGACACATTGAATGTATGTAGTGGACAATATATGACTGACTAATTTCAAAGTGTCACCATTCTGCAACGATGCATTATCTTTTGCTCCGCCTTAGCAATCGTCTTATGGATACATGGCAAAATAATCACGAAGCGTTACATGGCCGAACAGCGAGTACAGAATGGTTAAAACATTTTACCAAAGTAATACCATCCAACGGTTCTAGAAAAAATATAACCAACTAATTAATAACTAACTACACGATATACATTATATGTATACTGTATCGATGAAATGAAATTGGTACGTAGTGTGTCTGAAAATGCTGAAAATCCTTCAAGAGCTTCTTGTAAATGACATGCTAAAGTATGTCAAAGTGTTCTTTATGCAAACACATATTTAACATCTTTAAATATTCAGCCATGATTGTAAACAGTTCGTTAATTGATTATTTTATATCTAATTTTCTACTCGATTATCCATTAAGTGATCAGTTTATTGGAGTAATTATCAGAGCACTTTCTAATGAAACAAAAATGGACCACGTCTGAGTTTCAAGTGTTGCATGATTTCACTTTTCTTATACCATCTGTTAAATTAAAAGGAACAAGAGATACGTTCATTACGAACAAACTCATTATGCAATGAATTAACGGCGTGTAATCTGATAAATGAAACGCTAATTTGCCAAATCAGTCAACTCCATTTACCAAGTCGGTCGCAGAAGAGGAAGTGGAGCAAATTAATGAAATTATATAAGATGAACATCGCTCAACCGGCACTAAATTTCAAAAATTTCAGAAAATGAAATTGTGACCAATTTGGTCTACGAACGGCTCGAACGACGACGATTTATCAGCTTCGCGAAGATCCACGAAATCTGAATGAAAATGACATTAGTCGGAAACGCATTTATCGAAATATATATCACGATTTACATGTAATTTACGGTTAAGGCTAAATGCTTTGTTTCGTAAGCATTCTTTGAAGAATTTCACAATTCAACCTATCAATTTCGTTGCGGTATGTGGGTAATATTTCTCCTTCAGCTGGCATTCTGATATCTCACCAAACGTGAGAGACGATTATCGTACGCAGAAGGTGTTGCCTTGCCCCATGTTTTGCAGAACCCGATACAACGTTCTTGATTAAATTGGTCGAGCGTGTTTCGTGCTCGATTTCTTTTCATGCCGTAACGTATAATATAGTGGCTAACAAAAGTACACGACCACTCTTTTTACACGCATATTTGAAATTTCGTTACCTGTGTAACGCGACACGACGACACGACGATTATCGTGATTATATTCGTAAAATGGGAAACGCATTTGGCAATACGCATAGGGTGTTTCATTTTAATCGATCCACGCAAATATCTCCTAAACTATACGTTGTTCGAAAAAATATTTCAAATGAGACTTACCTTGGCTCGAGATGGATATCTCGCGATGGTCACAAATTTTATCTTCGAAATTTTAAAATGGCAGTAAAGTAAAAGTTGTTAATCGGTATTGTTTAAAATGAAGTTAAAACGAAGTATCGTTTAACTTGAAATCTCTTTGAAAGATTCATATACGATAGAGAAATTGAATCGATACAATTCGCCTCCCTAAAACGCTTTGACCTTTTATTATCTTTGACATTGGTATAAATGTGACGTGAAATGAGAAAGGGGACCTAGTGCTCGGAAAAAAGTTTTTGGGGAACAGCTGTTTAAAGTTTACGTCATTTTGTTCTCATCTTCTTTTTTTGTAAATGTATCGTATATCGTATTATCGTGTTATTTTTAATACCTTTCGTTAATGTTAATATTAACTCTGGGTTCTTTTTCTCACTCTACGTCGCAAATACATCGTAGGAAAAATTTGTCATGTTTTACTCTACCAGGTACAATCTTGTAATATAACTTAATATACTAATCGTTAAAATGATTAATAATGTTCTGAAATATTTCGTAATCTTTGTCGATTTATCTGGTTTCAATAATATACGAAACTAGCGAATTTGTCACGAAAAATAATATGGACGATACGAATGATCGTCATGAAATTTTGCGAATTTGCTTGTAATACGTCGTTAGATGAAAGTTTATATTATACGAAGAGAGAAAGTAAAGAAGGAAGACTTAATAATGTCCAGAAGGACACTATGGCGCCATTATCTTTAAGAGCATATTTCCTCTAAAGTGCCAGGAATCGTGGCATAGTGGCACAATACTGCTGAGCAAAGAAGAGGATGAACAGAGGAAGCGAGCAGGCAAAGTCTTCCACCACGAGAAGATAAAAGTGAACGCCCTTGTCCTCTATTCTTTCCCTTTTCTCCGATGCTTAAGAAATGTTACGTCCACCGCTGAAAGTAACGTGTCACTTTACGAGGATGTTTCAGTCGAAATTGAAATCCTCTATAGCGTACCAATTTCCATGATGCAAATTCCATGATTAAATTATTGTTAAACTGAACAATAATTTCAAATCTTTGTTATAATTTTCTTATTACTTTAGAACACATCTATTGAGATTGAAATCACCTATAATCTATAGTATACGAATTTCCATGGTATATTTGGATTACTTTAACGACCATTATATTCTATCGGGCGTAATGCGAAATTATTCCCGTTTTTAAAAGCATTTCCTGCCAATCGAAAATAATCGAAGTAAGAATCGAAGTTTGACCAATCTTTACAGCAGATTAGACAGCTTAGGCAGCATTACAACAAACTTACAAATAGCGTTAGAATGAAAAGTGTACTTACCTTTCCTGTACGTGGTGTATCATCCATATTGACTCGACCAACGAAAAGATTCTGTCCCGAAGACGTTGAACTTTAATTAATTTAACTTTAACATATCTCAAAATCATCGAAATCGGACAGGATGCGCTTTATCGACGTAAAGAACAAGCAGCTAGATTATTTGTTAAAACTACAGTTTAAATGTTTTTCAATATTGTCATAATATCGTTTAAATGTTATTTAGACAGATACTAATAGATAATATTTGGAATATTGTTCAGCGTTATCTCGAAATTATGTTTTATGTGGTCGCTGTTGTGGCGAGGAACATAAGCCCAGCCGTCTTTCGGTTACGCTCCTGCAAGTAGCATATCGCCACCATGGGAAGTACGTCTAGCAACAAGAAACTTGCCATTTTCGTCCCTATCGACATCGAGTACTCGGTTTTCGAAAGGAGAATCTCTCGTGAACCGAAACCGTTGATATCTCGTAATAGAGTGGAAATGACCTGATCGATATTTTGGCCATATCTTCTTTTAGCTGTTTTACCGCTTTTCGAATTAGTTAATACAACTAGTTAATCAAACGGTTTCATACATTCACAGTGACTTACGAAAGTATTCGTACACTCCTAGAAACTTTTTATGTATACAGGGTGAGTCAGAACACGTGACAAGGGGAGAGACTGATTCAGCATACTAAAATAAGAAGAATTCATAGAAACATATGCTCGATATGACCTTGTTTTCGAGTGACTGCTTACTTTGTGATGCTAGACGATACTTAGATCAACGATTTCCAATGGTAAATGGTCGAGTCGACCTTATTTCCTGACCAACTGATTATTAGTAAAGATGAACTAAGAATCTTTTGTTTATGAAAAGTTAGACAGTGTTGAAACTCTTTGTCAATGTGAGGACAAAAATCAGTAAAAGAATAGTTCGCGTAAACTGTTCCAACAAGTTCGACGATCTTCACTCTTCTATGTAAACTGTGCTCGACCAGTTCGAGCAATTTCTTGGGAGAAAGATTCGGAAACAACTATTACAATATAAAAGAAACTGATACTCGAAAATGAGACCATATCGGAAATTTTTGGTATTAAATATCGAAATGTTAATTTCAATTACAAAATATTTCATGTTACCATACCATTTCATGTTAATAAAATTAATAAAAAGAGATGAAAGAAAATTAAGAAGAAGAAACGAAGGATGAAATATAAAATTAAAATTTCTAGGAAATTAAAATGCACATATTTCATTAAACAATCTTCGTATCAATACCTTTCTTCGCGTTTAATTATTAGTTAGCATTTCCATGTTCAGTAGGCGTTTATATTCGTTGGCGTGTGACTGACGCAAATTATTCTTCGGTACTCTCATTCTGTCAACCTGCTCGTGACAGTAATTTTCATGCGTGAAAACAACATAATTGTAATATTATACATGGTACATATTATCTAGACCAGAAGTGAAAATGGTATATTTGTGATTCTTCGCCTTTCAATCCTGTTATTATCTACAGTGTTGCGCTTTCTCCGACGTTTCGTGAACATTTCACTTTGCTTCCTCAAAACAGACGTAAAATATTTTCCTTTCAAGTTAGGATTGGGTTTAGAATCTAAAAGATTTTTTATATCTGCCTGGAAGAAGCAAACTCGAATGTTTACGAAACGTTGATAATAACACTAATGAAACCCGAAGAATCGCAAGTACGTCATTTATTCATTATGAAAATTAAAAATCTAAAAATCTTGAATTTTGTTGTATAGGTAGTCACCTGTATAGAAAGAAATGTATACGATGTTCGTCGTCATCTTCTTCCGTCTGTCTTCTTGATTTTGCATTATTTCCATTATGACACGCTGGTCTGCCGCAGTAGCTTTTCAGTACATTTCAAAATATGTAACAGATATATGTGTTATGTTTAACAGAAAAGTTAATAATACAAATGCAATTGGAGTTCTCGTTGAATAAATATTCTAATAAACACACGAGATCCGATATGATAACAGGACAGTACAAACAGCAAGAGAAAATCAATAAATGTAGATATGTTGTAATGTAAACAATTTAATATTTGTTCAGATTCTCTTTTATATTATATCTTGCAATTATCATCGTTACATAATATTACGTGATAAGCATCTTTTATCAGCAAGAAGAACGAAGCTTCTTCCATCGTGGAAAATAATTATTGTCTGTTTTTTTTATAAGCGTCGAATAAATCGTTAATCATATAATTTTGATTTACTATAAAATTTGTATTACGATACAAAAAAAATTTATGTATTTTTATATATATATTTTAATATAACATTTACTATTTCAAACAATGGTTATTGTGCACGATAAGGACGGCAATAATATTCATGTACATTAGTATAGTACATTAAATATATCTCTCAAATTTTCAAACTCGATTTTCTTGATAACGAAACGTCATATGGAGAAATTGTATTCTACATTTTCTCTTAGAATCATCCTGTATCCAATTATACCGCTAGTTACGGGCCACCCTGCATACATGTGACAAATGGTACAAGACATTCTTAAATATTGCGTATTAATGGATATGCCGAAAAGAACGTTAGCTCCGCTAACAAATTTCCACTATTCCTCTTTGATATGTTGAGATATACGTATTTGCTGTTGAGTATCATGCCATATATCGATGAGCGTATATCTCTATCAATCGACCACGTAAATGCAAACTGAGAGACCACGTTGCGATGCGAAGGTGGTCGATATTCTGGTGGAATGACACTGTATTAGGTAGAAATGAACATTACACGAATTTTCATGTTGATTTCTTGGTGAAATTTTGTAATACTATTTAATACTATATTTTGGATATGTTATGTACTTTGTCATTTTTATGAGCATTTTGTGCAGGTTTTACGCATTCAAGTTTCCTATAAATGCATGGAAACCAACAATTTGCACGTTAACTATCTAGAGATGGATCTGTCCTGTCTAATCCGAAACGCTGAAATATCTCGAGGAAACGTCGAAGTAGCGACAAGAAATCTACAAAATCATTTACACAGTGTAGAGAATTGGACAAAAGTTGAAACAGGTATTTACACGTTACCTTCGCTCTTAACAAGAAATCAACGCCTAAGATTAAATTCTTAAATTAGGGAATCCAACGAATAACTTGCGTTAAATATCTCGGACTAGGTCTGGATCATAATAACCAAATAATTAGCGCTCCCTGAGATCTTTATTAGTTTGTAAGAAAACAAATCGTAACGCTGTATTTGGAGCAGCTTGTACTTAAAAATTGGTTCTACCCATTTATCATCATTTATGAGAAAATTATTCAGGAACGAACGCAATAGAAGCGAACGATAATTGCTTGACGACAAATAGACGTCGCGCCGCGCCGTGTCGTTGAAAAAGTGGCGAGACTTCTCGTTTAATGCCATGACGAATGATGATAATTGCTGGCATTGTTGCTGGTCAAATTGTATCGTGTGTGGTATTCTGGGAAATAGTGGACAGCGGAAAAGAGCAGCCAGCAACGAAGGAAACTGATTCAGAAAGAACGAAACGAAAAGAAAAGAGAGGGGCAGTGCTCATGAATAAGGTCGTGACCACTTGAGAAAGAGGCGGCAGCCGGATGATCGCAAGATGCTGCATAAATGTACTTTTTAATGACATTATCATACGGGTTGTCGGTTCTTCCTATTCTGCTTCTTCTTGTTTCATCTTTTATTATGCATTCTAAAACCAGGCGTTCTTTGATAAATAGCTTATTTAAATAATTACTTCGGTAAAATATATTATTTATTCCATGTCGTTCACTGTTTTTCTAGTTCTTCTTCATTTCAAATGAAAATCACGATTGATGAAGAAATAAAATTGTATTGAAAATCGTAACAAGACACGATTTGATCGAAATCTCTGTTTCTCTATTGCAAATTTAATTTCAATTTTTTTTTTTTTTTTTTTTTTTAGATTTATTCGTTATGTACTGTAGTACAGGAAACTTTTAATCGTCATCGCGAATATTTTGAAGTTGACAATGTTCTTCTTACGATGATTGTTGCAATCGAAAGTGCCTTTATTCGAATTTGAATATCAATTTCTATGGAAATTAATATTTTCGAGAATATAATTAGGAAAACAGAATCTCCGTAGAAAATTGTTTTACCTATTAAAATTGTGAGTATTATGATGCTTATTGCTAGAAAGTATTACTTAGAAAGTATACAACTATAATACTTCCTATAAAAAGAACTATATTTTGGACATTTCCTATATTCTTCCTTATTCAGTGCAATTTTGCACTTTCAAATTTCCTATAAACGTATAAAAATCCAGTCTAATTACAATCTTTCATCTAGGCGCAACTAATAGTAAATTATGAATTTTTTATTCGCAACTACATATTTTATGAAACTCGCTGTTTAATATTAGATGATTATATTCCTACTATTTTATTTATAGTTTCCAAGCTATTATACAATGTAGTATATAATGTAGTATACAATGTAGATTTGCTTTTAACCAAAATTAATATTCAAGTACACTTGAGTCTCATCTTAAACGGTAGATTTTTACACGTTTCACATTTGGCTTGTCTTTTGAATCAAATAACTCAGTCCCTTACCACGAGCTTAGGCGAACAACAGGAGCGAACAACAATACTGAAAGAGAAGAATGGAACAGAATAAGGAATTCGACCAATCGATCCAGGATCTACAACATGATACAAGATTTTTGGCAAAAAATTCTACACATTAAATTTTTCGCAGGTGATCGGATCCCATGGATATCGGATACCATATGGTGGTAAAGAACACAAATTTAGTTAGTACGAAGTGCTGGTATTTATCATAATCCATAAATATTATGCGAAACAATCTATGTGCACTTCGTTTCGCGAATGAATGATCAAATCTTAATCTTCTTCGTCAAATGATTAGAAAATCTGTATCACATATGTGATAACAATTTCGAATCGTTTCGTATTTTTCACATTTAATCGGTCAAATCTCTAACATCTCTAATATCTAACATTAAAATTCGTTGTAAAAATGATTACAATGATCGAAACGAAATTAATTTATATCTTGTATTAGCGTACAATTTTCATTGTTAAATCTACAGTTCTTTTTTAATGATATAAATTCTATTAGTAATTGTAACACCACAAATACACGATGGAAATTTTTATCGCACGTTCAACTTTGGAGAAAATCCTTAGACGTCGGAAGAGAACTTTTCTTGTTACCGTTTTGCGTAAAATTAGAAGCGTTGATTTATAGTACATATAGTGAAAATTTATTAATCGCCATATGTTCATTGTACTTCAGAGTTACATTTTTCATCGTGAAACTTCGTTTCTCTGGACGTGCAGCGTTTTCTAACAAATGAGGTTCGTAGCATTCGACCTCTTCCATCGCCGACATCGTATTTAACCGGTTCGGACGGAACTTTCACCCTTCACCAGTTTCGCGTAACTTAATCCAGACACATCGTGTCTGAGTTACATCATTTATTTCCTGAAATACGCTCGTTAAACGAGTTCTTTTCACCCGCAGTGACTCACAAAAGTATTCCAGCCTTTGCCACAAAAGATTTTTATGAATATATTACGTGCATATAATGTTTGAAATTTCATTAGCTCTGTAATGAGACGCGACTATCGTAATTACAATGGGAAAGTTTTGGCGAATGTACAGTAGAACTTCGTTTATGTGGACCTGTCGGGGGACAAATTCGTCCATATACTTAATATAGGAACTCACCAATTTCTCCCAACCACCTATGATCTTCCGTTCAATTAGTAGGAGTTTCACAAAGGAGGATTCCGTGAAACATTTATTCTTAAATTTATACATATGTGTATAATAAAACAGTAGAATGATCGTGGCTCTACATTGAATAAAAAAGAATAAAACAATCATCCAAGAACAACTCATAAACTACGGAGTCCAAAAACGAATTTTTGAAACTTTTCTGTCTGTTTGCACTCGTATCGCGTAAAAGCTACTGAACGCATTTTGATCGAATTTCCTCTGTTGCATAGCTTAGAGCCCGGGAAATAAAACAGATTACGTTTCAACTGAATCCGTTTTGTAGAAGCTGAGAAATAGCCCGGTATCTGAATCGCGTGAGCTCCCATGTTCGGTGAAGATCGATCAACGAGGGTTATTGTTTGGATGTAAGATGCTCCTCACTGTGTATCGTTGCTTATTAATTGATATAATAAAATAGTAAATAGTGGTGATAGTAATTAGGTTTGTTTTATGCCTTTTGGCCTTTTGGCCCCGAAATGAACCGTCACATTTGTTATTTGCCTATAACATAGTAAATATTAATTTACTGTTCAAATACTACGACGATGAAAATAACCAAATGTCCACACATTTCATTGCAATGTCGATTTCGTCACGATATTTTTCCTTCTCCTTTTTTATAGCGATTCTCTTTTTGTCTCCGTTGCGATCAACGTGCACGTCATACTGCTGTATATATTATGCTGTGTATAAACGATAGAACGAAGAGTGGAATCGGACAACAGTTTACCCGTTCGAAGTAACATCGATATTTCCTCTGTGTAGAAAAAGCAGAAAAATACAGGCAACAGCGATTCTCCAATAATAAATTATGCATATACATATTTTGGACAAGCTCTGATTCCTTTGAGTAATCATTTTGATTTGAAAAGAACATTTATAACGCAGTAGCTTGAACATTACCTTGAAACAACGCGATCCTCGTTATTTTTTTATTAATTAAATTTTGTTAAATAACGATGTCTTTCGAAAACGAGAAAACACCTCAAAACTTGATTTTTATCGCAATGATTTTCACTCAAAATTTTTTTTATCCGATAGTCGTTGCGGATTGTATTTAGGGTAATTTGGCAATTGCAGATATTCCAAATTGGTTGGTTAGATATCCAGATTGGATATGCATGTGTAAGTCTGGTGTGACCAATTTTAAGTCCGTTTAATACAACTTGAAGTCGATGGTCAAAGTTCCTGGTAACCAGGTCTTTGTTAACAAATTTTTCGTCGATTTCTACGGAGCTTTTCCATACGTTGTTCCAGCTTCGTTGCAGATTTTTCTTCGGAAAATTAAAAAGATCACTGGGAGAAATTTTTTCGAGCTTCTTTATCAACGTCTTTTGTTGCCTTTTCCGCCAATTCGTTACCAGGAATGTCAATACGAGACGAAATAATTCATGGAAGAGTAAATTGTTCCACCATCATTAATTACAGAGTGATTTATTTCCAATATATCAAGCACGATGTCATCAAAACTGTGTACATCGTTGATGAATGTGATATGCTTGTTATTGGCGAGAATGATGTTTTTGTTTGGTTCATTGTGAGCGATATTGAATGCCCGCTGGATTCCTATTAATTCTATTGATTTATTGCTAATACTGTTAGCTAATCTAAATTTTGATACGTTATCTCGAAAGACATAGTACATCTCGATTTCGTTATAGAAAGCTTACTATAGAGATTATGTGTTAAAATTTCCAACTTTCAAGATGAATATCTCCATTTCGATAAGGCTAGGCTGTCTAAAAATTGAATCATCAATCTACGCTACAAATACCTTTAAGTATTTATATTAAACGTTACAGACTATTTCAGGTACCCACTTCCGGCGACGGTATCGATTTTTCTCATATAAATATCTTGGTCGTGAAATATACTAAAATAATACCTCTTATGATATAATATTAAGTATATGTTTTTAAATATAAATTTGTTACGTGTTGTTATATTTTTGTCTCGACATTATAACGAAAGGTATTTTAAGGTCTACCTATTATATTAGACAACAAAAGCAAATTATGTCCGATACAAAGAGCAGTTTAATGTTTTATAAATCTTTATCGTAAATAAAGAAGCGTAACATGATCTACGAAGCGTTGTATTACAAGCGATACAACAAATGAGATCGTAATTTCCAAATTCCGTTTAAAGTGATTTATAGAATGAAAGGACGATTTGAACGATATATCTTTTAAGAGAATAATATCTGTCCTCGTAAAATGTAATGCAAAACAGTTATAACCGAAGCTCGTATAATATCCCAAGCAATATTTATCCTAAAATTGTTACCAAACACGTTCTACCTTCCACGTTCTAAACAAACACTGTTATCGTCATAAAATTATTTTTATGGCTATTAGTTATACCATCAAATAATACGAAACAAATGTACATATTTATTATACCGATGATTTCTCATTCTTCCGTTGATATACCATATTGTCGTCTGACATTGATAGTGGCACAACTTAAGCTAATAAGTCTTAGCTAATAAGTATGACAATTGTTTTTTATTTTCTTGAAATGTTATTGACAATGAAAATCAGTCAATTATATATCGCCCACCCTGTATACAGCCTTCGTGAACAACTAAATATATGCAGATGTTCTTCTTGCGATCGTAAACGTTGCGAACGCGCGATAACTTTCGATAATTGCACGCAGCGTTATAACTTATCGCAGGGTATTCGCCAGATTTCTCGACGCATCAATGATTTTGACCATGCAGGATACTGCGGCAAATGGATTTATTGGTTTCGCGATGGGGTCGGCATCCACTGTGAGTTGCTTACCAGGGGCTTCGAGGGTGCGAGCAGCGGCTTAGAAGGGATTATCGCCAGAGGCACGAAACATTGCAGCATGACACTTTTATTAGAAACTACACGGTTTTCCTTTGAAACTAAACTGCTGATCTATCAAAGCGTTTTCCTCGAGGTTCGCTGACTTTGAATGCCGTACATGAAATATCGAGTAAATTATTACGGCGTAAGTACATAAAACAGTAAATAAGGAGATAAAACAATAAACGCTGTTATAGAGCGGGTACATAAAAGGATAAATACTTGAAGAGAGCACGTATTGATTTCGATGGGTCCGAATTCGAATCTGTATTGCGTAACCACGTTTTTAGTTTATCAACGAACGACCGCTAAAAATCATCGATCATCGAATCGGCCAATGCTTGCGAAAATCTAAGTTCAAATTCGTTGTTAACAGCCAGCAAGAATTAGACGGGGACAATCTTCAGCCAAATCGTCTAGTCGTTTAGTAATCAAAATTTATATGTGTGCTAGTTGTCTGCTAAACTTGAAAATTTGTCATGATCGATGTCTCGTAATAAGAAACATAAGCGGAAACCCCCACATTTTTGGATCATTCTTTGCTGTTCGAAAATCCTATTAAAACGTGCAGTTCAATGACTTTTATCGCTAACTTTTATTTCATCCACCAAATATCACAACAAGTACTATATTTCGAATGTTATGTGCATCTTTAAATGTTACATTTTCTAGAAATACATAAAACTTCTCAATCTATTTATCAAAATTCTCAGCAAATAGTCTCTTCTATATAATCTGTAAATAAATTTGTAAGTAAAATTACCAATTACCGTTTTGCGTCTAAAACGATCAATATTCTAATTTCTATCTCATTTTAGTTTCGTTTTTTAGCACAGCGCGATACATGAGAAGAAAGGAAGCAGAAGTTCTTGGTGAAACGCGTCATCCTGGAGCGAATCCTTTGGCCTCGTCAACTAATTTGCATGTCGCTGAGACAGATGTCTACGTACCCTAGCTCTTTCTCCCCTCGCTTTCCTCTTTTTTTTCCCGCTCTTCTGCTCCCCTCTTCCTACTGACCCCGTCCTTTTTTCAATGCCCCAGCCTACCACTGCATTCTTTTTTATTCAAATGCCATCTCGCGGAATAATAAAGCGCGGCCCCCATTCATAAAACATTGCAAAAATCAGAGTGACTCTTCTCGCTCTGATCTACCACGAACTACTCGATGAGACGTCGAGGCTTTATAGAATTTCGCGCTTGCGGAAAATGTTTGATCGCATTTTCACGAGGCTAACGCCACACCTCTTATTAGCGCTATAACGATCGTCTACTTTCGGGAGTGAATTTCACCGGAGGCCGGCAAGTTTTGTTAAAAATGTACAAAATGTGAATAATCGCTGGAAACCATATGATATATTTTCTCGTTAAAGCATGGCGTGCTTTACACAACCACGTAATTTTTATTGATTTGCAACAAGCAGAGAATAAAATATGAAGCGAATAATAATAACGATATTTACTCGCGTTCACGTAGACGAAATGGTTTATTAATAACGAAGTTTCCAATATAATATGAATCAGAACTAATACGAGCAAAAATATTGTTTCGATAATAATACGTTCGAACAAAGAAATACTGATTAAATTAATTAGACGTCGAATAACGAAGCTTATGATATTTTTTGACGCAAAGCTGAATACGGATCAATGGAGAACGTGCAATACAAACGCAGTCAGATGTTACTGCATTAATAATTGTATGGACTACGCGATATCGAAAATTATCTTTTTGAAATTTTTTTAAAGCAATACACGTAAAAATCGTATTATTGGATCTTGTTTAGATTTAGCGATAAATATTTGATCGATGTATTTTAAATAATCGTCACTCCGTTTACAAAACTCTATATTTACGTATAAAAATACGAGTTAACTTAATTAATGGAAATATTTATACGGGTTATTATATCGATGAATCATTCGAAATAAAGGTTTAATCTATATACAATGTACTTAGATGTCGTAACTCTGCTTCACTATGCGATTGCCAATATACGTATAAATTTGCTAGCACAGCTTTTACAGTACTGTTTGAAATTTCAATTTTTGTTTAAATGCCAGGAATACGAATTTTAAATATATTAAGTTTAAATATATTGTCCCATCTTGCAACTCTAACTTTTGAACCGAGGAAAGATTCTTAAATATTCCTTCCCATTCGTGTTTAAGTAATATTCTCTGTTCGTTTAATTTTAGTTTTTACAAAAACAGTCATTATTTTCTAATATTTTGCGGAAAGATAATTACGAATAATTCGAGCGAAATGAATATCTCCTGTTATTATTGCAATAATGATACATAGCGTAATTTATAAAAACAAATTGAATACACTGTATATTAATTAAACGATATAATTTAATATTTATTAAAATAATTGGACCATTAAATTTAATGTGCTCATGTCAGTAGCGAACGATACAATTGTTATAATGAAGCAATAGACTATCGTGTTATAGAATAGGGTGAATTCATAGGATTACAGGACATCCCGTGAGATATGATCCAATCGCGGTCACTCCATCATGCATCATTGGACGATCTAATTAAACTCTGCACGCACCACCTCAGATACGCACAAATTAATATCATGTATACCGAGAATCTATTTGATTGTTACTATTTGTCAAACCAAAGTTCTATTTATTAATACTGTACGTGTACAGTAGCTGGCGCAAGTATTCGAACGCTGTAAGAAACATTTTACGTACCTATATACAGGGTAAATAATTAGAGATACGTAATTGCAGCATGAGTTGGAGCGTTTATTTTGCAAGTGGTGTAAGTACATTTCTTGAAAAACTCGAGAGGAACTCATATGTACTTTAATGATAACTTTCTATTTATAAAGAATTTATAACATAAACCTTAAAATATTCGTTTATTTTAATCAATTGAATCGCATAATCATTTACTTTGAAAGTTGTGTAAGTCCATTTTGCGTAATCCCCATCCTGCTCAAACAATCGAGACATCGATGATCAAATACAAACGATATCGAACGTAATTCTAATTTCTGTATCTGACGTAAATAATATTCCATGTACGGCTGTAAATAAATTGTTTAAATGCGGTTTAGTGATATACTCGTAAATTATTATTACATTTATTAAATTATTATTATTGTTATGAAATTAAATTGTCATAATTCAACGTAATTATTATACATATAAAGTATTATTAAATTAAAAGTAGCTTTGCAAAAATTAAGATTAAAGAACGTATTACATATTGTCGTTATTTTGCTTTCTTTCTCAATGCATAGTCTATCGCAATAACATTATAATAATTTTATTTAACTTTGTTCTATTTATTTTCAAGCGTCGTATAGATATTTATAAACAAAGATGGATTAAATCACAAAAGATAAACTTTAGATAATTAAAATTTATTTAATTGTACAATTCACTAATTTTGATAGCGACAGAAGACCATTTGTAACTCTAACAAAAGACGTTGATCCAGTTAATTCTCAAAAAAGCTATTTGTACAATGCTATGCTACAAATAGTCAAACACATAGAGACGCGGACAAACTAAGTAGACCTAAGGATTTTTCAATCGATGGAAACGCAAATACTTCGATATTTCAACACAAGAAGTGTTTAGCCACTTTCAAAATAAACGGTCCATTCATGTTGTTTTTTCAGGAATTATAGGCAAGAGTTTGGAAATCTATTATAGAAAAATTCATCGTTGTACAACGAACCGTACAATGGTGCAGCTTTATTTTTAATATCTTCTGGAACACGTTTGGAGGAAGAATAATTTCGCACAGAGCTGCAATTAATTAGCCGCCACGATCTTCAAATTTGATAGGCCCCCCTATTTCTTTCTGTGGGGTTTCCCGAAGGGAAGGGTGTATGCGAACAAGCCTCGGGCAATCCCACAACTGCGAGACAACATTCGTGTAGGAACTAGAGCAGTACAGCTACAAATTAGCTGGCGTAATGGAAGACGTCGTAGAAAGAGCTCGCCTTTGTGAAGTGGAAAATGGTCATCTGGAAGATGTAGTATCTCACACATAGTGTCGATAAATCCCCAAGATTTTTGCTTTATAGTAAAAGAAAAAGGAATAAAAAATATTATCGATAAAAAAATATTAATCATTCGGTACCTATAAATCATTCTGTGTTATACAAAACATTAAAAAATTTCATTAACTCTGTAACGTGACATTGCTATCGTGATTATATCGGTAAAATTTGCAACTGCTCTAAAAATGTGTATACAAATTACAAGATATTGATTGGAGGCAAAGATCATCGTAGTAAATCAAAAAGACGCGTCTGCAACTTTCATTTAAGTCAAGTTATTGCTACCAGGTAGCACAGAAAACTTTGTCCATATGTATAATGAAATAAGAAAGCCGTGTCCGCGTTGAAACTGAAATCTAATTCTCGCTTGCACACTTATAATCTTTCCTTTGATCGAACTGAATAAAATTCCATGTTTATAGTTAGTACTCCAGATGTATGAAAATGAGTACAATTTTATTTACATTAAACGTAGCTAATTAGTCTATCGGATGAACATTGTGCAAAGTAAGTGGATGCACCTCTCTCTTTCTCTCCGCCTCTCTCTTTCTTTCTCTCCCCTCCCCCCTCCCTCTCTCTCTCTCTCTCTCTCTCTCTCTCTCTCTCTCTCTCTCGATACCTACAGCTCGGAAGGAATCTGGTCTCAGGTCCGTGAATGTAAGCAGAGGTCGTTGAGGTCAAGGCAGTGAGGGCGTTCACCAGAATTATTCTCCTCGTTTCTTCCTCCTCTCCTTAACTACATCGCCGACGTCCTCAGTGGCAGCCTGCCTTTGCGCGCACAGACTGTTCGAGTCAATAAAATCTTCACTTTCGACTAATGGAATACTTCCAAAGAAAATACTACATTCGTATATTTATTTTTCTTGCGAGTAAAAGTCAATGTTTGTTCTTTCGGTTTATTACGAAACGAGGCTCGGTGCTTCTGAATGAAAAATTTCTTCTTTATTCTTTATTGTTGCAATTTGGGAAACAATACTGTGCATGCAAACGCTCTTTGAATTTCCAATTTATTATCACGAATAAATGGCCGCATAAAGCAGTACAATGTAATAGCAACAAGAAAGACAATAGAAGAATAATTCTTTTTTTAGACTGTGTTCAATGAATGGAAAATGCATTACGAAAGTTATATTGGATGTTTTTAAAGTTCTTCTCTTTTCATGACAGAAAAATGTATGTTGCAAGGACAATCGATAAAGATTAAAGATTAATTTAACGACTGACAAATTATGATAAATTTGCGATAAAAATTCTCCGAAGAGAGACAGGAAGAGCGTAGATATTTTATAATCACAATATAATGTGCTTACATTGTATTCGTTTTAATACATATTCAAAATTTGGAAATTTGTACATCATCTTCTGCCAAATAAAGAAATCAATTTTCTATAATCTTTTCTTCGATGAAATTGTGGATTTTAATTTTGGACGTAAAAGTTTATATCTGTGTACTCGCAAAGTTAGTAAAATTCCGTAAATTTGTTCAGCTTTTAGTTTGTTGCGTTAACTGGTGAAATTAATTTCAAAATCAATACAGACCACGCTATATATTACACAGGTTATGTATCAAGGTAATATTTCTACTAAATTATATAAAATTAACTTGTTCCTAGAAAGGGTGAGTCTAGTAATTCGGCCAGACTATAATTCCGTTTCTACTGCGGCAGAAAAATGTTGTGCAGAAAAATTTTGCATCGTTCGTCGAATTTTTTTGCTTCGGCGCAATTGAAAACTGCGATTACACTCTGTTTTCAAATGGAATCTCGCTACTTTTTCACGTTAATTGATTTCTCGTGCTATTCAGAACAGAAAAGTATGAGGATAATATCAGGAAAAACTCAATACTTTTCTCCTTACTTTACACCTTATCATTCGCGACACACGCTCAAACTTACCGCTACTGCATTCTAAACATTTTCTTAAATTTTTCATTTTATCCATCACTCATAATTAAACAATTCCTTTTGTTTCGTTCTTTCATGTCGTCTGCTGAAATAAAAGGTTCTATACGCATCCTGTTTTTTAGAAAACCTGCAAGAAAAGGTCGAGGGAATTTAGGCCAAATGAACGTGGAGGATAAGACATTGGACTGTGGGTGTCGTAATATAAAACGATGTTTCTCCATAGATTGGTGTTAAATGAGCTACACCTCCAAAGCCTGCCAAATTAAAACTAACACGTGTATCGGCCACGTTAAAAGCGTTTTACTCGAAAGTCTGCCATATGAACTTCCTTCTATATTTTCGGCCAATTTTTTCATGAGCGATCGCTCCTCGCTTGATTATGCCACAACTCCACAGATATCATGTATTTATATAGGTGGTAAATATGTACAGTAAAACATCGTTTATGCGAGCTTCATTTACTGGAACGAAATTTTAATTAATATCTGATTAACTGAACTTTAAATTCATTTTGCCTGGGCATAAGCTTCTGTCGTGCGAACGAAAAAATAACAGGTAGCGAGGAAGATGGCTCTCGTTACACAAACTATATTAATTATACTTGTCCAGTCGATAGATTCGGATAAACAGAGTTCCACGGTATAATAAAGATAAAAGGCTTCAAAGCGTTAGACAAAGGTACAACGAAATATGGATTACAATTACAGTTAGAAATTTTATTTTATTTCGCGCATAAAAGTTATATAAATATATATAAAACTAGGAGTGACAAGATGTAATGGTTTAGGAGAAGAAAGTTCAATTGCAAAATAGAGTTTCAGAGCGTATTTAATAGTTCCAGTTGGATTCGTTCCCAAGTTGAATTAGTTTTCCCAGCAAGACGTTTCACGAACATGGATACATCATACTTTAAGTTTTTGAGATGGCGATATTTATAGAATAAATTACTCGACCATTAATTAATCATCGAGATACATTTTGTAGAAGTATATTAATCTCTCGATGCTGGCTCGAAATACGTAATATAAATTCAGCATTAGAAAGCAATCAGCTAAAAAACAGAAAGTATATTACGTTAACTAGCTTGAAATATATCGTCACCAAAGCGATATTATAATTTTATTTTAGCCAAAGATACCGAAACTTCCGAAACGAAGAATTCGTAAACTGAAAAACGCTCTATTTCCTCTTTATTCGTCGAATACTGCCAAAAAATAGAATAGAATCTGAAAACGAAGTTTAACGAAGATCAATATGCGTAGAATACTCATGATACTGAATTAGAATAGAATTAGAATTAGAATGAATTAGAATATATAACTAGCCTATACGTGTATAACGAAAGATTGTTTAGAACGATGACTTTGATAAGATATTCCAAAAGCATCAAAATCGAAGAGTTAGTCTCGAGGTCCGCCGCTTTACCAATATTTCTAAATGCATTAAACGTAGCATTATAAATAAATCCATTCGATTTGGAATTAGGCACTTAAGCTGTCTTACAATGAATTTGAATTTAGATTATTTCACATGCGAGAACTTAATTGGAAATTCGAACAACTCGAAGATCGAATCGTCTTCTGAAGAGGATTATGTTCGAACTTCGATGGTCTACAGCGATTGAAATAAGAAAGAAGCGTTAAGAGATTAAGATATGACTTTTTATGAAAAACAAATTAATGGTATTGAAATTAATAGACAAAGTTTAAAAGTCTTCGGTTGAAAGAAACATCGATGACTGATTGCGATACAACTGTGATTGCGATAATTCTCTTGTACATGTGTAAGTAATTATATAATTTAATGTCCCTAATGACTTGTATTGTTGCCTTAACTACCAGCAGGTATTACAAGTAATACAGGTAATATCAACTTTCTATCGTGGCCTGGATTGCCGGTTAACCTACTACCTAATAGATCTTTCAAATGCTTTCGATGATGCAAACTCCCCCGTTTATTCTCTACATTATACAGTATCGTACAGTTCATGTCGAAAGCTATATCATTTCCCTTCCACTGTATCAGTTCATTTTAATTTATCTGATGCGCTGAATACGATTTAAAATCTTTATTATTGTAGAGAATTCTTTGCAGTGTATGTACTTTTCGAGCGAATAGAATTTTGACGTAAAACCTAACGTGAAATTTTTGAACGTGATCTCTAGACTGCGAATTTCTTTTGCGTTAATGGAAAATTTAGAGACGCAAAAATGCATATAACGCGCACAATATGCAAAGATACATAAAGTATCAAAAGTATAGCACTCGTTACGATATTACAATAAATAAAAGTATTCTCGAAAAGAATGCGTAAAATATTCGAAAAATCTTAAGCTACGTGAATGTCCGCAGATTAGTAATCATATTAGATACGTAAAATAAAAAATATAACATTTAACCTATTAATGTCAATTGTAACTAAACTGTATAAGAGAATATATATTATATAAAGATATTATTATATAGGAATAATTATAATCGATTATTCGAAATTTTCAAAAGCATAATTTAAAACTAATTAAATGGAGAAAATCGCGCGTCGTTGTTGTTTTATATAATTGATAATTGAACGTTCATCTTACAAGCACAAAATCTTAAAGGAGAAATCCTCTTTCGATTCAATTAATTACATATATTAGAACGTAATTGGTCATAAAATCAATCACAATGATACATATGCAAATTCATGATACTGCTAATGTATATAATTATTGTGCTTTGAAATATGGGACTTGTAATAATCAGATTTTTAATAACGTTGAATATCCTCACTGTTAAACTTTCTTAATCTTTATGATTGATTAATCGAATATCTTCTTGACAAGAGACGCGCTACGACGATCGCGCTCTTCACGTCGAAATATCAAACTCTGTGACCTCGATTTACTCACAATCAGCCAGATGCAGTTAGACAACTTGCAATTAAGCGTTGCTTTATAGGTGACATTATACATTGTATATAGGATCCTAGAGGCCAGGTTCTATTCATACGTAAATACCAATTCGATTCTGATGAACTTTCGATGACTAAAGTCAAACTTGAGGTTACGAAACGATATTTGGCACAATTTTCTACCAGTCTCCTATAAACATATAATCACGTAAACATGGATTTTAATTGTTTACTGGATCTCAAGACAAATCCGTGTAGTTTGCATAATCCACGGTGATCGTGCTGATTACGACCAGACTATGCTTTATGGAAAATTTAAAAACAAACAAACAAAACAAACAAAATCTTTATATCAGTTATAAGTATTGGCAGACGTTAAAAATATTTAACCAATTATAATGAATTTCTTTTTAATTACACGTTAAAATCTCAGCTTTTATAGATTACTAATAGTCTTTTACTTTGAAAACGGCAGGAAGGTACTGTTACGAAAAAATCATTGCTTGTTATTTATTGGTCAACCAATAACAAGGTCTGAAACATAACACGTATCGTAACATAATACGGCATAAATATTTGTTGATTTAACTTTTATTATAAAATTATTTATTTGATTATAACTTTTTTAAGCGAATCGAACGTAGAAACTTTTTTTTATTAAATATAGACCACGTGTTTATAATAAGTAATCGGTATAGAAATGGAAGTATGTAAACTATTAATGGTTAACCACAGCGAGCACGCCAAATGGCATGGTCACCCAATATTCTTCTACGTGCTCGATTACAAATACGTATTCGCGGTTTCTGACAAATGTTTCGTTCAGACTCGATACGTCTAGACGTCGATATGTCTAGACGTGGATAGCTGTATATCATTTTTTTGATATCGTAAAATTTTATTCTTTGTCCCTTGTTTGAATTACAAACGAAAATCGTTACAAAAGTCAATTCGATAATTGATGCTAACATATACGACGTATTAAAGCGTATTAAAATCTATGATTACATAGAATGTTTTCGCAGTTTAATACTATAATTTTATTTAAAGCATTTCCCTATAAAAGTGTATCTTTCATCAAAAAGCTTGGATACGTCTATTTTTCTTTTCTGTAGATAATTTTTACATTTTTCGAAATGCATACAACTAGTGCAAAGTTATAAATTATTAAAACTTATTAAAAGTTATTAAAATTAGAAGATATTTTACCAATATAAATTTAAAACAAACATTTCACTTCATTTTGAATATTTTTCACGTTTTTGCTTATTCTATTCATTTTGAACATTTTTGTACCTTTAAATTTTCCATAAATGCATAAAAATCTGCAGTCTAGTTATAACTTTTTAATAAAACGTTTTCAGCCCGTGTTTTTATGACATCTTTTCCCTTATTTTTGCTCATAGTGTATATTGATGCTCTTTTCGCAGGAAAAAGCATGGTATATCGTATTTTTGATCGAGACATGTTTTTTAAGTTCATAAATTTAGGCATACAAAATGTACGACCAAACTGTCAGATAATAATAAAAAAATCAAAATTAAAACTGAAGCAAACACTGTATATAACAAATTGATAATAATATCGATCCAAATGTAAAATACGATATTGATAAAATCAGACCAAAAACTGTTGTTAAAGACTAACTTAGGCTCAGGATAATTTTGATTTGTATCCAGAAAGTAAACATTTATATGGATGAAGAAATAAGTATATAATATTACTTTCCACTCCAACCACACATTTGTAGAAGCATAAAGTTACTAGAATACTCTCTTCTTGCTTATCATTTCGCATTATTATACCTTTTTGTCCGTCAACCCTTATTAAAATGGATGAGACAGAAGATAAATATTTGTTACAGGAAAATTTTGCGGATAATTTTTCTGCCGGTCCGATTACTTACGAAAACAGTCATATCGATGAATATTCAGATTTCCTATTTGAATTACAACATATTATTTATTTATTCAACGATGAATTTATAAAATACAACTAAAGATGAAGCCTTATGTAGAAAACTATTTCACCCACTACGTAAATGCTGCAACGAGTACTAATATTATCACGAATATGCTGGATATTTAATATATTTTTACATATTGTACGCATTTCAAATTTTCGATAAATGCGTAAAAATCTGCGGTTTACAAAATATTATTAATATAATTCAACCGAGCAATATTTCCAATCAGCACTGGTTCCCTCTCCTTTTTTCAACCATAACTATATAAAAAGTGTATGCAGTGAAATTTGTTCTTTATTCTTATTTCGATATTCGACTATCTTATTCTTTGTTGTTTGATCTTTCATCAGCCTACTGGGTCGGTTTTGATCTAATTTTAAGTAATTTTTCATTTTTTCTATATTTTTGTTCGAATTTTACTTCGCCTCAAAAAACGAAGGTAACACCTAGCAATAAAGACTGCTGGATGATATTCTAAAAACTTGAAACAATATCCAAGAACTCTTTTGGAATTTTTAGAATACAGGAAAGTAAAAAAGTCCGCATATATGTAAACGATGGCGTCAGTAAAAATGAGATTACCCATTTTACGGAAAGTTAAACATCTATTTCTTTATCTAAATGTTAATCTTATTCTTTATCTAAATAGTAATACAACATTTCCTTTAAATTAATAATTACAGGTTTCACAAATACTTGGTTTATTTTTAATATATATATAATGTCGTATTAGAAAAGTAAATAATATTTAATTTTTCTCAATAAGCGTAGATAGATATTACCTTTGGTATATTTTTGAAAATCTGTTTACATTTACATTTACGACGGACGGGCAGAAACAGACTTTTCTAGAAAGACTAGAGAAAGAAGAGACTTTGAATAAGAAAAGTGCCTTCAAAAACCCAATGATTATTTCCTGGGAAAAATGTTCTCTATATTCCACTAGTGAAAATAAAGAGGAAACAGTTTCTTTTGTTAAACGGCGAGAATAATCTGACTGAAAGATAAATCGACAGAGTCAGACCATTTCTAAGACTATTTTGCCTGCTATGTATTCGTTTCTTATATGGTAAAAATACTAAAAGCGATAGTACTGGCTGAAATCCATAAAATAAATAGTAAACAACGAAGAAAGGAGATAAAATGTTGAACGAAATTTGGAAACAATTGACAATTTGGATACAATAGAGGATACGATATTCGTGACAATAAGTTGTAATATAGTGGTACAAAGTATCAATAAAGTTAGATAAGGTTATACGACAATGTAAATATTAATTTCAATTATTTACTAAATAATCTATGTACTGTAGATATTTGATAAATAAAACTCGAGTATATGTCATTCGACGTAATTTCATTGACACCTACTTACTCTACCTATCCATTACATTAATTTTTTTCCACGACTGTATATAAAATTTCTAAAGTAAATCTTTCGAGCATCAGTAAGTAACTATTCCTAGTCATATTACTCGTTGAACATTATCGGTTAGGCAATTTTTTAAAGCATTCATCACTTGCGTGCTTATGAATGTTATTCGTAAGAACATTATCGTTCAATTAGTCTCGATGCGACATTTAGGGCAAGATGAGCCCATTTCCGTGAAATATAGTTCTTAGATAAAATGGACATTCAGGAGAAGGACAAAGCGACAAAGTCGGGGCGAAGAATCAATGCGGAAAGTCGATGAAACGATCGTACAGAAAAATGGGCGATCGTAGAGTACTTGCGGTTTTTAATTTTCCCAAAACTGCGTTGCCAAGGAAGTTGACTCTCGGGGAAAACCCTCGACAGATGTCGAAGACTAGTTTAAGACCTTTGCATACTGTATTTTCACTCGAAGAGGAGAAAGAATTGGTATTTTATCTAATAGAAATAGGGGACCTGTTATTTAGTCTGACAACAAAGGACATGTGCAAATAGATGCGTTCCATCTGGCGTCGGCAAGGCAGGACATTGTTACGATCTTGGAAAATTATCTTTTTGTGCTTTTTATGTCAGCTTTGACAAGTTTGTCTTAACATATTTCGATCGACAGATACTGATACCGTGTGTAATACCTTTTATAAATACAACATCGATAAATATAGCATTCTAGAAGAATTTTGTCGTAAACGTTTCCACGTTGACCCAACTTGCCCTATCTAACATCATGTACGAGTTGTACGATGATTCGTATTTTTCTATCGCGATAACCAGCAAACGTGTTTCTCGCCTGAACTCTGTGCTTCGTCTTAATGTTATAATAAAGTCTGTTAGAAGGCATTAACTGGATCATAAAGTTCGAAAACAAAGCAGCTGATCTTAGTGGAGCATTTAAAAGAGTAAAACATAATAACGAAAGCAACATAGATGGCTAAAGATAAAGCAAAGTTTATTCTACTTGAACGCAGCACGATCTTCTGGCCTCGGTCGTAGGGCTATAAAAAATAATCATCGTTACGGTGCTGTGCACCTTCCTCGAAGTCTCGCTCACTTGCGCCTCCTCTTTTATCGTTTCGAGTTTATTCTATTGTTAGAGCGCACTTTGAGGTAAGTGTACCAGAACGTTCGCTCTCCTCTTTGTTAGTCACCTGAAAGAACAATAGAACTTCACGGTACGACAGAAGTAAAAGTAATGACGTCCAGAACGTATGTGAGAACGTAAATGGTGAGAACGTATGAACCCTAAACGCAGTTAATTTTTGCACGAAATCAGATAAGCATTCTAATTATACTCGTGATGCATCGATCCAAAATAATATATTCTGGATACGATACAGTCGGCCATAAAAGTCTACATGCACCTTTTAAATAGAAAATATTACAGTGAAAACGGTAACTCTGTGAGAATTTCAGTGACGCGTTAAGACACGCGTCGGCAAATATTGGCGATTTATTCGCTTTCATCTTTATCAAGATAAAAGAAGCAAAAAAAAAAAAAAAAAACGTAAAATACGATATTACAAATATTTGAATACACCTGTTATGTCTACGTGAAATTATAAAAATAGAAAGCTCGATATTATATTAATATCTTGTAGCATCCTGTTTACACTACTGCTCTTTATGAACTCTTAAAGGATAAAGCGTACTGTTTAAGTCTAATTAACTTGAACTAATTAAGTTTACCAACTGTTTGCTATTCGTTCATCAGAGATTATGTGAGAGGAAAAGAATGGAAGAACATTTAAAATGCAACAAGAAACCGTTCAAATCTACGTTATAATGTAAGTTCCGTACAATTCTGATCTAACGATTCGTTAGATTTACTAATTTATTCGTTTCTTAATACATTGCTTTATTCGTATTTATTTGCAACAAGTCGTATTATATTTACACCGACATGGACTAAACCGGATCTAAATATTTACGAACGAGGGTGATGGATTAATTGTCATTAAATGTCATAATTAAAGAAAGTTTCTATTAAAACACAATCTATTAGTATTAACGAATTAACTATGTCTATGCTAATTACGTGTTACAGCGATAATTGAATCTTTGATCGAGCGTCGACTCAGTTAACGAGCCACTTGAACATTTCAATTAATAATTCGACTATTCTTTCAAAATGAAAGAGTTATTGAGGTGGTTCGTTCGAGTTGAATCAACTCGTAGACCTTAACGCAATTTTCGTAGAGCATAAAAAGCTAGTCGATTAGCGTATACGAAAGTATAATTTTAAAACTATGTTTGAAATTATGCATAATTTTCAAAATGGACGAAGTAGCATTTTTCAGATGTATTAATAATGAAAGAGCGTACGATTTACGCGCGGTATCTCACACGATCCAATTTCGCTTCATTTTCCAATTTGCATGGAAGATCGTGCAGAACTGCAGATCTAAATCAGATTATGGCCGCATTATCTAAAAAAATTTTATAGGTATCCTTCTGTTAATTCACGGAAACAAATGCAAATTTTATGATCGTAGGAATATACACTAACTGATATGATAAATAATTTGAAATTTACAAGTACGACCCTATTTAATTTTGAGATAATAAATAACAAATTGTGAAAAAGGATTACAGTTACCATTCAGTTATTATAATCGAAATACGTGGAAATTAGTAAAAGTGCATCATTCTCTACTCAACTTAGATACCTTCATTGAAACGTTAATTAACGCGAAACAATTTGCTGGGTAGAAAGAACAAGTTTACAAAGCATTTCAATTACTCATTTTATACATATGCAGGTACGTTTAATTTCCTTTAGATTTATTTACCGAGGACGAAAACAACGGTAGTTAAAATGTGCGATGCTGAACAATGAAAACTAAGTAGCGAGTAATTATACATGTGAAGCGCATTAGACCAGTTATTCAAGTAGTAAACTGTTTAATCTGGTCAGACAGCCTACTAAACGTACGGCTAAATAGCATCACTCGTACAGTACTTTAAACAGACAGAAAATCCGCACAGTATAGTAGAAGCAAGATATGACATTCAAGTTTAAAACATACAATAAATTATATCTTCTTCGACTTATACTCGAGGATGCAAATTAGATTTTACAGAACGTTAAATTAAGTCTTATCCTCGTGTTATCTTTAATTTGAAAAATTTTGCCGTCGATGTATACTTGGTTGAAAAATAAGGAACTCTCGTATCGATACAACGAGCTTAATCTTTGGCGTGAAAATGATGAAAAAGCAGGGTGTACGCTTAAAATATCTAAAATTCCGAGCGAGACAAAGTGGAGGAGACAAAACAGAAAAAGATGATATCGGGGGAAAAAGAGAAAACGGTCGAGAAGTCTAGAGGGTTCTGCCGACCGACTGGAAGTTTAACGAACTCGAATAAAGAGAAAGGGCCTTCAGAACGAAGGAAGAGGATTGACGAATAGGGTGCTACCTCTGGATCTAACGCTGGGGTGGAGTAGAATACGCGTACATTCTCTCCACCATCGGGCAATGGCAGCAACCCCCGTGTATTACCAGCAAGCCACCCCCATAACACTACCCCTTGGTGCTGTATCGATCCATCGCCATGTCGGATTCGAGCCCCTCCAACGTGCCAGAAACTTCGGCACGGCCGCGCCGCGCCGCGTGGCGGCCACGGTCGAACAAAGGAAACGCACACACCAATTTTCAACTATTTTTCGCTTTGTTTCTTCGCGTCGATCGCTTTCTTTCCAAGACCTGGCACAGACGAGCGACTTTTTCCCGCTGCGTTCTAGCTGCCACGCACGCTCGTCTTCGTTGCTTTTAACAAAGCAGGCAGGACAAAGAAACACGTATGACGCCTGCATCGAGCCTCTTCTTCCGTTTTCATTCGAAAAACTATATAGCCTACTGTCCACGAAGCGTCGTTTCGTAGAAGTCTAAACGTAGTCTACTAGACGCGACGATACGTTTACGCTGGTGTTTAGCCTACGAAGCGTACAGCAAGATACATTTTGTCTCGTTATTAAAATGCCGAGCGACGCTTTCGTCTCGTATCGCTGCATTCGTCCAGACCCGATACAGACGAGCGACTTTTGTCCGCGCGATATCGTTACGATCGTACGACTGTCGTCGTTGCTCTTCACCGGACAAACAAAGAACAACGAACGATCGCAACGATATCGCGCGGATCAACAGTCGCTCGTGTCCATTTAGGCTTATAGCTACTAGCCTCGCTACCGACAATGTCGACAACACTCGTCACGACGAAAACGCATAGCGACGGAAACGGTTCGTTGCTGTTTCGTGGACAGCTGCACACATTCAGATACAAAGATAGAATACACGAGTCATATGTCACCCTGTAAGTGGATAGGATATGCGAGTGGAAGGAGAATGCTGCATACAAACCCTTTCGGTCATTGTCTAATCAGGCATGCAGACTGACTGCGTTACTGATCGCCGCTACATTCATATATGCGCCGGTGATTACGAAAGTGGCATAAATCATATATTTTTCGTTTCAAGATATTTCAAGTTTTGCGTTCAATTTCCACTGCTTCGCAAAGATGGTTTCGGATTATTCTAACGTAAATAGACGCAACGCAAAATAAGCGATAAGCTTTTAACATTTTTACCTTTGGTCATTTCCATGATCATTGGCCCGTCTTATTTACCGTGTGAACGTGCATGCGTTGTTAGATAAGAACACAAGGAGTGGACGATGAGTCCAACCTAGGCCAAAGATGTTAGGGTGTATTTGTCGTTCTTCGATACGTGGTTGAGCACCCTGCTCTTTTTTCTCTTCTTCAAGATATTCGAGTAACATCAAAGAACGAGAAACGCCGGCTATCGTCAACCTAATAAATTTCATTATATTTCAACGACGATCTCGACGATCTGATCAAATTTTATATTATCTTGATATTTAAGATATCGTCGTTTGAAATGTAACCTGGAGAAACTATCGACACACGCACGTCGCAATGGCTCAAAAATTCTCTTTGTAGGAGCAATTTTCATTTACGTACGTCTTATTTAACCGAAGATGCTTAGTTTACAAGATAGTTGAAAGTATTTTCGCGAAAAGATTATATCGTCCGAAACAAGCCTTATCATCCGGGACCAAGTAATTCGATTACGTTTTTCGGAATATCGTTCGTGTCGAAAGAAATACAAAATGTAAAGGTAATACGAGACTTCTCGAGCTTTGTTCGATCTCTTTCAACGCTGTCGCCAGATACTTTGATCCGTTTGAATCCTTGATCAAAGGCTATGCGAGATAGCGAAGATTTTCACATGATTTTCATAACGAGAAACTACCTATTGCAGCATATTCCATTTCATTTTTGTTTGCTTCTTTTATGTGTAGGTTACTATGACGGAATAGTAAAAGGAAGATATAATGGAAAATACAGGGGATTAAACGAGGAAAATGGAGCAGAACATCCGAAGAAGGAATATAGAGGGCTCGAACGATGATGACAAAAGAATTAGTAGATTCTGGGAAATGTCAAACTAAATTTTATCGCTTTCGGGTTATTGGTGCCTGGTAGGGATTCGCATAAAAGGGTCCGATAGTCTTTAAAATATTGCACTGATGTGTATATCTATATTATCTATATCTAAGGTATGCAACGTAACCACGACCAACTCGTATAGCCACGTTTCAACCCTTTTTCAAGGCTGGAAGGCAGGAAAATAGTTATTTATCCACGTGTAGGTTCCATTTCCTTAGTTCTGTTCATAGAAATATCAAATTGCAGTGAGATATTAAAACCTGCATCGTACGATTACATAAAGAATACGATACGAGGTATCCCAAGTTTAAACGATCAAACTTCACCAGTATGTTTAGAAATAAGAGAAAGACGTTACGTAAACATAGGTCCGCAAACGTTTTACAAAAAAGTTATAACAAAAATGTGAAACCCAATGGCGATAGACGGACATTACGATATTACGAAAGACAGATTGGGCAGAAAGGACGCGTAATTGGTCCGCGAGATCGTCAGATCTTACACCTACGCTGGTGTACGCTACGTTAAATTTACGCTTTATACTTTAGACCCTTGGACAGTGAAAGCGATCGTGTATAGTACAAGAGTCGATTCGCGACAAGAATTAATAGGAAGGATTAATGGCGCAGCCACTGAGTTAAAGCAAGATAAACACGAAATTCGGAGAATGATACTGCCTACGATGTTAACTACTTATGTTACATAAAATATTTTATATATTTATCTTGCGTTGCGATTATATAACATTTTTCCGTTATTTCTGCTCATAGAATACACAGTGCCCACTTTAGCGTCCTCCGCAGAATGAACCGAATCCGGACGCTTATCTGAGCACGTAACTTCTGCGAATTGAACCGAAGGAAGGAGACGGGACGAGTGGGAGCGAGATGTTGATACCCGGCACGTGCGAAAGCGAACTCCAGCGTGAATCGATATGTGCCCGAAACAAACGATAAGGATCGGTGTTGAGTTTCGTTCGGCACTTTATCTCATTCGGCACACTTGCAGTTCACTTCCAGGTCCCATTCATAAGAATCGGTGGGAATGGCGCTTGAGTGAGCAAAAATCTGCACGCTAAAGCGGGCATTACCGTAGTGGTAAAGTTTGATCGTTTAAGCTTGAAACAGCCTGTATAACGACTGGAACGCAGATACGTATGAGGCATAAGATTCCTCGTTGAACAGAGTTCGTCGATACCGGAGAAGCCATGACCTTTGTAATTGCAGTTGGCTTTGTGACTTTTCAACTAAATTAGTTGACGTACCTTGAACGTATTATAAAACGACGTCTAGACTACATCATACTGGCACAACGCTTTGTCGCGTGAGGGACAAATGAATCTTTTTGGAGCATTGACTACCGGTAACGCGTTTACCACTCAGCACTCGGCGGCCTGTATTGTTTTGCGAGCTTACAATTAGCGCGGTGCCCGTGATGTTTTGTTCGTTTGAGAGCACTATATTTTCCATTGTTTCATATCGACATGACTCTCTACACTGTTACAGTAACATTTTGTGCCTTGCAATGTCAGATTGGGTTACTTCGAATTTTAGTAAAATTATATTTTATATAATTTCAGTAAAAGTATAAAATATGATTTTACAAAATATAATGGAATAATACCTGACAATTTACGATTTTTACTGATCCGTTGATATAAATATTCAGACGGTTCGAAAGGTAGAATTTACGAAATAATTATATAATAAATATCTTAAGCATAATTTATATATAACGAATATTCTTATATCTTCTTTAATAATTTTGGGGACACAGGAGTATTAAATTTACACTTTTGGTTAACATTGCTGTATTAAAAATCGCGTTTATTCAATTTGCATTTAATTGAAAAATATATTCCATTCAATGGCATTTAAAAATCTGTTTTCATTGTTGACGATAAACCATAACTATTAATTTAACATCATGGCACAAAGAAACAAAGAGAAACGATTAAATTAAAAGAGAAAAGGGGAGAAATATACGACTACAAAGAAAAATTTGCAAAGGGGAAACGTTATATTACCGTAAATGCAATCCGCCTTAGCCAACCCATTAAAGCACTCTCGTCGAGCTTAAGTCTGTCCCCTGGGACAAACGAACGGTACGTATCGTTCTTCGGAGGTCTCCATATCCTTTACAATTTTTTCATCATAAGAAACACTGCCATGTTAAGTAGAAAGAACGTATCTACAACTATTGCTCGAATTAAATCACTGTTGCCAGCTAGCGCAAAAATAGTTTGTCTGTGTGTATTCGGAAAATAAGTTTCAATTAGCTGTGAAAGAAAAGTAGAGATTTATTTCGAACACGTTCGATGTTCGTTGCGTTCTACGTACCTTAAACTACTTTTCTTACTCATGTAACTACGGTTGGTGGGATTTTATTTAACTTGTTTTTAACATGCCAATGACATCTAAAGCGTTGCTCTTAAAACTATTATCGTAACCCAGAAAATGAAATCAATAATAAAACGCGACAAGCGACGAATATACGACGCACGGAGAACAAAGTTTCGGTTTGTAATATGAATATGATGCAGTGCCAATCATATCCAACGACCTAAACTCATGAAAGTTTTAGTATAATCTACGAGTACTTTACAAAACACTGGGCAATTATTAGTTTCGTGTACCTTTCGTGCCGTCTGCAAAGTTTGACAAGTATAGGTACTTGAACAACTATTTTTGCCAACATTTCAGAATATTTCCAAAGTGCAGTGAACGCAAACTGATAAAAAGTTATTAATAGTCGAGCGAAATTGCGGACGCAGTTTTTTGGAAGTTCTAAAATACGAAGAAAAAAAACGATACAGGATAACCAACGAACTCTATTAATTCGATAACTTTCTTAATATCTAGAAAAACTTTCGAAGGAGAAAATTTGCGATAGCATAATCTTCGAAGAATAGTCTTTTTTCTATATGCAGACTTTATATACCTTGCAATTGTTAATTAATTTCAGGAAAAAGCTTTGGTAAAAATATTTTATCAATTTCCTTGAACGATACATCGTAGGCAAATAAACTAAAAATATCGTATACGATACTTTAGCGATGTTGACGGAGTGTATACTCCCGATAAATATCTTTTTCTTTCTCTTTTGTAATTAATCGTTTCTCGTCGCATCAGCTGGTAAAATATTAGTGATTATAATTGCATGTAACTAGTAAATAATTAGTTGATTGTTAGCGAGCGAATTAATAGCACCTTGTATACTACTAAAAATGATTCGATCTTGTCTAATGATGCAGCATTTTTCAATGATGAAGTTCGTCACTTGCCTGATAGATGGCTGAAAGCTGTAGAAAGCAACGACCAATAGGTTGACCGAACTTGCTTTACTTCTTTCGAACAAACTTTCGATTTCACTGAAAAATTTGGATTTATTTATACGCGTGATACATGAAAGGACTGGACGTCACAGAGTTCATTACACGGATAAATTTCGATCTTGAGTTGAAGCTCCTTTGAATTACCGTTCCTCGTTTATATTGCCTTGCCAACCCAAAAGGGTAGGCGAGAAAGAGAGAAATTCCCCCGAAACTGAGATGGAGTGTCCATTTCCCAAAAGACTTTCCCCTTTTCTCACCCAGAAGAGATCGAAGGACGCGAGAATCCTACTTCCGGGTATGTAGCTAATAAAGGTTGAGCATTGATTCCCCTTGTATTTGTCTTGTAGGTGAAGATCTATTACTTCGTCAGGGTTGCCAAATTACATGACGATCTTTGTAAAGATCTCGCTGTTTCTCAGTAAAGGATCCTTGGATTCGTATTATTACGATCATTCTGTCATCGTTCGTTCGCTTTGAAATAATTCGTTTGCTCGATTTTTTCCGCCTTGCTAAGGATTATCTTTGAACTAAAACACGTCTTCAAGAATCATTAGCGGATCTCTTTATAGAACATGAATACCCTTTCTGCGTGATTTGATTAAAAACCTTTTAGTAAATTTGATTAGAAACTTTATCGAATCTTGTTCGAAGATTAATCGAAGCGATTTATTCTTATCGTTAATTACATTACGTGTGTATATTGCTTCGCACTGTCTGTTCTAGCGACACCACCTACGTAACTATTTTTATATCGCAACAGAAACAGCTAACAAAATAAATATGTGCTGGCAAATATTTGCCATGTGTAATCAAGACTTTGCAAACAGTTTGAAAGATCTATGCTATGCATATTTGTTTTTATATTTTCCAATCTTTATATCGTAACTAGACCGTGGATTTTTATGCGATCTCATATTTTGATCGACGTAACTAAGGAAACCTGGAGCCCGCATAGAAATCTATTTCTCCCTCAAAATACTACATATTTTATGCACTTTGCTGTTGTACACACGAATAAAACATACTTACGCTATGTTCGTTCCATACACGCTTCAAAAATTCTAATCCTTCTTACCTTTGGCGGAAGCAGAGACCCGACAGCGACAACACGCACGTAGTAAATATTAAAAATCTCAGCTACTTTAGTATTATAATATTCATAAAGTCGGTTGTTTTAAGCATTTTGCTCTTTTTTTAACATTATTATTGTTTGTTATTTGGCAGCAGGATGTACGATAACGCGTTGAATTCATTTCAGGAGCGAATAGGAGGCATAAAAACAATAAAAAATGTTCATACGGACGTGTATTCTATCCGATCTCGTTTCAAATTTATAGTCATTTTTGTGTTTCGATAGTCCGTAACTGTCTACCTTCGCGATTTCCTCATAAAATGGATATGGAAAGTCGTGCAGGACTTATTTTCCTAGTCTGCTCGTTCCCCGGATTTAAATCCATTAGATTTTTATTTTCGGGCCACTTGGAAACAATTGTGCATTCGACGTTCATGACCGGCGTTGCGGTATGTACTCCGTGCACGGTATAACCAGATTGCCAGCAGATTCGACAAATACCTGGAATTTTCAAAAGATGGCGAAATTTTTTGATGCGAAAACTGCAAGCTTGAATACAGACGGAGAATAGCTATTTCGAGAAACTTGTACGAACATGAGCATTTGCGGAGTATCGAAACACAAAAATGACTTTAGCTTTGAAACGATCAGATAGCAGGTTCGTATGAATTTGTTCAATCGTTCAGGTTCCTCCTGTCCATTCCCGAAGTGGATCCCACATGTTATGAAACACCCTGTATCTTGCTGGAGTTAATGTTTCGCCTTATTTTGCAACCACTCATCTAGCTATAAATCCTATTCTCTCGCAACATTTATATTTTTTAAATTTCTCATAAATGCAGAAATGTACACAGTCTAATCATAATAAACCACGTGATTATGCTAATCCACATTCCGCCGGCCACAGTCTTTCAGTATTTACCGCTTATGAAATGTAAAAGGCAGTCTGCATAAATTCAAAGTGACTCTTTTATATTTTCTAATTTATTAAAGTAGACATAATATTAAATATCGTAATAATGATACATACTAGAAGATTTCGATGATAATTGACTTATTAGTTCCCTGCTCTCATACGGAACACGTATTTTATTATCGAATAAAAGTTATCTATCGGAAAAAATAACTTTTTTCAAATTCGTCTACGATATGAAACAGACGTTTATAGATGAATATTGGAATATACAGACGGAACGAGCTGAGAGTAAAGTATTCGTTCGCTTGTTATCACATTTCTGAAACAGTATTGCATTAGCTGCTCTATTTCAATGCAAATATTCCACCAATGACACTGAGCAATCGTTTCTTTCGTTTAGAAATTCCAATGAAATTTTAATTAAATAAGATTTTCAATTAAAACGGACCAGTTGCTGCGAATACATTATATATAATTGATCGACATTACGTATAGATAATGCTGACGAAACAGAGATTTCTATAATAGACTGCTAAGTCTATTCTAGTCTAGTCTAGACTGCCTCCTAGCCGTGAAAAAGATTCGCTTCACAATTGCTATTTTTATTTGCCTTGCACTCTCAACCATACGTTCTTCTGATACATGTATCGCTTACTGATAGAAGACTCGCTAAGGAGGCATGAGAGCGTAAATTGCGACAGTCAGGATGTGATTGATTGGAAAATTAACATTTGGAGCATCGACCGATCAACGTAAACCCCAATGCAAACCGAGACGAAAGTGGGATGCTTCGAATTTAACACGCATCGGATTCATTGAGAGAATAAAACGAGTTAATTTTAGCACTCGAAACTTTATTTCAGTGCCGGGAAACTTCAAACGAGATTCAATTTAATCGTACAATGTACTTGCTCCGGATGAAAATTCACTCTTCGAGAAGGACAATTAAGCTTAGCGGAGCTTTGCTTGTACAACTTGCAACAGACCACCTAAATATGTTTGCTATTTGTGATAAAGAAAAAAAGGAGAAATGTTTTTTACGTAATTGAAATGATTTCACGAATTTGCTAATTATTCGGAACAGAGACAACCTCGCCGATTTCAATGATCTTGGAATATGGAAATGATCTTTTCTTATACGTGTAACAGCTGCTGGACCCTAGTTTCCAGGATTTTCGTAGAAATCTTCGAAATCTTCTGTGAAACGATCTTGAACTCTAAAATTTTAGGATTAGCGTGGAACTTGCCTTTATCAAGATTCCAAGTTTATGCGTACGTCAAAAGTTGAAATAATTCGATATAAATTCCTCTGAAAAATTAAATATCGCAGCTATGTAATTGCCTAAAAATATTCAGTTTACAAGCTCGTATCACGTAACGTCGATGAAATATCAGAGACAGAGAAGACATAACAAATGAGTCATTACTTAGGCTGACACAAACGCAATGGTAGTGAGATTATCCTAATGGAATGATTTACAACCCCCTGACTCGTATATGACAAACGCTGTACCGCCATTTCCCTTGGAATCTATTTAACGCGGTCGAATTAAATCGATCGCGCTGACATATCGGATTCATAATTCTACCTACAGAAGCAGAAAACGAGAAAAGTACGTATCGTATCAATTCATAAACTCTGTTACTTTCTTTAGTCGAAAGATTGGTATGAAATTAGAGGGAGAACGACATATTTTCACAGTTTACTCGAATTTTATGTACAATTTTATGTATACTCCGATGCGGTACAAACAAAGTATTCGTAATTTTGTGAAATTGTAACGCTAAACGATAGCGGTAGCTAATTTATTTATTGTGCGAGACTCACGCCCAGTGCAATTTTGTTTATATATACCGGAAATAATAAAATATGCGATACTCTTAACGTTCACCGTCTATGCAATTTTACCTGATAGTCTTAATTAGCCAGGATTCCTTTGTAGCTAAGAGGTACATTCGAGTCTATATATTTTGCTTCTCCTCTTTGCTTCCGAGTATTTAAGGTATTTATAAAAGATGTTTTATGTGCAGGCATTTGTTCCGGCTATATCTTCGTTGAAGAAATTTTCGTTTATCCTGTTTAAGATTTCGTTTTGTCCGATTACGGATACTTTAATCATTATATTTCCCTGCATTATGTTCTCGTAATCATGATGAGTGAGAGTTGTTTTCGGTTGCGAGTACCTAACAGATACGGTTATTACGATATTAAACGATAATTCACTAGAAATTTCATAACATTTGCCAAAAGCGTACCAAAAACATACGTTTTACCAAGAGCAATATAAATTGTGATGTAAATTGTGTTCCACTGATACGCATCTATGATATTTATTTTTACGTGATGTATTAATTAAACGATACTTGTACGCAATTACAACGCGTACTAATTTTATCTTCCAATTATTAGCACGATATATGAATTTTCCTGGTTGTTACTCGATGAAATTTTATCGTTTCTGATAGAAAAGGAAGAAAGTTCTTATTTTCGAAGCATATTTACGTTTTCTTTCTTTAATATTTGCCTCCGAAATGCAAGCGTGCGTAAACATCGCAACTAGGCTACGGATTTTTATTCATTTATAGGAAATTTGAAAGTGCAGAGTTGCACAGAATGCGCATAATATGAAAAAATATATAAGATATACAAAATACGGTGTTTTTTATAGCACTTTGTTGGTAAAACAATTTTCTAACAAGGTTCTACTTGTTTAATTATACTCTCAAAAATATGAATTTCCATAAAACTCCGCAGTCTAATCGTAACTATTATCATACACTACACCATAACCACACTAATTAAGAGCAGCACAAAGAAGGAACGAAGTGAACGCAATTAAGACAGTTGCTTCGTTTAAATTAATATCTACAAAAATGTCTTTTAACTTCTCGTTGTAATTAACATCACTGTTCCTTGTTTCGTCGCATTTAAATTGTATCGCGATTTTATTGTCAACAACTAGATATCGTACGAACAAACGACAGTTTGTAGAATAATATTAACAGCGTTTTGCAAAGATTTATTGTTCTATCGTTAACATAGAAGCTTTGGATATATATATAGTAATAGATAACAAAGATAGTATTTTTATAAATGTAGGAACAGATTACTACGCATAAATCTTATCCTACAATTTTAGCGTAGGATTTACGAAACATTTATTTTGTTGTTTAAGAAAAATTACAACTTAATATCGAAATATATTTGCATGGGATAATCCAAAATTGTATTTGAAATAATGTAATCTTTAAAAATATCGTTCTGCATAAATAAACACCAAAGTTTAAACTTACGAGAAGCAACCTAAATATGAAAATAACACGAAAACGTTTTATTGAAACAACACGAAATAAATGTCGGTTCAACGGATAAAGAAGGATCGTACAATTTTTGTCAACAAAAAGCAAATACGTGATAATTACAAAAAATGGGGTTATATTTGTCGATTTAAAAAATAACAAGCGTTGCAGGTTGTATTTGTTTTTTCAATGCTATCATATATGGCAATCTCATTTATTATTACTACGCGGCTGTGATATGATCACATATTCCTATATGATGACGCCATTCGTTAAAATGAAATCATTACGCGTGAACTATATCGGATGTGTAATTACAGGAAAACAAAGGCAGAAAAGGTGTATGATTGGACCAAAGCCTGTTGTTCATCCCCTTTCCATCTCAAACAGAGGAAAACTCTTCTGCAATTCGCAAATTGCTTCAGAACGCGGATGTGAATTTCAATTGTTTTAATAACTTTAATATTAGCTGTACATACACGAACGTTTCGTATGCATGCTAAAGTATAACAATCAAAATTTATTATATCAAAAGTTTTTAATATACTTTGTCGTGCGTAATAAAATCCAGACTTGAAGCTTTTAGATGGTTACTTCCATTTTTCATTGCATTGTATATTCTTTCGAAACATTGCGAATTCGTGTCTCTTGCAGCTTTCGCCATCGAGGTACGAGCTTTCGAGTTCGAGAGAGCAATGCAAAGAACTGGCTGAAAGTGACTGCCCGAAACTGACTAACCGTTTTGGGTACATTAGAAAATTGGAACCTTAATGTCACCTTTACGGCATGTTTTAAAGTCATCGTCAGGTCAAATAGATAAAAGCACAGTATATTCTGCTCGATATCATACAACTTTTGACCGAAACATCTTTTTATATCGCGACAAATAAGAACAACTAAGTGTGGAAAAATTAGGCGGAACACCCCGTATGAAGAACGTTTGATATACAGGATAATCCATGTGAAGTGATTCATATTATTCAAACGCAATTATCTCCTATACGTTATGCGAAATAAATTCTACTTTATTTCGAGGGGAACAGCTTGACGCGATCACAAATTTTATCCGCGATATGCCCAGGATATGCCTTGGATATGCCTTCGAGATCTCAAAGTGACCTCTGCTTTTTTTAAATGGAATGTTTTTATTCGGGCAGGCGTGTAATACCTTGCTGTTCCAAGGACATTGAAGGTCGTTCATTGCCATTCATAAATTACCTACACTCGCCAAAGGGCCAGAAATTGATCCTTATCTTTGGTATTCGCGATGACGACCTCCGAAATGACGCCGACGTATCGACTTACTCTACCCCTGAAGGATATTTGTATCACGTCCAATGTTGCAGAAGTAATTTGCAGGCAAGTCTTTCATATTATCAGGCCCAGTGGATTCTTTCCGATAGACTTGATCTTTTATGGAACCGTAGAAGAGAAAATCCGCAGGTGTTAAATCCAGAGACCTTGGCGTTCTATTTCCTCTTCCTATTCAAGTATCCCCTATTTGTAAACAAGAGTAACAATAAGTCGCGTCGTTAGCGTGATTATGATTCGCTTTTATGTCCAAAATTGACGAAATATACCAGTAAGTCAAATCCTGGGGATGTTCCACGAGGGGAAGCTTCGAACAGCGATAAATGACCTTGAAGGAGCTCAAAATAACAACATATTATAAGCCATGTCTATCTAGACAGGAATCGTGAGCATAGCAAGATGTACCTCTCGAAACAACGTAAATATTATTTGAAACATTGTTTTGCACAAAGAACAATTGCGTATGTCCCTTCAAATGGGCCACCCTGTAATTTCGCTGTGTGCAATTATACGGCAATAAAATGCAAATCATTACGTTTCGAATTCTCGTTTCTTTACAAAACTTTTGCAATTAACATTAAATTTACTAAAAATAATTACATAAAACATTCTTGATACATTTATTGCGTGCAATTACATGATGATAAAATTATTAAGTTGTCAATCTACGTTTCTTAACAAAATCTTTGTAATTAATATTAAGTCTACCGTAAATTATTCTATATAAAACGCTTAATATATTTTATTTTGTAGAATTACGTGGCAATAAAATGCAAATTATTACGTTTTCAATTTCTTCGCAAAGCTTTCGTAATTAATATTAACGGGAAGCACCGCATCTTACTTTCTAATGCTCGCCCTCGTTATGCCAGGCGATGCATTCACAAGGCAAAAATTGGAAATGCAGGTGATATCGAACGAAATGCAGTCCTTTCTGCAGTACAACGATAAGTACGTGGATCCATGTATTCATGACGTATACAAATGAACGTGTACATATATATCCCTCAAAACGCTTTTCAAGTTAGTTTCTCGAATTAAAGACTGTGTGGCCATTCTTTCGTCTATCAAATTGAGAATCCTTTTTAATTTCATTTTTAATTTATGTTTTGAAAGAATCGCATACACGTAGAATAAATAGATCGTTCGTTACCAATTCTAAATTTACGATATTACAGAATAATCAACATCATACGATAAATAAATTTAATTTTTCTTGTTATATTTCTATTTTAATGAAAGGTATTTCTACTAACTATGAGAAATATATTGTAAATTTTGCTTTTTAATCGAAACATATTTATTAAATTAATAACTTATCAAAGTTATATTATGAACATTATATGTAGTAATTCGTTTTGAAGAGGACACGGTTCTCTGAAAATTGGGCGTTTTTCAAGGTATACAGTTTTATTCGTTGCATCGGCATAGCAAAACTAATATCAAATTAAGATCACGTACAAATAATCTACTTATGTCCGAATGAAAAATCATTCTTAACGTTAATTTGTATGACATTATGAAGAGCAGCGATGCAAGGAAAATTATATACTCGTGATTCACGTTATGCTTTCAATGACTTGAAATGTTACAGCGAAAAAATTCTTAACGCTGTTTAAAATATTAACCTTGTAACTAGACTGCGGACTTCTATCTATTTATGCGAAATTGGTAGATGCGTAAATGCATACAGTTGATCTAACATGTAAAGATGTATAAAATATTCAAAGTATAGTACTCGTTATAACACGTGACAAATAAAAAATCGTCCAGTTGAGCTCCACTTTTTATTTACCTTCGCGAAGATACGAATTCGCATAAATATCGCGTGTCAATGCAGCCCATTTAGAAGCTTTAAACAGCTTTTTCTGTACATGAATCGCGCAACATGTACTCGGACACTACAAATCCGCCGTATTTGAAACATTTAAAACATATCTGTTGCTTTATTATCGCAATCAATTATTTAAAAGAGCAATTGCAGAGTGGCTTGATTATTCGATCGTAATTGCTATAGTTTCCAAAAGAACGTTCGTTTTTTCTCTCGTTGCGAGAACACGTACCAACAACGTGCGATTAATTATCCTTGCGTAAGAAAGACAAACCACCGCAGCACTGGTGCGTAATACCTCCGGCATGTGAATTTCAACGAAAGACGAGGCAGTCGTATTAGTTTTATTATACTTGCGGAAGGTCGTACTTTTTGCGATGGCAGCTGCATCAGGTTATACCAGGATGTCGCAGTGCGGTATATACAGTCGAAAGAAACTGGACGTTACCATGAAATGAGCGAGCGTTAAACTTTCGCCCTCAACGTTCAACCGCGGTTTCTCGGTTGCGATGTGCTTTCCTTCGCGGATTAAGCCTCGTCCACGCTGATAGACAATTGTCTTTTGCAAAATGTTCTACGTAGCAATGAGAATACCGCGGAATGGAATTTAAGCGCAATTTCCCTTTCTAAATAGTTTTTAATAATGTTAAAAGACGTAGAAAAAATATAAGCGCCAGTTTTTGTCTAAACGAATAGAACATTGAGTTTTCTTTGTAATTAAAGGGTGTCACGTATAAGGCTTTTCCGCAGATACACTTTCCTTTTCCATGAACTTGGAGCACATTATATACTTGTTTTCTAGAAGCATTCTTCAATTGTAAGCATGTATCCGCAGTCAGTCCGTATACGTCGGCCAGGGAAAATTCAATTACGAAACAAATATTTTGTTTCCCATTGGAATGGAAAACGAGTGACCACGTCTACGGACAGCTGTTGGAAGAACGCGCAAATGGGAACACGCAGCTCGTCCACTTTAATCGTCTTCTTGCTGACAGGCTCCTTTCACTCTGATTTTCTTTACTTCCGCCAACGATCCGACAACGATTTTCGCGTTTCTTTCCGTTTTCGCGCCAACTTTTTCTAACAAAACAGTTACAAAGTTCCCAAATCCAGAGTCGTGTTCCAAGCGCTTATCTCTGCAGGAAAATCGTTTCCATACTGACAACCAAATTACAGATTTTTATGCAAATTCACATTTCCCAGTATATGATCGGAGAAATGCAAACTTCTTTTACCAAATTTATCGAGTATCATAGAAGGCATCGTCGATCGAACGTTCGCAAGATCGAATATACGGAACCGTTCATTTTCACGAAAAACGATCCTTTAGTAACCTAAAATACCTCGGAAAAGACACATTCGGATAAAACTTGTACAACCCTGATACTATATCAGATTTTTTTCAATTGACATTCGTGACATTCTGCGTATAAAACGATGATAAAATTCTGCCTATATTTTTGTCCTATCACCTACCGTTCGCCAGTTATATCAGACGGCACTTATCGACGGACACCCTGTATTTTAACCCGCCCGAGCAATTATCGGAGAGCCATAATGTGAAATAGTAATATTTCATGTATGTAGTACCTACCGCGCATTAACTAAAGGAAAATCAATATCTGTACGGAATGCAATCATCGTCAAGAGATGCACTGGCGCGTGATATGTAGCTATTCATACTTACACGTACGCGTGTACAGGAACACTCTATAACATGCTGTTGAGTTACATTCCACGCGTTCTCCCGCTGACACGTAATTTCGCTGTTTTCAACGAATCGTTAGACGCGAGAGAGCGGGCAACGGGCAACCAAACTACCATTTCTTAACATAATTGTGCGTGGGCGACGAACGATTCTTTGTTCACCCGGTGATAATCGACTGCCTCGTCGAGGGAGCATCAGCAAGGGAACGTTGTGTCGTAACGAGAGATCGGGTCTCGATTCGAGGTAGCTGCTCTTCGTTTTCCACGTACTATGCCCGATTACGCTACAATGGCCGAGAATCGACTCGATTAATGCTGTAACCATGCTGCATTGTCTTTGTGGTCGATTCTGTCCTACGTGCATATTGTATATATATATATATATATATGTGTGTGTACGAACATCTAGGTCCACCATGATACTACGTCAGGCCGGACCTGCACGAAGGAACACACATCGTGCTAACGTGGTACCCCGTAATTGCTGATACGCTGTGTGACGAGGGGTTCCCAGTCGACAATTACGAGGGAAACGGTCCGCCTGCGAATCTCTAATGATTTATGGGGTAGCAACTGACGAATGACTAGGCCATATTATTTAACTTTTGCTTTTATCGCCACGATACTCGTCGTATAATTCCATAGCGTCGATTCGAGGCTTTTAATACATTTTTATTTTAATTGGTTAGTAACACGAGATCGTTTCTAGTAACAGAAACAGATATCCGAATAATCAGAACACAATTATACATTCTTTACAAGAGTTATTTGAATAACGACTAAGAAGTACTGTATCGTTTTAGCTGTTTAGCGCACTTTTACGCAATTTTATATTTTTTCAAACCGTATTTACAAGAAAGCAGAACGCCGATAGGAAATTGTTTTACTAATATTTCATGTATTTTATCATATCGTTTGTACTTGTATCGTATCGCATATCTTGCGCTTCCAAATTTCTTATAAACGCGTACAAATTCCTATTGTAATTATTGCAATATTCGGCATATAATCGTCGATACATTTTTAATGCCTTTGGATTATTAACACGAAATCGTTTGTAATAGCAAAATGAAGAGAAAGAAGGTATTGAAATAATCAGAATATTAGCTTTCGTTCTTTACAAAAGTTATTTAAACGATAACATCAAATGATTTACATTTATACACGTATGATTAATATCGTATAAATCGTTTACGCCTGTCAATTTAGTGTAAAAGAGATTCCAAATGATTTCTACTCGCCACGTTTACACCGTCTATACCTCTCATTTTTATTTTCAACGTTAAAGAACACCGAACCCTTAAAATGTATTAATGTTCATGTCCCTTGCAGTTCGCTCGTGCTCCTCGCAATTTCTACTTCATGAAATTTTACGCATCGATTCTCCGAACACACATATCCCCGCTTTCCCACGTGCAAATTATGCACAACGTAAATGCATACTACAAAACTACTGTTACTACATGTTTTCAACATCGAGCAATTCTTGGAACGATATTACAATAGGGACGATCGGCTCCTTCCCCTGCCAAGAGTAATAAAATATAAGCATATTATGACACATTTTGAAAAGTTTCTTGGATATACAATTAATGCGAATTTAATTATTTAAGCTGCAATGTCAAATGGAAATATTAAAGTATAAATTGCAAACGAATCTTAAATTTTCGCCCCAAGAAATCCGTTGCTGCGAGTCCAAACGGTTCGATTTATCGAAACAGCGTCATTGATTTTTGTCCGAATATCGTTAACGCCGTTAATTGTTGCGTTAAAGTTACAAAATTACGTAATAGCAAAGATATCGTTGTACGAAAGATTTCAAGCGCGTAACATTAATGACATGTGCGAAAAACGATAAATAAGAATAAAATTGGATATAAAATAAAAGAAAAGGAGGGAAAGACTTTTACCAATTATCCAGTTATCGAGTCTTTTTTCCAAGCGGTCGTGTATAATTACCTTTAATCGATAAAATTGTCCGACTTTCAGTACGATCGTTTGGCCGACATTGATCTATCTGAAACACCAGCTTCACGATCGACTGGTGGCAACAACTTCGCGAAACAACAGTGAGCTGGCCCCATATGGCTCGAATCACTTGGGGTAGCAAGTTTTTCCACGCGGGGTGTACTCTACAAATTTGTCACCGACAGATCATCGCTTTATTCGAGTCGATGCAGCTTTTTAGCCGGACAACGCTTTCGAAATGTTGCAGTGATACGAATACCATTGTCTCAATGTCATTTTTTTCGCAACGCAATCCGAAACTCGATAGAAAGTAACGCAAAATGAGAGGAAATAGCGCGGGAAAAATATGTTTGGGCGCTCTATAATTGTTCGCAGCACGGTATATCGTACTATGTAAGATTTTGAAAACTTGAAACTTGGGCTGCGAACGGTGGTAGCGGAAGAGTTAAGTACCGATACCGTTCATAGCTACCTTATACAGCCCAATATTCGAGATCTATTTCATTTCTCACGCTTTGGTGGGGTTGATTAAAATATCGAGCGTGACAAGAAATTTCAGCGACGAAGTTGCAATTATCCAATTCTCGGAGACAACTGACACGTTGAACAGCGTCTGAGTCAATAAAATGCGATCACAGGCCGGAAGCGATCTTTATTCGTTCGTCAGTGGCGAATCGATCGAACTAGGGAGAAATCGAAGAGGCTCCGTTGTTCCGGTGATTTCGAGCGTTCGTTGGCCATCTTCTCACGCTCCTCCCTCATTCTCTCGCAGTACTCTTATTCCGGAAGGAATTTAATCAGACCACCTTTCGAATCTAGCCAGCTTCAGACCAAATTGAATCGAATGACTTGTACCGACGACAGCGAAAACTTCTTCTACCGGAGGAAAAAGCACGTCAGTTAAAAGTTTCATTAAATATTTCGTCACTTGCGAGAAATATTAGGTTCAGTAACGAGTTCGTTCACGTTTATCTGGAAAGAGTGCATCGAGCAATCTTGACCATTATTGAATAAACTTCTATTTATATAGTCATTGAAATGGAGAATCATTTTTTATTTAAGAGTTCAAGTAAAAAAGAGAAATAATTTATTTATTATTTCTACAAGTCTAAATACGTCATTTAGAATAATTAGATTAATCGTTATTTGAAAATACAATTTTCTTTTACATTTATTATTTTTAGTTATTTTTATTTGTTATTTATCGAACGTTAAATAAATTTACTTTTACACCAGTGTAATTTTTTTAATGAAATTTTTATTAATATGTGTATCTCGAATATTTATTGTCATTACATATAACTGTTTTCCAACTATTTGACAATTTATTTGTTCCATTTCTGTAAACTTTCTCATTCTTACGATCTAAATATTCTTCCAACGCTTTCGCGACTTAATTGCCACAATTGCTGTTCAATTTCTTTTCCAATCTTGTAAACGAATCTTGTAAAAGTCTAGATAAATCGTAATAGGATGGTATAAGATCGGGACAATACTTATAGTTTTTTATCTACCCTCGACTGAAATTTTTGAAATTTGAAATTTATTCATCCATCTGTCTGTCTATATCTGCATGTCTGTGATAATGACCAAATTCCCAACAATAAACAATTTTTCCAGCAGTACTACACTTCCTAATAATTACATTTTACATATATAATAATTATATTTTGTCCCTTTTAATCATTTATATTTTGACATTTAATATAAGTATATAATTGAATTTGAGGAAATATTTTTTTATACGATACAGCAAGATAGAATATTTTAATAAATATCGTAATGAATATCAAACAATTATAAAATATAATAAGGTTCAGTGCAATCCGACGTTCTTTTTTAACGGAGAATATTCATATAAAATGTTATAAATATAAATACACGTAAAAAATAATACATTTAATAACGAAAAAGAATGTAATTATCTGTTAATACTAATAAAAAAAATTTAAGTTGAATTTTATGATTCAAACGTGCGCTCAATTCTGCTTCTATATATATATATTTTTGCGCAATTTGATTTTACACGGTTTAGAAAAAAATCCCAATTCTCTTTTTACACGATGTAATTTGATTTAGCGTAGCCCGAACGTTGCTTTTTTAAAAATGTCCATTTGAATTTAACGCTTTTCGCTCGAAGCTTTTCTCGTTTTTCTTTTTTGAGTCTGCGATCTGATTTAATGTTTTCCCCGGAATTTAATTACCAGCTGTCGATCCGGATTTTTTTTCATCATCTTCCATTTTATGCAAAAATCGTGCAAGTTATTAGGAGTAAAACCGTTACGTTAAATTTCGGATATCCTCTTCGATACATAACAAGACGGAGAATAAATGCGTCTACTTTTATATGGCAACAAATATAATCTAGTTAATAAGTATACGTATCTAAATCGTATGTTTCTCCTTTGCTATTCTTGAATTCAAAATTTCGATTATTACACAATTTATTTTTACTAGCTTTCTTCGTCTAAAATTGATCTTCTAATTTCTCACAAGTCTCGCATCCTCCTTTTACCCAATTTTTTAACATTTTTCATTGCTTTTAGCTGTACAGTCAACTTCCAAAGTCGATCCCACATGTTCCCTTACAACCTGTACATACATGTAGATGTACATATATGCGAAAATGTAAATCGTGTTTCAAGTTTATACAATGGATTAAAGTACCCCTTGTAACCCCTTGCTGTTAACTAGTTCGACAGATTAGATTTTCTTCCGTTTGTTCCTATCGTAGTGTCTCGCTTGCCTTTCTATTCATTTCTCCAGGTAGAGAGAGCTTAATCTCATGCATGATTTTATGCATGTATCTTTTATTAGCTTCTCTTCTTGAAGTCAAAGGAAACTTATAACGTCTATAGTTTTTAAGGCACTAAAGGAGGATATTGATCCGCGTTGCCTATATCGAAGACACTTGACTAGGATACGTCCCAGTGTCTCCATTTCTTTCCTATTACATAGATTGCAATGTAGATTGTTGTTAATAAAATACGTAATGCCTTTCTCGTTTACCGTTCGTCCAATATTACCTGATGGTCTTTCTTAATTGGGCCAAGTTTCTTTTGCAGGTAAGAAGTATATTTAATAAACCCGCATATTTTGCTTCTTCTCTTTGGTCCAAGTTTATTTATTTATGTATTTTTATCGAGGTAATTTCATTTAATTACAAATCAAACTGGTCCTTTTTTAATCTCGTGTTTTTTCTATAAACTGTATTCAATTACTCGGAATTTATATAATGTGATATTTATAATATTTTATTTATGCACGAGGGCAATTGCTAAATATCTAACGTGAAACGAAGTAAATCTAATAAAGTTTAGCTAAAATCGCCGAGGGTTGCCTAAATCGTAATATTTTCAACGTTTTTCGTGGGTTCTCGGAACGTCGATGGAATTCGAATGAAATTTCGTTGGGTAATTGCGAATCTTCGATGCTCTCATTTCGCGCAGACTTCCCTATAATGTAATTTCACGAGAGATTCAGTGTGCAGTTGAGCCCTACAGGGAATCTCCTCAAATATATCTCGTAATGCAAAAAAGAAGAAGCAACCTACTTATCTAAGATTCCGCTCTGTCCCCTATATCACATCTTTATTTATTATGTGCTACTATTTTCTAATATATATATTTATTAAACGTTTATTACATTTATGAACATAACTCAATATTGATTTCCATTTAAGCGGTATTGGAAAGCGTATTAATATTTAATTACCTACGTAATGCCTATAACGTTCAGGTACGTATGATCTACGAATAGTATAATATTTAATTGTCTCTATTTCGAGTATTTAGCGTTTAGCATACATTGCAAATTAATGCAGCGCAGCTAACGTATTACGTATTACCATCCATCAGTTACGTCATTATTAGTTGTATGAAAAATGGTATGTAAATACAAACCAGCTTAATAGAATGATTAGTACATAAATTAGCAGCATTAAGTTGAATTATGTTATAAATATTAAATTAATAACAAGAAAAATGGAGTTGTTTGTCTCTCAAATTTGTCAAAGGATTTTCATTGTCACTTTTCTATGGAATTTCTATAAATCTACAAATATTATATTATTTTATACGATATATGTTACTTTTATTACTGATATTTTTTACCGTAATCACTGCATCGTGTTCTTTGACGTATGTACGTTTGGCAGCGTTATCACGTTCATAAATGAAATTATCGTGCCCATTTTCTTCAACAAATGACATTAAAATTGTTTCCAACAATTCCCTATATTCCGCAGCATTCGCTTCATGAGTCATGCGACAGATCGGTGTCCTTGCGTCAGCTCTAAAAGCAGCCTAAATCATTGATGCACCACCACCGAGATTACGACTCTTTGTCACGTTTCTTTTCCTCCTTGTATCATGCCAGTAACATTTAAAGCCATCTGGCCCATCTGAATTGAACTTCTTTTCGTTAAAAGAGATTTCTTTCTTTAATATATCCTCTGTATACTTTATAAGCTGTTAAATATTATGTCTACTATATGCCATAAATATATACTACAATAGTATATATCTACTATAAGCATAGATATTAGAAGCATGAAAATAGCACCATCATCTCCATTGAGACAACGATCTATCGGTCTGAGCAATGTCCAGTCGTTTGCTCTTTTGGTAGGTCCGTGGAATATATTCTTTTGAACTTTCGACGTATTGGTTGCAGGCATTTGTAACACGCGGGGCCTACTTCTGACGTGACCAGGGGATACAAAGTCAATAGAAAAGCTCGTACAAACATTGTGACTTTATTTCAAAGTTATAGCCACTTCTGTATTTCGATACTCTGCAACAGCTTAACTTTACAGAAAGTGCTCGAAATGGCTATGCTTGGTTCGTATGATTCGACACGCAAAATTGACCGAGGGCGGTCATTTCGAACAAGCTTTCACGAAGATAAACTGCCGCGAATTATTGTAACACAAAAATAGCCGTAATTCTGAAACAAGGTTAAACGTATGAATCCTTTTCATTGTTTTCGTGTCCCTTGTCCATTCCTGAAATGGGTTCCACGTATTATGAAACACCCTGTACGTTATTGGCTAGCGGGTTAATGCGTGTTTCAATCCTTCTTTTGTAGCTGCTGGCTGCCTTAATTATTTCTGCTGACGTCGTACTGGTGTTTAAGTCCTCCCCCATTTCGTCGTTGCACAGATTCGTTACGTATCACGGCGCGATTAAAGCTAAGATGATCGATCGTTGGGCCTGGAGTTTGGCCATGTGGCTTTTCGCTGTCATACCCTGTAGTGATATTTCGTATATCCAGAAGGGTCGGAAAAGATATAAAATTCTCATTCTTCGGTTCATGACACGTACGTCTGAACAAAACTCAGACGGACTTATCTGCGTACTGTTTTGGATGCTGCTTTCTACGTTTTTTATCCGGTGAAACTGCTCGGGACTTTTTCAAATTTGCTGCACTCGCCTCGTAGTTACTGGCAAGTCTAATTTCACGCGAACTTGTACCGCGCTTCTCAATTCTTTGTCGCAGTTCTCACCAACAACGAATGCTGCTTCTTGGTTAGCTTGCAACTTTTGCCATAGTCTTTAGCCAAATTTACGTAGTTATTTACAAGAGTACGTGATCCATTAATTTTTTCGCTATTGTACGATTGGAACATGCCATATCTCTATATGCGTCGGCAAATTCCTCTTCCTCGCTTGCCAATAACTTTCCTCGTGGCATTTGACTAATAACAAAGTAAAATATAACTATGTACGGTTTCTATGAATCTATAGATCAACTTCGACACAAATGCTTAACTTTCAATCGTGGTTAAACTTCTCCAATTGCATCTGGCTGTAGTCGAGCACATAAAATTTAAACGCGATCTAATTGTAAGTGGCTTTATAGAAATGTCGTACCTGTATTTAGCTTTAAACATTTCCGAGCCGATACTTATAGATCTATGTTACGTTTCAAGTAAATATAATCATAGATGGGAAAAGATAATAAATCTGATGATATTTCTGCGAAAAAACGTAAAAAGGTAGATCACTTTGTGGCAATTTCAAGCAGTGTATGTATATACATAGAGCGCATATATAGTGTTTCGCACTAACGAAACCTAATTGCAAACTCTCCTCTACCTGATGCATAATCGTGTAATAAATATAGCCTTATCGAACTACGTTTCGTTAATATTCGCAGACTAATAATGCGATTGTCAATGCTGAATCTAGTGGGATATAAAAGAAAATGAACAATAACAAGGATTGAAGTCTTTTCATCTTATCGTCCCCTTTACGAACGCGCTTTACTAGGTGCGTATTGGTCGTATAAATATATAGTCATATGTATATGTGTACGTGTTCTATATACATGTATACGTGTGGCATTAATACATACACAAGTATATTTGCGGGAGGGTGAATTCGATTCCAACATGTTCCCCAGGGTAAGGCCGCCAAAATTCGATAAGCCACCCCTATCGAACTTGAATCTTCGCCCTCTTGGGAAGCGAGGTTGTTTGGCACACCCCTAAGGTACGTCTAATTACTTTATCGAACATTGATCGACGCTAGCGAAGGCAAGATTTTTCTATATTTCCTCCATTCTATCGCAGTAAACCTTCGCACATCACATAGAATTTAATATTTGCTTCGTTGCAATTAATCTTCCCTACATGTATTTGCTACACATAGTTAACCCTGCTGTTCTCCTAGATTCTTTCTCACCTTTGTATCTCCTCGGATATCTTCTTTCTTTGAAACATTTTATTCGTGAAACGCGTGCAATACGCAAGAGCTAAAAAGACTTAACCAAATAGCGGAATATTAAAAAATTATGAAAACTTCGCTTCTACTCTCAAACTCTCAAGAATGTCGAATATCTCTCGTATCAAAACTTTCAAGAGCATCAAAACTCTAAGACCAAGGCCTATTAAGATTTAAGACCGACGAAAACTTTCAGAAGTTTTAAGATTAGAATCAGAATTTGTTTGTTATTTTTCATATAAACGTACGCTCGATATTATCTTATCTTCACCTTCGGATAAATTGCTCCAAGTGACCAGGTCCAACTTCGATAGAAACCCGAGCGCGTCGTAGATCGGACAACGTACACGGTTTTATCGGCCACTTTCATCGTCACGTTCGCGAACAGTACAACGCTGTCAACCGACGTTTTACAAACAAGACTGCCATAACTAATAATCGAATGAATTTGGGTGCGGAGAGTGAGCTGGCCAGAAAATAAGACCGGCACGATATATCCATTTAGCAGGCATTCGTTAATCTAAGTAATGTCGTCACAAAGCAGCGGCTAACGTCGCAAAAGCTGTAAGTCGAAAACAAGCTCATATACTTGTATGAACTTTTCTTCTCAGTTTAGCGTGTTGAACCGCACTTCCCACGTGTTCTGACTCATCCTGCATACAGATTCGAAGCCGTTCGAAGTGCTTCAAATCCCATTATTAGCTGATAATAAGCTAAACTCCACAAACGATAAAATTACTCCATAATGTTTGAATGCAGAAACCAATTATTTTATTGTATATCAATTTTTAAAAGTAAATTTTATCCTGTCATAAGAATAAACCATCCTGGGTCTCTCTGTATGAAATTTTTGAACAGCGTTATATTGCGTCAAAAGTAACCAGGTGTCTATATATCTTCGAGCAATAGAGTATATTTTCAAAAAACTAATTTTCACTCAACGACGTGGCTATGCAAAATATTGATCTCATTCTTTACACGCTTTAAACGCTACATTTGGATAATAGTCGAAGAATATGTTTCGATCGTAGGTAAATGTATTCGTACTACAATCGGAGGAATTCTTGTCACTGATTTTTCAGGCTGTTCCATCATCGTATTTGTGGAATAGCTGCGAGACTCGGGATACTCTCTACGATTTTACTTATTCACTTTTCAATCTTACAGCCCGGTCGACGATCCGAGCACCGAAGAAAATCTTCTTTCCTTTCAAAACCAACCTCGCTGCTCTCCAAGGGGAGCTAAATCCATTAGACGTTCGTCTTCCCTTTCCCCTTCGTCCGGGAGAAGGACGAGGCATAGATAAAAAGAAACCGAAAGAACGAGCAGATCGTTGACGAAAAGAAGAAAGGGAACGCTTGCGGGAATAGCGAGGAAACGTAATCTATCCGTTCTTCGAACTGAAGAAAACGTCTCTATCAAATGTATCGGACTTTTGTATACATTCGATATTCCGGTAAATTCTAGATACTTATTCGTAAAGTAGATTGACTTCTTGTAAATTTTTTAAAGTTTCGACGGTATGTTATCCACGAGAGAAGTTCGGAAATTCGAAAATTCAAAAGAACTTCAAACTGCGCTAATGTACGGGTAAAACCACGTTTTTGTCTGAATCTCTTTTTTACGAACCAGCCTTTCTTTATGTTTTTGTTTGCCGTCGGTTATACGAAGTCTATCAACGAAGCAGCAGCTGGTGAGGGTAGCAAGCGAGCTTCTAATATCCCAACTCATCGGTTATCCGGAATATTTTGTCCCCCGACCAGTTCGGATAAACGAATTTCCACTGTAGTTTATGTGATGTTAATAGCTGAACAATTTCTTTTCTCTGTTGAAAAACGGTCCTAGAGACGAAGATATCTCCGTTCTCGCAAAGAAATTTCAACTTTTCGTATTATCGTGAATATTTAAGGAACTAATAATGTACAGGAAAGAAGTTAAATTAAAAGTTGTGGTATTCCTCATGATCTATATCGTGCATCTGAGAAATTTTCGAAACAAATTCCTTCTTTTCAATTTATCACCACTACCCATAACCTTTTTACGTTTTATTTTTCATTGTCACACTCATAGATAGTTTTCAAAGAGTTCTTTACAAACATTGTATAAATGTAAATAATATATAAAATATATAAATTAAAAGATGTAAGATACAGCGCTGAGCTTGTAAGCTATAAATAATAGCAATAAACAATTGTAACAAGTGTAAACGAGACATTCTCTTCTCAACATCGATCATCCTCCATATTCTCACATAATCGAAAGAAGAATAACTCTACGAAGAAGTTATTTTTCTTGTTACCGTAATACATGAATGAAAAGTGTCGAAACATATTATTATAAAGCCGCGTCAGCTATCATGTTCATTACCAATTATTTTTATATTCTGTGGCTTATTACTCGTTTTTCTCTTCTTTTTAGCATTCTCTTCAAAATCTTAATTTGTTTACGGAAGTTCGTGATCTTTTGTTGGGACGTGATCGATGTGAGGATATTCTTAAGATTACTGTCGACGTTGGGTTTTTCTGCTTCCTCGTTGTATATAGAACACTCTATAATTATGTAGGTGATCGATAATCTCACGTTGCGGGTATCACATTTAAACAAGAGGGCTATCTTTCAGTATCTACGTACATGTGTGTTAGTTGAGCGTGTCCTGAACTTATTATTGCGGTTTGTTCTTTACGGCTGAATTCTTCATTCGTCTTCTAGTCACAGAGGGTATGGTTTAATTTATGGAGCCAGTTTACATCGTACTTTATCATAACGCGATGCGTGCATATGGGTAGCTGATTTGGTTCTTCTGTAGATGCAATGTTTGCTGTTACACCAACTAATTCTTAGAACACGTGTTACGAGCAATGGCTAATTTCATCTACCAAATGATATAGAAATTACTGCATTTTGGATATGTTACATGTTTTCTCGTATTATCTGCGTTCCGAGCAATTTTTCACTTTCAGATCTTTTCTAAATTCATAGAAACTACGCGGTCTACTAATAATAAAGGGACTTTGATAAAAGTATGCAACGTAAAAGAGTGATTTTATTTACGTTTATATCGCGTAGAGTTCAAATGTAAATGAAACGTACGACTACGTCATATATCTCTTTTAAAGCGGATAATCGATTTGAAAGACAATGTTATCGCGACAGTTTAATTAGCATAATTGAGGATAATCGTATGGTGTATGGCCGAGAACCGCGCACGCGTACGTGCACGACGTAGGTCAGGAAGGGGAGGACATCGAACCCGAACCTCGTCTCGGTTGTGCAGGCACCAAGAGCTGCAAGGTCGTCAGATCTCTCCGTGACGATCTTTTGGAGGCAATGACCTTGACCGAGCCGGCGCAAGGGTGAAATTATCAGACCGCCCTCGTCGTCATCTGTAGCAAACCTGTTACACGATTACCTTACAGCGGTAAAACGTCTAATTCCATTAAGATGTTAAGCGTCAATCGTTTCCTCCACTTTGACAGATTTTTTCAACATCGTAAATACATTGTCATCTTATTTATCTAACGTTTCGTTAATCTTACGAATATCAGCGACCATTCTGACTACATATAGAATACGTGGAACATGATACACATAATGCGTAATAGGGGAAGTTGGGACAAGGTGGGAACCGTATGGAAAATTATAATAATATTGCTCTAGAAAAATACTATATTTGTTAATGTATCTACAAAAAATACTACAGATAATATCGATATCTGTTTATCGGAACGTTTTGAAGTAAATTTCCAAAACTTAACGAAAAAGGCATAAAAGAATAATTTTGAAGATAGCGATAATGACCCGTATTGTCCAAGTAGTTTTTCATTGACGAGAATTAAATGAAACTCAGATGGAGAATCAAGCTTGGTTCTTTCGTGCAAACCTTCTGTAATTTAATACGATAGATGGTCCATAAAGAAAATACGATTGCAACGATTACATCTTTCGGATTATTTTTAGTTAGTATGTCGCACGATTACTACGTTTCATGAAAGATTAAGACAAATTCAAGAATGTACAAAATAGCTATAAATTTTTAGAGATATTTGAGCTAAAGGGACTACTGAGAAAACATTCATAGAGTAGAAATTATTAGCGTTGTCAAATGATAGGAAAAGAACCACTCGTCCGTGCGATAAATAAAATTAAGGCAATTAAATTTGCGTAAACGATGAAATGTACATTGGAAATATGTAAATGAAAAACAATATCTTATCAACGCAAACGACATTACAACACCGCACAAAATTTTAAGCGGAATATACACGAGATATTCTGTACGTACGATATACATTGATATTAAGTTTTCGTATCGGAAGGAATATAACAGAACATGAAATGGAAATGCGAATGATAAGCTCGATTTGTACGAATTACGTTCCTATTATGTTATCGGACTGTTAACAGACTTCCAAAATGAGCAAAACTCGAGACACTTAAAGGAGTCAGGACTCATTAAGATTCAAGACTAAATGGAGACTAATTCAAGACTAAATCGAGTCTTTCGAGAGTTTTAAGGTTCCAATCCTGTTTGGAGATTCGAGAGAATTCTTTTAGATTCCGTCGGTATTTGCAAAGATTTCAGGAACCATCTAACGCTGAAAATTCTGTACACTTCTCTGGTTAGATCCCATAAGCGTACGCAAGCTTCGTGTGATCCCCACATCGCGCTAAATCTATATATTTTTTATTTTGTCTTGAAATATAGTTACATTTTGTATTTTCAAACGTTTGCAAACGCAAGGAACGAACACCAACGATATCCAAGCTACGTCTGTAAAAGCCTACACTCAAGATACACGTCCAATCGTTTTTACGTCCATTCATCGTGCACCAAGAAATAAACTATCGACGGAACATATGGAAGAGCTAATGAAAAATCTGCAATACAAACACGTCACACTAAATATGTCCAGCTTATCGAAAGATCGCAACATAAATTCCTATCTTTTTATCACGTTCCTTAAGCTATCCTATTCACAGTCGTGATCAAAACTACGACGCTGTACTACATAGATTCGACGTTTCATCGCTTGAATCGAATAAATTCAGCTGACATTTTATTCCTCTTCGACGTCATAAATAACTCGGTATACTGTCCGTCGCTGCTTCAACTAATTAATTTTAATGCACGTCCTCTGCGCAACACTCTTATATTCCGTGTTGAATTTTTTAATAGCAATCTTAGACTTATTGACTCTATCACCAGTACACCCAGCTATGCTAATGTTGCTAATCGAGTTGATCTTTTCACTAGACCAATTAATAAATACAGACAAGCGGTTATGAAACTTGTCTACTCTTAAAACACACTGTGCTTTTACATTTGTATCTTGATAGATTAATCCTCTCTTTTTCTGTATCTGTTTTGTAATATAACGTCCCGGCTTAACCGAATAAACAAATAGTTGGTCTAAGGGTTTTTATTCATTTGTAGAAAATTAGAAAGTGCAAAGTTATATGAATACACGTAACGATAACACGCAACATACTCTACAACATTTTACATGTAAAACAATTTTCTACCGAGGTTCTACTTTTTTAATTGTATTTTCCAAAGTATGAATTTGCTAATGAATCTATAGCTAACGATAAAAGCTATCCTACTGTTCATATAGCGTAAACGTATAACGCGAACCAACGTACAATTAACAAATTCTCCAACTTTTCCAGATAGCTGAAAAATTTGAAATAATTGACTGTTATTTCAACGCACAAAGTAAAGATATTTTTATGGACAGGAATGAAATTGAGATGAAGCAAGGACATTTTTTTAAATAAAATGATCAAGTTGCGTGACAATCAGACACCAGTCCAAACCGAGAGGAATTTCATAAGACAAATTTCATCCACTTAAGTTTACTCCAGTTATTTTTCAGAGAATAAAACTGCAAAAATCCTGTTCAAACAAACTTCCAGAAAAGTTTCTTCTCTTTGAAACATGGTTCGTGTTGAATATATTTTTTATTATGGAGATTAAACCATGTTGTACATTTTAAAAAGAATGAAATATACATTGTCTGACGAGTTCTTTAATAAAATATTTTAATCGCCTTTAATATCAAGCTTACACTGATATTACAGTGACGTTGAACATTAATACTCCTCTCCGTTAACACCAGTTAAATTCTGAAACTATATACACAACCCTAAAATCAATATATGTGACAACAATAATTAACTAATTAATAAAAACAGTTGATATAATGAATATTTCAAGTCTTAACGCTTAACTTCCTTAGAAAAAGTTAAATCTAAGCATACATTTGAGATGGAGGACGTGTAGGGTGTTATTAAAGCACTCGGTGTTTTATTATTTCAACAGTGTTTACCAATGATGACTTGTACGCATCGTTTTTGGTCGGACTACGTAACGTGACACACGTCGAGCTCACGCGATGTCGATACTAAACGAACTGAACTCGATACTGACTCGATGTAAAATGAATCTAACTGACTCTCTGAGCTTTTCCACGTTTCCCTTTTTATATGTGCCGAGGTCCTCGGAAGAGAAAGTTTTCTTCCAAGGTGGGGATGGAAAAATTCGTAGGCCGCAAAACAATAAATTTTCTTGGAAGGCTCATGGGTTTTTCAGTAAGTTCCAGGGTTTATTCTTCGACGTCTTGGCCTGGAACGTCGTTTCGCAGGCCATGCGGCCAACAACCCTGGAACTTTCTCTACGGCCATGGGCCGCTACATATTTTTTTGTATATTTATATTTTCTTTTTGATTTTTATTTTCTTTCTTGTACATCGACTATTCATTGATGTAACTTCTTTTCTTCCCTGCAACATACAACTCCTGCCCGTGATAATAAATAAATAAACGAACAAATAAACATTATTGTTATTTGATATAATAATTTTTACAAGTTTGAAACGTAGTATTTCCAACGAGGAATCTAACGAGCAAGTTTCAAACATAGCATTTCTACAAGTACTGAATGCAAATTTGATTGTTCTTCTGAAATAGAACGAAACTTCTTTCCCTTTCTGAGAAGAATTTACATTTTAAAACACCGTGATTATCGTAATATGCATAATGTTATTGTTAATTTTACAACTTTCGATTTGTTATGCAGATGGCGGCAGAAAAAGCTATGCGCACGTTAAGAAACGTTATCTGTGGACTTTTACGAAGTCGAATTAACATACAAGTCCTTCTTTTGTTAAAATGTGTATTCGTTCTTTTGGTCCTCTCTATATATACAGTGACTAGAGAAAGTATTGTTATATATATTCATAGTATCAAATTTTTATAGTCATATGGAAGTGTTATTAAATAATGAAAAATTTAATATACTCGGACCTAATTAATTGATATCCAAATGCTGTAATAAATGCAATGGTGTGCTTACACTTTCTGTGGCAATCGTAGTTCCTTTATCGTCTGTTACTTTCATACGATACACAAAACAAAAATCATTTTAAACATTGAACTTTCTAATTTTTGATTCTTCGAGTTAATTTTGTCTAGATGAATGTACACGGAGTAAAGTTCACCCTTAAAGAGTAGTATGACGAACTGTAATAGTTTCTTGACATTTGCCGAATGTTACCGATTGCAAACAATATTTTTTGTTATTTTTATGTGTATGATCAGAAAGTATGATTTACCTTTCCAAGCATCTATCGTCCAAGCTTCAATTACCCTGTCACCAAACTAATCATAGCTGCGATATACGTCGATTTACACCACACACGTATCACACGTCGCCACAGAGATTTTGCTTAAAAAATATCTAGTTCCGGCACTTAATTTTTAATGGTTTTTACTTTTCAAACATTACACATAACAATGTCCAAACATTAAAAGCAAATAAAAAACAAAAGGACATTATGACGTGCAAAGAAGTAATTGGATATTATGTATTTGATATTTCGAAAGAAAGAATATTATCTTTGAACTCTTATTTCAAAAAAAAAGCAAAAGAAAGCAAAGGTTAAAGGTCAAATTATTTTCCTCCGTATCCTACATATGTTTTTATTGCACTTTTCAAACACAAGAAGACGCGAAACACTTGTAAAAACCCACTTTCTTAATATAGACTCCATAACATTTCTTTTCGGACACAAAAATTTAAAGTTAAGTTTAAATTTAAAGCCTCAATTTGTTACTAAATGGTTCGTGCAGTTTGATAGTTTACGCAGGAAAAATGTTGTAAATTACGTGCATATATACTTAGGAACATAGGGAGAAAATATTGTTCGTTTTGAACAAACACAAAATATTGGGTTTGGCCAGCTTCTCGCTGCAAATACTCCACTGTGGACGTTTAAGATTGTCCTATGATATCCGTCTTCGCCCAAACTAGCGTTCACATCTGGATACTGAACCAACAAGATGCTACCAAATCCGCCGCATAATAACGTACACCAGGGTTGAGGGTATCTTCGTTCCTCAGGGACGCGGCCTAAATTTCATTCTGCTAACTTGTTTTACACTCTGCTACAAAGTACAACAGAATTACAGAGCGAAACATATAACTTCGTTAAACAGCAGAGTTTCGTTGCACGGCAAATCCTTCTTCCGTTTAGCCGACGCTCTTACATTTGATTCGATGCGATTGTTAGTTTGATTAAATGAGTTAAAACCAACGGATGATTAAACGTGCATACAATCAGTCGCGATAGTGTGCATACATCTATCGAACTTTGTGCATCTGATTTACCAATAAGCTAAAAATGTTCCCTGTTAGAAGATTGTTTATACATACATAAAATCTATAAAATTACTATCAATCTATTTCTAGAAGAAACTAAAAAGATTAGTAATTATTATATAGAAATAATTAAATACTTGCGAAACTTTATGTGCACGATTTCTTAAGAAAGATCTTAATTGGATACTTAAAAGAGGTATTCTGCTATAGAACGTGTTCCTTTCGAGCCTTTTTTAACATTTTTGAACAAAGGAATTATCCTTCTGCGCCAACATTTTGCGCATAGGTATATTTCTTCATCTTGGTGACATTTACAATCTCATAAGAAAACCAATAATGAAGCTTGGTGATATTGCAAAGCCTCGCTTGTTATCGCTTTATTAAAAAAAAATCTTCTCGCGACGTTCGTGTTTCTGGATATTCTGCCTGTCGAGGATAAGAAAACCAAAAAATACTTGATCAGAATTAGTTTGACTACGATGGCCACTAGAATGAAGGAAGAAAGTCGGTAACTAAAAGCACCACTGCACTTTGAAGTTGAGCTATCGATCTTTCTTCGATCTTCGCCGCCTAAATAAATTGGAAAAATATTCATTTTGATTCTGGTACAGGCTATAGCGATGTACAACGAAGACGCGAGCGAAATTTCAATCCAATCGGCCAAGTAGATCTTGAAATATCGTGGACGTCAATGCGAAAAACTTAGTTTCGAGGAAAATGCGTTTAAAGTTTTTCGTATCACTGTTTTGATACCGCTGAATATCGTATTTTTTAAACAGACATAACTTTGTTAATTTTAAGAATTCGGACATAAGATTCTGCGTGTATAGCTCAGAACAATGTTCTTCCAGGAAACGCAAATGATTTGTTCCTTTCGAAGGTGTATAACGGGATATTCCTTTAATGTATTAAAACGATCAATGACACGAAGAAAATAAGGATGTGATCAACATGATCACATTTGGACTTTTACTATAATGTTTGTTACAACTGTAAAAAAGTGTACTTACATAATAGAAAACAATTACAAGTAGAAACTTATGTTATAAAGTAGCGTGAAACAATGTACAACAGCTCACGGAAATATTCGAATACTCTTAGAAATTTCTTAATCATATATTGCACGGACAAATCAGGAACATTTTATAGAGATCACCAAATTGTTTGTAGAGTCAATTATTCGCTATATCAATAAGTCGCAATAAGTAGCGAGACCAGTCTCGTTAACTGCATGTTAAAGACTATCCATGCTGATTTTTCTCTAAGCGTATCATTGCGATAAATGTCTCGTAACGTCTACATACTCCTATGTAGTCAGATTGGTTCCAAATTTTGCTCTTATAATCCTATCACTTAATGTACTCGTAAAAAAAAAAGATTCTATGATATGTATTCGAATACTTCCCTATATGTAATATAAAAGAATATTAAATTCTTCATCAACATTGTCTTACGTACTCTTCGTAGCAATATGCTTCAGAATTCTATCAAATATTACTTTTGTCGAATCGAACTATGTACTTTTACAACGAATACAATTTTTACTCACGACGTATCCGTTTTATGCCCAACATTTAGACGTCATCGGGCAAAGTAAGATCGTAATTTCGCGAACAACGGTAAATTCCTCTTTGATCGCTCCATCCCCTTTAAAGAGTATAATTGGCTTTCGGTTGAAAAACAAGACCGTTTCTGGCTATTGGAACAGCCGCGATGTAACTTGAACGGCGACAAATTTTCCATAATTAAAATGAGAGTGATACTCCGACGGTCGAGCGGATTACCTAACGATCTTGAAACTTTGATCTCGGCTCGCGTTCATCCATCCAGCGGGTTGGAAAGAGACGCGGTCGAACGAAGAAGAAGGAGCGCGCGGGATCCGAGCTTCCTCGAACGTGCTTCCATCCCGTAGCCACCCCCAGGAGCCCTTGGCCTCTGCAAAGCTCCTGCCACCTGCTATCCCCTGGCTCGCCTGCGACGCGTCAATATTCGCCGACCACCCACCGAATACGACCTACCTCCCCGGTGCAGCCCTGTGCGGATACACGCGCAAGCGCGGTCTCGATCCTTCGACCTTCCGGCTAACGCCACGACGAGCCGTGTGACCTTAAGCCCGGTCCACGCTTGCAGATACTTTTCCACATACACGTAGTTGCGGACAATTTCCTTTTGTTTTCCGTGGAACATCTACGGACGACGGGGGAGAAAATTCAGGTCCGCAGAGACTCCACGGATGGAAACCTGGTTCGCACTGACGGACATTCGTCGGCTGACGTCCGCTTGCAGTCAACCTATATCTGTACGTCGTTCGGGGAAAGCACCGTAAAATTCACGTAAACGGACAAGCATTTTGTTTTCTCTCAAAATGAAAAACAAAAGATAACGTCTGCCGGCGAATATAGGGACATGGGCGTTTTATCTCGTTTGGGAAGCAACGATTCTGCTGTGCGATGGCGAGACAAGAAAAGACGGAAGTAGAAAGTTTAAGAATACGTACTGAACAGAGGTCAATTTCATTTTTTTTAAATGTAACTATATATTTTTAATACATCGATCACTCTATATATTTATATATAGGATCGTTAAATTCTGATTCTCTGTTGAATATTAACGACCAAACTCAGGTGTAGTATTTCATCGTAGAGCAGTTTTTCGTCATTATAATGTTAATTATTTGTATTTATTTGACAACTTACTTAAAAAGTAGGCGTATATATTTATCGTTTAAAAGTCAGCATTCAAAAAGTTTAAGGTATCTTCTTCGTACTTGAGGGGGACTATCCGCTTAGCGATAATCATATTTCTGACGATAATTTTCAACACATCCTGGACTTATCGACACCGAGGCACATATACCCTGGCACACTCCTAGCGGAGAAACGATATTTTCTGCAGGCAGTTTAGATAATTTTAGTTAGTTTATCAGTTTCGATCTTTTGACGATCGCCGGCGGAAAATATATGCGGACGATGTCTGTCAGTGTAGGTGAGCCTTAAAGGTCCGACCATCATCGCAGACACGTATTTTCCTCGGATACGCCTTGGAGTACTAAGGTCTTGTACACGACAAGCTCGTCTATTCAAATAATATATTTGATTACGCGTTATTCAAATAACATAATTGAAAAATCTTTGTTTGAATAATACATTATCCTTAAATTGCGTATTTTTATGCGTTTCAAGAAAATTAGAGATGCAAAATTGCAGCGAATGTTCGCAATATGAAAAAGTACATAAAACTTTCAAAGTATAGTGTTCTATGTAATATTTCATACGTAAACTAATTTTCTACCGAGTTCTATTTTTTAAATTAGATTCTCAAAAATATGAATTTACATAAATAATTTTTCGAAATGGTTGTGCGTTAGTTCATTCGAGCACAAAATGGTTTTCTCTAAATTATTTCATTAGCCGACATTCCAGCTGTGTGTGCGTAGCAAGTGCCACGAGGTTATTACTGTGATGAGTATTTGGCTGCCAAATTTTTTATTTTATTCTCTTACTTTTTATTCGAAACAACCTGCCAAATTTCTACCAGAACGAATTGCGGCCAATCTATGGAGCTATAAAAAAGAGTTTCTATTTCAATAAAGTTTTGTTTAAACCATTTCTTAAGTACGTACTTTCTGATCCCTTTATATCAACATCTTAAGCTGTTCTGAAATACAGATTTCCCTAGAGCGTCTCGCGCATGCAAACACACACTATTCGATATTTAAAGAATTTCCATAGAGAAATAGAGATGCTCGAAGATTATTCAAATATGAAGAGAATTTTTTTAAATATAACGCTATACTGCCACTGTCTGCGCTATCTTGTGGAGAGATTCCTTGCATTTGCTGCAATGATAAATATGGATGTCTTCTTGCCGAAATGTTTGAAACGAGAACACTTTTGCCACAGCAAGCGTGATTACATTACAAAAATTCACGAGCTCTAAATTTAGACGTTTATTGTGGTCGAATAGAAGTTCGTTCGTTCGCATAAATAACAAGTAATCTGATCACAATCTCTTGTGTCAGATTATTTTTTATTTTATTTGAATGATTTTATCAACTCAGACAAGAAATTACTTGGAAATTATTTATTTGAATGCATACAAGATAAAGTTACTTTCTCTATGTTGCTTTTAAAATAAGAATAATAAATACATTATTTCAAATTTGAATTATTTTATTTTATTCCAAATAAAATGCGTCTAAGTTCCGTACGCAAGTAATGATCATCTCGAGAACAACGCGTTAAATGTATCGAAAAGTAGTCGCTAATAACTCAGGCAATTAGCATTACCTTGAATAATAAAATGAAAAAGAAAAACATTTCGATGTTCCTTGAGCTCGTTCTTTCTTCCTGCTCGATCTAGAATCTAGAAAATCCCACCATCTTCTAAAATGAAATACAATATTTAACACGAGTCGAGGGATCTCGTTTAATACCCTTACGATACGTTCTTATGCTTCCCACGATCTACTTACATTTTACACGCGACTGTATACGATACTGCTGACAAGTCTTTGGGAACCGTGCTACTTCTTTCAAACGTGAAAAATGCCATCAATAAAAGATAAAAGTAATCGATATAAAATATGGTAGACTTGTTTTTCGGTGTACTATGTTGATGTTAATTAAATGATAGCTTATAGTTCAGAAAAATACCTTAATATATAGAGTAACTGTACCTAATATGGAACAACACCTAATACGAGACACTCTAATATTTCGGCAAGTACCCGATTATGAATTCTTTGACGAATCAAATACTTTGATTAAATAATTTCCTTTTATTTAAAATAAACTTTGAATTTTACTAAAAAATTTGGATTACTCGTTTGTGCATTTAGTATTATGCCAGTGCTGTCTGTAAACAAGAGAAAAAGGTCTGAAAAGACCTTTTTTTTTCTAACTCTATCTTGTAAAAGGTATGATACGTCTACCGTCTATTCCACGTTGTGCGATACTGTGTGAACATGTATGATACTTTTATTTCAAATACATTACCGTTTAATCAATCTTCTTAATTAATTTCAAAATTGCGAAACAATTATCATGAAATTGTTCGTATCTTCGATCGAACAAATTTACGATATAAATACAAAAACAAAGAGATAAAAGAAGAAATAAAACAATAAACGGAAGGTGTCAGTAACGGAAAATAATGAAAATGGAAATGGCGATTTGCGTCAGACCGTGTTTAAACGCTAAACGTGTTAAAATACCGGATTATATGCTATCAATGGATATGGAATTTCAGTCAATATACAGGGGTGACATAAATTGCGTGCTACGAAACAAAAATATCGCACTATCTCAATTTTGCGGCTATCCTGTATAACGATTTGTATCGTTGTCCATCCTTTGGAGGATAGTTTATCGCGCCATCAAGAATTGAAATCAAACCATTTAGCCCGTCATGCTCTTTTCATCGTTATACTTAACCCCGACCTAAACCCAATCTTATTTTCCTTCTTTTTAATTGGCTTTAACGTTGCTTTAAAACCATTAACTAAAATTCGATAATTCGACGATTGGATCTTGCCTGAAGACGCGGCGTTTTTCCATGATGAAATGCATCGTTCGCCTGGTAGCTAGCTTAAAAAGCAACAGCGAATAGTTTGATCGATCAACTTGCTATACTAGTTTTTAAATAAACTGAGCTTCGCTGAAAATTTTAAATTACTCGTTTGTACACCTAATCCATATAGCGTATGAAACTCATATTTGTTCTTTCTTAATTTCAAATTTCTCTTCTTGTTCTATTATCTTGCTCCTCGTCAAGTAGCGACGCTATTATTGCCATTCCTGTAATAGTAAATTTCGACATATTTGTAAAATGGGCGATAATTGAGAATATGGTGTCATATGTTGCCGACGCGTGGATAGCGGAACCTCGTTGTGTCGGTGCTGCGCTGCTAAATGGTCGACACTTGCGAATATGTCGATGCTGGTCCGATGCTGGTCCGATGCTGGTCAGGCGTTGCGCTGTTGCATGGGTGGCGACCTTCGAGATAGAAACACATTAGTATCGCGTCACGTGAAATCACATGCTTCATCGTGCTTCCACGATGACATCTGAAAAGTGTGAACCAGTGTATTTCATGTATGTCATGCACGGTTGCATGGATCTACGTTGTATGATAGCGCGTGAGATCGCCTGACATGATAGTAACACGTTTCCAATCTTCATTGGTATACACGATTTTTCGTTTCATTTCCTTGAAACATAGAAGATCTTCTTGTTTATTGGAATAAGAATAAAAGTAAGAGAAATTGTGATGTAATTGCAACGGACTGTCTGTGGAATCATCAGCAGTTCGAATGTGCGTAGTATCGATACGTACAAGGGAGACAGACATTTTCTATTGCTTTAGTCTGATGTTGTTATTTATAGTTCTAAAGAATAATCAAGAAAATATCATCAATATGGATAACAGTAAATTCTTACGATGGAACGTCGATGATCTACGAGTTTCTTCTGTCGCTTCATACCGAAAGTACGAGCGGAGGAGTTGCAATTTATATTAATAAAAAGCTACGTTTTCCTGAACTACCAATCTCAACTAATCTAGGAGCGGTCGCGGAAAGAGAAAATTATTCTCACCAGACTTGGAATTGGGCACACTAAACTGACACACTCTCGTCTCATAACCAAAAATGAACGAAATAAATGCAGTTGCTGTAACTGCATGTTGCGTGTAGATTCTTTTTCTTAATTGCAGTAACGTTTCCCGATGCGAAATTAAATTTGCTCGTCCAAATAAGATTCGGGCGTATCTAAGTCACGAAAAACATTGAGAAAATCTTTCTTTATTTTCTCAAAGATATTCATCTATATGGCCAATTACGATATCGTAAACTACCGATTTAGTTTCAAGATAGACTGTATCGTATTAATTTAACTTTAGGCTAATTGCATTGTATTGTACAGCAATTTTATCGTTACCTTATGCCTTACTTTTGTTAATCGCTGTCGCTGACAAGCATAAAAGATAAAAGATAATCGAGTCGACCTTGAATAAAATAAATTTAATAAAAGTGAAACTCCAGATATAGAAATTCAAGGATCATAGCAGAGTTAAAAGCAGCACCTTCGATAAGAGGTACACGGAAAGTCACGTTGAAAATTTCGTAAATCCTTCGAGGATAGAAATACAAGGATGACGAAGGGACGAGTGCGAGAAGGAGACGCGGCGAGGTGAATAAAAGAGAAGAAAGGAAGGGTCGTTACGACGTGTTATTAGCTAAAAGCATCCCCATAGCGACGCGGGCATAAATAGGCGAACGCGTGGCGTAAAAGTAAATTAAGGAAGTTGGTACAATGTTGCGATGTTATATACACGACGTTATGCCACGAAGCTTGTATAATCTTTCACGTTTACACGAAACTGCTGCCTCTGGAACGGCGGTTAACCAAACGATACTGCCGAAACAGAAATTCTTCCGTGGCAATCGTTCACCTCGTAGAGAAAACTCGAATTCCTTTGTAGCGAAACCGACCGGAGTACAAACAACACCACCAGTTAACTATACCCGTGGAAACTTTGAAGTAGCAAGGTCTTTTCAAACGTGTTACTTCCGACGACAGCTCGTTTCCCTCCGGCAGAAAATTACGGAAAATAAATTCTCGTTCCGTATCGATCACCGAGTAATGCGATTCGGTGCTATTAACTGGCAAATTAAACGCTATCGAATAATGCGCGAGTATACATTTTTCAAAATTCGTATAATATTAACTTACCTATGTTTTTTATCGTTAATTTGTATTCCTGATACTCCGTATCGTTCTAATCAATTTTCGATTAATGCAACAAGCGCGTGAGGATTTCAGGATAAATTTCGTGCCTTCAAGATATATATACTTCGTTGCCATTGTATATTTTTTTGAAACCATTAGTGCTAATGAGTTAATGCAAAAGCGTGCTATCTTTTGAAATGAACGTTGCTGAATTACGATTAATCTTCCTTCTGATACAATTTATTAATTTATTCATTCTACGCCATCTATTCTTGTTTAAGCGCTGTCGGTGCCATAATTATATTTCCTATTCTAAAAATTATCTTCGTCATGGTCGTCAATATGTATTTATTTTGTCTACGTCGTTGTTTCAACAATTCCAAGGACTGTCTTCGACTACCATTTGTTCTTATTGTCTACCTTTGTTTCTAGTCTTTACAAGGGAACTTTAAACAAGACAGTTCAGCAGTGGGAGATTAAGATGATAATATGCCATTTATGCTATTCAAAAGTGTTTTTTTTTTTTTTTTTTTTTTTTTTTTCTTTTGTTCAGAACGATACAAATGAGAAGTAATCGAAAGAGAACATCATTTCGACTCAAATGAATTTAATATAGTATTAGTACAGAAAGTATTAAATGAGGCAGTCAAGAGAAAGTTTAAAGAGTAAGTAAGGGAAAACACGGTAATTTTACAAAGCTGAATTATAATCGACAAGAGAGATAAATGTACAATATAATTTAATATAATATAACAGACGAATGTTTAGTACAGAAAAAATCTTAAACACAAATTTTACTTACGATCATATACGTAACTATCAATTTTAAACTTTCTCCTGCTCGCCACTGTATATAAAAAAGTTGATAATTACCTTGATTCAAGTGTAATATAAGATATTATTATTATTTGAACCAAAGTTAGTTATCTATCCCAAGTTAGCTATCTATTTGTAGGTATAAATATGTACTTTACATATACAAGGTGTCCCATCTAACTCTGTCATCCTTAATTATTCTCTTACTCGTCATAATACTAGAAAATGTTTCAAACAAAAGTTATATGGTAACGGGGGGAACATACAAGTTTCCAGTGTTTCAAAAACGTCTAAATGTCTACAGGAATATATAATGAAAAATGGGAATATCCGTTTGAAATATTAATGTCGTCTTTACTAAACACGGTAAAATCGGTTTAAAACACGGCATGTTCCCCTCGATACTATGCAATTCTGTCTAAAACATTCTTTTGTACCGTGAAAAATAAAAGAGTACTTAGAGGTGACAGAGTTAGGTGGGACACTATATGTGTTAATAAATTTGCTACTAAAGAATTGTATTTAATAGGGGAAAGTAGTCAAATACAGAATAATTTTTAAAGATCTGACAAATGAACATCTATCAAACTGCTATAGATTGTGTCACTCGTTAAGCTTCGTACCGTACACGTAGCGGTTCATCAGTCGAGTGGATGTTAAAATATCGCGCCAGGATCGTTTTACTTTTTTACTGGTCCGAAAGTTTCGATGGTGTATAAATTTGACGTGTCTTTTCGTATGTGTTATTATTTCGCCATATTTGCGCTCCTTGTCGTTGCTAGCGTACTTGCCTGTGATACTCGTAAGTATTTACGAGCTGAATATCACGTTTTTAGCTTTGTAAAATTCCAAATATGGATACGCAGTAGCGGTTCAATTATACAATATCCCAATATTTAAATTACTTTTTTTTATAGGTCGTTTTACTTATAAGATAGCAGAGTATCTTCTCCAAGCACGAGGAAAAATCAATAAGAAGGAAAACCATAGGACGAGAAAGAGATGGCTGAAGCAGCCATAAAAACGGTTCGAGAAAAGAAAATGGGCTATCTCTAAGCATCAAACCACTTTAGCGTAGTCACGAGTGTACTGCTGCAGAGTTTGATACCCGGACTTGCGACTGTTGTAAATAGCTGCATCCTGGAATTATTGAAACGTGTGCTTTTGTTACGATCAAGAAGAATAAAGTAAAAAGAATGAAACCATTTTTTGTTTGTCTTTTAATTTTCATAGTACCCGATGTCGGTATTCCATATTTCGGTGTCGGTGTCTATTCCGTACTGGGTATGATTTCCATCTTTTTAATTTCGATCCAATATCGAAAATCGTTCATAGCGTTGAAAGTGTAAAAATGGTCCGGAATTGAGCGTAGATATATGGTCGAATATCCATAAAAATTTTTATTCGTCGTGATTGATTTTGCGAGAATGAGGTTGGAAAAACGAAATGATATTCCATATTTCGCTACTTTTCTCTAATATTGAAAAGGAACCGTAGAACATCTATTCGTAGATGTTTCATAAAAGCGTTGATAGCGCAGCTTTTGCAGCGAATAAAAAAGAAGAAACGCATCCCTGTTGCTACGACTATTCCCATATCGCAGAAAAGTGCATTCGATAGGCAAATGTACTCGCCGAGCGCAGAAACCTGCGCTTAGGTTCACTTCACTCCCCACCCCCTTTCCGCGGCTACCGCCAACCGCCCCCTTTTACTCTCCCCGGAGTTCTCTATTCCTGTCGCGTATCCGCGCTTCGTCGGCTGCCGCTGTCAGCATCGTCGTCGTCGTCGTCGTCGTCGTCGTCGTCGTCGTCGTCGCCGTCGTTGACGTGACCGTAACGACTCGTGCGAAAAAGTTCGGTCGTCAATGCGTACTCGAGTGGTCCAAGTTCGGTTAAAATTAGTCCAAATTCGGTTAAAGTCGGTCTTATACACTTGTTAACGTATTAAGGTTAGGAACACTTGGAATATTTTTCGCGAGTTCCAAAGAGATATTTTGTCAAATTTCAAAGTTATCGTTCGGTGATTACCTTTCTAGTGAATACGTTATTTCCTCCTGGCAATCGTTTCTGGATTTGACAAGATCGTGATCGGTGTTTCGATTCTTCCAGTTGTCGTTAAGTCTCGGATTTTTCTGAACACGATTCCTTGGGCTATTGTCACGTGGCGAATGTGAAGAAGAAACGTCATCGCATGGCCAGCCCAAGGTAAGCAACTTCAAGATCGTTTTAACACGTTCAATTAATCTTTTCCTTTTTCGATGTTATTAACGTTAATAAAGTCAAAAACGTGGAAACGCATTAACTAATACTACGTAAATCTTGATCGATCGAATTGGTAAATTAAGTTAACAATCATTTAGTATTATTTAGTATTAACAAATTCTTATTATTTTCTAAATTTTTAACAATACGATTTATATAGATACATTTTTGAAAGGAAGTTAAATTAGCTGAATATATTCGATTAATTAAGCAATAATGCTTACGAATCAAAATTATTTAGAATAGAAAGAATTGTCTGAATTTCTTTCATAACCTATTCGTGATTGAGAAACTAGTATATCAAGAAAACTAGTCATTACAAAAAGAAATCAATTTATGAAATACTCTTTGTACTTGGTAATTTCTATAATATTTATCGATTGTTAAACATCTCTTTCATAGTTTTATACAAATTTCGACGAATCTACTTTATCAAATTATCTCCGTGTTTATTAAAACGCTCAGCTGCGTACGAGATGTGCATGGTTTCCTAAAAAATCACAAAATTTATCAATTACAAGTTCATCAATGAACACTTTTATGGTATATGAAAACTTATATGGTTATTAATAAATTTAAATTGAGAAATTAACGTCGCCTTTGTAAAGGACAAGTTAATCAAGTAAGAAAATCAATTTATTAACTATTCAAAAGTAGTCTCAGTTTGATAAGGTCAAATACAGGATTATAAGATACGACAGTGATATATAATGATATGCAAAATATAATAACTATTGTGTCCTCAATTTTACAATGTCAAATAGACTGATTGCCCTCTTTCATTCAATGTTCCTGACGAATATAACTAAATTATCATCAGGTCCCTTTGTTCGACATGTCCAATGATTCGTTGAGGTGACGATCGAAAGAACACATGACGCAAAAAGATACTTCCTCGCCAAATAATAATTTATCGAAACAAAGTGAGTTATTCGTACATATAATAGGCGCATCTTAAATTAATATTCCTCGTTACTTTTTATTTTCACTTGCTACTAGCGAGTTGGATATTTTTCTTGTGAGAAATTAAATTTTTATTTTGATCGACGGAGACACAAAAAAAAAAGAAACAGCCAATTACGTAACTAACATTAGTGTTAGTTTCATATCATAACCTTTTTCGTATCACGTGTTTGTCAGAACTCAAATTTCTATTTTGGTCGAGGAAGAAAATACGAAACGAATAGTCAATTATGCAACTGACGTTAATGTTAATTTCATACCATTAACTTTGCTAATAAGAATAATGTTAATACCATACTTATACGTGTTATTACGTACAATGCTATTGATACTATTATAAGTACACTATTTCCACTCCTTTCTATAATCTAACGATATAATAGCCTGCTATGTACGTACTTTGTAACAATAGAGATTTTATCAAAGACACGCGATTTCGTCTGTTCAAAGTTCAATTTTAAGTTACTGTTACCTAACAACATGATATAAATTTCTAAGCGAAAAATGTACAAAAATTACTACTAAAAGTTAGAATATCTTATTACTAGAAACGACATATAACACGAAATTAATATAATATGAAATTGTGTAAATATTGCCTTACAACATAATATAATATAAACTAAATTGCTAAATATGTCTATAAAAATAAACAGATACAAGTACCTTGATAACTTTTTGTAGAGAATTAAAAAACTGTATCAAACGGTGTATAAAAAAATATATAGTTCCATTTTAAAAAATAAAGATCGCCTGGAGATGATCGTTGGTGATGATCGTAAGACGTCCCCCTTGAAACACAAGTTTTATTTGATACACTTTTTCGAATAAGGTATAGTTTAGGGATCGATTAAAATGAGACACCCTGTACATATTAGGCGTATCAACGAATAATCCAAATTTTTCAATGAATCTCAAAATTTATTTCGTTAGAATTGTTAATCGTCAGATCGCTGACATCGCTGAATAACGTTCTGTGAAACTGCTTCATGACAACATTAGACTATACACTGCTTCTGCAACAAAAGACACCGTAAAGAGTCTCGATCGGGGCATCTCGTAGCGGCCAGCTTACTCGCTGATACAAAAATATCCTGACGATGGGATCTTGTCTAAAGACGCAACATTTTTCCATGATGGGATTCATCTCCTGCCTAATAAGTAGCGTCCATTTTTGCGTGCGGATTTTTGCTCGCTCAAGCTAGCTTCCGTCGCTATTCCCATCAATTCTTGGAAATAGGACCTCGGAATGAGTCTCGAGCACACCGAATGAGATAAAGCATCGAATGAAACTTGACACGGATCCTCGTCGATTGTTCCGGTCACATATCGATTGATGCTCGAGCCCGCGTTCGCACGTATCGGTATCGGTATGTCACTCACACTCGTTCCTTTTCGTTCCTTTTCCTTGCTTTTGTTGTATTCGTAGAATATCATTTGCCCGAATAAGCGTCCCGATTTGGTCCCAACTGCGGATGCTAAAGTGGGCATTACTATGGACGACTTATGGTTATAGAAGGCAACGGTGGATGTTCTGATCGAACACTTCGCCGTACTTTTTTTTAAATAAATTTTGGGTTTGACCGAAACATTTGGCTTATTCGTTCGCCAATTCGTGATAAACCACTCGTATTGTACAATTTTACTGAAAAATAAAATATCGCGAAGAGTCAGGATAACATACAAAAGTGGGAATTTCGGTCACTTCTTCGATATCAAACGCTCTTTCAAGCACTTGTTGTACTTCCTAGAGACCATCGAGCCACTCAAGGTCAATTGATGCCTTTAACATAAGCTTCAAAGAGCACGTTGGAGAAACGCTCTCTTCACGTACGGCACAGTGTTCGTTGGTTTCCGATTCGAAGTCGCTCTTTCTCGCAGCTTGGCCACTTTCATCCGGATGCATCTGGGAACGAGCTATTAATATATAAACCTTATTTCGGTCCGCAATGTGTTTACAAGTTCGAACTGCTCGTACGCGCGTTTAACGGAAGTGCGGTGAATCAGCGTGATATCCAGTCGAACCAAGCGTCCTGTGAAAGGCAAAATACTTTGACTAAAGACACGCAACGATATGTAAGATTCGGAAGAGTGAAATTGAAATCACTTTTATATTATGCAAGTGGTTTTAAACAGATGTGGTAAAACAGATATCTTACTACATGGAGGGTGTCTACAAATTCTCCCCGTATTAAGAAACTGACAAATGATATAAAATAAAACATTGGAACATTTTCCTTCTTGTTTCTTATGTTTTGATTATGACGAGCGGCCTTGTTTCGATCCAAAGTCACTTAAAAGTAGCGTATTGAATTCGACTTTCTTTTTTTCTTTTTCTTTTTGCCATAAGGGAACAAATATATGGCACACCATTTTTAAATGGCGAGTAACAGAGTGACCTTCAAATAACCTCGGAAAGTTGGAACGAAAATTTTTTATTTGCATCATAATCTACGTTAAAAACAATAAAAAGAACGTTCTTATATTTTTTTTCGTATCATCTAGTGGAGAGGTGGGATGAAAGGATCGATCTGTTAGCGACAATAGCTTTTTCACTTTGGAGCACCATTCATGTATGTGCAATCGTATACAGACTGAAATCGTTATTGTTTCAAACATAATAGTAACGCACGATTGAATTTCTTTTTTTTTTTTTTTTTTTGGTTAGAAGTAAAATTTTTAATAGTTTGTCGAAACTTGTTGCGAAATACTCTTGTTAGCGACCAACTTTTTCGGTGATATTTACTAAAAAATGGTAACATGAAATATGTTTTCGTTAATTTTAATTAATGGAAAAACTATATTTTGCTTTTATCATTCCCGATCAAAGGATCAAATTAATTAAATAATCAAACAGGGTAACGGTATCGGATTTGCGTTTGATTAAATATCAGATAATAGAAAGAGAAAAACTTTTTGAAAATTTTTGTATCTCTACATTCGTTATTCATTTATACATGCTTAAAAAGCTACGAGTTTCATAGATACTGTTATTTACTATGAAAATACAGAAAATATAAAAGAGTACAAAATTAATGCTTTTAAAACGATGCTCCTGTTTAAAATTCAAATGAAAAGTTGAAATTGCGATGTAAAATAAAAAGCTACTTATTTTTTGTCTCTTTTTAAAATAAATTGGACACACGAAGGAAGACAGTGTTAGTAGCCCCGCAATATTCATGCAGCCATCTCTAGCTCTTGATGTATTGCAGCTATCGTTCATTAGCTTGTTCCTTAGAATACAAACACAAACCGAATTCTGCGTCGTCATCTAATTCCGATTCAGAACCGCCTTCCTTGTCAATTTGTTCCATTTCCGAATATCCATAAGATGCTTTTGTTTTCGACGACGTATCTCATATTAGGAACATCTTGGGTTCGGAAAAAGAAGTTAAATTGATATGAGAACTGTTTATTAACGGTTCGTATAGACGATAACGCAATTAGTTGATAATACAAAGACTCGAGGCTAATAAAGAAAATGGTCAAATAATTTACTGTTAATGTTACGCAAACCTTCTGTGTAAATGAATATAAAAACTCGCTACAGAAGAGAACATAATGGTATATTACTGAAACGATCGTATTCGCGTAAATGAAAATCGCATGCGAACGATGTTGTCATTAGTTACAGTGGTTCTAAACCCTACTTCGGTGTCATTCCACTTCTTTGTAAAAATAAGATGGAATTTCGTATGAAGTACCGATCACTTTCATCCAGAAGTTATTATATTTCTACTTATTTATATCGATAAAATTTAGGAATATTAATACTTCAACATTTATAACTAATAATGAAACAATTTGAAGTTCAGCAAATTTAATATAGATAACATCAAGATAGGATTAATAGTTTTAGTTTAATGAATATTAAAATAAGATTAAGAGCTTTGGACGAACATTTGTGCGCAATACGCAAGAAAATCTCTTTGCATCGTTTAAAAAGGATTTAGACTCGTTTAACCGCATGAAATGGTTTTTACCGCTTGGTGGACGAATGGTGCTTCAATTTTGTAATATATTTGTAGTTTATCCTTTCAACGACGACAATGTGTATGTGTATAATAACGATGTTAATGATCTCTTCTGTAAGATAGATGCTATATAAATTACATTTGGTCGCATACTACATACTACCTTTGCGACGATAAAACTAATTAACCACCGCAACGAATTTTCAATGAACGTGACTCACGAAGGTAATACTCTCTAATGAACATAATTCTGACAATACTCGCGCGTAATTCTACAATGTTATTAATAGTAATGTATCAAAGTAGATGTTGAAATTTTTTGATGTTTCAAATCTTCAATCGTTCCATTATGCGGCAATTTATTTCAACTGAAAAATCAAGGCAACGTCTAAAAGTCTAATATTAATTCGACAAAATTATTTATTCTGCGAACAACGGCAATTAGCGAAGTTTCCGACGTATCGTGGTATTGTCACATCGTTGAGAATTTCGCCAAATAGATTACGATTTATAATTTATAACTATGCTGGAAAGTTTTGGAACACGTGTTATAAGATAATTTTAGCCCGCCAAAATTTAATTCGTAATAAATAATACGGTACTTGTAAAGAACTTGTCGAATGCTATTCCAAGATTCGTTATCGGCACTGTATTTTTCAAGAAAAAATTAATATAAATAAATTTTAATAGGAGATGTTTAATTATTTATTTTTTACGTTTACCTACTCAAAAAGGTATAAATGATTTTAAAACGCTTAAAATTACTTAAATTCGTGTTTTTACTTACTTATTTATAGCCTGCAAATGTCTGAGGATAAATGTAGACTAAGCTTGACGTAGGATTCTGATTCCTGCATCGATACAAGTTGCTTCCGGTGCCGATTTGCCGATATCAAACTACATACATTGTACCATGCATCATGGAACCTAAAGTTTGATTCACACTAGCAATCATGGTACGGTCAGATCACGTCAAATCAGACATCGGTGAAAATCTCTTACACGTAACATGATAGCATTCACAGTAGGCGGATCGGTCAAGTTAAATGAAAATCTCTTGACCGATGCACGATTTGACGTGATCTGACCGTGATCGCTATTCTGAATCAGGCTTTAGTGCGAATAGCTCCGTAAAATCCTAGAGTTTGATCGATCGTGAACCGTACTTTTGACATTCAGCGTAAATCGGGCTTAAGCGTTGATGCATACATCGTAACGTGTTTCAACGCGTATAAGGAGCTTTAGTTTCAATGCACTTTTCACGAAGTGGCACAATCTTTTATCATCTTCCTCCGCGCATATATTTTTAATTACTGAAGTAATTATATACCAAATTTAATTATTGACAATAGTAGAAATCTAATATAAGGGAAGTTTAATTAATTAATAATAGCAATATATTCGAATAAATTACATAAACAGATGTACATGCGTATAAAATATGTTATACCTGATATAATTATACATGTGTCGTACAGATTGTATTAGACCAATGTAAATATTTACATTAAACAGTTTTTTGAGAATTATGTATGTAATTATTAATATGTAATAGTTAAGCAAGATACTACGATGTATTAATTAAAAGGATAATGAGCTATTCAAAATAATTAATGCAATTAAAAAACGCAACATAAAGTTCCAATGTAAAAAAAGATACTAACTGATAAAACTAAAACGTAATGAGCATAGTTTCAATGCGCATGAAAAAGGAGGTCGAGTTTTATGTGCATATTTATTATTCCAAGTGCTTCTACGATGCTAAACTTTTCATATTACTTAGTAAAATGTTTATAATCGTATATAATGTTGTATGTGTTACAAGTTACTGTATCTACACGCTCTTATCTCTTTTCATCGTTGTACTTAATTTATTTCTATATCATTACATTGATATCGAGTAGCTTATTAATAAGAGTTATTATAGTTCTTAGTTTCCAAACTATTTTGCAAAACCTCTGATCAACTATAATTTTATTCTCATAAGCGAAAGAAAAATTCTACGATTATACAGCTGAGGCTTAATTTACGTTACTAACTTTATACTACTAATAACAACTAGGCATTAAGCTGCAGGTTTAGCGTACGATATGCAAAGGTTCTTTAAAGAAGCGAAGCATTTTAAGGTAAACAAAATTTCAGTTAAAATTATGTTATTATATTATTTCGATATAACAGTTATCGTTAGGTTGCAGCTAGACATTATTATTATTATCATTATTACTATTAGCCTGTTTTGTACGATTTCATATTTTTATCGATAAAATTGAGGCGATAGAATCTATATAAAGTACTTCGCTTTTAATATTTTTTTATATTGCATACATTTTTACGTATACTTTCTGCTTTTCGATTTTCCATAAACGCATAAAAATCCGCAGTCTAGTTATTATTACACGTTCCATTTATTATGTCATATTTGTGACAAAAATATCAAAAATAAGAAGGGGTGAGCGTAGCCTGAAATAATTAGTAATGATATTGAAATCTGCATATATACGTATAAAATGTGATCGTAAAGAATACAATAACTAGATTTTCAATTAAGAAGGGACTAATTACGTTAATATCCACGAGAAAGTACTATGTACTTCTGGTAGTGTACGGTAATTGATAAGAGGCTGGAGAGAAACGCAGTATATGTCATTCGAGTTCGAAGGAAACGTTTCACGCGTATACATCGCAGCTTGAGCGCGGATGATGAAAACAGGCCTGACCAACGGCTCTCTGTTTGCAACATGGTAAAAGGTACGGAGAGCGTGGTTGCGTAATACCGCCTTATTGCTCGGCAAAGGAGAAAGTCGGCTTCACGACGTCTGCACGCTCTCTTATGTACTTATACACACATATATATACACACACACACACACACATACACACACATGAACGTTCATCGTTCGTAAACCGGTCAGATCCGATAGAATCGGATTTGCGGAGACCACAATAAAATGGCAAACATTGCGTAACATGCAAATTTCAAATTTCATTTTTCAATTAATTTTTATCGTTGAGATATTACAGAGAAGGTAATGTTTTTTTAAATTTTAACCAAAATTTTCCATCATCCGAGGTGCTTTGAGCTTAACCATAACTTCATCTTTTTCGAAAGTTTAACATATAGATCACAAAAGCGTAAATACCGTGATATTGTCGAGGCAGTTGATCAAACTTTTAATCAATTGAATAGTTAATTAAACTTAGATACAAGTACGATACTACGTTAAATGTCGTATCAAAGATCGCATGAAAATGCTTACATATTTGTTCAAATATTATATCAAGTAATACTTTAAAACGTTCTTATTAACACCCACGAAGCCTCCCTTCTTGTTACTCGAGATCTCGATTATCCGAGGTAGGTTGGTTCCACGTCACGTCGGATAATCGACTCTACTGTATTTGTAGCGCGACAATATCCTTCAAAAGTAGAACACGCTGAATCATATTCTTCACGCGTGTCTGAGATTCCCCCTCTAGGGTGAAATTTCCTGGCTGTCTGTACCTTTTACGAGCGCACGCTAACGAACAATTATTCAGAAAAGGACATAACGGCGACTTCGCATTATAATATACGGCATTTTTGGTCGTCAAAATTACCGATATTACGTACATATTACACTTTGTGTTACCTTTATTCGAAAACGGCGAGATGAAGGCTGAATATATTCAAACTTTCATTGTAGGGTACAAAGTTATTCGAGCTGTTGCAGATGCGTAATCACGGAATATATTTTACGAGAGAACGTCCAAAATAACTTTTGCAAAATTACGACTATCATATTACATGGAAAGATTATCTATGAGAAACAAAAAGCACATTAATTCGTTAAAATCGATATATCAATCGGTACGTATATTGCGTTTAGTTACCCACACAGACAGAGAACGCTGTGTCGTGCCGTAATTACTAATTACTCTGTATTCAGTCTCTCGTGCAGACAATTATGAAAGCTGCCGTCATAGCACGAGAAAACTGCCCTTTCCCACGAAACTCACTCATTAGTAGATGCCTTTTCTCTGTTGACCGGAATTCTGGAATTTGTAGCTCTAGATTCGATCTTGTTACAGCAAAATATAGTGGCCGCAGACTGCCTTCAGACTCGCTCCACTCGATTCATGACAGTTTTAGCAGATCGCAATTACGATTAAATTAGACCGCTTCATTTGCGTTCAATTTTTTCTTCCAGTTTTTAGTTAACCATGATGTTACCATATGCGTACGGTGGGTCGCGAAACCATTCGAACAGTTAGAAACGTTTTGTCCTATAAATCTTACTTAAATTTCAAAATCTCATTAGCTTTAGAACGAGACGCGACTATCGTCGCAGTACTTGTAAAGTTTGCAACGAATCCGTAAATGTAGATAGAAGTTGGAAAATATTTATCGGAAACGCATAGTTTGCAGAGATCGACAAAGTATCGAAACGATCAATTGCAGTCGAACCTTCGACACACGAACCAAACCTAATTCCAAGTCCCTTTTTTAACATCATAAACATTTCGAAATAAGACGTAACTTTATCGTCACTTTCGTTGTAATCTCCTTTCTAATATATTTCTCCACGTTACAAAACTTTTTCGTACAATGCATATCTAGATACTGGCATTCTTTCATCGCTGATCTATTATCATCACTATACGCCAGAACATTTATTTTTCGATTCCATTAGTCTTCTTACTTTTTCAAACACTCGAGTAATCCTCAATTATGTTATTCCAAATACGTTATTATTCTATGTATTATATACCGCAAAAATGTTATTCATAAAGCTGCAATGTGCCGAATCAGATCGTATTGAACATTTACCGTAGCCTTGTCGAAGGACAATACTTGTAAACACATTGGCACGTAACATCCATTCCATTTACTAGAAAAAAATTGGCTAATAATAGCGTGAACGTCCCATATACATATTCGAGTTGGTTTCAAATTTTTCTATTATAATCACAGTAGTCGTGTCTAAAGGTTTCGCATATCGTGCGCAATATGTTCGTAAAAATGTTCTATGGTAAGCGTTCGAATGCGTTCGTGAGTGTCAAAGAACTTTAATTACGTATAAAACGGTAAATTAACGAGTTATCGACGTTTCCGTTAACGTTTTACACAATCGGCAATTGTCAAAAACAAATACAGCCTGAAAAGAGGAAAAGTAAACTATTACTTAACGTCAGCTCATTTGTTGCATGTACACATCGTTTTCAGATTCTCGCGATAACGAAGATTTTCACTTTCGAATTCACTTGGCGATACGAAACGCGCTGATAGGGTGCGAACCTTAATATTACTTTTATGCAAATATAAAAGGAGGGAAAACATTACTTTCTCGTATTAAATCGAGCTGAAATTATTTGAACGTATCTTACCATCGCGAGTGAATCTCCGTACAACGCGTTTCTAAAGGAATTTAAATTACGTGTACCTACATGTACGCAATTATACAATTCGGGATAATTAGTTAATAAATTCAAGCCGACAACACAGACACTTGATCATCCTTTGAAAGATAAATATAAATAAGAATGCAAAAATAGTTATAACAACTGTGTATGTACGTAGTATATTCTCCTATGTAATATAATATTTATTTAGTACAAATTGGATTCTTTTCACTGTTTTTATTTCCTAGTTATTTTATTGCAAACGTGTTATTTCAGTCGCATGACTTTTTTTTTTAATGCAAAAGATTAAACGAAGTAAAATTTATTCGAATTTCTCAATAAATTCTCAAATCTATTTTGTGTCAAAATTTTTTATTTAACCGAATAACCTGGAAATGCATACGTTATTATTATTACTATTACTTTGTACGAGTTCATCAAGAATTTAGTTGCCTGACCACATGGTAATGCGTTATTATTGTTATCACTAAATAAATTATTCTTATCCCATGTTTCATACATACCAAAAATGTTTGGATTATTATTTTCAAAATTACATGAACTGCATACTACAATGACAACTTGTAGCATGACTATGTGAGGATGAAATGTTCGCTTAAATTCTTTTCATTTTCCATGGGTATAAATCGTGTCGAAAAGTATGTTGTGTATTTGCAATATATTTTATATAATATTGGAGGCCGGTTTACGCTTTTTTTTTTTTTATAAATCTTTTGTTCGAAATAGTATTGGAAGTTCTTTGGTATATTTTTTCACAGCGGTATAACGAATACACAAAAATTCACTCAAAGTCACGCATTACGTTAAAAGTGTTTTAAAAGCGTCGTTCCAGTGAACGTACTGGCCTCCTAAATACCACCTTAGCGACACTGGTCTTGAAAATGTAGAGTGAAAATGTAGAGTAAAGGAAATGTGTAAAGTAAATTTCGCAAAATCTAAAACGAGAGTATTTTAGAAACACGACATCGAAGATATCGTCTGTCGACGGTAAAGTGTGTCAATTCCAACGAAACGTAATTTCATTAATAGACCTACTACGATAAGCATATATACTTATTTCGTCCGAATAAAGGTGACTCCATATACTATGACCTAATGATAATAATATGTATTCATAACATTTTACGCTATCTATGCCTGCTATACAGGGGGCTACATAACACGTGGGACCAACCTCGATACTTGGGAATACAAAAACAAGGAAAAGAGTTGATACAAACGCGTGTCCTGTCTGACCTTGTTTCACGGTTATAGCCACATTTTTGTTTCGATAATCCGCAACTGCTTAGCTTCGTAGAAGTTGCTGGAAATGGCTCGGTCTGCGTTATGCGACGTACAGCTGGTCGCATATTGAAAGATGGCGCATTTTTTTGACACTATTTCGAGCACTTTCTACGAAGATAAGCTGTCGCGGATTATCGTGACACGAAAGTAGCTGTAACTTTGAAACAAGGTCGAATAGGACACACGTTTGTATGAACTTTTTTCATTGGCTCTGCTTGGTCTCCTGTCCACTGCTGAAGTGGGTCGCGCATGTTGTGAAACATCCTGTGTATTAGAAACGTTAATGTCGAGAAACGAAGTGAAACGAAAAGAAGTGCGCGAACATTTGTAGAAGTTGGTCGAAGAGAAAATTTCCGAGTCGAAATTTCAGGCAATAGCGTCGAAGCGATGCAAGACACGTTTGAGCATACACGGTATACCTATGTATATATATAGCACATCGATGTTATAACCTAACAACGATAGTAGATGTATATTCGTAATATTCTACGTTATATATGACTCATATATTGGAAATATTATCGTCCGAGAAACGAACTGAAAGAAAAAAGAGTGCGAGAAGATTTTTGGAAGCTGGTCGAAGAGAAAATATCCGGGTCGAAATGTTAGATAGCGGACTCGAGGGAATGTGGAACGGGAAGGTGTGAAAAGGGAAAAGGGAATATTATAACCTAGTGTATAATGAGAGTATCTATTCGTAATGTTTCGCGTTATCTATGTCTGGCGTACATTAGAAGCGTTAATATATTCGAAAGACGAAAAGAAACGCGAGAATATTTTTAGAAGTTGATCGAAGAGAAAATTTCCGGGTCGAAATGTCAGGCGACATGCTCGAGGGAATGCGATACACGTTTGCGCGTATGTAGTAATATGCAGTGTACCTACGTGTACATACCGTTCATTTCGCAAGTGGTACGGTAATGCAGTGGTACGGTCGTGTCGGTGCATCCGAGAAGGAACAACCGGTTAGCTTTGTCTCAGCGATGTCTAGCGGGGCGGTCGTAATAGCTGCTGTTATAGCGCGTGACATAAGGCCGGGGTTGGCTTCGCCGTAAAGATTGCATTTTCTCATGAAAGCCGGATGAATCACGTCGTGAGAGTGAGCGCGCGCGCGCTCGCACCGATCCAGCTCTTCTGCTCTTCTTTCCTCCTCCGCTATTTTCCACTTCTCTTCTCTTAGCCTCTTCTCGAGCTTGTGATCCGAGCCGCCGCGTTTCGCTACAGAAAGTAATAAGATTTCGCAGTTGCCCTCACGAGCGGTCCTTCTCGACCAGAAATCGCTGGGTGTATCGTGAGAAAGAGACTACTACCGTTCTTTACGAAACGTCAAAGCGAATCCTCATAGTCTGCGACCAGTTTCAACGTGTCGTTTCTATCTCGTTGCTATTCAAGCTAATTCTATCGTGCTAATTTATTTGCGCTCGTATACGAAGCGTCTCGGCGGCCAAATCGATCAATTTCAATTCTTATAGCTTCAAGTGTACCGATAATGATCAATTTTTTAAAAACAAATTAATTACCCTACTGTTGCGTCAGTATTTCGGCACTTTGAAATTATCGCAAGCATGTATATAAAATATACTTTGTGTAAAACTCTAGTTCAATCTAATTTTCGCCTCTGATTTTCTCTCGGGCGACCATAATATAGAGTTCGTTTATCGTTCATTTATTCATTTACTCGGCTATTGTTCGTCCGTCTATCTATATAAGAAGATGACACAGATAATAGCAAATTCCAAGATAAATTAAAAATAATCATATTTGCAACATCGTCTCTTTTCTCCGCTGTTCGATTTATGGAACTGATCGGCGTGGTTTCTGAACGAGTCATACGTTCATCCGTCACGTAAATCAATTATACAGCATCTCGATTGAGCAACTTTCAAGCACGCAGATATCGTTCTATCTTAAGAAAGCAAAATCTACCATCCAGTATTTATATTACAACTATCGCGTATCTACTTTAACACTTTCACAACGAGTGTCACGTATGCGTGACTTTAGCTGCCAGTGACTATAATAGCGTACGAGCAATACGAAAATTATTGCAAAATAAAATGTGGAATATTGAGAAAAAGTAGAGGCGCGGTAAAATGATTAAAAAATATAAAGTTAAACGGAAACTCAATAGAATTTCGTAGAAAGAATAAGAAACTTTTACACAAAATATGACGTGCCAAGCAAAACTGCATTTTGTTACAAATTTCATGTTTCAATTGTAAATGTGAGAGAACCTCGTCTTCTTTAAGCGTTCTTTTATCAGGTTCAATGTTTCATTTTCGTAACCAAGTCAAATTTTTATAATCGTACGAAAGTACTATCAAATGATACAAAATTTAATATATTTAATCAATTAGTACGTAAACGCTATAATAAATACAATGATGGGCCAACACTCTTTATGACTACTGTTGTTGAAGATTTTGATTGCATTTATTTGATACCAATTATAGCTTTAATATCGATTAAAATAATATGCGTTGCTTCTAGGAAAAATAAAAAAACAACTTACGATGCAGTAATGTCGCAGAAGCAATAAATGCAAGTTTTTAACAAGTCCCATCGTTGTTTAATGGTTGCAGTTTCTTCTACTTTTGCACTTCCGCTCGGAAATTTAGAACGTGTCGTAATTTCGAAAGAAATTGTTCACTTTTGTAAAAAATATTTGATCGATATTATCGCTACCTTTTATCTTATTATTATCATTCTCGTGTTAGGCTTTCGCCCATTACAAGCGAGATACTATTCTAATTAAAAAAGTACATAAAAAGCATATAGGTAGATATTTGATATGCTCGAAAAATTCATAAAATGATTTTTTTTACTGTCATCTCAGCAACTGTGCGGCAACCTGGTTGAGGAATGCAGGTTATAGTCTTATCTATAAAGAGATTAAATTTCACGATCCAGCGATAAGCCGCTCGCTTATGGTAACGTCTTTAGTATGCCCATGTTTCTTCCGGCTGTCACACGTCTAGAAAACGCTTGGTGATCTTTTTAAAAACTAAAGCATTAATGCGAAATTTCTCGCAAAGCTCGGAAGAGAAGTGTTCGAGAAGGTCGAAGTGGCTGACATGGTAGAAGAAGCACATAAACAGAATGCTATGAAGCCAGCAACTATTTACAAATGGGTGAAAGGGTTTCAAGAAGGAAGAGAAAACGTGGAAGATCAACACCGTGTAATATTATTAATCTCGTTTGAAATTTTCTACGGTTTTTGCGGATTAGTATTATACTGCAATTTCAGTTTCAGTATCGTCCGTATCGAAGTGAAAGCAGTCACAGTTCAAATTGTCGTAAAGATTTAAACAATCCGTTGGAACGAGGTGCCTCGTTTCTTGAAAATTTCTAAGTCTAAGTCTGCAAATAATTGCAAGAAGTTGCAAATAATTCATTTTTAAATTCTGTCATAGGAAACGTTCTTTTCGTACGAGAACGCGGTCGAAGAGAGATAAAGTTGTTCTTGGATAGAAGGATAATTAAAATAATTTGTATACATCGTCGTCGTTGCGCTATTCGTCATCTGGTATGGAACGTAATAAGGTTCCGTTGTTGCAAGCGATCCTTCAGCGAATGGTATCCTGAGGAAAGAGTTGCCGGTATATTGAAATTAGCTTCTCAAGGAAACAGTAAACTGACCTTATTTCATGAATTCTTTTCTTCGGGGCAAAATCGAAAGCCACAAAGCGAAGATACACTTTCAGCGAAACAACTTCTTTGTTAACTTTCCAAGTTAATTCGTACGAAATGGGTTTTCTGATTCAGCAGTCATTCCGTATGTCAGCCAATTATATAAGTATTACGTACATTGACATACAATAGCAATTGTACAAAATTATTATATACGTATACGTATATATGGATATCAAAGCAAGATAACGAGTCTGTCACACTTTTATATTGTGTCGCAGTATCGATGTATTATTTTGTCGACACTGAAATGAAATATAAATTTCCGTGAAATAAATTCGTAATATTCGTAACCTTGTTTGTATTCCGTTCGTTGATTTTCTCGAATCATTTGAGTATGAATGTAACTTGAGTACGAAGGAATATATAAAAACTTATAAAAGAAAGGCAAAGAATTCGCCTGGAAAGAAATGGATTTGTACTTTACAAAATCAATTTACCAATTAGGGAATTTTCATAAAACTTTTAGCCGACTTATCCTTGAAGCGAGTAATACAAATTTGTTTAACGACAAAATTACAACCTGTGAATATCGCGAGAAGCAAATTCCTTAGGAAGCTACGTCTCACGAGGCATAAAGTGAATCGAGGAACAGACGATAAATTGAAATGATTCATTTCCATCAGATAGTACGATACGTCCTTTCGTGGTTACTGCCAGCGCAAATTCCACAGTACTTACTAATACGATTTACAATTAGAAGAAAATTTCTCATAAGATAAGCACAGCTGTACAAGAAGCAAGCAATTGCTTTAAAGCTATTTCGTAGAGTCTGAGCAAATATTTACGAATATTCGTAAATGTACGTGAAGACAAGATGCATGCTACGACGAGACGTAAAAAGTTTATCTCAAATCAAGAGGAATTCCTCGAGCATGGAACGAAGCGTATAGAAATGCGAAAATTTTTATTTATAATATTTAACTCTCGGAAACAGCATACTGCCTCGTTTTTGACCAGTAATTTTAAGTAATTTTTCATTTTCTCCGTACTTGTGTGTAGATTTTGCCCTGCTTAAAAAAGTTAAGGCAACGTGTGCCAATAAAAACAATTAGACGATATTCTAGAAACTTGGAAGAGTATTCAAGAGTTTTGTGGGATTTTGTAAACCACAAAAGCCTAAAAGAAACTGCATAGATTTAAACGACTCAGTACGTAGACAACGTCAGCAGAAAAGTAAGGCTGCAGCCGGAGGATTAATTAACTTATTAAATATAAGATGAACGCAAACGTAATTAAACACAATAAATATAATAATATTTATAATAAAAAAGTATTTTTACTAAATTGTACATCAATTTTTTTTTTTCATATGGATTATAGATAATATATTTTTATAATAATATTCTAAGGATTATCATTTCTATCATGGGAGAAATTTTTCCTTCCAATTTCTTGCGTTCTCCTGCGTTCTCTCCCTGTTTTCTACTGCTCTGTACTTTATTTCAAAAGTACGATTAACTAACATTAACACCTGAAAATGTTACTTCACTGTAACTAAAATTTCATGTAAATGTCGCTCAGCAAAGTTACACGGTCGTCTAAGGACCAACGTGTAGAACGATACTTTTATTGAAATAAAAAAGTTAACTTTGTTCTTTTACACCGGGAAGCTGGCTGTACTCGGTTAGAGAAGGGATTTTGTACCAGCGCAGTTCTCGTCTCTTAAAATTTCCTACGAAAATAATTATAACTAAAAATAACAGTGACGATCTCCCAGAAACCATTTACGACTCTCTTGGGGGTCGTAACCTATGGGTTAGTGGTTCAAGGTTTGTTCTTCGTAGAAGTTGAATCTCATATATTTTAGACGTTACTTATATATACAATTCGTAGACAAGAGCATAAATATAATTCATAAACAAGGAAATGTGTACTTTGCGGAACGTCGTATATCTTAATCGTAAAATAATGACTTACTTGTGAATCATCCGACAAACAAGGAAAAATGTGTTTCGCAGCGAGGTTCGTGTTTAAAGTTATCATCTACGAAAAATGTTGATATGGGAAATTTGACTTGTTGGGCATTCGGTAGGTTTTTCTAGCTCTAAATTATCTGCGCGTGACTCACCAATAGCACATTATCTCATGAGAGTCCCATACCTGATCAACTGGATGTTTGCTTTCTAATCTTCGTCTAATCTGGTCACCGATCTACAAGGACAACTAATTAGGATGTTGCGCAAGTCGTTTCTTACGTTTCATTGCATTTGCCTTAATTTCCTTTTCAACAGTTGATATTTTTAGATCTTTCCGTAGGTCTTCGTTCCTGATCTGCCGCAGGGCAACGGTTCCGAGTAGAATCGATTGCAGTGATTTAAATTTAGCGACTTTAACCCTTTGCTGCTGTTCTCCACAGGGCTAATGACCACGATAAATGATTCACATTTTCGTAGAATGAGCAACACGATGTTTAACTTATCTCCTCTTATACGAGACAACAAATACAGAGATAGTACTGTGTCTAAATATTAATATGACTAACTGTATATGCCATGAGATTACTAAACGAGAAACAGTTGTACTACAAAACTGTGTAATTATAGTTGTTTCAAAATAAAGATATGCGTGTATTAGCATGACGTATCTCGCGATTACCACTACAAGTACAACACCAGTCAAAATCATTGGTTCTACCAGGTATGTAAATATGAAACCGGAATTTTTAGAAAATACACGTTTATTGTATGAAAATGATTAAAAATATTTTATTCGAAGTATTGCCCATCGCTAGCTATACATTTTTCCCACCTGTCTGGCAATTGGTGGATGCCACGCCAAAAAAAAAACTATCGCTCTTTTGAGGCAAACCAGTCATCGAGGCATTTTCGTACATTTTCGTAAGAAGCGAAGCGCTGGTCAGAAAGTGCGTGTCCCATCGATGCAAATAAATAGTAATCGGACGGAGCCAAGTCTGGTGAGTAAGCCGCGTGCGAAAGTATTTCCCAACTGAACGCTTCGATCGTTTCCTTGACAGGTTTTGCTGTATGCGATGGTGCATTATCACGAAGCAAAATTACTTTGTGTTGCCTTTTTTTATATTCTGATCGTTTTTCACGCAAAGCTTGATTCAGATCGATCATTTGTTGTCGGTAGCGCTCAGTATTAACGGTTTCGTCAGGTTTTAACAGCTCATAATAGATCACGTTCCACGTTCCACGTTCTTCGTTCCTCGCGTCAAAATTGCCACTTCTGAGTTTTTTTAAACCACTCAAAGCACAGTGATTTACCAAGAGCATGCTCACCGTAAGCTTCGACAAGCATTCGATGCGATTCTGCAGCAATTTTCTTCAAATAGTAACAAAAAATCAATGCTGTCCGCAAATCGTAGTTTCCAGGCACAAAATTCGACATGTTCAACGCTATTACAAACTATGCTGTTGTATGAAATTTGTATTGTTCTGAGTCGAAAATGTTTGTGGGATGTCAACAAAGACTTTTGGCATCAATGACATCAGTTTAGTGATAACTACATCATCAGCTAGGGCCATCTATAGGCAAATTCCGGTTTCATATTTACAGACCTGATACAATTTTATAAATGTGCCCTCATTTAGGAATTATGGCCCCACACTATGAATTAACAATATCAAAAATGTACTACATAACACGGAATTACATAACATGAAATTTATTTCGTAAGAAAATAATAAATCAATAAACATAAAAATATTCTATGGTTACGTATTTTTTAAAGACCAGTCATCTTAACTGGTTTTGGTCTAAATAACTTTGTCTTAACTGTCGATAGTTGCAGTATTAGCAGTACTAAGCAGCTTTATTCGCCGATACGGTTTACTTGGAACATTGGAGTTTGAAGCTTTACCCTCGTATAAAATATGTCTCTCGTTGAAAAACATAAACAAGGGAACAACTGTGTAGAAAAGAAAATATTACGAACATAAGCAGATTTTACGCAGCATTTTCGTTTTACATTCACTCAAATACCATTAGTTTTATATTAGATTGTCCGAAAAGTATCTTTCTTTCACAGACACGGCTTTTACAACGACGCATCTTTATACAAACATGCAACCTAATCTGTCGAACGTTGTGATCTTTATTTTGATAAAACAAAGCGGATCATACGTAATTCGATAAAATAATATAAAACGAAAAACGTGTATCCATTATTTTCTTCTAAAACGAAAGAAACTTTTCGGACGACCTGGTAGAAGGCATAAAATGAGAGACGTTGCTTTACACTTCATCTCCGTACTTTGTACGTCCGTGGATCTATCTTGTTAAAATTTAGGTGGGGAATGGATTAACCGATCTAAAAAGATCCCTAAACTTTAATACCTCTTGACGTCTTGATATCTCCGACGTCGTCGACGCCCTTTATAATTCGTTCGTCTATTAAAATCAGATATCCAACGGTAATTAAAAATCCATTAATCCAGGTTGTTCGCGTGTAAGAAATTCCTAAATGGGAAGAATAAAACGCCACGTAAGTCGCTACTAAACGGCAAATTCGGAACGCTCGAAAATGCTATATAATTTGTTAATTGACCATGACAGAATCGAATCAACTCGTCGTAGTTGCCAATATTTCTTTCGTAATAGTTTATTTACATCGATATGTCGAATTTTTTAAACGTGTCGTTACATTTGTTATATTTGAAAATATTTTTCGAACATGTACTGGTTACATAATTATCGTTGGCAATACATTACTATCCTGATTCAAAAACAAGTCTCGCGTCATCGAAAACGAAAACGTATCATAAATTTTTGCGGACAGAAAATCGCCACGTGTTTTTCCCGCTGGACAAAAATGTACGTGTAAAGACGCATGCGTGTCATTGCCTAGGCAATATTGCAAACTTTTTTGCGTTATATATACTCTACGATATCGAATGCACGCTGATCAATGTAGTAAAACTGTTTTCGTAATGAGTTGGAATCGATGTGGGTTGCTTAACAAGTAACTGCCACGGAAACCAATATATTTTCCTCTGAGAACCAAAATATATTGAAAAATAGTACACTATAACGTTCAATTTTTAAAAAATATTGTATCGCATTTAAAGATTATTTAGACCGTTCATATTGTTGAAAATTTATTAGTCTACGAAATTTTGATCAAAACATAAACAGATATAAACATACCGTAGTATAATCTATATAAAAATGTATGCAACTTCTGAACTGTACCCAATTAGTCTTTCTATCGTGTAACGAACAGCATCTTTCTTTTTGTGCTGTTCAATTTGCAGCAAATAGCATCGTAGCCGAGTGATCAGACGACAGATCGTAATTAGGTCTGATACTTGTGCAATTTTTGATTCGGACAGGAACGAAGAAATATTTTTTAGAAACGCATCTACGATGTTTTTCATTTAATAAGTACCAGATTATAGGAAGCAAAGAACAGAAAGTTTTTTTACAGTACCGTAATTAACGCATGGGAATACTTGGAGAAAATCAAGTACTCTATATAATACAAAAAGTAAGTCGACATCTACCCAATCTAACGAGAACATCGTTAAAATTTCGATGAAATTTAAATTAACACGTTCGATTACGTGTCTATAGATATCCAATGTAGGACTCTGTATCTCTTATAAAAAATAGATATTCGTATTAAAAAAAGGAGCATTGAAAATAGTATTAACTGTTGATAACAGAAATGTGGCGAAAGGACCGTTTCTGTTTGAATGCGAACAGTGCAACATACGAGCTGCACCTACGTAATATTCACAATGGTCCGATTCTTTTTGAATGTATCTTTCACCCTCTCTGCTCTCGATCGCATTCCACATTATGTATCGGTGAAACTAGGTTATCACTAAGGCTGCCCGTTTCATATGCGCATAGGTGCATATCAATCTTTAAATTTCGTAACGCGTATGTAAGTACAGTCAGTTACGAAAGAGCACGTACACCTATCAAATTTTCTGCATCCGACCCATCAAAGAAAGTAAAAACGCACTTTTCCACAAAATTATTTTATACTTACGTATCGATGCGATTATCGTTCACGTATTTCTAAATCGACTTACAAAAATTAAGACATTTATCTGATAAAAATCTTGGAACGAAATTAGACCAGAAATTGAAAAGCTTTCAATATTTTCAACATCAAGGGAATAGCAGAACATTGTTGATTCGTATGTGGGACAGGCAGCCTGCTATTTTTATAATTTCATATAGGTGTAGCAGGTGTATGTATATGATTTTTGGATAATTATGAACAGAAGAGAGCCCCAACGCCCTTTTGCGCACAATTATCGATTTTTGTAACGATGTATTTTATATTTTCTTGCTTCTTTTTTCTTGATAAAGATGAAAGTAAACGATTGTTACATTTTAACAATACGTGTCTTAATGTGTGAACAAAATTCATCGAACTAAAGTTTTCGCTACAAATATCTTACGTTTAAGGAGCGTATATAGATTTTTATAACAGACTGTAAGTGCTACTCCATCGGTCAAACAGGTCGTTGACCCACCATTCTGATTCGAAAAATTATCATAAGAATCTTTCTTTGTTTTGACGTAACGGCCGCTAATAATCTGCTATGTCCATTGTATTTTGGAGAAAGATGATTTCAAATTTAGAACAATTTCAAACAAATCTGACAAAATTCAAAGAAAGATACTTAAAAAAAATCGTTATCGATGAAAAACACATCGACGATTGGATGGAATTTGCTCGGTAATATATTATATAAAATGGTGGGAAGAGAAACGAGATTTACGTTCCGCGGATCTAATGGTTGGTCATATTATTTTCATGACCTTACAAAAGGTGCATAATAATATGAAACTAGACGCAAAACGATAGGAGGAAGTATATATGTAAGAAAATATGGGTAAGATGGCATTACCGTTTATTTTGCATCGTTATGCTTCCATATTACCAAAAACAGACGGATGAAAAAGGCAGGTAAATTTCGACACCGATAGTTGTAAAATTATTTTTAATAAATAACAATTAATATAGGTATTAATATATCAAAAATCAAACATCGTAATACGAAAGGACGAAAGAAATCATCATCAACAGAGAATTAGGATTTCTAAACTGTTCAAACCGATGTGCGACAGTAGAATATTCATTGGAACATGCAAGTTTTAATATACGCGATTTATACGCAAATATACAGATTTAATATACGCGAAATCCAAAGTATCATCTTAGATCGACTAAACAGCTTATTCGTCTCCGGCTGAACGTTTGAAACTGACGAGTTGTTGTGCAACAGTTGACATCTCAGAGAAATTTCTACGGAGACTAGAGAAGGCTAAACGATGATACTTTGAGACGTAGACATGCTTGAAATTCTCTCGCGGGCCAAGCAAGTCGGTCTGTAGGGAGCATCAAAGATTTCTCGACTGCCTGCTTTAGTTGTTACTTTTTCTCGGAATCTCTTCAGCCTGGCTCGTCTCTCGTATCTCACGCGTCTCTAGTAGAACGTTTGCCCCTGTCACGTTTGTCTCTGTGGTTCTGACATTAACCATGCCATATAGCGAACTTGTGTGTCAAGGTCGATATTGTTGCTTGACACGATTTTACCTCTAGCGCGTTGTACAAAGTTGTCGTTGATACAACGTTATCCCATCGACGAATGGAACTGTTAAGAATTCTTTTCGCGATACCTAAACGGATGCAAGGGAACTAACTCTTGCTTGACACGTTCGTTCGTCGTACGGAATTAGTTGCGAAAAAGGATCATCCACCTTTCCGCCGTAAGCGACTAGATCGCGGACTTTTACGCATTTAGAGGAAGTTTTTAAGCGCAAAGACACATACAGTGAACTTACGTATAGAGAAAGTTACGTTTCGTTGAATAAAATGCACTTTGGTCGCAAATTGAAACGCAATTTGTTCAAAGCACAAACGTGGTTGTAGACATCTGATCCCCGATGCTATTAAATCAAGTTTGTCAATGTTAATGTTTCTACGAATCGATAAATTCATTTTGACGTCGTCTACGATGCTACAAAATCAAAGATACATCGTGCTATTAAAAAAGTCAGGGTGATCTTATAGGAAGAAACATTTTTTGGCGATTTCAAGTATTGCAACTTGTATCAGGTTCGAGACGGATAAAAATAAACTTCCTCTTGAAATATTTTTTGTTACATTATCGGAACTGCTTCGAAAATCGTACACACCATATCGCTGAACCAATGTACCGATATAAAATGTGCCAATTCCACAAAGATACATTTCAACTATCCATCTTCAACGCATTTTCAACTCGTCGACACCGGAGTATATTCGGATACCTGGCACACCCGGTTTGTCCTAGTGGACGAACGACGTTGCCTGCAGACAGTCCTACTTACATCTTTTGGCGACTGTCGGCGGACAATGTATGCGGTAAATATATGCCAGTGTAAACGCGGCTTAATACATAAAACTACCGGCAGCGTCTAGTACTCGACAGTAGTGAAACGATGCGCAAATCCACCGAAGCTTCTACGATGCTATTTTATCGTTAGCCGAAATCGTAACCATCGAGTGCGCAACTTGTTAACACAGCGCGACAGAAACTATAACAACTGCTATCGCATTGCTCGAAAAGATATTCCATTCTCCGTTTGATAAACGCCAGCGACTGCAGAAGGCAAACCGTGCAGCTTGGAGAGGAACGAGGAAGCTTGCATTAATAAAGCGAAGCTTATACCAGCGACTTGTATTTATAGATCAACTTGCAAGTAAGCCACGTTAGTCGCGTTCAATTACACGCCTTCCGCGTTGTTTCGATACGCTTATGCTCGTTTAATCTCCGCTTTTCATAAGGCCGGTTGTTATATGCCCTTGTTGGATTTCTTATAAAATTGCGGAACCTTCGTAACAAGGAAACTACGATACTTTGTTCGGTATTTGGCGATGGTAATCGGACCGTGCAATTTATCGATAGAAAAAAGATTTTACTACTATAGAGTAGCGTAATTATTAGACTGTGAGTTTCCAGTGCCAAGTTGCAGTTACGGAGAATTTTTTCGCGCATAAATACGCAGAATGTACGTAAAATCCAAAAATATTTCAAATATTCAAACTAGAGTATACTCGTTGTAACGTTTAGTGGGTAGAACGATCTGCCTCGTAGGTCCTACTTTTTAACTACATTTTCAAAAATACGAGATACATTTTCAAATACAAAAATAAATAAAATATTTTAAATTACGTCAAACTGTAATGTCAGCAGTTGATATAAACCTTTTATTTCTACGTTTATCTCGTATAGCTTTTTTAAATATTGGCCTGCAAATAGGAGACGCGTATGTTTGACGGTATAAAAATATCGTCGAATCTAATGTATATCGCTAAATTTTCGTTATAAAAATTCCTGAAAATAATTGCAAAAATAAAGTATAGTGCGGAATACATAGTTAAAATCATCATGGCGTCCAATTATTTTTGTGAAAAACAATACGAAATTCTGTATTTGTCAATGTTTGACGGATGCACGGCCTGAAGTTCGGAAAATTCTGCGATAACGTAGACAATCGGATAATTTGTTCAAAAATATTATTTTCCCGACGAATCTAAAGTTATTAATATTCTTTAAATAAAGTTACGAGAATTTGCTTTAATTTTTCAATTAAATCAAAGAGCTTCGGGTACTTTTTGTTTCCCCTTATTACCGACAGCTTAAAATATAAAACTTTGTTACTTTCCCTCCGATATTATGCAGTGTTATCTGTCTCCATTTTCGACGCATCTTAAACAAATTGGTACTCCAATACATAGAACGTAAATAGTTGTAAATAGGTTAGATCTTCTATTTGCTGTCGAGCAATTTCTCACATTGTTGAGTGCAGAACATCTTGATATTCGACGTCTGTATGTTACTTCCGAAGGATGAAGTATCCAATTAAATAGTAACTTCTTTGGTGATTTTCGAATTGGAAACAGCCATCGAAGATACTTTTGCGATCGACGAGAACCGATAAAAATCACTTTTGACGACAACCTATAAGATAAAATAATTTTTCAAGTTAAATGTCCTCGTTATAGTTGAAACTCGCACACGTGCCAGAAATTTAACGAGGAGGTGTCTACAAGCTCGTATTTGGATGTAAAGTTATAATTAGACTGCGGATATTTATGCGAATGCATATTTTTCATATTGCATACGTTTTGCATATATCAGGTAAAAAAGATAGGACTGAGCATGTTACGCTTTTCCTACTTTTCCTACGGAAGATATTCCGTAGATACTTTTCGTCTGTCATTTCCTCGCGACAACCTATGTTATAACCTGTTATAATTTGCATAATCGGTAGACTGCTGTTTTTTATGCATTTACGAGGAATTTAAACATGCAAAAATACGCAGAATGCAGAAAATATGCAAAATTGTATAAAATATTCAAAGTATGCTACTCGTTACAACGTTCACATTTTCTACCTAGGTCCCATTCTTTCAGCTGTATTCTACAAAAATATAAATTTGCATAAATATCCGTAGTATAACTATCACTTTATATTTTACAGGTAGCTTATTCGATATAATTTGAATCAATAAATCCTTGATGCCTGCAAATTAATTTCATCGCGCAAGAGATATCGTTTCGCGGTAGAAAATCTCGAGTACGCGATTATTATACAAATCTATTGCAAATTAAAATAGAATACAAAAAATAGCCAGTCCTTTGTAAATCTACCTGTAGCAGCGCTTATGTAATATTCGTATACATGCAGAACACCTTTTTAACATATTGTTCGCATGGTTTTTGCATATTTGGATACGTTTTATCCGCGTAAAAGTCCGCGGTATAGTTGTCACTTTCGATATCTCCTTCGAAAGCAGAATTCTAAACCGAGAACTCGAAAATTTATGAATATATTCGTGTATACATTTGTACAAATTCCTTTTACGATTATGCTTAGAATTATGCTTCGTGGTAAATCGTACGTACTCTTTCCAGATAATTATACTTCGGCAAAATCAGCCAATAACGAGCAAAGAGACGAAAAGGAATTATATATCGGTCAACGTGAATGGCTATTGTATATGTGGTATCGAAACGAAAAGAAGATAAATGCGAGTGAAAAAGAATGACAAATTGTTAGTGTAAATTTCGCATATTGGAACGCAACCCTCTAAACCCTCTTATAGGAAATGCCACGGTCTAATGCACTTGACGAGAACTGATAGTGGTCGGAGGAATAACGGCGTGCTCGTTCACCCATGTAGTAGCAGCTACTTGTAGAGTAGTCGGTGCTCAAACTATCTACTCTGAACTTTCGAGTGCCTAGTCAAGCGCCGTGTATCAGTGGCGTGTTTGTGAGACTATGCAAGCGTTTGTCCGTACGAGGGCGAAACTGAAAGATGCCTGAGAACCGGTAATGATAGACAACAGATACACAGAATGTGAGGAAGAAAGAGAGAAGCCGAGGAGAGGAAAAGCATGTGCTGCTGTAAGCGCGGTATGATAATAGGAAAGATTTTCTGAGAAAAGTATACAAATAATACAATACAGAAATTACTCTTAGTTTCTGTGAATTAATTTGTTCAATAAGATAACTAACTGTACGGTAAATATATACAGGGTGATCTAGTGTGCAACAATCTAGCGTGTATCGAGGTTGAACGTGAATGCGAATGCGAAATCCAGATAAATCATTCGCATTTCATAGCCAGCAGGCAAAAATTAATAAAATACAGATACAAATAGACGGATATTTCCTGCGTTGATGCATCGAATAAGTTGTTCGTTTATTTGACACTTTGTCGTTAAAAAATTGTAGGTGGAGATGAGGTACAATGCGATGTAAATACAAGGATTGATATAATTGATCCAAAAACTGAAAATGGCAAGGGCTTGGATTGTAGGATTCGGCAATCGTGTTGTTATTTTATACTAATTGTCCAAAATAAATTAAATTCTCGTCAGTTAGCAAGAGATAAACTCGCGATACAGGACGATTCAATCGGTGTGAAATTTGATCGATCGACTTTTCGACGAAACGACATTCGTGAGCATTCGTGCTAATTTTACGATTTCGCGATAACAACGAAAGGAGGTTTATAACGAGATGAAAGCCAATTTGTTTCATGGGACGCGTGTTTGCTTTCAACGAACCCTTATCAGTTTTGAAGTTGGTAATTTATGTATTAATGTCAAGTGCCAATTACGTAATTTTTTAATTTACTACAACGTACATGATTTTCCACGAAATGCTCCGACAAATTTAAGGTGCTCGTACTCCGTTAGAAATAAAGCAGATTCTAAATGACTGCCAACATTGGAAAAATATTTTTAAAATGTGATAAATCGTCCAAAGAGAAACACAAAATTATTTGGAAAATATATGATTTTATCCCTTTGTGAGACATGGTAAATATTTTGGTATTTGGTTGGAAGCGATAAAAATTAAAAATAATTATCGAAAGGTTATTGCGCGCTAAACGAATTCCTAAATAAAAACGACAAAGTCGAAAGTGGGTTTTAGATTAGGTCCAAGTTTAGTTCTAGCGCGGAATTAAAAGTATTTAGAATTGTCTACGACGCGTTTTCAATGATATTTTCAGCAACATATTGCCCCGATTTAACACGCAATACGAAATGGAAAACAGGATTATGAAATAAAAATTTGTCAACGTTTGAACCTCCACGATTAATTATTTTCTACTGATTGCAGTATCGAGTATTTTGCAGTACAGCAGTGTTACTGATTGAATTATTTTCTACTGCAAGTATCCGCATCGCGTTATAATGAAACAATCGCGTTATAAAAACAAATTTAAAATAATAATTAAGCTTTCACGAATGTTCATTACGATACTTTATCAGAAACGAACAACTAAGAGAATAAATTACTTCGTCGGTTAAAGAGATTTAAAGGTACAGAAATGTTCGTCGCATTAAAACGTGTAATTAAATAGAGAATTTGTTTCAACGTTTTTGCAAATCGATTGCACATATTATCGAGAACTGTCGGCTGATGTCGAAGGCAATGTAATTAAAGAACATTAACCAAATTCCAAAGCAATCGGGATTAAACGATGGATAAGAATTGCCTTGTGATTTCCCAAATGTCAACGTTTAATTGACCGACCGAAGCGATGCTGTTTTATCTCCCTTTATCGCTTTATCTCGCTCGATGAAGTGACAAAAAAAAAGCAATAAAACAACAGAGAATACTTCATGGAAACTGCTAATTCGTTCGAAATTACGTGAAAAATTTAGAATCCTTTTTAAAACGTTTCGAAGCGAAGCATTTCGCTTTATCGCAAGAGACTGCAAATTGAAAAAAGATGATGAAAAGAAATATGCCGTGATGCTAAACGTATTACTTAAAACGGAAAAAGGCATCTGTTAATGTTACGTTCGGAATAGGCTGAGTTCTATCGTATTTGTGGCATGGACCGCCTTTCTTACAATTTCCTTCAAATTTTGACGATATTTAGCATACCACCTATAGGCAATTCAACTTTAGAGAGTCTAGGCCTTACCGAAATGGAGATATTCACCTTCGAAACTGAAAGTTTCAACGCGTAATCCCTATAATAAGCCGCTGTGGAAATGACTTTGATTAATTACGAATAAACCGTTCTTACAAAATTACCAAAAGACTAATATATTGCGTAAAATGGCTGGAAGGATCTTTTTCTAAAGAACGATTTTCGAATAAAAGCGATATCGGTAAGATCGGCGCGCAAAATGCCATATTTGTAACGCAAAGTTGCCATTCTATTTATTTCTCAATGTTTCTATTGATTTATTCAGAATCGCAGCCACCGCTCAGGGTTATATTAGGGTTAGATAAGATTAGAGTTAAACTAGAATGTTGTTGTTTGCTCGTAAATATGTACTGTATTTATATTGTATCAGCGAGCATATTTATAACGCGTATCAGTCGTAGTAGATTTCACCAAAGTCGTTATTTTTCTGCGACTAGATCGGCAAGGAAGGGTTTGTGCCTTTTGAAAACTGTAAGAGTCGTTTCATTTGTCACCTTCTTATTGAGGATCGTCTCGATGTTGCTCGGAACGCTGCGTGGCTGCCTTTCGTTTTGAAATTTTCGCCACCCGATCGGTAGACGTTTACCAGTGATTTTTTTTTACCTTTTTTTTGTGTGTGATTTTTACACTGCTTCGGTTCTTCTTTCGCAATTAGGTGGACACGGGCAAATTCCGTTTCTGAATTGTTCGGTAGTATGGACACGTAGAAAGTAAGAAGACAGGCAAGAAATTTCTTCCTAGAAAGGGGAATATCTTAGACGCGCGAGAAGAATATAGCTTTCGAATGTCAGCGTGTTTTACTTTCGAGGGATATGGTCGCGCTACGAATACGTTTAAGGAGATAAAGTACCAAACAGAGGGAAAAAATAATGTAACCTCGAGACAAGGCTGGAAATAAAGTTCGACTGGTAAGTCGGTCAGAAACACAGGAAATGCAATTAGAGAAACGTGGCCATGAAATTCCGAAAGGAGGAAAGCCGGCGGAATGAAAGGCGATGCTAGTGAGAAGCCTGCTGGAGGCCGGAGGTAGTGAGAGGATTTTTCAAAGACTTTCCTGCGAAAAGGAAGCGGCAACACGTTTGAAGCAATAGGTTCGGCTTAACCGCAACCGGATGAAATGGTTACATGCGATGGAGAGGTTTGCCCCGTACGGTCAGAATCGAACGTAATCCAATACTTTAGTTTCACAGTTGCTGCCAGACCGCTTCCTCTTTATTCGCCGGATCTCTCAGGAAAGTCGCGATCAAGCTCGCAGGAAATTGATTTTCTTTTTGTCGACCGCCTACTTTTATCACGTTACTTTATTAAGTATTATTTTAATTTATTATTCTACACGTTTATTTCATAGACTTATAGAATACGAGGGTCAAACCGAAGAAAGTAGCATAGTTTATTAGCGTTATATTAATGGTAGGTAAGTAGCATAAGATTAAGGTAATACATGTACTAGGATTAGGTTAGGTTAATAAAACATATAGATAAGATAGAAATAAAATTCGAGTAACAAAGGTTTAGAGTAGGCAACGTTATATGTGCGTTTCGGTTATGACTGGTTGCAGTTATGGTTGTGCATGCATGTATTTATTTGTACGTATTAGATTTTTAGATCGGAATGTTGCGTTGCCTTTCGTTTTGAAATTTTCGCCACTCGTTTAGTACATGTTTTATAGCGCAAGGTTGCTCTCGGACAGCTGAATATCAATACCGTATATTGCCAACGTTTCAAAGTTCACAACTAAGGCGATCAATATGTATCGTCAATACAATATTGTCAATATTTATCGACAAACTGCATTCTCGTCGAGAACCTTCAAATATTGACAATATTCATCGTCTGATATATCCTAAGTTCATTTATGAAAAAAGTTAGGAAACGACGAATTTACATATACTTTAATGCGAGCTCCTTATTTGTAAACAAGCGCTCGTAGATGTGTACATCGTAGATACCAAAAAACAAAGTTTTCAGGAGGACAAGAAGATTTATTTACATATGCTAGAAATATTCTCATTGGTATGTAGAACATTTTCCAATAAAAGCGCAAGATCTCTTAGCTTTGGCATTGGCAGTGTTTCCTACAAGCACTTTTCAATTTATTTAAATCTCGGAATATTCGTTTGCTTTAATCGATCGAAATTTCGATAACAAATGAAACTGTGTAACATTTATTTTATGCAACTCCATCTCCTGTAGTTTGTAACTTGTCCAAATAATCGAGGCACCGATAACTAAAAACAAAAGACATTGAAATTAAAAGACAGTATCTTGTATTTTCTGCTCTTATTTATAAACGAAAGCATGGAACATAATTTTAAAACATAGTTTTTAAGTAATTAATATTTAATTAATTATACGATTTACTAATTTTGAAAGCAGTGTACAAGTCCATTTATAGCTCTGAATAAAAATATTGGTCTAATTAATTTTTAAAAAAGATATTCGCATAATGAATTCGCACTTACTTAAACGCGTAGAAGCGTGGATAAACTAAGTAGACCTTATTAGGATTCTTCGATGGAAATGCAAGCACTTCGATATGTGGAAAGAAAGAAAAAATGGACTTACACCACTTTCGAGACGAACGGTCCATATCCCTTGGGATTTTCATTTTGCTTCGTTAACGCGGCAACATGCAAGTTTTCTGATAACGTGCCGATTCGATCGAAGCGGAAACGAAAGAAAATAAAATTTCATTACGTATAAGACGCCTTTTAGAAACCTTTTAGCTTAAATGTCGAAGCTGCGTGATAATCTGAAGTGTTCACGCTGCAACCAGGCTAATGAAAAGATAAATTCTAAATACTCGGCTGTTAACGTGTCCTAGAAATAATAGTAAGATTTCTTTTTATTAAGCGGTTCCCGTTAAAATCTTTGTTATTAAGTATCGAATTAAAGCATCGTTTCCTGTCGCTTTATTATATATGCCGCAATACGATCTGATAACGCGAAATTCTCGACCGAGCACAGATTTAAACCTTGACATTTGACAAACTTAGCATTTATCTTCGATGTATCTTACATACGCGTTAAATTTACTTCAATTCAAATAATAAAAACTCCAGTTAGTTTACTCCAATTTACTCAAGTTTGATCAAATTTAGTTAAAATGAAATTATGTAAAAATATTGTGAGAATATACTTTGCATACTGAACATTTCGTTTGATATTCTATTTTCACGTAACACATGCTGGAGGAGAAAGTGGCGCAGTGTAGCGTGCAGTACCAACCAAAGTTAGTTCTCGCTTCCACTGCGAAATATTAACATTATGCTTGCGCAAATAAATTAACGATACAGTTCCGTGTAACATGCTGTACCATATGGTTTCAAAGCATTGAACGTTTTACGGTGATATTCAACCAGAAGAAGTTATTTTTCAGTACCAATCCTTCGTTTTTTGAAGTAATTAAATGATTCTTTTGTTACGTATGTATGCAGGGAATTATATTAATCATCGGAATATTAACAATAATAAAATTGAGAATAATCGGAGGATATTGTACGATATTTTCTCCAATTCCTTTCAAAACTTAATTTCTTAATTCTAGAAATAAATCTATTTAAATAAAGAATAATTATTAGAGTTAATAAAGTTAAAAAATTGCTTTTGAATGAAGGTATTCTATTTTAACGTTTAAAATTCTACTATTTATTGACATAACTGACCGCTTACAGTTAAACCTAAACATGTAATCGCTAGATCACGGATTTTTACGCAAATTTATATTTCTACGAACATAGTTGAAGAAATCAAATTGAAATAGAAACTCGTTCTACTTGTTAGAGATAATAAACTTCAGAAGTAGTCTACCTTGGACATTTTATACACTTCTGCGTGTTATATGCATACTATGAATTTGTATGCCTTTAAATGTCTCATAAATTGGAAAAATGTCAAAGTCTATTAACAAAAAAATAACCGGCCAATACCAAATAGACAACTTTTAACTAAATATCAATTCTTTTTATAGTAACAGCTTATTTATTAATTTCAACCGGTTGGCCTTGAAACGGACTTGGCTACATTGCTTCGTATCTCATACTACATTCTTCTAACCTACGATCTGTATCCAGATACTTGAGTTTGATTGCTCGTGTTGCTAATTATTATAGTTCTTATCGTTAGCTCTTGCTACATCGCGATTGCCAATAGCTCGGTTCCCCGTAGTTTTCGCTCGTAACAGAGACTTCTCTGCTTCGCTATATTGCATTTTCTTTGTACTCTGGCTCGTGGTTCTTTCCGATTCGAGTTTTATCCGTCTATTGCCTGCTCGATCGAACTATAGTTAAACGAACGAAAAATTAGAGTAAATGCCAACGAAAGCAAATATATCGGCTTCGTTCTAAGGAAAGGTATTCCTTCTTCAACATCGTTCGACAACGCTACGATATCGCAACTTGCTTATCTAGGAATGCATCTAGACTTTCGCCTAATATGGAAACGCTGATCGTATGATGGAACATGATCAAAAGCAGAGACTTATTCCGGTACGTCTGGCAGACACTTCAAACTAAATATAGGAAACGAGCTACTAATTTACAAAAAATTATTAATAGAATTCCATTGTACTCGTCGGCAATCAGTTTAATAGTTTTTTTACTTATTCAGGCTCTCGGAGTTGATAAGGTCTAGAGCTGAAAGCGTACTCGTGGAATCAGTGTAGACGACGTGCTGGTTACTTTGATTGTTGACTTTCTCGATGTCCTTTAGTCAGACCACACAGGAAAGGATTGAAAAGAATTCGAGCAATTTAAACTTGTATGTTCTTCGGTGTACACACTGTGGAACACTGTGGAACAGTGTGTACACCCAAGAAGATACAGCTTTAAATTGCTCGAGTTCTTTTCCATTTTTGTTCCATCTTTGTTCCACGGTGTTCCACAGTGTGTACGCTCCAGCTCCTCACTGTGTTTGTAATCCGTCAAAATATACGATTAAGCGATCTGGATACAGCCGTGTTCTTTTTATGAGAAATCTGATTTGTTTAGGGTATTTCTGTATTGTTCGTTTTTGCATTTGACATTCGATCTTTTCGTAGCGTAAACGCGATATGTTTCCACTTGGATGTTAAATTTTAAATTCGCTGTAAACACCAAAGTATGCAAATCGCCAGAAATTCAAAGGTTGATGGATCTTGAAATTCAAATTGCGTAGAAACACCTGACCGAGTAGGCAGGGCATATCATTTATCATATCATTATCTAAGAAATACGTTCGTGATTAAAATTATCTAATACATGTCAACAAGTAAGTAAGGAAACAAATACAAAAGATATCGCACTGTCGGTAGTTCAAGGGCGAAGGAAATAAATGACAGTTGCGTGTCTTCCACGTGTTTGCCGCTGTTTATTTGTTTATGTTAATCGAGCACGAGCCAGAGTCATCCATCATTTCCGAAGAATTTGCTGCTTTTCGAGATAAACGCATCCTCGAAACGCATTCTATTTTGAATAATTATATGTTACGCTCATCCCTGCTGTCATGACAATTACAAATTTGCAGCTTTTCCTAATCGAAACATTATTGCTGGGACACCCTGGGCACCTGTATACGTAGCTACATATATACTGTCGCTGACTATTAACGTGTATGCACGTATTTACTTATTGGTTATTAAAATTAATTAAATTCAGTTTGCGTGATCGAGTGAATACGAATTGACGGGCTGACGTAGTTGCAACGATGTATTGTAATAATCGAAACGTGAGAATACAATGAGAGTACGAAGAGTTGACCCTTTAGCAGCTAACAAAAATAACGTGTGTATGATGTGTATTACAATAATTTATAATTATATATCAATCGCATTTGAATATAACGTTTTACGATAAAATTATTATAGAGGTAAAAATTAGATTATATTCACGATCTCGTACTTGGGAATGTGTAATACGATATCATTGCGCGAGATATCAACAAACTCAAACATACTAGATACTTCACTTTCGTTGTGAAATACGTTAGAAATATTTCTTATAAATAAAAAATTGTAAAATGTGATATTATTACGCTTAAACGAGTACATGGAAGGGAAACTATAGAATTTATCGAATATATCGGTGTCGAATATATATTTGCATTCGAAGCAGCAATTTTAAATTAATCAAAATGATATTGGAATAGTTATGCAATTTTAAAAAAATTCCGTTTATCGCGACAAAATTTGTAATTGACGCTCGCTTTAAAAAAAGCATGGATTCGAACAGTAGCATGGTAAGTACATACATAAATATGAAATGCGTTTATTGACTGAAAACATGACCAGATACAGTAGCCATGACTGTCTAATACGTATGTTCATGTACATACACATGCGTATATTTGTAAACTGTGCGGGTAATTAGCTGCATATACGATTTTCCTCGATGACTCTGTCAATATCCCTTCGTACTCATCGAATATATTCACTTCGATAAATAATATAATAGTAAAACAGATATATAACTAAATAACCATCGGATTGCGAATATAAAAATCTAATTTTTAATGTAATTTTTGATCACATCGAAGATGAACAGCGATTGAAACGTCATATAGTAGAACTCCATTTATCCAAACTTCGTTTATTCGAACGAAATTTCGACTATCGCCCGATTAACTGAATTTTTGCTGCTTGAATTCTCTTATACGGATGTTTTTTTTTATTTATTTATTGAAATTCACAATTTGTCCAATTTAGACATTTGGTAGAATTTTTTAACAGTTATATTAACATGTTGGTGGCTACCCTCAGCAGGGTACCATCCTCGCGTTTGCTAGGTTATATCCTTTATGAGGTCTGCTGGGTGCTTCCTTTTTAGCCTTCTGTCCATGTTTATGGTTTTGTACGTTTCCGCAGCTAGCCGGTTTGGGTGTGTTGCTATTCTTGATTTGTATTTTTCTGAGTATCTGCTAATTTCTTCCTTGGGATTCTCAGGTCCCTCCGTATGTCTTCATTTCTAACGTATCATGGTGCGTTTACTATTGTTCTAAGGATTTTAGCTCGTATTATCTCTAATTTGTTTATATGGCTCATTGCTGCTGTCCCCCATAGTGGTATTCCGTACGTCCAGATTGATTTTATGATCGTTTTATATATTTTTAATTTATTTTCTATGCTTAATTTGGATTTTCGGCTTGTTAGCCAATGCATTTGTCTCCTTGTTTTCTGTATTTTTTTCTACTATTGATTTGATATGTAGTTTCCATGTGAGTTGTGTATCTAAGTGGAGTCCTAGGTATTTGACATGCTTCGTTTGCGTTATATGCGTGCCGTTCAGTAGGATGTTTGGTGGTATCTTTTTTCGTAGCGTGAATGTAATGTAGTTGCATTTATTGGGGTTTGCTTTTATTTGTTTCTCTTGTAGCCACTTTTCTATTTTTGTGATATGTTCTTGTAGTAATTTGACTGCCGTTTCTGGGTTCGTATGCCTGACTAGTATAGCTGTGTCGTCCTCGAATGTCAGTACTGTGCTATTGGTAGTTGTTGGTATGTTCGCCGTGTATAATGTGTATAGTATTGGGTCTAGGACGCTTCCTTGTGGTACCCCTGCCTTGATGTATTTAACTTCAGAATGTGTGTTACGCGGATGTGAGCACCTACTACGCGAACGAAGATATAATCGAACGAAAAATAATAGATAAGAAGAGTAATTGCGAGCTCCTGTTAACTCCAATTAATCGTACGAACTATTTGTCCTCCGATAAGTTCACATAAATGGGGTTCCCTTGTAAATACGATATAATTATTTGCAAGTTACGAGTTTTTGGACTTACGTTTATATCGTACGTGGAAGACACGATTACAAAACACCTATTCTTGATACATATCGTCTAATGCATACGTCATTTACTTTGTTGTCTCGCATATTATTAAAGTTATTTTTTATCTTGTAGATAGTGGAAAACTTTAGAAACGTGCTAGACATTTCACAGAAACAGGTAAACGGTTTGTAATAAAAGAAACTTTAATTCTAGACTTTTTAATAATGATACAATTGCAGTACTGTATTACGAGTTATGTTACCTTTAAAAAATGTAGCGAGAAGCGTCCCTATTGCAGCAAATACCAGCAAGCGTGGTAATATCGTTTATAGCCGGTAGTGTGTACATACAAAATATTTTCGTCCGCGATTTTCGACAGAAAAATATGAAACTCGCTCGCGGCTGACGAATTAATTCGGATATGGAATTCTTAAGCGCGTATGTTGAAAGGATGTGCAACTAAATATTATACAATGCACATTTGAATGGTTAACTATGCCTTACTATGATACTTTATAGAAATTATTATAACCATCGTTATCGAATAAATTTTCATTTAAATAATTCTCTGAACAGAGAATCATTTATTATTGCGAGTTCAAATAAAAAACAGAAATAAATTACGTTATTTACGAATAAAAAATTACTTTGTATTTACTATTTTTATTTATCTTTCTTTGTCGTTTGTCGAGCGTTGAGCAAATTTATTTTTTGCAACTTTTAATAATATCTGTCAGCCGCGAAGAATACGCGAAAGTCAAATAGACTTTCGGACAAGCTGTCCGAAAAACCAGTAGTTTTAAAATTAAAAATGTGATTTGTCTATTGAAAAATAAGCGTATCAAGTTAACGATTTTTTCATTGTACAAAATAAAATTTGTTTGCCAACTAAATCCAAATAAAGGAATAAAATTTCATTTGCAAATAAGAAATAACAAATAAATTATTGTTAACATCGTTTAAACGACTTTTATTCAAGAAATTTCACTCTCACTCGCAACTCGGATATTATTTTAATTTCTTATCGATTATTTAATAGGTAAAGAAAATTTTGTCCGATGCTCGTTGACGTAGCCAACACGGACAAGAACAGCATACAACAGCAAGGCAGATAAACGTCGTTTAGAATGGAATGTATATGTCGTAGACGGCGTACAAACATGCTGCCAAGTGTGACGCAGGTGTGTAACCATAATTGTTACACGTGCATCAAGATGATGTCATTACTAGTACTTATTTTTCCACTAATATTTCCATGTTTGGCATTCTGCAACGACGTAGATATTTGTGCGATATCGATACGATTGAAATTCATTCCTTTGCTCTCGCAATCTCTATACATATTTCAAACAGTCGTCGAAAGAGAGATAAAACTAATTTGATATATATGTCCGGGTCTTTGAAATCTTATACCTTCGTCAAAGGATCTTTCTTGTTGTAGTCTAGATACCGTCGATAAAAAATTTAGTCTAATCTTATTTAAACGGAGGAGACAGATGCGTTACGTTGATACACTGTCAAAAATAAAGCCAGCATTATAACGTAAATTTCATATTTCGCATAATTTTTAACGCAATATTTCGGTTCGCTTGTTCAGGGCAGATCTGAAACTGAAGCGAAACTGAATAACCTGTACCGAAAAAATAACACGATATATTATGCAGTATGCGTATAGAACTTAGTTTGGACTTTTGGGAAAAGTTTGATTTATTATCTTGCTTCCACGTGGCTTAAACCGGAGGTACCGAACCGGAGGTATCCCTGAAAACTCGACACCCAACGTTGTCCCTTGCACGTCCGAATTATATACCCAAGCCAACAGCCAGAATACCTTCCACGCCTCTTCAGATTCCAACCTAAACAATCGGCCACCCTCGTTGAAGATGGAATGGTTCGTACCGTTTGAGACTTGGGCCGGAGGATTTTGTTCGGATAAGAATTTCCTTCCAAGAACCATTTCTCGGAACATCTCTTGAAAAAGGATTTCCTCGTAACGGCTGCCAAAGATACCGCGTTAAGGGCACACCGTCTACCAGTGGTAGCAATCGTTTCGAACTTCACTCGCACGCATTTCTCTCCGATGCTGAATCTCCAGATTCTGGACTACAATTAATAGCGCAAGATACTTTAGTAAAAAATCTTTCACCATCTTTTACGGTTAATAACGTATGCAGTCAAAGTCGCATAGGATATCGGCGAGGGACAAAGGAATTTCCGCAAGAACGAGAATAACCACCTTGGTCAACTGCCGATGTTTTAAACATTAAAAGATATAAACACACGTAAATACCTATCTATATGTTTAAAATTCATTTTTTAACAACTACGATAAAACGATGATAAAATTTAACGACGATAAATATTCCACTATCATTGAAAAATCGTCGACAACCTTGAAACGCTCGAAAAAGATGACCTTGAAGGGAAAGCACGAACCGCTATATTCGTAGTTCTAAACCAAACAACCTTTTCCTCGTACCTTCTTTTGTATCTGCAAAAATAAAGAAAATATTCGAGCGGATAAGATAAACGAGACACCAGGGTGTATACAGGTATAATTGTCCCTCAGTACCTGGAAGTTCGCTTCGAATTTACAGCAATACCATCTTGCGTGGTTGAAAAGTTACGACGAAAAAAAAAATGATATTTGATACGTTACATTTACTCCGACATAAAAAGTTAAAAACGAAACTGCCTGTATACTTGTATAGGATTGCGTCCCCGACAAGAGTAGGGCATAGAGTTAGGTTAGGTTAGGTTAGACCTTTTTCCAAAGAATTTCGAACTACGATCCTCCCACGCCCCGGACAAAGTCCATGTTACTCGGGGTGCTCGGCTGTTTTGTGCGTAATTAACAGATTTCTCTTTTAAATCTTTGACGATCTACGATTTATTTGATATACGAACATTTGACAAACATTTTCAACACTTTGGTAGGTTAATACGATGATACTCCTCCCATCGGAAAGTATCTGAAATTAATAACGTTAATGCGGACGTTTAAAACTCAATTTATAGCGCGCGTCGCCCGGTAGCGATTCTCGTCAAAGTTATAGCACCAGGAACAATGGGTGACTGAAATTGTAGAAAGGTCGACGATAACTTTTACTGCGCACGAAATCTTACATGGGGCACCCTTGAATACAAACCGTTTTTACTTGAATGGAACCATGCTGATAGGGGAAGCACACATAAATCGTTGGTTGATCAGTGGCAAGAGTAGTTCGCATTCCGTTGCGTAACTTTTGGATCATTCGCAATTCCGAAGCTTTCACTTGTTAGAGAAAGCAAATAAATTAAGGCAACGGCAGTAGTAAAACTTTCTGAAAGGCACAGTTACGAACGAAGGAAAGTAGATGCGCGAGATCCCGAAAATGTCGAGGGAAGCCGATGTTTGGATCGGGTTGGGTCGGGTCGGGTCCCGAAAGTATTTCCAGACTCGAGAATATCGGGCTTCTCGACAACGTCGAGAACGCCAGGCCGCATGAAATAACAAAAAATATGTACATTTGAGGATAACACGACAGCCAAATAGCAAACGCAGCGTTAGAAAACTGCGTTCCAAAGATAGAAACGCGGCTTGTAAATAAAACAATAAACGCAAACGAAATTTCATAATTCTTACACTACGAAAACACGACATTGCGCGTATAAAGGTAAACAACGGGAAAAATCGACAGGATATCATATCGAAAATATGAAAGTCCAAATGTACCGGCTAACCACCCACAAGTCCAAAGCGAGGCTAGAAAATAAACTGCGAATGAAGCGAGTAATAACGAAACCTATTTGGACCTACGGAGTACGATTACCGGGCACGCCAGTAAACGGATATATAGCCAAGATGGAAGCATTCCGAGTAAAATCCACGATAGATGCACCATGGTATCTCAGAAATGAGGATATACGGAAAGCTTTAAAAACATCATGTGTGCCTGAAGGAATAGCAAAGTACACTAAAAGATACCGAAAAGAACCCCTTTTTAAAAATAGGAAAACATCCCAATCGGCTAACAACAAAAGTTGATGACAAACTAAACAGAAGACGGCTAAAGAAACAACATCTTTTGGGCTTAACCGTATCGTAAAACATTCGCAGGAAAGAAAAATCTCAAATGTCATTCGAGCGAGGATCGAGAAAAAAAATTTCATTTCGAAACTGGCTTTATTGATACGACAAAGTTATGAAATGGATAGACATTGCAGAGCAAGCAGAGGTAGGTAAAGACAGGAATTTTTCATTTTATACACGCCACATGTGTCTTAAATGTAGTTCGTGTGGTAAATCGTAAATGTCATAAATGTGTCGTAAATGACGTAATATCTGAAATGAAAATGTATATATATAACGTGTTTCTATCTTACAAAACGTGTTTTAAATTTAATTTATTAACGTCGGTTTATTAATATTGTAATTCCGATCGAAAAAGGATTAAATTAAATCAAGCTACGTGAATGAAAAATTTAAAGAAATACATATGGAATAATGGATACAGTTTGACACGTATAACGTGATCTCGTAGGTGTATTTACGATATGGTGTAAAATACGTTCTCACGCCTGACAGCTAACTCTGATAGAAAGAAGACTAAAAAGAAAACACCCCACTGACCTGACCAAAGAAATAAAATAGTCAAACTCGAAGATGGTATTCCGCTGGGGGTAGCCATCCACGTGTTATTTAGCAATTAAGTTAGAAAAATTTACCAAATGTCCAGCTGAACAAATTTAAGATACAAGTTAAATAATAATAATAAAAAAAAAACTTCTGACAGCTAATCGCGAAATGCGATTCAGTTTCTCGAAGTTTTCGAAAATCCGGATATCGTCGAGTCTCGAAATACTTTTGGGAATCGATCGGATCTGCAAAAAAATTCTCGAAGGGACCCGATATTCTTCTCGCACGCCTCTAAAAGAAAATTTAAGATTGCAATTTACGAATATTGGTGACTTTGTATTGCATACTTCGTTATTATTGCGTTATTCGTAGCTGTATAACGGTCGTGTATTTTTGGATATACGCGACGTACGAAAGTGGTCACCCCCATTTCGTGACATTTTTGAAATTTAGCGTCAAAGCAGTAAATCGATACGTACCTTATATAATTTCGTGAAACGATACGACGAGTATATTTTACAGCTTATGTATCGCGTCTATTAATTGGTCTTGTTAAATAGAATTGCGTTTTCTAAAAATACAGTAAAATTATACTAGAATGAAATCTTTCAAACTCTCTTTCGTCCGTCACCGTGTATTTTACAAAGGAAAATTAGTTTGTCAACCCACTTTTCGACTATAACGATCAATTTTTATGACCGTCTCGATAAAGGCGGGCAAGAAAAAAGAAGAGAAAAGGGTATGAAAGAGACTTGGTATGAAATGGAAACGCGAGCGGTACTCGAGTAAAAAGCAGTAATGGAACGGTTCTAATTGTTCGGTTAGTTTCACAGTTTGTAGAGCAGCGTCCGTGGCGCGTACACCTGTTCAAAACGGAAACGAAGGGAAGAATCTCGAAAAAGCCTTCGGGACATGGTTTACTGTTGGCGCGGACCTCGACAGTCGGCTGGCAGACTGTCGCGGCCAGGGTCAACCACTTGTAGGATCCTGGCAACTGCAGCGGACTACAACCGCAAAACGCCTAGCTTGGAATACCAGCCGCACACTACTGCACACGCAACAAGATGCGGAGACGCGGCCACATGCGTCTCGCGCGGACACACGCGGATACCGCGGAGATGATCTCGAATCGAAATTCCTTGAGCGTCGTGCCAAAATTCCGGACGAACGTAGTCCTTTGTTTCGCTGTCGATGATCGCGTGACTTCTTGTCTCGTTGATCTACTACGCTTATACGCCTCTTAATTACGCTTCGATCGCGAATGAAAGACGCGAATGAAATGAACGACCCTCGTATCCTGAAATTCGCATTTTAATCTTATTTTCTAACCGAAGGATCGAGGAAACGTAACGATACGTTGCTGTATCTTTTGTGATGCCTTTCGTGCCAAAAAAGCTGATGCGTTCTATCAAAGTTATTTACTTATAGCAAGTTGTACGTACATGGTAATAGCTTTTGACACGCAGATTTTTGCCACTCGTGTCTTTTTTCCAATCCCTTAGTTTGATACATACGCGCATCTGCCCCTTTTTTGCGAACTGTTGCATCTTCAAGCGACGCACGTTGAAGGTTTTGACGTATTTATAACACTCCACCATATCCCTGCGGCTTTCATCCGCGCTTAATATTCTTCGTCGTGTAATATAATTCTGTATCAACGCGTTCCCTAAATTTTCTACGAACGCGCGTCTTTTCCTCAAAGATGCCCGTTTCCACGAGGCTTTCGCTTTAGAACGTACAATGTACGCATTCGATGCTGGTACCTGCAGCACGTTGGAAAGCTATTACCGGCCAAGTATTATGATTTTAGACAAGAATGAAGCTGTCCTAGTGTCACTTCAATATAATATATATCGACATAACGATCAGCCAACATTTCGGAACGTTTCACTCTCATGATTTATCTTCATCATTGACTTGTGTTTTGATACTTATGGACAAAATCAACCGTTCTAAATAAATCTACCATTTTTATACGATTAAACGTTATTATTGGGAAGAAATTGTTTACATATTTTCAAGCTACGATAAGCGTTTTTTATCCCTTTTATCAAATGTTCCCAATTGTCGAGTACAATCAATTATATTTCTTTAAAGGGATTAAAAAGAATCGCGTGCAATCCGATTCAGTTATCGGCAATAGCTGGAATCTTCTATGCGTTCTATGTGCCGTCGTATGTGTGCATGTTTGCATGTGTGCATGTGTGCATGTGTGCATGTGTCAGCGTGTGAGCACGAGTAAACAAAAGGAGCGGTAAGAAGCCTCTTACCAAGATGCCTCTTGGTAAGTTTGTGTAACAGTTTTTAGCAAGTACGTTTGTTTATTCTACCTAGGTGTGCTCTGGCGTATCTTGTAATTTTTTCTTCGACTGTGGGAACTTTTAACGTTTTCTTTATATCGTCGTTTCTAACAATTCTAACAAACCGACGCGTTTAGAGTCTTAAGACGATCCTTTCGGCATTTTCTATTTCCTTTTCCTTCCGTTTGATTTGGCCCGCGGTACCTCGGATTCGTGATCCGTTCATATAAGTTTGATAAACTTTAATAATGGTTTAATAATAATTCAACCATGGTTTAATAACGTACAGATGTAGGTTTAATAATGATTTTATACATGTATTAATAATTTGATGTTTCTGCGCCATTTCGAGCGTCTCGTTTCAAACTGGTACATCGAGTTTATAGTAATTTCTGTTTGTTTCGTTCTCTCTGGTTGTTTTCGTTCCAGTTTAATTCGTTATCTAAACGAAGATCCGAGATATCCAACAGGATTCGTTTGTGCGACTGGAAATTCGTAAAGACCGACTTTAGGGGTTGCTTTTAGCTACTATAGTTGGTTTATATTTTTATGGAAGAAACAACGCGATATTTAAATCACTTCGAAATCAGGCGACGATAGATTTTGGCTCCATCCGGTCTCGTACGGACTAACAACTACACGCGTGGTACTATGTTCGAAGACCGATGTGAATGACTGTGTGTACATTTGTATTCAACTTAGGCGCGATTAGCGGCTGTAAATGAGCATCGTATTTCAAGGTCATTGGATATTTCCAGTCCGGAGAAATAAATATGTCCTCGACTAGATAACCTTTAGAAACACGTGAGACATCACCGTGCGTGTAATCGGCGTACGAGAGAAAGCTGCTTTCGAGGCCGTACAAGACAAGAGTTAGGTCGTCGCATTGCGGAAATTTCAGGAGCGCATAAATTACGAATGTTAATCCAATTTCCACGCGTGTACACCATATCATGTAAGAAATCACAATCCAACGTAATTTGTACAGGCAGGTACTCACGGAAGCATACTCTTTTGCCACGGAAATACGTACGTAAAGGTTACGTGATCGCAATATCGCAACGCCTTCGCAACGATTGTTCCCGCGGGTACTTTACCAACAATTATGAAACGATGATTCCTGAGCGCGAGCCAAGTAAGTAAATGTACAAAGTGCTGCACGTAACGCGACTCCGCTATTTTTCTGTCATTTGCAGTCATTCGACGAAATATGTTTCGAACGGTACTTTAAAGGTGTTAACGAGAAGACAATTATGAACTAACCATAAACTTCGATATATATTTGAAATTTCATCGATACGACGAATTTCGTATCAACGCTATCATTCTTTGCTAGGGATAAATCAAGTATAAGATGTTAAGATTACTAATTATTTCTTTTCTTTTCTCAACTAACCAGGAAACCGAAATTCTACCGAATGCAAAATGTATTTGTTATTATACGTCGCATTTGACGGTAAGCATATTTTAATGAAATATCGAACTGCGTTGTAAAAATGTACTTCTTATTTATCGTTGATAGAAATTGAGAGAACAAGTTCCGCCGACCTAAGAAAGGGATAGAAATATCATAAAAAGAGAAGCGGGTTGAGGATATCTCGCTAACGGATAATCCTGGGTTAACGACGAGCCCTCGATAAGAAAGGATAAACCCAATGGGACTTTTCCTCAAAGAAACAAAGTGGACATGAAATTTTACGATAATAGTTAAAACAAATTTTACGCGTTAATATTGCTTCAACCTTATGTCGATTCAGTTAGCGTATCGATGAAACTATTTTTATCGACAAATGTCATCGAGTTTCCATTAATTGATTCCTTTAACCAGTTTGTTATATCTATCTTTCTTAGTATTATACGCGCAATTTTTATACAAATTTTATAATTAAGGAATACGTATTATAAAAACTGATGATTATATATCTACGAGAATTCTATCTCTTAAACAAATGCATAAAATCAAGGACGCATTAAAGTTCCATCACCATCTGTTAGCGTTAAAATACGAATATAAAATGATTCGTAAATTTTTGCTTTCAAAACTAACATTTTTTATTTTTCCATATTATACGATTTCTTGAATTTTGTTTTCATTTCGTTTCGGTAAGAAATTCTATACGTCGCAATTCCTAACTACGATCGACAACGATTCTTATTATTATCATTTTATCAATTTTTAATCGTTCTTATTAATTCGATAAGGCAAGATATCCGTAATTGCGAGGTAAGCTATAAAAATCATACGAATAAAAGCACAGATTCGAATAGCAACGCGATAAATACATACATAAATATGAGATGCATTCATTGACCAAGAACATGACCAAATACAGTAGCCCATGATTGTCTAATACATATATCACGTACATATAATTGTAAACTGTGCGGGTAATTAACTGCATGTACGATTCTCCTAAATGAATTCTGTCAATATTCCTTTGCGGTTATCGAACGTGTTTATCTCGATAATTAATGCAACAACGAAGCGCTAAATAGCCATCGGATTACGAGAACAAAAATCTACTTAAAAATTACATTTTTAATATACGAAAGACGAATAATGACTAAAATGTCATACAGTGGGATTCCGTTTATCCGAACTACATTTGTTGGAACGAAATTTTAATCGATTAAATGACTCGCTCGATTAACTGAATTTTTGCTGGTTGGATTCTCTTGTCCGAACGCGCGCACCTATTACGCGAGCGAAAAACAATAAGTAACGAGTAAAATCGTCGAGTTGCTATTATACGAATTTCAATTATAAACCGTTCGTCCCTCGACAAATTCGCGTAAATACAATTCCACCGCAAAGGTAAATGTTGAAACATGAAAATGGAATACGTAACTTTTTATGAGTTCACGTTCCACTCTAATCTGAATGAAGAATTAGTGTTCGTGAAAATATGTATTTACCTCCTACGCTGGAGATTACTCCGTTCCCTTGTTACTCCAAGTTATTCGTTTCACTCGTCCGTGTAATTTATTTCGACGATATCGAGAGGCTTTGAAGATCTCGTAAAGTGACGAAAATCAAAAGTAATCAGAAAAATTCACGTTATACGATAATCGAAAAATATCCGCACGGAATGTATACAACGGTGGAAAATTATACTGTTTGCTCTAATTAATGTAGGATAATAAATATATCATTCGTTGCGAGTCTGGCTGTTTCATGTGCCAAGCGAGGCTCGTATTACACGGAAATCCGAAACCAAGAACTTTCAACCTGACGCTGGACGTCTGTTCCATTGACGAAGCTATGGCTCGCTCAGAGCTGGATAAACGAAGAAAAGAGAAAGATAGAACCGGAAAATGCGTGTACGGGTGGTTAAACGCGGTTTACAGCTGACGTTCTCGATATCTTCCAAATTCGAATATCCTCCATTCATATTTTCATCGCGCACTCTCTGTTCTTTTTACGTCCTTCGTTTAAACGTTCCAATTTGAAGATTGCAAGTAAATAGACTGTGAAAACTAAAGTTTTATGGATAACGATGCATCGCGATGCAATTTTTGCGAAACGATGCAAACGAAACTACTTTATTGTACTATACTGATACAGTAAATACCTGTACTACGTTACTTTATATAACTGTACAATATTTTTATTTTAATATTTCAATCTGTTAATTAACGGTGAAAAGAATTTTACGCTTTAAAGAGGAATGTAATACTGACGATGATAACGTAGTTCGTTAATTTATTACGTAGTTTCCCTGAAAAGACTGTAAGTGCCAGGACAGATTTTCTTACTCGATGGAATAATTAAAGAAGATTTATCGACGCGCATGTTCAAACACGAGGATGGAGGTTCCGCTGACATACGATCAGTACGACATAGATCCTACATCGTACGAATTGTTGAAAACTGAATGAATTGAACGGTTTATTTTAAAAGTCCGTTTTTAAAACCCGTTTATTTTTCAAGGTAAAGTGCGTAAAGGTATGAAACATGTAACACGCATTCTAGCACATAGAGTAACCACGAGTATAACCAATCAAAATAAGTTACACGTCTTGAGTTTATAAAAAATTTCGTTTTACGTAATTCTGATAAGCAATAAAGCATTCGGTTTGACCGATAAAGTCTATAAATTTATTTACGACGTGACGCGCGATCAATCTTTATCGAGGTGGACATTCGAGCTGGAAAATAAACGGTTATAAAATCGCTTGTCCCATTACACGCTTACGTATCTCACCTGATTAACATGTGATTACAGAATTACATGCGAACAGCCACGATAAGACACGGGTAATGTCAGTTGCGAGTATGTGTGAATCTTAATTACGACGTATGTGGAATAAGAAAATAAAATAAAACGCGTATTGCCTCTAACCACGGTCGATTAAATACATCTATAAAATCGAAAACAGATAACGATGTTTGTCAGACGTTTCAATTTTTGCTTCGACTTTTGTATGTGCAACGCGAATCTAAAATAAAGTACGTATATCTCTAATTATCTAATTGATTGATCGAATAAAACATTCGAAAACAGACATGTAATTGTATCTTTCAAATTGTATCCGCGGTAATATTCTATGCATTTTATCTTTCCAAGAATTTCCAAATTAAGTTACTGAAAATTCTCAACGAGAATTGATTGTAAATATTCTAATAAATAAAAAAAAAAAATTTTATCTTTCTCCTATATGTAGCTTAGAATTGGAAGCTTATATGGTCGACAATTATATATGCAATTTTATATATTTATATCTACGTATCGTTCACCTGCTGGAACAACGATATAACTGAAAATTTGTATTTTTTGAGTTATTGGTACGGAAGAAGCTTTTTAGGGGTAAAGTCCCATAAGCGACCTTTGAAAATTCATCACACGGGAGCAGTTGTGCTACTGCATGTCACGAAACTATAACAGTTCGGAGCATCGAAGCTCGTTTTCCTTAAAATCGAGATTTTTGAGTTGCGTCACCGTTGCGACAAATGTAAGATACACGGGTAGTTTCGTTTTAATCGACCCGCGCAAATACCTCTAAGCTATACATTACTCGAAAAATTGTTTCAAATAGAATCTACTTTGTTTCGAGGGGAACGTCCTGCCATAGTCACGAATGTTATCCAGATGGGCGAGACTTTGAGATTTCAGGGTGACCTGCTTTGTTTAATGGAAACGTACATCTTTTATAGAGTTTTTTAAATACCATTCGATACATTTTCTAATTCTCTACGAAAGAGTATTAAAGTGCTTTGATCGAAGAACGACGAGTTCATGAAAGTATTTTAACTTTAATCTCGTGAAACTTATCGTGTGAAAAACAAGGAAAGATAAGACTGTGCTTTTATGTTTACGTTTCCCTTGTCTTTCATACACTCGTTACGATTTGATAAAATTAATATTGAAATATCTTTCGAACCGAGCATTTTCATATACAAATACCTCGATACTGTTTTCTAGAGAACTTTGTAGAAAATTAAAAAATACATGGAGCGGTGTATAAAAAAGATGCATACTTCCATTTAAAGAAACGAAGGTCACCTTGGGATCTCGAGAACGCCCGCGCCTAGACAAATCTGGTGGTCATCGTAAGACGTCGCCCTTGAGACAGAACAAGTTTTATTTGACATACTTCTTTCAACAGTGTATTTGGGAAATATTTACGTGGATCGATGAAAATCAGATACCCTGCGTATGCGTATATGTATATATAGGTCATTTCCATTATCACGTGTCTTTATATCGAACATACTCTGGGAACGAATATGAAATGCGAGCATATCCGGACGATTATTGTCCTCCGAACCTCTTTCGCCCCTCTATTTTTTCCTCTCTCGTATTCTATTTCTTTCTTTCTCTTTACCTTTGGTCTTGTCTCTCTCTCTCTCTCTCTCTCTCTCTCTCTCTCTCTCGCTCGTAAGAAGCAAGGCCCTGCACCTCGATCTTCGCATTCTTCACCAAACCACAGGTACATAATGATATAGAATGAATAAGAGTTAATTTTGAAATTATTTCGAAATTATACTTCTCCGAGTCAATTTTTATCTTCCTATTTTTGTCTAACTACCTACTTTTCACTGTGAAATTGTCTCGGGAAACTGAATAAGATATTTTGACACGTTTCGTGCAAATATCCTTATTGTCAGCTTGTAACACGCACCGCGTATCTTAACCCTCTATCTGTATATTGGATCGTTTTCGACTGATAATTTTAAGCAATCTATCGTCGTTTCCGTATTTTTGTTTAAATTTTACTTTGCTCGAAAAGATTAAAGTAACTTGTAGTAACAAACGTTGATATTCTCGGAACCTTGAAAAGTACTTTTTGAAAAGAATATTTTGAAACACAGAAGCTAAAAAAGGTCTGTACGGTTTTAAGCGATTCGTTACGCAAACGTCACGTGCCTAACATCGAACAATATGCAATTTGTAATGGTAGAGCAAAATTTAGTTGTCATTGTACAGGTTGTATTTTCATTCTACGATTACCATTAAAAATAAATTTGTTGCTTACAATGGGAGAGAAAATTCGTTGATTCGTCGACCGAATATCATATACTATGTTACATACAAACTTTTATCATACATGCGCTTTACTAAAATAGCAAATAATATGACGATACGATAAATAATAGTAAATAATAATAAATGATCATTTACTAAATTACAATTAAATGCAATTTTGCTGGCTCTTCGATACTCTTCGATTTCAAAGTTCATCTTCGAGCTGCTGTGCAGCTCTTTTCTTTTTAAACTCGCCTCTGCGAAAAGTAAATGTAATCGTGCTTCTTTTCAAAATTAATTCTCTTCGACAAATTAATTGCCTGGTGAAGTATATAAATCAGCGCATTACGCTTGAACGTGCAAGAATAAAAATTAAAAGATAACGCTTATTGGTGAAAAGATATTTCTTCGGTGATGCACGGTGGATGATCGAAGCAGAGGCGAAAAGAGCAAAGAAGAAAGGATGAGGCAGGTAAACCAGTTTCTTCTTGCTCACGGGTCCATCGGCTTAGATCCTGCTGCTTCGCGTCTACCCTCGATTCAGGGCTTCCCATGGTTGGTTCGAGCCTCTATCCTTAACCCATAGCACGTTTAACGGTCTTCTATTGTCCCCGACAAAACCCCAAAGGCGATCAGGAGGGGTCCCAAGGCCCAGCGACGGTTCTGGTACTCTGCCAATCAGAAAACCAAAGATCGACCGTCTCGAAAATTTTCCACAGCGTTTTCTTAAGTCATTTCGCTCTCTCTCTCTCTCTCTCTCTCTCTCTCTTTCTTTTGTGTCAAACTACGACCGTGCTATATGTCCAGAAAAAAAAGAGAAACGGAATCTCACGATCTCGCCGTCCATTGTAGCAGGCAGTCGACGAGATTTTTCCGATTCGATGGGAAAACTAAACTTAATAGCTGTCATTGTGGTAGCTTTGTGGTAAAGCTGCTGACGACGAAATCGAATATTTTGGAGCGTCGCTAGAGGGTGAAAGTTCCCGAGCAATTTAGTCGAGGCTGTTCTGAAAGAAAAGATACTAATTGAGGTTCCTCTGGAGTTTGAAAAATAGGTGTCCTTGTAATTTCGTTGTACCGTGTTGGTCGAGGGTTACATTTGACAAAGCTGGTATGGGGCAAAAAAGTTTTCTTCCTATGCAAGAAAAATATCCATGGACATAGCACTGTTGAAGGGACAAGATAAATCGACTAGGTTGTATAATTGCAATGTACGAGTGGAACGTTAAGTTCGCTGTTAAAATATTTTCGATCTTTTCAATTTTACCAAAAAGAGCATATAGCTTTATTTCTTATTTTTTAACGAAAGAAATATTTATAAACGAGAAAATTATGGAAGATGTATTGTATCGATCGATTTAAAATGTTTGTAGCTTATAGGGAAAAAATCACACTTTTCATCGAAGTAATTAAAAAAGATCTTTGGAAATTGCTGTTTATTCATTTTTTGCCTTTATACTATCATCGAACACAGGTAAGCACAGACTTCGCAATGAACACGAGAACTTGATATTTGCAACATTTGAAGGATCTTTAAAGTTAAAGTTAGTCGTGCCTACGATTAATTATACGCTCAACCTCTCTTTTCACATTCATATACCACTGACTGCGCCTCGCTGCACTTTAAAAGGCAATTCGCACTTGAACATATTCAAGGCGAATATTTATTTTTTAACGACGTTTAAATTGCCAGCCATAAGTATTAGGACTTACACATTTACTAAGAAGCTGTAATAAATTTTATTTTAGATTAAACATTTCGATTATATGTATAACATTTTAGATTAAAAGATACATATACTGTATGTGTAATAACATTTATAATAAAATACATAACTAGAAAAGCATTTAATTTTCACTATGCGTACGTTAGCTGATCTGTTAATAGTTATGCTCGTCGGTATTTGGCAAATCGATAAAATGGGAGTTTGACGATACAGAATTTTACAAATATTTTAAACGTAACGCTGTAAATAAGGAGACGTTCAACGATGGGTAGAGCAATGTGTGACCAGGCAGACTGTAACCGACAAAGATGCACTGTGGAGAAAGCGTGGAGTCGATGTATATGTGTATACCCCTATACATAAGCGTTTGGCCATTGACAGATAATGATAAATGATTATAAGCTTGTTAAAACCTTTAAGAATTACTATCTAGCTTGAAATTCGTCTGTACGAAAATAACTGCGATTATGAAAGATCATAAATTTGGTATTCTAATCAAATTTTCGACGAGTTTCGAATTGAGAGATCAAAACTTTCACTGCAGATTCGATTTTCATTTCCTACAAAGCTACGCTAACAAAATAATATGCATACAGTACTTTACTCTATGTTTACTTTATGTACGTACGAAACTCGAACACGCGTTATACACAATGAACATACACAGTTAATTCGTCATGCTGCTCCTCTAGCTTTCGCAAGAGTTTTTACGAATCCTTGCGTCATTATCCCACGTAAATACATACAAAGTCACGATTCGCCAAATTCTTGAGTACCTGCATATCGAGTTTACTGCGCGATCTTTCTCGATAACGTCAACCAATTAGCATCTGTTACACGAAGTGAACTTATGAACGGGAGTGTACGTGCAATGCAGAAGAAATGCGAAAGAGAAACTAGGAAGGAAGAAAGGCAAGAAGGGTGAATCCACGGACGAGAGAAGAGAAACGAGTGAGAGTATAGAGGGACTGATGACCGAGGATCAGCTACGCGAGGAATATCCAAAAAGGGATAAGGTATGAGAGAAACGAGATGGAAGGGGGCGAGAAAAGGGATCGGCGAGTAGTAAAGAGAAAGAAAGGAAGAGAGAAAGATGAATGACTTACTTGTCGGTGCGATAAGGATAAAAATAAAGAAACTATTCGCGAGAGGAAACAGAAGAGAACGATGGGAGGAAAGAAGGGAGACGAGAATGAGGAGAAGGAGGAGGCCGTCCGGGTGACGAGAAAAGAGAGGAAAGGAAGAAACGGACTGGTGCTCTTGTACTGCAGCCGTACGAGACTTCCACGAATCGGGACCTCCACAGTCTTCTTTACCAGTCTGTTGGTCAGAGTCGAGGAAGCCCGCAGTATAGGCCTGAACTCACAGACGATATTATGGTTTAACTTCAAATTATTGTTCTCCTTATATGGTGACCCATCGTATATCACGGCACAGGCTGTTTAATCTTACCAAAGGAGTCGACCTCGACTCCTCCGGGATGTGTCAGTGCCCTAACGCATTTCCAGGACTTTCCATGCTACTATACGCGTATCTTTAATAACGGACTGGACGAAAGAAAGCTTGTCCTTCCACTTCCATATGTGAAACCGATCTTGCAATTGTTTTTCGATTTCAACGCAACGCATCCGAGATATCTTCTTTTCCCTTTCAATTTTACCGTCGAGGCAGAAGGAAATTTAATTTGTAAATTTTAACAACTTTCGTACTAAAAATCTTCTATCATATTGCGGCATATTGGTAACAGTTATCTAACCTGTGTTATATATTACATTTATTCATTGTCCCTAATAAATGCATATCTGTTACGTAAAATTGTGATGTCTTTTTATACCCTTTAGTCTATGAACTTTCTTTTGGTCGCCATTGTAGCGTTATAATTCGGACTCTTGTTATTATTTTGTAATAGATATCGATATTGATATAGATTTGTAATAGTGTATGTTTCAATCAATTTTTCACATCTTGGCACGCAATAAGATCGCAATTACGGTTTCTGAATTCGATTAAAGTCGTCGAATCCTTCTATGGTTATTGATCAAAGCATCGTCGCGTTTTTTTTAATATAAAGTTAATAGAATTAACGTAGGATCGTCGATCTGCATCAAGGGTAAATCGCTGACAAGGTCAAAACCAGTTTTGGTCATCTTCCAAAAGAAAAGTAGTCGCGTCGTAGCAAGGCTTTTCCATAACCAGTTTCACTTGGCCCAGATACGCTGTTGATACATTAATCCTCCATTCTAAGTGCACAGAATCCTCGAACTTTTCGTATTTCTACACACCTCCGCCATTGGGAAAATTTTGAACAGACATAGACAAATAAATAGTATTTTTAGTATTGTTTTGGCTACATCTTCGCCGAAGCAGTTTTCGTTGATCCTGTTTTAGGATCTCGTTTTGTTTGGTTAGGAGTTCTTCGATGCTTACATTTCCATATTACGTCCTTATAACCTTGGTGAACGAGAGTTTTTCTCAACCTCTGCTAGCAACGTCTCCACCGAACTCTATTTAACGTTCTTTTTACTGTTTCACTTTCGAAGTTACGCGTTCCCGATCTAATAATACACGTCATAAAAACGTTAATTGCAGCGTTAATTGGTACTATTTTTCTGAGTCTTATTCCTATCCTTATTACTAGCAATTAATATCACATTGTCCTAAGCGAAGGTACGCTATCATAGTACTCCACTACACCGTGTATGAAATAATGCTGTCTTTTTACACCCTCTTCGGTCTTCGCTTTCATAATTATTATAATTAATTAGCATGCTGTTTTTATTTGTCTATATTTCTGATCTAAGTTCACTAAACACTGATCAGTATTTTATGACGTGTTCGATCGATTCCAGCTTTTCCTCTCACATTTTGGCTTAGCTCTTCTTCATTTACATATTGTGATACTTCATTTATTCCGCTGATTGTCCATTGTTTTATTCCTACAAGCCTTGCTTGTGCTTTGGCTTCTTTCGAATTTAATTGGAAGATTCATTTCTGTATACTGTTCTCTATTTACTTTGCCTATAATACAGCGCTTTATAACACAAAGTCGTTTTAATCTGATTTATTCCTCGTTTTAAAATTAAAACATATCTTGTTAAATTAAGTAGATCCTTTTCGGCGATAAAGTTAATCTCGTGTTATAACATTATCAAAAATTGGCTCAAACGCCCTTCAAAGTTTCCTCTCTCCGGTAAAATCAATCATTACTTATTATTACGTAATATTAGCAACATTAAATGTTAAAAACTCCGATCGAAAACACGAATGTAGAATAAAGAGTATTAATTGTACCAGCAGAGAAGAGAATTGATTACCATCTGCTCGTATAGAGACGCTGTAGTGCTTCCTTGATCATAGTCGTTTCACCTTTGTGGTTTCCGGGGATAGAAATTTTACGTACTGAATAACTTCCGGCCTCTTACGTAGTCAATGTGCACTATACGATACACGTACTCTCATCGAGGAAATTATTAAATCGGATTGCAAGTTACACCGTTTCGATTTACAATCCAACGCAGCTATCACATATAATTTCTTTCATAACGTAGCAAGTTAGTAAATGACAGTGAAATACATATTATGATGATCATTTTTGCAATAATTTTTAGATATCCTAAATATACGATAATTATAAATATGTAAAATAATTGTAAAATTCTCTTGCTTCTACTCTACAGACGCTTGTATTTGATGTAAGCTTTCTTGGTATAAATTTATTTGAACATTTATTTGAAATTTTTACGCGGAGATTGCTTACACAAAAAAGAACCGGGGTTGTAATTTGCCACGCGTTTAATTCTTTTTATTTCCAGATGAAACGATAGAAATGTATATAATGAAGGATAACAATCTTTTTCCTAAACCGTAAAACGCAATTAACACCAATATTCGACATAAATATAGAAAACCGTAATAAATTTTTTCGCAACTTAAATTACCATGCATTTAAAGATTGAAATTTTCCCTCTACAATGATTCCTTAAAAGTTGCTGTATGATTTTTTGTCGCTGTTTTATTGCCCTTAAAAAGAGTGCTGCTGGCATTAGAATAACAACAAGGTACGTACTCGCACCACGAGAAGGTTATACGATCGTACTTGCTCCTCGTGTCTTTAAAATACAATGACTACAAAAAGTAACTGTACGTAACCTTATTTTCCAAAGAAGCGTTTTTCTATTAGGTTGCATATTTCATTTTCATATTATCACGTTCTCTGAACTCGTATGAAAATACGTACTAATAATATGAATAATATGACTTGATATTAACTTGGACTTAATTGATCAAGATATAAATGCTATAATAAATATCTACGATAGCTTATCCGCAATATGTGAGCCCATACTGTACATATATAATCACGTAAACGTGCCGTACCAAATACACATACCAAACACACGCATTCAACATGTATGCTGAATACACACGCGTAAAGAAGACGTCAAGCATACACACTAAAGGTACACGCTAAACACATTCACCGAGGGTACACATTAAACATATGCACGTAAGGCAGAAATCTGGTTGTGCAATTTCTTCGGGGTGTACTTTGAGTTATTTTACCGCTGGAGGCATATTTTTTATTATAAATGCAATAAAACTGCAACAAAAAATAAAGCACCACTTTTAAACGATCGTTGTAAAGAAGGAGTTTTATCCTTAAAATACACGGTAATTTGAGCCGAGAACAAAAGTTAACAATGTGCTGGGTATAAGTAATTGATTTTATAAAATTTCCAACAAAACGTTCAGTTTCACTTTCCCATCTAATTTTCTCGTATGACAGTATCTTCGAAAAATATCAACTTAGCGAAGCGAAGAGGCTGTGTTTTTCAAACTGAATTTAGATTGATTATTGCGCGACTAATTTGTAGGTAACTATAACAGGTCAAGGATCGACAATTCCCCATAAGAATAGTGATCCTTGAATTTTTAATTTAAATATACACGTACGCGTACATACATAATTACAGAGAATATAAACGCAGTACTCTATTTTGTCGTAAAGATGCGCTTATTTCCTCCTCACATACTAATTTTACATCATAACTTTTGTCGTATTTAAAAATGCTAAGGAAATTAATATAATATGATAAATTGAAAATACTTATATAACAAACATTCACCGGCATCTATTCACGAAAGAATCCCACGCACGTAGAACGTCATATTATACGAATACTAAGAATACAAATTTTTATTGTAATGCTATATTTATGTAATTTCAATTAGTCGATTGTGGTTCGCTTTTATACCCCACGATACTAACCTCTTTTCTCGATCAGAACCTTTCACCACGAGAACACGGATTCGGATTACGATACAGAGTTATATTTATGACATCACGAGGCCGAACGAGTGCTGCAAATGAAAGTTGCAGGATTACTCTTACTCTCGCCTGGCGCGAAAGGAAAACCCGTTTATTATGTGTCGTACCAACACCGATCGACGATTCTTGTATTCTGAAATCTTGTTTCACTCTCTAATGTCTTTATTCTGTTTGTATTTGTTGTTTCTTTCAGTCTTCAGTCGAAACACAAACTGAATTATTATTACTTTCTATTGATTATATAAATTTAATTATTGTTAACTATTTATTCCTCTTCTTAAAAAAAAATATACATATATAAATGTAAAAGTATAACCAAAGTATAAACGAAACCAATTTGTTACTACAGACTTTTAGAAAAATAAGGTAGCAGTTGACTAGTAATTTATTAGTTGTAGGTGGAGCAAGATTAAAATGTAGATTAGAGGTAAAATGTAGGTTAAATTAATGAATTTAGAGCTAAGGTAGAGATAAGGTTTATATTATGAAGTTCATGAAGTAGATAATATTATACGTGTAATGTGTTATGGGTGTGGGTTATGGTCGTATATGTGTATGTATATGGATATATATGGATTTTACTATATTTTTTAGTTTGGTGTATGGCAACATTGTATGGCCAATATTTGCCCATACATATTCGTACAAACTGATTCGCGCTATAATGGATATATGTTAGAGCACTTTTAAACACAGTATGGTGTATTTCATCGATACTATGTAGTATTTGTATCGTAATATAAATTCGGAAATATTTGACGTAAGCAAAATTATCGATTTTGGATTTAGATTGATTGACTGTATACAACTTGATTTTCAAAATTATTTAGGTATCGTGTTCCTCGGTAACATCGTTGTATATGTATAGTCTTTATTTAACCTAATTGCAATCAATTAAATTGTCTTTTATTTAAAAGAATAGCCTTTATACATTTACATATCTAAAACATGTTACTTACTATATTTGATATTAAGTATTTGTATTCTTCTCAAAGAGCAGGTATTTTGAGAAATATTCTTACTTTATATCTTTATAATCATCATATTTATATACAAATATTTCCAATATATAAGTACTTGTCTAATTTCAATATCTGTAGTTACAACAGGCATATTCTCGTAATTATTATTGCTAAAAGAACAGTTTCACTATTTGAATAGTAGCTTTGTATATTAAATAAGGAAATATAAAAATAATAATCCGTAGTAGATAAAAGATATAATTATATTTAAACGATCGAATCGTTTCTTAAAATCTCGTATCTATATATCTTTTCGCACCGTAGCTCCCTATTTATCGAGATACGTACCTGGTCGAACAACGACGAAGTTACACGAGCCCGACACGAGAGTTTGCGAGTAACATCGAGTCGCACATAGCGTGAAACGAAGTCTGATATGTAATTTTACGACTAAAATGTATATTATACGCGTACAATATCGTTCATCGGTTTGTTAGACGATACAAGATAATAGTTTGTAGCGATCTAAAGTTGGAAAACGTGAATTAAAAGAAATATACATTTGTGTATTTGAGCCGGCAAAAACCTAACCTACAAGTATATCACATTCAAACTACCGGTTCGTTTGACAACTGTTGTAACACAATACATAAGGTAAGACTCAGATCATTGATTTTAACGTCTTAATAGCATATCAACGCGACTATCTAAATATATTTTATGTTCGAACAGTCTGTGATTTACCAACGCTTATTAGTATTATACGTTAAATGTCAAAAATGAACGTGCAGTTGTATTCTACGGAATTTGATTTTATGAAATATAATAGAAATGTACGTTCAAATATGTTCATTTCGTTCGATGTAAATTTCACCGTTCCCAAAACAATCTGGTGTTCGCATCTCTTGTTAAAGCCCAGTGATCGAGTAATTGAACAGCGGAAGTGCATCGACGGTTAAGGCGTGATTGGGCGATTGTTTTCGCTCCGGAAATACGTCAATTGCAATTCCACGGTAAAACCGCGGTTTATTGTTTCACGCTTCATGTTCGTAAAATGTGCAATACATATGTGTCACACTGATTGAGAGTATTTAAATGTAAAACGAAAATATGGAATCAATTTGATCGCAATAATTATGAATCTATGAACGTAATGTGAAACTTATGATCCTTTTTATGAGCGTATTTTTTTCTGGAGCAACGTACACCATAGCTAGTGCCAAGGATGAATGGAATCTGGAAAAATGAAACTGTTTCGAACTCAAAATCTACGACAAACGAGATTTATCGATTTTACTAATGGTTTATCCGTATATTACGAGCCTATAACACGAAATGTACATTAAATCGGTCCGAGATTGAAAAGCGCAAAATTTTAGTCAATATTCGATCATATCGTATTACTTTGAACAATTGTAGAAACTTTATTGCATTTTCCACTGATTGTCTATTTCTTTTTATTTGCAGGTACGTATCATATTTTCTGTAATTTCAAAAGTTTTACCGCCTATTACCGGAAGAGAGCGAGATAGAAGTAGCGATCGAAGACAACGATGCCGGTGAGTAGAATTTCCATTAATGAATTCTGGAAGCATCGCGCGGCGATGGCGTCAGACGCCTCTTCGTTTTCTCGTTTTTATTTTCTTTTTGTTGGAATCCCACGACGGTCTGCCGTGGATGGTGACTGGTCGTTCGTTCGAGGAAATGGACAAAAAATTTTAATTTCTTCAGCATGTGCGCCGGAGGTGACGGATCAGGGCGATAAACGTTCCTCTCGTTATTCTCGTCAGCTTTTAGCCTCGTGTACATGTCCAGAAGCAAAAAACGTTCGATTCTCTGAAGCTCTATCTCTCGGTTCTCCCTTACACAGTTGTTGTGCTTTTATGTAGTCTACTGTAGCCGTGAAATTTGTTTCGATAAAAAATAACCACATGCTGGCTTTTTCCACCGGAATGTTCGCGAGGATAGTCGTATTTAAAAGAATCCATTATACATGTACAATGTATATACTCCATCTTAATGATAACTCAATATAATAAGCATTGTATCAGTCTAGTGAAAATCAAGTATAAACAAATTAAAATTATCGCACAAAGGGGAAATATAAAAATTAATTAAAGATGTGAATTTAATTAAACAGCCCTGTGAATATACTAGAAGTAGAATATAATATCGGGCGTTAATTAAAGATATTTAAAGTATGTGTATACACGTAAAATAATTGAGGAATTAGTTTTAAATTTTCTATAATGCTAGTCAAAATAATCACATATTCTCCTACTATTGGTTCATTACTTCAAAAAAATATCGATGCATAAAATACGTGATAAAAAGTCCATAAATATTTCTATTATCATATCGTTTTATAATTCGTTCAGCAATTTTTAGTCATTGTTACAAATTTGTTGCAGAATTGATTAGTAAAATTTTTTAAAACGGAATAAATTTTAACTTATCCTGCCATCGAAGAAAAAACGATGAAGCTAGTGAAAGTAACGATTACAAAAATAAGGACAAAAATTACGATCAGTTTTCGAAAAAGTCGAATACGTCTATCTAGTGACGACTAAGTAAGATACAGTTTGCCAAGCGATATATATACATAGTAACGGCTATCGCGTTTATATACAATGTCTCCGGTAACAGTTACGAGTTAACAAGTTCAAGGACGCGTAAAGAAGATATTTTATTAGATAAATTTTATTACAGAATGGTTGAAATTATTATCCTCGCTGCTATATGTAAAGCTATGCTCATCTAATTATTCATGTATTCTCGTTAGTACGTTTTAACTCTGTAAACCTTCGAGCGCGCAATTAATATTTTGTACTAGTTGAGCAGTTGTTTGGAATATTGACGTATTTGCCAAAATCGTGTTTCCAGACATTCAAAGTTAAAATTTTCTTTCATTTATAGAAATTGTTGGCAACACAAACGTCGTTATAAACGCCTGATCTAACTGTTCTGAGCTATTAAACCGATATTGAAATTTTTGAACCGAAGATCATAGTTTGAGGTCGTTGAAATCATCTTCGCATCAGTTATAATTCTACGTAATCAAAAATACATCGTGCCATTTAAAAAAGTTCAATGTGATCTTGATTATTTATAGAAAGAAGTATTTATCTGACGATTTTAAATATTTCAATTTGTAGCTGGTTCAAAACACATCAACTTTTGTTTGAAACGCTTTTTGGTTATACTTGAAAAATGTACATCCATTTCGCTGAACAACCTGTAGAATGGTGACATCGAAAAAAAGAACGTTTATTTTGCTTCCAATGAAAAATGACAAAGCTTTCAAAAGAGGATTATGGACTCTCTTCTTCCGAATATCGATTTTCTCATTATATTACTACATTGAAAGTAATTACGCGTGTACAATATCTCATTAAACGGATATTTATGCAGATATAAAGAAAAGATTTTGTGAGAAAAATTATATTTGTAGCTTAATCAATTTGATGTCAAATTATGCCAATAATGGAAGAAACATTTGTAAAACCACTTGTGTATTAAAATTTAATCGCCAATAATTTCTCGTAATTAATTAATTACGCATTAATTTTGTACGCGAGTTCACAATGCATTACGCATCGGAGTTATCGATACCATTAAAGCTACAAAAGATAGATTTAAAGAAATGCACGATTACTTCAAAGTATCAAGATGGAAATTGATAAAAATTCTCGACATTTCGTAAAAGCTAAAATGTCTTCAAAGAGAAATGTTCTTTTTCCGTTTAACTCTTTTGTATCTGAGAGAATTATTGCAGCAGAACATTGGTAATTTAAAGACATGTATAGTAAAGTTCGTAAATCATGAAAATGCGGTAATCGGAAAAAGGGAATATCTTAAAAATGTCCGTAATCCGAAGAACTGCTCATAACAAACAAACAAAGGTTTATCGATTCAAACTTTCAATGCCTTTACTATAAACTGTAGTTTTAATATTACCATCTTGCAAATAGAATTTGTATATCGTGGTCGGTATGCCGTGAAACAAATTGTATCAAATACGCCGCCCATTTATGGAAAATATGTCAATGTTTACGAAATGAAAAACGTCGATTCTCGTCGTTTCAATCAGAATTTACTGTAAATTGCAATTTGTAATTTCTAATAGTTTCTTAGCTATGGCAAATACGCCAAATTGGATAGGTAGTTCATTTTAGTGCATTCATCGGTATGTACTGAGATACTGCCTGTTCGCGTGTACATCGCTGTCGTGGTTTATCTTATTTACATCAGCTGGTAGCAAGACTAACATGTAAATAAGACACTAAACAAAGTCGTGTGATATTGTGTATGAACACGATGGCCATTGTATGTCCCTTAATAAACGGTATCTTGCTATATTTTAGTCGTATATGCATATTGCATATGCATGCAGCGGACTTTTAAACTCAATTTTCTCGAAAACTGAATTTTCCATAAGAAAATCTTATTCCATATTTTTTTCTTCTTGTCTCGCAAGAAACTGTTTCGCCCCCGTTTCTATATAACTTCCAGCATCCTGTATAAAGAATTATGTTCAATATTGTTTATGCACCTCAAATCGTGTATATGCAGTGGCTCGGAAAAGTATTCGAATTAAATATCATAAGCGTAAAACCAGACGATAAGACAAATTTTAAATTATAATAAATTTTAGTTACGGTATAGGAGTTAACATCTTTGGTTAACTTCTTAAAGACCAAGCAATGGTTTCTTATAACGTTATAATACATCAATTCCTGTTATGTTTCATAAAATAGTAAAATACAGTTGGAGGAAACAGCGACGTGAAAAATATCGAAGAAATCTTTGGAATTCTCTTTCGTAGCCGCAAGAGTACTTTCCTGATGTTCTTCTCCGTGTGTGTATTTCGAAAAAGAATATGATAATTTATATTTATATAATTATATATAATTTATAATATTGCTATATTAATAGCAATCCTACAACTTGTTAGCAATCGTACAACTTGTTTAGCAGATTTAATTCGATAAGATTTAATTACATTCCTTTCGTTCCTCTTACCATCTTAACTCTATTCCTAAAGCCTCGAATACTTCAAAATGTCGAGGAATATGTCATCGTTGTCATTATATTGATGTTCCAGTTCGTTATTCGAAGCACACAAGAACATTATTACCATGGTCAATCGACGAAGTTTCATCACATTGAAACCATTCTATCATGCCGGCGTTATCACAATCACCGTTCTTGGTATTGCGTGCGATGCAGAAAGAGTTTCTTCCACATCTGTCGTCGTATTATCTTCCACTTCTTTCTGTATCGTGTCCTCGGTGTAACTCGCTAGTTCTTACCAAGCCCATTTTAGTACTACACATTCAGTACCAGCCAAGCATATGCCACCACGCAACGGCAATCTTTTAAATATCATTGCTCCTAAAGTTGTGTCGCCTTTTGGCCAGTAGTATCGTTGATCGTCGATAAAAATTATCATACAGAATTGCATCTTTTACGTGCGAAAACTATTCGCATAATGAAGAATTTGGACAGCAGCAGCGTTGGAATACTTTCGCGAGCCACTGTACAGACCAACAAAAAAAGACTGACGAAAATAAAAAGAAGGTTAAAGAGAAAACGCAAAATTCAGGGTCATTCGATGATCGTTGAAATTACGCAAAGCTTGTCTATAATGGTTATTCGGCAGAACGAATTACACAAGAAATTGGAGCTCACGGACAACGCAACAAAGCGTTGTAACCTTGGTTTGTTTTCACCGCAAGAAAAATCGTCAAAGCAACGCGAACACTCTCACTCTCACCATGCGATAGACCTGTCTCTTTTGGAACGTAATTATAATTTGACTCTTTTATGACTCCTTTTATATATATGATCTGATATATATTATATAACCATATTATGTTATATTATATTATACTCTACTATGTATTTATATATATAATATAGTATAATATAGTATAATACATATATAGCAAATGTACCCAATGCAAAGAATATATATGCAATATATATATATTTCCTTATATTTCTTTATATTTCTTTATATATATTGCATATATATTCTTTGCATTGGCTATATTTTATTTCTGCTTCTTGTTTCAGAATATTGTGTCTTATGAGATATCGTGTAATCAATGTTATAGTGGTATAATTAATATTATTTGAAATATTCCTTAGTCTTTGTAGGTTGACATTATTCAGCAAATTCGGTTTCGATACCATTCATGTCGAAAGCTTTCTACACTGAAATGCTTTATATCTTCAACGATCCTATTTTCACTGTTTAGACGATCGTAAAAATATAAACGATCTACTATTTTTATTAGTGATTTTATATTCATGGACATATCTTCGTCCTTAATATTCTTCAAGATTACTTTGTTGTTTAGAATCTATTTATATTACATAAAATACTATTACATAAAATAATATCGTGAAAAAACAAGTATTTTTTTTCTGTTGTTTATTATCACTATTCTTGTGCTAGGTTTTTGCCTATTACGAGCGTAGGTAATAAGCAAGTTTTACACATATAAGTATCAATTAAAGCGACGATATTACAAAAATATACGAGTACATATATAATTAACAATCTTTCTTTGATATAGCGTTGATTGGTGCTATATCTTTCTAAGTCTCGTTTCTAGTCTCATTACTAGCAATTAATATCACATTGTGCCAAGCGAAGGTACGCTATCACAGTACTCCAGACAAATTGCTCTAATTCTCATCGCACCGTGTATGAAGTAGTGCTGTCTTTTTACAACCTCTTCAGTGTTCGCTTTCATAATTATAATTAATTAGCCTGCTGTTTTTATTTGTCTACATTTCTGACTTAAGTTCACTATACACTGGTCACTCTCTTAGGGTGTGCTCCATTGATTCTAGCTTTTCTTGTCACATTTTGACCTAGTTCTTCTTCATTTACATATTGTGATACTTCATTTATTCCGCTGATTTGCCATTGTTACCTTCCTGCCAGCCTCGTTTGTGCTTTGGCTTCTCTTTTGAATTTAATTGGAAGGTTCGTTTCTATATACTGTTCTCTATTTACTCCGCTTAGCTCTTTTGTAATGAGTGTTGTGCGTGAGGAATTTAATGTTTTTCTTATGCGATCCTTTTGAAATATTACTTTTTATAATATTTTTCAACGTTTATATTGTCTATATTTTTATACTTTAGTCTATAATTTTAACATAGTTTATATTTTTCAGTTTTCAGTTTTCACGATATTTATCAATTTTCATTTTTCACAATATCTTTCAACTTTTGTCAAGCGGTCTAAAAGTAAACAGGAGATCGTGTTAATAAATGTTTAAAAAAGAGACTTACAAAATTTACATTTCACGCATATTACCGAAGCATGCAATACCGTGAACACTGAAAAATATAATTGTGCGGTTAACTGTACGGTAGCTATCTTATACGAAGATTATTAGCAGTGGATTTAAAAGTATAGCGGATTGCATAGGGAGGATGCGTTTAATCGCCTCAAGAATTTAACGAGCCGATCTTCTACATGAGTAAATCATAACGATTCGTTCACTGATTACCTACAAAATTTGTTTTAGAGATTATATATATAGAATAGGATATAAAAAGACAAATTGAATTAATTGATTTTCCGATGATGATAGATAACGACCAATAAGTCCTATTGAGATACAGTAATTAGCTTAAGAGAAAATAGATGATCGTTCATCAGTTTGTTAATAATATCTTACTGTGAGTTTTACATGCACATCTACCGTTCATGTATATCTTTCTGTTTTAAAGAATTATAAACAAAAATATATTTAATTAATAAATTAAATATACTTAAAAGTATTAAATACAAGTTTCATTAAAATTGCTTCGCTCTTTCGGTGGAATAAAACGTGGAGCGTGTAATCCGAAACTTTCTCGTGAAGATCGAACTGAGCCGTGCGTTCTTTAATATTTAAAAATCTGCGATATTTAAATTTCTCATATTTAACTCCTGTTTTACCTTTCGTGAACTTGTGATTGTATAAAACGTTACATGTAACCATTACAGTATGCAACGATTATTATACAATTTTTTAAGTAGGACTCTATATAATTTAAAAAATGTAGCGGCGATGAAATTTACCCACGCGTTGCAGTTGATCTTCGTTCGTCCTTTATTCGTTCATTCTTTCGATTATATCGACGTAAAGTATCAAAGTTTGAAATTCAGCAGATCTGAGCTACAACCAGATTATCGCTAGGTGAGAATAATGGCCAACGTATTGTTGGCCGAGTTCGTACGTGTCGTGTGTCATGACGAACGAACTGCGCTAAGTCTAGAAACAGAATTAACGTAAGATACTCGCGTTTGAAGTAATTATGAAGTGCGAAGAGGATCAGAGTAATCAGAGATATTATTAGCTCGAAGACGTAAGCAGATAAGACTTTTTCTTCGTTGCAACCGTCGACTGCGATGTTTGAAAGGGACGACTTTGAATCTCAGATTGCAATAGCGTCCGATTCCATTGAGCAGCAAAAATACCAAATCGAAATACGATCTGATAACGGTTCATTATTAAAATAGAATTGCATTCTAGGCACTCGGATAATTTCAAATACTTTGTTAACGTACTAATCGACAAGAGCAAAACCGAATTGGAAACCATTGTAACATTTGCATAGGGTCGTAAGCTGGTGAACGTGTCGTTGGTCGCTGTTCGCATGTAGCAACAATTATTGTTTCAATTATTGACTATTTACTGAACAATTATTTCGTTGATGGATCGGTATTTGAAGAACACGATCAAGCGTAACGCATAGGTAGATCGAGCCGCTACCGCTTTTTCATCTTTGCGCTCATTCTTTTCAACTTTCTCGAGATGCTCTTAAACGTCCTGCGAGAATTTTTCGATGGCAAGCAGGCCTCTAAAAGTGGCCATTTCTTAACGCTCTCCTTTCCTATATTTTTATCTCAATCTCGATAGGAATAAATTTAAAGAATCAATGGAATTCCTCGACATCTTTTCTTGGTATTTAAATAAATGCAGAGTATAAAATAAATCAGACGTAGATGACGTAGAAGTAACGATTGAAAGTGAAAGTTACGTAATTATCGGCTAGCTGAATGGCATTTCTATTGCTTCTTTCTCTCGTTTCTATGCGTGCAACGTTCTGAACTTCTCGCTATGGGAATAATATGTAACCTGGATGTTAAAATTAGATGGGAAGCTTGTAACGGTGCGTGCACCCTCGTTACGGCGCTTCACATTGTGCAACTAGAAACTCGGGATTAGCTTTATTAACGGATTCATTTACTGATATTATCATTTGCATAGCCTAATTCCTATGCTAGGTGATAGTGACTTCTATCGATTTTCACTGATTAAAATTATCAAATTTGAATTCAATTCATATAAATAAAACAAAGTTCTATTTTCCTCGGCTGTACGTAAATATGCTTTAAGTTGCATAATTGTCGTATAAATAAAGTGAAATTTCTTCTTCTTCTATTTTCTGCAGCTGCGTGTAAGGATATCGATTCTTAAAATAAACATTCTTATCATTTAATTCTCTCTTTGAGGCGCATAAATAGTTACACAATTGTCATATAAATAAAGTGAAGTTTCTTCTTCTTCTTCTATTTCTTTCCCGACTGTGTTGTAAAGATATCGATTCGTATAACAAACATTCGTATTATTTAATTCTATCTGTTCTAGTTTGCATAATTGTTTGTTACGAGATCATTTCAAATTTAACTCGTACGTGAAATGTGTGCTTCGAATCGTTAATCGAAAGAACACCCAGTATAAGGAACGCAGACGACTCTTGGCCCATGGGCTGGGAGGCCAGCTGCTTCCCTAACGAAAAAATACAAGTCAGCTGTTTTCCGGTGTGGCACACGCCAACATGATTACACTCGATTCCAACCAGACGCCTCGATCGACGAGAAAACCTATCGACGGGAGGATTATCGTCGATAAAGGAACTAAGCGAAGGATCAGTGAGTCGTCTTTTCGATTATCGAGTATATATCTTCCACAGACTAAGTACGTACTCGATACTTTACGTTATCTTTCAAAGAGTAGCTCAAAATTGAGAGGATTTTTCGCTCGTTTTTGGTCCAACGATTTTGAAACTGACTTATTTTACTAATATACATACTAATGCGGTAATTAACCAAGTTCAAATATACCTGTCGAAGACAGAGCGCCGTATGAAAAACTTGTGTCCTATATTTCCTTCGTATGGTTTCACGTTATGGAATCGTCTCATGTCCGCTCGCACATGTTATACGGGGCTGTATAACGGGCTCTGTATTAACGTAAAATTATAGTCAGTATCTTGTAAAAAAAAGACAGCGTTGACTTTGCTCGGCAAACATGCGTATGCGACTGCAGCTGCTGCTTTTCCGAAGAATCAGCTGTTTCCTGACACGTATGTTTCGAGTCGTCGTACAATTATGGGAAAGTAGTAGTATTTTCACCGATACAAATAGGCCAAAAATGGATTTTGATAGGAAAACGTCGACCAAATCACCAAATCACCATCGCAAATCACCAAACTGCTATAAATTGGGAATAGAAAAGTTGATTTCTAAATGGAAAAGGGCGGTAGAAAACGCGGAAGAATATTTATGTTAATCGAATAATTTTTTTGTGTAATTTTATGAAACTTTTGATTCGAAAAAGTGAGGAAACATGTAGAACAACCTAATACCATAATAAGTCAAAAGCGATTATTGGTTACAAGACATTTGCTAATAATTCTACTATTTAATTTAATCGAGAAGTGAATGAATAAATGGATATTAATATTTAGTGACTATTTAACCGGAACAATAAGGAAAAGATGCGTTTAATTTAATAGAAATTTCTGGCTATAATAATAGTAAATGGAAACAAAAGTTAACTTATCGTCAGTAAAATCTGACTAATGACTTTACAGCTACTTGCATAATTTATAAAATACACAGTAAGGTACGAATTATTCTATCTCAAAAAGATTCGAATTATATATTCCCTTTATAATTAGAATTTGCAATTTCACTAACATGGTGTGATTTATATTATCTATTATATTTTCATCAATGTTTCACGCTCCACCTTTACGATATAATAAAGAACAGTATATCTTAATAAAATTCAATTAATACAATATTTTATCGTTTTGGTAATTTGGGAAAGTTCCTACAGCTTCGATAAAAATACTTTATTATACGGAAATTCTATTCGTAATGGAAAAGTTTGAATTATTTATCGTTTGAATAATAAAGAACAGACATTTTTTGAGTAATAATATACGTATAGGTATCATCTTTTACCTGTGTACAGCTGAAGTAAATCCCGCGTAATACATCAAATTTTTAACGAATACAGATACAGTTATTTAAATTGCAGAATGAATGTAACAAGTTTTGGGAATAAGCCCTTACTCGCTCGTAACTATCTGATAACGAATACTTACGTCATTCAGTTTTCTTATCAGGCCACTCCAGTTGAGGAAACATGTGGTCACGTCGAAAAAACGCAGTTACGTTATAATAATTTCCACAAACGGTTTCAAATTTTGCATCGATGTAAATCCTGTGGTTAGTGAAAAATTATTTGCACATAAATATAAATATAAAATAAATATAGAATATTTTGAAATATCGTTAGCACCGTAACGAGACATCCTGATCGTACGTGTAAAATTTGAAACGGATCTGAAACCGTGCATAGAAGTACAAGATATTTGTTAGAAGCATATACTTCGCGAAAGTTAAGTATTAGTAATCCACAATACGTAGCGAGGCCATTTTTAGCACCAACTAATTGTATACTAATTTTTCGCTAAGTATATGTTTGCGATAAATATCTCGTAACTTGTACGTGTATAAATTTTCAAATTTTGCTATTATAATCGCTATAATTACTAAACCGCGAATATTTAGGCTAAATGATATTTCTATAAATTAAAACAATTAAAGAAACAGAAAGTAAGCAGAGAAGTATCCAAGCAACTAAATATTACGATAAATACTCTATTTTGAATATCCTCGAATACTTTGGTGAATGAATAATCATTGTGTAGATTTTTACACAGACGTATAACGGGTACGTCGCATACTTTTACCACGAAATTAATCCAGTTAATCTGATACACTTTTTTAGCAGAGATTCAACTCGTTACTTGTTGGAATTTCTCATCTTTTTCCATGTACAAACTGAGAACCTCTGGTCTTTGTATTCATTTGCTGGGAACGGAATGGAACGAAACGGAACATAACCATAAAGCAGAGAAAATACATAGGTTATGGTCGTTGCACGTAACGTCTCTCGCTTCCAAAGCAGGCGCGCCTTGTCGCTCCCTTGTGGTTAAACGCTATCGTATTTCTTTCGTCAGCTTTAAAAATTTGGTTGATTTTTCGCCGTTTCACAGCCGACGAGTTAAGGGAGAAACTTCGACAATGGGTTATAGCTTTAATTGGTTTGAAGAAACTTGGGAATACGCCATCGTCGAGTAAGAAACTATAAAAGTTTGAAATATTGAAAATCCGCGTAAAGAGAAAGTGGTGCAAACTGGAATAAACGTACAACGACGATTCGTATGGAGAAATAAAACTGTCGGTCGTGGTAACTACTTTTCGTTTAGCTTCGTCACAGTTGTAAAACTAGAGTAAAATGAAGAGGGTTGACAGTACGTACAGATATTGTGAGAAAATACGCGATAATGAAATATGCGAAACTCTGATCAATAGGAATAATACGACGATAAATAAGGTTTTCGTCGCTCGAGTCTCGTATAAATCTTATGCGTTGGGAAGTAAAGTTAGGGATTGTTATATATTTATTGTTATTTATGAGGAATAACATTTAATCCGAAGCAGAAGGGAAGAATAAAATAATATCGATAGGAATATGTCGGGATACTGAATGAAAATAATTTAACAAAGTTAAATTTAAATTAAATTAAATTAAATAATCGTGTACATAGTGATACGAAGGAGATTTTTATTACAGCAGAACTTTTTAGATTAATCTTACAAATATTTGGTATACATGCGCAATTTTATTATCTATAACTGAAAAACATTTGATAATCATATAAAATATATTGCGCTTTGTTTCGTAAACAAGCGTCAGCGAAGCGAAGGAAATCTTAACAAACAAATAACGCATCTCATTGTCAGATTATCGTAACCGATAGATTGCAAGACAACAGGGAGTTATCGATCCGCGAAAGACTGCATATGTCACATCATAGGTTATGGTATAGATAAGCTCTGTTCTGATAATTGGATACTATTTCACGATATCATTTCTATACTTCACCTTTAAACTTGCATATGATCTATAGGTGCCGGCAGCACCTACTTGTATTTATTACTCGAAATAATAATAAATTAACTTTAAAAATGTATCGAATCGTACTATCTTTCTTAGATTATTTACAATGTTAAAAATCATACTAATATCATAGTGTTTATGTTTCTCATTGAAATGTTTTCACATTTTAATAGCTTTTTGATAAATAATTACGTTGTTCCTGCTTTATTCTGTACATATTAGGTGTTACTTTTAAAAAATACGAACAACCGTGTTCTAAAATTATTGTTAAAAACAGCGATAGCGTCTTTCGCGATTTTGGCATATTCTTCAAATGAAAGCAAACATGTAATACGTTTAGCAAATAAAAAGTTGTGAATTGACTAATTCCATACTCGCTAAGTAAACTCAGCTTGTCACGAACTCGTACATTCTCGATTACATATTTCCGAATATTAGTAAAATAACGAAGAAATTGTTCTCTTAGCAGAAATCTGATATTAGATTTTATTAATTGCTAAAGATCAATCTTTAAATATTATTTAATGTTTGCTATATTTAAAAATATTCTGTTTGAAAAATATTTATAATACCATTACCGTTTAGCTATCTCACGCGTGTTAATGAATTCTGAAGATTTTTTAGACGATAAATTCGATTTAATCACTCCTTTAAAGCAAAGATACAAAAACTGTTGATCTGCTTTTATATTCTTCCGCATATTTATTAGATCATAATCTCTATGTACATAATTATTGTGTGAAATTCGTGAGACTACGCAACTCATTGTGATTAATACATATTCTACGATATTCGTATTACGCTGATTCAATATAACTCAAGTAGTAGACACGGAGACTTCGAAATTACGATGTACCCGCTAATTCCACAAGTACACAATCCCAAGTATGTACGATTATGAATAGCTATAAATGAAACGACGGGCATTCCTTAAATCCTATGAAAGTTAATGACACTTAAACTAAGTACGCGACGAATATCTTTCAACCGATATTCCATTCGGATTCGCGCAACCGCCTTGATGACCGCGAGTTGATGGCATGGTGAAACGCGCGAGGAGAATATCGATGTGCAGTTAGGTACGTTCGATTCTGACTCGATTCTTCGAAAAATCAATTCTTTCGGTTAAAGAATCGGAATCGATTCTTTGCTGTCGGTTTTTCAGCGAATCGACCTTTTTATCGCGAAGGAAGATTTCTCACCCTAGCAATGCGGTAATTCTTCTTATGCCAAACGTACGAACATGCAAATTTCCAGTTCGCGAATAAAAATCGATACGAATATCTTTTTCTATTTCCAATTATATTCCGAAACGATTGAATCTGCGTGTAACAGATAATGGCAATAATGATAATACTCCAGGCTTGTTCGGAGTTTAGCATTTATAGAATCTAAAAGGATAGGTATTTAAATCTGTAAAGTTACACCGTCTATGACTTTGGTGTAAGATGCAAGATAACGATATATACCTACGTATATCCATGAAAGATGGAGAAGCTTGAAATATTGACAGTATCATCGATTGTCTGAGTCTAAGAATCAATCTCTAACAATCGTATAAAATTATACATATATACATATTTATGATTTTCAGATCGATTCTTAACGATATTATCGATTGTCTGAGGGCATCCTAGAAATCAATCTAAAAACCATAAAAAATTATACACATATACATACGTATTTACGATTTTTAAATCTATTCGTCGTTCTTCGGTTCTCACGGTGGAGCTCAGAATCGATCGAGAATCGACTTTTTTTAAGCGAATCGAACATCCCCAGTCTGTGCAAACTGTGCAGAATGCCGCTCGGCATCCCGAAAGGTAATACAAGGGGGGTAGGAACGAGTGGTAGCAGTGGTTGTATTTGTCACCCCCTCCGCCTCCAAGTCTGCTTTGTCGAAGAGAGACGCCGACGACGCCGCCGACGCCGCCGACGCTGCCGCCACCACTACCACTACCACTACCACGACCTCCACCACCACCACCACCACCACCACCACCACCTCCACCACCATCAACCTCCGCCAACCTCCACCACCATCATCACCAGCAACCCCACCACTCCACTACCACCACCAACACTACCATCATCACCACCACCACCGTCGCTACCACCACCGACGCTACCTCCACCGACGCTACCACCACCGACGCCATCACCTCCGCCTCCGCCATCGTTACCAACGTCGGGACGCCGTGTGTGACCGTCGCTGTCGTTTCAGTTACTAACAGACCGTGTGATCGTTCGCATTGCAGGCTGTGAAGCGCGAGAATCGTGCGAGAGAGAGAAAGAGAAAGAGAAAGAGAAAGAGAAAGAAAAAAGAAAAATAAAGAGGTGAGATAGGAATCGTAGCGAGCGGGGAACATAAGAAAGAACCGTCGTGCATAGAAGGAAGAGAAAGAAATAAAAGTGGAAAAGGAAGGTGAAAAATAGAGAGGAAGAGTCGAGCGAGAGGGAAAGGGGAAGGGAAAAAAGGGAGAGAAAGAGAGAAAGTACGTTGCGAGCCATGCTGCATGGTCTCGCCTGAACAAAGGAAGGCTCCCTCAACCCGAGGGTCGTTTCCGATCGACGAACCGTCGGTCCCCCTTCGTTTGCCTTCGGCGCGCCTCGTGCGGTGTGTCTAGTAAAGGCAGCAAACGGTCAGTCACGCAGCAGCGGCCGAGCCGTGAGGAACGAAGATCGGAAGAACCAGAGTACTACGAACATCGAAAGAAAAAGCGTGCATCGGTGCACCGGCTTGCCGGTGAAAACAAAGGAAACAGGCAAACAGCGAAATAATATCGTGCTCGCCCTACCGCAAGTTTATTGGCGACGATTTCGCTTTTTAGTGGAGAAAGTGGAGGAAACTTCCTGTTCCTATCAAAATCTTTTTTACCGAAATCGGCTCGGTTTTGTGTACGTTGCAAAGTCGTTCTCGCGTATCGTTTCGCTCGAAATCAACGCCGAAACTCGACCTAAGTGCTAAACAAATACGGCGTTCTTCGCGCGTGTGTATTTTTCAAGGTGCTTTCGTTCTCGCGTTCCGAAGCCTGTGGGTCGAACGACAATCTCGAACGGCGACGGACAGAAATTGGATTTTCCGTTGGCAGTTTTGTGCGTGCGTAGTTAACCTAACCGGCGAGCTAACCTAACGACCGTTGTTGTGTAAGGGTAGGCGCGCGAATAATCGTTACGCGTACGTGTCGAGAAACCGATCTTGATGCGCGTGTCACTCGAGCGTGCTAAATGGTGGAACAGAGTAGCTGAATAAAGACGAGAGTCACTACGAGATAGATCTTTCCTCGATTATAATACGCCGGCTCTTTGTTTGCCTTTATTTTTCCTCCTTGATACGTTTTTGTGTGACATGTGCCACGAGTACACGGTGCATGCTTGAATCGAAGGATTCTTTGATCGCAAAGCAGTATTCTTCCGTTCGACTACGTACGGATTATCCTCGTATTTACGGTGAGTACGTATCTTTTATTGGACTAGTAAAATGTAAACATTTATGAAAGTATTCGAACGCTCGACGCAGTCTTTTTTTCTGAATATATTTTTGAAATTTCGTTGTTACTATAATAGAACGCGACCATCGTGATTATCGTAGAAACGTTCGAATGCAATCCGCAGATGTACGTAGACTTTACGAGACGTTTATGGAACCATGTTCTTAATGAAAAATTAGTATACAGCATGAATAATAATTTTAAACATACAATTAATAATACAGCGAATAAATCTTGCGGAATAAATCAAATGCTTCGGTGATCTTTTCTAAAGCGTATTCTTTCGATAAATATCTCGTAATTTTTATATGTAGTTTCAAATCTGCTTCGAATTTAACCTGCTTTCAAAATTTAACAGCATATCATCAAGATAGTCGCGTGTCTTGTTAGGTTTTAAAATTTTGTACGATATTTATATTATAAGATCGTAGGACTGTTCGAATATTTTCCCAAGCTACTGTGTATACGATAGTACGGCGACCGTAACTGTGTCAAACGAAAAACCCGGAAAATATTTTGAGCAGATTACCTTGTAAACCGTTATTTCTTTTCTGCGTACTTTAATATCCTATGGCGTTCTCGTTACGTGTTTGTTGATTTGTTCCCATTAAAGCGAGAGAGAAGCAAAGATCAGTAATATTCGAGAATAACCTTGCTACGGTAGGATCATCGAGACAAATCGTAATTTACGTTACTTACTATTAGGCAGAAAAAGTTTTGTTTATTATTTTTTCTGTTATCTTACGTGCCAATTACGAAATCACTTGTATTTCAAACATTTCACGTATTTTTAGTTACGACATAAATACTTGGAAAGATCGTAGCACTCTGAATTCTTTCGTTATCGCAAACGGTACCTCCTTTTGAATCTAAGAAATATAATTTGATCAAACTGAGCGGTTCAGAAGTGGCTGAAATTATTCACTTATTTTTCGTAAAATCCGACGGGAAAATAATAGCGATTAATGTATACTCGTATGAAATATTCTGCGAATATTGAGAAAGTTGAACGTTACGAATTTAAATATTGAAAATAGCGGAGATTTTGGTATTTCTAAAATAAGATATAAGTAATTGCAAATCGGAGCAAATTGGTAAAGATAGAAAATATCGATCGTTTTGGAATATTCTTTACGACAATGTAGTTGGTAATTTAAGAAGTCTGTTCGTGTGTAACGTTATCGTTTCATTTATGAAATCGCTTTCACGATATTACCTCCATATAGAATTACGATCATTGTTTTGTAAAACGATCTGCTATTGTCGAATGTCACGTTCGTGTACGAGACAAAATAAAACTCCTGTCGTTTCTATGTCATTTTGAAAATTGACCACGTCGCAAAGTTATGCATACTAGTGGATACGTTATCATGTAGCGAGCAGAGCTTAATTAGACGTTGCAGCGATTGAAAAATACGCGATGTTTATCGTCTGCTGGTGACAGGGGATAATTACTCAAAAGTATAATCATTAATTACATACTTTGACGCGATAATGTGAAATTTCGGTAATCTTGTGATCCGATCGATTTAATCGTTCAAAACCTTGTTAAGGAAATTGATTTTAAATCAATCAGTAAATTATTACTCTCTTTATAATGGATTACTTTGTGTGCAAAAGTATATTACGATGTTTGATACGTACGAAATTACGTAAATTTAGCGATACATGCATCGATACATATAACGCTCGTTACGCTATTTTACATTGTATTTGTTAAATATTGTTTTACATCGATGTTATAACGTAACAAAATTGTATCATTAAGGTATAACATATGTGGATTGATCATTAAACTCATTTATAATTAAACACTATGATGTTTGATATTCAGCAATTACATCTATACAAACGGACAATGACTATCGTTACTTCAATGTGCAAGACACAAATACGAAACCAAAACGAACATTCATTATTCCTTCGGTGGTTAAATTATGCTGTTAATAGATTTTTTCATTTTTAAGAAGTACAATATGTTTACGATATTTTCTTACTTATTATTTGCTCTGTAACAAATCGTTTAGATTTCTACGTTTGTTCTCGGGTAAAAATCGTTATTTGTAATTCTTGAAGCTATTCTATATATATATTTCGTACGCTGTAAATATGTGAAAACGATGTAATTTTCAACAACTGTTCTTCCCTTCAAGTATAATAACATCGATAGCGATTAAAAAGTATCGAATGAATCGCAGTTGGCGCGATTACCTTCGTAGTACGTACGTAATTGGATTTCATTAAAAACGCGGAAAGCAGCAATAAATGTTCTTAGACTTAAAGAGGTTTTCGAGGAAACTCTGGTTTTATACTTATGCCCTCGAGTGTCTCACTCGAATCGATGATTCATTCGCGAATGAAATAACGCACGTTCGCCGACGGAGGCCGCCTGTATTTATTTCTTTCGTTTTCGACACAACGAGGTTTCTGTCAGTGAACGACTGAACAGCGCCTACTGTTGAGAAATATTAGATGCAGCTATAATATTAGGACGAAACAAAACCGACGGCGGCAAAAACAAATACCTCGAACAAAGCCAATTTGTTTATAACGAGAATATTATTTAAATTCTAATATCTCTGTTATCGTTTTTGTTCTGTAAATTTCATTCGCTCTGTTAGTGTAATAAATCGTAACTGCTTCGTTTTGTTTAAAAAGTTGCCACGGTGCTCATTAACGACGTTACTATATCTTTCTGCATGAATTTTATGGACTAAAAAAATTTCAACGATATAAATGATTCGGATAATATTACCAGAAAGAAAGTTTGCGAATAGAATATGGTTGGCCCACCAACGGTTGCTCGGGGGTAGAAATACGATCGTTAAACGCGAGGAAAATCCGCTTTTCCCATTTTTTCCTGGTTGAACAATAACCCTGAGGAATTTCTGTACCTGAAAGATGTTTTGTAGCAATGAAGAGCCTCGAGGGTAAAGTAAAAATGCTTTGTTTTATGACAGTTCCTTGAGATTATCGCGGTTATACTTTTACGGTTGATGGCCGTCTTGACCGAGGGATGAATTTTGGTATATGCTAAGACAACGTAACGGGACGTAACAGTATTTATTTTGCAAAAATTAAATAGTACTTACGTATAGTACGTTTCATTCTATCTCTACTAGCATTTTAGATCTTATAAACTGCGAACAATTTAAACGAAATAATTTATCGCTACAAGTAGGTAACATATATTGTACGATGCTGGAATATGGGAAAACGGTAATGGAAGTCGATCGTTTGCATCTGTAAATGATCGTGATTCTTGTAAAATGGAAGGGAATTCTTGATAAGCCCGTCGAGCCTATAGAATCGTTTCATTCATAACACGGGGATATACGCTACATAACATTGCAGTGAGTCATTTTTACGTGATTCCGCGTAAATATACTTTATACGAGATAACTGTATGTCACGTCGCGTTCAACGTACATATGTACTGTTATAATTTATCCTCATAGGTAATCATAAGTCATGACACGATCCAAAGAACGAATTAAAATCTAATTAATAATCAATTTTTACGATATTCGTTTTTAATTAATGTTACATTTATACGCTTATTAATATCGGAGTAATAAATAGCATTATATAACAGTAATAAAAGCAAGCGAGTTTTCTCAATTTTTCTTAGATTAGCTTGTTCCCATAGGGGAGTGTTTTTTTTGGGGGGATATAGATAGTTTTGAAACACAAGTGAAATTCCTTTTTATTTCAGTTCTTCCAACAAGTTTTATAAAATTTAAAACTACATTCTGTAATAAAATTTTAATTGAATATAAATATAATCTCTGATCGATCGAATCTTCGGTATATCGTCGTATTAATTCAATCGTTTGTAAACGCATACTACATATAATATAGTATACAGAGTTCGAGATCAATAAGTACCTACGGTATTGTTTTTCTCAACGTGTCGTTGCGATTAATGTATTGTCGCTAATGTGTTACGTAAGCACGTTTAATCAATTTCCATTTCATTAGAGATTCGTTGAACTAGCCGAGGAAATGTTTAATCCATCAATGAATGTGCTACAACCGGAATATCGGTATTTCGTTTTTAAAGAATTACTCTTGCGGGTAATTTTCTCTCTTAGTTTGTTCGCTCGTTTACAACTAATTTTTACCCGCGAGAAATCGTATATCGTTGTACAAAGTATTCTAAAAGCGATCGTTTGATTGCTTTAAACTTTGAAGATCGCTAAACTTGTATATAAATAAATTTGATAAGTAAGCCCATATTGAAAGAAACCAATAATCCTCTAAGCTGCAAAGGATTCTGGTAAATGATTAAGCTAATCGATCAATTTAATATCGTCGTAAAGAAGTTTTATTCCATGCTACAGACAGTGACTACAAAGAGTTTTGTGCATACTCTTATCTTCCCATGAAACGTTCCTTTTTATCAGCTTTTACATTACATTTTCATAATATTGATATAATATTTGTATCGTTATATTAATATTTATATATGGAAAAGATACTTTCATATGGAGATATAGATGTAAATGCAATATACATATAGATATCGATACAAATAGATATAAATATCCTAGTGCATGTATTCTATGCACTAGGATAAAAAGAAGTAACGTGCCATAACGCGACAAAATACCAATATAGGATAGTAAAAAAGATTCAATGTAAGAATATGATATAGTGTAAAAAACCGAGGATAAATATAACAGCCTTCTCGTAATAGGCTATGGACCTGAAGCACAAATAAATTAATATTTTTATTATCGTTATTGTCATATATTAGTATTTGTATATTATGTCTATATTAATAATAGCAGAGAAAGAATACTAGCAGAGAAGGTGAAATTTAATATACGTGGCCTTAAGGTGTACAAATACTTTTTATAGCCACTGTACATATTCGATACTCATCAACCAGTCAAGACCTTTTTTCATGATAAAAGAACTCTCGTCTATTGCTGAACAATCGATTACACGTTGTGAAAATTTAATATAAAGTCTTATCAAATCGTAAACCTTATTTTTCGATACGCTCTAGAAATTTATAGTACACATAAGGTGTCTGAATTATCGTGCACAGTTCGTTTGTCAGGAAGTGTTTAATATGTATTCGTGAATACGAAATAGGTACGTAGTTGCGAATAATTAGCGCATCCATTATATACGCTTGTCTCTAATCATCGATTGTCTTATTTTAGCACGAAATTGAATCGTTAAGTTATTATATAACGTACAAGGAATTGGTATCTATTTTAACATTGACGCGAAACGTATCTCTGAGAATAGTACGAAATAATTTTGCACATCGTAAGTGCCATTACTTTTACGATAGTTATACAATTGTCATTCAAATTGAAAATTTGGAATCGCAAAACTAGATGAAATGTCCAAAATAGTATAGTATATTATATTCGATGGTTGAAACAAGTCCGTGTTCAGATACCCCTTACTCGTTTGTGTTTATAAAAATATGAATTTGCATAAAGGTCTACTTACAGTTAGAGTAAAATACCGGAGGACTTGATCATAGGAAACAAAACGATTTATAACAATCATCGATAATATTGCACAGATGCCTAGATTAATAAATTTGTAATGTTGACGCGTAACGTTATTGAATTTTTCTAATTAGATATTTATAAAAGTACAACAGCGAAACATGCCGGTTTTGGTAAAAAGACACAGGAAATACAGCCGTATTTTAAATCTTGGAAATTTTCGTTTCTGTTCACAGCTTCTTTGACAATTCGAAGAAATCTGTTGCGTAACGATCTTTTCAGTTTCTTCTAGACCTTTACCTTCAGAAAGTGAGTTGCATTCCTGAATGACGCGTGAAATATTTGGGCCCGAGTTTCCAGGCCTTCTCTGTTACGAGACAAACCGGTTTTCCTCACAGCCGAACGATCATTTTCCCAAAGCGTACGACGTACGTTAGAAACGTATGATTTGAAAGCTGCATTCTTTCTCGTAGCACGTATTTCCTTCTTGTACGGTCGAAGATTTATAAACATTTATTTGTATCGTTTTTTACCATCTTCTTGCTATCGTTGAAAGCTTTAGCGCAGTAAGTTCATCTTCTCGAAGTCACGTAATATTTTCGAGATTACAAGGAAAATTTTCGAAATAACGAAATCACCAAGGTCGTAACAATAAAAGTATGCATGAACATATCTTTTAATAAAACTGATAGATCACAGATTCGCGTAAGAACAAAGAAAACGGATACCTTGATTGATTATTATTTAGTTTACTCATAGTTCTGAACACCAATTTCTTTCACTATTTTCTCTGCTTCTACGAAACAGTTACAAAATGAAGTAATCTACCGAAAAATTTATTTCGTAAATTTTTGCACAAATAGGAAATTTCTTTTTTTTATATGCGTCCAATTCCTTAAATAGCGTTGTTTAAAAATGTTTAAAGATGTTAATTTCATCTCTTATGTTTTACCCTAAAAATTCGTTAAAAAGTATGATCCCTTAGAACTTTCACTGATGGAATATAAAATTACAAGATAAATTTTACTGCAGAGTTAAAGCGTCGACGCACAAAGTTCATTTAAAATAGAAAAGAAAAGATCTAGAAAAGTTAAAAGCTGAATAAAGAACTTGTAAAATGTAATATGATGTAAATATTTATAAAAGTTTTACTCGACCCTTGATAAAACTGGAATGCTTAATTGCAGAGGTGCATCGGTTGAGACCCACTGCTTCAACGTGTTGGATAAATAATGTAAAACATCGGAAATACTTCAACTGTGCTAATTAGTTTCCGGTTTTCGACGATTAAAGGACGAAACAGAAAGTGTAATTAAAAGTTGAAGTTATATTCGCGCTCCGGTAAACGATCTTACGTGTAATGTAAGCGTTCAAAGAAGTGAAATCAAAGTTCCGGATTTATGTAAGTGGCTGAAATTTATTATCGACCATGGCAGAGCAAGCAGCGTGTAGTTACAGCCAAAGTAAAAATTATTCGTACGGTAATCGAGCTCAACGAAATTACGATAGAACATCGTTTATTGATATAATTTTAAAAAATAAAAAACACGCGCATGTTCTTACAAGTCTGGAGAATAATTTTCTTAACAGTGACGTATACATTACTTTATGAAAATATTAGCAAATATCTAAAAGATGACAAAAATCTAACGAGATTTATCCAATATCTAAGAGAGAGTCACTTTTCAAATTAATTATTTCGATATTTCAACTATCTTAATGCCCAGTGGAGTTTCCTTTTGATTTTATTACGACTCGAAGCCGTCGTCTCGTTGAATTTATCAGATCGATGAATACTTTAATGAAATATTTTTCCACTCTTCGAAAAGAACTCTCTTTAAATCATTCTTCGATGAAATATTCCGGTTCCGTAATTTTCGTTTCAGGTCGTCTCGGGTATTTTCAATAACGTTTATATCCGCGGATCGTGTATTTTTAGGTGTTTCAGAACATTATACGCGTTCCACGCTCGCGTATTAGCGACATCATGCTTTGGATAATATCATCTTGCGTCAGAATGAAATAATTATCTTTTAAGTCCATTTTCTCTGTACTTCTGAGCAGATTATTTTTGAAAGTATCTACGTACAATGTACAGTTTATGCTACGAAGCTGTCGCAAAGTGTTTCTCCGGAATGACCGAAAACTTTTCTTTGCATTTACGATAAAAAAACAAGCGAAGCTAATTAATGTGAAAATAAAAGTTATTAGGTCGTGAATACACCGGTATGTCATCCGTAATATTCTTGACGTCGAACGACCAAAATTTCAAGAAGAAAAACACGCAAAAGGCAATGACACTTATTTCAGGAACGAGAAGATCGTACAACATGCATATAATAGGTATAAACGTTATTTATACTTATAATTGTCCGAGACTTGATTGAAAATACCGATGACATACGCGTGTCGTCATCGGCCATGCGGCGAGATACCCGATGATACTGCATGGCATTATGCTATAACATCGGTTACGAATGCGTCAATAGGATAAGTGTCTGTCTGTAATATACAGTTCAATATATTCGAATATATTCGATATTTCTCTTTCTATTTCTATGTTTCACCTGTAAAAATCGTTTTGTCCTCTCGCTGTATGTACACGTGTATCGTATTTTATTGGCCGCACATTTTACGAGCCTAATCAGAGTGCTTACTCCTCAATGGCAAAGTTACGCAGTCGGATACAAATGCACGAATTTTAGGAAACGGTTGACCGAAACAAAAATTGGGAATAAGAGAAACCGGCACGGTTTCGCGTAACACGGTTTCGCAGGATAGATACGCTCACCATGGCGTATCTAATTAACGAGATTACCTCGCACGGAACCCGTTTCTGTACCGATCGATCCTTATTTAGGAGCGACATGGTGTGGACGGGCCTTAGGCAGCGAAAGTAAACGGTTGTCACTGCACCGCTGCTACACTGCACCGCTGCACCGGTGAACAGTTGCCTCGGCTTATCTGCTCACTCACAGAGACGAAAGTGTCTCGCTATCGTGCTCGAAAGCGCGCGTATAGACTTCTACCGGCGAGCCGTTGTCGTATCTTACGTAACCTCGTACAGACAGTAAGAAAGCCAATTACGTTTCGTTGTACTCGTGCGAGATCATTGGGCTAGCGTGCGTATTAGCACGGGTTATATTAATCGCGATTCGATCCCACTAGACTGTGGGAAAGTTACCACGGTTACGTGCTCTAACTACTTACATATCTCTGACGTTGATCGCGTCTACTTGGAAGCGCATTCTCGCTGAAGCCTCTTGGCTTTCGATTCGTTCGTTTATTTCTCCAACATTATATACATACGAGCCACTCGGAACCAGACATCCAAAGTAACAGTTATTTCGAACACTTTACGTAAAAAAGTCATCGAGCGGACATTTTTACTCGAATGGAAGTTGTCGGTTTATCGATAAGAGAGAAGGAAATTTTTCAAAAAATGAAACTATTAGAAAATATTAATTCGTAATTGTTCTGATGCCTAAATTTAGTCTTGGCCGGTAACTATTGATATAAATAATTGGAATTTTTGTTTATCAGCAGTCCCGGTTTTGTTGGTAATCGGTGACCCGAATTTTATTTCGGTTACCGATAGTCAATCGTGACGAAAATTTTTTTTGTTTTATTCAGGTCGATTGTTACTAATAATTACGTGTTACTAATAATTAATATTCATCGACAACGTAAAAAACTTGTCCGTCCAAGTAGATTAATTATTACGAGGAGTTCTAGCTTTTTTATTTCGTTTATCTTGTGTTTTTTGCCGTACTATCAATTACGTATGTAAATATATTTTCATAAAAGATGTGATAAAAAAAATTAATATTGGGTTTTAATATAAATTCGTCCTGTTTTTGCATTAGTCGCAAGAATATGTAATACGATGTGTAGAGAAACAGCGTGAATTACGATCTAAACTTAAAATTCAAATTTAACAAACATAAATTAGCAAACATTACAGATTTGTTACTTCTAATTTTTAATAGTTTTGAAATGGATTGCAATTGTTACAAATCTGTAGGTATATATTTCAATAGAAAATTTAGAAAAAAAAAACATAAAAAATTGAAAAAAGACTCGAAATTTACGCTTATTACGTTTAAAAAATAAAAAAGGAATGATAGTTTTGGAAGTGTGACAGATTTGGAACTCGATGACAATTTGCTTACCGTAATTATTTTTTACGCTTTCGCTGATCGTCAGTTCGTATCATCAGAATAGAGGTTCTCTGCTCCCGTGAGAGTGAAATGCCAAAGTGAAAGGGTATGTCTTCCCATGCGTGTTGTTACCTCATAACTCGTTCTGTCGCTCGTAACGTGACTTCAAACCGAAGCAAGGCTGTTCCCACATCGAATCACGTATAATATTCGTATAATATTTGAATTCATTTGCGTCTTTTACGTTGCCAAACGAAATGCTTTAATCCGAGCTAAACTATTATGACGTATTACATTTCTATAAAATTCCAGTTGAACGATCGATTCCTTCGGTTTTCCATACGAAACAGAAATACAATTGACGCTGTAAAATATGTAGAAGTAAACGAGTATTCTATGCATATCTGCGCTTGCAGCTTTCCCACGAGTACATAAAATTCTGCGTACTATTGATAATTAGGATTAATTTATAATTTTGAATTATTCCGTTGTAAGCGTTTAGTAATCGTTAAAAATAATAACGACGCATAATGAATATACATGACGAAATATCTGTTGATACCAGGAAATATCCAAAACCTTTTTATTTATAATGTATGTATATATATTGCGACAACGTAACAATATATACGTATACGTTCTAAACAACAATAGATTTTTTGTCGTCATTGTTATTTTAACAAATCAACGAATATTCAGCATGGAGTAATTCATAACTGTGAATTGATCTTATTGATCGATCGATCTTATTAATAGATCTCCATTTATTTACGGGAAAATTTCAAAAAACCAGAACGCACGTAATACGAAATGGAATATAAAATATTCCAAATATAATACTTCTCGTAATATTTAATGCAGGAAATAAATATCTGCTCGAGTTTAATTTTTTGAGTCGCGTCCGTAAAAATACGAGTTTGCGTAAAAATCTGCGATCCGACTGTTAAATTTACGCGAGCGGTAAATCTCGCGCAAAAATATGAAAAATCGCACGTATTACCTATCTGTACGTAACTTTTTCCCATTGTCCCAGATAAGTACGTGTAAAGTCTACCTGCGTACTTTTTTACTTGCCATTTAGAACTATCGCTATCATTTTCCTTTTACTTGTCGTGCAAAAGTATTACGTGCGAAAGCGTCGCGGTACGTCATATGCGACGATGCGATTCGAACTTCCGCGTAACTACTGCACCATAAACCGACTAGCTCGTTGATTTCCGCGTGTTACAACTGTTACTCGGAAGAACTATGTCTCTACGATCGTACGTTCATTTAAAAGTCGTGCGTAGCCTTAGATTTGCGAATACAGCGTATCGATAATACATTCCATACGGGTGGATCGATATTCCGTGGAACTTTTGTTTGTGAAACGGCATTTGCTCCGTTATATAACTTATGTATGTTATCAACAACGAGTATTATAATGGCTTACAACGATTAGGTACAGGCTGGCTAATATATAGCTGCCTGATTTTCATTGTCAATAACATTTAGGGTGCCCCCGGACAATCGATAATATTATCAATATTTCAAGGTTCTCGATGGAAATCTATAGCGTGAGAACAGCCTTCGAGAAAATTAAAAGCCACAGTCTTTTTGATACGAGTCATTTATTAACAGAGGAAAGTAGCCGAGTACGAAATAACTGTTATGGTGTCCAACTATGAAATATTGACGTTAGGTGTTATATTTTTATAGAAAGGAAAAAATAGTTTTATACTTCTCATCTTATTCTTCTTTGGTAATAAAATCAGATTTTAGAAGAGTTACGTAAAAACATAACTATTTACGCTAGTCGCAAATCCAAGTATCAAACTTTACTACAGCACGTTTGTGACTACTCGAAAGTGGTTTGCCGCTTTGATGTACTCCACTTTCTTTTCTCGAATCCTTTTTATGGCTCGAGCCATCTCTTTTTCTTTATTCTGCAAAAGGATATCCTGATATTCGATAAATAAAACAACATATAAAAAAAAGTAATCCAAATATAAAGTATCGGAGAATTCGGCCACTACTCGGTGTCTATATTTGGAATTTTACAAAGTCACAAGTACGATATTCAGCTCGTAAATACTTACGGGTATCAGAGACAAATATGTCAGCAACAAGAAAAACCACAAATAATTGTGATAATAATACGAATAAGAAGTACGAGCGTGAAATTTACACACTGTTGAAAATTTTCAAACAGCAACGAAGTAATAGGATTCTGCCACGACATTAACGTTCGCTCGGCCGATGAATCACTACGTGAGCGGTACCAAATTGAGTAAGTGTCTACAGTCTACAGTCGTTTGTGAGATATTCATCTATCGGATTTGTAGAAACAGCGCTGTTCCATCCTAGGTATACTGTTTTATATTTAGCTATTTTCTTCTACTTGGCGGTTATGCACGGAATATAATGTCAGAAATATCTCAATTGCGTTTTTCATTATATTTTCACGCGTTTCGAAAGGTACGTTCGCTGTCGCTTCTCGAACGGCATTTTTCAGCTGCTCGATTATGTTCGATCTATCGACGGGCGTTTTATTTTTGAAGAAAAGCCTGTAAGAAAAAGTACTATGCGGTTAAATTAGGCCATCTAATTGCCCAGATAATATCGGATCAAATGTTTCAACGATTTTCACTCTCAAACTGTGTAACGCCGCACGATTATTTTGCCAAGCATTCGTAAAACAATTGCCAAAGCGGAACACAAGATAACGCATTGTTCCAGAATGACAGCTACTTTTAAGAATAGAATATTTGTTTGACTTCGTTACGTATCGTTTCGTAGCTTCCGAAGGCGGGCAGAGAAGTGGTTTGTTTTCTTATTTCATAAATAGATGTTGTTAGATGTGATGTATTTATTTATTTCAACCTGATGGCCAAGAGATTGGACTTGGTTTCGCACGAAGTAAATATTGTTGGATATGAAGGTTTCACAGTATTTTTATAATAATAAATATGGCACAAAAGTATGTAATAGCATAATTTGATGATAATAAAGATGTAGATGGAAGAGCATTTATTTGAAACACTTGACAACGATACTTATGTGTACGTTAAAAGATACGATACATAGCCTTAATATTTCGTAATGCAATTTCATTTCTGCTTGGAAGGGAATGCTGCTTTCATCGTCACGACGTTCACCGGCCATTGCCTATTCTTTCTGAAATTATTATCTCGAAATAACACTTATCGGAAGACGTTGTAGTAATTGGCAATTAATTAGTAAGGATAGAATTCGACGAATTTGTACTGTTACGCAACGAGAAATTAAAATACACGGTATTCGTTTTATTCGCTTTGGACATTTATCAAGGTACATAATATTGCTTCTCTCGGAATACAACGTAAAAGCTTTATTCTATTTGTAGCTTTCTAAATCTCTTATTAATAAACTCGTAATTTAGTTTATTTCGTATAATATAGAATCTTCGATTATATAGATACAAGAACACGAAAATGAACTCGAAGCTTACTGGAATTATTATACAATGTCGGTATAAGCAAGTATTCGGAGGATAATTAGTCGATAAGAATTAACAATCGATCATCGTGTTATTTGTGATAACGTATACGTTAAGTTATCGCTAAGAAACATGGAAAATATCTAGAAATCATTTTGAAACACACATAGCTCGAACATTTCCAAGATAAAATATCTGGTACGAGCAGTGACACGCGGTTTGCCGATAATTTTGTACGTGTCCGACGATTCGAATGCCTTTCCTTCCTTCGAATTTCTACGTCGCGCGATCTACGACATTTGCCTTAACTTTCATTTCCTCGTAACGTAATCTCGGAATTCGGCATTAACCACGCGCGTCTTGGTTAAAAAGTGAAAGTAACCATGCTCGGATTAACCGTCTCTTTCTGCTACCAGTCCTTCGTGTCCCGTCTAATTTCACTGTTCACGCGAATGCGATCGGTTCGTACGAAAGCCAGAGGAACGTAATTTTACCGACTAACGGTGACGAGAACTAGGTTAAGGACGGCACACCGAACTCAGACTGTGAGTCGATCGATTAATTACGAACCGGTCCTTTTTAATCGAACAACTTGCATTGGCGAGCTGCCTATAAAAGAATGTGAACTCAGTGTGCGTATTATATGCGTATTATATGCGTATTATGCGGGTATTTGCGCAAATATTTATTACATCTCGGTTCCTGCCGTGTATAGTTAGTATTTAGCATGGTCGAAAAAAATCAACCAAAATCTAGTTTCTAAAAACCTATGTTATCTTAAATCGATATTCAGGTACGTACATAGTCATGGATAGAATTAAGTAGACGCTTTTTGAAACGAAACATCATCGAAAAAATTGAATCAAACGATTTGATATTTTCTTGAGCGGTTGGCGTCGCATACGAAATACCTAAGATTTTTTTATATTAATGCTTTGATTCTTCGCAAATTTTTATATAAAAAAGACGATATTCGTCTGTTTGCATTTGTCCAACCGAAGCTTTCGTTTGTCCACCTTACAAAAGAAAAGTAACTAGCGAATTAAAAAATTTCGCGTCAACGTCCAATGATTTTAACGCGACACGCGATCGTCCGCGTTAGTTCAACCTAAATTTTCAAAATAAAGTTGTCGTCGAATCAAAATTTCCAAAAATTTGACATATCCTACTTAAGAACCAATGAAAAAGTTCACGGGGATGCCGATGGCAGATCTTTTAATTTGATCGGAACTTTATACCGAAGGGCGAACATCTTTCGATCTTTGTAAGATTTTGCAGTTGAGATAGCAACATTGCAAACCTTCTTCACTCATTTACTCATGACGTACATGCGTATGTCTTACCGACAAATGTGTCAGAGTGTGTAGTCGTTACAGTCACAGGCATAGCTCGCCACTCGACTTGTTTGCTTTCTTTAGCCTTTGCTATCTACGATTTCAAAATACTATATTTTATATTAAGAAATATACATAGGTACATTGTTGTAACATAACATTGTCTCAACATTGTCTACCTAGCAGCGTTCGTTGTATATTTAGTAAATAAACGATTGTATTTCTTGTTGCCATTTCTCATCTATTCCTTCAAACTTCGAGCAAACATTTAGTAATCATCTTTTATAAATTTTTCTTCCTTTTAATAGCGTTCAGTTTTGTATCGTTGTTTCTATTGCTTGTTGTATTGCTATGACGTAGGAATATGTACAACGAAAGGAAAACTTCACCTTTTACGGGTATATCCAACTAAATAATTTTAGATACGAAACAAAGAATAGGCGAGACTAATGTGTCTCATACTACGCTTTTGAATTCTGTGCTTCTGTTTTTATTGATTTTAAGCAGAGCTCTTGCTACCCGGGTATCCGAGTACCCATTGTTACTCGAACTGCCGTTCAAGAAGCCGAGTACTCGAGCATCCGAGTTCGACTTTTCTTCCATGATTACTCAAATACATTCAAAGCTTTTCTCGCGTGTTTGAATTTAGATCAAAGAGATCAACTTTAATCGAATTTATCAACACCATGGAACCTCGTTGATCAGGCTCCGATTAACCGCAAGAATGTAACATCTGGAAGAAAAACGTTTATCCGGAGAACACCAGATCTTTAAATGTTTGATACATATTTCGATGCGAATGGACATTGTGCGAGATGTTTTCTTCTTCGTCTTTGGTTCTTTAACGTCGCATCGACAACACGCTCGTTAAGCCACGGTTTCGTTTATGTCCATATCTCGTCCCATGTATCTGTCGATTCAATAAATTTCAGGAGGTTGTCCCTACTTTGTTTCGAATTGAATATTCCCGGGAGTTTCTTGGCGAGTTTGAATCTGTTACGCGGCTCGTATAATTTTCTGCATTTTAGAATCACGTGGCATTTTTAACAGCTTCCTCGTTCTCCGATATGCTTGGTGACAGGAATCCAGGTGATAGCGATTGTACATCCTATACTGGATATTCCCGTGTGTAGTTCTCTTATACTTGAGATTACTTCGTTTTCATTCTGCAGATTTTGTGTCGCTGTAATTACACTCGAGGAGTCATTCAAGATACGATGCAATTTTTCATTTGCCGATCGTTGAAGAGTTCGAGTGCTTCGAGGATTGTTGTTGCTTCTGCATTGAAAATGCTTGACACGTGGTCTATAACGAGTGGAATTTTTGCGTGAGATTTATTAAGCTTTCCCCTGAATTTAATACGCTGTTCATATTGTTTGGCTGATTTACTATCGTTCTCGCAGCGCCATAGTTTCTGCATTCCATTATGGCACTGTTCATAGTAGTTGATACGTTACGTTATTAGCATGTTGCTGGCTCTGATTTAGTATAAATGAGTATTCTTGAATATTTTAGTTGAGTGTAGAGGATGTTTTCATGGTTATTCGAAGCGACGACCAAACGTTCGAGAATCAACAGTCGAGAACTTTTTATTGCAGTTGTTTATACGTTCCCTTGGTTTCTAATGGCGTTTACGTAATTTCATTTTATCGATTGCTCGGTTCGCCGATACATACCCATTCATTATACATCCTCGTAACGTTTTGTCAATCCTCGTGTCCAAATTTACCACCTTGACATACTTTCTCTTCATTATGTTTCTTCTCTTTGTTCTTGTCATATTAACCCGAACTTATTGTTCATTTCTAACGTATCATCCTCGTTTAAAATCCTGACTCGAAATAAATTCACCAGCGTCGAGCTAATTAAACCGATTACATAAACGCGTGGTATACTAATTTAGAACCTGTTTTCCAGACAATAATCTTATAACTCTCTATAGCCAACATTATTGATGGCAATAAGATAATGTAACTAGAATAATGATTACTTTCCGCTATCGTTACTATTAATAAGACTATATTCAGTTTGCAGTATTTGTCTGTAACATCGTAATAATGTGACGACGAAAGAATTCCATTTTCTCACGATTGTTTTTACATAGATTTTTTAAAATTTAGATACCTCTGTTCGAACTTGCAAAATCGTCGCACGTTTTAGTGCCAACCGTACTCAGGAATAAGAACGAAGACATAATTTAATAACTTTCTATGGTTAGTATAATAAATTGATAGGCTACGATAAAACATTTCAGAAAATTGTTCGATTACGCGTGTGAGAAAGGAGATGTGCATCGCTATGATTCTCCAGTAACGAGATAAATAATATCCAGCAAGTTACTACGTTGATTATTCTTACGATTGCCAATCAATCATACTTTATAGTCGGTATATGTACGGTCAGTCGTGGATAGTACAGCAGTGTCCGGGATATATGACCAAAACTTTGTCCGGATATATGGTCAGGAGTTTCGGGGGCGAAGCTGGAGTTACTCGCCAATTCCTGAAACTACTAGCTCGAGACGAGCCTCGGAATTATTTATGATCGACGTAATTCAATTCGATATCGAATTACGGAATTACCAGGAAGAAGAAAAATATTTGTTTTTATTTTTTATTATATCGTTACGAGATGACGGCTTAGTCGGATTATTGAGATTCGTGCGACCAGAGTGATACCAAACCTGATCATATTTGACGAGCAATTTTTAATTAAACCAAAAAAATATGTAATACGCGATTAGGAGTAAAAAAACGACTCAGGCTCGACGGTACCGTGTTAAGCTCACCTATTCTGTCTCACTCGCACTAGCTGCTTCTCGCTTCTATCTCCGATGTACACACGGTAGAGTGAGCACGAGTCAGATAATTTGGCCCGATTCTTGGAAAGTTACCATTCCGGATATAGCCAGACTAACAGAAAAAAAAAAAAAATAAAAGAAAATAAACTACATATGCGACACAAGCTGTTCCATAGAGGATCGCAAAAATTTACCGAGACGTATGCGTCTCAACAGGATCAAAAGATGAGATAAGCAAAAGTCAGATAAAACTGGGAAAGGTGCTTGGAAATGTGCGAGTCCGATCTTTACCGATGTTATTTACTGTTCGTATATTTGGCGTGCCTATATCTATATGGATCAGTTTACTCTTCGTCATCGACTCTGAAAAGGTAACGGGACACGACCGAATCGCTGCTTGGTTGCCTGGTGTGCGTTCGTTCGCGTCTGATTATTTGCGTCACTCGTATCCGCGTATTTGCAATTGTGTTACATAGTATCAAGATTGGGATATTTATTCGCAGAAAAGTCACACGTCACGAGTTTGATTCGGATCGCAATGATTCGAGGCTGGTTCGCAAACAACCGTAGCTTGATGATCGCGCCTACCATAAAAACCACTTTCTATGGATACAAACGAGCCTAGTTAGTCTTTCGCGTTTGAAAAGTTCCAGTACCACTTTTTCTCACAGCTTTTGTCACTCGTATGCCTGCCTACTTGCTATTCGCGTTTCCACGTTTCAATCCACGGCTTGCACTCGAGCGTTGGTTAATCCTCGCTTCTCTTTCCCGTTTCTCTTAACGAACGATCACTTTGCAATTTCCACCAACCGTCTATAAAATCCTTTCAGCTTATTTCTTCTATAATAACCAATTTCTCTATGCGGAATTTCAACAATATTTCGTCAAGTCGAGCTGTATAATCAAGATGCAAATATTATGCGATGCCAATTTCTATTCAAATTGAAGGTTCATTATCGCTCAAAAGTACAGCTCCGTTCAGAGATATTACGACATCGTGGGAACATAAGCAAACACGAACGAACATGAAAAATGACGAAAACCTTTCAGAACGATTGTTTTACTTGAAAGAATAAGTCATAGAAGATCTACAAAACATCAAATACGAAGGGATAAAGTTTATTATTTAAGGACATTATTTGATGACTCAGCTTGTTTGTTTGTCCAGCTGCAGGTTCTTTCATCTCGACGGTAGAGGAATTACCATGATTCTTGTTGCTAATAATGTCTACAACTAGTCGATACTTTGACGAACGGTGCGATGAGATTTTAAACAAACAATTTACATTTCATACTGTACCGTTGATTTTTGCAAAAAAGTATTAACAATCGCTTCGGATTATTAATTCGCATATTTAGACCAGCGTTCGGAAAATTAGGCTATAATGAACTCATACGTATGCACTCGGCGTTGTGATAATAACCTCATCGATTTTATGTAATAGAATTCATTTTCTTCTCCTCTGTGTATACTTGTCACGTCTTTGATCTCCATTTTGATCAATTTTTCACATTCGTATTATCACTAATTTGCTGTTTGGCCGAAGAGACTCGGTTCTGGATGTAAAATAGATATTCAAAAAGAGAATATCATTGCTGTATTTTTTGCTATCTGGTTCCATGCATGCTACAGAGAATTTTATAATACAGATCCAGATTTTGAGTAGACTTTTTGGTAGGATTAAAAAACTCAAGTTATAATTATCATAATTTACTGCATTGTTGTAACAAATTTTTTATTCTCCCATATTATAGTGGTTCGTAACCTTCCACGAATTCTAAAATTCTAATCGATCAATTATTTTCTTGATATTCTACACTTGTTAATACTATTACTTGGAAACGAGAGCGAATATCCGTATTTATAGAACTGCTCGGGTAATCCTTAAAAATACAAAATTCAAAAGGACAATAGCGTTATCTGTTTATTAACGATAACGAAAAGCACAATAATTAAGTAAGTAAAAAGCATATTCGTTAAATGGAAAGTTACGGCGCAAAGTTGTCGATAAACGACAATTGCCTTTCTTGCTGATTAGAGTAGATGAGATATACAGCTGTTTAAATAGTACGTATACCAAAGATTACTATTAATCGTAAGCTGTATAAATATAATAAAAATCCCTCGTTTGCTTAAACAACGACGTAAGTCAAAATTTCTAACTTTTGAGTTGCTGGTTCCAGAAAGAACAAGTTGTTCTTTGTGCTTTGTACTGGTAGGGTTCTATAAGTAAACTTGGAAGGTTCACCATGTGAGAACAGTTGCGTCGCTAACGCATCATCACGCAACCATAACAGTTGAGAATGTTCAAACTCGTTTTCCCTAAGACAGCGATTTTTGAATTTTTAGCAAAATATGCTATTTAACCGACGTTTCGTAGAAACACGAACAACGCCATTTGAAAAGGAACTAATCCTATAAAACAGTGAATGCTGAGTGGGTACATATCTCAATACGATACAAACATTTACCAAAGAAACTAAAAACCCACTTTGTCACCAAATTATTTATACTTGCACATCGATACAATTATTATTAATGTATTTTGTAAGAGAAATTGAAAGTTTAATAATTTAAAGTGGATAAATCACGTTTTCACCAGCATGTATCTTGATATGTCAACAAATTAATAGAGCTAACGTTTTTACAATAATATTTTGCACTTGGGAGAATTGTCTATAGATTTTTCCCACTGACTGTATTCATAAACTGTACATATGTATACATATGCGTTTCTATAAAATCGATGCTGTTTGTCTAATATAAAATGCAAACATAATGAATATGTTATTCTACAGATTACACTGAAACTGAATAATTAACGTTTCATGATGCTCTTTTAATTATCACGTTCATTGGTATTCAAGTATTACAAAGTATGTATACGTAATATTATGTCACCCAAGCATACGTATACGTATACATATACAGGGTGTCTCATTTTGATCGCCTCACGCAAATATCTCCTAAAATATATATAGCATTTGAAAAAATCTTTCAAATAGAAGATTTGTCTAAGCGGATGCGTTTTCGTGATATCTCGAAGCGAGATTCTCACTTCCTTTTTCCATGGAATTGTACATTTTTTTACACGCCGTTTGCGTTATCTTTCCTGGAACTGTCATGTGACAAGCTTTACGACATTACAATTAAAATATCTTTTAAGCTATTCGATCCAAGTACCTTAATACCTTTCCGTAGAGAATTAAAAATTGCATCGAATGTTGTATAAAAAAGTTAGCTGAAATTTCGAAGGTGCGTCCATCTACGTAAGATTTGTGACCATCGAAAGACTTCTACCTCCGAACAACGTAACTTTAATCTGAAATTTTGTTTAATAACAATTACTCGAATAATAATTACTTTCGCGAACGACGAATAGTTTAGGAGATAATTGCGCGAATTAACACGAGACACCCTGTATATACGTCTATCCGTGTGATGAATGTTTTCGGAAAATGAAACACTGGAAATCATCGACCGGTCATTCGACGAAGTCATAAAGCGCAATCTTGTGTGTCGCGCCGTATCGATGAATCGTAAATCAAATTGCATTAGAAGCGGAAAATCTGTGTCGAGGAGAAGTGACGTTTGTGCACGTGGCGTGTCATTGTTTCCGACTACGTTATAGTTACCAAATCCTTTCCAGCTAAATCGACCATTGACATCGTTTTTATTATTTTCCTCGAGGTAATTTACAATTTGTTTGTACAGAGATAGTCACGCGTAACTTTGTCAATTGCTGCTAATCGCAAGTCGTAAACATAATCTCGCAGTTTTACAACTATTCGAATCACCAAGGATTTTTATGGTCTCGGTGTTTAGTTTACGATTGAAATACAATATGTATTATTTTCGTGACATTACACGTTCGAGTATTTTGTTTTGTTTCGTCGCTACAAATAGACGTGTACGTGATTGTTAATTGAAACAACGTTTGCCGCAGCAAGAAGGAAATACATGTATAAAATATTAAACTATTAATAGAATATAACATTTATATCGGAATTCTGTTTACTCCACGTTCGTAGCCAGAATTGTTGACGAAAAAAGTATTTGAATTTTTCTTTTTTCCAATCTATATATCGTGCGTTGTATCTTAATATCTTTTTAAATGTTTAAAAGTTCTTTATAGATATATTGATGCAATCAATCGTTTTAAACCTATGGTTCAAGTTTTTTATAACGTATAAAGTGATTTAAAAATGTGTGACGCTCTGTTCAACAAAAATTCGGTTGACCTCCGAAACCTCTCGCAACTCTGGTTGCCAAAAGTTATTTGAGTTACACAATATCTTCTTCATACACACACCAAGTGACTACTGTATTAACGATTTTTTTTATTTCACTTCTTGGCAGCATATTTCATTGTCTTTTGCCACAATCTGATTTACACGAAAACGAAAGTATATCGAATTTGTTATACTTTTCTTACCGCATACGGTATGACATAAGAGTAATATTATAATACGATAACTTAATTAATTACAAAAAACAATTTAGGAATTTAAGAAAAACGATTCTGCGATGTATTTGTACAAATCGATATGATTATTTTGTTTTATTTTTATTCTTATGTCTGTTGTCTCACTATGTCTCGCTATATGTATTTTGTACGTATTAAGAAGTTCATTTTGTTTGACGCTTTTTACAATTATTTTTGTTCAACTCATTCGCTGAAGTTGCATTGAAAACGATGTTTGCGTAATTTAATAACAATGCATAATTAAATCCTATTGACTTGTTAAATAATACATTGAATATATCGCGTGTATGAAATAAGCCGCGCAAAAAGGAACAACGTTTATGCGAACAGGATGACGAAGATATTTCTAATTTAATACCACGTACAGTATATGCAATGCGAAAGTAAAAATGATAGATGATAGATAAATGGAATGTTGCTGACAATGTAACTTACTTTCGCTGTATAAAATGTCACTGTTCTATGCATTCTTCGCTATCGTTAATCATCGTTTAATCGATAAAAGGATACTCGCGTTTTACTTTATCGTCGATCTCAATTCCTGTAGCAAATCGTGTAGCTACAATACTATATTACGAATCGAAATTATTACGAATGTTTCGTGTTATCGATACATCGCGTTTTTATGTCGATTAGCTCCGTTATCTTCGGATGGAGGTTGTCGCTGTGCGATATTTCAAAAGAGCAGAAATATTTTATCGAGCAATGCGTTGATTTTTAATATCGAGATAGAAAGACCGATAAGTAATTAGCCGTAAATGCAACATTTCGTTTGCCATTTTTTCCAATCAACGTTTATCGTCGAATTCTATTTTCTAGCAGCGAGCGTTCCTGTGAAAGAGAATTCCAAAGATTCGCTCGATATTATCGCGGCTATTTATCTATCGGAATTGTGCGGTTGTACGAAGCATAAGGAAATCGACGTACTTGTAACATTATGATAAACCATTGATTGGCTTTTAACGAGTTAAGTAGGATAATACGTCAACATCTTGTAAATGGAATATTTTTGTTGGAAATTTTCTTGTCCCAAGCATAATACGCGTATCTGTACCAAAGGTAGTTCCGTAATTTAGTTTAAGAACTAAAAAGAAACGCAACGTTAAAATTTTAAAAAACTTCAGCAGAAATTGCTTTTATCTACCAAACGGTATAATCGATGCTGTATCGTTGCATATTTTATATACTTTTGCACATTACGCGCGTTCTGTTTATTTTTGCACTCTGCAATTTCCCATTAATATCCGCAGCTTATTTTTAACATTCTGATAAAAACATTTATGACAGCAGGGAAAATTCACTAGCCACGGATTTCGAAAGAGTTAAATCAGGGAATAAAGTTAGTTGGTTTGTTCAGCACGGTTCAGTACTCGTATAGCATTATCACCGGATGTGGCATTCATGTTTCCGAAGTCCTTGTTTCGTTATTATCAATTGGGCCATACGCACGGCTACCATGTGTCATAGCATCTTTAAATCGCCAACAACCTCGTTGTGTTACGTGACTTGTTCAAATATATTACGCTGTACTAAAATATTGAAATATACGACTGACTGTCGCATTAACGATCATGAAAATACCACAGCGAACGTTTCATTGGTTACAAGCAAGTTGTACAAGTTGCTTAACATTTCTGTGTGATCGATATTTTGTTTTTAACAAAAGTAAACTCGCCTCGATGACGCAATATTATTTCCATAGTCGAAGGATGTTATAAAAAATAGATTAGACAGCTCGATTAAATGTCAAAGGTGGTTCGAGTAGACTCGGTGTTTGCTTTTCCTCTTTGCTTTTTGTTTATGTATTTTGGAAAGATTTTCTCCGAATATGATGTTAATTCGTCTGTTTACATCTTTTTTATCGAAACATCTACGATGTTCGAAGTATGTCAGCTAATCTTTTCGATTCGTTATCGCTGCTATATTTCGAACAGCCGCTACTTGACAATTAAACCGGATCTGGATGACCCAGCCTGATTACCGAGATTCGTGAAAGAGACGTAGTGACGCGTAAGTCTTTACAATTTACGCGTATCAGCTTAACTCTCGTCCCCAAACTGTTACTACGTGTTAATGAGATCAATCGCGAAGAATATCTTGATAACGTAACGTTGTGCAAGTTTTTGAGTTTAACCAACTGTTTAATCGGTCAAACGTTCGTTTAACTACTTTCTCGATACGTTTTCGCAAAGTTGCGATAAAGTTTATAGCACCTCGGATAATACGGAATTTCGGTTGAACGACACTCTGATCACCGAGACTTTGCTGTATCGTAAAAAACGTTTACAAAAGTTATCGCCAGTCGCAGAACGCCAATTCTAAACTTTCTACCGCTCGTCGTAATATATATCTATGGCTGACAATGTTTGGCTAGTCTCGCGAAAATCGGCCGAAACGCTTCCATCTGGTTTTTGTTAGAGAAGATAATTTATACAGTCAATCGCGTGATCGAGGTTCCTAACGAGAGATGTAACGTTAAAACAAGAAACCAGGCGGTACATCTCGTATCTTGTATGGTGTCGCGTCATGCATGGTCGTTCGCGGATCAGCACTACGATGGAATTCGACGATTCCGCCGGCGTGATGTCATTTTCTTCTTGGAAGTTACGATCATTTCTGGTCCGAATGACCTAGCCGCGAAGTATAAGATGCTCGCTACTCGGAATTATCTTCTCAAAGTCAGCGATTGTTCTTTTTCGCTCGACTTAAGCATTGAATTTTCCATGGAGAGAGCAAATTCATACAACGATCGGTCACTGTCTGTCGAGATAGATGCAATGTGTTCTTGTAATAAAATTCTCAGCGTCTAATAAAATAAAACGCAATCTGTTGATCTTCTAATTTATTGTTTTATAAGAGCGATGGGACTTTTCTCTTTCCTGTTTGGATTTATGTACTTCTGTCTTGCTCTAATTTTAGCAGTCGACAAAAATTTGTTCCGTTTAGTTTGGTTTAAGAAAATATTTAACGCGAAATAGCAACGAGAAATCATGTATATATGAATAATAATATTTTGCGCACTTTGTTCAAGCTTGAGGTATTTTTTAGCGGTGAAAAATATAATTAGACCGGATTAAAGCTAACATTGTCGAATCAAACCAACGTGTTTAGAAAGTAATCTGAAGTTTTTGCAAAACTCTGCATCGCGGTGTTTCCATTTTTATTTCAAGGAAAACGCCGACTACAATCTAATTTTAAACGTTGTTTCAGACGTCGTTACGAGACGATTAATTGTATGGTGAAGTTTTATCAAGTTTCATCCTCCTTGTTAAACAGTATTTAAACCGCACATTCCCGACAGTGGATGAGAGAAGGCGAGAGCCAGTCGCTCGTCATTCAATTCGAATCTTCCAAACCGGAGCGTAGACCTTTTTGTTATCAAGTTTTATTACGCTCTTAGCATGTCCTGCCTCGGTGAATAATACAGAGAAATTGGACAAACAAATACGTAGGATATCTTTTTCCTTTTTGCTCATTCGGTGTATTACGATCAATTTTCGTTTGCAATTTTGTATTCTCACGAATGTAATTAAGCAAGTGGAATTTAAATAGAAATTTGTTCAATCCACTAAACATCGTGATGAATGCTATGCTTCAAATGTTTTACATATTTTTTTTGCACATTATGTGCGCGGTGTAGATTTTTGAAATCTGGAAACTCCCAAAAATGTATAAACATTGTGATCTAATTATAAGTAAATTAGGCTGGCGTATTACGATAGCGCGGGGAGTGATCTCAAGTTACTTAATAGTTGGCTTTCGCGTGACCGAACGTTCTATTTGAACTGAATCTACTGTGTAGCCTTAGATTTTAGGAATAGCGTTTTTTTCGACAATTGGGAGTTTATAGGTCCCATGAACATATAATTGATAGGCTATTGCATTTGCAAATAAAAATAAATATATATGAAATTTTATTATGCGTATATGTAAATATTAACCTTACAGAACACACATTGGGCATAAGATAGTATCTATGCTAATAATGTTTTGTATTCTGAGATATGTATACGTTTCTTTAATAAAATACTTTAAACGGTTAATATCGATAAAAAATATTCCTTGGGATCTTGACGATTAGTTTCCACGTGAAAACTAATCAAATAATCGAACCGAAGAGATGGGGATAATAGACCTGTCGGGTTAGATATAGTTTTAATGGAAAATTGAACTCATTGTTAGTAAATCGCAAAGGAATTTAGTTCTATCGCCGCGGGTCACGACAAAGGCAATCTTTTAAAAAATAACGGTCATAATTGGGATTTTACAGCGAGTTCTCTCTATTTCAATTATTGCAATATTTTTTAACTGATAAAAGGTTGAACGATATGGCGTATACAAAAGCAGAGTGGAATGAATTGATCGATCCAAATCCTTACAAAAAGAAAAAAAAGAATTGAAACTGGAATTAAAATGGTAGTTTAGAGAGGTGTCAGAGAAAATGTCATGGAAAACGACAGTCGACCCATTGATTTAAAATAAACGGAGATATTAATTTTCGAAAATTTACGAGCTGCATACATCATCCAAATTTGTTTCGAGATTTCATAATATTCCCGCCTTTTTCTTGCTGTGTATCGTCGACACGTTGCTGTTGGAAACATTTTGCTTGGTGCGGTTCCAACGCAAACCCAAAAACCAATCTACAAGTGTCGATAATTGCAATAGACAAAGTCCGTATTCGTCACCGTGTTTTTCACGAATCCCAATAAGAAAAGCGTACGCGAATCGATTGATCGCTCTCTCGGTCAGGATATTTTATCGTACGATGTGTGAGAGCAACGCTCCGGATGCCTACGAAAGTGCAATAACGATGATTTGGGACAACTACTGGCCGAGAATTCAGCACGGACGCAAAAACAACTTGCGAAGCAGTTAGGAGTAACACAACGAGACCATTTCAAGTCGCCTACGCGAGATGGGAACGATTCGGAAAGAAGGAAGATGGGTGTTTTGTGAAATTGCTGCACGATATCGTCAGATCACACGTTGCTTCTGATAAAAAGATATCGCACTGAGTCTTGGACGAGGAACTACGTAACATACGGCATGTTCACCTGACGTTTCTTCGTTACGACCTGTTTCTGTCGATGCAGCACGGTTTGTCGGATATGCACCTTCGTTCGACCGATGAAGTCCGGAATAAATGGCTGGACAACTTGATCGTGGCAAAAGACACGGCATTCCTTCGAAGTGGAATTCATCGGCTGCCTGATAGATGGCTCGATAGAATCGGCTTATTTCATGGAAGATGATAGCTATTATTTTGAACAAAATATCCGCCTTATCTTTTTTTAAAATAAACCTCGAATTTCCCCGAGGAACTTGAGTTATTCCTTTATATATCTAATACATTATACGAACAAGATTTAAAATTACAGATCATTTTAGCGCGCAAAGGGCGACCCTTAAGTGGGCTAATTGCCTAATAGCACGAAAAACACAGTCTCCTCGTGTCATGGTCGTATCGCAACAGGAAGCGGAAGGGATTGCTGTTGGCCTGTGTCGTCTACATGCTGACACGTGTATATGTGTTTGTATTGTACGCTAGGTACCTCGATCACAAAATTATCGTTATCGCTATCAGTTGGTTCATTCGGAAAGGCCCGGCAGACGGTAAAGGAAAGTGTCTGGAGTGATAAGAGTTTTTATGCTCAATTGCCATTGGAAAAGATGAAGCGATAGGAAAGTCGTGTTGACGAAGTAGATTAAGAACCTACTATATATAGATGCAAATTTATCTAGAATAAATCAACCGATCAACGTATCGGACCGTTTATTTATTTATATATTTATTTACACATATATATAATGTGTATTCTGCAGAATGCAAACTTTCGAGGGAAGGAAATTCGATAAAGTTCTTTTTGACTTTTCTTTCGAGTACTTCAACGTATGTTGCAGATTGTCATTTAGCGACATCCGAGATACGTCATGAGATGTTATATATCGAAATGAACTCGAATGTTCTCCTTTTCGGACTCCTTCAAGCATTGATCTTGCCATATCTTTGTAAGTCTCAATTTTTCAGCGCAATGATTTGTTTGAAAAGATTTGTTCTCCTAGGATAAAAAAAAATCGTTTTTGCAAGTAAGGCGACGCATCTACGCAGTACGCATTAAACGCATTTGCAATGCCTACTACCACTTAAACGCTCTTATAGTAGATATACGTATACATTATAAATACTTTGTGCATCTTTCCTTCGTCGTTCGCAGAAGAATGTTGCAAGTTTATATCGATCCTTCGCGTAGTAAAAATACTTCATCGGCTAGTGATAATTTATTTTCATCGGAAAACTACACGAACCACGCAAAATGTAAGACGCGACATTTCACGAGCGGTTGAGCGCACATCGCCGCATTCATAAAATATTTTAAAAATATTTTTTCAAAGCATTTAATATTTAATCTTCCACTATATTTTTTTTTTTAATTACGATTTAATTAAGGAAGACCGGAATCGTTACAATGTTGTAATCCGCGTTGCACACGTTCGCATTACATAAGCACGACGTTGCATATTGACAAATCAGGCCAGTTATGGCTCGGCTTAATTAAGTTAATTAATTGTTGATTGCATTTCATCCTGGAGTAAGCGACCGTATTTTTATAGAGACCAGATTAAACGTTAGTTTATTAATGTGACAACTGTTTTTAACACTGTGTAAATAATTTAAAAAAACATCGTATGAATCGATTAATGTATGCAATGTTGCATTTTAGTCTCGTCTTGGATCGATGAAAAATGTAATAAATGCAGTCGTTGTTATTGAAAAGTTGTTCACAGAAGAAAAATGTGTAAATTGTATTGTTATATAATATCGAACGTAAATTGTTATATACCGCGAAAAGTATAGTTGAGCGGCAGTTATACGTGTAGGATAAGAATGTTCAGAATGTTAACCTTGACGGCATGTTCAAAGTCATCGGGATCGGCGAGGCGTCCCCTATTCTGCATAATTACCAATATTTTATGATAGTAATGAATAATACATATATTCATGAAACAGGATATGGTTGATTGCAACTAACGCAACACTAAGGATCTATTATCACGATCTTTTTATTGAAATGTAATTTCGGCCTGTCTGTGCTCGTAAATTAAGTACTCCGTGCTTATACGTATAAGTCATCGGCATTTTATGTATTTATAGGAAAGTTAAAGTTGCAAACACGCGCGTGGTTTGTAAAATTACATGAAACATTTCAAGCAGAATACTTACTTGGTTATAATATTTACTAAATGTAGATTCTCCTTTTTTTACTTGAATTCATAACAATTCGCAGTCTAGTCATCATTGTCAATTTTTAGCAAAACGTTTGTCAAGTTTCTAAGAGCATTTGACGCAATTGAATTTTTATATGGAGACGTTGCCTCAAAATTCAAAATTATTACGATTCGTAACGTTATACCGATTATTTTAACCCATGACGTTACGTTTAAAATATTCTTTTATATGTATATCTCTTACGTATCTACATCGAAACTCGCAATTCTGTTTGGTTATCACGATCCTCCTGAAAACGATGACAGTTGCAATATGAATAAAGAGGAAACGACTGCTACAGATGCGAGAGAATAAACGGCACTTGCGCTTTAAAAAAAAAATTTCCTGTCGTTAAAACTTTCCGTCGTCCAACAGCTTTGAATAAACTGCGGACTTTTTATGCAAAGTTATGGACATAATAGTTAAAGAAATGGAACTTACCTAATAAGCAGTATACTTTTATATATTATATGCACTCTGCGGAACTTACGGCGAGTTCGGTGCTCTTGGAGGTTCCCAAATACCTCGTGTATCTCACGAGATATCCGTGTAATCTTCGTCTATTTTGTTGTCTCACGAGCAACCCGGGTATCTCGTCGATCGGAGATCTGAGCCAGGCTACCCGAATGTACATACACGTCGACCTGGTCGGACCCGACTCAGTCGGGTTCCCCCGTATATTCCAACTTTTTAACATAATACAGAGACTACAGAGCCAAGACCCGGCAGGATTAAAGTATAGGGGAAACGTTTCCTGTTGGTACGACTTTGTAGCGAACAACCGCGTGGCAGGAGTGGAGGGTAGTAGGAATGCCAGAAAATTTCCTCGAAGAAACGAACGGTTCAAAAATAATCCAAGTTTTCCTTTGAAATTATTTTTGTAAAGTGACAACCAGAATTGCCGTAGGTCGGGTGGATCTGTATACTACCATATGTATACCACTACCACTTGTGCACACCATATCTTATCTATGTAAGGAAGTGACGTCATATACGACCAATGCGACGCTACGACAGATTAGTATCATCTATCCACCAGATGTTCAAGTAACTATCGCAACGACCAAAATTAGTACCGCTTTTGGCTAGATAAATCTCAGATTGTCATTTTTATTTAACGATAGTCGTTCGTGCAATTATTTTTGGACCGTTCGTCTCTTCAAAGAGATTCTTTCAGATTCGTATTCCTTTTGATCTTCGCTCGTTCCCACACACACACAGCTATACGTGTAAGTCATACATATAAAAAGCTACTCAAACCTGTACCGATCACGTCTATGTATGTTTGTATTTGTATCAATCTCAGGCCCGACCTGGGATTAAATCTTCGAAGCAATCAACGTAATTACTCTTATTTTATATCAAAACAAAAACTCGAGCGAATCGTTAGCAAGACAGCATTGTCGCTGTCTTTTTCACTCGTTCTTCTCGCGTTCCACTTCCTTTTTTCTCACTTTCTTTTCTAACATTTCATATTTTTGTCACTGTTATCCATCAGCTCTCCTGCACCGAGCTGTCTTCTCTTGTTATTTGACATATTGTCATCACCCATCATGCGGATTCTCCTTATGTATGTCCTACGCGTCCTTCGCTCTTGATTCATCCAACCTCTACTGGTCTTCCATTCGTTTTCTAATTGAAGCTTTGCCAACATCTTTAGTTCCTCTGCTTTGCTTTCCTCTCGTAGGTGCTTTGGTGTCCGAATCGTACATTTTGCTCCAATTTCTTTCGTACTCCCTTTACAGAAACTTCTTCCCGATTTCCTTTCATGATTTTGTTGGCTCGTAAAAGTTGGCGGCGTGTTAAAGCGTTTAGGATTTCCTTGCTTCGTTCTTTCTCTCTTTTTTCACGCGCTAGGAATGCTTATCTCCCACCAATTGGCGTCATATTTCAAGGATTAAATTTCATTCTCGCAGTTCTCTCGCATCATCCGTTTCATTGCATCACTCGAGCGAAACGAATTCGCAAATTTAGAACTCGTTACACACATGTTTCCCTTGCTATCGGCTTTTCAGCTAACAAAACGTGGGATATTCTACAAACGTAGAATCTTTTTAATCGAAATCGGCGTTACTTTATCTTGTTTTTTTTTATTGCTACGTTTATCTTTGTTTTATTTCCAGTGCAATGTTCGTAACTGAGATTACGTAATAAATACGTTAATTGCGTAATATTAATTCTTACGTTCGTTTTAATTTAAGTTGTCTTTCTTTTAACACGCAATACTTTTTCTTATCCTCGTTGATCGGTTAATTGTATTTTAGGATTTATCGTATCATGTATCGTCGAGATGCAGTAACTTTGACTCAATAACATCGATTTGCGTGGTGATGAAATTAGTTTGACGGTTCGTACGATCTGATGATCCGCGTCGACGCTGGTTAACGAATTGCAAACACGTAATTTGCGTAAACGTTTAATCTTGCGTTTCCTCTCCACTCTTTCGCTACGTCATTAACTTGACAGTTCTATGGTCTGATGCAATTTATAAGGAGAACACTTTTCTTTTTCAATTTTTCCCATCAGCCACTTTGCGCTATTCTTGCCCGCGCACCTGCAGGTTTTACGAGCCCGCGTCACTCGCTCGCGTCATTAGCTCGCTCTCGGGCCTCCGTTTTCTTCTCTCATTTTTATTCTCACTTTCGCATAGCAAACAGGCTATGTATGGATTTATTGCTCTCGCGATATCGTTATCACGAATTTATAAATTGTTTTTCACGACGCAATATTCGGTTAGGTATTCTTCGTTTGATTCAAAAAATAGTTTCTTTCGATTCTACCTCATCGAATATGCGTGCCACGTATTCGCTTTAAATATACGTTCATCTACACGATATGAATTAATTAGGAAGTCGATGTAATGTTTCGATAGATAACATTGATTTGGAAGATACATCGACCTGTAGATTTACGAGCCTTTTCTAGGTAAAAATCGTGCTGCGAAAGGAATATACAAAAAGATTACCATTTTTGGATCTCCTTGCGAACGAAAAATTCTTGAAAGACATTTAAGAGCATCTCTCAAGCAACAAAATAATAGAACTTGTCCCAAATGTGATTGGAACGTCGAAAAGAAAGGAGAGCGAAGACGAAAAAGTTGGGCTGTCAAATTTAACCGTACGGTACATTTGATCTTTGTTCTTTCCAAATTCTGACTCTCCTACTACGGAGTAATTATTCACAGACGTATATCGACGTACTAATTGTACAGAAATTCTGCTGATAAGTCGATGGACGTTTGAAATCGAGCAAATCCGACCACCGGATTATCGCTAGGTGAAAACAATAGCCAACAACGCGCTCGCCGAGTTATATCCGTATTTGTATATACTCGGTGTTACGAACGAACTGCACTCGGTCTAGGAACAGAATTAACGTAAGATTCCCGAGTATGAAGTAATTACGAAGCGCGCGGAACAGATCGGAGATAATCAGAGATATTGTTAGTCGGAGGACGTAAATAGACGAGTCTTTCCTGTATCGCACCTGTTGGCTTGGAAATTTGGAATGGAAACTTGGAATATCAAATTACGGTATCGTCGGATTTCATTGGTCAGAAAAAATATCAAATCGAAATACAACCGAACAATGGCTCTGATTAAAATAAAATTGCATTCTAGGCATTCGAATAATTTCAAATATTTTGTTCGCGTATTAATCGATAAGAGCAAAACCCGATTGAAAGCCATTATAGCGTACGCATGACGCGTAAAGTTGGCGAATGCGTCGTTAGTCGCTGTTCGCCCGGAGCAACGATCGTGTGATATTTGGCATTCGCTCGATTCCAAATATCGATCGAATGGAAAAATTATTTCGTCGATGGATGGTACGCGAAGAGGACGAGGATCGAGCGTAACGCGTGGCTAACATAAATTTCTGATAAACGGTACCAAAGAGAATAACGCAAGGAGGTGCAAAAGTGGCCACTTTTTAAACATTCTCCTTTCGTTTCGATATTTCATCGATTGAGGTCAAGGCAGTACTTGTTGAATCACTGTACGGTTGACCTGTAGGTTAGTCATTGCGTTGCAGCAGATTGAGTTGTACGTTATTGATTTTCTTTTAGTTTCATCAAATGGTGTAATATGTAATTTAAATACGGAGCTCCGTTCAGCGAATTATACATCAAAAAGGTAAAAGAAAGGTACGTTCGCTATTCATACAAATATTTGAATGATAAAATTTGAAAAAGATCGAATGCAATGTTTGAGGAAAATCCTTAGAATTTGCAAATTATTCATACTGTCTGCCTATGGCAAATAAATTTATTGAAAATAATATTTCTTTTTGCAATATCGAATGTCGATTACGTAGCTGGTAAAAATGTTGACTGCGTGAAAAATGGCGTTGACAGGTTTGCCTTCCGAAAGGCTGGTGTATGCTCTTAAAATAATTTAAGGCTGCCGTAATTAGAGTTGAAACATGACATGTACATTCCTGTTTCATTTTTTCAATTGCTCCTTTGAAGAAGTTACAGCGGTATTCTCTATGTACGTAGAAAGAAGCCGTATAAATATTATCATGTCACCCCAGAATTGCAATATTGTCAAACGACTGTGCAACGAATTGAAACGTCGATCACGCCTCGTTGAAGTCGTCTCTCCTTGTCATCAACAGGTTTCCTTGACACGTCACTTATTCTATTTTATCTTATCGTGCCGGTGACAAATATTTTCTTGCTTTGTACACTCTTTATTGCAGCTATTTGTATGGAATGATTGCCGAGAAATAATTTTCTGTTATTTTTTGAAACCATCCGCTTACCTTAGTGACTATGTACAATTATGTGAAATCCAAAGATACATAAATACATAGAATACACCCGATAAGCAGAAACATATGAAATATACAAAGTATAGCTCTCTTTATCGTATTTAATAGGTAAAAGTTCTTGCTTGGGTCTTATTCTTTTTATCGCAGTGGTATAGTTTATTTTTCAGCTTCTCAGCCATAGAAGGAATTCGGTTTACAATTATTTTTCTTATTGCCTCGCGTTCTCACCTAATCGTCTCACGCGTCTCACCTAATTTTGCTATTACGTATCTACCGTTTATCATCTATCGAACTATTAATTATCGGTAGTAATAGTAGTAGAAGAAGAAAGTAAATCGTAACTACATCGTATATTTACGCTCAACTTAGGATCATTTTTGTACCTTTAACGCTATGAACGATTTCCAATAGCGAAGTAATATTAGAAGGACAAAAGTTGTACCTAATATGGAACGAGTACAAAAATATGGAATACTAACGTTAGGTGGTATATTTTTATAGAAAATAAACAAAAGATGGTTCTAGTCTTTTTATTTTATTCTTCCGTGGTAATAAAGTCACATTTTCGAAGAATTGTATCATAAAATAGCTATTTGCAGTAGTCGCAAATCCAGATATCGAATTCAGCAGCCACACACTCGTGATCGCTTGAAAGTGCCTTGCTGTTTCGCGGCAGCCCATTTTCTTTTCTCGAATCATTTTTATGATTCGGGTCATCGTTTCGCCGTCCCACAGTTTTCTTTTTTGTCGATTTCGCTTCCTGCGGGAAAGGGGACATCCTGGTATCTTATAAATAAAACAACCTATAAAAAGAAAGTAATGCTAACACGGAATATTGTATAATTCGACCACTACAAGATGCGCATATTTGAAATTTTAAGTAATTTTAAATAATAAATTTTAAACACGCACGAATAAGTGCGGTATAATAATAAAAAGAAAAAGAAGGAACACGTCAAACTCACCGTCAAGTAAAACGATCCTGCTACGACGTAGACGCGCGCTCGTTCGATTTATTTCGTAAATTTATCGAGAATCTCTCTATTAACAGTTATCTAATATATTTATTAAAATGTAGACGAGTATTATTGCATAATACTAAAACTAAACACTCGTCTTTTTAGTCTATTTATATATATATTATAGCTCGGAACAAGAGAAAAACATTTAACCTATTTCTTTAATGAAAAACTAAAAGTTTGCATATTCATGATTTTGGTATAAAAGAGAGGATATGTTGACGTTATTTAGAAAACGTTGAATACGTATCTGCAGTATATTTGTATAATATCGTAGATACAGTGGTGGACAAAAGAAAGTTTATGGAATATAAGCGCGGCCTCAGACCATCCATATAAATTGTCAATATTTCAAGGTTCTCGACTAAAAGGATCAACATGCATGGTCAATATTTATTGAAAACCCGCATTTTCGTTGAGAACCTTGAAATATTGATAATGGAACGATAATCCGTTTAAATTGCGATAACAATCGTGGCCATGAATCCCAAAACAGCGCAACAAGTCGATCGATCAGTATTTCGAGAAAATCAATCTCTCCTGTTCATCTTCTTTCGTTCGTTGTTGATTTCGTTGATTTTTTGCTTTGAGCCTCGATTTTACGTATACTCTTCAATCATATTCTTCGTAAGAAGCTGCGTAAAACCCGTGCTATTTTCGAAATCATTGAGTAATTTATTACGGTACTTTTAGCCTATATATTTAAAAAAATAGTTGAACCAAAAGAAACATATCATTCGTAGATTTTCCAATAGATCCATATTTCTGTAGTAAGTTTTCACGGACGATGATTTAGATTCACCGATGACAATTACAACTTCTTTATGTCCTGGCACCTTGCACCGAACAGATCTCATCGCTATGATCCCGTTTTATGCACCGAAGGTTGAAATCGATGTTTCCTTCGGATTGGAACGACCGCGTGATTAGTCGACGCTTGGACGTGCTTGCGGTTATAATATCTTTTCTGTATTCAAAAACCGCGCCTTTCAAGGATTTGTGATAGTTTATATATCACCGTCGTTGGAAAACACGCGAAGGATGAAATTTTGCATTGTTTAAAACGTTAATGGCTAGATCCCAGCTAGATCCGAGTAAACTGAAAACAGCTATGACAATAACTCGTGTAGTGTCAGCTAATATAGCACGCTAGCAAGACACCGTTGTTTTCCGAAACAGATTTACATTCAATAAGAGCGACGAGTAAATATATCACAGAACGCACGACTGTTGCAGATATGGTAAAAAATAAAATGTATAAAAGTTGCTAAAGTTCATATGGTATCAATTTCAAACCTTCTATCCGTCACTGTACTTAAAGTGCCTCGATATCTTTGATGAAAAGCGCTAATTGTGAAATATTAAATAGTAATTTAACAATAAGACAGAGTAATGGAAACAGCTCGTTAATTTGGAAAATTTTTCTTAAATATATTCGATACAGCTTACATTCTCCTCTAAATAGGATTATACAAATGTTGAACGATATTTAATTCGTATCGTCGTATCGTTGTTCGCGTAATTTTCGTGTTTTTCAAGTTCCTCCAGCGAAGCCGGAAGAGAAAATTTGCTGCTAACTTTGTTCCGCAAAATAAACCATAATGCTATGTATGCTTGGATAGGAAAATTCAAGATTTTTGTTACCGATGTACCAGCTGGATGGGCACTAGTAATTTGGCCTCTTTCAAAGCCTGCAAAGCTACGTTTACACTAGTTGATTATAAAAACGCTGTTTGCATTATTCCAGTTGCAATCCACTGCTGGATAGGATCAGTGGTCTGGAATGCTTTTGGAGTAACGTAGACCCGTTTTAAGATCCGACATATAGTACAATGAATGCAACAGTACGCTGCTAATAAACAAACTAAAGTTCGTAAACGATCGCGTAGCGTATATTAATCGGAATTTGAACAATTTGTCGACCAAACATTTTCAGCTACGCACTAAGCGGAAGATGCATGACATGTAAGACGTGTTTTCCTTATTTTGTTCAACAAATATACGTACGTAAAAAATGGCATTGAAACGTATCAAATTGCAATCAGAGAAACTAACTAAATTATTACGTCTTTTACGCGGTAAACATTTTCACGCTATTTCGATTGCGCGCGTATGTTCCACGCATAGATGTCCACTTCGCCGGAAGTTTCGCTTCGTTGCACCGTTTCCGGTTATCCGTAGGTATCTGAAAATAAATTTATGCTACACGGAGCGTCGTTTCTTAGCTTTTCCAACTGCATATTTATGCTATTGTACCATTCTTGTTCGAGAGACAGGATCGGAGTTTACGTTAGTTGGTTGAATTCCAAGCAGATACGACTTCAATTTTTTCTACGCCTATGAGGATTTTCTTTCTCGACTCGAGACACCTTACGATACATTCTCACGATTGTTCTAGAAATGGAAAATTTCCAACGTTTAGATTAAATAAACGAACGCGTACGACTCTTTCGATTGTTAGAATTATTTCTACGAGTTCCTTCGCGGTTTTTCTTCGTATTTTGACAACGACGCATTGTACTTGATATTTCTTTATTATACAGGCTGTATCAGCTAAACGAGATCACCGAAGTATCTGTCTTATCTACAATTGTATGAAAAACATACTAACGGGGGGAGGAGATGAGTATCGGTGACTATAATTACATGTATTCTATAGACGAATAAATATTTAAATAGCACTCGCATGCTTAACACGTTCAACGCGGAAGGATCTCTACGATTTCTACTTTCCATATCGAAAAAGACTGAAAACAAGTTTCTTCGCGTGGTTGCATTTGAAAAATGGCTAAAACGTAGGTCGGATTGTTGAAAAATATATAAATATCGATGCACGCATCGTCGACTTCCCACTGAACGTATCACCTCGGTACGGTTATTTCAGTCAGTGCTGTTAATTAGTAGATAATTATCGTTACTCGGTTAAGGAGTTGGTCCAGTTTCGTATAAATCTATAGGCGGTGCAAATGATCCACTTCTTTCGGGAAACTCAAACTGTTTTTATATCGCGTTCTGCTAGTTGGAAATGACATTTTTATTATTCTGACGCAGAATGGAGGCGTTTGTACTTGTTCAGTCGGTCGTGGAAAGTATCTTTGTCACCGGTCGTCGTCTTTACCGAGAAATTATATTCGCAGAAGTACAAGTTGGGCTATACGTTGCGACTTGCTGCAAGATAAATCTTCCAAGACCAGCGCGATACGCAACTTCGCTTTAATTGGTCGTTGATCCGCGTTGAAATACTTTGTTAGACGTAGCGAATGAGTGAAATATGTTCTACTATCTTCGAAGATTATTTATCTGCGCTTAGAATGTGATTTACTTCTACAAATTGTATTTGCTTTCTGGTTTTCCTATCTCTCTTACGTTTAGGAAAACACAGTGCATGCGATTCAACAGAGCTCTTATCAATATTTGTAGTAGATTTTACTGTTATACTATGCTTCTCCATTTATATGTTTTGATATAATATCGTCTATGAGGATAAAGAAAATTTTAGAACTACGTACAATGGCCGACGAAAGTATTCGAACATTTTTACGAATATGCAAAAGTCTTTGAAATTTCTATAGCCCTGCAATGAGACACGGTTATCGTAATTGTAATAGCAAGATGTGAAATCGATCCGAAATTGTATGCAGAGATACGAGAAATTGATTGCAAACATACGCTTGGTGAAAAATTGACATACAGCGTGAATAGTGGTCTGAAACATACAATTAGCGTTAAAAATGGTCCGACAAAATGCAGCGAATAGTCGAGTGACCAGATACTTTGCTAATCTCTGTGAAATACGTGCTTGTAATAAATCTCTTGTAACTTGGAAACTATGTTTTCAGACACGTATCAAACATTAGAAATATAGTCGAAATATTCGTGTCAATGCTAATGAAGTTTTAAAATGTTTTGTATAACATATACGTAAAAAATTTCTGGTTAAATTTTAATCGATCGCAGTATTTGAAATATTTCAACGACCGCGTGGTCGCGTTTATTTTCAACTCGAAATAACACGGACTTTATCTTTTATTTACAGGTGAGTCCTGCACTGTTGTTGAGAGGTGCTGCTTCGAAACGATAAGTTTGCGAGAGTTTATACGCGAGATCTACAAGGCTTATGCATTGAGGGTAAAGTATTCTGTTTGTATGTTTACATACGTATATTAAAAACGTGCCGTGTTACAAATCAATAAATGTCTGTTTTACGTTTGTCAGTGTAAACAACGCGAATGCCATTTTTACGCGAAAGAGTATGGGAGAGAACACGAAAATCTGCGTTGAGAACAGAATTACAGCAGAACTCTGTTTATACGAAGCTGTTGCGAGACAAGTAGATTCCTACGATCGGATCGTTTCTACAATAACGATCCGCTTATTTTTCCCTAGCACCTATGATTTTTCGCTCAGTCGCTTCGCATTCATATAAGAAGATTCCACGAAACATTACCTCGACAATGTTGCAAACTCGTATCGGCTGCGAAGCACGAGAGTGTCACGTAAGGTGTTTACATATTACCTATTGTTGGCGAACAATTGTTGCTAAAAATACCTAAACACTAATATATTTGATTTCAAGTACGATAAAAAGAGAATGCAGTGGTATTCGGTGCTATAACCTTGCCATTTTTTAGAATTTCAAAGTAACAAAATACTTATATTCATACTGTGACGATACGACGATCCACGTACAACCGATCTTACGTCAACGGCAACAGTCTACCCGAACGCCTTCTAGCAACGACGATTCGCGTTTCTCCTCAAACTCTTTTCGTCAACCATCCAATTTGTTACAAAATCGCAGTTTACTACACTCGCACTACATAAGCAAACAGGTAGACCTCTTTGATCAATTGTAAAAAGTATCCGAGTTGTTCACACCCGTGCTCGTATTATCTGGTCATTTTCGTATAATTACCTTACGTTTCAGTATCTTGTAATTTGGATAATTTACCGACGAGTTATTCAGCGTTGTTAACGAACGGTGGAAACGAGCAAGCGATTAATGCTGTTATGGCGTCGTGATAACGAAGCGTGCATTCGTACTGTTAGGTATCGAGAGACAATAACGTTGCGTTTCGGTCGATCATTCGTAAATGAGAGTTCCGCGAGAGAGGATATTTGGTCGAGTAAAAAGCAATAGCCTCGGCGCGCATACGCGGACGTTTTATTACGTCAAGCATACGTGCATAGCATATCGCGGAAAGGCGGCTTACTCTCTCGAGTCAGCCATCAATTATTCGATATGCGCTGCCTTCTCCGGCTGCGTCACTCGCCATGAACGCTTCTTACTCTTCTTAATCACCGTAGGGTAGGTCAGTGCACCTGGCGAAGATTTTACGGCCTTGCTCGACATGCCGTTTAATCGCCGTTGCTTTACGCGCAACCCAGACACTGCAACTCGGACGATCGATTAATCTCGTAACTAACGCCATCCAGCATCCTCTGCCTGGCCAACGATCCGATGCGAAACGAACTAAGCCTAGTCGAGCCAAACAAATCCACCGTTTTCGATACCACGGCGAAATTAATCGACCCGTGAGTCTTTCGCTTTGTGTCGTTTAATCTTTGATCCAACGCACGATACCCCGTAAATCAGCCCATAAATCGTTAACAAACGTGTTTGTAGTTTCGAGCAGAAAAATCTGAGAACAATTTCACCGCTGTAATTGATGGATAAATGGCGCGCTCTAGGAAACTGATTTCGGCCACGGATAATTAGATCTTTTACTCAAAGATATACCTATATTCTACGAAAATCTAATTTGTCTTGCGTCGTATCTTATAATTTTTGCTTCTTTTTTTCTAACAAAGACAAATGCTAATCGCCTTTACCGACTAATTTGCATGTAACAGGCATATGTACACTTTCGTCATTTCCTCGTTTTCAGTGGTGGAATTCTGGAGCGCATTTCACAACCGTTTAATTCGATCGACCAATTGATTCGCTCGTTGTCGATATATTTATCGTAGAACGGTAACGTGTCTTGTCTGGATCAAACCACATTTTCTTAGTTTGAGAGCTGCGCAAACAAGCAACAAAGATGAACGCGCGAGAATGTTGATCGGAAATTAAATAGAATGGAGATTCTGCTCATCCGTGGTATAGACGTCTAGGTGGTACACGGCTACGCTCTTCGATAAGCATAGGTTGTTAAAAGAAGAATAGTCTGGTATAGTTTGACATTTAATTGGGGGCTTTGCCGGCACTTATTTATGATGATGCAACTGCAGCGCCTAGAATGCGAACCATCGATGCCACAGGGCTTGCACGAAGCAAGTAGAGTGGAAGAAATTTCTCTGTGGAACTGAACGATCTGTGGTGCGCTCACGCGAACCATATTCGACCGAAATGGCATGTAACTTTCCACATTTGAGTGCCGAATTTTGATATCGCTTTGATTGCATCGGCAAACGAGCAAATCTTCGTCCATCTATGAACAAAATTTATAGATGAGGTAAAAGAAATTTGATCGCGAATAAAAATTGTAAATTTCCACGATCAGCGATTCTTGTTCGATTACGCGTACGTCGTGTCGCAGTCCTGCGAGAAAATGTCTCGTCTCGAAAATGTAAGTTGTCCAAAACTTAATTAAATCAGATTCGCGAACGAGAAGAATAATGCTCGTAAAACAGGATCAAGCACTTTGCATTTTTCATTTTTAGTTCTTCAGTCTGAAAAACCACGTTTGTAAGACACAGTACAGTGCCACATAAATCGGGAAAAGCGACGCAACTGCTCTCTGGCATTCGAGTTACGAAGATAAATGAAAGAGATTTTCATAATTGGCGGAGTAGCGATAACTGGAAAATTACATTTTCGAGGCTCTTTCACTTTCCTCGCAAGGCTGCGATGTGTCCAGATAAATCGATTTTACAGCCTCTTGAATCAGCGTAAAATCGTAACGAAGTCGTAACGTAACCCGAATGAAAATATTTGTAATAGCTTACTATACAATGTGTGCCACGCGACTAGGACAATTTATAGCTCTCAAACGGTAGGAAATAGAAACAGAATTTCATTAAGGAAAACTAAATAGTCTTGAACGATTCCACTGCTGGTGATACTTGGCAAATATCGAATGCTTTTCGTTGCTTTTATTTCCTAACTATTTTATCATAGCTCCTATCGTGAAGTAGTTATCGAGGACAAATTTGTTAGGCTTTTTCGATGAATGTAACGAATAGGTGTCCTAATATTTATGGCCTGCAGCGAGGATTTACTTTTATTGGGAAAATTATTGACGATATCTGTATGCGCTGATATACGGTGGCTGGTATACGGAAAGAAGTTTGTGAAATAAGAAGAGTAAAAGGACAAGAGTAATTTTACAAAATAATTTATATTTAATAAGAGCGATAGATATACTGCGTATCGCAAAGTAGGTTACCGTCAACGATATGCCAAACAATTTTTAGAACAGCAACTACCAAGATTCATAGTGTACCAATTTTTAACTTTCTTTTATTCGCTACCGTATATGTAATGGAAAAATGCAGAAGCTTTTAGCTTCGTTACAGTGATATTTAAAGTAGAAAACTAGAAAATGTGTGTTTGCGCGTGATAGTTGGAAAGTAATTCCATAATTTTTACAATTCTAATGGAAAAAAATAATTTCTACAACTTTAATAAGAGGAATTAATTTCGACGAAATACTTCTAGCAACGTGTATTTTATAAGATGATTAGTAGAAAAAATAGTATTTTCACTTTTCGACGTTATTTAAAGAAGATCGTCCTTCTACGAGCTATTTAATACAAACGTTGAAAGATTAATTACAAATTCTTGCACAAATAATTACTCGTTCCTCTTCGTGCTTCTTTAAAATAGAACAACAATCGATGCATTTATCCCTATAGAGGCGGAAAACGAGTCTCTCGAGAGTAGGCAATATATGTCAAGTGAGACTTTAAAATGCGTTTTTCAAGAATTGCAACGAGCGTGCAGAGTACGTGCACTAATGGCTATGATGAATTTTAAACAAATGAGCGTTAATAGAAGCAGCGAATTCGTAATTTCTTTACTTTCTAATCTTACTTAATAATCTTCTAATATTTACTTAGTAGTAATATATAATACTATATGTAAAATGGTACCATAATTGCAATCGATAGAACGTAGATTTTTATAGATTTATAAAAATATTCAAAGTATACCATTTTCTAAAGTACTTGGTGGTAAAACAACTTCTTACCGATGTTCGCTTTATTAATCGTTCTGAAAAACTGAATTTGCATAAAAATCCAGTCTGATAGACAATATCGATCTTTTCAAAGAAAATCCAATTTTAATTCAATGGAAACATCGAAGCCTCTAAGGATGTTGCTGTCTCCTACATCACCGGAGCTCTTTTTCTTTGCTCGTCTATGGTCGTTTTCTTCGCTCGTCTATGGTCGTTTTCTTCGCTTTCTCCCTCTTCTGCCTCTCCTTCTCTTCCACTTCCTTCTTCTTCTTTTCCCCTGCCTCGCGGCAACTTGGTTGTTGCCCTGCGAACGAACCCTCGGTCATCTTCTTTTTCACCGTTTTGCATTCCCCGAGCCCTGAGAACGCAAAGTCAGCGCACCTACACGATCCTTTTTCCACGTTAGACTTTTGACATACGATTTCCACCCTCCTATCTTAAGGTGCACAGTCCCTCAAAAGTATTCCGACGCTTGCTTATTTCTAACAAGCTATATTCTAATTACTATTCTACGATTCGATCGAACTGCCACATTTGTTTCTTAGGAATCAACGTAGCTGCGCATAATAGTAAAGGAAATTAGCCAAATATGGTATAGCGTGTCGTTTCTCGGATGTTATTCTTGCAAAATCAATCGCGATAAAAAAGTTTTATAGGTGTTCGATCGTACATTTACGCTCAACGTACTGTACGATCTACGCTCGACTTGTATGCTTTCCACGCTATGAATTTTCAATATCGAAGTAATGTCAGAAAGACAGAAAGTGTATCCAATGTGCGGTAGTTACCCGATTATGGAATATTGGCGTTGGGTACTATATCTTCATAGAAGACAGAAACAAAAGTTCTATTCGTCTTCCTTTACTCCTCTCTGGTAATAAAATCAAACTTTAAAAGAATCACATGAAAACGTAGCTGTTTAGAATAGCAGCAAAGTCAGATATCCACCAGTCTGCAGCAGCACATTCCTAAATATTTGAAAGTGGTTTGCTGCTCCGAGGTGGCCCATTTTCTTCGTCGCATAATTTTCTTTCTTGTGGATTTTTCCTCGTGCTGCGAGAGCAGCTAACCAGGCAACCTAATTCTTGTCTTTGGTTTATGGTTTGTATAAATTTCAGTTAGGCGTCGGTTTATCCGACCAACGGCGAACGCTAACACGTACGAAAATAACCAAAAGTTGTTCGGAATGATGCTCCCGGCAATATATTCAAAATCATCGAAACCCAGAGTTGTAGCAGCTTTCTAAATAATTACCCCGTCTTTTTCTTGAATGTTCAACGAATTTTTGTTACGACGTTTAAATTCATTGCCAATTCGTTGACAACTTCGAAGCATACGACGTGCGTTCGATTCGGCGCATGCTTTTAAGGCCCCTATGCACGTTGCAACTTGAACCACGATGCGGCACATGCATCAACACTTGGGCCCTACGCAGACGAGCGACTTCCGTCCGCGCGATATCGCCGCGATCATACGTCTTTCTTTGTTTTCCCGGTTAAGAACGACAAAGGCGGACGCACGATTAAGTTTCACGATACATGCCACATAGTTGTGTACATAGCGCAATGTACATAGTTCGATATCGGAGAATCGGCATCGCGAGCAACTTGTATCGGTGCACCGATCAGAATCGCCGTGTCTTAGTTAGTGGACGAGGCACGATTCGAACTCAGATTTCAAGTGTAAACACGTAGAAAGTAGCGCCGATACAGAATATAATTTACAGCAGAGTCTCATCGTTGTATTTTGTTTTTTAATCTTTTGGCGAACTTTATCCAACAGACGTTGAACAGCAGATTCTTCCACAGGCAAATAATTTCTACAATCGCTCGGTTCTTCCGTTTTTTAGTTCTTTCACTAACGTGGAATAGAAGAATCCGTTCGTCTCCATTAGCCATCTTGCTGCGTCTTTTTTAAAGTCTTTAATTTTATATCGTTTATAACCGACATTCCTATTATCGGTAATAACAATACCGGAATTGGGAAATGATCGGACATTTTGACACACGCTTCTCAGCGTTGGTATCGCGCCACAAGCTAGGAGGAATCGCTAACGCGGAGATAAATTGAAACTGATGCAGATTTCATGAAACCTAGGCGTCGATGCATGCGTCGCAACATGTTTCGTGTATAGGGGTCTTTAGATTATGCGCGGTATCGACTCGAGTATGGCGTGTGAACTGGAAATTCCAAAATTATGGAAAAGTATTTGACAATAATTCGTATTGAACGTACACACTCGGAAAATTTTAGAACAGTTACCGTAGTCGTTTCGAAAATGGACAAATTTAATGGACAAGATTGGTCGAATAATACGATATGGTGGAGTGAAACTTAATATTTTATACAACAAAAGTGTAACTGACGTATAAAACGTTAATACGATCTATTGTATAATATAATTTAGTCATTTAAGTAATTTAATCTTATCAAATATCAAGGCTTTTGAACGAGAATGCGTATATTAAGCTTGGCAAATTAAAGACGGTTATTGCGTGAAAATTCTTTGCTAGGATTAGCTTTAGGGTTAGGCGTTGAATCTTCTTTTCTTCCAGCGACTTAAATAGATATCGACGAAAGCGTTAAAGAGAACTTGAGTTTTGTCATCAATTAAGTCATTATCGATGACTAATTGCTGCTAAAAAAACGTTCAGATAGGAACTTTTTTTGGAGAGATAAGATTGAAGAATCATTTAACCCTCGGTTGATATCGTTATAGGTCATAGGTGGCCACAACAGTTTAGATTAGATCGCGTAATTTGTTATATTCACGCGGTAGTACTTCCTTATGCCGAAACATCCACTAACTAAACTACTAACGAAACTAAATGGAACGTTTTACGAATCGTTTTGATTATTAGGAAATAAACGGGACTCTAGAGGAAGATGAAATTTAGCTGTTTCGCGCGTAACATTTTCTGCAGCTTAATAGACGGGTCTACAAAGACTATACACTTTTGCAGTGGTTTGGTGCGTGAGATTCTCAGCCTCGTAAGAATCACTCCTATTTAACTAGCTTTTTCGTATACTTGAAAACATACTTTTTCAAAGATCATCTCTTACGACTTTTAATCAGCGTTTGACATAAATATGGAATTGTTCGTCGATAACTGGCACTTGTTGGCAATTTTCTGGGGTCCTCGTTGGCTCGTTTGGTCGAAGAAATTTTATACACGTAAATTGCAGAAAGGATTGTAATAGCCAGAAGCCTCGATACAGCGGAGAAATACAACTGTATTTATCGTTGCGTGATCTCGCTTCGACGCGTAAAGAACCCAGAACGTTAAATCGATCATTTCATCGCTCTCTATTCTTCCAATAAATTTATTGTTCCGATGCAGCCACTCTTACCATTGCAATTATCTTGCGTATCACGCGTACTATTGCCATCGGTGAATCGCATGCCAACGTGCAGTTACAGATGCTTAAGATCGTGTCACGTGACATAAATGCAACGTGCTTAATACGGTCCACACGCGTGCAGACACTGCAGGCGGTTTAATCGAACGCCTCGAACATCTCCTCGCGTTGACAGCGTTGAACGCGTACGAACTTACGGGACTGAGCAATCGAATCACACGCCTGTGCAAAACTCACCTACGCTCTATTTGGTTTTCCCCACTTTCCTTTCTCGCTTGTTCGCTGCAAGCTGCTTCCAAGCGAACCCTATTGCGTTTCATTTCGTTTCGACACTTCCCCGTATAATGTTACAATCCACGGAACACGAAACCACTTACTTTTGCAAATTGTACTCCGATAGGTCCAATCGCGTAAAAGTGGATATACAGCGACTACAATAGGCATTTGTATCGAATCCTACTTATTTTCCAGCGAAGCGTTTCATTATCGGATTCCACGTTCCATTTTCATAATTGTGTAAGTATCAAGTTTTCGTAATCGCGACGAGAGGCAGACAGATATTTAGACTTAACCAATTGGTATACACAAAAATAGATAAATATTCAGTTGCACGATAAATCGAAGAACGTTATGAAATTAAACGAATATTTAAATGTTTTCGTAAAAGGTATGAATTTATGGAGAAATAGGATAATTAACTAGGCTTCTTAATCGCAAATAGATGATGCGCTTTTTTAAGAAAACGTGAACAAAGCTGGAGAAACTGTTCGACGCTATCGAGTCGAAAATGATCGGAGGAACGCAGCCGACTTAAGACGCACATACACCTTATAGAAAGAGCAAGAAAAATGAACGAACGGTCGATGAATTTTACGAAAGAAGCTGATAAAGTATTTCAACGCTCGACCCTCTTAGGATCTTTCAACGAAACAGCTATAATTATAACGAAACAGTCAAGTGGAAGAAACGGGGGACAAGTTGTAACAACGTTTCTGTCGTTTCACTTTTCACCAAAGAAAATTTGTTTTCGATCGTTTGATGAACGGCTAACGACAGAGACGCGTAAACAGAGGGTTCAGAGTTGAGAAACCGCGGAATGGTATTCATAGATGGAGAAAATAAGGAAGATCGAAGGTCGCAAGGAGGTGAATAGACCTCCAGACGCGTCGCGTGCAGAGAGATAAAACAGCACCTACGCTATACATGCGGGTATTCTAAAAATACAGGTTTATTTTAACCGCGAGAGATGCGCCATGGTCTATCACGAAAACGAGATACACCCACCAACGTTCTAACGGCGTTTGCCATGTGATCGAAACAGCTGGTCGGTTATTTAAAGTTTGATCGTTCGAGTTGGATCGAATGTCTAGACGCTTTTCAGATGGAACCCTTTAAAACTCCCTATAAACGTGTAACTAGCAACGAGATCCGATACACTTGCACTTGCTCCGATTCTGTGCGTACACGGTGTCCCGCGGTGTAACGCGACTCGCTATTTTTCTCCCATTTGCGATCGTGTGACAAGAGCTTCGAATCGCATCCGTGTCGAGCGTACTAGAAACGAGGATAAAGAGAATTCCAAAAATATTCTGCTTTCATAGCGAAACCAAGGTCACCTCGGGTAACACAAACAGGACCGTATGTTGTTTATATCGCGAGACTGCGAGGCACTTTACGACAAAATCAAAAAGCATATTAGCCGATAGTTCTACCAGCTCAATGCCAAGTTTGCAGTACGACTCGCGTGCTTTTTATTTTAACGCTCGTTCGAATTGCATACCGCTTTTCTCGATACGACATTCTGCTCTCCTGCAAAAGTTTGATTGAAGTGCCTACGGCTTTACGGGCAGTTCTGAAATGCATCAGCGAGCGAAATATCGTCGTTTGTTATTGTTTTAAGCCGCTTCGACTGGAAAGATATTACCGACAGGGCTACGGAATTGCGAGGATAATAATTGTGAGAGCTGTGAGAAAATGGCGTAGGTTGACTTATAGTTTCAGATGGACTCCGAAACGCAAGAATACCTAATATCGAGTATTCGTTTTGCATATTTTGCGAATCTCGGCGATTCAGTGTTTATGTAGGTCTTAAAACCTCGATGAGTATTATTCGATGCTTTGTGAGCATTTACTTTTTTGTTCAAGCGGTATCACCGACGTAGAGTATTGGAAAAAGCCTGTGAAATTCGAATTACGACAAACTTGCCAAGTCTCATCGCTTTCGTGTCTGCTGTATACTCGCGAAGTGGCTGCCACTTGTTACGATACACTCTGTGTGTATATGTTACAGCTTCGACGCGATTCGAAGTGTTTGAGATATCATCGCCACTGTTTCGTGGATTTTTATGCATTTCTAACCCTCGAACGGCAGATGGTTTCAGCAACGTGCAGGGCGGATATCGAGCCCGGGCGCACCTGTAGCGAGACGTTGCTTTCAACGTTTTTCCAAACGAATATACATTAAAATCTGGTTGTATTTACAAAAATATATGTTTTTCCACTTGGAGCGACTGCAACTCGGATGCAACGTGCGTCCTGGTCCGAATCGACCCGACGTTCAATGAAACCAACTGCGCCAAAAAGGCTCCCTAATTGAGTAATACGTCGAAAAGTGGTCACACGGATCTCCGCTTCTATTCGACTCAAACTTTCAAAGTAACCATGGTCCTCATTTTCCTTTTGTCGCTTAATTATACGACCTTGAATTCTGAACAGTAACGACGTAGAAACTCATAAACGACGACACGTGCGGTATTCCTGGACTCGGCTACGTGCACGTACACGTATGTACATTGAATCGCTTCGCTTTTTGGTAGGAGGAACATTTCTACAGAAGCGCGATTCGATTTTTCGTTACTCGATAAATATAAATATAAATATAAAGTTGAATAAAAATTAGTAACGTTATCTATGGCATCGGTACGGTTTATACGCAAAGAATTTAAAATCTCTTCGTGTATCCATATTTCGTTTTCATGCAACCGCAGTTAATAATTTGAATTTGAATGTTTCGCCAGTCTGAATTATTTACATCACGTTTCGTGAAAATCGCAATTAATCGGCATTAAAAAAGCGAAGAAGGGAAGCATATTAATACGCGTAATAACGTTTCAACGCAAAATAATCCGTTTAAACTGCTCAGATATTGCAGCGCAATTCTAATCGCCGTTCAATGGCAACGCTAGCATTCCCCGTTTAATCGTTTCACGAGCAGAACGATTAATAAAGTCATACGATATTCCACGACTGGGAGATTTTTTAACATCATTTTCTAGGTTAATAAAGATCCCGATTAAATGTTATTTTATTTCGCGGAGCGCTATTCTACGAAACGAAATGTACCATTTTCCATCGAACCTTCTATTCCTGCATAGCCGAAGAGCGTCGATCAACTGTACAATTTAAATTAAACAAAAGGTTACGAATAATGGCGAAGTATTTATCATTTATCGACGAACAATTTGATCGACGTAGTTGGCCAGAAACTGCCTTAAACGTCGCTGATCCCACAGCCCAGCCCACACACTCGATAGTTTCATTTTCTGTCGCTATTTGATCTATCGAAATTCTCCGTTTGCCGATAGAAAGAATAAAGGTTTCTACATAATATAGAATAGGTTGTCCGATGGACGCGCGAATAAAGTCATTGGTTGTCAGTCAAGGACTCTACAGCTATGATATCGTGGTATTTCAGATTAGAAATAAAATTACCCCCTCGCACGAGAAGCGTGCATTCACGCCCGGTGTTTTACATGGGAATGGTTCGAACGTGTCCGAGCTGGTCCGGAAACGCGTGACGTATCGTACAGCCTACCGGTTTACAATGGAGGCAGGGGATCGTGGGTGCTGGTGGTAAGCGTTGCCGAGTGCGCACAGCACGCTGTATAAAAGTACGCTGCTCGTCAGCAAGGATACGTGTATATCGAACGGCCAAGGATGCCTATTGTTTCCGTCTCTATGTTTCTATAATAGAAACTATGCTTCTTTGAGAAAAAGTTATTAATTTCGTGCTGTCTTTTCAACCGTATATTTCTTGCGCGATATATAGAACGTCGATGAAAATGATTAAAAAACTTTCATTTGCTAAATATTATCCGCTTCGCTTTTCATATCATTTCGTTTTCGTTTTCTTTATAAACGCGTTAACACGCACGGTCTAGCGGTGAACGATGCCAACTTTTTACAAACTTGCATCATTATACATCTGTAAAGACAGGATCAATACGTTTATTTAGGACATCGTAAACGTTTACACAGGTATTCCGCTCGATCTTATTTCTTAAATTACTTCTTTTTTTAGCGTATACCTGTATTAAAAGTAGCGTCTCGCTTGAATTTCTGATAATAACATTTTAACACCTTGAAACGCTTTTTTGAATGCGAGATGAGATTCAGTGGAAAAAATATCTTTATTAAATATACTACGCACGAACCAGTTCCTCTGATTTAATAATGCGGTAGAGTTTTTATCTCATGATTATTATAACCTACAGATGGTGAATACACGATAACGCCACGTTGCTAGCCTTGTTATCAAAAACGGTTAACACATCGAGCGTCAGTCGCAATCGGTGACTCGCGCTCGCCTCTTTTCAAATTTTTTAAAACGATTAAAACGAGATAAGTTTTATGGACTAAACAATTTTCAACAACGCTAATGACACGTAGATATGGAAGATACGTGGAATATTTTACTGAAATGAAATGTTAGGGTGTAGCATATTTCAATCTATTGACTATTAAAGAAGAGCAGAAATTTTCAAAAACTTTCGCGTTTCTTGCCATGCACGTACCTCTCGATCTATTTCTCTAGGTACTTGCTACCTATTAACTATGGTAACTATCTTCCTAGGTAGTTTTTACCTTCGTCGAGACACTCGTGATAACGGGACGTCCGTTCTTGTATGCCCGCTTCGTAGAACGGTGGCGCCTAAGGTGGCACCCAGCTGATCGTAACTTCCTGAATTCCAGACTGTTTCAGACACAATTTCGCGGGCAGGTGATCGTAACGTTTGTGGGAAATGAATCGGAAGCGACGAAATTGATACAGCATCGTTTGGAATTTCGCAAGTTATGCTCAGGCTGGGTCCCACCTAGCGATGAGATCTAAAACAGTTGGAGTCGCTGCGAATCTGTTTCGCATATGCGACGACAATTTCGAATCGCTTGGGACAGTATTCGAAGCTTAGAGCTGTTGGTTCTTGCATCGTAACAGGTCTCGAGTCTTCAAAGTGTCTGTTGTCTTGCTCATGTTGGAGGTCTCGAAAGTCTTGATCATGTTGGAAGTCTCGGAGGTCTTGATCGTGTTCTGTCGTCAAATCCTTTGGGCCACTTTGTGCTTGTTTATCTTTCAATAAGATAAGCCGCGTACACCCTCCATTACGGTCTAAACGTCATTTCCACTCTGAAACTCTCAAGCCAAGAATATCGAATATCCTGCGTAACGACTTCGAAGACGATCAAGACTCGAGAGACTTCAAAGTTCAGAGACTCAAGACCTATCAAGATTCGAGACCGATCGAGACTTTTATCTCCAGTTTTAAGATACGAGAGTCGGTTCGAAGCGATTCAAATTTGCCGCCACATTCTAAGTGTCTCGTATCCCATTGCTATTAATAGATAGCATCGTTCCATGCAGCGGGAATAGAGAAACCGATGGCCTGTTGCGACAAGTATCTCAAAAAGTCTAAAACCTACGTAGCAAAGTAGTTCAAGATGCGTAGAATGCGACGAAGAAGAAAGGACTTGGCGATAAATTTCATTTTTTTCTTTAACGGCAACTCGAAATTCATTTGCTGGATACGCCTCGTAAAACATTCGCCCGACAGCCAACATGTACAGAATTTGCAACGAATTTTAATCGAGCAGCTTGAAATAACAAAAATATCTTTTCCAAAAGCACGATAAATACCACACACTGTGCTCTGTTTTATAATTCCCCGTATTTGGCTTGGCACGGATGACCGATTTAGCCTACGACTTGATAAAATTCATTTCTCTTCAGCTTCCAGTTTTATTATATGCGAGCTTTTTGTTTCAATTAGCCGGTTTGTCAATTAGCTAGTTCCGCGAAACACTAGGTGGGCGGGTGTCTGGAGTTTTCTTATCTCGTCTCTTTTTTACGTAGCATTGTTCACGTTCTCCGCGTTGAACGTCGGCGTGTGTGGCGCCAAGCATCCAGATACCCTTTCAAAGAAAGGAGAGAACAAATATACAGCGTCGTCCCCCATTTGTCCCTTTGTCCCTGAGGAAAGGCACAAGGCATTGCTTCTTTATTTGTTATACTTGTCTTTCGTACGATAGGTTTTACAAAATGGAAGTTAAGGCGTCTGTAAAATGTAACATATTCATAAACTATGAACGCCTAAGGTATTGAAAATCGAGCAACAAACGATAAATACGGATTTTCTAAGCGTTCGTAAAAAATTTCGGAAAAAGCTGAAGATTATCTTCGATTCATTTCCATTCCTTATTTTTTATGCATTTGTGGGGAATTAAAATATACCAAAATACAAAAACATATAGAGTATTCGAATTACGATATTCCTCGTAATATTTAATTATTATCAGTATTATTCGTAAAAATATAGATTTGCAAAAACATCTACAGTTTGCTGACAATCGATCATAGTACATACATAATTCTTATACGTTGTTCGTAATGTACGTTCAGAAAGAGCTACGATAAATAATGCGCATGTAGATTTTATGAGTTTTGCCTTCATAAAGAAGACGAGGCAAATGTCCAAAAGTCACAAACGTACAGTGGATACAACAAGTACCGGAACAGCGTCGTATTTATTACACCATTGACACGCTGATTAATTAGGTTCAAGGAAATTAAATTTCGCATCATTTGTTAGTACCCTCGTATCGCTACAAACGATTGATGTTACGAAAGTGAAATTAAAAATCTCATGGGGAGAAAACGATTCATGGAAAGCAGAGGTGTGTGCCAATACTTTTTGTAGCCACTGTACCAATTTATTTTCATGCTGTATACATTTTTCTTTTATGTACATATATATAGATTTAACGTCACGTTAAGCGCAAGGTTAGCAGCGAAGGAGTCGGACGTGCTTAAAATATCATGCCAATTGTTTTGTTTTCTTTGATGAATTTTAGCAGATCGTGGATTTTGTCCTTATCGATATTGTTGTTAATACACGGCTCGAATTCGTGCCTTATGCGATGTTATACCTCGGCCAGGATGAAACAAGGTGGACCGTTGTGAACGATATGGCATTAGGCCTCTAACTTGTAAGGTATCCGAAAACTCGGTCTACCGATGGGACACGTCAGTGGACAAAAATGACTCGGAAAATGAACGAGACGGATATCTGATGAGTCGGTGAAATAGTTGAGAACCTCGATGCGAGAATCGAACTCGCTAAAAGTCCTAAAGAAGAAACCGCTGATCGGACATGACTACGGCATCAAGATGATACCGCCTGCATTATGTATGTCGAAACGAGACTTCTTTATTTTAAATTCCCACATATGCACACGTACAATAATCGAACACCGGTTTCCCCTTTGGAGCATTCGAAGGGATAAAACCGACTACCAACAACGTATACGTTTTATTATACAGCGTAGTAGCCTAACCTCGAAGGGTATAAAGCTTCCGACTATCTCGTGTATTCGAGCGCCTCGCGAGATACCCGAGTAACCGGGTAACTTTTGTACGCTCGGCTGTCTCGGATGCTGAATTGAAATCGCTAGCTCTAGTACGTTCGAGAGGCCATCCCTGCTCCCAGTGTCATTTTCCATACAATCGTAAGATAAAGATAAGCTCGCCGAGCAGTACTGGCCGAAAAGTTGCATATACAGATAAGGTCGTATCGCTATATGGCAGTGACAGTGGCGATAGCGACTTCATCGATAGATGCAAGTGGGAGATTTTTGTCTGGTCTATTCGGTCGCGAGTGATAGCGACTTGATCTTTTCAGGGTCGTTAGACCACGGGGGTTATATCGTATTTTTGGAAGAACGAGTCACCGATGTTTTTAAAGTGGAAGGGTGCTGTTAGTCTCAACTTTCTTTCGCTGCCGCATTAATCGGCCTTTCGAGTCTATAATTAAGTGTTGCGTAAAAGAGATCATAAAATATTCATTCGAGTCGCAGAACGTGGTGGCCTGTTCAACGGCCTGGCCAAGCTTTTCGTTACCTGGGTCTCTGACGTGGCTTCGAATCCACGTTAGTTTGATTTTGTTGCGTCTATCGACGATTTTCTGACGGGTTCCGTAAATATGGAGAATATTTATTGTTATTTGTTATTCGTAATCGCGTTGCTCCGCGGCACAAGGATGACTTTCTTACGATCGCTACACTTAATCTACTTATCATCTACGATATGTTTCATGCTATACGTTTATTATCTCGATTATCGAAGAGCTTAAATTTGTCTTGAGCGTTCCTCTCTCGTGGGACGAACGCTTCTGTTGGCGATGCATGAGAGCGCCGGTTAAAAATACATTGACGTTGCTCGAAAAAAATTGCATGACACGGAAAAGGGCGGCGATACAAGGGTCATCCATAGAAGGGGCCTCCTGGTAAGAGGAGAAAACGTTCAGGCCTCCTCCACGTTGAAAGGAAGAGAGTGGTCTTTAACATGGACGAGGGGGCACATACGGTCGAAAAAATCTATGAAAATTTATGAGCTGTCTCGAATATCTTATTTCAAAGAATCTTTTGCGTTTCGTTGCATTATATTTATGCACTTTGAGCGAAGATTCGTTGATTCGACCCTTTTTCTTTCATTTTGAAATTAACTTTTTTCCTTGTCAAATAACCTTAAATTACGTCATCTCTTCTCATCTATTACGTTAACGTTTCAAGAATAAATTTTTACCTCGTTCAAAGGCAAACCGGATGTTTCATTTAACAACAAATTCAAGGAACATCGCAATGGAAATTTGTAAAATAATATTCAATCGATAAGCTGGATCTAGTCGGACGAGATAATCAATTTCGTATACAAATGTTTGCCGATTTGCTTTTCCCCGAACTTTTGTGTATCGAACAAACAAACCATATGCTACATATATGTCTAACGATATATATCGACCATATCTATCCACTTGCACTATTTCAAGGAACATTATACAGTATATTTTGTAATATATTTTATACATACTTTTTTATAGGTGAAGCTATCGACGAAAAGCAATTTTATTGTATAATTTTCCATTGGAATCTAAATATACAAACCAACACGAGACTTCCGGTGAATACAACTGTTTTATTTCGAGCTTCGACAGAATCAAATTTTTTAACTTTGTCTACTTTTCCAATTTTAATTTGGACGTAACTTTCTTTCATTTCTTTTTCTTTTTTTCTTTTTTTTTTTTTTTAAGTGGATGAATGAAAATTTTGTTTCGGCTAATCAGGAGAAATCGTGGACGAACGGACGCTGTCTGCTTTTTATCGAGATTTATTGCGCGTGTTTCGACGTTTAGAGTCGAAGGGAAAAAGTGACAAAGAAATATGTTGCATGACAGAAGGAGCGATGTGCGTCCAAAAGCCTTCCTCGATTCTATTACAACAAACGTAATAAACATGAATACGTCGATTCCGGGTCTATTAGTTCCCCCTGTCGATCAATCTGCTCTAAACTAAATTTAGCTATTGATTTATCCGCAGAACTCGCGAGTCGGCTATTCGTTCGAGTACGAACAAGCTGAAAGTGTGTGTGAATACATATTCGAAAGCAAATAATCTAGTTACTTCTGAATGATAAGTAACGAACAGTCAAATTGAATTATCAGAAACGTATTAAAATTATGGATCGAAGCGATATTTTCGTATACCACCGATCTGGTAGTCGCATTTGATATATTACACAGGGTGCTGCACGTAACTGCAGCCACTCTGATTGCTGCGTAAAAGTAACGATTTTAATAAAAAAAAAAACGTTTCACATCCTGTTTTCTTCTCCTTCGTTTCGGGCTTCTCCCATCGGTTTCTTCTTTTTTTCATGTTTTATTATAAATTCAGATTTGCGATGACTTGCGCTTGAGAGTTTACGTATTCCAGGTCGTTATCAGTCTCTACTTTTAAATCTCTTGCTGTCATTTTTTAGTACTTTAATAAAATCATGGAAGCAGTTTTTAGTTTGCGATTTGCTTTTGAAAAAGTAAACGTTTTTACTTGGTTCGAGTAATCATCTTTGACAGGTATTTACAGTTTCTCGTTAAAGCTACTCTCCTACCTACGTCCTCCGCGTAACTTTTGCTTTTCTTAAAAGCTCGTCGATGTACTTTTTCTTTTAAACGTGCTACGCTTTACTTTCCAGTCTTCCAGGTGCGTCTCTTCCTTGTACGGTACGTCCTTCGCTTTATTAAAGTCTACCAAAGCCTGGTTCATACTAGCGGCGAAAGATGTGGCCAGATCAGGATCAATGAAATTCCAGGATTTTACCAAGATATTCCCACTAAACGATCGGAAACAATCAAATCGCGTCACAGTTGCTCGTTCGAAGAAGGAACAATGTCGTTTTTCAGGCATACTTTAATAAAAAAAGAACACGCTAATTTATTATGAGGACGATATTGTATTTTGTGAGATGCGTCACACTATCTTTCGTAACCGGGATCGTGCGATACTCTGCAATTTCGTAGGAATTCCATTGAACGCTCGTTCTCCGTGTTTGTTTCCAACCGTTGATCGCTAACAAACCGACGCCACGGTTGATACATTTTTATTCGACTTGACCGAACCGTGCTTACCGTGAATGCTCTCGTTGGATTATGCAAAGGATTTTCAGTGTCTGACTCGATGTGATTTGACCGTACCGTGATCACCGGTGTGGATCAAGCTTAAGCGTGCAAGTCTTTGGTGCTATTCTTGAAGATTTCCATCTCCCTCCTGTGTCGCTAGACACTTCCCTGAATTAATTGGCTTTATTCTTAGTTTGCATATTTTTTCTTTCCGTTCTCCGATGACAGCTACTTCCTTTTCTCTATATATTTTGCAGCCTTTTCATCTTGCAGCGTTTTAAAACTTTTCTTCGATGCCCAGCCACTTGAAAATAGGTTTTACTTGAGGGAATATATTATGTATATTACGCTGGCGAGAATCTGTCCGTAATAGAAAATGTACAGGCGCTTAAAGAACAGAATCTGCACTTTCTTTCGTACGAAACTTTCGCTGTCTTTTTTTTTTTCTTTCTTTCTCTAACGATCGACGATTTGTCGATTCTTCTGTAAAAAAGAATTAATCATCTGGAATTATGTTCTCCTTAAAATCATTACTTGTGCAGTAATCGGGCGAATGCTTAAGGACGCTGAAACTGTGAAATTTTATTAAAAAGTTTGTCCGCGAACGAACGAGTGAAACACAATTTCAGAGTGGCGAGAAAACGACGAAAGAGGAAAAGGGGAGAAGCAGGTGTCATCAAAGTAAATAAATGGAAGCGAACAAATTTAGAGAAATTTCCTCAAGAGCGAAATTTGTTGGAATCAAATAAATTCGACTCGGCTCTTCCATCCCGTCTCTCGAGCTTCTGTTAATTAACGCGTGAAATTAGCGCGCGCAGTTCGTCGATACTTGGAACGTCGAGGAAATTTCGTTCGCGAAACGAAATTCGCGAGAAATTATATCTCAAAAAGTTTAAGAGGAAGCAGAAGTTTATTCTACGTCATCGTCGCGCATATTTTTATTACATCGACACTTGCTAACGTTTGTACGTGTTTCATCATTTCACTGTGAAGCTTATACGTTGTACGAGCACACCAAAAGCTACGATTTATTGCAACTTGTAACTACTACGACGATTATAAACGTTTACAACTTACGAGTTTAGTTATACAGGAGACGTATTACACGAGATCGCTTAAAAACATGTACCACAGGCTGAACAATGTGTAGCTGGCTAATTTTATCGTCAATAATTTGTAAACAAAATAACACAACAGTGTGTTAACACGTCGTTTACTAATACGCGGTGTCCGGATATGTATGTATAACCGTGAGTTTGTTCATTCATATGGCCACAGGTTATTCCCATCAAATTCCTGGAACTGCTGACTCGAGGCGAGCCTCGACGTTATCTATGATCCGCATCGACGTAATTCAATCCGATATCGAATTACGGAATTACCCGGAAGAAGAAAAATATTTGTTTTTCTTTTTTTTCCCTTTTTTTTTTAGTATGTTGTTACGAGACGATGGCCACCTTAATCGGGTTATTGAGACTCGCACAACCAAAGTGATACGAAACGTGGCTACACTTGACCAGCAGTTTTTTTAACCAAACTAAAGAAATACTTAAAATGTAATGGGCTGTAAGAGAAACGACCCGACTTTTGCGGTATTTTGTTACTCTGTTACTCTCTATCTATTTTATCTCGCTTCTGCCTACCTGCTTCTCGCGCTTATCTTCGATGCACGCACGATACAGCACGGTAGAGTGAACACGAGTCAGATAATTTGGCCCAATTCTTAGAAAGATCTTAACAATTTTTAAACGAGCTAAAGAAATATCTAACATGTGATTATGGCCTGACTCTACAGTATCTTAGCACACTCTACCTATTCTGCTTTATTCGCACTGCCTGTTTTTCGCTCTTACCCTTGATGCCTGCACGTCAGAATGAACAAAAGTAGAGTAACGTGGGTCGATTCTTGGAGAATCTTTCCAACAACGCATTTTCCGACGTAAGCATTTTTGTACAGAGAATAAGAATCTATTGGTGTAAAAGAAATATATGGAGTTTTATTTAAAAAAAAAAAACGATGACATTAAAATACCCTAGAAAAATGATCTTGAGAAAAAATTCTTTCCATAGCTACGTGTGCTCCTTGAAGTAGTTTAACTTTGTTCTGGGAAGATTTCTCAAACAATTATAAACGAGGCAGATATTTAGGTGATCTCGTTTACCTGAAACATCCTCTGTAGATATATATAATGATAAATTTAGAAATGTAGGTACATATTACGAGCCGTAGTTCTATTATTAACGATACATCCTCAAAGACTATCCTTACGATTAATCACATGACGATCGACAATTAGTTTCGGTAGCATGTGCATAATTGAATTAATTATCGTAATGAGCGGAGAAGTCGAAAAGTCGAGGTCAGCAACGAATCGCGAATACGTAAAGGCACGGGTAGTCTTCAAAAACAGATCGTTATCCGTGACTGGGATATAAAAATATGAAATAGCTATTAAAAAGTGCTGGCACATTCATAAATATTAATGTTCATGAGAACAGTATCGTCGTCGATGTACAACGATCGAATTTGACGACGGCGTGCATTTAGAACAGTGTTGGAAAAATATCGCCGTCGTTTTTCCGATGGACAAAATATATAATGGCCGAATTTAAAATAGCCTTTTACGTATCTGCCAAAGTAAATAGAGATAATTTCATAATTGGACAAAATGACGTTTAAGCTAAAATAGCTAGTGACGAGCGTATGAATTTATTTAAGTCGAAGTGATTAAATTTTAGGATTACTGCTGTATGGAAAAACCTCGCGCGCTTTACACCCACGTGTATATTGTATAAATCGATGTATACTCGCATTCGGTAATACGTAAATGATAGAAACGCCAATAACAGCGAAAAGAAAGAAAAATTTTGTTTGAACAGAAGCTTAAAAAGTGATAACGCATATACGATATTGCCTTCCGTGGAATGAGAGAAGTAAATCGATGGCAATAGTGTGAGAGTTGGAAGGAAGATAGCAAGGAGAACCGTATCGTTGTAATTACTTGTAAGTTAGTTAATTGTAGCCATAAAGTTATCGATTCGTCTAGGATACGAGTATTAGGCGTGAGGTTCGCCATATACTTGCCGCTCTCGCTTTCTCGTATCTTCTTATACCGTGGAACCTTCGGTATCCCAATTAACAGGAAGACGTAACTACTGTCGGGAATTTCCGGAGAATCCGCGTCTCTTTCTATAATTATTATTCTATGTATACTTCAAAATCAATAATACAATAATAATTATCGAACTACGTTGAATTACATTCCGTTTATGCGTCGAAGCATTTACTTGCGAGTCCTCTACCCAGGTACCCGGGTATCTCATGAGGTAGATGAGATAGTTGAGAACCTCGATGCGAGAAATCGCTGATCGGACGTCATTACGACATCAAGGTGATAACCGCCTGCATTGTGCGTCTCGATTCGTTTGAAACGAGATTTTTTTATTTAGATTCTCACATGCACAGACATAAAATGACGGGGCCGAAGCTGTCTTCTCCGTTGAAGCGTTTAAAAGCGACTGCCAACAACGTGCGCTTTGTATCGCGTAAGTAGCCTAACCAACCACGGATGGTATCAAATCGATCTTCGGATGACTCGCGAGATAGCCGGCTAATTTTGTGCATTTACGAATCTTCGAATTCTCCATAGATGTATAAAAGTTGTAGGCCGCTCTAGCATCGAATCGAAAACGGAAAGCGTCGACTTGTAAACTGTAAGGAAATCTTGTTCCCTCGGGCCTTTAAAGTTTGTTCGCATCTGTTCCCCTTGAGCGACTCCTTTTTTCCGCATCTCTTTGTTCCGTTACCTTCACGCTTCGCGTGTATAGACCAACGTTAAAAAGCGCGTACGCGTGAACAAGCGCGAACATAGGAACTCGCGCGTAAGCAGGACATGCATGCGGGTGAACCAACAACAATGTTCCCTCATGTTTCCGTATTATGTTTCTGTCGTCATTAAGAAAGCCTATGCTCCGCGTACTCTTTTCCCTTCTTCCGTTTCACCAAGCAGCATCGCAGAAACGAGCATCGCCGCTCAACGTCGCTTCTTCTTTCTATTTGTTAAACGCTTATGTCCAATCTATCGAACGATGATATTTAGCAACGATATTCTGAAAAACTAAGAGGATATAGCTCCTTTTGTGCTTTTTGTCGAATCAGATTCAGATTCAGATTCTTCCGTCTTATTTGATTTCGACTAACTTTCGTTTTAATTTTATTTGACTTTCTCTTGGTTTTAGTATACGATTATCGATAATTTCGACAAGTATCAAACGGATTTTCGTTCAATACAGCATTGGTTTGCAACGTGGCAAATCATTTACTAATAATAGTTTGTTTACCGCGAGAAAGTGACATAAATAAACGTAAATTCCAAGGGAATTCTTAAAAGATTGTAGCATTCGATATATTTTTCCTTGTCCTTCCACTTACGGAGTTGATCAATGTGTACTCTGATCAACGCGAGTAGAACTTTGAGAATCTTAAAATTTTACCATCCACCGATAATATTAATTCCATAACATAATAATCGTGTTTGGTGATAGGTCTGACTTAACTAAATGCGTGTTAAATACATCGTAGAAATGAGAATTTACGTCAACTTATCTAAAACTTTCAAGTATTTGCCTTGCAAACGTTTCCAAACTATCCCGTGGCAAATAGCGCAGTAACAGGTTATCAGTTTACAAAATTTGGCGCTTACAGTATCGAAGTACGTGGAACCTTTCGCGTTCTACGCGTTTCGAATTAATAAATTGCTCGCGGTTTTATCCGTTATTAGAGACAACAGAGTGTTATAATTCATTTTCTTCGCGCATCGTTAGCGTCGTCTCGATGTTATTCGAATATTTCTCGAATATTTCCAAAGGATGATATCGGGAGAGCAGTAAGAAAGTCCCCGTACAAAAGAGCTAGCTGGAGCAAGTGGAAAATACTATTAGGTTGTCCGAAAAGTGTCTTTCTTTCGCAAACATGTTTCTTACAACAGCGCACCTTGATACAAACGTGAAACCAAGTCTGTGAAATGTCGCGGTGTTTATTGCGGCGAAACAAAACGGATCGTACGTAATTCGACAAAATAATATAAAACAAAGAACGTTGTGCGTCTATTATTTCCTCATAAAACGAAAGAAATTTTTCGGACAACCTAATACATAGAAATGAACTTTGCAATTAAATTCGAAAGAACCTTGGCACAAGTAAGATTGGCAGGAAGAAAGCAATAGAGAGCTATATAAATGAAGAAGAGCCACGCCAAATACGTGGTAGGAAAAAACCAGAATTAATCGAACATATCTTGACCAATGTATAACGAACCTGGACCGAAAATATACAAAGATAAAAACAGCAGACAAATTATGAAAGCGAACGTCGGACAAGATGGAAAAAGCGAATTAGAACAACTTGCCTAGAGTACTAAACCTAATGCGATAATAATGATAATAATAATAAATGGAGTAAATATTCCTTGAACAGTTAAATGGATATTATAGGATATCTTCTGGTTGAAATATCTTCTATTCTTACGGACAAACACTGTTCTTTCGTCGACGTGATTCCATTGTGGAAAATCGACAGTTCCGTGCACGATATCGCATTTTCATCCGGCCACAAACCGTACAACTTTCTTGCGAAACTTCCTTTGTCGGTGTATAATCGCTAGGCGTGCCACAGGTGTGCGCTTTTCCTCGATGCCTCTTGCAAAGCTTCTTGTCCCTTCGTTTGCTTCGCTTTAATCCTCCTACAGCTCCTTTGTAGCCACGCTCGAAAACACACGATGGTAGTTCAGCGTTGAAATAAAATAATCATTCTTGGATCCTTTGGAGATACAATCGAACCTCTATAAGGCTACAACTTTGTTCGTTCCCTTCCGCTCCGCTGCGAAAACTTCCATAGGTCTACGTAAAACTTGCTTTAACTCGAATTATTCGCCGAATGCATTATTTCGCCTCTGTAACTCGAGTTTAGGATAGCCAGACCTCTACAAATCGAAGCCGTGTCTCCGTAAAGTCGAACTTCTGTGGAACCGCCGCCTTTGCAACCCGAAGCGTACAACTATGTCACAGCGATGCGATGCGAAATCGTTTCGATTCTGTATCGTATATTTTGCAAGAATTTTGAATCGCTTCTAACAGGATTCCAAGCTCAAAGGATTCTTGAAAGCCTCGATTCAGCCTCGAATCTTGATACGTCTTGAGAATCTTGCGCATCTTGCAAGTCGGTCCTGCCGTCCAGACGACCATGATTTCTTGGGCCGCTTCGTTTTTACCTGTCTTTTTACTCGTAGCTGTGTTTGCGCCTAAACATCATTCCCGCTCTCAGACTATCGAGTCAAGAATATCGAACATCTCGTATCAAAACTTTCAATAGGATCAAGACTTTGCATTTTGTATACATATATAGGTTCGAAGCGTTTCAGATCTCGTTATTAGCTATGTGTCGCAAGATGTCTTCTTTCTTGAACGGCCGCTAGAATTGTCTCAAACGGCAAAAGAGGACACAAGCCTGCGAATCCAAAAACTAATGGAACGATTGATGGAAGAAAATCGAAGAAGTAAAAAAGTAATAACGTATGAGTCGTAAACCTTTGCATATTTTGCCGCAACGTGCCATTTTTAACGAGATCTGCAAGACGAAACGGGCGAAGAACAGCTCGTTTCGAAAGGATGCTAATTAATTGATAAGCTTAATTGAAATTCTACTTGAGTAGGCAATTCCAGGCTTGTTTCTAAAATTAGACATTTCCGTTCGGCTCCCTACTTCATTCTTATGCGTGCCACTGATACGCATCTGCATACACCGCAATCTATACGACGAAAAATTACAAGATCCAACAGTTTCTACATCTTTCGATTCGATTAAAAGTTATGTTCGCGCGTATTTTCGTCGCTCCGCAAATTTTCCTCGTAGCATAGGATTTGGTAAAATTGTATGGATCAAAAATCGTGGCGAAAAGTGTTTGTTGTACCGAAACGAATGCTGAAAACGGTAACAGAGCGGTGTATTACCGATTTAACGCGAAAGGAGAGCTATAAGTACTACCATATAGTCTGGCAGAAATTTCAAATCTTTTTATCTGCTCCGTGGAAAGAAGACTTTGGAAATTTATTTTCGTTAGAAACTGTTCTAATACATCGCGGTGAGGAACGCGGCGTTCGCTTGGTTGGAATTATATCGAGCTATGCTAAATTACCATCGCAACCGGAATTCTTACAATTGTATGGACGTGTTGTTTGAACCGTGCGAATCATCTGACCCACCCACATTACGATACGATTTAACGAGCCGTCGTGTAACGGTTGGCTTAACGATGATTCAGAGACCGGTCAAATGGTGCTTGAACCTTTTCCCTCTTTTTCTTTTCCTCTCTTCTCCTCTACTGCTCCTCGCGGTAATCCTTTCCTCGATCCTTACCTCTCTCCCTCTCTCTTTCTCCGTCTCCCTCTTTCGGTACGCTCGTGTGTCGTATTTTCTCCCTGTCCCTATCTCTTTAAAGTGTCAAGCTCATGAACAAAGCGAGATCCGACGTTATAAACGGAGATGTCCACTATATTACGTCTGTTTTATATAGTTGATCAAAAAATTAACTATTTGCTTCCTCCTCTTATTGCTTTGAACTTTGACCACTCGAAGGGTATTGGATACCGTTGGACCAATAAGATTATTCCGCCTATAAACAGCACGAGCAGAGTAGTAGGAGAATCGAATGGAAATCTCGAACGAGCGTTTGTAGCATATCTAGGCCATTTTGGGAAAAAGCAGTTCTCAAGTTAAACTATAGTCGATAAGTAAGTTCCGACAAAATTATCCTGCATGTTAGATCATACGCTGGATAAACTAAATTTAGGCGAACGGTAAGCGCGGAATGTCGGTAACATTTAAACTGCGATTTGAACTTTGATAAACTTCTAAACAGTGATTTGAACCTCTCTTTCACAAGTTTCGAACGCTTTACGTGCTTCCTGTGTTGCGAACATTACGTCGGCCTTTGACGAAATATCTGCGATCTGTGTGTACCGAAACGATCAGCGGAGACCGGTAGAACCATATGGCAGGGCTACAAATGGGTCGACCAAGTGGTCGACTGGTGAGAAAATTTAGGAAATTGCTTTGTGTAAATGCTAGAGGTGTGCCAGAACTCGAAAATGTTGGAAACCTGATGTTCGGGGCGGGTCGAGTCGAGTCCCGAAAGTGTCTCCCAATTCCACGTTCTTGGCATTCCCGAGAATTTCCGGGTTCTCGAGAATTACAAAATTATAATAAATCGTTATACTTTATGACATAATATTACATCTGTCGTATTTCGTTGTTATTTTTATATATATATATATCGTAGCTTACATAATTTCTTACAATTATAAAATTCTCGAGAATCCTGAAACCGGGTTCCTCGCACACCGTTTTGCATTTTCATTCGACAAATGCAAATTAGGAAATAAGAAAGCGGACGGTCGACTAAGTGGCCAAGAAAAGTTTGCGCGTGCGAATACAAAAATTTAGTAGCAAATTCTTGTTGCTACCACTTTTTAAATTTTTTCAACTTGGATCGATCAAATTTGCGTTTACAGAAAAAGATTTGCCGGAATGTCTTGCAATTTGATAGAATTTCTTGCAAGACCAATTACAATTAGTCTGTAGTCGACCTTCCTGCTAATTCGTCTTTATTCTCGTATTCGAGATTTCCATTAAATTAATTCGTTCGAATGTAAGGTAGGAAGTACGCGATGCTTTCTCTTTTGTTCAAAAAAAACTTGTTATTCTATTTATGTCCATGGGATTGAACGCGGAGGAATAAGATTTACACTGCCTTTCACAAGCGTTAGGAGACCTGCTGCTTTCGTATCAAGCTTGTCAATTGGGCCACGCTGTGCCGAAAGCTACCTACCAACCCTCGATGATTCGAAATTGCGTCCCAGTTCGAAGATTTTAATTTCGAAAGAGATAGCTGAATTTCTAATATTCCTCTATGTTTTATTTCTCGCTGTGTTTTACCATGATTCTTAATGGCTCGTTTAATAGCGAACGGTAAACCAATTAATGCGCGATTTAAAAGTATTCCGCGCAACGATTGTATCGAAGATAAGCTTTGGTGAAATGTTGAATATTGGTGGATATCGAAGAATTAAATAGTAGACACGTGTACCTATGCGATATAGTTTTGATTTTAATAGGATGGATGACGACACGCCGCTGTAATTCCCAGCGAGGCAATTAGAAGCCCGAAGTGGAAGTTGGTGATTTTAATAATCGTATAATACGAGAGTCGTTCCATGAGTTGGCAATTTTTTGCCAAACGAAGATTCCAAAATTATGACATCCGCACAGCGTTTTATCGAGTTTTCGTCATTTTGAGGATTGGTTTTTGCAAAAATCGACACGGCTTGTCTAAAGTATCGGTAAAGGAAACGATCAATCGATCAAAGTTTTATATCCAATGTATTTAACAAAGATAGAAGGAAAAGATGGGTAATATTTCAAAGAACTACGATAATAGCAATACAGTAAATTACGATAATGATACGTTGACAAGTGAATCGCATAGGGTGCTGCAAGAAATAATTATACGAATGTCAAAATTGAACAAATGACGCAGATGTACGACGAGTCATACGCAGACAAGAAGAGAATTAATTTCTTTGCGTCAAATTGATGATATTATTATTACGATCAGACCCTGGTTTCTTATACGTTTATGGAGTTTTTAAAAGCACGAAAATGTCGAGAATGCGCGTAATATACGGGAATATAAAAAACATCCGAAGTGAAGTAGTCACTGTACAATTTACGGGATGATGCAAATCTTTATGAAGCTTTTATTTCTCGTAAAGCTTCTCTAATAATCTGTGATATATATTTCCACAAAATTTACGGTTCAATTACGATATTAAATATATGGGTCTCTTAGGTTGAAGGTTTTGATAATTCCTTTACGAATGCTCGCGTTTTCATATGCTTCCGTAAGTGTCGCGATACTTACGAGCAGAGGTATACTTGCGAGCAGTCGCGTACTTGTAATTTGAATAGAAATTCGCATCGTATAACGTTTGCATCTCGATTCCACAGGTTGACCGATCGAAACGTTGTTAAGATTCCACGGAGAGAAATCGCTTATTATAGTAGGAACAGACTGACAGGATTTTATAAATGGTCGGTAGAAATTGGCAAACGATCGTTCGTTAAGAGAAATGGCGGAGATTAGCGAACGGTCGAGCGTAGACCGTGGATTAAGAGCTGGAAACACGAATAGCAAATAGGCCGGCATGTGTGTATGTGAAACAGCATCCAAGTTGCCCGGAGAAGGTTGCACGCGAGTTATCAGGAGAGAATCCGAGGCAGAATCGATTTTCTGTATCGCGTGGCGTTACAGCGACCTTCCGGCATCGCGAAGATCGCCGGGTACAGTGACCCCTAGGTACATTCAGTGCACAGGCGGTGCTCGGCGTCGTAACATTGCCGCTCGTAAAACCGTTTCACGGCGAAACGAGCGTCACTTCCGGAAAACCGTTCTCTCGCGAGCGTCATGCTCGCACGAGTTCGACGACGCGGAAAGCGTACACCGGACTGTACGATCTTATCCTCGACGGTTCTCACGGTGAACAAATGTTTTCATCTAGCTGACGATTCGCTCCGAGACGCTTGGAAACGCCGTGAGTCGGAAGCCGCTTTGACTTTCAAGTTAATTATTAGCTGGACGAACGAACGATCCAAATTTTTCCGTGAATTTCCAGGCTTCTGTAAAAAGAAACGCGAGACGTATCTTTTATTCGGAAATTACTTTCAAGCATTCGACGAATTCCACTTGGAAAGGATGCCGTGTCTTTTGACCGGGTTTGATCGAGCCGTACAGCCATTTCTCGTATTTAATCGTTGGATAAACCGTGTGCTGCATCGATAGAATATGCCAGATGCAGACACTCGTCTTCCTTCTCTTTGAATCTTTCCCTTCTCCTCTCAGCGAGATTTCAAATTATCCGTTGTTACCCCTAGCTGCCCCGCAACCTGTTCTCCCGTTTTGCGCTGAATCCTCAGCCGGTAGTTTATCCATCGTTGTTGCACTTTTGCGGGCCTCCAGAGCGTCGCTCGTCGATCGAACCGAAATTGCCGCTTTTAAGCCGTTCAAACCAAAACGCACACACATCGTACAAAGCGACGAACCGATCCGCGTGCTTTTTTTTTAGCGTTCTTCCCATGTTGGAATTCAAGCGGAATACAGCAACGGGTATGCGCTTGTGTTCCGCGTGACGCAACTCGCTATTTTCTTGTCATTTGCACAACAAAAAATTCCGAAAATACTTTGTTCTATGGCAAACCAAAGATCACCTTGGGTAACACAAACTAGCGATGTTTTTCCATGAGATTGCAGGGGATTCTCTGACAGATTCAAAATGCACGTTTCGCGATATTTTGTATCATCTGCACTCGGTACTAAATCTTTTACAGTAGCGATATCTCCCTCGTCGACATATTTCAGAGAATTACTATATCACGTAGAGTCGTACATCCAGCCACTTGAATAACGGCAGATCGCCCAAATTTCTGCAAAAGAGCGGAATAGGCATAAAATTCGAACGAGCGTTAAAACAAAGCGCGCTATAAACCTGGTATCGAGTTAATCAAAGTATCGTGTAATATGCTTTGCGAATTCTTAATAAAGTCGTCTGCAATCTCGCGAAAAAAGCAACGTATTGTTCTATTTGCGTCAGCCGAGCTGACCTTGCTTTCGATACGAGAACATAGTATTTTCGGAATATTTTTATCGTCGTTCGTAGTACATCGTCGTATTACGGTTGGGAATATTTTTCGTTGGATGCCCGCGAATGGCAGAAAAATAGCGAGTGACGTTACGCGGGATGCCGTATACGTCTAGTATATGGTATAAATTACCAGCCGTGTAGTATTTTTGTGTTGCAGCGAGCGCACATAAAACCAAGATTAAACGAAAGATTTATACGTTGTTTGTTTCGCGATAACTTTTCATCGCCCTGTAAACGAGAAATACGCATTGCCGTGTTGCGTCGAAGGGCGATGCACCGGCAGTTAGCGTTCTCCAGGGGCGGTTAACCCCACCTTCGTCGATCCCACCACCATCGGTGACGGACCCGATCCTCGTCGGAACCCCCTGTCGAAGGGTTGGGGAGGTCGATGCAGTGTTTCCATAGAAACCAGACGCGCCGTCCGCCACCCCTTCCTACGGTGCATTCAACCGAGGGGCTGCAGTCTTGCTTCGAAAACGTATCGTTACTTGCCCAGCAACTCCAATCATCTTCTCGATAATCCGATTTTCCTTCCTTCAAATTTCTTCTCTCGCCCACTTCAAAGCGCTTATATCTCGATCGAAATGTTTACGACGAAAATTTGAAAATACATCGTTAAGCTTCTTATAATGCCCGAACGTCGATGCCGTATATATTATAATATTTTTCATGCAAATATATTTCGCGATAACATTTTCTCGATAAATAGGTTTCACGGATCTCGAGATTTTATAAATTTCAGTAATAGTAGCGTTGTTTCGCCTAAGTAGAACGAGGGCGCGGAAAATGTTCGGAATAAAAATCGTCTTTGTCCGTATAGAGCAATAATCCAATTTTCCTTCTTTCGTGCTTCTTTCTCCGCGCACTTGAAAGCTCTCGCCTCGATCGAAATATTTACGACGAAAATTCGAAAATATATCGTTCAACGATGTCGAAGCGCTTTGTACATTTTATAAGTCGGTGCTATACGTACGATGATATTTTTCACGTCATATATTTCATGGCGATAATTTTCCCATGCTCTTTTCATGGCGATTTTATAAATTTTAATAATAGAGGTGCGATATGCAGCGCATAAAGCGTTATTTCGCATAAGTAGGATAAGTAGCGTGGAAAATATTCGCGACAGAACTTTTCTTCTTTTACGCACGAATTCTTTTTTCTTTCAGACACTTGCAAGTTATTCATTTCGATTAAAACACCTAGTTGACGCTAAATAGTGTTTTTGGCAGATATTCGACGTTTGTTTCACGATCCTTATTTCGGTGTTATTTCTATACTGCGGATTTTTGTGCGTTTATAGGAAATGTAAGACGAGGAAAATGCGCGTAGTACGTAAAAATGTACAAAATATCCAAACTATATCGCCGAGTATAATGTTGGGTGGATAAAGTAAATTTTCGAAGAAACGATACGCATAAAACTCTAGTTGTTTCGCACAAGTGGAACAAGGAGCGCGGGAAATGTTCGCGACAGAAGTTTTCTTCATCGATGCGTCGCTAATCGAGCGAAAAAACGTAGTTACCAAGATTCCTCTCGATAAAAGTGCACCAGCCATCTTTCTTTCCTCTTTCTTCTTTACTTTAACGTAATAACGATAGTATTCTATATATAAAGCTAAATATAAAGATATTAAAGATTGATACAAAGTTACAGCCGCTTGGTGTCATTCTTCTCCTAATTTATCCGTGTTTGATTCCTGGACGTATAAACCGAGACATCGCGAAAGTCGAATTTCATTTCGTCAACCTGTTTCGAGTCTCGCTTGAAAATGGCTGAAAAAATCTGCCTAGGAGGTTGCTTTCGGCAGATCGACGCGGTGCTCTTGGTAAGATCTAAAATAATCGTTGGAAAGCGATTGGACGATAACCAGGCGGTTACACGGCTAACCGCAGAAATAAAACGACTTCCGATACTATATGGCGTGCGTTACGTAGCCGCAATTATGTGTAAAAGGATACGGGAAGAACTGTGCAAACCACCTTGTCGCCTCTCGCGATTTCCTCCATGCACTTAGGCGTGATTGCTAGGTACTGGCTTACAAATGTGGCCCGGCGAGGAGCGATAAGATTTATGGTTCGCCCTTGAGAGCGTTCTTCCTGAAGAGATCCAATCGCCTAGACAGCCGGTAGAATTAATGCCGTTGTCGTGTACACAGACGCTGGTTTACACTGTTGCAGAACGTTTAGAGTCCATGGTACACCACGATCTTCTTCCTCGGAAGCGAAAGAAAACAGGAAAGAAGAAAGCCGAATTACCATTTTACATTATCCGTATTGCCAGTAACTCTGCTTATTTTGTTAACTAGTAGGAGTAAATGCATTTCACGTTTGAAGGATATAAATCTGTTTCTTCTTCGAGGAACCGCGGATTCTTTTCCTTCGTGCACGCAACAGAAAAGATTCTCGTGGTATTTTTATTGTTGCATTGGCTTAAGTAACGCATTCCGATTCGCAAAGGAAATGAAAAAAGACGTTGTTTTCGTAAAATAAACATCGATCGAGGTAAAATTTAACCGATGTTATGGAGAAAGAAGATAAATTCGAAACGCGAAATGTCAGCTTTGGCGTCGATTCGTGCGTCGGGAGGTTGATCCTCGTGACAGATTTTCCAGCTATCACCAATAGCCTGTTAGTCACCAAGTTCGGTAATTAGAACTAACCGAAGTCTAATTCGACTCTAATCCGATCTAATCGGAATATCTCTCGTGTTAGCGAGCAAGAGCACGAACAAAACGTAAAACGATTACAACCACCGAGCTACGTTTGATTGCTCGTACGTATCCTTGAACCGTAACTCGTAATTGCATCGAGTAATAAAATGCGTCAGTCGCTGAACATCCAATATCGTCGAAAATCTGTTACGCGTGTATATACGAAGAGACTGGTAGCTTTCGAACGTGTACGGTTTGTCGAAATAAAAATTTCACGGTTCGAGTTCGCTATCTACCTCTTCCCGTAGCACCCACCAAACTTTATTTCGATCGATTTGCTAGTCGAAAGTTTTGAGAATATAATCTAAAGAATAGAACCTCGGTAGAAAATTGTTTCACTCGCCGAGTATCGCATTGGATATTTTATCTATTTTCTCGTGTTACGTGCGTTCTTCGCACGTTCGCAATTTCTGATTTTCTACGAATGCATCAAAATCCGTAATCTAGTTACCAAGTGCTATTATTATTGGAGTATCTAGTCGAAGCTGTCAAGCGTAATAGTAGCGGAGATAGCGTTCAACGGTAAGTGGAAAATGGTGGCGAATAAAGTAGGAAGAGAGTATCGACATGGTCGACGGCTAAGAGATTTTCCCGGTGACTCGCCAGGCTGATTCGAGAGACCTTTCTCGTCCAAGGTCGTAGATCGCAGCGGTCACCGCTATAGGTATTCTTTTCGTCTCTTCTCCCTCTCTCCTTTTCGAGTGACAGCGGCTGTACGAGGAACATGGCGGGGAGTAGGGAGTCAATACACTCGCGGGGTCTATGAGTTGGCAAGCACTGGGAGGGGAAACGCGGCGTGGCACGGCTCGGCTCGGCTCGGCTCGGCGTGACCCCTGAACGACGTTCATCGATCGGGGTGCACGCACTCTACCTCCGGCACCGCGCTCTTCTATCCTGCCTCTTCCCTCGTCGCCTTCCTTTTCCCTTCCCTTTCAAATTCCCCCTCCCATTTACCTTCCCCTTATCCTTCCCCTTATCCTTCCCCTCGTTCTTCCCCTCGTTCTTCCCCTTTCTTAGCCACTCTGCTTCATTTTCGATTTACAGTTTCCCATTGTTACTTCCTCCTAGGAATCCTCGCTCTCGTAACGCCAGAACTACCAAACCAGTCTAAATGACTAGCGCCAAAGAAGGATCTTAAAAAATGGCCATCTTTGGACTTGTTTGCGAACGAGAAATTCTCGCAGGACATCCAACAAGGAGATGGCAAGAGCCGCGAGATCTCGAATGAGGAGTCCGCTGTACGTGCGTTCGATGCTTTAGGTCGACGCTGAAACAGCCCGAAAGGATCTTAATTTTCGAGAAAACGATACAAATATTAAGCATCGAATGCGTGCCATTTCCTCGCAGGAACACATTTCAAGGAAAAGAAGGGGAAATGGAAAGAAACGGGAGCAAAGACGAAGCTTCGTCTTCTTCGGATATTCGTCCATCCGCATTGATCGAAGTTTGAAAGATGGTCGTCGGCTATCGTTCTCGCGTAACTTGGATTTTGTCGATTCCAAACTGCGCTGGATTTGTCAACAGAATTTTTAAACAACGCATAACGTGGTTCTACGTGTCTTATCCGAGGTGACGTTAGCCTCGCTATGGAGACAAAGTATTTTTTTATCGTCATTCGACGAGTCTAATTGGTCGAGGTACAATTCGAAACGTTCGATACCCGTACTTTGCTGTGTTTGCTCGTTATACGCGGTAAATTATGCGCGAGCGAACCAGTTGTATAAACTTAATTATAATTACATATACGGGTTTAATGAATTGAAGTAGACCGTTCCTCTTTTTAAATATTACTCGTCCCCGAGACTCTCTCGTGACATAATCCATTGAAATAAATTTGCTGGATTACTCGCGATTAAAAGCGAAATAACCACGTTCCATTGTTCTCGAAATACGCCTCTTTTGATATTCACTATGTTAAATGTAGCCTCTAGCGACCTCGAGTCCGCAAGTGCTTCCCTTAGGAGCATTCACCTTTTATCTTGGGACTCGATCAAAATTCCTGCACGAAGGTACCGCGTACCAGAGAGAAGAGTAGCTAGCCCGACTTCAGAAGCGTTTCCTGGAGCGACCAGACGCTCTTTGTTCCATCCATTCGGTTATTCGAGCATTTTCCTTCCCTCCTTCCTTCCTTCCTTGCTTCTTTGCCCATCTCGCTTTTCTCCGCGCTCTCGTCGTCGTCGTTCTCTTCTCCGCTTATCCGCTGTATGTACAGAGCGTAGAAAAATCCTTTGCTCTGGCCGTATTAGGTGGATCTTACGTCTTCAGCTCGATGGATCGATCTGCTGAAAAACTTGCCGCGAAATTGAAATTCAAGGTTAAGGCCAATTTTGCGAAAAAGATTTTATAATACACTTTCTGCGTTCTTTTCGATCGAATCGTATTCTTCTATCGTTGGAAGACTTCTTAGACAGTAGCAGGTACGTTAATTGCTTCCTCTGTGGAGTATACTTATCCCTATCTGCTTCGTAAATATACTAACCTCAAGCATAAATACGATACAAAAGTGCGTAACTATTGTACAACATTTACCATACCGTACAATGCGAATACTCCACAATGAGTAACGATATAATCATGCAGTACTAAAGTTTTATAATGTTCCGAGGAATAGGAAAGAATTTCGTGGTGGAAATTAAAAAGCCAGGTCGAGACACGGAAAATTCGAAGATTTAGAGATCCACGAAACGTCTCTTTTCATCGAATAGCCAAGTTTCGTTACAAGATGTTTGTCCTACGATTTTTAAAGAAAACGCGCGCGTTCGATCCGTGGAAAAGCGAACGCGTGGGACATCGTAAACTCAGTCGTGCCAACTAGAAGAGACGCGATAACCTTCGCATTCGCGACCTTGGACTCGCAGGCTACTGCCTTTTTCCTTTTGCTCTCATCCGTCCATCTACCTACCAGCAATCGAGTAAAACAGGACCATCCAGTCGACCGATTTAATTAGAGAGGCGACATTTTTCCGTGATGAATCGTTGGCGAGTCATCTGCAAAGAGTAGGGAGACAAGTTTGCGTCGGAGTTGACTCGTCAAGACGATTCAACGATTACACAGAAACAACTTCCGGCATGTGCCATTGTGGGCGAGATGCCGATAAATGACAAACGGGTCACGCCGGTGATCGCTGTGTTTTTACGTTCGCATCGCGACTGTCCGACGATCGCTGCTTCAGGATCGTTACGGTAAACGGTTTCGTGTGCAAATTGATCTTGGACGACGAACACCGAGATTCCGTTACCTGCTGACTCGAGTTTTTGCACGACGGTACGATTTTTTAAATGCTCCCACTGGAAATCATTAAATACAGTGTAAATACTACGAATTAACACGTAGTTTGGTAATCGTAAAAAACATTTTTGACAGTTCGACGTAGATTTTCGTGCCTTTATCGTCGTTGCGATATCTTTACTTAATGCGTTCCATGCCGATAAGATTATGCTCATTATCATAATAAATTGCACTTGTCCCTAAGATTCTCGATATTCGTTGTATGATATAAGTATTTCAACCGGTTAAACGATCGGTCGCGATGGATAGAGATAGGCTATATATGTTTATATTTCTCAGAAGAAAGGGAATAAAAAGAGGAATAGATATTGAAAAATTAATTTCTCGCATATCGTAGAAAAGGTTGGGACGTCAGGACAGCGGAATTTTTAATCAAAAGTTTAGAAACGTTAATTCTTATGGTAATAGTAGTATTAGCGTTGAGTAAGATCGACTCCTCAGGATACGTATAGATAAAATCAAGGCGAACAAATTTATTCGCGTAATTTTAGCGTGCAATGTACGTTTAACGGATCACCGATTCCTGCCTCCTTTGATTATTCTCTTATTTGTCACGATATAAAAATATATTTCGAGAGAAAGTCAACGTGGTTGGATGCGTTTTAATTTCACCTCTTTAACGGCGAGGAGAGAAACACGGGAGATACGATCTCGATGCCATAGCCTAATTTTTCCGCTAAAATACAACTCGCGGTCGAAACGACGAATAAGAGAGCAATTAAAAGCGATAATGGCAAAATCTGTATGCGGAACCGAAGAGAAAAGTCGAGATCGGTCTTGTTTGTAAGAAAAGAAAAGTAAGGCATAGCTGAGAAAGATTTCTAAAATAAATCGTCGATTTCTGTTAACAGGGATGCCGGTTGACTGAAGATGGCCTCGCCGACACTCTCGCTGGAATCGCGCGCGAATTCCATCGGATCCCTAGCCTCGCTGTCCCCGCTTACGGTGAGCGGCAGTTCCCCGCCTGCGAGCGACTCTGCGATCTGTGACGTCGACAGCTGCGACCTTTGCCTCGACTCGCAGAAACCTGGAGAGGCACCCTGTCCGCGGTGCCGATTAGGAGGCGCCGGTGGAGTTCGTTGTACCGGTTGCAAATCCACGGAATCCGACGCTGTAGCTCGTTGCTTCGACTGTGCGAATTTTCTCTGCCCAAATTGCGTGATGGCGCATCAATTTATGCATTGCTTCGAGGGCCATCGCGTGCTCAATCTAGGCGACTCGAAACTCGAGACGGTGACCACCGGCTCCGCTACCACCGAACTGCCGAAAAACAATCTGGTGATCAATCTTCACGCTAGCGGAAACAGCGAAAAAGTACCTTACTGTCCCCGGCACAAGCAGGAGCAAAAATACTTCTGTCGTACTTGCACAGCGCTAGTCTGCAAAGAGTGCGCCATTTCCGACCATCCTGGCCCGTTGCATGACTGCGCGCACATCTCCGAGGTAGGGATGCAGCAGCTAGAGGCGATGACACGAGTGGTTCAAGAGTGCAAAGCGAAAGCCGCGGACGTGAGAGCTGCCGTGAAGGCAGCCGACCACGGCGCAGCCCGACTACAAGTGCAGTATCACAAGGCGCAGAACGAGATCAACGACACTTTCCAGTTCTATCGATCGATGCTGGAAGAGCGTAAGCAAGAACTGCTAAAGGAGCTGGAATCGGTCTTCTCCACCAAACAAATATCTCTCGGCGTTCTGACGCAGAAAGCGAACGACATGGCCGACAAGATGCTGCAGACCTGCGAGTTCGTCGAACGATTGACCAAGTATGCCACCGTTACCGAAGTGTTGATGGTGAAGAAGCTTCTCGACTCGAAGCTACAGCTGCTGCTAAGTTACACGCCGGACATTGCCGGTCAGACCGCCGACCTCGAGTTCGTCAGCAACTACCAGGCCATTCAGGTAGGCGTGCGAAACACGTTCGGCTACGTTCGAAGCAACAACGAGAGCAACGCCGGCCCGATTGGCAAACAGCCACCCATCGCTAGACCAACGACAATGTCGAACAACGGGAACGGCGGAAGCAACGCCAACAGCGGATCTAGTAGCATCGGCACTTTGGGAGGTTTGCTCCTGGATCGATCTTACAGCAACGGCCTGATATCCTCATCCGGTTCTACCTGCGCCTCGTCCACGTCGCCATCGTCCTTCGAGTCCAATAGCACGGTGATTACGAAGCGTTTCAGCTCGGCCAACAGCCTAGGTCCGTTCCCCACCACGATCAGCGATCTCAGTTTGAACGGTATTAACGCGAATCCTTACGAGAAATGGAGCAACGGAGGCAGCGACGCGTTTCCGGTGGTGTCCACGAACGACCACTTTCCGATGGCGACGTCCGTCGTTGTGGCGGCGAACGCCGCCTCGTCCGACTCCGTTTTAGGCCTGACGTCGAAACTGATGTCCGCCGCGGTGATATTCCCGCCAAAGTCGCAGATCAAGCGACAGAAGATGATCTATCATTGCAAATTTGGCGAATTCGGGGTAATGGAAGGACAGTTCACCGAGCCGTCCGGTGTTGCGGTGAACGCGCAAAACGACATTATCGTGGCCGACACGAACAATCATCGGATCCAAATATTCGACAAAGAGGGCAGATTTAAATTCCAATTCGGCGAGTGTGGAAAACACGACGGTCAATTGCTGTACCCGAATCGTGTGGCCGTGGTGAAAACGTCCGGCGACATAATCGTTACCGAACGCTCGCCGACCCATCAGATACAGATATACAATCAGTATGGTCAGTTCGTGCGTAAATTCGGAGCGAACATCTTGCAGCATCCGCGCGGCGTAACGGTCGACTCGAAGGGACGCATAGTCGTCGTGGAATGCAAAGTGATGCGCGTGATAATTTTCGACCAGACCGGCAACGTGCATCAGAAGTTCGGATGCTCGAAGCACCTGGAGTTTCCAAACGGGGTGGTGGTAAACGACAAGCAAGAGATTTTCATCAGCGACAATCGCGCGCATTGCGTGAAGGTGTTCAATTACGAGGGCTCCTATCTGCGACAGATCGGCGGAGAAGGGATCACCAACTACCCGATCGGGGTAGGGATCAACGCCGTCGGCGAGATACTGATAGCAGACAATCACAATAACTTCAACCTGACCATCTTCACTCAAGACGGTCAACTGGTTTCCGCTCTGGAGAGCAAGGTCAAGCATGCCCAATGTTTCGATGTGGCTTTAATGGACGACGGATCGGTCGTGCTAGCCAGCAAGGATTATCGACTCTACATTTATCGTTACGTACAAGTACCGCCGATCGGCATGTAGACCAGCGACAAATCACGACGCCGACAACGATCGTCTGTCGTCGTTTTCATTGTTGTCGTTGTCGTAGTCGTAGTCGTTGTCGTTTTTATCGCCATCGTTTCGACGGCCACACAGCCACGATCTCATGGATCTTTTTTTACTTACACTTGCCTATCTTCTTCTTCACCCACCTACCATCACCGCTCGCGCTCACTTTACCTATCCATCTTCGCCGCCCGCTCGAACCACCTCACTTCCGTTTACGAAACTCCGATTACGAGACGAAACAACAAGATGCAAGCGTACGCGAGCGAACACGCGTTCACCCGACAGCTGTCGAAATTTCAGACGATGACAGGCCTTATTTACACGGACATGGGCGCGTACGCGCGTGCGACCAAGCTGCGCGCCGACTAGACGATAACCGGTCAACGAGTTACGTTCTCTGTCGCTTTCGGACAGGCGTGTGACGTCTTTCACGCGGGTACGCGCTTCGGACGATTAAACGCGACGATTAAACGCGACGATTCTTCGAACGAGGATTCGAGGGTTTGACGAGAGAAAAAAGACGGGAAAGAAATCGATGGTAAATTTATGAAAACTCGTAGGGCACTCGACAGCCAATGGGCGCTTCGTGACACGCACGCGTGCAATCCTCTTGAAAACGCGTACGCGCACACGTATCAGATGCTCGTACAAAATGGAGAAACGCAGGCGAGTTTGGAACGCCGATTTTCTCGCGCGCGGAACGTAGCCGCGCGCGCACGAAAAATGAAAAGTCACACGAGACGTGTAGGCGCATACACGCAGAGAAATTACTTGTTAATGTTGTTATAACTGAAAATACTGTTGTTGTTGTTTAGTTGTAGAGCTCGCCGCCGCTAGTCACTCCATCCTCAATCTCACCACTCTCTTACCTTTCAGCCTTTCCCATTTTACTCCCTATCTGTCAGTTCTTGTCGGTTACGTCTCCCATTTTTCCACGAAAATACAGGGTGTATCAGTTTCTGTAACATCGAAACTTTGTCGGTACGTTTCATGGATCTAAATAGGAAAACGATGTTACGTAAGCATGGGTCGCTTAAAACTTTGTCGAAAAGTTACGACGAAAATACGAGATACGCGCGGTTGCTGGCTGCAACGCGCGAACGAATCATTCACATCTCGATCTATTTATGGGAATTACGTTTACGAAATTTCTATTCGAGATGTGGTATAATCGCGCTTAAGTTTCTTGGCGGTACAAATTCGAGAGCATTCGAAGACTGAAATCGTCGAAATGCCGATTTTGCTTCTACCTTTATTTTCGTTTCGCTTCGCTTCGATAATAAAAGAATGAAGAAAAAGTATTTTCTCGCAACTTTTCAACGAGCTTGTTAAACCATCCATGGTCGTAACTCGCCTATTTAGACACCCAAATATATCGAATGTTTAAAACTTTTGACCGTTAAAATCCGAAACACCAGATCCGTTCATACCCTTGTTCACACTTCCCGCTCCATTCTCCTTTCCGTCAATTTCCTTGAGAAAAACCGCGAGGTGCGTGTTTCCGAAAATCTCGGATGCGTTATGTTTCTGCATGTATCTTAGTCGAATCGTGCTAACGATCGATCCGGCGGAACTCGGGACTGAAACTCGGCTTAATCGCACTCCACGAACACCGCCGTTCAGTCTCGTTCGTTTTCTTCCAACCCAGAGCGATAGGATTTTTCCATCGACTTGGCCGATTTACGGACGAATCGACGCCTGCGAGAGCTTGTTTCGTCGCTCTCTCTCTCTCTCTTTTTTCTCCTCTTACATGCATACGTAATTGGAAAATAACGCGGAGTACTCAATCGATGCTTAGACCTTTGCACCGCCTCGGATTACTCGTTGATCCAAGGACGATGATAATCGACAGTATCGATCGGCAACGCTGTCGAGGCTTGTCCGTTCTTCGAGCTTTCGCAAGCCTGTGAACTTTGAAGACTTTTCCTGTTTAACGACGGACAATGCTGCATCGACTTTTCCAAATCCTCTTTATCCTTACGTGTCGTTCTCTTGTCTCCCTCTTTTAAGGTGGTTAAGCATATGTTCTTTTTATATATATATATATATTATATTGTATACATATTTATATGTATGTGTTTCTTTTTTTTTTTTTTTTTTTTTTTTCATAGTAATCAACGACAACTCCGACGAACATTCGTCTTAAGATACGCTATTTTAAGTACGACAGTGACGACAGTCGAAGTTTTGTTCGCTTAATCGACTCTTCTTACCTTTGTTTCTCGATCGTTTCCCTCGAGAACTTTCCCTTTTGTTTTCTTTTAACGCGCCTTTTCCTTCGCGTATTACTTTATTTCGTTTCTCTTATTAACCCTGCTCGTTGCAAATAAGACTGTCTCGAAGAAACGTTCAACGTGTACGATTCGTTGACGACGGACGATTCTTTCGTATTTTGCTCAGACTCGAGACTATGTTGGTCGAAGGTTGAGAAGAGCACGACAGGTCGAAAAGTGGAAGCGGCGAGAAGCAGAAAAGAGAAGCGCGACAGGGTTAAACACACGCGGATAAGCAACGCGTACGATTTATGTTTCATTTTGACGATGGTGAGGTCGAGAGGCCGCCTGCCTGAAGGACGACGAGAGGTTGCGAAGAGAGAGCGCGCACGCGCGCGCCCGCGGAAAAGACTGACAACTTGGTTCTTCTCGTTCCTCGGTTCAACCTTCGTGCAGCCAAATGATTCGCGATTTCCATGAAATCGACGAAAGCTGGACAGACGCGCCATCTTCTCGTTTAACTTGATCTCCCTCTTCGGGGCAGTCTTCTAAGGATGTTCGATCGACGTCCAGAAGCGTGTCATTGAACGATCGTTACGATCGTTCGATGAGAAAACGGTAAGAAATGCGTAGAAAACAGCTGTTTCTCAGTCGCTCTCGAACATTTTTATTTCATTTTGCTGAATAGAACCGTAGTAGTGTTACGCTGTAGCGAGTAGTCGTAGTGAATCGTAGTGAAGCGATGTAACGAATTATTTGCTCGGTTCTGTTCCTCTCTGCATCGTTTCGTTCACACCGTTTCCTTTTCCACGACGTGTTGTGATTCAGCCAGAAACGATTCCTTCCTACCCTAAACGCACCCTAAATGTACCATCGCCATTGCGATCCATCGCACCGTTACGATTACCATCACCGTCGTTATCATCGCCACCTATCACCGATACTATCACCGATACTATCCTCTTTCGAGTATGTTGGTTTCTTTTTCCTTGCTATAATTGATAAAAACGTGTGTTACGCTAGTAACCTTTTTTTAATTTGAATGTATAGTATTAATATATTTTGTTGGGTGAATCGACGATGATGGAAACCTCGCGCCAGGTTCCGCCACGTGACTTCATGCATGTTTACTATTACAAATATTATTATTTTTATTATATTATTATTGTATGTATTGTATGTATGTATGTATGTATGTTTGTATGTATGTACGTACCAATTATTATTATTATTATTATTATTATTATTATTATTATTATTATTATTATTATTATTATTATTATTATTATTATTGTATCATTTCTATGTTTATATATTCATTATTTAAGCACCATACGTCAGATACCGTGAGAGCGTTATGATTCTTGAAGCATATCTTTGACAATGGAATATACCTAATTATTTTCTGATAACGTGTCATTGGATATGTAACGAGGTTAGCTGGCGTCCCTCGGTGTCGAAAAGTACAAAACTATGAATTACGAGGATCTTCCGAGACGTCGTCAATTTTCTTATTCGATGCGAACTATTCGCGGGAGTCGTACGATCAGGTCGCCCGGAAGTTGTGGAAAGTCTGATAGTCGGTCTGCAATTTTCGGCACATCGATCCAGGCGATACGACGTCGAATGAAAAATTTGTTAATTCGATAGTCTTGTTATATTTCCGTTTAACCGTGGTTTGATCGCCGAGTTGATTCGAACGGACGTATCTGGCGCGGTAAAACGACATTCGGCGTCTACCGGCTGTTAATTTTACACGCGTCTCAGATACAAACTGTCACGGTCTTGTCGTTTCAAAAGTATCCGATTTTTTATCAAAATTTACCGGTTTTTTTAATTTTCCGCTTTGCAGCGACACAGGCGAAACAAGTAAATGTTCGTAATTCGACGTAAACTTGAAATTGAAATTAAAAGTTGGAAACATTTTCGCGTTACCTGGCAGAGAGATGACTGGATTTAGGCGACAGTTACCGGTGGATACGTCCTTTTGATACGACACGGCGGTGCTAGTTTTGTATAATTTCGGATTTCTCGTCCGACTAAATCGATGTCACCTAATTGCTCGTTCCTGAAATTTTCGAAACGTTCGAGAGTCTCGAATGGAATTCGGAACATTGACAAATTAGATGGAAATTGTTAGATGGTACTTAGAATTCGTGGATAAAGAAATAATAGGCGAGTTCGTTCGTATTCTAGTTGATTAAGTTTGATCAGCGAATATCTTTTTCCTTGAATAGGAAATCGTTATCGTTAAAAATCGATGTATTTTCCTTAGTCTATCTATTTCGTAATTAATTCATAACAGTACGTATTGAGAAGTTGTTAATGAAATATTTTGCGCTGTGAAACAGGTTGTGCCGCCTTAAAACTTGTTAAACTTCTTTCGTATGTGTTTTCATAGCGATCTACGGTGGAATGGTATTAAGGCAATGATCAGTGAGAGGAAGGAGGAAAGTTGTGGAAAGTTGATAGAAGATCCTTGATAATTCGTCGTCGTTATATCGTTCGCTATTCGAATCGAGGTCCTTACACGTTCAATCTTAACATCTTCACGCCAGACACGCGCTCCGTCAAAACCGACCAACGTTCTTCCACTGAATCGTGCAATTCGGTCGACTCTGCCGCGATCCTCGCGCAATTCGTCCGCTTCGATCTCGCTTTCGTTTCGGCGGGCGAAAGTAAACGTTTCTTTAACGTTTTGGAAATTAAAAGGTCGTTACCGTTATCAAAACATACCGATGGGATTCGCGTCGTATCTTGTCCGAGTGGCAAGAAGATACTTTGAACGTACTTTTCGCTAAAAAGATAGGATCGGACGGTGAACGAATGAAAGGGCGCAGCAGGGTGAATTTGTCTCTCCTGTTCGTGCGAAGCTAGCGGGGCTCTGGATTCGACGAAAGGAGACGGCGCGACCGAGCTACGCGATCTGTCAGACGGAAGAACAACGAAAGTACGATCGGACAATTAGACGGGCTATCGTCGTGTACATCTGCAGTATTCTAGCTAATTTTTGTCAGCGACGGTATGCTAGACACACGGATAGAAACGCGAGTAAAAAACGAAATTAGAAGGAGCATAGAGAGAATCGAGGAAAGGGACAACCGGTTGAGATACATGGAAATTTTCACGTTATTCCGTATTGAATACCTTACTGCCAAAAAATCGTCGAGATTTCCTTTTCGTACGGTTCTTTCGTTTTTCAATTACTTTTCGCCTTTGTGTTTCTCGTCTTTCCACCTTTCTCTTTCGGTGAAAACGACGAAGAGTCGAAATAATTACATCGGACTTTCTTCTTTGCAAGAGACAAAGTACGTAACAATTTATTCCATTAAGATCTGCATCACAAGATATCTGTCCATTAGTATTTAAATCGCGTATTCTTGTTTTGATTCGTAGTTATTAATATTATTATTACTCGTATTACTATTATTTTTTTATTTTATTATTATTATTGCAATTATTATTATTACTATTATTACTATTACCGATTAGTTATTGTATCATTAATATTATTATTACCGCGTAAACTATAATAATATGGCTGTAGAGAAAAATGAACATCGGAACGAGACGATGCCACCTTGCCCAGCTAGCCATCACTACCACTGTTTTTCCCTTCCGTTACTCATAGCATCCTTCGAGAAATACGAACGAAAATGAAAAAACCTGGTATACACTTCGATATGCGTTATTTCCAAAGTGAGGATCGAGATGTACGTGTATGCGTGTGTGCCTGAGTGTTTTCTTGTATGCGCGCGCTCTTTGCATCCGAAAGAAGCGGTACCGAAGCACATAAAGAAAAACAAACATGCGACTCTCTCCTTTTTTTTTGTACTGGTTTGTTATGTTATTTTTTTTTTTAAACGATACAACCCGATTGTTCTTAATTTAAATTGTAAATCGTATTTTTGTTTGTTTTTTTAGTTATTTTTTGTTGTAAAATGCTTTTTAATAATATTTTCAGTTCACATTACACCGACAACTGGCAGTTTTTTGTCTCACTTTATTTCTTCTTACTCTCGCTCGCTTCTCCGTACCTCCTTTCGTCCCCGAAAACACACCACTTGTGTACCTTTTTTTTTATTTACGCTTCATCGATCCCCAACCCCCAACTATACGTACACGCGTCATAGAATTTTAACCCTGTTCCGTTCATTTGCCCATTATCGACACGTTTGTATTTTCCTAATCTTATTTGCTAATCTTATCAAGTAGCTCTCTATCTTTAAGGGCAATACGAAGAAATTGTTGTCGGTATACGTCAACGCTTCTTAGCTTTTTCAACCTTTGCCATTCGCTATCCTACTTGTACGTGGAAACAATGTACAGGATGAAACGACTCTTTGTTATATTTCTAATTTTGTTACTCATAGTCGCGTGTCGAGACAAAACTAAATTTATTACACGCCAAGTGTCCCCATCAAGAACCAAAGATCGACTGAATATTCGATGTAACGTTTCCCACGGTTAATCGATATTTTTGATTTTACGGTCGACGATGATCATCGCTGATCTGCTACAACGACCCAACCAAGAACTTGTAGTTTTTTAGTTGCTGGTATAAGAGAAACGATCGTTCCTTACGTTTTCTATCGATTGAGCCGCTATCGTATCGTCGCGAGACTATAACAGTTGAGAACATTCAAACACGTTTTTCCTAAAGTCGTGAATTTTGCGTCATTGTCGCAGAAAATGAGCGTTATATAGTAAGAAACGTTATAATCGTGTTCAAGGACATTTTGGAAAGTGATTTAAGCGAATTTTTAAAATGCTAATATTCTATATATATATCGATCGATGACTCGATGAATCCATTAACGACTGGTGGTTGACGTCTTTCGTTTCATTGGTATGTGTCACCACCCCATAACTTCATTACGCGACCCATAAGAATATGTAAGAAGCTCTCGTATACTTGATTGTTTGTTACATATTTTCTTAAGACGCGAACAATAAAATTAAAGCATAGAAATTCCACGATCGTAGCAGGGTTAATCAAAATTTCGTGAAACATTAACGATTTCGTAACTCTCGTTTTTACCGATACAACCGTCGGTTCGCGATTTGTTAAATATTTTGATTATACTTTTATAAAAATGTAATAAATTTTCACAGAAGGAAACGCAAGATAATTTATTTTCATTGTCGGAATTGTCTTCAACTAATACGAATTGTATCATTGTCAAAGAGGAAACGTTTCAAGACCTTTCTGTTCCATTTTTCCATCGAACAAAATACGCTGCAACATCGGTGCAACGTTGTTTCCTACTAGAAATTCGACGCGATCATAAAACTATTTTATCGTATCGAATCATTTGCTTCTTTCGCCTTCTGTACGATAAATCCCTCACTGTCCCATTTCCTTATTTCTTTCGATATCTAAGTTTAGTTAAATCCCGTTGCGAAACACATTCCTCGAAAACTCCAGTAGAAACATTCCATTTTAGTAAGAGATTAGTTGATATATATTTTACGATTATAGTTTTTAATATCGTTTAAAAACACGTCTTCGTTACAAAATTCAATTCGCCGGCTGGATCGTGCCGCTTCCACGCTTGTTTCTGCTTTTACGAAAATTTGAACGATTCAAAAGATCGGAGATTCTCAAGTACTATCGACTGCGTATTTTCGTATAAATGAAAAGAGCGACCCAAAAACCAGAGTTCTTTTCGTCTATTCTGGGTCCTATAATTTTGGTATTGATTTTTGTGCCAATTATTATTCAGTTCCCAACTTTTCACGTTACGAACATCAGTGCTTGTGTCTTAAAAGATTGGAACATTTTTTGATATTAAACGTTATTCGATATGATATTCAAGTTCAAAATTCGTCGTTGACATAAAGTCGAGGAATTTTCTTTCACCTCTCAGAAACTAACGATTGGCTCAATTTGAAAATTTCTTGCCATACGCGTCTCACCGCAAGCGGAAAATTCAGTTCCAAAATCGTGGGATTAAAATTGAGCGACTGACAAAATTTGCTATTCTTTGGGTCATTGGCTCTGCTTCGTTCGTTAACTATTTCACTTTGAATATTTTACATATTTTTGCATATTATACATCGTGTGCGCTCTTGCACCTTCGAATTTCTCATAAATTTATAAAAATCCGCAGTCTGATCACGAGAAAGCACCCCTAAACGACAAACGAGTTACGATTACGACAGAAAGATCGAGCGAGAATTATTTGTAACGAAGACATTGCTTGTGGCATGTACTTAGTACCAGATGTGTGTTTTCTCATTATTTTTCTTTTGCACGCGACGCATTTCTGCGTGGAATTCGATCTTAAGTTTTCATTCGTCGAACGCGAAGAGAACGACTCGAGAGAACTGCAGGCCTAAATTTAAGAAACCAACAGATGCCAAACCTTATTATCGTTAATATTCACGACACGACTGAAACGAACAAACTGAAGGCTGAACCAAGCGAAAATTTTCAACTTATTCGATTGGAAAATTTACAAATACCGTTTATTCGTGTCTATAAAATGTTTAATTAGGGGAAAGTTCGCTACATTGGACCGCTTAAGAAGGTACATCGAAAACGTGTTTATAGCTTTGAGCAGGAAAATTTGAGAACAATTTTAGCATTGTAAGCGATACATACATCTGATAAAGTAGGTTGAAACGCTATATGGCTAATCGGGGAAAGATATTTTCGTCAATGATCCGGCGTTGGACGATATCCTAAATTGGACCATACCTGTTTTCCTTTATTTTGGATAAGAACTTTATATTTAAAAAAGAATACTTATATCCCAAGAAAGATAAAAAATATCTCCGAAAACTGATATGCGTTTGAAGAAATAACCAATCGCTGTTAGTACAGCTCAAGTGGACCCGTTTCTTACGATGAATCCACTCTTCTACCACGACTGATTCCAATGATGCAAACAACCAAACGACACAAATGCAATCTTCGTCCTCTTCATCCTCCGATTCGCTCGAACGATCCTGTACCATAATCTGTTTCTTTTTTGAAATGTAGCGGCTACGACAGTTTCAACGGAAGCCAGCTTTTTCCGTTTCTCGAATTCCATTTTAGCCATAACTCGAATATCCTTCTTATCGTCGGATCTACGTTTTCACGTAACTTTTGGTACATTATATCCCCCGGCTATTTCGTTTAAACCTGCGATATCATTTTTATATGCCGTTATGGCTCCTTTCATAGTTCTTCGTCCCATTTCCCATATCTTTCACACGGTGATTTTTATCCTTAAGAAAAGAAAAACGTCCCATAATTCACTTCGGTCTAACTCGAGGACCATTAAATGTTTCAATTTTAACGTGCACGTGCGATGAAGAAAAATCAGTACCAGTATCGGATAAACGTTGCGATAATATCAAAGATATGACTCTTCTTAAAAAATTATATTCCTAAGAATCCAAAATTTATCTACCAGACAAAAGTTACAGTTTGACGGAATCACACCAGCCTACATAAAAATAAAGTATTCGTCACACTGCAGCTGTTATTCGTTCTACAGTGTTTTGTTTCAATGCTATTACTAAGCAACGTGTAAACTATAATTTCATAAGACAACCTCTATGGGAATAAAGACTATGGTCCAATTTAAGAACTGTTGGGTGGTTCGGTTTAAGGAACTAACCCGGTCTCAACGTTTACATGTAACGAACAGAAACTAGTACTCGTATCGGATAAACGTGACGATAATATTTAAAGCAACGATAATATTAAATTAAAATGACCCTCCTATATAAAAAATTATATCCGTAAGAATTCGCAATTTATCTCGCTCAGAAGTAACGACTTGTATGAAGTAAAAGCAGAATTATATCGGCCAGCATCGAAACAGAGCAGTCACCACACTGCAGGCAGCATGAAAGCGGCAACTGCATGCGAAAAAATGTCACTTGAGACAATGTCTATGCGAGTAAAGATTATGGTTCGATTTAGGATCCGGTTCGAGTTAGGGAACTTTCCCCTATTTTTCAAGTAGACCAATTCAAGATACGAGAAACTGTTTATTATATAAATCCTAGTTGGATAATTCACCATATAATTTGCTATTGGCATCGGATTAATGATTACCGATCAATCAAATGTCCACAAACTTCAACAACGTTGATGGATCCTTTGCTTCGCTCGAAAAGCTGCGTTCCTTTTTTGCCTATTCTCGTGTCAATTTCATATTGCAATTCCTAGCACTAAAGCCTGACGCTACAGATATTCCACGATTCAAAAATAAATATCGAAATTTCCTTGATGTCCTTTGATCCCATACTTGAAAAAATTTCTATCGTAAAGGAAACAGGAATAGATGGTTAAAGTTTGAAATCCATTCAACGATATCAATCTGTCGCGCTGCTACGATGCTTTTCAAATGTCATAAGTTGATCGATAGGAGTATCTCAACTTTCCACTGGCTTTGCAAAGGATAAGGATCATCGAACGAGAAGTCGGTGAAATGGTTGCGTAAGAGATCGAACGAAGCAGCGAACAGAGATCTGGAAGTAAAAAGCAATTCGCCAGAAACTTCACGATGCTTGGCGGTATCGATTGCCGGAAGTTAATATTAATGAAAAAAAAAAAACAAAAATAACGACTTTTTAGATACCTATAGCGGATTGTAGATGTCGCATAATATATATTTTTGTACGTTCGCAATGTGCGTATTTAAGGCAATCGCGTCGAATATCGTTGAAGACAGGCAATCACGAGAGGGCAGAGAGAAAGAGAGAGAGAGAGAGAGAGAAAAAGTTTTCTTTCGTGACAAGAACAACAAAAATCGTCACATTCGTGATTCTTCGGGATTCAATCGCGTTATCGGTAGCTCTGTTCCGACGTCTCGCGAACGTTCTGGTTCGATCGTTCGGGACAGTCCTGACGACGATTCGGGAAGAATCACGAATACGTCAGCTGGTCGACGGGAAGGTTAAAAATCTGAAAATCTATGCAGAAAACGTAACCGCAGTGATTCTAATTGATCGCTTGAACTGGAAGAGAGGAGGAGAAATAGAGAAGCGGCAGCAGTGCAAAAAATTCCACTTGGACGAACGACGATTAATTTCCAAACGGTAGTAGCGGCGCGCGGCGACTCTGTACGTAATCAAGGCAAAAAACGAAAAAAGAAAAAAAAGAAAAGAAACAATGAAAGCAAAAAGTTATACTCTCCCCGGGCCCAAGTAACGTTACTTTGTGAGAGAAAAACGAAAAGCTGAGAGACGACTAAAGTGAGATGATGTGAAAGTGACATGCAAATTTGTCTACGAGTGTAAGAGAGAGAGAGAGAGAGAGAGAGAGAGAGAGAGAGAGAGAGAGAAGAACGAAAGAGACGAAAGAGACGTATGTATGCACGCGTGAATGACAGAAAACCAGATACAACATCGGGTGAGCTAGATTGTACGATTGGAGAGAGAGAGAGGCACTATTTTTAACTTGAAAAAAAAAAAAGTAATTACTCCAAATATTGTTGCATGCTTAGTTATCGTATTATAGTCGGGAACGACGTTTTAACGCTAATGAGGTATAACTGAACTGTAAGAAACGACAAACCCGAAATCGGTCGGACAGCAGCGACGAGAACCTCCGTGTCGCGGCACGATCGATTTTTTTCTTAGACCGTAAGCGGTATACACGTATTAATTACTATTGTACACGTACGTCATTACGATTATTATTATTACTATTATTATTATTATTATTACCATCGTCATCGTTATCATTGTTATCGTCATTACCATTACGCTACCATGGTCATGGTCATTAATTAATCGCGTGATTACGATTACCATAACGGTATGTGGATACACGCAGTGTACCCATGGACGATCGACGATCGACGAGGAACATACTGAGATCGATCGAACAACTTTCAGAAACAAGAACAGTGTTCGAGATACGGTGCCACGAGACACCTCTAACGTTCATTATTCCATTAAATCTTCGACTATTTATTCGATGTTCTGCTCGGAGAAAGATTTAATCGTTTTCGACTTTAAAGCATAGGACGTAACGTTTTGTTCCGATCGAATCGACATTCTTTGCTCGAGATCTCGAGGATCATCGAAACGTGGGATACCCAGCCACGGTGATCGTCAGGCTCCAAGACCCGCGGATCACCTGTCGCGATCGGTTAGCAGGCGATTGCCAAATTGCCAAATTGGCGACGATGTCTCAAACTTTCGAGTAGGAGTCGTTGAGAATAAGCAGGAACAAATCGAACAGAAGCTCTGGTATTGTAGCCTACGATGGTTATCATCGAATATGGATAAATGTTGCCAAAATCTACGAGAAAATTATATCTCTTCTTGCTGCAATTAACTCGAAGAATTGAGTTGTTATCTAAGAAGAAAGGAATTTTCTCTTGATAATCGTCTTATTTAGTTACGTTGGTACGCGCACTTTGGTAACGTTATATTCTTGTCGAAATGATCCTCTCTGTAAGTTTAAACCAACGTGGAGAAATTTTTGGAAAGAAATACAAAATAGATCCGGGTGCGAGATTCTACTGTCGCCTATTCTCAGCGATTCGTAACTTTCGTTTTACCAACGTGGAAAGTTGAAAGAAACTACGAAACTAAACTCGTCTTTCCGAGATACGATATAAACCTATCCATTGTAAATTGGGCACAATCCCCGATTCCAAAGGAACCGCTTACGATTTCGAAAGATTGGAGGGGATATTTTTGAACGTGCAGGTATCCGCCAGAGTGATACCGGGCGAAAAAGTTATTCTTGTATTTCGCGGCGATGCAAAGTGTATGAAATTCTTCTGCGTTCTTCGGAAAAGAGGAAAATTGGGAACTTACAAATCGTAGGGGCATTCCGTTGCAAAAGCCGTTCTCGCGTATCAAAGAGGTCGTGTTACGTTCGTCGAGTGATAAATAGGCTAACGAAGATTCACGAACGCGCACTATTTTTCAAAGATAGAGATATACCTTCGTGACCATAAACTTACTTATGGTGTATGCTGTTGGCACGCGGAATATGGGAGAAGCGAGAGAAGAAAATTCTTAGTGAAACGGGCGGATCGAGCGAAAGTACCGAGCAGCCATCGCCGATCCTTCGATGAAACTGACAAATCAAAATATCGTTTTCATTCGCTCGCGCTCTTTTCATCAAAGTTGCCCGACTAACGGGCAAACGATACGAGTTTTACTACTTTGTTGAACAAACGAGAACGCGAGTTCTCGCAAAGATTCGATAGTTGGCATCGCGTATGCATCCATCGAACGATTTAGGCCTACTGTCCACGAAGCCTCGCTTCATAGAGGCCTAAGTCCAGTTTTGTCAGACGCGAGGATACGTCTACGCCTTGTTCAGTCTACGAAGCGTACATCGTGACACGTTTCGTCTCGTCGTTGAAACGTCGAGCGACGAGCAAGACGCTTTCATCGTGCATCGCTGCGTTACACCTACTCCCACTGTTTTCCCCGCACATTCTCGACACGATCGTAGATCGAAGCTCGCGTATCGACCGAAAAATCGCACGTACGATTAAGATCACGACGAAAACGAGCAACGACGAAGACGGTTGGCTGCCGTTTGCGCGGATAGCTGCGCGTTACTTGGCAATGATCGTTGCGTCGAATCTGATCGAGGATCTGATACGCGTCTATGAGGCGACGCTGCGTGGACGGTGAGTCTTGTTGGTAGCCAAGCGGCTGTTGGTTGAACGTCACTCGCCAAACGGGTGGCGCGATATTGTTTTCCGAGAATGGAGGAAAATCGGGCAACGAGCTCGTTCGTTCGCCTCGACGATGGACCACCGAGCGTCGAGTCGTCGCGGACGAGGTTGCAAAGACGACGAAACCTCGTGGTCGGTCTCTGCGCTCGGTCTTTCCTCGTTGGAAGAAAGTCGAAAGAGAACGAAGATAGGCAGAGGGATGGAGAGAAAGGGTCGAGTAGGATAACGTAGGATCCGTTGATTGTACAGCCATGTAGCGCAGTGTGTGTTGTAAGTTAAGGTATATTTTGTAGGATTAAATGTCGATCGTTTCTAACGTAAGTAATACGATAGCTTTGACAGGGGTGAGAATGAGCGCGCGCGTTATTATACGTGTTATACGCTAGTAGAGACAAAACGATCTCCAGTATTCCATGATGTGTGTAATTGTGATCGTTAATCACTCCCCACCCCCCTCCCCCCTGACGATTTTTATTTTTATCAAACGAGACACGATGGAACGAGGAGAGTCGAAAGGATTATCGAGCAACCGTTTGCCGGTATAATTAATCGCGCTGGTGTCGAACGTTATATAAGGGGTTTTAAAAAGTTTGTGATCGAGAAAGTAGGCTAGCGCAAGCGTAGTAGAGATAAAGGTGGAGTAGAAGGAACATTGACAAAACTATACGTATTTACGATACATCCGCAGAGAATCGACTGTTGTTTCATTGGCCAATTTTTCTCGTGCCGCCCATCATCTTGTTATTTACTGTGTCGTAAGTCGTGAATGATAAACAATATACGTCTTGTACGATTAAAATATCTAGTCATGGCCTCTCGGTAATTTATTAGTTGACGTTGCATGCAATGGATATTATAGGTCGGACGAAATCGAAGCAGCTCGGTTTCGTCGGAACATCTAAGTCATCGAATGAAGACGTTCACAGGGAGACACGCAATAATACACGTACGAAATAAAAAAAAAAAAAGATTACGTATGACGTGGCAAATGGAGTAGATGAAAAGAGAAAGACTGGCGGCAATTTCGTTGATGGTTAGGAGACTGTTTTGCTGTTTCGTGTGTCGTTGTGACGTCATCGCCCTCGCTAATTGCCACATTCTAATCGCTATTTATCTATTTATTTATTTATTTATCTATTTATTTATTTATTTATTTATACATTATTAACATTTACAAAGATCATTATATCACTTCTATCTATTCTCGTATTATTGTCGTTTTTCTCGATCAAATGATTTATTATTATTATCGATACTATTATCGCCAAAGTTCTATCACTGGTATTGCTACTCTTATCGCTCTATACACTGTTGCTAGCGATCCCTTGGTATCCAGTATCGGCAATACTTTTCACGCGTCATTTCATCATTGACACTTTATTACTCTATTTTTAATATCTTTATCTCAAAAGTCATTATTATCGCCATTATTGATATTGCTATTATTTCATTATTATCGCCGTGAATATTTATTTATTTGTGTTTACTTGGTATCGATCTGCGATACCTCTTTTTATCGATATCTTTTTGTACTTATTACATATATATATATATAAATACATATGACGATGATTTACGCGTAACATTAACTATTCTCTCGACCATTATCGTCGTTATTAACAAAATCGATGTGGTCATTGTCATCATTATTGCCATTACTTTTGCTAGTCATTGCGGTCGACGTAATTGGATAATTGATGTTGCGATCACAGTCGCCAATGATTATATATTAGCGTCTTCATTAAAATTTTTGCATAAAGTCCTATTCATATCTATTTAACTAATGTCATACGAATGTCTAATGTACATATATATGTATATATATATATTTATATATATAATACATAATATCGTATACATATATATATAAATATTATATAAAATTATATATTTAATTAATATATATATATATATATCAATATTATAGTATTGTATTGCTATTATTACATTATTACTATGATTATTATTATTATTACTACTACTATTATTGCAATTGTCATTATCATCATTATTATTATTATTATTATTATTATTATTATTATTATTATTATTATTATTATTATTATTATCATCATCATTGATATTACCATTATTTTATTACTATTATTACTATTATTACGTCGCTATTATTATTATTATTATTATTATTATTATTATTATTATTATTATTATTATTATTATAACCATTATCATTATCATCATCATCATCGTCGTCGTCGTCGTCGTCGTCATCGTCGGCGTCATCACCGACATTACAATTATCATTACGATTATCATGATTAATGTATAAATGATGGATGTAGCAGACGTTTATCGTGCAAGTTAAATTTGACTAGGGTGATGTGCACAGACGGGATGCGTTGTTTGATAAGTTACACAAAAAAGAGAAAAAAAAAGAAAATACGAAAAAATAAGGAGGGAGGAGCGAAGCGAAGTAAAAATAGTTAGGAGACCGCGATCTACGCGGTTATGGTTAACGCGGTTAACTCGGTTGAGGATATATATGTATTTTTTTAAATTTTAACGCTAATGAAAAAAAAAAAATAAAAAAAATAAAGAAAACAAAGTAGAAGATAAAAGAAACGAGAGCTGTGCGCAAATCGAGTGCGAGGTTGAAAGCACGGGGAGAAGGGGGGGTTGGGGGCGCGACGATTTATGAAATATTTAAAACCTGGGAACACACAACACACCGATGTCTATTCGTAAGTTGTACTTACTATTTATTACCATTGATCGACATCGTTATTTTTTGTACGATCGCCATTATCGTTCTTATCGTCATTACTAAACGAAACTTATTACTATACGTATCGATGACGTTGCGTACGAGACAAAGTACGATCCACGATACTTTTTACCCTTCGACGAGAACGCGGCCGTACATTTTGACGTCCTCCTGCCGCCTTCCGGATGTCCACCGATGATGCGTCGTCGCACGATTCTTTCCGCGGTTTAAAATAACCGACGGTGTGCATACGTTCGCCAAACGAATCGACCAAAGATACTTCTGTTACCAAATACGTATTTGCGAACATTTGCTCGATCGATTCCACGATCGATTTACATATAATATATTCTCTCTTCGTCTTGAGTGTACCAAAGCACCTATTACGCGCACACTACGGAGGATTCCGTCTCAAAAATCGTCTTTGTCCGATCGCGAGCAAACTTTTTGCTCGTACCAGCTAAACTTTTTCTAACCTTCGAAACATCGATCGTTCCTGGATATTACAGAGGAGTTAATTATTAAAGAGTGGAAAGCGTAGTTTCGTAAACGCGTAGCTTTCGTCCCATCGATCAATTCGTGCGAGATGTGACAATTTTTGAGCCGGTATTCCTTCCTTATTTTTCTGTAAAGTTAACAATAATAAAAGCATTTATTTTCGAAAAATTATCTCTGTTGACTGTTCTTATTGAAATGATATATATCGATACGAGTGCGAACGATCTAATCATCAGGTTCATTTTTGTTCGTTGACACGTTTCACCCGAAAAGCTTGAAATTAGCTGGAGAAAAATTATTAAGATGGACCAAAACAATTATATCGTAAGATATTATTTGTTCTTTCGTTGCTATTACTATTACCGCTACTGTTACTACATACTACTACCACTACTATTGCTACTGTCCTGTCATTATCGCCATTATTATGATTTCTAGCGTAAAGTATCCATTACGATACGTGACGACGAGTTTTACAATTACGAAAGATTAGTCGCAGGAAACGAAGACTGTTAAAATATAAGTGACAAACAAATGGTACAAGAAATAACGAGAAAGGAAAATACTTGTCTTATCGCACACCCTTCGTTTTCTCTTTACGCTGGATAAGTTAACGTCGGTACGTTACGGGTTTCTTACGAAAGTTGGGCAAATCCGAGACAAGAAAGCAGCAGAAACTTCCAAAGAAGAAACGAATCGCTTAACGAGAAACAATTTTCTTTTACCAGAGCAATAACACCTCGATAGCGTGTAATATACGTAGATGTAACAAATGGCAATGACAGCTCGTCGCAAACATTCCAAAGAAGATAACATTTGTATTGGGTTGGCCAAAAAGTCTCCTCGGTTTTTTCTAAAGCAAATTCAAATTTTAATTCTATTCGTTTTGCAACTGAAAAACTATATTATACGATTCGCCCCTATTTTCTACCAACCTCTGCACCATTCGGCCAATTTCCTAAGATTTCATTTTCGAAAACTTTAACATTTTTACATTTTCCCCTCTGCAAACTAAAATTGGCACGTGCAACTATCCCTAACGTCTTCACCACACGCTGTATGTATCTGTTTTCATATTTGCACAGCATATTTGCACAATCTGCAGTAAGATCGACAGGATAGGAGCAAGGTAAAATGCATTTTTCCATCTTTAAATTTCTCATAATTGGTAATATATTTTGGTAATATTTTTCTTTCCTTTACGTATACATTTGTTAAAACAAAGAAAAATGATATTCGGATAAAAATACAAGCAACTGTACGATATTCCTAGGGCTGCAAGAGGTGGCGTCTTTTAACAGTTACCTTTCATATAGAAAATTCTTTTCTCTTTTTATCGAACAACAGATTTAAGCCACGACAACGCCTCGAAACTAGAAGCCTGATTGATTGCACAGTTCATAATGCTTAATCTTATAAACCCAACGTACAGCCATAATCGCAAACCTTAGAAAAGAAAGCGTTCACGCCTAAAGAGACGTTAATGTCATCCACTGACAGAAACGAGAAAATTTTTTGGCCAAGCTAATAATCGACTAATACTGTTGGCAAGTGATTAGCAGACTGAATATTTCTGTTACGCGTTTGATTATTATCATTCGATCGTTATTCGAGTTGACCCTCCGATCTCGTCTATATTCAAGTTGTAAGACTGCGTTTAAAACTGAACACGCGTATTAACGTCCTGAATATCGTTGCTGTTAAATATATAATATATCATAGTGAACCTCTATTGCGCATAAAACACGCTAGATTCTGTTAACGATACTCGATCGAATTATTTGTAAAACGAACAATGGACACGATCGATCCTTGTGTTAACGAAATTTCGTACGGTTCACAAATGAAATTGTTCTTGTGGTAGTCAAGGGAAAGCGACGTCGGGGAGAAGCAAGCTGAGTACGTTATATTTCAGGGTGTAGAAATACGCTTATTAATGTACGATGGACTATACCATTTGCTCTAAAATTCGGTGAAAGTTTGTTATAGAATTGGAGTGTATGGGTTTGCGAAATGTACAAGGCAGTTACAGTTAATTGCTATCAGTGTACTTCTTGTAATCGACACTATTCTCTTTCTCATAAAATACTGATATTTTTATAATCGCTTTTATTATAGCCTAAGTGTGCAGAAATTAAATAAATATTGAAAATCAGGATTTTGTTTATTCATTTCTATTATATACGTTCATTGATCTCTTTCGTTTCATTTATGCGGCGGTCTTTGTCTTCTTACGTTTGAACGTACGATCTAGTTTCCGACGAACGTTCGCGAAATATCTAAACAACATGTGGCAAAAAGTTTCTTATAACACAGAGTATCGTGAAACTGGCTAAAAATATTTATTTCGTATACTATTGTTATTATATATCGTCGAAACTAACGGGATAGTAGAAAAAATGGACTTGGTATAAACAACGACGTGTCAGAAATTATTATTCACAATCGAAAGGAAAGAAGAGAACGACGAGCGTTGCGTGGAAAATGTATTTTGTTCGATGTAAAAGTCTTGGGGAAAACTGGTTGACCAAATTCGTTAATTTTAAATTTAGGAAGAAATAACGTTTTCTTAATATTCTGTCGTGTTTTCTTCTGTGCGTATGATTGCTATAATATGTCGTGGCATTAAAGAAATCGTGGTTGATATTTCTTACCACGAAAACCTTGTAGAGTTTCGCAGTTCGTGTAAACCAGCGCTTCCTAAACTTTTTTCCATTCGCGATTATCACGCGATTTTTACGGTAATAAACGTAAAAGAAGTACATAAAATAAATATACACACAAGTTACACATAATTACATACGTACAAAGAAGTTTAATTTCAAACAGTTCTTCGTTCTATCTATAATTTTATCGCTTATTGCCATTTGTGTGGACAAATCAAAGCATAGCGATGGCTTTAAAGATGCCCAATAGTTTTTCGTAGTAAGATGGATCCGAGTTTTAACAACGTCTATTAACCTTAATTTAATTGGCCTAATCCCATATTGTTGTTTAGTCATCGCTTAACTGTAGGCTGTAAAGCAAACTAAGCAAAATTTCTGCAAGTACGTGTTTCTCGCGTTAGCCTGGCGCGAGTTCGTACATGGTTCGTCGATATAATGCAAGACCACACGTGTCAACCGTTACGCGACAAAAATTGGTGCAACTTGGACGAAACGTTCTATCCCATCCGCCATATTCTGCCGATCTTTCACGCTCAAATTATCGCTTATTCCGCGCGTTATGAAACTACCTCAACGACGAGAGCTTGCCTTGTTTGGAAGACTGCTAAAACGGATTCGGACGTTTCTTTTACAACGGAACGGTATCAAAACACTAAAATGATCATCAAAGTCCCATTGAGGATTTATTCACAGAATCGAAGAAACCGATTCACGACGACGAAAGCGAGAAAGATATTTTTAGCCAATTTCATTCGATATTACCATGGATATTCCGTTACTATGAAAATGCTGGATCATTCCACTAGTCCATACTGCCGTACGAGTTAACGTTGCTGCCATGCCGGGTAGTTTCGATGAAAAGCGAATCTTCTCGCGATTTATGGGAGAATTTGGTTCTGCCGGGCGAACATAGCTGGATATAGTTTTTGAAAGCTTATCGGTGGATGTTCAAGCGAGTAAATAGGAGGAGGGCATCAAATGTTCGAAAAGCTGTACGAAAACGCTAGAACTGATCAGACGATGAATTGTTAAGAGCACAATCGACGAAGCGAAGCTTCGTTCTTTTTTGAAGAGGATCGTTGTTGAAATTCATTCTTCTCTTCTAATGCGAGATTTTTTTATATGCATTTCCTGTAAATCCAATTGTTATACGACTCCACCTCGGCTTCCTTCGTTTTCCTTTTTTCTTTGTTTCCTTTTCGAGCAAGTTCAATAAGGGGATGTCTTCGAAGCTTGTTACACGAAGAGAGGGAAAATGTAAAATATAAGTATCTTCATGTCAATTACTCTAGGGAACATCAAAGACGAGGGTGATACCAAAATACCCTTGCACTACTGAGAAAATCTTTTATTCCAGAAGTGTTTTTTCTACCACCTGACGTATTTTCTAACGTGCATCCACTTATAAAAATCATTCGTCCACTGCTTCTGCTTCTTCTTGACAGAGAGAAAGAGAGAGAGAGAGAGCGAGATCAAAGGAAAGAAGATTGAAAGAGTAAAAATAAAAGTATACGTGTGTATTATACTTACACGCGCGTATGTGTATAAAGAGAATGTGTGTGTGCGTGTGTATGTGTGTGCGCGCGCGTGTGCATGTGCGTCTGAGTATGCGTGTAAACGTATGTAACTGAGCGTGCGTGCGAATCGAAGAACGACGAAGGGATTCCTCAGTTTCAGGCATTGCTCACAATTTTTACATTCACATTTACAGAAAACCAATGTTTCGAACTTCAATTCCCGCTTGACAAGATCCTAAAATGTTTAAGTTGGATTTGCACGAGTCCAGTCGCTGGATCGGTTTGACTGGATATTGGTCGATGCCATTATTCCAGTCTCTTTTGAATCATTGAAAATGGTCAAGGCAATTACCTGTGACCTAGTGACTGTAACGGCAATGGATACACTCTGTATCACGCATCAGTGCTGAATATTGAACTGTCCAGATGATTGAGTAACGCCTTGAGTGTTGTATTTTCGATGATGGGATAAACACTGGGTTGAGAAAATAGACTTTCGATGCAGTCGTTTGGCTACGTTATTTGCTGGAATGGCGGCATTGTACTCGAGTGTGAATGAGATGAAAAAACACAGTTCACGTTATTTCAGGTAGAATTCAGCGTTGGATTGGATCAGCCAACTGGAATGCTACTGAACCAATGTAAATCCAGCTTTATAATTCAGTGATATCACTAGACCTGCGGATTTTTATGCAATCATAGGATATTTCAAAGTGCAGGAACACACAGAGTGCACATTTAAAAAATATCCAAAGTACAGTAGCAAGTCAAACGTGTTTCAGCTTGGTTTTCAGCTTTTCAGATGCGATCACAGTAACTTGAACTTGCATAAATATTCGCAGCCTAGATATTACTATCGTTTTCGTCACGAATACGCATATTCAGACTACGTTTCGAAACATACTTTGTTTTTCTACTTGACGGTAGTGATGTGTGTGCGTTGTGAGGTATAACGTTTATGTCCCAACAATTTAATAAGAATATTTATGTGAACGTGGAAATTGATCATGGAATTATTAAACTATGCCTAAACAATGAAAAAGGAAACAGAAGTAATTACAAGTCGTTTGAGTCAAATATAGTCTACAAATAGCCGAACCGAAAGTATGTAACTGATTCTTTGACGAAAGGGTACAAACGTTAAATATTCCTGTTAATGCATTCGAGAAAAATTTGTAGATACTTCCTACCGCGGTTTTGTAGTTTGTTTTTGCCTTCTTATTGACCTAACATCTCTTGAATATTCAACGCGAAAGATATAAATAGAGACGGAGCTCTTAAGAAAATCTTCGTTTTTCTGTCAAAATTGTTTAATTACAAAAGAGCGAATATCCTTCCTTCCGAGAATCAATTTTCTTTAGGAAATCTACATAGATTCTAATCTATTAAAAATTGTTCTTCACGTAAACGAGTAAACCTACAAACATAGTAATCCTTTTCTTAAAAGATTTCGTTTTTGATACTTGATATTTTCATCTTGTGTGCAAATACATTTAACACACTTTTCAAACATATTAAACAAGTACTGTATAAAAAGAATACTAAACGAGAGTATATTCTTGATAGATTGCTAGAATTTGTATAAATATCAGGTATTCGAATTGTATAAATAAAACGTAGAAGTTCAATAATACGACTAGATTGCGGATATTTATGCATTTTTGGGAAACTGAAGATTCCAAAAATCTATAGAATGCGCATAATATGCAAAAATATAGCAAACACGCAAAGTAGAGTGCTGTTATGATATATGAATAGACGAAACAAATTTTTACTCAAGTTACATTTCTTCAATTACATTGGTAAAAATATAAAATTGTATAAACATCTGCAGTCTAAATACGACATTTAAGTAAAGATACAGCGCCCATAACATGTGGTATTTATCTTATCTACCTAAATATAAGATAAATCGTCGTTTCGAATGGTAAAACGAACATCATTGCCTTGAATCGTACTTGCTTTCTCCACTGATATCCTTTTTACAATTTATTCGTCTTTCTCCATTTTTGTCTACGAAATGGGTCATATCGTTAAAACGAATTGGAATGCAGGAAAAATTGGAAATTATTACCCTTCTGTTTATTTTTCTACGTAATCACAGTTGCAATTTATATTCGTTGCATTCTACGTTATTGCTATCGCATTATTCTTTATTTATTCATCGAACTTTTAAACTTCCAATCGATGCGATTCCTGTCCGCGCGAGGATCACCCAAGATTAATACGAGATACAAACAAAGTTTGATTAAAACATTCTGTTTCAAACGAAAATCGATTAATAGATCGATTAATAGAGTTCGAACAGAATGACCGATTAATATTTACAACGTTGTGTTTGCTCTGTTGATATTATTTTACCTTTAAAAGAGCGATATTCATCGAGATGTGTCAACGTTCAAACTCTACTGCGCACCTTTTTATAAAAATTTCTTATTTGCCTTAAAGAATCCAGACCTTTCAAAAGTACATATCGTGCGAACAATTTCAGTCTATTTCGCGATGATTAGTTAAGAAAATTAGTTTTCCAATTAGTAACAAACTGAATGAAATATAAAAATCCATCGATACTCTCTATTTGAAACGATAGGAAAACCTATAGAATAGAGGGTTCAAATTATTGTATTATTATATAAAAAGACTAAATCATCTATCAAGTTTTTACTAATAATCAATTGATAATTTGTTAAAAATAATTATCCAGTCTTGGATAATGAATATTTTTTTACTATATTGATTAACTTACTAATAACGTAAAAATTTTGTTCGTCTGTATAATTTCGATTAAAATATAAATAAATAAATAACAAAAGGCACAGAGAACTAAGATAAGAATCTTTTTCTCTTTCCGAGAGAGGGCAATATAGATGTTACGCGATTAGGCTATTTTCACTTCCTTTATAAACCTACATACGGTATATAATGTACAAATACTGGTCGTAATAACAATAGTATCAACAACAATAATAATAATAATGATAGCAAAAATGTATCACGATATTAAAAATAGCAACGTTAACAGCGAGCTATATTTAACTTCGCGTATAAATACAAATACATATGAATATACGGCATGAATATTTGTTTTATTAATTTCAACTAATTCACGCGTTATTTTATGCGGTATATATCTGTAAATAAAATATTGTCCATGACTTACGCATCACTCATGATCGTTAATTTTTTAAGCTATCGATGTTTAAACTCGAACACTCGCGCATAAAAAGCATATATCGAATCACTATACTCAAACTCGTTCACCAAACTTCCACTTGTCGATTTGTTTCCAAGTTTTTCACTTTGGAGAACTAAGATTTTCTCTGAATTACTTCAAAATTATTTTGTTTGAAAAGAAAATTTAACTTTTAAACCCTTTTTCCGATCGAATTTAAAAACTTTTGTCCCTTTGCTCTCGTGCAAAAGACATCCCAGACGTAACTGAGACGAACGTTGGGATCGCAAAACTGCAATTTGAAATTTCCAACGTATATGTGTAATGTGTACCTTGCGCTTGAAAAATATTCATCAAGTTCCACATACAATGTAACTATGATCATCGAGAAACTCTCGTTAACGAATTTAGCTGCGACTGATGCCGTGCTCATCGTCGTTAACGAGGATTCGCGCTCTAACGTAGTAGCATTACGGTGTAGTAGTATCGATGATATAAATGCATATCAATTGATTGGTCGTGCAACAATAAGCCAAAATTCGAAAATGTATGTCGTACGAAGGTTCGTTTGCGAGCTGATCATTTTCTATATTATCACATTTATTATATGATAAAAAAGATCGTATAAAAACTCAACGTATAATTAATAGACTGCGAATATTCATGCTACTTTATATTTTTACGAATATAATTTAGAAAATGGATCTGTTTGGAGGACGTTTTTAAGCTATTAAATATTATAACGAGTACTATATTTTCTGTACTTTGAGTATCTTGGATATCTTATTTTGCGTATTATGTACATTACACGCATTTTGTTGCTCCAAATGTTCCGTAAATACACAGAATGCGTACAGTGTATGAATAGTAAGAATAGCGAGTATTCAGGAAAGTTCAAGGTTTATTTTAAAAAAGCGAAACAATTTCTTTATTCGAGATAATCATCATCGTTTTCTATAAGTGTAAGCCATCTTTCGGGCAATCGATAAATTCCACTTTGCAAGAATTCCGTGTCTTTTGACACGATCGAGTAGCCCAGCCATTTCTGTATTTCATCTAATCGAAAGTGCATATTCGACAGGCTGTGCTGCATCGACCGAAACAGGCGACAGACTAACGAAGCAATGTCAGGTAAATATGCCGAATGCTGTGTAACTTATCATCCAAGACTCATTGCGATGTCTTTTGCGTCATAAGCGACGTGTTGCCTGGCGTTATCATTTCGCAGCAATTTCGCAAAACACCCATCTTCCTTCTTTCCGAATATTTGTCATTCCGCGTAGGCGTTCGAAATGCTTCGTTGTGTCATCTCTAGCTCCTCACAAGCTGTTCTTGCATTTGTACTGAATTCACAGCCAGCAGTTTCTCCAAATCATGTTGCCGCTTTTAAACTCTTCAAAACGAATCGTTGTTGGAATTCATAAAGAATACAGCGACGAATATGCACTTTGTCTATTGCCATTGTCGACACTTATGAATGGACTACGTTTCTTAGGATTATGTTGGAACTTGCAGTGAACAAAATGTTGCCAATAGCAACAATACGTAGCAAAACACAAAAGGAAGGCGAAAAATAGATTACATCGTTTCAATTGCATTTATGAAAATGCGAATTCGCATAAATGTCCGCACTCTATTAAACAAATTGTATCAAAACGAGTTTCGAAAATTGATTGTATCAAAAAATCAGAGTCTGGAATTTCAGTTTACTTTTGTGAATCAACTCGTATACATTGCTACATCGTACACCTGTATATCCTGCACACTATGACTACATTTTATACTAAAAATATTACGTGTTTCTATGTACATTAAGTGTATAGCGTATTTTATTCGATATTAGACATGACGTTAGCATATAACTATCTGAAGAAAAAAATGTACACGATAAATTGAATTTAACGGTTAAGTAGTCTAGTTAGATCTAGTAGCGTTTATGGGACTAGTATCGGCCAGAATGAAAGTAGCAGAACACCGTGTTTACGATACGTGGATTTTCCCATTGATCGGATAGAAATTTTTGATGTTTGACGACATAAAATGTTGCTAAAACCACGAATGCTCGACGCTAGTCGAGTGTTTGTCATTTATCACAGTTTTTGACATCTCTTTCAACCAATTGTTGTCTCGGTACACTTCGATTTCTAGCGAGCAAAGATTAAAAAACTTATTAAGAGTAAGGAATATGCCGTATTGATACGATGATAAGGTTAGCAATGTGTTGTAGCGTTAGTAGTAAGGGGCTGTTAATCCGTTAGTTTAATCGCACCGGATAGGGAAAAAAAATGTCAGATAGTCGAGAACGAATGAAAATAATTTAAACTGTAATTGAACACCAATATTGTAACGATACAAAGTCTTGTTGACTGAAATTGTAAGGCCATAGCTTTATCTCGCAAAACTCGTAGACAAGTAAGACTCGATCGTTATGATCGCACGATGAGATAACTTGCACTGTTAATATCGCACGAATACCTGGTAATCGTGTCGCGAGAGTTGGGCGTTGTTCTCCTTTCTGAAACCTTTTTAACGAATAACCGCTGACTAGCTAAAATACAGTTGCAACTGATCGGTGATTAACGATGAATTCTAATTGTCAGGTGGCACATACGTATGTATATCTATATTTCGACAGACACGTTCGTCTCTCTACACGCTTTTTTATTCCCCGTTGCATTAAGCTGCGTCTTCGCTGAATCGACAACGAGGAACCTTCTTTTTCTCGTTGTCTATCGTTGCTGCGTGTTTCAAATAATACGCAACAAATATCCATTTGTAGGAACATTTTGTCCACACCGAAGCAACATAAATAGACAAATATTTCAGCTTCGTTTCGATGTTAAAGCGACTCTTGTTCCTAGTAACAAGTATGCACTAAGCTTGTTCTGTTCATTTACCGCAACAATGACATAACTCGAAAATCACGATTTTACTAGTAGTTTAGTAGTAGTAGACACTGAACAACGACCAGCAACGCTTTCAAGAAGCACGGAAAATCAGCGCAGTCGCTTCCGTGAGGACGCAGCTTTATCGTGCTTTGTCCTATTTTACGCAACACTACCACGCATTTACTTTTACGCTCAAATTAGTAAACCGCTAGTCTAAATTATTTCCAACTTAGGCAGAGCCAGAACCGGTTGACAAATACGGCAGAAACTGTTTCAGCACGCTAGAATAAGATATATTCGTATAAGTATGTATATGACCAATATGACCTCGTCTTCGAGCAACAGCTTGTCTCGTGTTGTAATAGTCGTCCGCCTACGTTCGGAGAAATTATTCGAAGAGACCAGATTCGATAGAAACTTGAATAGATCTCATCGTGCATCGACCAATCTATTCGAACAGCTCGCGCAGATTCGTCGGCAGTTTTGCTTGTCGACCACCGATGTTTTATAAACAAGATATCTTAAATGCTTCGTAACTAAATAACAGAATGGATCCAGGTCCGGAGAACCTGCTGATAAAGAAATAAGACCAGCGTCAGCTATACATTTGCCAGAAAATGGTCGATCTTAGTAATGTCTAGCACGACCAAGTAAGCTTTAACTCGAGAACAAAGTCATATCGAGCATACGTTTATTTTCTTATTATTTTAGTGTACCGAATCAGTCTCTGCTATGGTTCAGCCTGATATCAGAGCTAATTAACCCTTTCAAAATTTGTAATTTCCTCCCTTCTGAAGATACGACTGTATGCTTTCCTAATCGCGTTTAGAGCTCCTTGTTTACGATAGATTTCAATTCTAACTATACTATAATATAATTGGCAATGCAAGTCTACTGTTCCATCGCGTTTTATCGGTCAAAGACAAAGATCTAAGTGCAACGCGCAGCTTTCGGAAGATTTATATCTTCCGTGTCTAGAGTGGCACTTGCCAGGCATCGACGATGTCTTGAAATTGTTTGTCTGCGTTGTCGATATCTCCGATTGTTATCAACTTGAAAGAAAACAGAAGGGTATCGACGCGATAACGATATTTCACGACAGCCGTCACATATGTTATATTACCGAATAAAATTGCACCCATGCTCCTGTTAAAAGAGGTTCGTGTTAATTTTTATATTCTCGGTGCGATTCCGACTTGCACGTCAAACGACTAAAAACGATTTTGTGTAATAACTGAAAAGTTTAATCGAACGTTGTCGTTTGATATAATACGAGCCAACTCTACTTTTTACAAAGTTATTAATTTTACGTTATTCAAATTCATAATTAGCATTCAACAGTCTCAAGAAAGAAATCCTACTTTCATAAATTTAATTCTTACGAGGAGATACCAGTATAAATAATTGTAAATAATTTTAAAAGCAATGTTTCTAATTGTCATCCTTCTATGTATTTTAATTTAGAAAGTTGATCAGTATGGCTTCTGAGAGACTCAACGTAGGCGAACTCAAAGTCATTTTAGAAGATTAGACATTTTGTAATTCGTATTGCGTCAACGAGAAATCGATAGAAACTTGTAAAGCGCTCGATATGGTTTCTATTCAACGATCTAATATCGATGATAATATTCGGACGAGATTGATTTGAGATTAATCGACGCGTTTAACGGCAATGAAAGACAACGTTTCAAACAGTTTTCAGCCTTTTACCCAATCCAACGATAAATCTTATTGCTTTGTTAATTTTCCTCTCGAGCCAGTTGAATCGTTATTAACGCGATTATTCGCAAGATTCCCTTTCGTAAATTATTCTAACAAATAAACGCGAACAATATTTCCACTCGATAATTTCAGTTCAATGGTTATAATTATATACGCGAGATAGCTGATATTGTCATTAAATGATCTTGTACGAGAAATTGATGCAGCTTTCGCGTCGTAAATATCGATTCTTTTATATACCATAAACTAACACAAAGTAATACCAAAATGTTTAGACAAAATGTTTAACGTTGATTCATCCCAGACAACGTTGTTGAAAATAAAAGCACAACATTTAATGGAAAATTGATCTTTAACGTTTCAAGAAGATTTGACGAAAACTTAAACGAGCACTCGTGCACACCAATAAGAGCTTTTTCGTATCTTCTTCCAATTTGAAATATTCCTTAACAGTGGAAAAATGCAAATACACGAGTCTATATTGATGTTGAAGATGCAACAAGATTGGCAATTTATTATTTATATATCGTTTTTCTAAACGGTTAATTAAAAAAGCATTGATGCATTTCAAACGAAATGGCAACGAAATTGAAAAATGCATACTACGAAGAACCTCTTTTAAACGCGAGTCGTGTTTATTAAGCGATCTTAATGAGCAAATCAAACTGTAACCAATTAGAAGTCCGAAAACTAATTAGATACTAGGTGGCTTCGTTCTTAGGACGACCACAGTCACGTGTGTAGATTAGCAATAGTGAATCGTAGAATTAGACTCTTGTATCGCAAATAACCTTCCCTTCGAGTTTAAAACGAATTCGTCGATTCCATTCGTACATATTTCAAACGAATTCGAATATGTTCACAAAAAAATTCGACTTGTGGACGAGAAGGATTAAAAAAAAAAAAGGATCGGTGTATAAACTTGAAATACTATTTTGGATGCATTTAAATGTATAATATCGTCGATACTAGTAAACATATTTTCGAAAATTTAACGCGTCGATTTCGTTGTTGAATATGTCGGCTGCCGTATCGTCACCACTTGCACAAACGAGGGAACGTAATTCCAGTAATTCGACGAAAGCTATACGAGAAAATGAGCGAAGATGCGAAGAAAATGTCAGTAGACAGAATGATAATATTAGCGCAGTTGATGACTAGTGCGTTAATCAGTTCTAAACAGATATTCATTTAGAACACTGTTTCCTGTCATAACAAAAACCCATTATTCGTATATCCAGTAGTGGTTAATAGTTTAACATTTCACTGTCTGGTCACGTGTCTTAGAATCGCATGGGGTTTCTCAAACCCTATACGGAAAACGCCTATAATCAACATCGTTAATGCTAGTCACAAATTATGATCAGTACGTACAACGATTATGTTCTCTGAATTAAAAACAAAACATTCGTTGATCATCGATCATTGGAGACATAAAAGATTGACGTTTAATTGGCGAGAATTTGGTGCACAACTCTGGCAGCCCGCACACGATACAGAAACATTTTTGCACAACTCGCTGGAATTCGGTTACAAATAGTTAGAGTACACTGCATACGTAAACTCATTGTCAGTTACACGAAAGTACAAAATTCGCACGATCGAAGTAAGAGCATTTAAAGCTGTGTCCAGTTAAAGCTTAAGACGATTACCTTTTTGATAAATTGTCGCGCTATATTCTAGTTACCAAATAACCAACAGTTCCCAATAGTTGGCTATTGAGTTTCATTCTATCGCATCCTATTTAATTTTATCAGAAAGTAACACTTTCTGCCAATCTTGTACTGTACGGTGCTTACACGCTTCTGTGAAAACAATCAAACAGCTTCTGATTTTTACGACCGAGTATAAATTGGCTTCCTCCGAGGCCAAAATCATGAACACGCCATACAACGGTCCTTGCGTTAACAGCGTTCAAGTCATTTGTAGCACGGATTTTATTTTGAATATCAATTTCAGTAGTCCAACAACGATTCTTTTCGAATAAACAGTGGATGGTATATCTCTGCTAAAATTTGTCGAGGTCACTTTTTCGTTCGTAATAATAGCATCGGCTTTTTCTAAATTTAAGTTGTGCTCACAAGCTGTCTCACATTTTCCGATAGTATTTGCTACTTTGACAAATATTTTCTCTCCTTGCGTATAATAATTTTTCTATCTTCTGGACGTACATTGCTGGCTTCGTTCGTGTCTTCGTTTAAATTTAGCGATTGTTGTTGCAAATTTAACATACTACGTTGAATAGTCTCATTATCAAGTGTAGTTCAATTAATTTAAAGTCGCAAATGTCACAACCGATACAGCATCGAAGGTCTCATACTCGTCGTTCCAAGCATCGTTCGTGTTTTGTGTAATTGCTAGGACAACTATAAAAACTGTTAGTTATTTGGTATCAATGATGTAATCATCTTACACTTTTGTCCGCTACTGTAATCACTAGACGTGGATTTTTATGCTATTTCATATATGAAGAGAACTAAAGAAAACGAAACTTGCATAGTAATTTGTTTCGACTGCTAAACATCACGACGAGTACTTGGCTTCGTATATATTCATATATTCAATCATATCTCATATATTTTTGTATATTATATGCAATCTATGGCTTTCTGCGCCTTTAAATTTGCCATAAATGCATAAAAATACCCGGTCTAGTAATTACACATATCTAGTACATACGCATACGTATACTTATCGTAGTTGTACTAGAAGAATTTCTGTACTTCCGCATCTCTCTACTTTCTTTGCATCTCGGACTAATCGGATATTTCATTTAAAGGGAATTTATAAAATCAAAATAATATTTCGATAGAAAAATTACACGACTCAAACGTACAATATCTGTACCGAGCACAAACATGTGAAAGCTGCGTTTCCGTCTTCCTTTTCGAATCTAACAGTCCTTTTTTTCGACACACGCACACATATTCGTATTAACGCGAATGCACATTGATAAACGATACGGTAGAACTCGATTTGTCCAAACCGATGTCATGGCAATGGTCAATTCGTGGAATACGTTCCTGGACTCTTTTATCAGACAACGTGACGTACTGATTATACGAATAAAGGTTTTTACCTTGGCAGTTATAAATTCCAGCTTAGTAAAATCTAGTTACGTGAAAAGTCGTAAGTATTCTCTTACGCAAACAAATATTTTCCATTCTGCGTTATCGTGTATCGATTGGAGGAAGTATATGTAATTCATAGTCGCAATCATTTTCAAAATTTCAATGTTCACGTTCACACAGGCTCTTTCGAAGATACGTGGCCAAACTTTAGGAGAAAGTTATACGAACGTGGATCCGAAAAACGCTTTCGATTATGTCAAATGAAAACATTCGCGCGGTTTGTAGTGCGTACGAAATTCGTTCGATCTGATCATTCTCGAAGTACAGGTTTATTGAACTTTTCTACAATGTTGCATTGACATTCGATTCACGTAACATTTCTAATTCTCATTTGAAACAATGAATTAACTACAGTTTTGGTCTCGTTATCGGTTTTCGGATACAATTTATTTGTAGACTGCGGATTTTTCTCAACAGGATTGAAGAAATTCGACTTATGCGAGGGTCTGTTTCACCCGCTGAATATTACAACGAGTATTATACTTTAGATACATTCTATACATCTTTGCACTTTTAAGTTTTACTGATTTGGCAAATCAGAGAAACCACGCGAAACCATAAATACATCGTTTCGTAGTAGAAGAAGTACACCTACCTGTCCTACGCAATCTGCCACTAACGGCTGATAGAATTCTCACAAGTTTCAAATAGACTCGATCGATTGCTCTATAGCGAATATCTACAGTGACAGTTTGGCGAAATAAAATTTTCGTCACCAAACGATATGGAAATCCTTGCGTGAAAGATCAAACAACGGTAACGTTAGGAGCTAAAGCCAAATATCCACGTTCCTCTAAACTGGAACAGCGTGAATTCGGCTTAAATCTCATCGACATTAACTTTGTACATCAAGCAAATGGATAACTACCATCGTTACGCTAGTTTTGAAAAATACTGCGACAAATTCGATATCGATTTATCTCTGAAAAATGTCGCCAAATTTTGCCCACTGCCTAATAGAGCAAATTTAATCAATGCTACGCATTTGTTTCAATTGTGTCTAATATTTTCGTTTCAGATATTCAGATATCTTGTGCATTGTTTCTGACTACTCTGAAATAGAAAAAGGCATCTATCTGGTTCGTAAACGAAATTGGATCTTTCTTCGTTTCCGCGAATAGTAATTTACACGTGTAGAAAGACAAAGATACATAACTAACGTTTATGGATTAATTATAAGAAAACTATCGTGGTCTAAAACGCGTCTCGCTGTGATTTTCTTTAAACTCATCCTAGGTGAAATTTCTCGTATTAATCCTCGCGTTGACGGAGTTTGCAACATGTCGTCATATAAAATAAAGGCAGAGATTATTTTTCGTACGAAACAAGTCAATACGATCTTTCGTTACCCTTATTTTCTTGCAGCTTTCGAACAAAACTTTTGCTAAACGATTATAGCGAAGCGATCGCTTTCATATCACGAAAACCTTGCAAATGTAAATCTACTTAATCGAAAATACGAAAGTAATTTGTCGAATATTGTCGCCAGGATCGCCGATTATTGTAATGAAAAATTTCGTTCGTTAGTGATTGAAGTATTCCATAAATAATTATATTTGTTACATAAACAGGCTGAGACATAAATAATTATATTCGTGTACTATTTTTTTATAGTATTTAGTTCTTTTAAACAACTGCATACTTGCGCACAAGAAAAGCAAATAACTCGTCCCATCTCTCGTATGAATTTTAGTAGATCGAAAAAATCTAATCAAATTGTATACGAAAACGTTGTTAACACTGAAGAAATAATAACTCTCGTGTTTGAAAAATATATATTTTTTAACAAGTATTCTCTATTGAAAATCAACGCATTGTTTATACTTTATTCGCGCTTTATTGATACTGCATAAAACATAAGTACGACCAAGCTTACACAAAGTATACATAAAACGAAAATATTTGATCGAGAAATTCATTTGCAGGAAAAGATTGCGTATTTCTATTTGATATGCAAGAGAAAAACGTTGTTCCGAATAACAAATTTAAATATTCTCGTTCGAAGACTTTGTTGAAAATTAGCCGGAAATAGTACGTAACGCGTAATAAGGGAAAAGACGATGATATGGAAAATGACGCTTAGATCGATCACAGAAATTTGAGCAATTTGAACGACTCTAAAATGAAACACTTTATTCCGAGGCATCCACGAGCCAAAACGGTTAACTCCATTTTTTGAAATTTTTGAAACTTTTGAAATTTTAGTGCCAAAGAAGTTGATCGATGCTTGCGCTACGTAATTTTACCAATTGTCTCTACTTTTTGTTTCGTGGTGTTAACCGACTTGGCGAATGAACAGGTCAATCGTAAATGAATTTTAAACTAAAACCAATCGATATACTATCCAAGTCTTAGGTCCGCTGTTCACGAAGCGTCGCTTCATAGAAGCGTAAAGGTGCTCTCGGATATTCAATAATATTGTCAATATTTGAAGCTTCTCAACGAAAATGCAGTTTGTCGATAAATATTGACAATATTGTATTGACAGTATATATTGATCCGTTTAGTTGAGAATCTTGAAATATTGACAATATAGGTTGATAATCTGAGGGCACCCCAGTCCAGCCTACGAAGCTCAATAAGATACATTTTGTCTTATCGTTAAAGCGTCGAGCGACGAGGAAGACGCTTCCATCCTATACCGCTATATTCGTTTATAACTGCAACGTACATCTTGCTACTGACAATGTCGACGCCAGTCGTCGTGACGAAAACACATGGCGACAAACGCGGTTCGCTGCTGTTTCGTCGACATATGCACTTTACAGTGGCCACTGCACGGAAGCGTATTGTTATCGTCATTGCGCCTAAGGCCGAATTTGCACTGCTACTGCAAAGCGAAACGGTATAAATTCGGCATGAGATCCATGCGCGCACTAACGACAACTTATCGTCCACGAAAAGGGCATCCGCCTGTATGGACACATTAACATTTGACGACGCGACTGCAGCACGACTTTTTTCTTATTAGAAGAAAGAGAGATTGAAATTTGATGGATGCGAGCGAGGGCGACAAACCTGTCCGGCGACAAATTGTCACTAGCGCGCGTATAACCGAAGGTTTAGTTTACGTTAGTTCGGTCGCTGAATCGAGCGATTATGAATGAATGTCTACATTATCCCAGTCTTTTTAAACCGTTGGGAGTGGCAGGCTATAACAATCGGTGCTTCGGCCAACACTGGATATTGAGTCGCTTAACCCGAGAATGTTGCGTTCTCGAAGATGGTGGTAATCAGTGGATTGAAAAAGTATACTTTCGATGCAGTCATTCGGTTGGGTTACTCGCTTCAATGACAACATCGAACTGGACCGAGAACACCGTTTACGTTATTTCAATCCCAATCCAGCGCCGCAATTTGCATCGCAATGGACTGCTCTTTGAGCAACGTAGACCCAGCTTAAGGCCCCCTGCAGACGAGCTGCCGCGCTAATTTCCCGCCACGTTTACGCGTCCAACTTTTAGCCCGGTGCAGTCGAGCGATTTGCGTTAATTCGCCGCCGCGTTTTGCGTTAATTTGCCGCCGTGTTTTGCATTCTCGTGTAAACTGCTTCGTATAAATCTATGCTATTCTCCAACGCGACGGTTGCCGGTGACACTGCCCTGCACCTGGCCTAATGCGCGCCTGTGAACAGCATACGAGAGTACGCTTCGTGCACGGTGGACCTCATTCGCGAACAAAACCGTACTTTTCCCTCTCCCATGTATCATTTACTGTTTTAGCAGCAGTAAAATGGAAACAGAAAGAAAGTCGTGTCAGATTGGATCGGTCGACGTATTTTAGAATTAGGGAATGGCAAGGTCTGTTGTTTGTAACACGGAGGGGAAGGAAACCATCGGGAAATTATTCATGGACAGCACTGATCTAAAATGCAATGATATACGAGCGGATCATATACAGTGGCTTACGGAGTATTCGAACACTGCTAGAAACTTTTTATGCGTGTGTTACACAAAACGTTTTGAAGTTTCATTAGCGCTGCAACGAGACGCGATTATCGCGACTATCAGACTGCGGATTTTTATGCAGATTCATATTTTTTAGAATATAATGTAACAAGTATGATAGACAGCGCTATACTTTGGATATTTTATATATTTTTTTATACATTTTGGGTATATTTGCATTTTTTAATTTTCCATAAACGCATAGAAATCCGTAGTCTAGAGATCATATCGGCAAAATTTGAAACGTACCTGAAAATGTACATGAAAGCTACGAGACATTTATTGGAAACATAACTTGATTCCAAAGATCAGCAAAATACTCGAACAGTCAATTATTCGCGATATTAATATATCATAATATTTAATGAGACCAAATTCAGCGATAATTATACGTTTAAGACTGCTATTCATGCTGTGTACTAATTTTTCACTGAGTGTATGCTTGCAATAAATGTCCTCCATCTATGTATACATTTTCGGATTGATTACAAATTTTATTATCGTAATAACGACAGAACGATATTTAAAATAGTTTATGTTCATAAAAATGTTCCGTAAGTGTTCGAATAATTCCGTGAACCATTGTAAATAAACGAGAAACGGATAACTTTTAGTTACAACAAATTTTGTATCCGTGTATATAGTACAAATATGTTCAATGAATACAGTATAAACAAAAAACCATTGACACAGTACAAAAGCCGGCGTTCACTGTTGAAACAAAATCGATTTAACGTATTAACACTTTTCGTAAGTGTATATTAACACAATGAACAGCATCGCTTATTATATATTTTTATTATGCAGGTGTCGCGTGAGAGCTTCAATAATTTTCGTTGTTATATTGCAATATCATCTTCCCTGTTTGTTGCTAAAATGGGAATGAGCAATATTGATATACGTATGAACAATCATGTTGAAATAATATTTGTCGCCTCGTAAAAATAACTGTTAATATTCATATCTGTTACTCTAGTAGTTAAAAAAAGAATCGCGCATTCGTAATGTGGTAAGGATATTATAGCCTGTTAAGCAGTTGAATTTCACAGCAAATTTGAAGATTAATCTCCGTCGTTAAATTCGTGAAAATATAGAAAGTCGAGTGTATACTAAGTTTGAAATATTTCTTTGAGATTGACAATGAGAATGACGTCGAAAAAGATTGGATAATTATACAGAAAAGGGCACGCCTCGCCAATTTCGACCACCTTCAAATATGTTATAGGGAACGACATTCTGAGTAACTTTTGTTATTATTACGTATTATAGTTTATTATATCACATTCGTAAAAAATAATATATTGGTAAAATACCGACGAAATAAAAATTCAGCAATGTAGCCGGCATAATTACGCTTTTTTCGCATTTTTATATAGTCCAATCTAAACTCGATTCGTCGACGAGACAGACGACCGGCATTTCCAATATTGTGTAAATAAAAAAGAAAGATTTTAGTTTTCCAATTATACGTAAAAGTACATTAGGTACCATATGTGTTCTTTCCTCCCATATTTTATGCGAAATTGTCCAGATCGGACTACGTAGCGTAAGAATGTGGCCACCTACACGTCAGAATGAAGCGTGGTGAAAACTAAATTTGATTGAAGTCTTTTACGAGTATCTCGGAAATTAACATTAACGCGGTGGTAACACGTACAAGAAAAAATTGTTCAGAATGTTGACCTTGGCAACATATTTCGTGGTCGTTGAAACCGACGAGGTACGTGTCGTTTTCCGTATACTTGCCAAAAGTTACGAAAAACAGAGTGTATTCGTGCTTCGATTATCATCAGTTACAAACCACTCAATTTTCCAAATGACACTGTTAATTTTACACGCGATGTAACGTCGTAGATGGACAAGTTTTAAATTTCCTACTCGCGTCACAAATTAGCAGGCAAAACACTTTTTTTTTTAATCCTCTGATACTAATTTAAAAAGTTGTCGTTCAAGCTGATTGGATTAGAAAATGTCCATCATAGATCTAATAAGGTGAGAGAAGACACAAAGAAACTTGTCGAATGTTTAAGTAATATTAAAGTCGGTGAATTTGAAATCATTCTACTTTCGACGAATAACGATTTGATTTTATCATCGATCGTTCGCATTAAGATTGAGTACTTGATCTTGCAAAATATGACGTGACACACGTGTAAAGGTTCTTGCGCCAACCTGACGAAACAAAAGGACATGCGGCATAATAATTCCAGTTGCAACTTCCACCATACAACGTACGATTATGGTAAAACGAAATTTTGGTTTTAAAATAAAGCATAGATATTATTACTGTTTTACTCGAAGAAAAGTTCAAATTCGACTTGATACATGCTGTCGAAGCAACCGATGTCAACCGGAACAACGTTCGAGCAACACGATGAAAAGGTATCAAAGAAATTTTATCAACGCGTACCCTTTTAACTCTTCCGTACGTTAATTTTGATAGGCAAGTGAAATACAGTTCTGAAATGGATCAGAGGGCACATACATATATTTTTACAACATTTTAATACATACTATTCCCTTCGGTGTGCAACTACACGTGAAAAACGATTTTTAATCGAGACGTGAAACTAAGAGTCTTGAAATTCCATTGATCAATAAAATGAATAGCGACAAGCGAGATACCTTTCTAATCATATTTTATCGTGGGCAACAAGAAGAAGATAAAGCTGTAGTGTGAAAAATAAGGGAAGAAGGAGAGAGAAAGAAAGAGAGAAAGAGAGAGAGAGAGAGAGAGAGAAAGAGAGAAAATGTGAAAACTGTGTTAGCGTGAGAGTTGGGAGACGCGTGAATGCCATAGATGTTACCATTTACGCATACTTATCAAATAGTTATGTAATTTTTTTAAAGCAAGACTTTGATGCTCCAGCGAATATGGGGGGAGGGAAGCAAATATTAACATTTAATCGATAACAAAAAAAAGAAAAAAAAAAAGAAAAGAGAAAAAAAAGCCAATTGATTCTAACTCTATTCTATCTCTATATTCTTCTACCAATTATATTTTTCTAATTATATTTGTACGTTGAATTGTAAACTGCAATCGACCAAGCGCTCTTTCGTGCTTGTGAAAGACTAGAAAGAGACAAAGAAATAAAAAGACGAGGAAAGGCTTGCCGACAAGAAGACAGGCGAGGATGAGTGTATGGATTTTAAGATAAACGTGTATGCTTGAGACAAAAAAAAAAAAAAAGAAGAATTACGTAACGCTGTAGGGAAAAACACGACAGAAAGCGACTCGTGTTATTTTTTTAACGTTGAAATTACGTTGCTCGTTTCTCCATGTGTATCTAGTCTATTTTTCTTATCGATCCTAATTTGTCGAGCGTTCGACGCGAACGCGTGTATTATTAAGAAGAAAGACGAAAAAGGAGAAAAAAAATGTAAAAAAAAAAAAAAAGAAGATTGTGAAAAGTAAGCGAGTGGTAAAAATTAAAGATATCACGTTTGAATAAAATTAACTGTAACGTACGCGTATGATTAGAGCATAGGGTATTTAATGCCGAGTTATTAATTGATATCTCCGTACACGGCACGTATTAAATATCTTGTACTATGTTTGCACAAACTTCGATTAAAATCGAATTTATTCGGCTCGTATTAAAGTTTTTGGGCGTTGAGCTTTGTTTACGATGTCCGACGCGATTGACTTTATCCGATTTGTTTCTACATATCGTAACCAATCTTATTATAGTACTATGGTTCTCAGTGAATACATCGACGTCTTTTACGGTTTGGTGAAATCCTGTATGATTCTTTTTCCATCCGTAAGAGTGATACACGAAATTTAATCGAAAAGTAACCACTAAACTAAAACGCTAACGCTAACTTTTTAACAAATTCATAATGACAGTCTATGAAAAGATATTTACACGAGTCAATGATACTTTTGAACGAATAAAGTGAGATTTAAAGATGACTGAAGACACGAGTCACAACAATCTCGTTTTATGCTTTTCACTTACAAGAATAAACTGTAAAACGCCTTTATGGAGCATTGATAATAAAACACCGTAAGAAGATAAATGTTAAAAAATCTTGCACAATTGACACACCTAGGCCTACTAACATGATTCGTAAAACCCGTGAGCGTGCGTAATATCGTTACGATAAACTTTTTACGTTTATACCATACACCGACAAAGGACCGTATTATTTGTTAATATTAAATTTTGAGGTTTTTATTTTATCGACCCTAAAAACATATACATATTTAGAAACTTATCGAACAATATGTAGCAATAATAACATAAAACGAATAATAATATTGAAGAAAAACTGAAAGGAATAATCAAACGTAATTATTTTGATGCCATTTGTTTTGTAAAAAGATTTTCTATTTTTCTATATGGATTCACTGTTCTCGCAAAAACGTTGTGCTTCGTAATCTGAAAAAAAAAATTACTGTTGATCGTTATCGAGAAGCTTATTGTTTTCTACTCGAAAAAGATGTTAAAAAGTAACTCTGAGAACCATCCTCTACGGGGTACCATTTTTGAATGGCACGTTAAAGCGAAAAGATGAAGAAAAATGGAGAAACAGGTTCTACGTCCATCCTCAAAATCTCAATCTCGCAGCTTTAGACGGACCGCAGAATTGTTTTGAATAGTTTTCGAGAACTGCGATGCACTTGTTACGATTGACGTTGCACGAAGAAAGCCATTGCAAGTGAAACTTTGCCGATTAACGAACAGAAAGATGCACAGCCGATGCTGGGCGCACTGAAACCAATTCATTATCAATCGAAAATAGTATACAATCGTATTAATTGGGACGAAGATATCCCGCCACATTGTAATCAACAGCACAGACAATTCTTTTTGTATCGTGTATATCTGACGTTGTTAAGTCTTAGCGTAAAATATCGGCCAAAAATGCACACACATCGCTACACGATCGCCATCAAGCGAATAAACCTATTTTGTATACACAGGAACAAGTAACCTAATTACGAGCACACACGTACACAGCAGGTACACGATACTTACACATACGGTATAAACATTTCTCGTGATCTCGTCGTTTCTTTCACACTACCTAGTTTGTTAATCGATTATGAGCATTCCATGTATCGATCGAGTAACGGGAAATAATCAAAAAACAAGTGAAACTTACAGTAGCGGACAGAAGAAAGTTGAAATATGTTGCTGTATGTATGCACGTATTAGGAACCTTTGTGTCAGATATTTTCCGCTACGTTTGCTGACAGTCGCGTCTTATATATTTATTCGTTTCTTTCGTCGAATACAATTCCGTTCCGTGAAATTATGATATTTTTCGTACCACTTGTATTTAAACTTGCTTTTGTCCGCTGTCGTACGCGGGAGCAGGCTACACTGAAAAATCATATATACAACATTAATACATACATGAAACTATATAAAGTATTTACACGATACTTATATACCTATATACATATGAAGAACACGCGCGTACACGCGTACATTTTCGTGCGTGCACACATATGCATATGTGTGTGCGCGTGCAGGTGTGCGTAGGTGTTTTTGTATATATATTACATTGTGCGCATACACACGCGTGCGCGTGCACATATATACACGTATACACGTACATGTAATACATATATGAAAATATATGTAACGTATATTCAATAGTATCAAAAACAAATGCAGGAGTAGAGTATAAGTTGATCGTGACTACTTCAAGGAATCAAATTTGAATTATGACTATAAACGGGAATAGGGGATTGAGACGGGCAAAGGGGACGAAGATAGAACACATAGATGAAGGCGAAAACCAGACTAAGGCCCACTGTTCGCGAAGCGTCGCTTCGTAGAAGCCTAACCTAGTTTATTAGACGTGACGATACGTCTACGCCTTGTTTAGTCTACGAAGCGAACAACAAGCAAGCTTGCGGGAGAGATTACCCCTACTCCCATTGCCACTCTCGATACAATCATAAAGGTAAGGTCGCGTATTGACCGAAAAATCACGTTAGCAGCGACAGGTGGCAATGGCAGGTACGATTAAAAAAACCGTCTGGTAGCTCTGTCAGCAAGATACATTTTGCGTAAACACGAAAGCGTACTTACTGTTAAAACGCCTGTATACGTTGAAACATGTTGCGATGCACGCATCCAGCGTTACCAAATTGAGAGAATTAAGGGAAAAGTTCCCTCTGTTAGTGGACTTGTGACGTTATGAGCCATACTATAGACAACGATCCAGACGAAACTCATGTCATGTGGCACAAACGACGTACTGTAGAGTGGCAGTGGGAAGTAACGTGACGTCGTGTATTCCCTCGATTGAGGGAATCGTCTGGCATCGACGCTTAGGTTTCATGATATTACGTTACAATGTATGTAGTTCGGTATCTTGTCTTAGTTGGTGAGCAAGGCCTGATGGGGAGGCAGGTTCCAACGCGTAGAGGATGGCACCGATACCGAATGTAGTTTACAGTAGAGTCTCCAATAGACGTTGAAAAGCAGAGCTATCCGTATGCAAATAATTTCTATTGTCGTTCGGTTCATACGTTTCTAATGCTTTTAATAACGTGGACTCAGAATCTGTTTCTCTCAATTAACCACCTTTCTACCCATTTCCTTTTAGTCCTTAATTCTTTATCTTTTGCTGGCAAAACTGATGGAACAGTGATTAATCGAACTTGTACATCTGTAATCTTTGATCGCTTTATTTCCGTTGCGTTTCTTACAAGAATACTTTATTGGCTGACCGCTTAAAAACAACTGTCTAACGAGTTCACTAGCGCGTAAGTGTACTGTTTATTGCTGGATGGCGTTATTGTCTCTATCCCAACGTTTTTTGTAATCAACGTACCTCCTATTATCGATAATAATACTGGACGTTGAAAAACAATCGGGCATTTTGACTCGCGTGTTTCAACGTTACCATCACACCATAAATTGTGGAAAATCGGTAACGCGATGGTAAACTGAAACTGGTGCAAATTTCACGATACCTAGATGTCGCCAGTGTGGGTGCGTGCGTCGCAACATGTTTCAACGTGTATAGAGGCCTTTAGCCTATGCAGCGACGCTTTGTGGACTGGAGGCCTAAGAAATCAGAGAAAGGAAAAGAAATAGATAATGTAAGGTTGCGGAAACGCAAAGAGATGAGCAAGTTACGAGTAATATAATAATAACGACGATATTGTAAACGATTAAGAGAGAGTCAAAGAGGTATGGACGGATGCGCGATTTCAACCGTTAAAACGAATCGACTTTTACAAAATTCTCAGAACAAACGAATAAGATTTGGGTAAATATGGGTAAGTGAAAAATACAAAACTTTTCTTCTACATCGTAAACGAGTGAAAATTTTCCAGTGACCTACGCACTTTACATTCGCGCATCCACGGAACGTTTACCCCTTTGAACGCAAATTCACGTTTGTTTGGTTTTTATTGTCAGAAGTTTCTATTTTTTCATACTATGGTAAGGAACGATAATATTTACTATTAAATATGTATGTACGTGTGAGTGTGTGAACAATATGCAGGAGCTGCACAAGAATGAGAAATGGCGAGAAAGAATCCGAAAGGGGCAAGGATAAGAAAAGAAGGGAGATGGAAAGAATGAATTAAGACGAAGAGGAGGAGGAGGAGAAGTATTGAAATTAATGATGAAGTTTAACGACTATTGAATGAATTGTTTACTATCTTGTCCGCATGTTAAGTGCTGTTGGTAATATCGATAGATGTTAATTAATATTATCAATTGGTAGATTGCGGATTTTTATGCATTTGAAGATACAAAAGTACCCAGAATTCATATAAAATACAATTATTCAAAATATAGTATTCGTTATAATATTGAGTAGGTGAAATAGGTCTTTGCTTAGATTCCATTCCTTTTATTTGTGTCTATAAAAATATGAATTTGCATAAAAATTCGCGGCCTGTTAATTAATAACACTGGATGGAACGAGGAGAAAACTCGGAGAAAGGGAGAACAGAATATGCACCAAATTGGCATTAAATTGCAAGCCTATAGAATGGGTTGCATATGTACGAAGGACAAACGAAATGTAAGAGGAAAGAATAGGAATGAATGAAAGAGTGAAAGAGAGAGAGAGAGAGAGAGAGAGAGAGAAGGAAAGGATGCAAGTGTGGAAAGAAAGAGGGAGAAAGAGAGAGAGAGAGTGAGAGAGAGAGCGAACGAAAGGGAAACAATTTTTTTCTTGTTATAAACTAAGTGTGCCTAGTCAATAGAATATATCCCGTCAATTTTAATATTATATATATTATATATATTATATATTATTACGATTATATTATTTAAACTTGATACCGTAATATAATGTGAAACCTATCGGACATGAAAAAATAATGATACGACAATGATTGTGCTGTGTTGTACTACGAAATGTTGGCCTGTGACTATATTTGTAGCTATTATACGTATGTACACGCATAAAAAAATAGATATCACTCGTACGTGCATATATATATATATATAAGATGTATATGTTTATATACATGTACGTAAGTTGTGCAACCTTTTTGTGCCGTCGCGAAATATTCCAATGAAAGACTGTCAAAAATCATGAAAACGCTAAACGTTTGTTTGAACTACAATCAACTTTGATATTGGGAAATTAATAAAATCAAAAGTTAAAATTACTATTCAGTAATTTTTTAATTAAGAAATATATTTTCTTATTTCAGATTCCAGCTTACAAGTTATATTCTGTTTAACGATAGTAAAATGACATAACATAATTGTAAAAGTAAACGTTACAATTGAAATCTATTGGTTTAAGAAACAGATCAACGATTTGGCGATTTAATGATTTTCTGATTCCTGACCGGCAACTTCAACTGCAACTATTTATATTTCACTGTGAATTCGCTTGTGAATAGAAATTTGGCATGACGAATTTTGGATACGAACGAGGAACCCCAATTGTAAAGACTTCATTCCGTTTCTACTGATATTTTTAAGGGTAGTCGTTTAAAATCGAATCAAAAGTGGATTTTTACGCTTTTTGTTTCGATTATGGCAAATTCTAGTCTGTAATTTTGTTAATTTGTTTAGTTCCATAAGACTCGCAAATTCTTTATAATAATCTTGCTATCGGTAATAGTTTCTTTGTGAAGAATAAAAAGGTTAAAAAAAGATCACGTTGATAGGTTCATTTTTTATACTTACCATGATTCCAACGTTCTTATTCCATGAAAACGAGAAATGCACAGTAACCTTTAATTCGTGAAATTGTTTTCGTCTCTTGTGCCAGAATCGTTAATAAAAATTGGAAAATAGAAAAATGTAAAGCAAAACGTAAATGAAATGTTTCAACTTTCGTTTTTGTTTTAAAGGGAAACTGGATATTTATGTAGAAAAGGGGATCTCAACTCCAAAAACTTTGATCTTGAGATATACATATATTATGAAAGGGAAGATGCTGACTGACGTGTATTTACTTCGTCCGAGGCGTGGGATGATCGTGACTTAAAAGTTGTTTTCTAATGTTTTTAATTCCACCACAAAATTTCACACGCATTTACATATATTTTGAGTATACTACATTTTTAAGGAAATGTGAAAACGTTCTTTGGACCCAGATTAAAATGAATACCCGTTTAATCTCCGCAGGAATCATACTGCAGCTTTGCGGACGACAGCAAGACGACACAATATCGAATAGAAGAGGCAATAAAAATTCGAAACGGTACGTCACAAGAGAAAGAATGGAAACGTGAATTTCGGGGAATAACCCTTGAAGACGAATCGTTTCATCCGACGTGTTCTCTTGAAAAATCTATTCGGTAATGCTTTCGTCCTACTTGCGAGAATAGCGACGGAACGAAAAACGCTACTGCGAATATTAAATAACAATATGAAAAAGGAATGTTGATAAGGAAAGTGATGGAAAGATAAAAGATAGCGAGCAAATAGAGAGCAAAGGAGAAGGAGAAAGAGAGAGAAAGAAAGAGAGAGAAAGAGAGAGAGAGAGAGAGAGAGAGTTTTAAAAAAATAAAAACGGGAAGAAAAAAAGAGTACACGCTGAGCGAAATTTATTTTTTCTAATAAAAAGTCGTCTCACTCTCCCTCTACCCTGTTGCACGTGAAATTGATATTGTTAACAATTGGCTTTTAAACAATGTTACAGAAAGAAGAAAGATGGCAGATCAACAGAATGAAATGGGGATAAAAGCAGAAAGAACGGATGAACGAATGATGAATATGTATGCGTATGTGTGCAAGTATGTATAAGAATAGAAGAATGAAAGAATGCGAACGAAAGAAAGAAAGACTAATTGGGTCATATCAAGGTTGGTTATGGAGTAAGGAGGCTATTTATTTAAAATGTAACTAAATGGTCTGTTTTAATGTGTCACGGGCTACACGTACTGTACTATAATATCTAACAATAAAGTATTTTGTTTGCTTCAAAAACACCAACCTGTTCTTTTTCATTCGGTCATTTCAAGCTTAGAATATCGTATCGTTTCATACCTTGTTCCAGCGCCTCTTAAACATTTTCCATTCGTGAACCCATTTGGACAGCGAAAACATCATGCGGACCTAGTTATAATATTATACATTAAAAGGTACATTAAATAAATATATAAACAAAATATGAATTGGTAATAAATCGAGGAATTTTTATTTTAAACAATTTTTTATTATATTTATAATTTCGTTACTTATTACCATTTATCAGGAGAAACTCAAAACATATTGACGAGGTAAATGTGCTTGTTTATTTTTCCATAGAGAATTAAATCTTGACTAAATATTTAGTTATGTATAATATATAATAAGAGAAAGAATTATTGATAAAAAGTAAAGAAGGTGAGAGCATTTTAAACATTTGACTCCCGTTATTATCTTCTTTTTAACAGCACTGCATTTATTCTGTTACATCTCTATTTTTTAAACATAATTTTATTTTTTTTACACAATTTCTCTATTGCAGATACTGTGACTATTGCAAGATATTGATTGTAAGTATGGTTCTAACAATAAGATACGTAACTCATGCGATGTATTAGGAGTACATACATTTCCAATTTATAGGATTAAAACGTAAAAGAGTCTAAGCAAATACATTGCGAGTATCAGGAAGACAAAATTCTCCATAAAATTAATTTTTTAATTAGATACTGAAACGAAAAATTAAAAAGCATTAGATATTAAAAGGAGAAGGAGACGAGAATAGAAGAGAAGGGATTAAATTAAAACGTAAGTATAGAGTGAATTAATACAATGAATGTGTTATAATATTATGTACATTTTTAATGGGGTATTATAACATATACATATTTATACGTGTGTATATTTGTGTTTTGTTCTTTCATTTACGAATAATTTAAATCTATGTATAATTTATCAATTTTTCATATAGAATTTTCCCAATATGCAAAAGATTGATAACGATTAACGATCGAAGATTAATTATTGAAGACTATTGCAGATTCATAAAATTGAAGATTGCTGCGGATTAAGCGACCAATTCTCTTCACAAATCAATATATAGTTTTATTGGGAATGATATTTGTTAATCAGAATGTATACAATCCATCGAATTAAGTATATTTTCACAGCCATAAAATAAGATTTAATAGGTAAAAAAGCTTTAATATAAAATTTGTACATATTCATTCATATATCTAGAAAGTGGTTAAAATGCATAAAGACACGATGGTAAAATATAAAAATAAATCTTTTTGATTCCATATTTCACATAAGAAAAGAAATGCATAGGTCCAATCAGTGTTGCTTTTGAATCTTATAGCGCATTTTTTTCAAAAAAACCTTTGTTCCCACAATGTAGTACAATATACAATAAGAAATTGTCTTTTTCTGCTAGATGATATAATTTAATCTAGATCGGTGAAAAGAAAGTTCATAATAATAATAATGGTATAGATAGACGATAAGACACAACGCTTCCACAGCTTTCTTTAGCTTTTGAAGTAGCTTCCCTTTCGTTTTATTTCGTATCATTATACACGAAATATTAACGTGTATAACAGTAGCTTTGTACTAAAGTAATAGGGAAATAATCTGTGAGTATAGAAAGGACAAAATATAATGGTAATGGGCGCAAGCAAAAAGTTCGTATAATAGAATATTTGGATAATAGATCTTGGAAATGAATCTTGAAAGAAATGGTAATAATATTGTACGCGAAGTATACAATGACAAGTTAATCTCAATTAAATCGTACGTCAAGAAGTTAAGCTCGTATGAAAAGAGCGCTCGAGTTTGATTTTGATTTATGATTTGTTCTAAGAGATAATTGATAAAGCACCGATTTAATCTACTGTTATACACGTTCGGTTAGCTAGGCTTAAAACTTTTAATTAATGTATGATAATGCTTTAGGATCGGTATATTGAATCACTAAATTGTGAAAGATTTTGCGCGATTGTTTAATCGACCCTTTCATACCTCTGCAACTTGATAAACTCGTCATCTTCTCGCTTATACCCCTACTAGTTTTATAATATCGATTATTATATAAATTAAATTTTTACCCCAAAAAAATTTGATTAACGTGCAGATTATTTTCCTATTTCCAATTTCTATTCCAGGTTCTTGCGAAATTAATTATATGTAGATATGGACTTGGACCGCATTACCTTCTACGTTGACATTGTTCAAAATATTTCATACTTCTTATATCACGTGTAAAATTCTTCATTTTCGACCTGTGCAAAAATAATCTTGTACTATAATTTTCCGTATTTTTATTAGTACTCCGCTATTGTTTACTTTACTCGTGTTTCTCATATAATATGCAAAATTTTGTGAATTATACGAAACTACGATAAAATTTCATTGCGCAATAAAAGTATTTCAAACTCTACAATGTTTCCGCAAAATTATTGTTTAAAGTTTATCCACGAACAACTTTCTGTAGAAATATCTTTCAGTAGGAAAATGATTTCTCCTTTCTTTACGATTCAATTGTTATTGCTAGTTTATAAACTTGATAACAACTACTCTTAACTTTCTTTCTTTAAAAAAGAAAAATGGAAACTTTCTAAAGAGGCGATTTTTATTAATTTATACTTATACATACAACGAATAAAATGCCGCTGTACATGTTTACTTTTATACGAAATTATGCGTCTGCGTATGTTATATATCCAGCAAAACATATTCCCTAATAAAAGTTTCTACTAAAAATTCAAACAATCGATAACTCCTTTGTTGTTAACCAAAATCTATATCTGCGATCATATACAGAGTGTTTCATTTTTAGCGACTCACGCAAATATTTCACAATCTACGCGTTACTCGAAAAAGTGTTTCAAATAAAACTTACTTTTGTAATGTCACGAATCCTATCTTAGTGGACGTGCCTTTGAAATTTCAAGGCGAACTTCGTTTTCTTTTTTTAAATGGAACTATATATCTTTCCACACATTGTTCGATGCAATTTGTTAATTCTCCGCGAAAAAGTATTAACGTACTTGTTAAAACAAGATATTTTAACTTTGATTTTGTAAAACTCGATATGAGAGAGGAAAGCATAAAGGAGGAGTAATCAGGCAATCGGAATAATTTGTGTAAACTAGTATGAATCAGCGTAGAAAATAATTTGAAATAAATGATTATCATCGAATAGCTTGAATGCATCTGATTACTTGCGTTTCGTAATATTTTCCCCTTTATATCTTGAAAAGGAAGACGAATCGAACCATGGAATATACATATAAGATCTTTTACTCAAAATGACTTCCCAAAAACATGTTGACAAGGTTCACCGGTTGAGATCTGGAGCAGCCTGTACATGATACATCTGAACTCGAAAAATATTGGTTCAGTTAATTAAACTGCATGCTTATTCATTTAAACTTGTTCTGCAAATGCATATAAATGTATTAGCGTATATAACATGTAAAATAAAGAGTTTGAAATTAATAAAAAATACATAACAAATAAATAAATATTTATATTCTTATTCTTATTCTTATATTTCTTATATGTATTTCTGATAGATATAATTGTCCAATTAATTACATACCATCCATATAACCAAATACATATAAAATAACTTTTTAAATTCTCTCGTTTGATATTACAATTTCCTTCCTCCCACCATCTTACGCTTCTTTCCTTTTTCAATCCTCTCATGGATATCTTATATCCTCGACCAGCGCTCATCCTCCTCTCTCATAGCTTTTATAATCTCTGGTTTCTCTCCCACCACATCGCTCTCTGTTACCCCCTATCTATTTTTTCTATCTTGTCTCTCCCCTTCCCTACGCCTCTCCTTTCCGTTCTTTATGTCTACAACGCTCCGTTCCTTTTTACGTATAACCTGTCTTCGTCGCTCCTCATTTCCCCTATTTCACCATAAAATACACCCTCGAAGAGCCGACATTGCAGAGTTGAACGTCGACATAGGGGAGTCCCGGCTTCCCTACTGTTCCTCGTCTCTCGTCGTCTCTCCTCGTCCCCCCTTCCGCTCACCCTTTCTCCCTCTCTCCTGGCTGGCCTCTTCTCTCCTACTCTGATATTAATTTCTCTCTCGCTTCGGCAATGTCTCTGGCCACGATTCCACCCCTCGCAAAGCGACGCGATCGATGGAGCGTCGCCCGCGGTGAGTAACCCGTCGACGGGTTCTCCTGCTTGCCGAGTAACACGCGCATGTATTCAGTCGAGGCAGACGTATACGTATACTATAATACGAGCAAAGGTATCGGGCTTCAAAGGGCGAGAAACGAGCGAAAGTAAAAAGAAAAAGAAGAAGGCGTTGCCAATGGAATCACTTACCAATTTTATCACTCAAATTGTGGAATATCGTATTCGCGCGTTCGCCAATGTATAGTTACTCACAGTAATATTTGGACACAGTACTGTCGCTGTACTTATTGTTTCGCGTAAGAGAAAATGGTTTGTATCGTGTTATTTATTCTACGAGAATACGAACCATTTGTCGTAGCTTGAAAATATCCTAGATATGAAAATTTCTTCCTAAGGGTGCTCTCGGACAATCAATAATATCGCCAATATATCAAAGTTCTCAGTGAAAATAAGGTTTGTCGATAAATATTGGCAATCCATATTGATCCTTTTAATTGAGAATCTTGAAATATTGACAATATACTCGGTGGTCTGGCGCTCTAAGGAGGGCACTGCAAGATTCACTGTCCACGAAGCTTCGTTCCATAAAAGTTTAAGCATAGTCTATTAGACATGACGATATGTCTACGAAACGTACAGCAAGGTACATTTTACCTCGTTATTAGACTACGGATCTTTCATGCAATTGTGAGAAATTTGAAGATACATAAATGCATGGGATGCACATAATACGTAAAAATATATAAGATATCCAAAGTACAGTACTTCTTGTAGTACTTAATGGATAAAACAAATCTCTATCTAGATGCTGTATTTTATCGTATTCGTGAAAATGTGAATTTACATCAGAAATCCGTGGTCTATTCGTTATTCGTTATTAAAACGTCGAGCGACGAGTGAAACCTTTTTCACCCTGTATCGCTGCATTCTCGTTTATAGCTGCAACGTACACCTCGCTACTGACAATGTTAGCGACAGCCGTCATGATGAAAACATGTAGCGACGAACACCGTTTGCTGCTGTTTCATGGACAGGTGCGCATTACTTCACAATAAACACTGCATAGAAGCGTACTTAGTACTCTAATACGTCTATGAAGCGACTCTTCGTGGACAGTGGGCCTAAAAATAACGTTTAAGTCGATCAAGGAATCATTAATCATAGCGTTATTTATTCTACGAGAATATATACCATTTATCATAGCTCGAAAATACATAATTAGTTTCTTTCCTAAACAATAATAGTTGATTATACAATAAATTCTTAACAAAAAGAAAAGTTGTCACCTTTGTTTCTTAAATTCGATCCAGTCTATTCCTTCTAATAATATCTGCTGCATTTAATACTAATAATAACTTTCAATCTTTTCTCTGTGATAAGATACAAGTTGTCTTTTATCGACTAGTATTCATTCCTTTCCGTGATATGTTAAATCTCTTGATGTATTAAAATATATTGGTGTTAGTTTCTTCTGGCGTCGATTATACAAAAGACTTGCAAAAAATAAATCTGTTTCACGGTTCAAATGATTTCTAAGAATTTCTAGATTGCATAATGTAAACAAAAATCAGAATATTAGCGCGATGTAAAAGTTAGATAAGTTTTTCCTTAAAAATCTACTGTACCGTTAAATGTCATTGTTAAGAAGAAATTGTTTACGTATTTTGAAGATACAATAAATGGTCCATATCCTCGTAAAATAATCAATACGATATTTAAGTCATCTTCTCTTATACAATGCAACAAATACAGAGATAACACCGTACATATGTATATTGCAAGAAAATGATTCTCAAAATTTTGACGAGAAGAATTTATCTGACATTACTTGTCTCGTGTTTCATATTTGGCAGTTGTCTCATGTTTGTTTTAAAAAAAATTTTGCCACGTTATATGTATATATAATCGTTACAGTTGAACCTTGTAACAGTTACATTAAACGAGGCGTTGGATAAAAATTAGAATTACGTAAATCGTCGTAATTAATTAGTGTACGTAATTAGCGTTACGTTTAATTATATTTATGAATTTAATGACATTAGGTGGTAATGATAAAATCCGCGATCACTTACTTGCCAGCCCAATAATACATTAAAGTTTAAAAATATAAATGTTTTAATAAATTTAAAACAATGTTATCAATTGTAAGATAGTGACAAAGATCAATAAAGTTTCCTTAATTATTTCAAACCAATAGTTTCAATTTTATTCATCACTACCTTTATACTTACATAATGTTTAACATTTACTTCATTTTATTTGAATGAATGAGAATGTTACTATTACTTTGAATATAAATTAGCGTATATAATGAATTCTTTTTACAAACACGGAATTTTCAAAAAATTGAAAAATAAAGATATCAGTTGTCTAGATTTCTCAATTTCTATTTTAACTACGTGGATAACCCCAATTTTAATACAACATAAACATCGTACCTGTTTATAGCTGAAAAAATATTATGAATGATACTATATTCATTTCAACATTGATATTGCAAGTTTAATAAATACAAATCATAATTATTTCATTTAGTTAGGTATAAATTTCCTTTTTGACGTAATCTTTGTACTAGTTATTAATTCCAATTGTTTCAAACAAAATTTAATTTGTCACTTGATTTTGAAATAAACAAAATTTAATGTAAAGTCGTTCCAAAATGTTAAATACAACATTTTAAATCTGCTTCTTCATAATAAATTCTAATTATCAATTTTGGTTCATTTATAGAAGGAGTAACATTTCCTACTACAAAATCTAGAGAGATAATAAACAGATAACTTCAGGCATAAAGTGACGTAAGTAACTAGAATAACTAGAATAACATGTTACAAGCACGCTACAAGTTTAAGATGAACAATTTATATTACCTGGTATTACTGATGTTTTGAAGAAGAAAAGTTTCGAAATGTCAACAATGACGAGAGCAGCGTTTCTCCAACGATGGGGTGAGTAGCTCTCTTATGCTACAATTACTCACATTAATATGCGGATATTATCTCTTTATTTGTTACTTCGTATAATAGAGGATGATCTAATGCTTAATGCTTATTCTACAAGAATATGTACCATCTATTGTAGCTTGAAAATACGTAAACAATTTCTTCCTAAAAATAATATTGAATAGTACAGTAAGTCTTTAACGAAAAACTGTATTAATTTCACATCGTACTAACATTCTGACATTTGTTTACATTCTGCAATCTGGCAATTCTTGGAAACAATTTGAATGCAAAATAGATTTATTTTGTATAATTGTTTTGTATAATGAACGCCAGGAAAAATTAATATCAATATTTTTTAATACATCAGAACACTTAACATGTCATGAAAAGGAAAGAATAGTAGGTGATAAAAGATAACTTGTAACTGATTATAAAGAAATGAATAAAAGTTATGCAGAAGTTGCACAATTATTAGTATTAATTGCAGCAGATATTAGAAAACATAAAGTCCAAGACTGCATTGAATTTATGAAACAAAGAGGACAACCTCTTTTTTGTCAAAAGTCTATTGTATAATTAAATGTTATTGTTTAGAAAGAATTGTGATTATATTTTCAAGGTATTGTAACTGGTACATATTTTCATAGAATAAACAACATGATTTTTAAAAGAAACAAATACTGAAATTAGTGCTGTGTCTGAATATTACCTTGAGTAATTGTTTATGAGAAAGAAATTTTAGGAAAACAAGATTGCTTTAATTGAAATAAACCTTCATTTGCAGGAAAATATTGGAAGAATCTTTATACAGATTATAAAGAATCAGCATTAGGTGCTGCTAAAGATTGTAAAGAACATCCTATTAGAACATCTATTTATTTTTCTCGTGCGTACATTTATGTCTCATTAACGAACAATAATAATTTTAACAATATTGGTTAAGCACAAAAAGTTATTAGCGTATATTTTTGTTCTGAAGACTAGTAAAAGATTAAAGTATAAAATAAATATAAAGAATACAAATTTTTAATATATGTTTATATTAAAAATTGTTCTTACTATTTTTGACATACTAAAAACTTTATTTAATTAGTTTTAGGATCTTGTATATATCTGCACAGGCATAATCCAGATGAGTGTTCCTTCAAAGAACATTTATTACAAAATACCATGAAAATAATGCAAGTGGGAGAAGCTATACGTAATCCAATGTCTGTACAATATGTACAATGGTTAGGCCAATGTTACAATGAAGGAATTGTGCGGCGGATGAATTTAGGTATAGTTAGTTTAATCTGGTTAGATGATTATGACGAAATGTGTTCCTTGTACAAAGCTGTTTGTCCTTACTTAAAAACACGATATCTAACCTTTTATCAAAGAGTAGTAGATATTGGATTTTTAGATAAATGGTGGATCTTAGAGAATAAAATGGAAGATTACGATGTAAATGAAGCACAATTTAGTGATATAAAATATAAATAAACATAGAAATGAAAAAAGTTATTTATTTTACAAAAAAAATAAAAATACGAATTTACAATAACAAACAATCCAACAGCACAATAATATATTTGTTTCTGCATTTAATAACATAAATTTAAGTAATTTATTTTTATCTTGCTCTCTTAAAACCAGAAAATAATTCTATATATTAATGATTAATACACAAATTGAAAAACACAATCCTTTATTAAAAATATTTATAAATACTAAAATTTGGTATCAAAATATAAAACATCTTTTATCATGTTGTACATAATTATTAGTGCAAACTTATTTAATTTGTGTCTTTTGACTACATTATTTTCAAATATAAATATGCATACTTCAATATGTATATATATGTGTCAAATATATATGTAAACCTTTATTTAATAAAAGTATTCCTTTAAAAAATGGCATGAGTATTTTGGTTTGTACTTTTCTTTTTTTAACTGTTTTATATTAATTGCACCTCCTGAACTCTTTGCAAAGCTTTAAATATATATTATTTTGTTTTCTTTTACTTAACCTTAACGCTACATATTGATCTAAACTTTGGTAAGAAAAATAGTAACTTTTATTTATATATAACGCTAAAATCAATTCTTCCTCTGGCTATGCCTCTGTAAAGCTCTTAAGTTTCTGAAATTAAGAAATTGATATATGTAAATTATCATTACTATAACCAATATTATAATGACTTACCTCGAACATAAATAATAGCTGTACGACAAGGAATGTAAATCATCATATTATTTGAATAATTAGAAAATGGTTCTGGTTTGGTAAAATGTTGTACATTAGCATCAACGCGGTTTTCCCCACCAAAATCTTTATCATCGCTACATAATAGAACCTTATAAGTTCCTGCATTTTTTACTCCAATAGTATAATCAGGAAATGATTTGATTGGATGAAAATTGAACACAAATATAAGTTCTGCTCGATCAAAAACAATTACTTTGTCCTCTTCATGTTTCCAACTTATATATGCCTATAAAAAGCACATAAGTTTTATCACTGGAGTTAATATACATAAATATTTTTATTTAAACCTTACAGGGTCTGCATGCAGCCATCCATATTTTTCTTCAAGAGTATTTATAGTACGATCCCAATTATTCATAAATTTGTATTTTAGCAACTCATCATCTACTAAATTCCACTGTCTTCTAGCATAATGGTAACTATCTGCATTACCAGCTCGTGGAAAATCCAACCATTCCGGATGTCCAAATTCATTACCTAACAGTTTATATATTGAGAAATATATAACTCTAAATTATTAGAAGTTACAATTACAAAAATATGTTTTTAAAACTAACCCATAAAATTTAAGTAACCTTCACCTCCCAACCCGTGCGTAATTAATGTGATAAGATTATGAAGAGCAATTCCACGACTTATGATTGGGTTAGGTGGACTCGTTATACTCATATGCGTGTACATTTCTTTGTCCATAAGCCAAAATGCAATTGTTTTATCACCTACAAGAGCTTGATCATGAGATTCTGAATAAGCCACTGTTTTTTCCATCCATCTTCGATTACTTAGTGCCCAACAAATATCTCCAATACTCCAATCTTCATCTTTCACCTCTTTTAAAAGTTTAATCCATTTATCAGGAATTGCCATAGCTAATCTATAATCAAATCCTATACCGCCTTCAGCAATTGGCCTATAATATTTATAGAAAAAAAAATTAGTAATTAATTTATGAAAAATTTATGCTAAAAGAAAAACTTATTTAACATTGCAATCTTAAAACATTTTATACCTGCAAACCCCAGGCATTCCACTAACATCCTCAGCTATTGTAACAATTTCCGGATACAAACAATGCAGCATATGATTTGCAAGCATTAAATATACTACACCTTCAACATCGACATTAAGACCATAATATTCGTCATAGTGGCCACTAAAACCTTGTCCAAACCCTCTTGAATGATATAACATTGATGTAACTCCATCAAATCTATAAAATTTAATATTACAAGTATTTACAATGTAAATATTATATGATAAAGTGACATTTTAGTGAATTTAAGGTGTAAACAAATACCTAAAACCGTCAAAATTATATTCCTCAATGTACCAACGTAAGTTGGAAAGCAAAAATCGCAACACTTCGTATTCTCCATAATTAAAAAGTCTACTGTCCCAAAGCGGATGTTGACCACGATTGCCAGTATGGAAGAAACAAGCATCAGTACCATCGAACATATTTAATCCATCTAATGTATTCTTTGATGCATGTGACTGCACCATATCCAATAAAACATATAAACCATGTTGATGTGCTGTATCTATTAACTGCTTTAATTCTTCTGGTGTACCATAACGAGATGAAGCAGCATAAAATGAAGTCACCTTATTAAATTTAATTAAATATATTGTTATGAAATTTAACATTCACATACATTAGTTTTATAAACAAACCTTTTAAGATTATCCATGATAGGTACACACCTGATATCCAAAACTTGCATAATAGGCATGCTCCATAATAGCCATCAGTTGAATAGCATTATAGCCTTGTCTTACAATGCGAGGAATTATTTTTTCAGCAAATTCTAAATATGTGCCAACTTTCAATTCTTGAGTGGCAATACCAACATGACATTCATATATTCTGAGACTTTCTGGCTTTTTTGGTTTAGAATATTTAAATTTATAAACCTGAATAAAAATATGTCACTTTGAGGTCTTAATATATACTATGAAATTAATTGAAAATAATGTAAATTTCTAGTTGTATAAAGTAATTATATACATATTTATGTATATATATATACATTTTCAGATGATGGATGCCATATACGTTGTTTATATGTAACACTTTCTGCTCGATTTTGTGTAACATATGTAGCCCAAGGGCTTAATCGTTCCAATAATTCATTGTTATGATCTTTTACAATTATTTTGACTTCTGAAAGATGTTTTATAGGGCAACTACCATCGGCATTAGGAGGTAAATGTAATTCCCATTTACCATAATCCAATTTTTTGTACGAATTAGCTGTCTTATTCCAACCATCTGGAAACAAAAATATAAAAATATTATAATGTTTAAAATACTTTTGTTTCATACGTCTCTTATGCAACAAACAAAAATATTAGAACCTATAATAGATATAAACCATATCTGAAAATCTGTAAACAGAAAATTTGCAAACATATCCTATATCTTAAGATTTTAAGACCAATAAAAAAGTTTTATTTTATATTATATATATATCATTTAAAAAACATAGGTATTTTTAAGCTCTAAATGAACCATACATTCAATTTTGAAATATGTATATATAATACATATAGTACAAAATTTTCTCTGATTTTTATAAAAATTAATATATTAACAAACATTTGCTTCCCAATCTCATTTTTTGATTAGAATTATATTAATATTATAAATAAATAAAAAATGCATTAATTCACTGGATTATACACAAACAAATATATCATGCTATATCCCTTAAAATAAATACAATGACACAATTGAATGCAGTGGTATTTAATAATTAACATGTTAAATGTTCAATTACTTTAACATGACTTTTCATCTAGGCTTCATTTATAAAGCATTTCATGATCAAATTTTCTTTTATACAAAATAACTACAATCAGTGGACTGTTGGTGGCCTATGCAATATTCAATGTGTTAATTATATTCTATATTGATCAATTGAATAAGCTGTTTCTGTTATATTTGCTTTTTTACAATTTTATATTAGTTTCACATAATTTATAGTTTTAGTCTACTTACTAAAATCTCCCATTAAAAATAATTCTTGTGCACCTGGTGCCCATTCTTTTGCAATAACACTATTGTCTTCTTTTATATGAATTCCAAAAGTTTTATAACCTTCTGAAAATTTATCCAAAGTGCCATCGCCGGTTTCCACTTTTTCTACATAGTCTTTAAATAAAGCATATCTGGTAAAAAAAAATTATTTTACATATAAACACTTTTTGATGTCATTTAGATATTACTTTATCCTGAATTACCTTAATTGTATCTAAAACTATACATATCCAAAGCAGACATTTACATATATTTAAAAATGTACATAATACCTTTTGCGAATCTCATTTTCATAAGGTTTTAGGTATGGATCTCTTTCCAATAAAGCATTTATTTCTGGAACTTCGACATCAGAAGGATCCATACTTGACCATTTTCCTCCCATATTTATCTTTTTTAAATAAATTTATTAAAAAATAAATAGCGATCGACTTAAAGTCTAACGAGACCTTATACTTCACTCAAATTCAGATAACACTTCAAGGTGACCCTCAGTATAATTCTATCGGTCAAATCTCTACCGGCCAAAAAAATAATACGATTTTGTAAAGTATGTATTTGCAATGAAACGACTTTTAAGAGTGGAAGCTTTACGATTTAACGATGTCTATCAAATATGGCGAATAATTTACTATAATTGGCGCTAATTTCAAATTTTTATCATTCGTTATACAGTACATAATGTATGATATTAGAAATAACCCAAATCATTTCTTCCTACTTTAAATTTTCTAAGTATTTAATATATTATAATTCGGCTGCAAATTTATATGCAAATTCATATTTCTAAGAATATAATTAAAACAGTGGAATCGCAATGGAGAATTGTCTTATTTGCCAAGTGTTATAGAAAGTAATATACAATCACCCCGCAAAATAAATTAATGCTCCCGCCAAAAATTTAAATCTAAAATTGTTAACTTACTTTCCAAAGGGACTGTATGTATATACTTTGGATATTTTATACCTATATTTTTTTATATTGTGTGCAGTCTATCCGCAGTCTATGTAATTATAATATTTATAAAGAATAACAACAAATAATAATACATAATTTATATATATGATAATTATCATCATTATTGTAATCATTATTATTGTATATTATTAACATTTACGTCTATATTTGTAAATTAGATTATACAAATCACAATACTGATAAAGTAATTAAAACATGTAGAAACAAGACAGGTTATACATTAAAGAATATTACAATCAATATTTATTTACAAATTTCTCCTCTTGCTTGTCATATATGTAAATAAATTAGTGCATATTATATATTTTCTAGATTTTTATTCATAGTGCTTTGATAACTTTTATAGTCTAAATATCAATGTACATTTTGGAGAGTAAAATGAACAATACATTTATTTTTATATAAGAAACACTAATATTACAATAATTAAATTAATTAAATATTCTCAGAGAATTATAATAAAGGAGGTTAATTAAAGAAAAAGTGGATTAAACTTATTTGATACATTATTATTAATTTCCTTAATTCAAAAATTTTGGACATTATTTGTAAAACATATAAGAGAATAAATAAGCATTATTAAACATAATGAAGTACTAAACTTTAAGAAGATTTAGAAATTACAAATATTGAACGTTTTTAAACTTTGGTCCATCATTTGTTTGACTAAATAATCAAAATTTACTTAAAAAGGAAGAAAAACACGATTTCTTAAATTATTAAATAAGATATATATAAATAAATGGTATGAGTAATAATAAAAAGAATAATTCGTAGTTCTTAATATTCACTCTTTCACACGTAAAAACATTAAAATAATGAGTGATTGTTTCATGAAACAATTAGATGACTTCTTTGTGGTGCTAGATTATTTTAAAAAATAACTAAAGAAGGCGAATGTTTTAAAGGTCAATAACCTTTTTAATAACTTTATCGAAGTTAAGGTTTTTAATTATCATACTACGATAAATGCAAGAGTTTATTAAATTCGCTGAAATTAATTGGCGCCCGGCTAAATATTTGAATTCTTGCCTTATTACTGTTGCAATAACCTTTTTTCTAAAAAGTTATTTGTTAGTGAACCTTCTGTCTGGAATTTTGCTTGGTAACATAATTTGTAGAATTATTTAGTGGTGTACTATCAATGGAGTTATCTGAAATATCTTCACTGCTGCTACTACGAATATCACCTTCCATCTGAAAAATTACAAGTATAAATTAAAATTCTGAAACATTTCACAATTACATTTAATTTATATGGTATCAAGAAGTGTAAAACTTACTTGGCCGGCATAGAAAGCGTTGTATGCGATTTTAAGAATTAAATATGTCCAGATCATGTGAAGGAATAACAATAAAATTAGCAAAGAATTGAAAATATAATATGCTGGGAACATAGGTACTATTTTAGGTGCCTTTATCGATGTGCTGCAACATTTAATGTAACATGAACAAATTAATTGTATGGAAATATATTAGAAATTAAAATTATCAGAACATACCTATAAATTATCCAAAATGGATAAACACCAATACGTGTGATAATCCATAGGACTGTAAAAATGACGAATATACAATCACATAATTTCTGGTAGTTAGCATATTTAGCCATTTTTGCAGCCTAAAAAAATATATGTATTTTCCATGTACATATCAAATTTGTCATATCAATATTACATACCAGCAGTTTGAATAAGGCATACTTACTTCTAGAAAAATATCTGCACAATCATGCACTAATAACACCAATGAGCCAATTCTGGTTAGGTTTCCAACCCATGAAAAGCACATTAATATAATAGTAGCTATATGGTGAATGAACATTTGCCAAAAATCTTTTCTTTTTACATCAAAAAATTGAGAAAAACTTAGAGACCAGTAAAACGCCATTGATATCATATAGTACCACCATATATCATTTGAAACTGGATGATATGGATAATTATAATAACAGTGATTTATGTCCCATAACCATGGCTTGTTCCATAAAATAATTAGTCCGTAGAGAAATGAGTATATGTAATATAAACATCGCCAGCTGTAACAAAAGAATAGATTATACTAAATATTTAAAGATAAATATATATATAGACATAGCATGAATTTCATTGCAAAATTTACTTTATCATATTATTAACTTTTATATAAACGAAAAATTGAGAAGTATATTTCGTTTTTTATATTTCACTCTAAAAATCTAACCTGTTTTCACAAAATTTTGTAAGTGTTGATGGCTTATCCTGAGTACGTCTTAATCGCAACCATCTTTCTACTTGTCGTTCAGACCAATCTAATTGTTTAGCCAGTGCCAGGATCTTAAAATATATCCACATATTACAAAAAACCCCATAACATTTAATTTCTCAGTTGCTTTGATTTAGATTACATGAATCTGTTTGAAGAAATTAATATTGAACACACAATTTAGAACTGAACAAATTTTTTATGCTCTCAATATAATTGTTGTTTAATATCATGGTGTATTGTAGTATTGAAGATCAACATTGATTTACTATAATTACTATTTACCATAACTATCTATTAAATATTTCTAAACTATTTTTCTCTTTACATATTAACTGAGTAAAATGGATAATAACAAAATATTCATTAATTAAATTTTACTATTCAAATAGTTATCAATATTTCTATAATAAAATATGCAAATAAAATAGATTGAAATAACATATTTACAATTAAATTTTTATTTGGATAAGAACCAGCACAAAAGATATTTGACACAGTGTTAAAAGCGACATTATTACATAATGCATACTACATGACAAGAATAGAAACAGAAAGAATACACTTTGAATTAGGGATAATGAGAAGTTGCTGGGACATGGTAGCACAGATGAACATAGATTTCAGAGAAAATGCTGTGAGAAACTGAAGATAATGGAGAAAGAGGTACCAGACAAAAAGGGGAAGCGGATCACCCAGCTATGGCGTAAACTATAGCAATTTGGACATGGAAATAATAACACATTATAGGAACCAGAGGAAAGCAACATACAACAAACAATAATAGAAACTACATCCAAAACACTATAGGAAGATGACAATGTATATGGAAATCAGACGAATCACGTTGAGAAGTAAAAATAATAAATAATAACAATGGAAACAAAAAAAGCAAATATGAGAATTAGCAAACTTCATAAAGAGAAACACGAAGTTAGAAGGTTTCTGCTTAGATGAATAGAAAGACCAAAGAAGAACAATCAGAACAGGAACAAAATATCAAAGACTGACACATAGAAATTTTGTAGTAATCTGTATATTAAATTAAGATATAAATATATCTAAACAGATAGCGAATTAAGATTTAGCTTTAAGGAATAAGCCAGGGTAGAAACAAACTGTATCAAGCATGCACATATATAGAAAAATTATAATAGGCATAAGCCTCAATACAATAAACAAATACAATACAATTCATTCTTATTTATTGAAATTTTATTAATGACATCAAGAAACCAGTTATTTTAATGCATGCTTACCTGTTTATGTTTAATTTTTCTGCTACGATAGGCTTTTTCTAATATTTCATTTGGTGTAGCTTTTTTTGTTCTTGTATTTTTTATACCAAGGGACTTACCAATGGGTGCAAAACAGTACCTACAAAAAGATTAATAAAACATGTAATTTCAATTAATTGAGTTGATGTAAGAGTTTAGAATGTCCTTGCATAGTATCATGTGATCTTTTTCTATGTAATACACATTATTATAACATGTCAAAGATTATGTGTGTACTATAATTTAACTTACATTGAAAGTTTAATGAAATACTTAAAAAATGAAATTCCAATAATAAAGAATTTCAAAAGATATAAAATATAAATATTTACTTAAATACGCTATAACCTTAGTTCAATTACAAATTTGATATATTATTACAAAAGAATAGAGTGATTACCTTTCTAGGGCGTATCTAATTATCAAAAGAATAAATGCCATAGGCAGAGGATAAATTAAATGTTGATAGTCTGCATATTTATTATCTGAATTTGGTTTGATATCTTCCCACGTTATATTAGGCGGTAACCAAACATCAGTTGACCAAAAAGCCGACGATACATTCCTTAATATATCCATTATTAGAATTCCTGCAATTGATGATCTATATTTTAATTCCAGTAAATATTCACTAAATGTTATAAAACCGAAATAATTAAAGGAATACATACTTAATCTGCTTTAATAAAGCAAACTTTAACTACCTTCCTCTGCTTGTACGCCACCGCTCGAAGATTGAGCCTGTAGCTTCAATCTCCAATACACGCGTAACTTAGTTTTCCTTTTGACTCTTATTTCTGTTCTTGTTTTCAAATAAACAGATAACTTATCATTATCTTTTTTCCACAAAATTCTTACTCAAAATCGATTATTCGAATTAATATCTATTTTTATTGCACAACTATTATTTACGAATATTAAATGTACATTAGACGTGTATGTAATCATTCTGATAAAAAACATTTTATGGATAACCTCGTTTTTAATCCAAGCAGGAAAGTAATAGTAACGAATATAAGATTTTAATTTTTCTTAAGAAATATCAAAGTTTGTCACAAAAAATAAAAAAAATTACTAAGATTATAATATATATTTTTATGAATTATTTATGCCTTACCTTGTTATGGTCTTACATATATACATATGTACATATCGCGATTGGCATACGAAGTATTATTTACGAAATTTTATAATCTATCTGTATCGAATTATGTATTTTAATACTTAAAACAGACATTAAAAATTAATCTGTACTCATTGTTAGTTTCGCATTATCACAGTGCCGTATTAAGGAAAACTAATACCTTAAACTTAAACTTACAATTACCTAAGTTCTTATATTAAATATACATTACTATAAATTAATTGTCGTTTTAATAAAATTATGCATAAATTATTTGTAATTGCAAAAAATTGAAAAATATTGTTTAAATTAACATGGTTACTTAATTTCGTAGATAAGTATAATATTTAAAGTAAATACTTACATTTAAGAAAAAATCCGTCCGATAATCTAACATTTCAAAACGTATGAAACATGCTTAGGTAAATATATTTTTTTATCATTAATATTTGCAGATGTAGTATGGGAAAAATATTCTAAGGTTTTTATACAAAACCTTAACTTTTATATTTGTTTTATCAAACAAATGCAGTAACGCTTTAGTTGGGAAAATATATTTATATTTTTTAGACGTATCTATCTTTATATTTTTTATGTATAATAACAAAGTTCCTCAATGTTCAGTGGAACTAAAAAATGAAAATAATAATATATTATACTATTACTAAGTAATAATAAACTATTGTGATATATTCATTATTCAGGGAGTTACTGCTACGAGACATTTTATGTTTTGTATTTTAAATAGGCACATATTTTCAGTTAATTTTATAAATATAAAAACACTTTTTTATAATGGATGGTAGTATAGATACAACGTATCATTTATACAGATAACAATATTAGAAAACAAACAGCATTTATCTAGCTATTTCGTGTATCTCTAAAAGTTTATTTTATTCCTACAGTAAAAGCGATTACTCTGTATACTGATTTCCTTTATCAAAAAATATTATTGCGCGCATTTGCGATTAACAGGATATTGTTTCAATAAACGTCTAATTATTCGTTGATAGATACGAGCGTTTCTTCTCTCGTGAGGTTTTAAAAATTCTCGTTTTGCTTTGTCAATCTTTATTGTTTTTCGTTTAATACCTGGTGTATGGACTAAAAAGGCACCATCAAGTATAATTAGTCGATAGCGTAAAAGACACATCTCGAACATCTATAAGAAAATATTGAAAATTAATATAACACGTTTCTTACACAATTTATCATTATTTATAAAATTTATTATTCATATGACATTCTGTTTTAAAAATCTACCATTATGAAACTACTCATAATAACAATAAGAGTAACGATAACAACAACAACAACAACAACAATTTATTTGTACTTAAGGCCAATAGCCTATTACAAGCAAGTTGTTGTTTCTTACACTAGTTTCTTACATTATATTGTATCCTTACATTGAGCTTTTAATTACCATATTATATTGCTGCTTTATTGTGTTAAATTGCTCATCTTTTTTTTAATAATTAGTATCTATCCTAGTATGTACAGTACAGTTAACGAAATTAATTGAAATTTAAAATGATATTTTTTATGATTAATCATTAATCTGTAGTTACTATGTATATTTTTATTATAAATAACCTGTAAATACTAAAATTTATATGTATATAAAATTGTTCTAAATTTATATAAATTAATTATAAATTCATTATAAATTTAATTAATTAAATTTAACAAATTTAATTTTTATAAATCCTTTCATTATGGTAAATCTTCTAAAATGGAATGTTACACTAATTTTTATTAATACATATGTGCATAAAATTGTATAAAACAAGTATAATTCTATTAGTATTTTATTTCTGTTGTAAATCTGTCGAATACGCGCAATACCTGACTCATTTTATCTTGTCTGCCTTCCCAAGACATTTCTTCAGCATAAAAGGGATCATTTTGCGTTCCTATGAATACAGGCTCCCATCTATGATATGGATATTCCCTTTTCGTAATAATAAGAGGTTTCACTTTGCCCGGATCAGGTCTAATTAACCATCTACTAAGTCCAGGGAACCTTTGACAATGTGAACAGAGAAATCTATAAACCAGGAATTCTCTGTAAAATCCTTTCTATCTTCTCATTTATGGTTATACAGTGGCTAAAAGAAACTATTTGTACATACTTTTATATTCTAATGAAACATTCTTTTATTAAGTTCTACGTTTCATTTACGTAATATCAAATTTTGATGACAATCATATGAAAATATGTACCATTAAGTGATACAAATTTTATTATAATTGGACCTAGTTAACTATAACAAACGCAGTAGTGTACAAATACTTTTTTCTTTTTTTCTTGTTGCTAGTCTATATAACGTAATACATGTTAATATATATAAAATTAAAACAACACTCCGATATGAATTTCGTAAAATCATTTTCGCACAGTTGTAATCATTTTTACAAACCTGTGAAAATAAACGGCTAGACCAGCCTTCGTTGCTAAAAGTAATTCCTTTTTTGTCAATGGTGGCACTTCATTTGATTCTATCTCAAATACTGGTACCACGAATACGATTCTGCCTTTTGGTGTTTTTTCCCGGTCAATTTCCATAAAGCCGGATGCTAATCTTTGGCTAGGTAATAATTCGATATCGGTTACTAGAACACGAGTCGTGTTTGCTTGAATTCTGGCTACATTTCTGGCTACGTTAATAGGATAAATCATGTTTCTTCGTTTCCTTTCTGTCGCTCCATCTCCTCTTTGAAGATCGGATGCCGCACAGTCACCATGAATTCGAGTAATCCGTCCTAAAGCTGGTGGACGACTCGCCGGAAATACCAAATGAACAGAAACCTGTAAAAGGGCATACGTTAAAACTGTAGTTAGTACTTCCGTGTACTTACGTGTGTATTCATCTCTATATTTAACCCATATAATTTTATATAGATACGATGCGATGTATTTTAGTAATTAAAAAAAACTACTTAAATGTACTTATGTTTACTCACATGTTTTATAGAGATTATTTAGAAACAATGTAATTTACTTTATTCTTTTCATACAATTTTTAAGGTAGAGGAAATTTAAAATCTTGCATTTCACTTTAAAGAGCATAATTTTTATAAAACATGATTAGCAGTATTTCTGACCGTGACAGTAGAAAATTATAGCGTGCTGTTAATTACGTAGAGTAGAGGACAGAAATAAGTGGACAGGCAGTGTAGATAGGTATCAATGAATTTTCCTTAAAGACAGTTTGTTTACAGAAAGGTGTAAATGTTAATTTCAAATTAACTAAACTAACTAAATAATCTATATACCATAAGAATATATAACAAACAAAATCTAAGTACTAAAATCTAAGCAATACTAGCACTAGTTCGACGATACCTACTTCCTTTAACTATCCACGTATCTTTGTCCCAGATTGCATTTTTTAAGATACGATTGCTTTCGTATCGCAAGCAAAGTAATTGGCGATGACTAAATTAAAATTGAACGAAAATTGATATAGTCGCGATGGAGAATAGATTTAGACATGCGGTATGCATATAATGCCTGAAGTTTAATCATACTACTAGCGACTCATTTTGAGAGCGAGTGCATAGGGAAACCTTGTACATTTCAGGTTCGCATCGACAGGCCCGATCGAGGAGAGCAACGGCGATACCAGCGTCGAGGCCAGGCGTGAAAACGGCCAAGCTTAATGGACCCTCCCATCTCCGAGCTAATTCCACGATTCCATAGACTTGATCTGCAGTGGCGTGCGTACAGAGGGTCACCCGAGGCAGCTTGTTCCTCTCCTCGGTTCCGCGCAATACAAACGGTAGAATTCTGTAGGGGCTCTTCTCACCGATTTCGGGACTCCAGGTGACTTTGGATGCCGGATACGAAAGCATATTCGGCAGGCCATGGTACCATCTGCAGAAACTTGTGTTCCTAGGTTGCAGACCTGCCATGTACATGCCGGCTACGAAAGCAAGTGCTCCAGTCTGTACATCTTGCTGAAAACTTGAATAAGTCTTTGGTATTAAGATATCGCTAGTACCGATCACCAGTATCGGTAAATCGAATCCACGATCGATCAAGAGACGACCAATCAGGAGAAAGAAGAACATTAAACTCGACCAGATTAGGAACTTTCGACCGGAGCAACGCATTGTCGTTAAAGAGACGATTTTCCATGTTCTAAACGCGGTAAATTCATTGAACTGAGATGTACTTGGGCACTGCTGTTGCTGTTCAGGCAAGACGAGGCCGTCAATTTTGGATCGATACAGCGCAGGCGTGCCTACCTTTGATACAATTCGCCAGAATTTAAACCTACGAAAACAAAAACTTCAGCTTAAATTCACAGAAAAACTCAGCTCAAATTTTTAGTAACCGCTATAAAATAAATGGCAACTAAAACGACGACTAGACTATACCATTTCATTTTTTATGGGTATTGCATTAAATGTATTACAAATACAGGCTATAGGTATTGTAATAAAATTATTATATTAATTTATATACATACATGTGATGTTGTACAATAGAAAAAACGTTTGTGTACGTGCATGAATACATATCTATGTATATTATGAGATGTACCTACCTATGTATATTGTACTTTGTAATATCGTAGAATATAGCTAATAGGATTCTACGTAAGCTATTTAAAGTTATTATTAGTAATTTAATGCCATCGACAGATCATTATTGTCGTGTTTGTTATGGAGAATTTCAAGGTTGCCTTTATCCAGCGTTTGTATTATGATATTATCGCTGTATATGATATTATCGTTTGTATTATGAAACATCTTTTTGCGGTTCATTAAAAATGATCAACTTTCCAGTAAAACTCTATGTAGACGATCATGTCGTTGGCTATAGACCTATCCCACAAATACAGATTTAACAATTTATCGTGAATTAAATATCTGGTATTTCATTGTGCACAAACTGAAACCTTATCTAGGTGGAAATTCCTTTCAAAGTATGGTATAGATGGTTGGCTAGGTGATAATCGTTCGCGTTTATCTTTGGGATTATTGTATTAGGAATGTAGTTTACTTTACGTTGCCACTAACGATCCAATGAGAAAATAAAATACAGTTTTATCAGCCTCGTACATAAACAAAAATATTCACTCGCTGCATGCGGTTGATCGCCAATATGACGTGAGAAACCAATTTTGATATACGGGGTGTATCGTAATATGTGGGACACGCTTCAAAAGTGAGCAGGAATCACAAAAACAGTGGAAAAAGTTCGTGTCAACATGTGTCCTCTCTGATCTTGTGTCAAAGTTAGTAGCCGTTTTAGTGTTTCAGTAATCCACAACTGTTTGCCTTCATATTATAGAATGTTCCGTTTCAGAAGCACACTTTATGAATTTTCATTTTTCATACAGGTACTTTTGTGGTCTTGAATGACTGTAGTCATTGAAATCGCTTTGAGAGTGGCTACAATGGCAGGTGTTCAAAAATACGTGGTTGCGTTTAAACAAATGACGGCGAACTTCAAATATTCTAAGCGCATCCACCGGATAAAACGTTTTGACAGCCATATGATGGCCCTCTTGGAACCAAACAATTTTTGTTTCAAACATTTCTCTTTATCTCAAAAATTAAAACAAGTATTCGTGTGACTCACCCTGTAGAACTATTAAAGCGACAGTTCTGTCGCTAGTGACTCGTGGCCTAAATCTGTCTAAATGTCTCCGCTAAATTTTACCGTTTCAAATACCGCCCCAAATTTTATCAATATAATCACGATAGTTGTGTTTTATGGGAGTGCTAATGGAATATTAAAATGTTTTGTATAACGTACACATCAAAATTTTGTACAAGCGTTACGAATCACTGTATCTACCGTAAATTATTCATATATCATTAGGTCAACATCCGACAATGACCTACCGTGATGTATCTTACTGGAGAAAACGAGGAGAGCGATGAAATTTGGCTAATATCTTCGTGATTTATTCCAAGGTTGTGTTCTAATTTTAGTGTATCGATAGGGAACCATTTACGTTACTACATCCTTCACCGTAGCATGCAATGCGCCAAATCTACGAAATGCTATTCGAAGCCAGTAGTCTGTAAATTGTTCGGAGGAGTATACGGATCGTCTCGTCTTGATTCCTAAACATCGTAATTTTCAAGTTCAACTTTATATTCCTTCCATTCCCTTTCATTTATGATGTACCAACCGCGTTTATTATGTGTGGTCGTGCCTACATATTGATGCGTGGACTTTCATTCAATGGTCATACGTGTATACAGTAAGTACATGAGTAGATTTAAAGAAGACATAATCACCGGTATGATAAATACGTACACATACATTATATGACCTTTAAGTGCAGCTTTATCAGCTTTGTTTTTCTGTTATCACGCAGCTCCTTTTTTAAACGTTTACTTTGAGATTACATTTACATCACAAACGCGAAGGAAAAGGAGCATGCATTCGATATCTAGGAAAATAGAAACATAAGTATTGTTTATAATTTTTAAGCATCGAGCATATACTACGACTGACCTATAGTACATTCTAGTGGTTTGAACTTAGTATTCTTTAAACAGATATTAAACAAATAATTCTACGCATTTTTTAACTATATTTGAAGTATAAATATAATAAGTATAATTATATGACAGTTAAAAAATGAAAGAACATATAAATAATACAACTCTAATTTTTGTAAATTTGTTTGACATGATTACTCAACGAAATATGTATGTGAAAAAATAATACCAACAATTACAGATAGAAAATATGCTAAAATAAATCATTTCTAACGGATAGTTAAATATCGAAAATTAATTTAATAAATCTTTAAACTTTTCATTATATTAAACTTACTATTAATACGTTATGTAAGCTTTTATTACGATCATACAGGGTGACACAGAAATTAGGTTTTGTTATCTTGCTCTTCCGAATGGTGAAAAAAGATTATAGTATAAATATCAATAAACTTGGCCAAGTTGCCGAATAGTTACCTCCTTACTGATTTTGATGCCCTTGAAATATATTGTCGAGATTATACATATATAGGGTGGTTGGTTCTAGTTTCCGTACTATGCACAAAAGTATGTCATAGTGACGTATAAGGAATGGAAAGAGTAACAAATATTCCAACCACTGAATTGAAGATGAAAGAGGGAGGGTAATGGTAGTACAGGGTAGTAAAGAAGTAGGCTATCGAAGTAGTGGAGAGATTTTTTCATTCGACAACGGAAGATTTGCAACCTGCAAACTCTAAAAATTAAGAAACTTTGGGGATATGTGGAGAAAACACAGAAATGTATCAAGCAAATTTGTTCTCCTGTTCAGATTCACTTTAAGGGGGTGAAATTGACCTCTGAAAATCCGGTGATTTTATAAATGACAACCCTATTCTCCTATCTCTTCCTCTCTTAGTACGCCAGAAGCTTAGCAGTATTTTAATAATTGTTATAGCAGTATCTATAGCAATCTTTTAATAAGTGATTTAATGTGCCTATCTCTAACCTACATAAAATACATTTTCTCTTTTCCTCTTTCAACCAGTAACGATTTCCCCGTCTACAGGCCTTTGGCTGCCTCCTTTTCCTTCATTCTCCAGATATTTCGCTTTACCCACTACTCTTATGTACATATTTGTACCTATTATTATATTTGGCATTCCAAATTCTATTATATTGCACCTTGCAACTGTTCGTCCCTTTCCGTCAGAACTTTAAAATTATATCAATCTCCTGCTGTCTTAGATTTTCTATACCTAGCTGGTTGCAGTCACTTCTCTTGCTCTGATACTTTCTGTTCTTTCAATTTTCATTTCTTTTTCTTTTACGCATTCTTTACCTAATAATCCACCTACACCTCTTCTTATACTCTCTTCATATCACAAAGCTCTTGCCTCTGCTCTAACCCCAACCTTCTCTTTCTCTCTGAGCTTTGCCTGGTATTATATACTTAGGTGTGCAGTAATCTAGACCTAGCACCGCCTCAAGTAACTTTATCTAGCATAATTAAATAATTAAATTTCCGTAAGTGATCGACTGGAGAAGATAAATAGAATATATAGATAAAATATATAAAGAAACTAAATAGAATCAAAATGGTTACTATTCATATTTTGAACTAACGCAGAAATTTGTTTTCATTATTTCAGATGTTGTTGCAATTGTAAGTCATAAATGAATTAGAAAATTTTCTAATATTACATGCATTAATAAGATGTTAAGAACAAATTATAATAATATTATATGAAATAAGAACATAAAATAAGCTATAACTCTTACGTAAATTTTACAAAGGCAATACATATAACGATGACCACGAAATGGAACGAACATTCCTATCATTATCTCTTTTAAATACACCTAGAAATAAATAAAAAATAAAACTTGAAAATATCAAAAGTATCAAAAGATGCTCGAATTTAAATCCATTAAATATAAAATGCTACTACCAAACAGTTTCCTCTTGTACAAACATCTCTTACGAACCAGTTTCAACCCAAAACTTCTTTGTTCCTCTGTAAATATTCTTTATAAATTAAATTTGTGCATACTGAAAGGTCATGGATAAATAGTTATGAAATGGAAACGATTGCATCACCAGTGCAATAGTTATATGTGTAAAGAAAGAAGTTACACATGCCTCGATTACCTTGATACATCGATGTAGAACCAACAAAGGACTAGGTTAAAGAAAGAAATCGCTATTGATGATAGCATTGTACTTCATAAGCAGAGGAACCTTGACCTTTGTCAATGGACGTGCCCCTTTTCCCAGCACCGCCAATCCTTGGGGGTGTTCCGACGCCCGTTAGTGATGTTATAGACGTTGCGAAGTTGACACCTGTTTCGCTGTCCGCCGTTACATGCGCTCGTAAACAACATGCCGGGAAGAAAATGCACAGGGCGATCAAGATCCACAAAATACGACATTCTGCCCATAGGAACGTAATACATCCGAAATCGAAGGACGAGATCGGACATCGCGTTACCGAGTTTCACATAACGATGACCGAACAGCAGAGGCACAACCAGAATGAAGACGACAACGATGTAGTTTTTGCGATAGGTATGGCTAATTTTCCTCAAGTGTTTTAACATCGTATGATAACGTATTAAAGATATTTACGTTTATGTATCATTGATTAAATTTTAACAGTGTTTGTCAAGATTGTGTACAGTACAGTGTACAGATTGTGTACAGTGATCATATTGTGTACAGGGGTTGGACAAAATAATGGAAACACCTCTTATGCGTCATATACATATTATGCATGCATAAATACATATATTTTATTTTCTCCAACTCCTGTATATTCAAGTAAACGTCATTGGAAAATATACTATTTTCAAAGTGAATTCTTTAAAATGTTTAGACGTAGAGACGTGTATCTTACATAAATTATATAACAGTTTAACTCTTCACGGTCCTGTGATCTTCACATATTTTTATGTTTTCTTCTTAGTTTCAGTTTTAAATACACCTCATATAAATAACTTATACAAGTCGATATATTAACTTAATTTGACAAAGATATGTCAATGTAAGTATGTTGGAACACAAAAAGATATTCAAATTACGAACCAGTTATAATATATGTGTGTATATGAAACGAGAAATAGTGACCATTCTACGTGTAAATCTAGTTCTAATCACATAGTTTTATATTATGTTGTGAAATATTCATTTACTCTTTTGATATGTGTACGTTTAGGTTTACTACTACCACCTCTACACTTAGTTACTCGTTAATTGATTATTTAATAATAGATGAAAGCTAATTATACTTATACTTAATAAAGTCATTTATTAAAGACAGGCCGAATTTAAACGACGATAGATAATAATAATAATAATTCCTTAGGTATAATCATTCTTTATAATAACTCAAAATTTTACGCTTTTTTACGTAAGACATATAAAAATGTTTATATGAACATATAAAACGCATAAAGTATAAATTTACAACAATACTAAATAAAATAATAAAAGTAAGAGAAAGTAAAATTAAAATAAACCAAACCATTTTGGCGATAGTTTTAAAATATTTCTAAGCTTCTGTAATTATTTTGTGACAAAATCTTTATCTTTATTTCTCTATCTTTAGTATACATATACATGTATACTATACAATAATTTTAAATAATACTATATAATTTGCAGAATTGTACAGGAATATAAGTTTGATGACTATATCACCGGTTGGATGTATATGCTATTTCTGGTTTCATTAATAATAACGCGTTAAGAAGAACTAAATCAATACGTAAGGAAAAACCAAATGTAGGACAGTGAAACTTACTGTAGAGTTTAAAATTGGAAGTTAAGCCTAAGAAAATTTAGATGAATTTCAAGATGCGTATATACTGTACTGTACTATATAATTGTAATTCAAATTAAAGAAATATATTGACAATATATACAATAAATTCAACGAAGTAATAACATTTCATGCATTACAGGAACATATCTATGTACGTATACAGGATCGAATCGAATAACATGTATGTATGGGCTATAGACAAGCGGGCATATGATAATTCCTTATAAAAAAATAGGGAGAAAATATCGAATAACATTTTTTCGTTCGAAGCTTAATTTCTGAGAAAATCGAGTTTGAAAATTTGTCTAAGACGCTTGATCGTGACTAATTAGCGACTGTGTAAGAGTAAACAGTCAATAGGAGATTATTGTACGTGCAAAAATAAGTAAAAATACTTTCCATTTAAGGTTTCATTCCCAAGAAAATAAAGTTTGGGTGCCGCTGCTTGGCACAACATTGATAGTGGCACAACCCGAAAGATATATTTTAGAGAAGAGTTTTTTTCAAATTTACAAAGAAATCTTCGCGAGTCGTTTCGACGATATTATAAGGCTGACTTAATACAAGCTATGCGACTATTCGCGAAAGTAATATAACTTTCCACTTGTGGCAAAACGACTGAAGATGAGCCAGTGTTGTAAAACTAAGGCCAGATTGATAACAGCATAAGTAATAATTTTTCCTTATGACGCAAAACCGATGGAATTGTAAATATTTAATGTTTTACATGATAAAAATAGAAACATAGTGTAGTTTAAAATTTGTTGAGTTATGCCACTATCAATGCCAAGCACCGATATGCTTAGTTAAGAACAGACCTGGTTCACGCGCATGATATGTTTTCAAATTTATTTTTCTCGAAAACAAAGAATCTTGTGAAAAATTTGTTCCACTTATTTTCGATTTATTTTCATGTATAGGATAATTTCCTGACGATTATTTACTCATACTCGGTGATCAGCCAAGTTCAAGTATACGCTAGTCAAATTTTCTTCTTATTTTTTCATAAGAAATCACCTCACGCCCACCTGTACATGTTATTGTGCCAGACCTTGTATTCTTAAAGATTTGCGAGGCTCGTCGTTACTAGAGACAATGCTATATTTAACTATAATGATTTTGAATAAAGAAAATATATTTCTTTTTATCATCATTTTTTATCATCTACGTGATACATTATAAAGCAAGAAAATCACTTTTAAAGGTTGCATTAAAATTATATACTTTGGAAGTATAGTAATAATTTAGTCTATTATTCTTAGATACACCTACAACAATTTCGGAAGACATCTCTCCGCGATGCAAAACGACCGCAAATTCCGAAAAACCGACGAAATCAATTGCTATTCAAACAACAGTTGGACTACCATTGCGACTCAGGGTTTTACCATCCGTTAAAGATATCGTCGAAGAAGAAGATGTAGCTTCGTCAAATGTAAAAGGATTTTCGAAAATATGGAGACATATTAGATTTCTAGGAAGATTATCACTCTCGATGTTTGGTAAAAATACATTGATATCTCCTCTTTCGCTCATAATATATTATTGCTATTAAAAAATAGTGTATCGAAGATACTTTTCATAAAATATACATATAGTGGCTCATGAAAGTATTCGAACACTTACCACGCAATATTTTTATGAATATTGTTTTTGTCCCCACAAAACTAAACTTATAATACTAGAAATTGAAATCAATCCGAAAATGGATATAGAAGTCGCAAGACATTTATCGCCAAACGTACATTTAGTGCGAAATTAGTGTACAACACGACAGTAGTCTTAAACATTCAGTTACAGTAGAACTCTACTTATCTGAACTCCAACTATTGAAACGAAACTTTAGTTAAGTTAGTAATTTAGTCGTTTAACTGAACTCTTACTGGTTGAATTCGCCTATCTGAAGAGCTCCTATTATGTGAACAAAGAATAATAAGTACTGGGGAAAAGTGGTGAACTTCTATTACAGAAAGTCCAATTATAGAGGAGTTTTCAAACAAGAACAGCTGCAGAAACTAAAAGTCGAAGCTTTACTCGTATAAGTGCTAAAGATGGTCTCGCTACATACCGTATTCTATGAATATAACGCATAATTGACTGTTGAAATACTTTGTTGATTTTTGCGAAACGTATGCTTCCAATAAATATCTTGTAACCTCTATTACATTTTCAGATCCGATTTTCAGACTCGAGGTAGGAGTAATAATCGAGGTCGAGTCTCGTTACGGTGCTAATGAGATTTTCAAATATTTCACATAGTATACAGGGTGTAACAGAACGTGTGAGACTCGCTCGAGGAGTTGGTTGTAAATCTAAAAACAATGAGAGAAGTTTATATAAACGTATACTCTATCTTTGTTTATGAGATATAAAGAATTTTGCAAACAGTGAAAACTCTATTGATGATGTTAATATATTAAGGTTCAGAATGGAACAAGCTTTTCGACAAATTCAGGAATCATTCAGAATGTAATCGGATCCACGATAAGACGTTTACAGGATTACCTCTAAATACAACGTGGTCATTTTCTGCGAAGGTAATTAGTAAGGGTGTACGGGTACCCAAAGTTGCTGGTACCCGAGGCTTGGATCTGGTCTACTTTTTTTTAATTTTACAATCGGATTTTCTACCTTTAGATTTGGAATGATGTTCCACATTTGACTATAAGAAACGATACGAAATATCGGGAGTACGCAGACGTTACAAACTTTGGGGATCACGACACAATCTCGAGTAGAATTCTCGACCCCATCCAAACTCGAAATATCGAGTATCCGCGCACCTCTAATAATTAGATAATACAAAATAAAAACAGAAAATTCGTTATATCGCATAAACCAATACAGATAGAAGATATATACATATATATGGACTTTTTCCATTGTCCTTAGGTGTACAATGAGCTCTCGAAGCGAAGCTTTTCAAATCAAAGCTTTTAGGAGTGTTTGAATATTTTCGTATGCCATCGTACAGAGTGTTCGGCTACAGATGTTTCATAATTTAAGGGGTGATTCTTGACACCGAAATAAGACGAGAATCAAGAATAAAAAATTGCGTTTTCGGCTTTGTTTTTATTGATAATTAAAAATAAACCAAAATATTCCTGCACGCAAGTAAACCTCCTGATACGAACGAAAGGAGGTCAACCTAAGCAGCGGGGCGTACAGTGATTTATTGAAAAAAATGATTCTCATATCGACAAACAATTTTAATGTGTAATTCGCTTTTACTATTTTTAGTTAACAAACGTGGTTTACGTATTATAGGTTTGACGTGGTTACTTACCATTTGGGCAATTGCTGGTGCAGTGGCTTTTTGTGTCATTGAGGGACCTCGGGAACGTGAGCAAGTTGTAAAATTGAAGGATATGCAGAAAGATTTAGCAGTTGGCTTAGCGACGGAATTGAGACAGTTGCGTACAGAAAAAGAAGAAGACGTAGAACCGCTTTGGAGTAACAAAGTGCATCAATATGTAGAGAAACACGAGCAGTTGCTATTGATGGCAGTTAGTTCTGGATATGGCGAAAGTGGAAATAGTGGACAACTTTGGACGTTTCCGGGTTGTATCTTATTTGCGCTTTCACTTCTCACCACTCTTGGTAATTAAAATGTTGTTTCTGTAGCAAATAAATGCTTCTTAATTATTGCGATAAATATAAAAAAGGAGAAATACAAACGGTATTAGTTTCAAGTGCAAGATTTTAATATGCACATTGTATTGTTTCTTTAAATAATTAGTGTAAAATGTAACATTAGCAAACTTAGGAGAGATAACGAATAGACTGCGGATTTTTATGGAAATTTATATTTTTGAGAATATAATTGATAGAATTAAACCTCGGTACAAAATTGTTTTACCCAACAAATATTATGGAAAGCATTATACATCGAATAGTTTACATGTCTTTCGTGCTATGTATATTTTGTGTAATTTTGCACTTTCTAATTTCCTATAAGTTCACAAAAATGCGCAGTCTGATAACTAATCTTTCGAAAAATATGATCGGGCGCTTACTTTTATTTATTTTATACTGTTTTTAGATGCTTAAGCAACATAGTTACGTATAGGCACATATATTTGTTTACTTTTGCCAGTTTGTAATATGCCTTTATTTCTCTTAGGTTTTGGTGCCCCGGTTCCACGAACGACAGCTGGTCGAACAGTAACTGTTATTTTTGCAGCAATTGGTATACCTGCACATTTTCTTTTAGTTATGAATCTTGGTCTTCTGTTAGCAGTACGATTGCAAAGATATGCTATATCGAGGATACTTGAAGGATACGAACAAACAGAGCTAAGTTATACACCGCCAGTACCAAAATGGGTTAAGGTAGTGCCCTTCGTTTGTGTAGGTAATTATAAAATCATAATGCCCATGTATATACACTTGTAATATTCATATAATTTTTCCATGAGATTGGTTAATATAACGTTATCACGATTAGTGATCCGAAAAAGTAAAAACCTGGAGTAAATTTATATGTCTGTTAACTTTACGCGATTAATTACAAACAGGACAGTTTTAGGGGATCCCATTGAAACCATTGACACAGATTTCGCCGATGAATATTCACTAACACCAAATTTGACCGACTCAAGATTTCATAGACCACAGCTGACGACAGCTTCGATTGACTGGCAGTATTAGCACAAGGAAGTAAGAGAGGACTTTTACTTAGATAGATTTTATGCTATAGATGATTGATAGCCTGCCACCTTACGGTGTACGGATTAAGGAACTAATCCAAACCAAATATCGAACACAAACTAGCAATTAAATAAGTTTTGGTTTGTAAATTTCAATTAATTTACGATAATCTTGAATGTAATTTCAATACAAATCAATATCAAATTCGTGGTTTGTGTTAAGTTTGGGTTAGCATTTTTAACCCGGCTGCTGTAAAGCGGTCGGCCACCGATTTTATCTGTAGCAATAAACTTACATGCATAAATAAAAATCCGCTCTTATTTGCCCGTGCTGATACTGACAGTCATACTGCCAAATATAATAATTATGTTGAAGCTGTTGTTGATGTAGTCTGATGTCGGTCAACTGTGTTGTTGGGCAAGTCTGATGCTGGTAAAATTTAGTGTCAGTAAATATGTCATCGGTGATTTCAATGGGACTTGTTTTAGGGATCTCTGGAGTCATAAAATCTGATTCAAGTAATATTTTTTATTAGGATAAAAATATGACCTTATAAGGCATGTTTCATGTTAAAAAAGCAAAATTTTGCCAATTGATTTAAAATATGACTTTAAGTAAATAATGTCATATACAGGGTGAAACAAAATTAAGGTCGATAAAAATTACCACTCAGATGAACTCGTTATTATCGCAGAGATAGTACCATGTTCGAATATTAATATGAGTAACTATACATTATTTTCAATTACAGCCACTTACTATCTGCTGGGAGTCTTGTGTTTTGGAGTAGCTAGATCCAGGCCAATTGCAGCAAGTGTCCTATTTCCTTTAGATTTTACTGCTGCTGGTGGTCTTTCAACAATAGTTGGCTATGTGCGAGTATTATACGGTCTTTACTTGGAAGGTGCAGTCACTATTGCTGCTATTGCGGTTGCGGTTTTGGGTGTATCAACTACTCAGAACTTGACCAATATTGGTCTCAAATATGGTTTATTAATCGAAGCTTAGTATTTTCAAGAAACGTTTTATATTTCGAATATATGACTATCTTAAAGATAATTTGTCATAAAGCTATTTCGTTATAATGCATATTTCACTGAATTGCATTAAACTATACATATCAGTAAAATGTAATTTCAACATCGATAATTTTCAGAATAAAATTTTATAAGAAATTATAAATATATAAAACACAATAGAATTCTATGTTCCACATTTACACCATATGTTTTAATTACAAAGTATATATTATAAATAACAATATTCTTCAGCTATAACATCATAATTTATTAGCATTCGTAAGATAATACGAAACACGATATCGGCATAAAATGAATAAAATAATTGAATATATACATACATATATATACAATACTTCATACGTCACAAACTCCAGAATCGATAAAATTATTTCATGAATATTTTATATAATATTTATAGAAATACTTTTAAATTATGTAAATATTTAATATCCCTAGTTAGGAATATCCAATAAATTAACGTTCTTCGTAGGCAGCAGGTGTAATGAAACACATTCTGCATCAATTAGTAAGAATCTTTAATTACTACGAATATTAACACACTGTATTTTCACATGCATAAAGATATCATTGTACATACAGTAAATATTAATATATGACAAGAATAATGAAAATTTTGATATGAAAACATAAAATGTGTTAGAAACCATTTTATTAAACATAATTAACATGATATTTATCTCTTTCAATCAATAAATTTTCTTCATTCTGTTGTACTTACATTAAAAAAATTCAATATTGATATTTACAAAATCATATTTATCATGTAACTTTCTAGTATGACTATACTATACTTGCCAAATTAAAAAATCATGTATATGTATATATATCTGTATTACTTGAACCCTAAACAATTGATTACTGAAGAAATTATTTAAAGTAAAATACTGATTTAAAATCATAATATGGTCATTATCTATAATCTATTATTATATATTGTTTATATTTTACACATACTTCTGCATTTGTAATCAATGTAAACTAATAAATTAAATTTATACTTTATAGTTTTGTTTCATTTGCGATAAATTAATTTATACTAAACGTAGTGAAATGAAATTCAAGATATTAAAATTAATAATAAAATGTTAAACATATAAATTTGTTTTGGATAGTATGGTATGGAATGAAGGATATAGCGATAAAACATAAGTAGAAATATGACAGTTTGCATAGTTTATTACACAAGTAATATAACTATAATTATCTATTAATTCTGATACTTCGGTAACTATTAATCTTTGTATGAATACATTTGCACAAATACATTAGCAAACTATATTAATCAAATAAACAATATTCCCAGCATATAATTACGTTTGAAAAAGTGGATTACACAGTGGATTACACACATTAGTCAATTTGTTTGAAATTTAAGTAATATTTATAACATCGATGCATCAGAATCTTTTACATGGTAATAACTTTTACTTTTATATCTCTTGTTTAATTACTTCTAGCGTTGCTGCAAATAATTTTTTAGTCATTGAATTTACGATACTTTTCGTCTTCTCATTGTGTCAACATCTTCATTTATCGAGCTACTGCTTTTCTTTTCACTATTATTTTGAGATGTATCTTCTTCGCATTTAGAAGACCCAGAGTTTATATGAGAAATACCCTTGTCATCTAATGCTATTCGTATGGATTCCAACAAATCCAAAGGACCAGCATAACTTTGTTTAGTTCCTGTAGGTAAAACAAATGTAATAAAGTAGAATTTCTCAGAATAATCTATATTAAAAAATCACACTTTATTATTAACTTATTAATCGTGCAGATGAATTATACAGAAAAAAATAATTTTTGCGTTTCCTCCTAAAAATTCACTCACCCAAGTTTTACCCAAATATTGCTTTCTTGATTTTGTTAAGCAGACCATCATTTTCATCATTTGGTTCACTTTGTGTATTCTGTCTCGCTTGAGTTTTTACCTTTGGACCTGCCAAAAAAGTACGTATACTCTCGAGGTAATAGAACTTGTAAAGTAAAGTAATTACGGAAATATATAAAACTTGTTTGATTATTAAGTTATTTGTTATGCAATCTGTTAACATTCTTTTATTCTTCAAAAACATATTTTATTAATATGAAACGCTAATGAAACGCATATATAAATTTTTACATCATTTATTTAATTAGCAAGGCCAGGTACACATGAGGAAACTCAAGCGACACACAAATCTAATCTTATACTTGATTTTACGAGAAACAAAAATTATTGAAAAAATTCTATTCGGAATATTCATAACTTCAAAATTGTTACTAAGTTTAATTTATTATATAAAGAAGAAAAAAGAAGACAAAAATTTTATTAATTTTTCTCTACTTTTGTAATGTACTGTTCACAGTATCATGATTCATCATGTTTATCCTTACCATCTGTTTTATATGTTATGCTATATATAGTTCCAGGTGTATCATCTTCAAGTTCAGCATAAGCTTGGAGTAATGCCAATTGTTTATCAGTTAATTTTGTAGGTACAACAATTTTAATTTGTACATAATGGTCTCCATATCCTATACCATTCACTTTTTTCATTCCTTTATTATTAAGTCGAATTTTAGTATGGGACGAAGTGCCAGGCCGAATTTGTATAGTATGATCTTCATAAACGCCTTCTATTCTTATTGTACCACCCAGTACTGCTTGTGATAACGAAATTTCAGCATCTGTATGTATGTCTGCACCATCTCTTCGAAAGTATTTCGATTTTTCCACACGGAATGTTATAAATACTTCTTTATTACCAACAGCCATCCGAATAGTTTGACCATCTTCGACACCAGCTGGTACTGGGACTGTTACTTTCCTGCGTTGCACCTATTAAAATATTTTATTGCAAAACAATTATGACATACAGAAATATTTATTTAAAAAAATTTATTTAATTTTAATTAACACAAAAATGTATTTGTACCGTTTGTCCTTTTGCTTGACATTCCGTGCATGGATATTTAATGAACATTCTGCTACCATGACAATAACGACAAGTAGATCTCATTACAAAAGGGCCAGTACTAATCGTTTCCATTCCAGTTCCATTGCAATACTGGCACCTAACTGCTTTCGTTCCTGGTTCACATCGTGACCCTAAACATTTTGGACACTTATCTACTACATTTAACTGAATATCTTTATTCACTCCTCTGGCAGCTTGAGAAAATGTTAAATTCATAACAACCTAAAAATCAAAGAAATAGAGCTTGTAAATAATTAATATACCAAAATGTATAACATAATAGCATCCCACAAAGAAACAACTTTATCAGGATATTTGTCCACTCTGGTTATTCTGAATCAAAAAGGTGATATATGCAATGAATCCGGTTCATTTGTGTTGAGATATTCATTGCTTATTTTACTTCAGCAACATTAGAAATTAAACTTATAATTCTGAGACATTCTATACTGTTCTACTGTATATATATACATATATACATATATACAGCAGAACACCCATAATCCAAATACTCTAATATCCGAATGTAATATTTTCCAGTAACGGATACCTCTTTTTGTTTCAAATATGTACATATTTTATTAGCCATTAGTTTATATATAATGTATTCTTTTTTTTATTCGGTCGAGTGAATTCTGATTAGAAAAATTTAGTATGCAGCTAATAACGTTCTAACTATCGAAACAAAATGCGACATAATTAAATAACTCGAAAGTGGTATAAGTGCAACAGAATTAGCAAAAATACATGATGTTGAAAAAGTCACAGTCACAGACATTAAAAATCAAAAACATGATATTAAAAATTATTCAAAGCTTATTGATTACTCTGGTGCTGGCAACAATAGAAAAATCTTAAATATACTAATGCAAAGAAATGATTTCATCGCAATAAACATGATAATAATGACGATTTTACACGAATGATCACAGCAAACAAAAGTGGTGATGAAGAGATGCCTTCTCATGCTGAAGCATTTGTAATGTTTGGAAAGGGGCTTTAACGTTTTGACATATAGAAAGAATTCTATGCAGTTATTTATATTGAAAAAATTATGTGATTTAGCACCCAGGAAGATATGGGATCTACAAATAGTTGAAAAAGCTATCAATTAATCTCAGTCTGTATTTGAATAAATGAAATTTCATATTAGGAAAATGATTGTTCTATTATCCAAAAATTCCATTATCTAAACAGTTTTATGTCTCTATTAGTTCAAATAAGGAGACTCTACTCTACATATAAAAGTACCTCTTGAGCTGCTCCAAAACCATACTTTGATTCTTGATAATCTTCAAAATCATTAAAGATATTACTTTGAAATCCACCTTCTCCAAATATCTTCCTAAATAATTCTTCCGGGTTGATGGATGATCTGAATTGCCAACCTTCAGCAAAATTTTCAGCATGGCCACCACCATGGCCCTGTCCCATCCCCATTTGTTCTGATGTGGCTCCCCACGTGTCATACTCTTTTCTTTTCTGATCATCACTTAGTACTTCATATGCTTCTGAAACTTCTTGAAACTTTCTACTTGCATCTGGATCTCCTTTATTTGTATCAGGGTGATACTTTTTAGCAAGCTGATAATAAGCCTTTTTAATATCCTTTGCAGCAGCGTTCTTAGATACACCCAATATTTCATAATAATTACGTTTTAATAGTTTGCATGTTGTATGTATTCCTCTTTGAACTTTGGATAAATTTTCTATCATATCTGCAATTATATTTAATAAATAACATTTTATATTAGAAAGAATTTTTCTAAATATAATAATAATAATAATAATAGTGAAAAGTTATTAGTGTTGGAGTTATGAAATGTTTAATATATAGAAGTACAATATGTAGCAAATCAGATGCTGTATTAAATGAATTGATACAATGAATTGTGAAATGTCAGATATCAAACTGTGCATGCTACTATAATAAAACATACCATAGTGTGTGTTGAAATAAATGGAAGATATATTGATTATATGCTGTTGAGTTAATGTCTTATTGACAAAAACATTTTATAACTCCAAAATTAATGGTTTTTGAAACAATAATTATTAAAATATTTTTGTTTGTTTTGATGAGTACTATATATATGCTCTAAAAGATTTACTCCAGCTTTTCTATACACCCTATATAAGATAATTTATTTACTTTAAAATTTTGTTAACATAGTTAATAACTTTGACACGTTAGCATAAAATTAACAGATATTTATATTAATATGTTAGAACAAAATTTAAAGAACAAAAGTCAATCTGAGATACTACTATAAACAATTGTTAGGAGTAAAAACGAAAAGCATGTGTTGTGAAATTTCAGGTTATATTTTACTTTGAAAGTTTACTCATTAGAATTGTAAGTAAGAAGACAAGGCATTCATGATATTATATATAATTAAAAATAGAAAATTTTTTCAAAATACCAAGATATATCTAATATGTCAACAAATTTAAAATAAAATACATATTATGAATAAAGTGTGATGTAATCTGCGTAATATTCGTGATCAGACGTATACATTACATTTTCCTGATTTTTTTGAGTTCCAGCTGCCGACACTCAATGCTACTGTTGTAAAAGATCGGTGACACGTGCTACATCTTTGTACAATACCGCATGGAAATTTATTTAATTTACTGTTGCTGATTAAATTAATAGTCTTTGGTCGGAAAATGATTGCAAGTCCTTTGCCGGTCGCCATGTTGCATAAAAGACACATGGCTGCATTATCACGTGACACATTGGGACTATAGCATGTTTTCTGGAAATTATATTAATATCAGATTGAAAAAATTTAACAATTTGAGAAACCTGATAAATTATTTTTGGTTCCTTATTATTTGTTATTAAAATATTATATATCAATGAAATATTTGTTGTAAATTAATCCTTATTTATATCTTTTATTTTAAATTAAGTTTGCATGGACAATGCTTCCATCCTCTGCTTTCAGCAATAGTACATAGTACACGAAAGTATTCGAACCATAATTTATAAATAAAATGGACACAGATTCTACAGTATAGTAGACATTTTTGAAATTGCTGTATTTATTATAGATGGACAACAAGTATAATTCTATTGAAATCAACATCTAAAAAATCTAACACAAATTCGAATTAGAAAGATTTTATTAGATCTAATGGCAAATCATAGGTCGCAAAAGTATCCAAACTATACGTTTAATATCAAATAGCAGCATTAATTGTAATATTAAAAGATTCGGTACGAAGTTGAGGCTCCAGTGTAGTATCCAGGATGCAAAATATTGAGCTAGAATAACACATTTTTAAAGCTGGGATCACACGAGTGTCGGTACGATGTCTGTTACTACTTACAACCAGACAAACACCGTTTCGTACACCAGCGCATGTACCAATCCGCACACGAACGTTGCGACTGGACGAATGCCATTTCGTACAGACCTATGAAGCACAGCCTTATATATGTATTATTCACAGGTCTGAGTGGGGGGAAGGCTCCCATTCTCTGGCGGGTGGGGGGGGGGGGGGAGGCTTAATAATCGGACGATATCGATCAATTTGTTTATAGTAAGAGCTTTGATCCTCTTGTTAGAATTTGTAACGCAGCGCAATTTTGTATCTGCAACTTGCAATACTACTGTATTATGTCGATAAATCCATGTATACATATATGCTTACCATAGCCGGTAAGCATAGTCGGGCTGCAGCGTGGCTGTCTGGTAGAACTCATCGCAATTGTATATGTACATAAAACATTTTTAAAAATCTAAAACACATATCATATATTTTGAAATTTAATTGCTTATGCGTAACATTTTTACATAGAATGCATTTACCAATTAACGTTAAATTAAAGTTTACTGTAAAAATTAATTCAGACAAGTGTTCGCACGCTTCCCGCTCGCATTTCCCCACCACTCCACCGGTTTCCTTCCGGTCAAATTGAAAATTGTCTTGCAATAATTTAGATTACGATCCTTAATATCTTGGATAAACTAAAGTACGTGACATTTAAACCAAGTTGAAACTTATAGCTACCAGTCGATATTTTTTATTTTTCATCGAATTGCATGCGATCGAGGCGTACCTTGATTAACTGGTATAGGTGAATCTGTTAAATACTTTCAGCAGTCTTTATAGCGAGCGTCAAATGAATTTATTTTTAATTAATATTATTCAAAAATGATTATCGTATTCTTACATTTTATTTTTTATACTGTAAGGCAAGTGAAATTAATATTTCTTTGTGTGTTGCAGGTTTACTTTTGCTGCAACATCAGGAAACTACAACGAAAAGCACAGAACTTTTATCACGTCAATAAAAGTAGTTGTAGTTAGTTCTAAATAGTTGTAATTAGCTATACTTCATTACATTCCGTGTTTTGTAACTATGCTTTGGATTTACAATTGTATTTATATTATAACAAGTGCTATAAATTATTAATTCCTGAAATATGGCATGAAACGCAACTGTTAATTTATAGGTTTAAAGACATGTTTGTACAATAATTATATTGTAAAAATAAGTATAAATTATACATGATTAAAACCAGAATTAAGCTGTATTTCTTATATGTTCTACGTAATACAGATAGTTAGGTACGTTAATCACTATTGAATTAGCAGTAATTGTAAAGATCATTGTATAATTTTTTAAATTCAATGAATAAACAGGTTCTCTAAAGCGAATTCAAATGTCTTATCATTGATCCTTAACTTCGTCCATCTCGCTTCATTGTACTCTCTTATCATTTTCATAAGTTAAAATAAGGGAAATGTCAAAAAATTAAAAAATTTCGAAAATGTAAATAAAAAAGCCAATGTATGTAAACACTCAACAATTCTGAGAATTCGAGGACATTTCTTGAAATTTTGGCAGGTATACCAATATGACGTCCTTTCTTGGAATTTTGGTGATACCTGGAATATGAGGTCATTTTCAAGAACCGCCGAAATTGTGTCATCTTTTATGCTGTTATGTTCTCCTGATACAAACTCGAAAAATATTATGGACGGGCCAAGAATTTCACACTGAAATTGTGCCATCTCCTATGATATCATGTTTTCCTAACATAAAATTTTAAAAACAAAGAAAAAAAAGGTTAACTTCCTTTTCATTATTTTATTAACTGAAAGACTTGGAAATTATTATTATATTATTACCATACAGGGTGGTCAGCTACAGGTGTCAGGATATTTATGAGACGAAAATGAAGAATTAAAAAATTGTTTTTTAGTTATTAACAATTAAAAATCGTCCAAAATGGCCCTGCGCGCGAGCAAACCTCCTTACACGAACAAGAGGAGGTCAACCTAAGCAGCGGAGCTTCTGTATGGACCATTTTTTCGTATCATTCGTATTTTTCGAAATATTTGAGCGTTTCCAGCTGAACAAGGCATACCGTATTTTTCAAATAATAAATCGCAGTATGGTTGACCAAAAGTAATTTATTTTTCTTCTTTAAAAACTCGATGTGAAATGAATTCTACATATGTGATAAGTATAATATGTAAAACTACATACTACTATATTCATAATTTTGTACAGTTTTTACATGATTAACATAATATAATTATATTGTGTATAATAGCGTGTTTAGTTAACTATTGTGTATATCCCCTGTACCGATTTCTTTACAAGTGTGTATCTCAAACTCTTATATCGTTCTTTAACCATACATGTATTTATGTCACGTAAAAGTCATTAGATATTTACACATATACAGATTAATTCAATTCCGTATATTCTCAGACCTTTCGATCAATCCTTTCAGCTGCCATTATGTGCATCTTTATAATTTCTATAATAAGAGATATATGTATGTATGTGTGTTCGTTTCGCGAGAACGAGCCATCGTGTCTTAGTATATTTTTTAACAACTAAAGAATTTCCTAGTAAATAATGTAGTAGAAATCATGCATCCAAGAAACTAAAACACGTTTATGAAAAGAAATGACTACAGATTTTAATATTCATTGATTTTAACAACCAATTGCTTTCCCGTAATAACTTAAAAGGGAAAGTTAAAAGTTAAAAGGGAATTAATAATGTCTTTGTAACAGATAGGTAGATCACACAAATGAAAATACCAAATTTCAACTTCAAAAGTACATTTGGGAAATTATAGGTAAATGAAATTGATTAAAAATAATGATACCATCCTAGATAATTATGTTTATACAATGTATATCGTACACGTATGTATTAAGAGGGCAATGAAATAGAACCTACATATTTACCTACATATACATATACTATACGCTGTATAATTACGTGTACATCATGAAATCTTTTGATCCAGATAAATAGCGAATATTAGAGTATTAACTTATTCAATATTGTATTCCGAAGAGAAGTAATAACGTTAAGGAAGAAATATTTTAAAGAAGAATGATTAGAAACTTATAAATATTGAATTATAATTGAAATAACATTCGATTAAACTTTTTGACTATACTTGATAATCCCATAAGGGTGCCGTTAGTCTATCAATATGTATACGTATATGTATGTATATTGTCAATATTTCAAGGTTCTCGACTAAAAGGATCAATATATATATATATATATGTATATTGCCAATACAATATTGTCAATATTTGTTAATAAACCGCATTTTCCTTGAGAACCTTCTAATGTTGACGCTATTATTGATTGCCTGACGGCACCCTAATAATCTCACAATCAGTATATTACATCTTAGATAAAATAAGAGATTGAATAATGTAGGCTATTGCATTCAATAATACCTCGGTGTATTCGATTTCTATTATTTTCTTCTTAAAAGAAATAACTAACATCCTATCGCATCTCAAGTCAGTGTTTTATCGAACTAATTTTTAATAATATTTAAATATTAAAATAAACTATATTTCTCTCTGTTAAGTATCAACATTTATTTTACTTCGTACTTTTTCAACATTATATCTGTATTATTGTAATGTAATACAAATTTATCGACAAATATACTATGGATAACTTGATCTTACAAGCAACTCCTTTCGTATAAAACAAACTTGGATATCGTGTTTCTCTCTTACGTGTATTTACATCGATGATGATTACTGTACATATATCGACATAAAGAGAATCATTTATACGTATGTATTTCCGGTTATCTTCTCCACCCACTCGTTCTCAAAATAAAATCGATTCAGAAACAAAATTAAGTGCAATTAAATGGGATCAGAGCTGTGTATCCTATATTTATCCTCTACCTAGTGAAAATAATCGTAACGTCTATAAATTGATTAACCATAGTGATTTATGACGAATAGACTAAAGGCACCTCAAAGTCCACAATATTTTATGTTTAGCACCTGTGTCATTTCATTTTATACGAAGCTTCTTCATTTGGACAAAATCGTAAAAGTCTTCTCGCTTTTGTAAAACCGAATACATACATGTATATCGTTATTGTAAGTACATGCATCAATTCGATGCTATACGTATACATCTTGTTATATATTTTACGAAACATAAAAATCTTTCCCCGAAACAAAATAAGACTTGATTATTAACGAGTGTTTATAAAATATAAACTAATAGGTATAAACATTAAAGTGCTTTTTGTGAAAATAATTATTATTTATATATATATGTATATCATATAGTGGCATATACATGATTATACATTATCTAAAACTATATATGAAAGTATTTAAATTTAAATGTTATTAATAAATCATGTTAATATAAGAACCTGTATTTTAAAAATAATTCAATAATGAAATGTAACATACCTCTTAAACAAACATCGCATCTTCATCCTTTTGTAGTTACTCTGCACCAAAGTTTTAAATTAGTCTAAATTATGATTACCTCGACAATGTGCACTTTCTATATTCGTAAATATTTCGTTCTTATAAATGCAAAAATGTAATCGTCGATACAATAAAGTACTTTCAGTGCAATAAAATCGCTATAATACATACAAGTGAGAAGACTTTTGCAATTATTTACAAATATCTAATAATTTATGACAGAGTAAAGTAAGTATTTTGTTGTTATTTCAATTTGGTCCAATTTGAAAGACGACTATAGATTAAGTACGCCTTTAACAAGTTTTCCTTTAGTACGTGTAATAACATAAAGCATAGCAAAACGAATAATAATTTGTTTTCAGTTTTTGTTCGGTCCAATTACTATGTCGATAATATATACAGAGTAGTACAGAACATGCTGGACCCACTTCAAGAACCGATTACACATGTAAAAACAGATGAAAAACATTCATATATATGTATGCTTCGTCTGTCTTTGTTTATAAGATAGAACGAATTTTGTAACCAGAGCAAACTCTATTAAAAATGTTGAAATACTAGATACAATACTAAATACAACAAATTGGAGAAAGCATCAGGAATCATTCAGAGTGTATTCTAATCCATGATAAGACGTCTACTGGCTTGCCTTGAAATGCAAGGTGCTGATCTTCAGCACCTTCTATAAAGGTAATTAGGTAACGCAAAATCAAAATAAAGTTCGTTCTATCTGATAAACAAAGACAGATAGTTCGTATGTCCGCACGTGTTTCTTTTTCTTTTAGGTGTACAATCAGCTCCCAAAGTGGCTCCCACATGTTCTGTAATACTCTGTATATAATATAGATTCTCAAAATTCTTCCATAAATAAAATTTATGGAAATTTAATTAGCGTGGGATCAATAGAATGTTTTGTAGTCATTCTTTTTATAATAATTACTATAAATTACTTTTTATATGCCTGTCAGTGGTATAGATACTTAGATACACTTACATAAATTAAAGCATGAAAAGAAATATAATTTTAATTACAAGTTATTCTATATAGCTGTAAATAAAGTAATTTCATTTACGACTAATTGGAAAAGAACAAAATATTATAAAATCGATGGAATTATTTACTCCTTCTGACTTGTGTCTTTTATGTTTGTTACGTCTTTCTTATCTAAAATATTATTCTAATAAAATTATTTAAAGGAGTCATCGGTAAATAGAGTTTGAAAAACATTGTTGATGTATCTCTAAAGCATTAATAAAATACTGTTTGTAAAACGTAATATAAAAAACATGACTAAATGCTGCTGTAATTCAACACTAGAGGACTATTAGATGTTTTGTAACATTAAAATTTATTGTTATATATTATAATCGTGACTCGACATAGGTGCGTTGCAAAACAATTGAAATCGTTCAATATTAAACTTAAATAGGAATAGAACAAAGAAATCACCACATGACACAAGCATGTAAAAAATATTTTTAATGTTAGAGTCTGAGGATCTTAAAATCTGAGATTTTTTTGAAAACAAACTAGTACATTAATATTATGTGTATGAATTTAGCATATCATATAAATATATATATATATATAACTTAATGTGATATTCTTAATAATAACCGATGTGTAAATGTTACTAATATTATTATTCATAGTGCAATACATGTAAGATGATATCAAATAACTTAAAATTAAAGAAAATATTCGCAATATGTAGCTTTGAAATAATAACATAATCAGTACTGTACACACTGATATGTGAAAAATAAAAGAACGAAAAAGAATATAAAGGAATATTACAAAATAATATATTTTTTATCATAAACGGCAGACTCTTTATAGTGTAAAGTATTTTAAAGATAACATATACACAAACTACTCTAGATATTTCATAAAATATGATGTATTTGAAATTTTAAGTGTTTACTCGATAGATTTTGTTTCATAGGTATTACAACCAAAAACCAGACAATGCATTTAAAATTATTTAAAGTAACACTAGTAAAATATATTGCATAATATTGTTCTTTTTTATATTTTACTGGAAAATAAAGTTTGCAAATGAAAGTAGCGATCGAAAATTCTGCAGTATTCAACGATTAAATAGAATACTTCTTTGAATCTTAGAGAAAATTCAAAATTAAGTAAAACGAAAGGATGCGCAAACATGATCATTGAATGATGCAGATGTTATGCTTGTAGCAATAATGATTGTAAAATTTGTTAAAGTAGAATGCTATTTTGTAGAAAATTTATTATTTTAATGAAAAGAATTTCTTTATCCTAGAAGAATATACAAATCATACGAACGTTCTTTTGTTTTCTACTGTTTTATCAGTACTAAGTGTAAACTGAAATTTTCCAAAAGTTAGTATCTATATAAATAATTTTTAATTTTAGACATAAATAAAGTTAAATAGGCCAATTATAATTTTTGTAGAACAGAATATATTAACTTATACGAATATTAATTTCTTACAACAGTTTATACTGTTAAATAATGTTCTGTATGCACAAATCTACACGGTCATTTACCGGTACTTTACCCAGAAAGGCAAGTTCTTTTTTGTATACATTTAACCGAGTGCGGAAAGTATATTATGATTTGTTGTTGCAACAGTTCGCTGTATCAATTGTTAATCATTAATTAAACTAAATATTATTTGTATGTATATGACACAGTAAGGCTACTTATACATACATATCGAGCGTGTTATCCAAGCTCATCTTCGTCGAGTTTGTCGCATAAATAAAAATTCTTTAAATATAAAAAACTAGCACTTAATATAGTTTCGCCGGCAATATATTACGATAATTGAACTTACATGACAAAGACATAAAAATACGCGTGTAATTTTGTTAATGTACAGCTTTTGGTAGAACGTTATATTTTTTGCATTTAATAACCACTACATAAGATATAGTTTCTCTTTTTATCATTAAAATGAATTTTAAGTAATTTACAAGTTAGAACAATCCTTTCCTTAGACCGGTTATCAAGTTTCACTCTTTAGTTTCTATCTATTTAAACAAGGAAAGTAAAATTTTAAAGTAAATTAATATCTTCAACTTGTGGAGAATGTTCAATGCAACTATAAATAATTTACATTCTATCTTCTTTTCCAACTATTCATATATACATATACACACGCACGTACGTACCCGCACATACACATATACACGTATGCACGCATATAAGCGCATGCAACTGTACATGCAGTATGTGCATATAAACATGCACAAAATCATACACATACACACACCTACACACATAAACATGCGTGTAGCCCTCACACGCACATACGTACATACATTTATATGTACATATGTTTACAGTTCAGATAAGATTTGTTGCACAAATCCTCGAATAGAGCAATGTATTAATCTATGTACAATGTACGGCACTAACGTGCCGATCGAATTTCTGATCACAAATTTGTACAAATTTCTTTTGTACATATATCATATTGGTCAACTATTCTATAAATATTTATTTAATCTTCTTTTCACTCTCAACAGTATATGAGACGCTCAAGGATTTTATAGTAAAATAATTTTTGCCATTCAATTTTGGAAAGTGCTTTTAGACGATAATACTACTTTTACAGTTTCAATTTTCTTGCTAAGGCTAAGGCGTGTAGAATTGCATGGAAATGATGACGTAGCAAATTTTCAATTAGTAATAGTTCTAACTGGTCTTTGCGTAAAATGTAACAATTATTTCTATTTTGATGACGTCTGACATATTTTTATGATACTTCTTATTTTGGTAAGCGTCTCATATTTCTGTAAATTCGGATGTACAATATAAATGTATTATACCCAAATCAGTTAGAATCCACACACATAATATTATCGGCATATGAGCTCGACCGTGCGGACTGTTATGTCTAGTAAGCAGATTGTACTATAGCTTAAGATAATTTTCACCTTTTCACGTCGATACGACGGTATTTGTCGTTGTTGTCTGAGCCACTGTTGTCACTGTTATCAAACTTAATGTTGTGCCGAGAGTACTCTCCTCTGTCGTTGCTGTTGTGACAACGTCTTTTTCTATACACGCTCTTTTTGGCTCCTTATGTTCTTCGGATGAACTCGACTTTCTTTTATGATTTGAACTCGATGAATGAGAACGACTCGATGCTGCATCATCCTTCGATGAACGACTGCTAGATGATCTTTTCTGTCCATCCCTTCCATGACTGTGGTGCCCGTCCCTCCTTTTTTCCAATTTCCTATCGCCATCTTTACTATCCGTTCGGTCGGTACTTTTACTAGAAATGTTACAATCTTTGGGCAGTGAGATAATTTTCAATGAATCTTCTTTGCTATTACTTTCTGCTGCTTTATTTTCCGATTTATTACACGAAGGGCTTCGATGATGATGTCTCTTGTGATCTCTGTCACGCCTATCTCGATCTCTTCTGTCTTTATGCCGCTGATTCCTAGAACTTTTATCATCTCTATGCTTTCTTCTAGATTCTGGGTATGCTGCATGCGCCTCGGGTGTTAATTTAGATGGATTTTCATCGCTGCTAACGTTCCTATTATTGTGCCTTTCGGTTTCTGTTAACGGAGACGTAGAGATTATTGAGGAAGAATTTGTTATTTTCGTCGTTGGTAATGAATTTTCTTCACATGTGTTACCACTAGTTAATATACAAACTTTTTCATTTTTTGATCTTTCCTTTGCTTCATCTTCAGCCGTTTCGATTAGCGCTTTTACTGCATTTTCAGTTGCACATTCCATTTTCGATGTGAATGCCAATGTAGTTTCTATCTCCAACAATTGACAATATAGTTCTATTTTTGTCTTATCATCCTTGTACTTCTGCTCGGCGATTTCAAAACTTTCCTTATGAATTTTTTCCAAAATTTCTTTGGAAGCTTCTGCAACACCGGTCCGTAAAGATTGACAGACTTCCTCTACGTCAGTCTTTGATTTATATATTGCAATTTCTAAAGCTTTGTCAACAACTTCTGTTGCGTAAGTTGTCGCTATTAACTGTCGTTGCGTTAACACAGTTGGCTCGAGAATAACGGTGTTACAATCAGAATTTTCATGTTCCAAACAAACATCTGGCGGACACAATCGTCTCTTACTTTCTTTCGACGAAGATCCCGAAATATTGAATTTATTCGACGATTTAGATTCTGTGATATTTGAAATGCTTTCCTTATTCGATGTAGTATTAATGCTGGATCGACTGTGATGACTTCGATTATGATCTAATTTATGACTACTACAATCATATTTTTTCTTCTCCCCACAATGACTACTGCTACTGCTGCTGCTACTGCTGCTACTGCCACTACTGTGTGAATGATGACTGGATTTTTCATTAGATCGACGACGATCTTCGTGTCTCCTTTCAGATCTCTTATCATCTCTCTTTCCATTGTTTTGTTTTTGTTCTATTGTACTAGTTTTTGCAGGCTTATTGTTAAAAAGATCGGAACAATTATCATTATTCTCTATAGAATCTTTCCTCTTACTTGAAATGGAAGAATGTCTTGTATGGTCTCTGCTCTTACGATCTTCTTTACGTTTTCCATGATGATCTGATTTCTTTAAATTCCCTTGATATTCAGCAGCTCTTTCCTTTGCCTTTTTCTCTTCCAGCGAATCAACAGAATGTTTCTGTTCTACACGTTGACGATTTGTATTTTCTTTTTGTTCATCTCCTATATTCACAGTTTCCAATGGCTTCTTCTCCTTTATACGGTGCTCGTTTCCAACACGTCCATGCCTAACACTTGAATTGTGTTGTGATTCTTGATAATACTGTTTTAATCTAACGTGCCATGCTATACTTGAAACTGCGGAAACCGTTCTAAACTGATGAATTATATTACGCGGTAAAAAGTAAATATCATTATCATACAAATTTATTCTAGCATAACGGATACCCTGTCTACGTAATTGATTTAATTTAGCGTCTTCAACCCATTGTACACATTGTGATATCGGTGGTTCATGGAGATCTAATTGTAATTTTTCGACTAGTTCAGGAAAATCGCCAGCATAAAAAGCTACAACATCTTTTGTAATTCTGTTATATTCCGATGGTTGTCCACCATGAACAGCTTTTAATATACCAACTGCTGCTGTTGTCATCCTATCTAATCCATGACCAACATGATCTGCATGTGCCTTGGTACGGTCTTCAAACATATATTCACGAGCTTCACTAAGGCGTGGCAAATACTGTAGATTTCGCAACTCATTAATGCCCGTTCTGCGCCGTTTATAAGGACTTTTATTTATATCGGCTGTTGGAACTAATTGTTCACCTGGTCTGATCCATAAAATTGGACCATCATTTGATTCTTCAGGAGTGTCCATCTTTACAATAGATAATGGACCCCAAGGCATAGTCTAAAATAAAAAGGTAAGGACTTAGTAAGTTATGTACGCAAACATAAATTCATCTTTCGTGGAAATATGCATTTCCTGTCTTTTCTTTTCTAACAAAATATTCTTTTTGAGGCTGTTTTATGATTGAATAATATCTATCAATGCTTCATTGAGAATTATTGTAAATAGTTCCTACTGCATTTAATCTATAATGTAAGTTAAATCATTCGGATTTCTAGCTTTTTTTAAATGAAAATTTTATCTCTTGGCTTAATTGTATGTACATTTATATGATTTATTCTTTCTCCAATATAAGCTGAAATAAATAATTATTTTAATGTTTCCCTACAAATAAAGTATACTGGTACTCCATTATGTTGATACATCAAAAGTTTTAGGATATTTTTAAATTTATATTATAATGTACAATATGAAAAGAAACAAACTAATATTTCAGAATCAAATATCCTATACTATGTATCTATAGTCTACGTTTAATAAAAATATGTATTATTAAATTGATAAAAATTTGTGAGCATGTACTAATATATATTGGGGATATTAGACATATTTAAAATTTTATATTTTTTTAAAGTTGAAACAAAATACTTGATCAAAATTGCCAACCAATTATAGAATATTAAATGTTCTTGAAAAAAGTTATAGTTCAAAAATACTTGTACTGTCTTACATACATCTAGTAAAGAATCAAAAATTGCTTCTTCTACCAATTTATACCAGGTATGTAAATATGAAACCGGAATTTTTGTATAGAAAATACACGTTTATTGTATGAAAACGATTAAAAATATTTTATTCGAAGTATTGCCCATCGCTAGCTATACATTTTTCCCATCTGTCTGGCAATTGGTGGATGCCACGCCAAAAAAACTGTCGCTCTTTTGAGGCAAACCAGTCATCAAGGCATTTTCGTACATTCTCGTAAAAAGTGAGGTGCTGGTCAGAAAGTGCGTGTCCCATCGATGCAAATAAATAGTAATCGGACGGAGCCAAGTCTGGTGAGTAAGCCGCGTGCGAAAGTATTTCCCAACTGAACGCTTCAATCGTTTCCTTGACCGGTTTTGCTGTATGCGATGGTGCATTATCATGAAGGAAAATTACTTTGTGTTGCCTTTTTTGATATTCTGGTCGTTTTTCACGCAAAGCTTGATTCAAATCGATCATTTGGTGTCAACGCTATTACAAACTATGCTGTTGTATGAAACTTGTATTGTTCTGAGTCGAAAATGTTTGTGAGATGTCAACAAAGACTTTTGACATCAATGACGCAGTTTAGTGATAACTACATTATCAGCTAGGGCCATCTATAGGCAAATTCCGGTTTCATACTTACGGGCCTGATAAATTCACAGATAATGACCAATACTTTTAAAGAAAAATTAAAATAATCAATAAATGTTTTCATCTTTGTATCATTTACTTATTTATAACTATCTATAATACAGATCACAGATTACCAATATAATCATATATCAGAAATATATCAATATACTCGTAATTGCTGTACAGATTGTTGTAAAATAATTATAATATCAATATTATACAACATAACCTTATATAGAATAGCATAAGAACAAAGTTAATAATTTTATATTTGATACCATGTTTTCCAAAAACTACATATGTAAACAATAAAAAAAAATATATTCTATTTCTTTAGTAAATCTAATTATTTATTTCGTTTAAAATATGAAACCAATACTTACCAATTTTAAAAATGTATTCTCTTCTAATTTCTGTAGAAGATCTGGGAAATATCCGCCAACTTCTTCATGAACAGTTCCTACAAGACTTATTTGGTGGAGAGGCCCATATCTAACAGTACCATTACTATAAGCTTTACACACTTGTTCTTTGTACTGTACCATAGTTGTAGTTTCTATATCACTGCTTCTCCCTAATACACCATTTTTAACAGTCAATGTAGGATAATTATCTGCCATGTAATCCAAGAGATCAGGAAGATATGCTGCAGCATTGTGCACTATTCCCATAACATGATACGCATTACCATTTTCATCCTCTCCAAAAACTACCTATAATATTGAATTTTTCTATTTACATTTTGTTACATTATATAATGTACAACTTATATTAGTTCATATTCTCTGCATCATCTAAAATCAATTTTAATAGACCATATTAACCAATCATATGTTATTTTAAAATAATTATAACACATTGAAGTAATATTAAAATGCAATTATTTTAGACAATTATATTGATTTATATTAGCAATTTTCAATTATTATTAATATAACTTTTTAACTCATATATGTGCATACAGAACATTATTTAACAGTATAAACTGTTGTAAGAAATTAATATTCGTATAAGTTAATATATTCTGTTCTACAAAAATTATAATTGGCCTATTTAACTTTATTTATGTCTAAAATTAAAAATTATTTATATAGATACTAACTTTTGGAAAATTTCAGTTTACACTTAGTACTGATAAAGCAGTAGAAAACAAAGGACGTTCGTATGATTTGTATATTCTTCTAAGATAAAGAAATTCTTTTCATTAAAATAATAAATTTTCTACAAAATAGCATTCTACTTTAACAAATTCTACAATCATTATTGCTACAAGCATAACATCTGCATCATTCAATGATCATGTTTGCGCATCCTTTTGTTTTACTTAATTTTGAATTTTCTCTAAGATTCAAAGAAGTATTCTATTTAATCGTTGAATACTGCAGAATTTTCGATCGCTACTTTCATTTGCAAACTTTATTTTCCAGTAAAACATAAAAAAGAACAATATTATGCAATATATTTTACTAGTGTTACTTTAAATAATTTTAAATGCATTGTCTGGTTTTTGGTTGTAATACCTATGAAACAAAATCTATCGAGTAAACACTTAAAATTTCAAATAACTATTTATATTTACATACTTTAAAATATTCTTGAGCTAATTCCTCTAGTTGTTCATGAGATAATGTATCAATTTCATCTTGATACATATGCACAACAGTTGCACCACCATTAGGATAAGTCTCTATATGAATGAATTTCTTGTACTTTAGGCCTTCTAATAACTCACTTTTAACTGGTGTATTGGGAAGCATTTTATAATTTTTTGTTTGCAAATTTAACCTGAGATTTTCATTTGTAGATTTTGAAAATGGATGAGACATTGGCTTACTGCTCAATGAAACTATACTACGATCTCGTTTACATTGTACCCCAATATTTGCTCGTTTTATTTTACTACGTTTATAGCATCGTGAGCAATAACGTCGTTCACTATGTTCTTTATTTCTTCTCTCTCTTGAAGATGAGTATGATTTAGAATGGGAACTCGAAGAAGTAGTGCCAATACAATTTACTGATTTATCATGAGACAATGCAGCATCTGTTCGACCAACTATTTTTGTAGCTAAGCTATCACCAGTCCAATCTGATTTAATTATGCCTAATTGCTCTTGAGAATCTGTCAACTCTGTTTTTACTTCAATAAGCTCCAATTTTACATCCCTGTGAATTGTATCCATCTCATTATCTGTTTTTTCTTCACCGATCAATTTTATTTGTGTAACAGGAACTTCTTCAACTTTCTCCAATTGTCCACAAAATGAGTAAGAAAGATTTTTACAAACTTTAGCAGTTAAATTACTTCTGTTCTCCGAGTCATACTTTGCTGTATCCATTACAACAGTGGAGGTCATAATTGGCGATGTCATACTACTAGGAAGTGTTGTATTTGGACTGTTTGGGCTATCAGAAACTCTTGGAGGATAGTCTGGACTTCTTGGGCTACTGATCACTTCACCATTACTTTGAGGGCTTTCCCCTAACTGAGGTGTATTACCATGTTCAAAATTTACACATCCTTCTAATTTTGTTGACAATGTGTGTAGTCCACCAGATACTGTTGCATCTTTACTACATGCTAAGTCAACCTAATAAATAATTATAGATTCTGATTAATAATAACGCAGAAAGCTTTGTTATTTATTAATTCCATATAAATTTCATGAATATAAACAAATATACATACATGAATAGCATGCTGAATTGGTTCAATTAAAGTTTTTACTAATTCATTGTTGCAATGATCTGAATTCCCTATAATACACACATATACATAATATTTATTTTATAATATAAACTTAATCTTTTAACCTGATTAGTAATTTAATACATTTATGTTTATCTTTTATGTAGAAAAATAAATGTTTTGTTTTCATAAAGTATAATAAAAATATATTTTATGTCATACAACAAAAATATATTTCTAGTATCTAATACTTATTAATAAATATTATTAAATCAATTACAGTTATATATAAATATTTACTCTTTTTTTTTATACTGTCGTAATAACCTATTAAAATAACTATAAACAATAGTTTCATTGACATAAATATCAACACAATTTTTACATCACACGACCCTTTCTAGTATATCAATTTTTTAAATAAAATCAATATATCAGTTCATGTATTCGTATAACATCAAATAAAGTTAAATATGATATTACCGTCTGGTTGTTCAGAAATACAGGTACCAGTATCCAGATCATTCCTTTGATTGGACATACTGTGCGATTCCAAGGAAGGCGTACGTAATTCAGTATTAATGGGAATTTTAAAACTAATACGTTCCTCCACATCACCAGAAGAGCTCATGAAATTCACGTTTCTTCGTAATTCGTTCCCTTCCGTGTTTGTATTAAACGATGACGCTGTAGAGAAAATCGTGGGCGTCCTAATTGAATGTAGAGCGAAATCGTCTGAAAATTCGTTTGTCTCTTTGGTAACACTATTCCACGTTGTTCTCGACACTTTTACACTGTTTGTTTCCGCTTGTAATGAGTCAAATACTTGCTGAATCGTATTATTTACATCACATCGTTCGTTTGACACGATACTTGCACCAGTTTCGGATGCCATCTTGGTTCTCTGAGCGACGTCCTGAACATAACGATACTACGCAACATTTGATTGGATACTTCTTAGCCGCCTTTTGAATAGACCTTATTCTATTCGTCTGAAATCGGATAAAGAGTAGGGGTAAGACCAGTAGATATAGAGGTACTATGAACATTTTTATTCATTGGAATCTTCGATCCCCAATCTTATTTTCTCTGTGATTTTTTGATTATAAAGAACTATATATTGCTATAATTCTCACTTACATTGTATAATAATCAAGCATTTGAATATAAAATACTGCCTGCATTTTGAAATAATTCACGTTTGTTATGAATATATGGTCTTACCTGCAAGTTAAAAATCATTTTTATATTTAAATAATTTAAATTTTATCAAGTTATAATTTTGTTGTTTTTCATCTAAACCGATAATTATTTTCTTTAAAGATTGGTATAAATTTTGAAATAAGACGTAGGAATATCGATAATATGTTGTATTATATGATATAGAAACTTAAATAAAAAAAAGAAGAAAAATTATAATAAAATATAATTACACAACGAATTGTACAATATTTTCTTTTGAAACAAAAAATATTGGGAAGAAATAACTTGGAATAAGAAATATTCTCTTCTAAACTTTTTTGTTGCAAAAGATTATAAATATTATATACATTTGTATTTCAGTAAAATAAACGTTCATCAAAATAATTAATTAATTACTATTAAACATTTCAATCGATATAACTCCTCTAAATGTGAATAAAGAAAAAGATGTGTACATATCTTGCCATTTCTACTTCAGACTAAAATTTAAAATTAAACTAGTTGTCACTAGTAATAAGTACATCTGGTAAGTATATATTAGATAAATCACCATTTTCCTGTTAATCGACAGCTATCCTTAGAATTACATGTTCGATGGCGATGCTGATATGTTTTATATATCCCCTCTAGTTTTATAAGTTAGTGAATATTGATTTAATATAATCATAAATAGTAATATAACTGCTAAAAATATAATTAATTATCAATATGTAATGATATTCTCTTTATCTTTGTATATGGTTGTATGCTCAATCTAATTAAGGATACAGCAATTACTAATTGTTTTTAATTAAACTAAAATTTATATAAGTTATTCTATTTAGATTTAATTATTTTAACAAAAAAACATTCAATCCGTCACGTTAAGAAACATAATTTTATTTTATAATGTATATAAAAGATAACAAACAACTTAATAGTAAAACATATATGTATAAAAAGAGATAGAACATTTGTAAGATTGCAAAAATTATATATGTATGTATAACACAGAGGATTTTAAGACAAGTAAACTAATTATGAACTAAATCAAAATTAATTCGGTAATTTTTCAACTTTGTATCTACTGTTTATACCTACTTGTCTACAGTAACAAGATTAATATAGAGAACTATCAAATTTAAATCTTGGTTAATATTCATTCTATAGACTTTTAAGTATATAACATACTTTATTCAATTTTTGATAAGCACTGCTTCTATAATACAGTAAAAATGATTTGCATGAATTATATAATTACCATGTACAAAAATTTATATACATTGATTTTTTGCAAGATGAATTTTAATTTTTTATAACAATAAAAAATGTTTTAGTACAGTATAATTTTATGTTTTTCTTAATTACAGTTCATTTACTTGGAAATCTGTTCATTGTATTACAAATACATTATTATTATTATTATTATTACATCATTACTCGTTTCTTAATTAAGTATTAATATAAAACTATAAAGTACAATATATTAATTATGTAATTACTTTTTGTAATTGATTCTAATCTTGACTTCATAAGTCCATTTCTATCACATCTATAATGTTCAATCTAATAACAAAAGAAAAAATATATTTGAATTATGAATAACAATGTTCAATATATTATTTTTTATATTTTTTTTTCATATGATATTAAAATTAACCCTAACAACTTCTAAAGTTTTCTGTTACTCACCTATAAAAACTTCTGAATTTATCATTTAACATTTGAATAAAAAGAGAATTAGATAGCAATGAGATAGAATTTAACTTAGTCATATACACTTGGAACAATAAATAATGAATATAATACTTAAATCGTAATATTTTATTTGACTAAGTTTTTGTTCTTATCACATTGAGACCCAACCATGCAATTATATTTTGTAATACCATCTTTATGTATAATAATTAAATTCTAATGCAAATAATCGTTATAAGTGATAGAAATTAAATTGTATGATACATATATATTTATCAATATTTTTATTGTCAACTGAATAGATAGATTTACTCGTTTTAGTGATTTTTATCAGTCTATAAAATGAGTAAATCTATCCATGTAGGTATCAATGTGGTAAGCAATGACATTTATTTCTATAAAAAATATATTTTATATTGTACACCATGCATCATAAGTTTCACAATTATTTAGAAACAATAAACACATAAAATTTCTTATTTACAAAGCAAAAGACAAGTTGTAAAAATAGTCAGAGTTGTAAGGGTTAATATTATAAGTGCAAAACAATTAGCAAATTCTTTTACAATTACAGTTATTGTGGTTCATAGTTATGGGATGATCTGAATTCAGTAAATATGTATAGGTGAAAAAATGTACACAATACATTATGCAGACCTTCCTGCTTTAATAAAACAAAATAGAATCTTCGCGACTAATTTTTAAATGTTACATTATCAGTTTTAACACGTTGATTGCTATACATAAAATATGTTATCTATTATTTGTATTTTTGTAATATGTTATTTGTATTTTTACTATTTTCATATTAATTTTTCATGCTATTAAGTTTATAATTTTAGTGCTTGAGACGAAACATATTCTTTTTTCTAAATTTTCAGGAAATTTGTAAAAATGATATAAATATACAAATAATTCTTGTAAAGAGCTATAATAGAAAATTAAACATCTCATTGATATAATATGATTTAATTAACTCATTCTGTACATAACAATTTTGTATATTGTACATAAAAATATACGGAATTCAAAAAGTGGAAACGTCATTTATCTAATTGTTTAAATAACAGATGGACTACTATGAAAACCATAATCAATATCAAACTATATAAGATCAAAGATATCATTAAGAATATTTTTGCTAAAAATTAGTTTCTATATTAATAATTTAATATATGAAAAAAAAAGAAAATATAAAATGAAGTCCGTCTGTAACATATTTTGCTTAGACATTTATTAAGTTCAGTTATTTTTCTTAAATGATTAATTGAATTAATATAGATATAAATGAATTATAATCAATATTTGTAATAATATCTAAATTTTGTATCTTTTCCTGAAATAAAAAGATCAAAAGAAATCTGAACAAACTTAAACATATTGATCACAAGAAAATATATCTAACATAATTTCAATTATTTATATGAAACGTATTGAAAATATCACTTATTAATTATTTTGGAGTTCAACAAATAGGTTCAAAAATAAACTGAGTGAAAATTTATTTTACTAGAAGTTTAAACTTGTTCAAAAATTGAATTATTATTCTATAATCTGTATCATTTTGAAATTGTATCAAATTAATTGTAGCTGTACATCTATTACATTGTATATTCTACTAGTGTAATATAAATATTTTATATTTCTTTCATCATAAAAAGAATATAATTGTTGCAAAAAATTAATATTATATGATCTTGTCAGTTTTTCAATTAGCTATCAACGTGTTAAGATTAAACCATAAATTTATATTAATGATCACAAAAAATAACATTTTTTAAGTCAACTGGATTGCACTATCTTTCATCTTTTTACTCTGTTTCTTTACAGTCTTAACCTTCATGATAGTCTTCCCAGACTTTCCCTTGATTGGTAGAGATTTTTCTTTTAATGATTTCATTTGTAACTTCACTTCTGCTTTTGATAATTTTTTGCTTTTTATACTCTTTACACCAAGCTTGCTGTCTTTTTTAACTTTGGTAGTAGTTTGAATCCCTATACCGGATCTTATACAAGACCCGGGTAACTTGTACTAGGCAGCAACTTTCACTTTTTTCTTCCTCTTTTTCTTCTTTTTATCATGATGAAGTTCTTGTTTTTTGGCTATACAGGTGCGACAGTACCAATCCTCATTGTCAGCTGGTGGTACTTGCATACCAACACATACCCTATATGATTGAAAATATGTAAATTAAGCACATGCACAGAAAACATAAATCAACTAAATCTCGAGGCAAAAAAGAATCCTTAAGTTTTAATTATGTCATTTCATCATCATCGTGTATATTGTAAAGGTAATTGTACTTCGTTATGTTTTCTAAAAAGCAAAGGATAAAGAAAGAAAGCAATAAAGCATTAACAAGATAAAACGTGAGGAAAAAAGCGTAATTTATTGGAGAAACAAAGGGTAAAAAAGTAATAAAAAAAAAGAAGCTAAAATAACATAGTGTAAATATAGTGATGTTAAAAACTCACAATTAAGTTGTAGTTAAGAAAATAATTTAATAATTAAAATTTTTTATTTCTAGTAGATATGTATTTTTTCTATTTTTAATATGTTCTCTAAAAAAGTGATCTGTTATGGTTTTTTGTATTTCAATTTACATAATATTTTTATAATATAAAAAGAAGTGTTAAAGGATACATAATATTAGAATTGTTTATATTTTTAAGTGTTTTAGTCAACTTGTAAAAAGAAAGGTAAAGATATGTTGATTTATATTAGAAAACAGCCTTTCTTAAAAATTTATGGTATAGCTCCAAATAATTATTGTTTTGTCAACATTTACTTACCAATGATACCATGCATCACAATCATCACAACCAACCATAGGTGATCCATCATCTTGATTACCACATGCAGGACAGAACCAAACTTTATGACCACCTTGATCCTGAAAAACTCATATGACGATAAAAATACAATATACTTCTCTTTTATGATATGTTTGGATAAACCAACCCTTCTTTTGCATTTTGTTAACATGTTAACAATATATTACTAAAAAGATATGTAATGTACATTAAACTCTTAATATATTTAAGAATTGTATCTTATTGTTTATACTGTAATTAGAAAATTGAGGAATTGATAAAAAATATGTGACTAAAGGTACTCAGTAAATGATAAAATTGTTATAGTTCAAAATTAATGAACACTTTTTATATAATTTATATATATATATATATATATATATATTATATTATATATATATTATATATTATATTATATTATATTATATATATATTGTTATATTATATTTTTTATTTTATATATATATATAAATAATAAAAAATAATAAAATTAATATTATATATATATATATATATATATATATATATATATATATAAAATAAAAAATATAACAATTGTATTAAATATTTATTATAATCTGAATAGCAATATTGACATTATGTATGTATACATATATACGCATTTATATATAATTTTATAATGTTATATATGTAAATGCATAATATCTTTAGTAAGCTGAGATATAAATGAAAAGAGATCAAAAGTTGAATGAAACTGAAATATTTGTGAATTAAAGCAGATACATAATTATGATTATTAACATTTATGAACTGATGAAATATCTGTTACGAAAATTAATTAAAATTTTTCATAACAAAACCAATACCTTGAAAGTAATACAGAATTTATATAATTACTATACCACATACATATATTTATATCTATCATTAAATGTAACTTGTGATTTCAAAGAATAATGTATGCTGATGAATTATGATGAATTATGAATAATGTGTGCATGTAATGTACATGAATATAAGTAGGGAAGGAATAACACATTTACACAAAAGTTAAGGTGCTGGTCTGCGGTAATTGTACAAATTTTCACTTGGCCCACAAATATGTTTTATAATAAATGCTCATTTGCAATTTATATTTCAATTATCCAGGAACCAAGTTCTCATTAACTTAGAAAAAAATTATTTAATATTTCAGGTGTATATATTTTATTAGAATTAGATATTTATCATATTTAGTACTGAAAGTTTAATTATATTCAAAATGCTTATTGTCACATACAATATTTGCATGTCTACCCTTATTTGAATCTAATCTATTCAATAATAATTTTTTGATTCTATATTAAAAAGTAGTACCTATAATAGACAATAAATAAGAAGTCAAATATGAACAATGCACATACAAAGCGAATCACCTAACTTTAGGACCAAAAATTTCTCTACTGTCTTTAATGATATGAGAAAATATTTAAGGGAATATTTGTTACAGAAGACTAAATATTATGATAGAAATTTTTTTTTAAAGCTATGTTTTTTAAGATTCTAAAGCCATTAACAATGTTTTAAATGATATGATATATTTTTGTTTCTACAACATTGAAGTTGATAGAAAGAAAAATTCAATCATATATAATTTGTGGCTCTCTGGATAGCCTGAAGAGTAATTTTTATAAAAAGATAATCTATAATGTAATTAAAAATTGGATTTGTTGAAATAGATGAATAAATATTAAACATAGGACACCAGAAAATTTTATGAGCTAAATATGATTTTCGATGATATTTCAGTTATTATTAGCTATCAGTTATTAATATGAAGAATTTCTTAATATTTACACACACTGTTTCTACTTTAGATTGTATTTCTTAAGAATTATTCTCTAATAATCCAAACTCTATTATTCTTTAAATGACCCAAACATCAACATTATGATTTTTTATGATAATATTTGCTTTTTCATAACAAACTCTTCTATCTGAAACATTTCCTTTCTAACACTAAAAATATAGGAGAAACTTTAGATTTTTATGTTAGATAACTTATCTTGTATAAGACGATGCAATGTATAAACATCAAGATATATGTTGTATGTTATAATTATTTAACTTTATTAGCATATAACATAATTATATATAAAAATAATATTTTCATGTTTATTATATGTTATTAATATATTGGTTGCATTAAACTCTTATTACATAAATTAATCTAAATAAAAGATAATGAAGACTCATTTAAAATATTCTAAACTGATAATTTTAATGAGTAAAGTTTCTGTGTATATTTGTTTCTATACAAATAGAAATCTTGTATATATTATTGTTTTATATAATTTAATTTGTAGTAGTTATATATTTCTATCTTACTTCATATAGTTTTACATAAAGTTATCTAAATGTACAAATATTCATATATATTAATATCAGCTGTAATATTTATTTGTTTATAAATATTAAAAAGCTTTCTTTTATAGAGGCACAAATAAATATATAAATAAATAGATAGATATAGAGAGAATGAGAAAAGAAGAAAAACAATATCTTATTATATAAGTTTGATTAGCACATATAATCTATAATGTAAGAGAAAAATCATTCTATTTTCAATATAAAATAATTTTACATAAAATAATTTTTAATAAACTTTCATTTATCCAGTTAAAGTTTTATTTGTCAAGTTTTTAAATTTAATTCAAATGCTTTTTCCCACACTCAATTATCATCATATTTAAACATGAAAATTATAAATTAAATATGTGTATATAAATAAAATTATGAATTATATATATATATATATTAATATGTTTAAATCACATATATTATTGTTATAAAATATATACGAAGTTTTTTATAATATAAATATATATTCTTTTTATGTTCATTTATCTATGTATATAGTTACATAAGTTGTAATTGTTATTAAAGGCAGTTTCAAGAAATTTTATAATAGGAATTTAAGAACAGTAAATGTTTTCACATTAAAAGTTGAAAACTTTTCTAACATCATAACCATGATAGATTCAGGCAAAAGCTAAAGACAACGCACAAACCCATATTTTGATAAAATTGACACAGATAGAAAATAGATGATACTTTACAAGGAGTATCTAATGACTTTTGTTTAGAATGGGAATGTACTCACCACAGTAGTGGTTGATGTTGGGGGCAGCGCAATCCTGCCATTTTCTTTGTCTTCCTTAGCATCATCCTTTTTAAGAGCTGCATCTGCTTTCGTCTCTGTGCCGTTAAAACCGTTCGTTATATTCCTAACTGTTTTGCATGCTATGCTTAATAACGACATGCAAGTTGCATGCAATCAACCAATCCTTTGCTATTTCGTAAACTATTTCATATTTCCCCTTTTCTGTATTATAATAGTTATTCATTCAGTTTTAAGAAACTATAAAGTATTTTGTTCATTAGTGTACTTTTCCTCTTCTAAAATTACATTTCTTATAATAGAAACATTTTATTATCAATTTAAAGATTGTTTGTTATCTTTAAGTAAATGCTTCAATTAAATTTGTTCATAAAAAGGTATTTATATATTTTTTATAATTTTAGCAAAATAAATTAAAATCATGAGTATATAATCTATTTTTTAAAAATTATAGAGTTATATATAGTTAAGTTATACATTATTATTTCTCTAATGAAAGAAAAGGAATAAATAAGAATAAAAAATAACAGTAAATATATTAAATACTGGGCTTTTTGTAACTTTAAATTACATTTTACTTTTGTGCAAATAATAAATTGATTTATAATTTGCTGGCCCCTGTATTTCTCTAAAAATAGGAGATTAATATAGTATTGTCAATTATTTACTCATTTTATTCACATATATTGCATCAAGTGTATTGTCTCCATATCATTTATTTTATCGACTTTTATGCAAGGAAGTATAATACTACTTTTACATCTTTAGATGTTTTAACATTGCATGTCATATAAAGCTGTAACTGAATTATATTATAATATTTCTGTTAATTTATTGTATTTTAAATGTTCTAATGTAGGATAACACATATTATAGTATAATGCATACATAGATATGAACTACCAAAAAATTAAATCAAAAGTATTTTTTTTCTCTTTTGCCTGTAATTATTTAAAGAAGAAGAAAAAAAAAGAATAAATTTGACCAATTGTATCTAATATCAATTCTTTCAAATGCAATATAAAATATCTACTTTATATTGAAAGAGCAAAAGAATTACTGAATTAAAAATGTTTAGTTATATATAATATATATATATATATATATATATATATATCAATGTGTGTGTGTGTGTGTGTGTGTATGTATTGATTTAGTATTTTATAAATCTTTTTTTTTTAAATTGATTATATTTTTAATGCCATGTATATAAATTTATAAAAAATTTCAAAAAAATTCATAAGCGCCTGTGTTAACTTTCTTCAGTATTCAATATTTTAAAATTATTCCTGTACATTATGTATATAAATAAGATATTAAAATTTATAAAGTAAAGCATAATGTATTTTATTATTACTGGTTATATATAGAATGCTCCTAGACACTCACCTTAAAAAAAAAACTAGAATACTATGTTTAATGTTTTCTTTTTCTTATAGAAATTGCTAAAATTTGTAAATATATTAAATCTTCCATCTTAAAAGATTAAGAAGGAAGGTTGAAAAACTTTGTATGTTATACTTTTTGAATGTTACGCATAAGGTCTGAAATTATTATATTTTATAACATGTAATAACATATAAAATTAATAAAACATAATAAATCAACCTCTTATGAAAAATATTGTATAAAGCTTTTAAACAATTATGTTTTACTAAATATAAAATAACTAATATTTTATTCAAATTTACTTTTTATAAAAATAAGCTACGTGTTTATTTATAGAATATTCATAAAAAGTAATAACATTTTATCAATTAAAATTTTTACATTATTTACAAATTACTTCTGGCAAAAAACTTTTTTGAAAAAAGTTAAAAGACAGGTATCTATATGCTTATTATTAATATGATATAATTGTTCAATAAAATTACTTGTACCAATAAAAATGCCATGCACTTATTTTTTAATAGTTTATGAAAAATATTAATACACTTACTCAAAAAAGCTTTTAGAATCTGTACTATCCTAAAAAAATACATCTGCAATATATTTTACATTTTATTTTCTCTAATATATCACCCAATATTTGTTAAAATAATTTCTCAAACTCTTAATTGTAAATAAAGTTTAATAGTATGTTCAAACCTAATCTATAGATTATTGCATTTGAAACAAAATTGAATATTGCATTTAGAACAATCTAACGATATTTTAAAAATTTAATTTTGTTTTGTCATGTTTTTAGATAAAAACTTTTGAATCCATCTTTATGAAGTTATACAAGAATATTCCTTTCTCCATTAAGATCAATCTATTTAAGCTACATGAAATATACCATATGTGCATTTGCATTGCAGAAGAAAATACTAAAAGAAAAAAAAAGAAAGTTTAAAAATCCATTTCAATAGCAGTGTAAGATCAGAAAGGTCTTAGAACTTAGTTTTCTTTAAATTAGTCATTTATAAAATTTGTGGCTATTTAGTAATACTTATTATTAAAATATTTTATCATTGAAAAAATGAAAATGGATATTCTCAAAATATCTAATGGAATTAAGTTCTGAGACTTCTTTCAATACAAAAGATTCCACCTAATTGAATGTGATAGAAGTGCTAAAATTTGAAATAATCAAGTATATTGGTAATCACAACACGAAATACGTAACAATTCTAATATAGGCTATAAAGTTGTTCTACATACACACTTTAGAGACAAATGAATCTATACAACAAAGCAGGCCAAATGAAAATTATACCGTCACCGCAAGTCATGAATGCATAGAAAGTAAAAAATGAAATATTGGGAAGCAGGGTTGTTGGATGGAGTGAAAATGGTATCAATGAATTGAGTTAATCTTTGCATAAAAAATAATCAGCTATATACGTAAAAAATGATTGAGACATTTTATATCTACATGAAATGTTTGATTGAAATTTAAATAAATTATCTGATATATTCTTATTTGAAGTATGTATAAAAACGCAAGAATATTTAGATATTATATCGATATTAATCTAAACAAAACTATGAACGATTATAATTAATAAATAATCAATTTAATGAAGGAGGGCTGTCATCTCAGCTTACTATACGAGATTTATTATAAAATAAAATTTTTTCTCATCTGTGCCATTGTTTATCATTAATCCAAATCGTTTTCTTGTGTATGTGCATATACTATTTTATAGTATGCTACATCCTTATGTTACACATATATTTTATATTTTAATATATGCCATAACAAATATCTTAACCCCTTGCGGACTACCGCCTCATACGTGCGTTCTGCGTAAACCACCATGTATACGTAACTGTATGAATAACTCATGTATGCGTTTGACGAAAACAACTGATAGAGCCGAACGACTCATATATATGTCCCACGTAAACGTGTTCGACGAAAACAATTGATAGAACTAAAAGACTCATATGTGTGTCATTTTATTTATCATGTGAAGAATTTGTGTATGTACATACGTCTATGTACGAAACATAGTACAAACATAGTACAAACATATGACATCTATGAACGAAAAGCGCGTCTAAGCAGAAATGAGCACTGGCAATTTTAAATGACTATCGCGGCAGCAGCTCGGCCCTACGGTACGGTTGACTTTGAACCGTGCCGTCCGCAAAGGATTAATTTATATGTATATAAGAAGCAATGAATTTAATAAAAGATATAACTATTTTTGTTGACACATTTAATAAATTTATATTGATAAAATGAAGGAAAACACGATTTATATCTCAACTATTTCAACTATAAACGAGAAAAGATATGTTAAAATCGATCATAAAAATTTAAGAAAATAATGATTAAAAATGATTATAATATTATTTCTTTTGAATGTGTAAGTTGTGACAGCCCTATTATGATTTAATTGTAATTTTATAAAAGGTATCTGATTCTTAACAACATATTTGAAATATTCTGAAATACTTGAAAACGTAATTAAATGTTATACTTAAAAATATAACATTTTTATGTATTTGAAGTATATGATTATCATATAAAAACGTACTTACAAAATAATACGGTGGTGGTTGTTGTTGCGTCAGAGGAGGTGGGAGCTTAGGAGCAGGATCAAATTGAGATGGAGGAGTCTCTCTTTGAGGTAAGGCTTTGAAGAGAGATTTCTTTGCTCGAGGAACTGTTGCAAGTGGCACACTAGTAAGATTGGCAGAGAAAGTATCTGTAGGAAGAGCAGGGCTTCCATCTAACGTTCCCTCCTCTGTTTTCTTACTTGCCGACTTTTGCTTTGGCGGTCGCGTTACTAATGCTGATATTTTCGCCAACTCGGGACTTGGTTCTCGTCTCGTCTCATCCTCAGGCTTCTTCAGCAATGTCTTTATAGTTCTATAACATATTTCCCTAATAATAATGTATGCGTTATTAAATACAATGCGTGTATTCAACACTAACGCATAATATGATTCTTCATATAACAAAAAAACAAACACAAAGGAAAACCTTATAATAGCACAATAAGAAAACAAGACACATAAATTGAAATTATCGCAAAAAAGTAGTAACTTATAAAAACTAAAAGAAGAAGATTAAAATTATCTGTGAACTTACATTTTCTTCATTGGAGCAGCATCAGGCGTTGGAGGTCTTGGAGAAGCTGTACCTAATTTTAGTGTTATTTTTGGTACAGCTTCTGAACCTTTATCTTCTTTCTATAATAAAAAGAAATTAAAACATTAGTCTTCTAATTTCAAATTATCTCACAAAAAATAATAGAAAAAAAGGCAGTAGAAATATTTATAAAAAGTGACTCTTCTACCTCTTTCTCTTTTCGCTTATCTTTCTTTTCTTTCTTTTCTTTGATTTTATCAACCTTTTCCTTTTTATCCATTTTATCCTTTTTTTCTTTTATTTTCTCTCCTTTCTCTTTGTGCTTTTCTTTCTTATCTTTCTTCTTCTTTAATTTATCTTTTTTTTCTTTCTTATGTTCCTTTGATTTCTGAAAATAAAATTTATATGTAATAATTATTTAATAATAAAATTGATATATATATATATACATTTTTATAAATTATTTGGGAAAAATATTATTTTAAGTTTTAATATTTCACATTACCAGTTTACTTCCAATAAAATTAAAGTTAATCACATAATTTAATAAAAATTAAGGAAGTTTTAGAAATTTTGTTAATTTTCTATGATATTTTTATATTCATTAACATAATTTAAGTCATGATTATAATATGTACATATGAACATATATTCGAAATCTTACATTTTGATTATTTAAATAAGTCTGCTAAATAGATATTCAAAATTTTGTACTAAATTTTGATTTTTGGAATTTCCTGAACTTAACCGTTTGAAACCAACAAACAAAATTATCACTTCAAACATTAAATCGAACATTAGATCTTATTTCTTTTCGAATTTTTATTTTTAATAGAAATTATTATACAATAAAGTGTATAATTGGTGAAATTTCATCAATTGAAATGAATTCATACCTGATCATATTATATTTGAGTAATTTTAAAAATGTTCATTCGAGCTCAAATGACTTCGAGTATCGTTTATTTTAACTTATGTATTTGTTTTTTTAATTGGAAGTTCGACTATTCAATAATTAGAAGTTATTTTGAAAAATCTTTCCTTTCAATATTAATCGCACATATCAGATTGTTCTGTATTGTATTCGGAGAATTTGATTCTAAATATAATTTAGTTTTACCGCTATAAGAACTTATTTTTTTAAATCACCTATAATCTCTTTGTGTCCTCTTAGAGCGGACATCTGAACTTGCTAAACTTACGATGTTCCTTCAAACGGGGACAGCCGAGTGCAAAGGGTCAAATATGTGTTAGATTTGACTTATTCCATTAGGAGTTAAACCGATTGGAAGATATCTTGTTAACATCTTTTTTCTATGTAAATTTTTGAGCTAATGCATCAAAAAATCCTCGCGATTTATCAAATTTGAAACCAAAATGATTAAACAATCAATCACCTAATTTTTCAAATGTTATTTATATGATTATTTATATATTACAAATGTATAAATAGTAAACACATTGACTTTTATATGTTAACATTGCGATAATTGTTAAAGCTGAAAAAATTTAAATAACTAGTAAAATAAAAAATTACCTTATCATTTTTATCCTGTTTTTCAATTTTGGGACTTTTTGAAGATAATAACGGCACAATAGGTACTGGTTTAGGGTATATATTTGGTGCTGCAAGTGCAGATGATAAAGGCGGTGCAACGGTACTTGTAGGAACTGGTGGAGGTATCTCTTTGTCCTGTTTAACCGCCTTTGATTTATCTCCTTTTTCTCTCTCCGGTTTTTCGTGCTTTGTCATTGAAGGCGTTGCTTCAGTAGAGGAAGGTGTTGAAGGAAGCTTTTCACGATCGAGAGATTTGGTTCTTTGTAAAGTGGAGAAATCTTCAGATTTTGGTGGTAAATTTAAAAAGCGAGGTGGTAATGGTAAATTTGACATTGCCGGATGAGCGCCACTACTACCTCTTCCTATAGGTAATGGAAATCTAGGAAACATTGGATGAGGTATTAAACCAGGTGCTGGAGGAAATGTTGGGAAAAAAGGAAATGGAAGTGTCGGCGGAAAACTTGGTTCTTTGGAAATTTGAGGTTCAGGTGCCTGTGGTGTTTTCGGTCGATCTAGTATATCCTGTTCTGGCGCATCGTTGATAATTTTTGTCTGAAAAACGGTAATCGCATATCGGCGATGTCTTTCGGCGTCTTCTTCAAGCAATTAATAGTGCTCGCATACACGTACACGCACGCGTGCACTTGTGTTAATATCATATGCTATTTCTAAATAAAAGTCAACCTACCTTCTTTGGACTAACGCAATGTTTTGGGCTTCTTGATTTTAATTCCTTTTTTTTATTAATCTTTTCTTTTCTCTTCTTTTTATGATCTGTAGGTGTTGTGGGCATGTTTAATTCCGGAGTTCTTGGTGTACTGGGAGTTCCTGGTGGTGACATATCATCAAACATATAAACATCTGATCCTGGACTTTGTAAACCAATTAATTCTCCTCCATCTGGCTGAAGGTGGACGTCTGGCGTATGTGGAGTCTTTTTTTCTTCTCGTTTCACATCACTATCATTACGCAATGCTTGTTTATCAATATTTTCATCAATAACTAAACCAGGTGAACTTTCTCTTGAATCAAGTTCTTTGTATTTATGTTGTTCTGATATGTCTTTTTCTTTATCCTCTCGTGGTTTTGAAATCTTTTTAAAAATGTTCAATTTTTGCTTATCTGGCTCTGATGGAAGTTTATCAATAGTATCTTCTTTTTTTTCATTAGATGGTGGGGATCTACCAGTAACGTCGACTAATTTTTCTGGTTTTGTCTTTGGTTGTGTACTTTTTTGTAATTTTGGGCTAATAACTGTTTTAGGTGACACTAATTTAGGAGTAGATGGTCTGCTTGATGAGCTTGGCATAGTACTTTGTAATTTCCCACCTACTGACTTTAAAGGTTTTAATTTAGCTAATTCTTTCATACCAGCCAATTTTTTAATTTTATTATCGTCTATCTTATCTGGTTTAAATAATTCCTTAGCGCGATTCTTTTTCTTATTTTCTTTATCCAGTTTACAATCTTCTAATCCTTTCTTTACAATCTTTTTCGGTTTTTTATCATACTTTAGTTCAGGAGGTACCATAGGATAAGAACTAGGTTGTGGCGAATCTGAACAAGTTTGATGTGGGGTTCTTGCTTCAGGTAGTTTTCCTTCTCGAGCTGGCGATAAAAAACCTGAAGTCGTCATCATGACACTATGAATTTCGCGCAATGGTCTACCTTCTTCTAGTACTTTTACACGCTTTGTTATAGGACTTTCAAATGAGACAGGATCTCCTGGTCGCTTAAATACTACTTGCGGTGACATCCTATGAGGAGATACATTTATAGAACTGTTACTTGATGTTCCATTATTCAATGTTAAGTCGGATGTTCCATTTAATAAATTTTCTGCTTTCTCAGCTATATATTCTTCTGTAAAATAATGTAAACAATATGTAAAATAATAAAGTATCACTCTAATTGTATAATTTTCTGTTTATTAAGATTATTTGAGATCATTAATTAAATTGATATTTATTTTTCTACAAGAAGTTGAGATACTAAATATTCAATATTTTTATTAGCAATAGTTTCAATGTTAGGTACAAGCATATCTTAATATACATATAAATTTGACAAAATCTCTTTTTATGTGAACAATTACTTCATAGATTATTGATCACGATAATTGTTTATAGATATACCAACTAATAAAGCAGTGTAGACTAAAATAATATTCTATCCTTATATTTCCATTACATTACGATGATCTCAAATAAAAATAAAATGTTATGTAATAAAAAAAAGTCTGTCATGAATCTGTGTTCTGAATCTAAATATTTCTTATATTGCTTAAGTTATTCATCATTGTAACAGCAAAATAAGATATATTTTATCAAGATAGATTGTACGAAGAATTACAATCTACATTTATGCAAAATTTGACAGTTTTGATGAAATTCTTTCCAATTTTCATATTTAAAAAAAACAAAACATTTGAAACATTGGGTTGTAAATAGTATAATAGATAATAGTAATAGTAATAAATAACATAAATAATTTTGATCAAATAAAAATATTGAAAAATAAGAAGAATATTGAATACAAAATAAAGAAAAATAAAGAAAAAAAAATACAAAATAAAGAAAAATATTGAGTTTAACCAAACTTACTTATGTTACAACCCAATATATAAGCAAAATAAATTTCTTTATGTTCATTTCAATGCTTTGTCTTTACTTAAAAGCTTTCTTTGGTACAATCAATATATGTAGTTGAAATAACTTGTTGTTTTTTAAAAGGTTATCCTGCATTTCAGAAATACTTTATTAGGAGCTTTATCTGGGGTTAAACAATGACATTAATATAAGTATAAAATATTTTGATATTCAGCTTTAAAATATTATACGTGTATTTATATGCGAGTAATAATTTACCTTCAGTATCAGGAAACATGGCTGGTAAATGTTCATGTACATGTACGGGCCTTGTTACAACTTCCCGGCTTCCAGGTTTCAAAAAATTTAAATGATTTTCACGTTGAACTGGAAATTTTGGTACTGTTACAGGACATGGGACAGAATCTACATTTTTTATATATTCTGTTAACTCCTGTATATCGATATTCATATGTCGAAATGCTAAACCTAAATCATCAAGATTTGCTTCTGTTCTTCCCACTGAAAAAACAAATAATGTTATACCTAAAATGAAACTACTATAATTTAAGTTTTATATACTGCGTAATTATTTATAAAATCAATAGAACTATTTTGATATTGTTTAAAACTTCAATTAAATCTCTGTAATATTTTAAAAATACTTACAGATTTCTGCATATTGATGAGTAAGTCTTGAAATTTGTAAAATGTATTCTTGCATAAGATCAACCATAAATTCTAATGGCGTAGAATTAATTGAATGCCATCCAATCGTTTGACAAATTTGAGCAACCACCATTTTTAGAACACTCCTACTATATTCTATTGACATCTTCAACTGAAAAAAATAATACAAAATTATTAGTTATAATGGAAAGTAGCAAAAATCGATAACTGAAAGAACATTACTAGAATTTTATAGTTTAATACAGATATGTGTCATCTTTTAGTAAAATAATGAGATTCAATGGATTATTTTCATTAGATGTCAAAATGATTTAATATGAAATTTTGCTTTCACTCACCAATGTAATAGAAATTATATAAGTTCTAATTCTTTCGTTTATTAATATAAAATATCTACATACATTTCTATCCTACTACTTAGCTTCATTTAGCACTTCGATGTTAAGTCATGCAATTCATTTTGATAATAATATACATTTCATTTATAATGTAGGTAACACAATGAATGTAGAACGAAACACGTTTTTATTGCTTTCACATTTTTTAAATGTATTTTTGCTTCTTTATAACCATTGATGCATATTATACACTATATACGATAATGGCGGATAATTTCTTTAGTCATAGAAGTAAAAAAGATAGCGTCATCTTAGTTGTGTTTGACTCATTTCTGTTAAAGTATAAAACCTAACCAAACTTGAGTATTAAAAATGTTCTATTATTATTATTACATTATTTGTTACATACATTTACATCGATTTTATTATACGAATATAATTTTATGTAACCACAAATTAATTCCATAACAAATTTGACAAAAAAAAAAATATGATTTTTACCAAAAACTATTTTCTTTGTTACAAAAGAAATATCAAAATGTTATATTCCATATTCATTCACTTTTATTCAAATCACAAGATAATATCATCAATCACAATTCATATGTATTTCGATATTTATTAAATCCATAGACTAATAAATAGAGAGATGACTCTATTGTAAATGTAACTAGTAACAGAGATAGGTATCTTACATACTCTAATACAATAATAATACTTTTTTACAAAGTAATATATGTAAATGTAAACAAAGTTTTTACTCGGTAATATAGCATAATATATTTATCTATATCTTTTGTATAATGAAAAAATAAAATTGAATCGTTAGTCGTTTCATTAAACAATACATTTGTAGTAATAATTATTTATTTTTAGTAAGTATTCTTAAGTATTCTTTGTTTTAAAGTTACACAACTTTTTAGAATTTTTATATCAAATCTATAACATTAAATGTTTTATTAAATATTTTATAGATGTATTAGATATTCATTAGATGTTTTATTACGTATTTAAGATTTTATTGTTTTAACTTCAGCTATATGTATAAAATTAATAATATGCAAAAAATTTTTTACCGTATAATAAATTCATAGTATGTGTTAATAAATCATTGGTTATTTTTAAAATAAAATTAAATAACTACTTTTATATTAAGGGATAAGTATAATTATATTAAAACTACATATATATCGAAATATGAAAAAATTACTTGCTAAATAATAATTTGTATAGCATTCAATAAATAGAAACGAATAATTGCTGCAATAATAATCTCAATCCAGAAAGAAAATTTTAAGGTAATACATATATGTATGTAAGAAATATATATTACTTATGTAAGTAATATCAGATACCTAATATTAATATTATATATGTATGATTAGTGAAATAATTTTTAAAAGTATTTTGGATTGATGGAGCGACTTTTGTCTGCGTGATATCACTGCGATCATATGTCTGTCTTTGTTGTTGTTTACTAGAGTAAATAAAGATATGTGAACGCAGCGATATTACGTAAATAAAAGTTGCTCATATATCGAAAGTATAAAAGAAACCGCCCGAAAATTAAATCGCGAACAATCAACATGGAAGACAAGAAGTTCACATTCTGCGCATGCGTGATATGCTATGAATGTTTTAAACAGAGATAGGATTCTCTACTCACCTCTATCTGTCTCGCAAGTACGAGAATTTTGTTGTCTTTCATGTTGATTTGTCACAAATCAATTTTCGGACAGTTTTTCCTAGCGAGTGTCACAACCCATTTATATGATCATAGTTAAGATTATGGGCATAGAGATATCGTATGAACCGATCATAAACTTCACGGAAAATTGCGAAGTGTGAAACCACTTACGAGAGCGGGGAACAAGGTTATGTGGTACTTTGGGGCCGCATTGCTTATTGGTTCGAGCGTAAACGCGCAAGATAATGTTTATGACAAATTTTTTTCATCAACTTTATTATTTATTACATGTACATCTATTGGTCCTTGAATAAGATTCGTTTATTAAATACAGTTCGCATACTTGTTGATGAGATTATAAATTTCAATACGTCGGATTGATATTGTGTTTACATGTGGCGACACTGTATCGTTGACTATAATTCCTATGTCCGCCGCAATAAATTGCGGAAGGTGCAAGAAACGCTAATTTTTTTCCAGATCGGTATGTCAGGACCTGAAACACAAAGCTGCATAAAGTCCCATCTAATGTCACGTCTACCCAGTCTTTATTCAATGAAAGTACAATGAAAGTAAATCAAAGTAAATCCGAAGAAAAATGTGGGAATGGGAAGGAAATTGATGTCAGAAAGTTATTTGCCCTAAGAAAGAAATTTCGAACGAAACAGTTTGCAGGACACTAAGAAAAGAAGATATATAATGGTAGAGTTGTACGAAAGAAATCGATCTTTAAGGTAAATGGACAGAAACGTATAGAATTTGCAAAAGCGTTTATAAATCGTGATCATAGTTTTGGAAATCTGCAATTATTTCCGATGAAACTGAAATTAACTTATTTGAACGAGATGGGAAGAAACAAATTGTATGGAAACAGCCTAATACCAAAGTATCATATATGTGTAGTAGAAATACATGCTCAATAATCAACCACGGAGAAGGATCTTCTATGTTACGGGGATGCATTATGTGGAGGAGAATCATTCGTTAACATATACGAATAAAGTATATACATCTATTATTGAATATATATATGTTTGTATTCAATTTCCCGTCAATTTTCATTACCAACATAGGTGTGCGCTCAGTTTCGTAAGTAACTGTAAATCATACGAAATTTTGTATTTAAATAATTAACATCGTCATTGTTTCATACGTTCAAAATAGCGATGAGAATTAAAAATCTCGCCGATAGTAGAATGCGATCTATCATATGCTTTTTGAATACTGAAAACGTTCGTCATCCTTTCCAACACTTTAAACGGAAGGTATTGAAGGATCATGCCTACACTTGGCTTACAACAGGTAGGTACACCGTAGACTTGGCTCCGAACGAGTATCATATTTTTTTAAAAGATTTATTATTAGTTTTTAGTACGTTGACGCTTCGCAGTGAACGATCATTTAATCCTACTGCGTTTTTTGAATTATTTTAGATCCAACAACCCCTATTTCGTAATATAATATTCTATGGATAGATGAATATGAGTTTTTAAACAATGGTGTAGACTAGCGATTTTTTGTGTGTCATATAAAAATTTCAGTATGGCCTTGACATTTTATCGAAGGAAAAATTTTTTGGAAATTTTTTATATTGCAATTTACAAGCACTGTAATGGGATACAATTATCGTGATAATAATAATAAAATTCGAAATCCGAAATGCACAAGTTGCAAGACACTTTTTATAAACATACACTTAGTGGAACTTAGTATACAACACGAATAGCAGTCTTAAGCATAGAATTAGTGCTAAAAACGCTTATTAATTAAATGCTAATTAATTATTGCTTATTAATATAGTGAACAATTGACTGTTCATTTATTTTGATGATTCTTGCGAAGTATATGCTTCCAATAAATATCACGTAACTTCAATATAAATTTCTAGATGCTTTTCAAATTTAACCAACATAGTTCTGTCTCGTTATCGTGCTAATGATATTTCAAAATAATTTGTACAATATACGCGTAAAGAGTCTAAATGTGTTTGAATACTTTTTTGATCTATTGTTATATTCTAAATCATTAGAAGAATCGATCAAATCATCATTATAGGAAAATTTTAAGGTAAAGTTCTCACTGCTCGTTACAAAATTATTTAGATCGTATAACAGGACATTGAAAGCGAGTGCCGCCCTGTACACATGTATACGCCTAGTCTGCTTTTCTTCTGACCGATTACCTTTCCCACGGCGGCTTACAGGAACATAACCGCGTTTATATTACAGTCTGTCGTGCGCATTTAGTCACAGGCGAGCGTGCACATACACGGGCAAACTTTAACATACGGTTCACTATGAGAAATTCTCATTGCGAGGGCGATTGTCTGTTGCAATCATGAAACATCGCCACTGATCCAGTTTGAAAATCAAACCTGTAGAATCTCTATACACGATTAAATCGATGAAATAATTTTTATTAGGATGCGCGCACGCGTTTCTTTCCATTCGAATCAACGAGTTTCGTTTAATTTGTGCAGATCTATTTATGTAATTAAACATATTCACATATCTGCCAACTTAGCAATTCTGATAGCGAGTACATGCCTTTTCAATGTTTTACACACGTACCCTTGTAATATGATATATTGTGGGAACAAAAATGATACAAGTTCATTATTAGATTAGCCTTATAATGTACTTGAATTTGTGATATTGTACTTGATTACAATATTACCCTTGACTTTGATAACATTCACTGTTGGTCTTCGAATACTCGTAGAACCAATGATTACATCAATTACCTATGCATTTTTTAATGTTACTTAATAATATGCGTAACATAAAAGTACAATTAAAAATAATTATCACGAGCTGTTTTAATTTTATAAATCTATTTTTCTATTTACTATATGGATATAGATATATGGATATGATTGACAACTGATCTTGATAATTGTAATTCATGTTCACCATTATCTAATTCTATCGATTTATAAATATATACGTTGTATCGTAAGTGGATTCATACATTTATGAAAAATTGAAATGCGTAAAAATGTATAAAATATCTATAATGTGCAAGAATATATGAAATATGCAAAGTAAGGTACTTTTTATAGCAGTTAGGGGATGAAGAGAATTTTTATTTAGGTCCCACTTCTTTAATGACGTACACGAAAATTTAAATTTGCATAATATCCTCTAAGAAGTTATTTTATCTTCTTATGTAATTATTTGTAATAATAGTAAATTTGTAATAATAGCAAAGTAATATTAATTATTTTATTGACAATATTTATTTATTGGGACATTTATACATTTTTAAATTCTTAAATTTCAGTCAGAATAATAGTGTCAATCAGAATAATAATAGCGGTGTATCTCCAATTTTATTAAAATCAAAATCATACCACATACATGTTCAAGACAATTAAAAAGTACCGGTATAACAATTAAGTATCTCCATATATATTATTTTTACCATATTAAAAAAGATGATATACTTTTACGTTAAATATATGCAACATCAGTGGGAGTTACACCATCATTATTTTGGACCACTCAAATAATACTTACGATTATATTTACGTGGACATACATTACTGTAATAAGTGGCCTTATTAAAATCAAATTAAATACGTACGTACATCTAAATAGGGATATATAAAATAATCTAATATATCTTACATGTCTGGTTCAGTCGCTTCTGCGGTTAGTCTTGGTTGTTTATTCACGTTTATTCAAGTTTACTTATATTTTTAAACAGTGTCCCAAGTTTAGTAGATTTTAGTACCCGGTGATTTGCTCTCGAATTTCTTACATTCACCGTATTGCGCTCACCTAAGCGTACGGAACGTCGTGCTTTCCTTTCGATCAACTTCTTTGCTATGTATCATGTATCTTATATTACTAATTTGTGTTTACATCAATTTTAGAATCAATTTCCAAAAAGGACCCCCTTAGAGAATCACGAGATAATTAATTGCAGTTGTAAAAATAATAATTCTACATTTCCAATCGATTGAGCTATTTGCCCATATGACTGTTGTTTGAGACAGTCAAACAGATTAATTTTTTATTATATTTTATTGTGATTTGATTTGTTAACTTTATTTTGTATTAAGAGCCTATTTGTTACTTGTAGTAAATAATTCAGATAAGAATTTATTTTGTTTGTTGGATAAAATGAACAAATCATTATCAATCAGTACAACTAATTATTAGTGCGCAATGTCTTTCTGCATACTAATTTCTGGATATAATGTTTTTAAATAAATCCATCTTGAAAGTGCTTAAAATTATTTATGCAGATGTAATTTCTATTTGTTTCTAATTATTATGGTAAATTCTTAAGAGCGTCTTATATAATCCATCATTGTCCTGTCGTATCGTACAAATGATATTAAACTTATTTGATATGACTATGAATAGTCGAAATTATATGAAATTGTAGAGATATAAAGAGATGAATGGAAAAATAGAAAAGGAAAAACACACTACAAAAGGATACAAATTAAATTGAAGTTAAATACGTCGGTTAAACAGCTGTTAATGATCTTGGCTATTATAAGACTCATAATACATATATGCAAAGTAAGAAAGTAAAATACTTTTTATAATTTATAATACCCAGTAGCCGAACAAATTTCCATTTCTTTAGTGTCAATAAAAATAAACGTCCGTAGCCTATTTATACCGTGGTATATCGTACTGTTAAAATTCCTTTGAATTCTGATCTGTATTCAATAATCTTATCGGAATTTCGTTTTCACACTGTAACTTTCAAATGCTATGAATATGAAGTAGCTGCATCTGCAAGTCAGTATGCAGAATTCATTGTTAGCAGTAAAATAAGTAACAATGTCTATAAAATCGACGTGCATTAATGTCTTTGTTTCCTGAAGTTCGTGTACCGGCGATGTGCACCTAGAAACAGTTCGTCGCAGAAAAGTGGTAACAACCCCACCTGGTTTGCTCGGGTGCGGCCTTTCCCCTTCGTCTATAAAGCCACTAGGAATCTACTTCTGCCGAACATTCACTCGGCGCTTCGTCACTCATTTGTTCACCATGTGGCTGCTTATCCTCGCAGGTGAGTATGCTACGTCATGCATTTCATGGGACAAGGACGAGTATTTTGGTGCTCATTCTAACTTGTGACTATTAGTACGTTTTTTTGTGCAGACTATTTAAAAAATCGGTCGAAAGAAAAGAAACAAAAGTAGGGGAGAACAGTGCGTGCTACGAGATTGACATATTTAATTATGTGTGATTTTATGAATATTACATTTCTTGGGTATATATAAGTGCGTTTGACGTTTCAACGCGTGGTAAATACTTTTATTTCAAACACGTTCAACAAATTTGTTGTCTTCGAAAATTACTGTCTCAATATTTTCATTGCATAAATTTTAAATTAAATCTTGCAATAAGATATTGATATAAAATAATTCTCCACACAAATTTAACAAAGCAGGTTTATTTATGAGGATTTTGTGACAGTGTTTCACTTTTCTCACTCTTTAGATTACATAGTTCTTATTACGTACAAAATTTGACATCATTAATGAAACGTAGATGATCGTGATTTAAGTATATAATATTAAGTATTTAATAATGCTCCTCTTATTCGTATAATTTGTACCTTGAGCAAAAGTTGCATCAAGTTATATCAGTTCGGACTGTTCTTTAAAATTAGGAGCAGGCAGCAACACTTTCCTTGATTCTCCGGATAAACTGCGCACGTACGGTAGTGCATTCGTATTAGAAACTTGCTTCCCGAACAACTCGGTTACTTTCGCGTTTCAACTTATACAAATGTGTAGAATGTTGTCCACACAGAGAGATCAAAAATTTTATTTCCTGCATACTGGTCATTGGATATAACATTTCTAAATAAATCCAGATCTAGAAAACTAATAATCTCTATTTGTTTTTAATGATCGTCGCAAAGTCCTAACAGCGTCTTATAAAATCTATCATTGTATCATACGAATGATATTACGTTTATTTCATATAATAATAAACGGAAAAGTAGAAAAGGGAAACATAGTACAAAAGCATGCAATTAAATTGAAGATTATAATGTCGTTTAAACAACTGTTAATAGTCTTGACTATTATGAGGCTAATATATAACCATTATTATAATTAATTTAATTAATTAATCAGAGATTTGTCGCAGGCCTAATTTTGAATCTTAATCTTCTTTTTCTACAAAAATGTTTTATTTCGTTATTATAATTGTGAATATTTTAAATTATATATAACTGTAACAATTGTATCATTTTGGTATGAAAATTTTATCCTGTATAAATATAGGTATTTGTATACTTTCTCTACGTGTGCATGCGCGCATTTACCGTGACATACCTACATAGTAATTATATTCGACACAGACCTGAACGAAATTCATTTGAAATATTTCTTTTAAAATAAATTATTTCTTTTAGAATAAATACAAATTTTAAGCAATGCTACTCAATTATTTGACGATTAATGTATTTTAATCAATGTTGTGTCTTTTTTGTTATGTGTCTTGATTAGAAGAATTAAAAATTAATCGAACGTTTGTGACAGTAATAAATTAGGAAATTGTTTGGTTTAAGAAATGGGACGATGTTATTTCTTAACGGGAAATTAAAAAATTGTTTTCGAAATAACATTCGGAACGATTTTCGAATAATAAGTCAAAATCGTTGAATTAAGTGGAAAACAATTAACTTGACACTAAACTACGAGCATTTGCGTAAATTTATATTCTTATGAATATAATAATAAAAAAGAAAAAAGAAAATGGCAACTCAGCTAGATCTTATCCACTAAATATCCTAAAGAGTACTATACTTTGAGTGTTTCACGTACTTTTACATATTATGAGCTTTCTAGACACTTTTGTACTTTTAAATCTCCCATAAATGCATATAACTCCGCAGATTAATAATTACCATTCAACTGTGGTGAAACTTTTACCATACATATTTACCAAGCTTTTGTTGTTCGGGACTTCCGGGTGTAAGCTGGATCTACCAGGTATTATATTACATCGGGGTTAAATGATACGATGTCGTTTGACTCTTATAATCTTTAAATGCAAATTACTTGTACACTATGTGCTGCGTAAAATGGTAATTTAAATAAGAAGCGAATGGCTCCGAGGAAGCCACAGTTTGGTGTAAGTACCTTTTCTGTACACGGACGCGTAGAGGTCATACGAAGATAAAATACGTTCTTTTTAAATGTATTATATATTTTGTATTATATATTTTAAATGTATTATATATTTTTTAATGCAGTAATCGATATAGCTCGTTATCCTCCTTAGAAAAAGTACTCGGCCTATTCATACAGAAAGACTATTAGTTTAGCAAATATTTTAGCTTTGATTCGTCAAATTAAACGCTTGAATATTGCATCGTGTTTTTCTCTCTCTTTCACACGTTAAATTTGACGAATTAAAGTTAAATTATATATCTTTTTATAGAGAGTAAAGAGCATATCGATCGCTGTATTTAAAGAAACGTATATCACCTTCATATAATTTCTACGTGTTCGTGTATAAAAAAGCTATTTACACCGGATTGTCACTTCGAAACCATTCACTTCTTATCTGAACTATTTTTTTATACAACACATAGTGTACGAGTAATTTGCGTTTAAAGATTAAGACCGGTCAACCTGTACATACGTGTAATTTCCAGTGAACGTGGACACAGTCTACATTCGAGTCTCGATTAGATGCCATTCAATTTATCTTTATTTTACGCAGCTCCTTCATTACTTACTATTGAATAAATTTGGAAAAAAAGAAAGTATTGGGAAACGATTAGTTTGATTGGAACCAAATAATAAATAATTTATCCTATGAAGCGACGTTATGATTAATCGACCGGTCTTTGCGCGGTGCAAAATCCGATAGTTTACCAGTGATAACGTTTTAAAATAACGGTGTCAATCTTCATTCGAGAGGGCTGATCACGAAATATTTCACACCTTCATCGTTATACCTTTATATTCTACTTCAAATAAATAAATGTAATTTTTGTACGGAACACTTCATAATATGCTTAAACTATTTCCAAAAATAGATTATTTGTTACGTAATTGTAAAAAATAAGATATTACTTTCGATTTTCTGAAAATGTTCAGATCAGATTCGAAGTTAGTGAAATAATGTACGCCGTGGGAATAATTTAGCTAAGATGACATTATTGTTATGCGTGTGAATCTAATTAACGAGTTACGGCTCGTGTGAAAAGCTTTAAAACGAGCATACGCTTAATCCAAATTTTTAATTAGTCCCTTATTCTTGTTAATTAATATATAGAAATTCTGATTGATAAACTAATGGAAGACAGTTTTTATTTTTGTACAAGCAATAATCAGTTACTTTATTTGTATTATATATAGAATTGGTGTACATTTATTGAACAATTAATGCAAAAGTAGAAATAACTTTTTGCTTTCCGTGATATATTTTTTAACAAAATCACTTAGTTAGAGAAGAGGTCATAGAAACGTAAAAAAACATATTTATTATACATACAGATTAGTGCGTCTGACATTATTTTGCGCAATTCTATTGAAAATTTCATTGGTCTTTTACTTTCACATTGAGATTCGAAGTTAAGTCTTATGAAAACGTATAATAAATATCTTTTAAATCGCATTCACTCGTAAATGTCCACCACCTTGCGTCTGAAGCAATCAATCATAATGACACTTTCTATTTCGATCATTTCGTGAGAAAACTAGTTGAAAATCTAATAAGGAATACAGCGAATTATCTTGGTATAAATAATATAATGCAGCATATTAAGTTATCCTATTTTATTCTTCGATATATTGCATTTCTTATTACTAATTATCTTCTCTAAATTATCCTAATATAAATATTCAATAACAATGTACTATATCTTTGTAACAAACAAATTTTAATTATAGTAATACAGTAAATTTAGTATAAATTGTTTAATAAGTATAGTATAGTAAATTTTAAATATAGTAGCAATGTAATTAAAATTGGACACAAACATTCCACATTCTATATTTTACATTTTATATTCTATATTTGGACAAAGGTCATAATTTTGTAGAATTTATCACCATCGATTCGTACATCTTAGAACTGAAGCCAAATAAGTGTTCACTTCTGTATTTGCGTTCTTTATGAAAAAAATAATCAACTGCGATACCACGTATGGAGTGAAGTAATTATAGAATGGAAGAATAAAAATATCTGATATTAAATTATTTAAAAGCATCGAGTGTCAAAGATTTTTTAATTTGAAAACTGATAACAGTCATTTTATGATTATTGTATTCGACAAGAAATATAGATTTCTCTACAAAGATGATGTTCAAAATTAGTTGTAGCATACATATTATATACATTGTATTATTACAATATCAAAGTAAATTATAAACATTTAAAAAGCCATGAAAAGGGAGATATATTTTTGTAGAGTGAAATTTAATTAAATAACATTATATGATCATTGGTATTTGATTATTATTCGCAAAGAAGAAACTGAAATTAATATACATATAATTATAATAAAATGTAGGATATTTGTAAACTATTTTTCGCAGAAAGCAATCCGTAGAACATAATTTTGTCATTTCTTTTGGAGACCAAAGAACAAAAATATAAATGTCTTATTAGAAAAAGTTATGGAAAGACCGTAATATTATATCTCGCAGTTTGTAATTTTATTTTGAGGTTTCTAAATGATGAATGAGCATAGAGTCAATTAGTCATCATAATGAGACGTAAGGATGTACGAACTATCTTGGATCGACAAGTTTCATTGACTTTCTAAGTCATCATTTGATTGCATTGACTTCCGGTAAAGGCTTTGCAAGATTTATGTAAGATTACTATGCTCCTTGGTTATTTTTATATCTATGTAAATTTAATTTCCAGCTTAGAGAGAATTTTTAAGGACGATGAATATCTGTTCATAATTAATCGAATACTATTATTATTATTTATTATTTATTTTATTTAAGGTCGGGTCGACCATTTTTTATGGTCGCTAGCTACAGCGATTAAGAAAATGCATAACAAGAATATGCAAAAATTCAAAGTTTAAAATACGATAAGGCAAGTTGCAAACATTGTTAAATAATAATTTATACATTTTGAATATATGTACATGTGTATCATATGCAGTACAATTACAATACGATATAGTATGGTTAACAGTAATATGATACAGTATATGTTAGAATTAAATCGATAGATTGGCAACATCATAATTGACGATATAAATTAATATCTTTGAGAAAATAAATTTACGATACAGACATATCTGAATTTCATTTGAAAGAGCGAATTTAATTTTCTGTTGGGGAACGTTACTACGATTAAGACGATAGGATTATCGTCACAGATAGAATAAAGTTATAACGATTGCACCTTTTTGGCTCATTTTTAGTTATAAGACGAGAACATGTCAGTTTATCGTGTCCAATTTTAAGTTTGATGAAAACAACTTGCCCTTTTCTATTAAAGCGATCGTGTCATGCGAAGCAAAAACAAATTACAGAGAACAAAAAGTAAATAGTCTTTTGATAAGTCCACTTGTGTCTGTTCTTGACTGTATAGTACAAAAAGTGTAAACTTTTGAAAGCGACCACAGTAGTTGCAAATGCCTCTTTTACGGAAAAACCGAGAGTTCCTTTCGTTTATCCAACGATGCAAAAATCTTAGAAGCAACTCTTTGTTCGAGCAAGGTCATGTCCCAGAAATATTTGAAATGTCTGTGATTTCGTTGAAGCTATTGCTTGCAGGGAGGACAGTATAGTGTCTTGTTGAATGATTCGTTTAAAGACGCGTAGATGCGGACAGTTCAATTTGTAAGGATGTTTTCTCAAAATATACAGGGTGTTTAAAAAAGGACTGCAAGACCTTAGACGTAAGATCGATTTTTATCATTTGTCAACAGTTGTTGTCGCGAGTATGTTTCTTCGTTGAACTTAAAGGAAGAAATTTTCATCAAGTCACTTCTTACAACGTTTATATTAGGCAGATTTATGTCAGTCATATATATGCTTGACATTTCTTTACATCGGGCATATCTTGATACAGTGGAGCCTCGCTTATCGGGGACAAAGCTGTTCGGATAATACAATTTTCGCATAACAGAGCAATCACTTGCCTGATGTAAAATTTCAGATTGGAATTAAGTTTAGGTAGCTTTAAGGTAGAATTAACAGTATTTATAGCTATTTGCGACATCCTATCGTAATATTTTGCTTACTTAAACTGTCCTTTCCGATAGATCGAGTTTATAATTGAGCTTACGCTGCTTGTACTTAAATATTACATATTGAACGCAAACAGTCAGCGTGTTCGTTGAAATTTGCAGGGCTGTGGAAATACAAGGCGTTAATTAAATAAGATTTGTTAACCGGAGGTTGTTACTTAACTGTCTTTCAGTTGAAGACACTCGGCTCATTACTCAACGCGAACAAATTGCTCGCATCCGCGTAATTTCTTGCGTAATAACAAAGGAAAACAAGAGTCAATGCTCAGGTTTCCTTTTTCATTCTTAGTTACTTCAAACAAAGATTTTCCAGAGAGAAAAACGTTAAGATCGATCTCAGCTGTAGACAAACTATGGAAACAGTTTAGCAATCTTTTCCCAGCCTGGATGCCTAGGTTCACAGTCCTCTATCTCTGACTATGTTCACAACTTTGTGTGAAATAATTAGCGAATAAGACAAAAGCAAGATTAGACTTTGTAGTTTAACTTCTTATTATCCATCCTTATATCAAAATGAAATAATGAAATTTACTTTTCCAAACGCCATTTTATCTTCTGTAAAATATTCCCCTTTATTCATTATTGTCCACGCTTTTCGGCTTTACATGACTTCCTATTGTCCATTACATCTTACACTTAGACTTAACTCAACTTAAAACTTTCCTGTTCTTCATAAAAAATAAGTAAAGTCAGTCTTTGAGTGTTTCTAAAATAAAATGCATTTGTAGAGATAGTATTTTAATTAATAATTCTTTGTTTTGTTTTAAAAGCACTTTGTTTTAGAAGAACACGATTCAATAGGAATCTCAAAGTTGATTTTATTATTCAGCGATAATGAAAGTGCATTTTAACGTTACCGTTCTATATGTTTTATTAATCTTTTGATTTTGTATATTATTATAGATGCTTCCTACGTACGAATTATATTTACCAACAGGAATGAAATGTAATTTTCAAGCCACGTGCCAGTTAATGATATTCACTTCTGTTCTATACATGTATCGGTCAATTATATATATATATATATATATGTACAATTAAGAGCAATAGTATACTTTCCAGTTTTAAATTCGTATCGTACATCGTCCTTGTGATTCGATACGCAGAGAAAGTTGATTGTAAAAACTGATATTTCTAGAAGTGAAAAGACGTGTATTACCCATTCTTTTGCGCTTTTTCGACTAAGGATTAATACGTGTGATTTAAAAAGGGAAATTATTTATTATTAAGTGAAAAGTTTAGATAAGGCGCGTAGCGTCATTTGTGTAATAAAAATAATAAAAATTAGACTCTTACAGTTAGCATAGTTGAACAGTTTCTAAAACTTTGCGTTTTATGCGCACGAACTATGCAAAATAAAATTCTTAAGTCGATTGTGCGACTAAATAGCAGGTATCCTATTCTCCTTCTTGGTACGCGGAAGATCGATAATTTTGCCAAGTCAATTATAGCAAATATAGCAGATACAGTAAAATAGCAATATAGCAGTTCCAAATCACAAAAATTGTTTGATTAGAATATAGGACTTTATCACATTAATCGCATTTCCTACAGAATTCAAGATCCTTTTCCTTTGAATATCGGTTGAAGTATGTTCCCAAATATCTTATCTCTTAGTCGTGTTATTTACTTATCATTTTTATCTAACAATTCTTTTATTTTTAATTATTCACAATTTTCATGTTTAGCATAGTTAAACAGTTTCTAAACCTTTGCGTTTTATGCACACTACCAATCAACCGATGGCGGTCATTTTACGATATTTAGAAATTTCTTGAAACTTTTGGAACTACACTTCCTGAGTATAGATGGTTTTAAAAATGGATAGTTCCTCACAATCTACCTTCTTTTTTGCCTATAATCTAGCCAATCCCAACGATGGCACCTCATTTCGTTTCTACGATTTCATTTCTCTGCTTTTGTCTTCTAATCGCATGTTTGTAACAGCTATATATGCACAGCATGTTTCGCATAACACGGCCAACCGACTAGGAGACGCTTCTACGTGAAAAAATAAGTCGAAAATGTAAAATAAAATTTTATAGTCCGAGGCATTGTTTTCGAGAAAACTGATTTTGAAAATTCATCAAGTAAAGTAGAATATGGCCAATTCCAAATGACCAAACAAGAGTCAATAACCGACAGGTGGAAAATGAGTGTGAAAATGAGCGGAACACGCGCGGTAGAATTGTTTTATAAAATGCTTCGTACACGAGAAAGACAAATTTGAAAATTCACTGCACTAGATCAATTTTTAACTAGACTCGCTTAAACTCGATTTTCTCGAAAACGAGGCCATGGACAAAAAAGTTCTGCTCTACATTTTCGATTTATTTTCGCACGCGGAATCTCTATCTGGTTGATCGCCTCGTGTGGGCCACCCTGTATACCGTGTAGCTGCAATTACTCTATGCTGTAATCGATATAATTGTTTCTAATTTTTCATAGTATATATTTACAAAAATAAAGACCGGTTTATAGGCGTATCATAAGATTATTATCATTACATGCTTCCACAAAGAAAAAGGATCTAAGAGAAACTTCCTGCAAATTCACTTTCACGGTAACGATTGTTTGACACTGGTCGTCCACAGCAAGGTCATTGTTTTTCATGTAATGACTATTCAAACGTAACAACTATTTTATTTACCCTGAGATAATTCGAAACATGTTTGGCTATATCTTCAATTATGATATTATATATTTATTTTTCTTATTAATATATTATCTGTTTTTGTACATTTGCTCGTTATGCGTATCATTTGTATTTGTAAAATATTTTGTCTATAATTAGATTCTTTTACTAGGAAGCATTTCATACATTTGACTAATTTAACAATAGAAATTTTTAATTAGCAAAGTCATTGGACGCGAATGGGAAAGTAAAGAAACCGTAAAAAGTACTAGACTTATAAAATTAAATTAACCAATTCTCTTACAAACAGCCATAAATTCTATTATCTCATATTCAGTAGCTGGTAAATTTTTCAAAGCTTTCACGCAAAAATATTGGCTATTTTACAACCCAAAAATGGAAGAGGAAATTAATATTGGATAGCGAATTCAGCAAAACAAACGTATAACTAAAACGTATTGAGTAGGAAGCATATGAGTCGTTCGTTTGTGAAATTGGTTAGCTCGGCAAAACAAACAGAAGAGAAAATTGAGAACTTATATAAGATAAGCATCAGTCAAGTGCATTGGCACTAAAATTTTAAAAAGTGGACTCAACCTCTTTGTGCACGACCTATATAATGTTTAAGTGACAGTAACGTGCGAGTTACCTTTCAAAGGAAGTAAAAGATCGTAAGATATATATACCTACGTGGAAACGACTGGATTTGTAGATTGCGTTGCGTTGGAAAGCTTGGATGACTGAAGACCGAATGTTAAGAATGTGAATGCTTGAAGAATTAATAGAGCATGCCTAGTACAGGAATGGCGAAGAAAATTTTGACCTGATATTTAGTACCTGAACCTTAGACAGACAAAAAACGCCTGTACAGTTTGTGCCGCGTGTTTTAAAAATATTACAGACAGACTAAATACGGTTCAACAGGAAGTTTTATTGAATAGTTTTAAATCAAATTGATTAGAAAATTTGGAACATGACCGCATACTATTTTTGGTGGAATTTTATCTGGAATAGGCAGGTGTAAGATAATCGACGTAAGGATGTTGTAGATTGTTGTTCTAATATATTTATATATATATATATATTGTCTTTTTAGAAATCCAATTCAAGACAGTACTTTCTACCTTGTGTGAAAAAAAGATGCAAGATTAATGCTCGTACGAATTTTATTAGAAAATTGCTTCATTTATTAAAAATGGTAAAATCCAATCTTCTTTCGTTTGATTGGAGAAAATGTTCAAGAACAATGAATTTCAATTATCGCTTCTTCGATATATTTTCCAATGTATTATTAGGATTACTTTAATCCTACATAATATTATAAGAGCAGATGCACGTACGTCGGAAGCAATTTATTATTCGAAGGTAAAAGCAACGAGATCCGGATTGTGAAAGTTTGAAGGATCTAAAGATCGCTGATTATAAGAAATTTTCGATCGTATTTTTTTATTAAAAGTCCATCAGTGTTTCAATTATTCGAAATAATTTGATACTTGTCTTTACCACATATGTATTATGTTTATACTATATTTTATTATATTATACTATACATATACAATGTATTATATTGAATATTCTTAGGCACTAAATAATTGAATGACTACTGTGCTACGTACAATTAAGAAAAATGTTTGTTGATTGTTACATTTTGTTATGAATTCAATTAGCAGAAATTAAATTAAGAAATGTACATTTTCTTGTGTCATAAATTACGACGTTGATATAGAATTTATTTAATTCACAGAATAGATAACGCGCAAGTTCCAAATTATTAGTAACCTTAAGTTTCTTTCGCATTCATCATAAATAATTAAAATATTTCTACACTATTAAATTGTTCCGGATTTTCTGCTGAAATGTTTCATGGTTATATTATAATAACGTAAATTATATTTATTTATAACTTTATCATTGTACGTATGATACAATGAGAACATTTTTAATATTATATTTTCAGATTGATCGATGATATGCGCAGAATATAAAGCACAAAAACATAATGCGTAGAGTCGAAACAAAATGCTGCGATGCTCAGCTCGTTAATATTTTAATTAACCTAGAGAGTTTTTGATTAAATTAGCAATGATGAAAGGTTTTATTAAAGACGTCGAAAGTGAATCTCGTGGGAAAAGTTTCTCAAGACCGCGTAACTTTCTCTGCGTTAGACTGCTTTCCCAACTCCTTTCCGCCTTCAGACTATACATTCTCAGTCAAGCGGAACGACATAAAAGTCACCTGCGAATTCGTCTTCCGCAATTCTATTGAATCGCGTTACAAATAGGTCGAATAATTTTTACCTACTTTGTATATAACTTTACAAAATATTATGTTTAACAGGTTATCATTATTACCTAATAGTTCTTTAGTACTTTATACTCAACGTGTCCTTGTTATTATTACATTGACCTTTTTGAGATGTAAATAGATAGCCTTAAAGGACAAATGTATGTTATTGTTTATTGTATATCGTAAAAGTCTTGTGATCATCTTTGACAATGTAGTCATCGTTGTAGGCAAAAGTCGAGAAACTTTTTCAAAGTAGGGTTGTACCTATTTTTGATGAAAGAAAGACACGAAAAATTAGAAAGTTGTAAGGTTTTAAAGGAAAATTTATTTTTCTCGGCAGATAAATTGGACGAATATTATAAACAAATAATCAAACGAAGATTTGACTTTATTGTTGTTACACGAAAATCCCTTTTTAATTAGTTCTCCGAACTTAAATTAGTGTATTTTTATTTACGGTGTTACACTGAATCTCTGTTATGCGCCACAAGGAAATTATAATTATACATTATAGCTTAAGAAGAGGAAAATTTAAGATATTGAATTCAAATGCTATATCGAGCTTCTACGATCGAACATTTACGAATACAAAATATATTTTAGAAAGTAAAGGTGGAATTACGCTGGCAGAAAACCAAGTCATTTCCACTAATTTACATATTACAATTTTTTAGCAACAAACGTTTTCGTCCCACTGTTTGTTCCACGTTATTTAATGTGAGAAACGCAAATAATTCGAAGCGATGTTTGTTGAACCAAGGCGTAAATGAGGTCACGGAAAGGCGCATATAGTAAACGAACTTTCAATATCGATTTCTTCTAAAACGCAGTTTTCCAAGAGAAAAGAATATTATCGTATACCGCTGTCCTACTTTTTCGATCAAAACCACATTATTTCGGGCCATAATACTAATTCAACGATTCCACTTATCCACAGCACTGTGTGAAAATCTTAGATCGTGTTATTATAATTATATAATACCGCATATTTTATTTTTCCCGATGCTTGTTCGCGGTTCTATCTCGTTCACGGATTTGTACATTCTATGATAAATACAGCTCTGACCTAAATGTTAGAACCTAGTGCACCACGAGTCTATATATATATATAAGAAAAGTACAGAGAAAAAGAATGAAAGTTACAAGAGAAGTCAGCTATTTAATTTGTCGAGGATAAAGTGGTACAAAATGTAAAATGTGTTTGATAATTTCTTTAAAATAGCTTCTCCAGATATTAAAATAAGAGCGTACGAGACATCGACTATTCCACATTGATCTCGATATCTGTTTTAAGAATTATAATCTTCTTGCTTAAAATATTGGATGTACAAGCGAATAACTCACATTCTTTGGAGTTTATTTAATGAAAAATACAGCAAGTTATTCGGTCGAAACGTTCGCCCTTCTTTTCTAAAACGTTATGCCGTTTATCAAACGAATAATAAATTCCATCGTGGAAAAATACCGTGTTTTTACAAGATCCAATCTTCGAGTCACTTTTGTGCCTCGCTCGCTAATTAGAAGTGGGTATAGGATAAGGCGTGTTACAAGTGTTGCATCGATCGGAACAGGTAGTAATCCACCGTAGTAATGTCTAGAGTAAGTTACCTGCTGCAAGACGTCCCACACAGGACTCATTATGATGTCTTTTGTCATAGAAGCAGTGCGTGGTCTAACGTTGTCACGCAGCAATTTCACAGAACGTTCTCATTTGTCAGTGTCCTGACGATTGGATCTCGTTTAAAGTCGCACCATTTGTCCGTGATGGAATTCATCTCTTGCCTAAAAATCAACTTAAACTTGAAAATTCTAGACTTAAAATCGTAGAAAGCAGCGACAAATACTTTGATCGATCAGCTTAGTTTTTTAAAATAAATCTGGGAAGTTATCGAAAAACTAACCATTAGATCGTGTACGAGACAAAAGCATGCAGCACTATGTTAATTAATTAAATAATAAAGTGACAAAACAATTTCTTTTGGTCCAATGTGTGGTCCTAGAATTTTGCACAGTACTGTACCTGCTAAAACAAGATTCTTATTTCGTTATTTAGAAACTGCAATTCATTGCTTCTTGATAGGTCTTTTAACGGTTTCCGGGGCCGAGGAGGCGATTTCGAACACAGCTGAAAAAGCGAAAACCTCCTCTGACAATGCAGGCGACATTGTCATGTTGGAAATCGATGTCAAGGAGCCTGTGAAGAGATCGCCGATTACAGCCACTGCCGAATATGGTGCTCCAGCCAATCAGTACATTCTTCAATCAGCCGATGATACGCAAGAGGTAGCGATTGACCATTTCATAATTCATGCTTTAAGTAGTGTTTCACGAAGTATTACGAATTACGAGGTATTACTTCCAATGTTTCATGCCTACTCATTTAATTATGCCAGGTATATCTATGCATAGTATGCCAGTTAAGGACACTGGCCGAGTGTTACGCGAAAGACTATCCTTGATATTTTGCTAAATCTTTTTACGAACGAGCGTAAAAATATATTAAGAAGAAGTAGAAGGGAAATGGAAGCACCTATAGCGTGCGAATGTTGAAATATAGTAAATCCATTGAAGAATTTCACCTCGTGAACAATCGCATTAAATAATACCGACGTGTCTGTCTTTGTTATCCTAAAAGAATAAATGTTCCTGGAAACAGGCAACATCATTGCTCTCGGTCAACCGTGACTATTGGCCGCCAATCACCGACGAACGTGGTGAGCGGCTACACAGTGTATAGGCACGGACAGTACACATTTTTCTTTTCCATTAGAACGGTGGGTCCGCCTTCACGAACTAGATATATTGTGTTGCAACCAACAATTGCAATCGATCTAATTCCATTAATGTCGTCACTAGCGACTGTCCTTTTCGTCCTTTGTTAAATCAGCCGCGTATCCTGGACGCGTAGAATCATCCAGTTCTTGAAAAGATCATTACAGATATGGTAACTTTAAAATATTTCTTTGTGACCATATGTTTGCACGAACTTGTAAATCCGTGTAGCCATTAATTGAGGACTATTGCCAAGGTTTTCTACGTTATTTTGCGAATGAAATCGATTCTGATGTAACTTAATAATTAAATAAATTACACGTAAAGTGTATACTTCATAGTCGCTAATTCTATAATAACGTGTAACAAAATTCAAATTCATATTTATTTTTATCCTTCGCGATAGGGGCTAACTGGAACATTAAGCAGGTTTCGCGCAAGTAGGGAAATTTTCAACTATTTGATATGAAACAATAAGCGAAAAACTGTAAAACTTGAAAAGTATAATCACGGATGCAGCGGAATGAGATTCATATTACATTTTCTTAATGGAAAGATAAAAGAAAAGTACGAGGAAGTGGAAACGAAGAAAATGAATCATCGATGTATAACGTCTTAGTTCAGGAGGGAATTTTAAATCTCCTCGACACCTACACTCGCTCACGATCGTTTCGTCGTGCTAAACGCGATCATGCTCTCTTGCATAACTTTTACCTTCTAATCGGTCCGACCAGACAAAACCGGTAATACCACACCCAACGATCGAGAGTATATCCGTCTGTAAGTCTTGCAGCCGGTAGACACGCTCTATGCACGTTGCATGGCCTTGTATGCCATTGCCGCGATAAGTTACGTTGAATGAATCTTCACGCTCCTATGGGTTATCGACTCATCTACAGTCATCATCTGTTTCATTCATAGAAGTATTTTCAGCGATATGTCAGTGTCGATTTTCAACTTAAAATGATTCATCGATTACTTGCTTTCTAGTACATAGAAATCATCTGTTTATCAAGTCTTTTTTGCAACTGTTATCCGAACTCTTTTAACAGATTATAAATAGATTGTAAATATTATAAATTTATAAAATTATTCTGTTGCTTGGCAAACTCGTTATCTTCAGATTTTTTAATTCTTCAAACTAGGTATCAGATTGAGAAGCGTCTTTTAAACCGATAGACAACTCTTCGATGTTAGTAGTAGTCAGTGATGTTTAAATAGCAAATATAATAGTTTTTATGTATTTTTACCTTGACAGAATTCATATACTATCACCACAAATCGATCAAGGTATCCTGATATTTAATATTTTCAAGTTATTCGCACGATGCTATCTCTTTCGTTGTTTTTATTGTAATTAATTAATTTTATTTTCCTATGAAAAATTTAATGACTCGGTAAATACTAATGATCGTTTGATTCGTTTAACCCGGAATATGATTTTTGAATTATTAGATAATTATAATTATAAGGTAGCATTTTAATATCGAAGATATACGTATTTTGTTTTTACTCGGCATTTTAAACTCCAATAAAGCGCGATTGAGCTATCGAATCTTCTATTAACGACGATTACATGGGAAAATGTGTGAATTTTTAGCTACCACCGGAGTATTTATCTGTACTACAACAATACGCGCAGGAAGGACCGCAACACCAAGCGCCACCGCCTCCACGAAGAGTGCAGCCAGCGTACGCGAAACAACAGCAAGCGTTGCAACAAGCTTATTACAACTACCGAAAGCCAACGGTAGTGCCGCCTCGTCCTCGTCCTCAACTTCACCCTCAGGCTCTAGCTCAAGCCGAAATAACTGCGGATATCCAAGCTCAAGTCGATGCTCAAACTCGCACAGACGCCATTCGCACGGCCCGTTTAGGATCGAAAGCTTCCGACGTTCCGGTATATCAAACATCCTATGCCCAACCAAAATTGGGAACGTTCGAGCAAGAATTACTGCAACTAGTCTCGGCTAATCAAGCCCAAGAATTTAAACTTCTTCCAACGCAACCTAAGGGAAGCACATCCGCATATTCCCAGCAATTAGTAAGCTATCCGGCTCAATACGCGAAACCAACCGTGGCAGCAGCTCAATTGCCCGAGCAGTACCATATTGAAACTTCTCCACCGCGATATCATCAACCACGGCCACAACCACAACCGCAGCCACAACCGGCACCTGCTTATCAATCGGTTGAAGAGCCTGCTCACTATCAAGCAGCTCAGCCTGCCGAAGCTTACAATCAGTCGCCACAATACGATTATATCGATGACGATTCGTATCGGAAAGCCCTTGAACAGGCCCAAGCTCAAGCTCAAGCTCAGGCGGAGGCACAAGCGTTGTCTTTCCAGAAAATCGCGCAAGCTGCGTACAAAAAGCATCACCAAGATGCGTTGGCGCATATGAGGCTCACGAACGAACGTTACAGGCAACAGTCTGCTCTAGAACAGATTCAACAAGGTGCCCAAGTGAGCGATGCCGGTCGTAGTCACTTGCAAGAACAGTTGCATCCAAAAGGCGCAGAGGCTGCTTATAGGGCGAAGCTGAAAGCCCAGATAGCCGCAGAGGCAGCCGAGGCAAGGAAATTGCAGCAAGCGCAAGAATTCAAGGCACACGCTGACGCTATTCGCAAACTCGAAGCTCAGCAGCAAGCTCATCTGAAGGTGCAGGAAGAGGTTCATAATTATGCTCTGAATTTCGAGAAGAATCAAGCGCGCGCTCAGGCTATAGCGCAAGCCCAAGCTGAAGCTCTTTACAAGTCCCAACTTCAAGCTCGGAATCAGATTAAAGGCGAAATTTTGGCGATCTCCAAGGGCCAAGTGCAAGGAAAGAAAGTTGATCCAGACTCATCCGTGTATCATTATACTCTTTCAACCACTACCGCCCTTCCTTTCCTTCACAACAGTTATTTTACCAATGATCAGTTGCAAAAATACCAAACATCCGGTTCTTCTTACGTTCCTAGATCAGTTCCAAAATCCGATGACGCGAGTCCCGTTATCGAAGCAGCGTCGGCCCACGTGCAACCTGTTATTACGCAACCACGGCAAACCCATAAGTTGAAGCTCCCTTCGTCTTCCCAGTCGGTTTACGTATCGGAATCGGGTTTGCTAAAAAAGTCACCGATTAAGTCGGTAACCATCGAAGAAGTAACCGCCCAGCCGGATCAAATCGCTGTTCATCCGTCATCCGCAGCCAAGGCACGTGCTTTGACGGAAGAAGACTTGTCGGCATTGATTAACGCAGGATACACCGTTACTCCTGTGACGCAGCCTGGCAAAACTATTCAACAAATTTACGCAACCGACAATACATCTGCGGATAATAACCCGTATTATACGAAGAAACAAAAAGCTCCTCTTGCAAGGTCTGAATACGTCACCTATGAAGAGGTGATTCAACGTCCACGCAAGCTTGTTAGAAAAAATAGGCCGATTCTGAAGCATAGTGAGAAGGAAGGCGATTTAAGCGAGAAAGTAACTTACTTGGTACCTCTCGAACCGGCTTTCGGCACGAGACAACCTCCGCTCAAACACGAAGAATAATTTCGTTGAAACGTGGCTTTTCCTTGTCGTTGCGTTGTAAGTCCAGGATAATGCGGCATGTAGTTTAAATACTGTTCTTACAGTTTATCTTTCGTCTTTGATTTTATAACGTAGTGAAAGCTATAAACTTGAGTCGTAATTGGATAGTATTGAAATTATTCGTCGAATTTACTTTTATCAAGAAACAATACTTTTTTTTTATAGTACGTATTAATATGTAAGCTTTTAAGTTATGTATGCATTTGCTAAAACGCAACTAGGTGTTGATACTTAAAGCAACGTTAATGTCATCTACTGACAAAAGCGAGGAAACTTTTTCGCCAACCCAGTGAAATATATTAATTGATAAACAGTTCGAAATAAGAACCGTAAGACTAAATTTAAAAGGTAGCGATAACTTCATTTCTAGATGCAGCGTGAACAGTTCTTCGCGTTTCTCAATCTATATTCTGTTTTCGGTGTCTTTTCCAGTCTTATGCATATGCAATTGCTTCGAGCATGATTAAAACGAATGAATGTATCTTGAATTTTTCCTAACGTATCATTCACTGTTTAAAATTCGTTAACAATTAAGTTGAACTCTTGAAATGTAAATTTTATACGTAGCGTTGATCAAGACGAACGGTCAAATTGTATCAAAGCTCTCGAAAAGTAAATACACACACACACATATATATATCGTTGATACATTTTTATGGCGCAAACGAGTACACCTTAGAATACCCTTGTACGCGATGTCATTTGCAGGCGGTATGTGCGACGGTGCTGAGTCGAATCATTTTAATTTATACTTATTATATTTGTATATATTAGATTTTTACTGAATAAAATAATTCAGAAATTTTGCTCTGCCATGTATGACATATCTTCTATCCTTCGATTACCCTGTTGTTATTACATCAAATGTTCCTATTCTTCCCACAATAATAATCTTTAAGCAGAAAATTGATAAGTACTGAAATTAATTATTCATTAAAAGAAACTATTTCACGCACCTATTGATTTAAAGATAAAATCATTGCAGAATTAGTTTTCAAGCTGTAGATATTGATATCTTTGGCATTTGTAGAAATGAACACTTGTAGGAAACACTTTGAAGGAAGCGCAAGTTCCTCTCTATTCATCACAACATACAAATTTGCTATAATTTTTAGTTTCCTTCCTCCACTTGTAATCAGCTGCTGATTTTCATTTCTCTATTTTACGTCTCTTTTCCCTTACTAAGAAATCAGGATAGTTTCATTTAACAAATAAACTCCGGGAGACGGAGGTACTTTAAGTACAGCGTATGTAACATTAGGAGTTGGTTTGATCTGAAGCCTTGAGTATCCATTTAATCGTCATCTAGAAGATATCGTCGTTGCTAGAAGATGTTGATTACGAATCACGTAGGATTAGATTGCTTGAATATTTTTATGTATATATTATATAGATTATATGAACGACTATCGTGATTACCATAGAAAAATTGGGACCAATCCGTAAATGAGCGTAGGAGTTACGAGACATTTGTTGCGAATATATACAAAATTAGTATACGGCATGGATAGCAGTCTTAAACGTACAATTAATGTTCAAGATGGTTCGACTATAAATTGTAGCTTATTACCGATCGTTTTTGGCAATCTTTGCAAAGTATCTCCTTCCAATAAATATCTTGCAACTAGCATATACATTTTCAGAGCCATTCCAAATTGTACTAAGAACTTGATAGTCGAGTTTTGCTACAGTGCCGCTGAAGTTTCAAAATATTTTGTATCATACATAGAAAACTTTTAGGAATGTTCGAATACGTTCATAAAACACTATACGTGTGCTTTTATACTGACCATATTGAAGCGTTTGACAAATGCTTCTTGGTCTCTTGTTTGATTTGGCTAACGTTATTCATACTTCATTCACGATGGAAAGTCAAAATAGAACAGCACAGTGGATTTGTGAAAGTCTACATAAAACAGCATTTCGTATAGCAATTAAACGCTATGTGTACATGTAAAATCAGAATAGTCCTTGCTCGAGTTATGTGCTGCAGGACTTTCTCTCTCTACCTGTGACATAATCTTTTGAGCAGTTGGAGAGTCCGAACTGAACCGCACATTGAAAACTGGAGTAGTTTCGTTTATTATTACGTACAGTACAGACATGTCAAGAATCTGTTGCAACTTTACAACACTGCTGTTGGCCATTCTTTTGGTAACAACGTACACCACTTCTCTACAGGTAAAAATTATTCTTTTATCTTTTACTTGTTTACACTACCGGCGAATTGAAATGTTTTTAGTCAAATTATTCGATAAAGATTCAGACGATTATTTTTTTGTTTGACAAACATGTACATAGCATTAAGAAATAACTATAAAGATTTTCAATTGTACGTAAAAGGTGGTGCATTATAGTATTTATGTATTAAAACAATAATATCTGTTTAAAAGAATAGCAAGTTAATTTACATAGTAACTTTTATCAGTGGAAATTTGGGTCTTATACAAAAATATTCATATTTGTCTATTTTTCGTATATGTTATAAATAATCCAAATTTAGTAAACTAAATTTAAAAGTAAAAAGTTGTGAATAAAAATATAGTTGTATGTTTGGACCATTATCGAAAAATGTATAAAGCAATCAGTGATTCGTTTTCGATTAATTTTATGACGGGAAACACGTCCTGAATTCATATACAAACGTTCATCATGTAACGTAACTACATTTTATCGAAGAAATTAATTCTGTTTTAATCCTATTTACTAATTGTGCCAAAACATTACCACGTGTTTTATCAAATAGAAAAAAGATATTCTACATATGTATAAAAGTACCATTGCAATATACATATAAATGATTTTTTAATACATAATTTCACTGATATCATGCCGTATATATTATTGTATATTTTTATTACATAAATGAGGAAGATTCTGTTATTCTGTTATATCTGTTTAGCATCGAATAGTGGTCGAAGATCTCGATTACAATCATTACAATGAACACCAAAATTTCCAACCAACGGTAAAGTTTGACAGGCCAATTGTCGTGAAGGCTTTTGAAAAGCCAAAGAACCAACAAGATTTTAGCAAAATTCCTGGTATTCCGGGTGTAGACTTTCCTTTGTACCATACCGTACCTCCGACAAGTTTTTCCTGCGCACACGTTCCATTCGTACCAGGAATGTACGCGAACGTGGAAACCGGTTGTCAGGTAATTTATTTAATTTCATCAATCGTTTTACAATTGATCATTGAAATATATATATACACATATATATAACGCATTATGTATACAATGTCCGCGTAACGCGGGGGTCAATAGGTCCTCCATAACAAAGCCAGGGTCACCTTGGGTAACAAATAGGACCATATATTGTCTTTTTTCGTTAGATTGTAGACGGCTATAAAAACAGAGCATTTTCGGATCTTTTTTCATCGTCGTATGTATACTCGACACGCTTAAAGTACAAAACATTTCTTGTCACATGCCGGCAGGTAGCAGAAAAGTGACTCGCGTTACGTAATACACTCTGTATACTGTGTATATATGTATGGAGACTTTAAGTAAGACAGAATAATTACCGTTGCTAAAAGCATATCTAAGGAATAAAGTAATTTTCTTTAGCGAAGAGATCATAGAAGAGATGGTTTTATCGATATTTTAGCCAAATTTAATATAGTTGTAAGTCGTGATACTGTGATCGATAAACCGCGGATATTTATGCAATTTGCGTTATGGTCGCAAGAGTCAACAAACACCACAACCCATTAGTCACCCAACTATAATACTTGACACGACGGACCAGATCCGCAGACTAAAAAGAAAATACCCTTTCGATTAAATCCTTAGATCCTACTAGAACCAACAATATAAAACTATTATAAACCATGTCATTGTATCACGCCAAATGAAGTTACTGAAAATTCTCAACGAGAATTGATTCTAAATATTCTAATAAATAAAAAAAAAAATTTATGCAATTTCACATTTTTACGAACTTACTAACAAAGTGCGATCCAAGTAGATATTTATTTCACGCACTGATATTATGGCAAATATTTTACGTTCAATATATTTTTTACATTTCTTGCGCCCTTATATTTTGCCCAAGTGCACAAAAATCCGCAGTCTGACGATCAACCGTACAAAGTATAAATCTTGCGAATAATAAAATCGATTCGAATCAGTTAGAGGATTTAAAATGATCTACTATGCACATATACATACGTACATACATATGAATAAGTTTTTTAGTATATCATAATTGATAATATAAAAGGTTTTATACGTACGAACGTTTTCAATGAATGAAAAAGTAATTTGTATAATATATTAGCTGGATTGGATAATTGTGCAGTGTGTCTCAAGAGTTTTTATGTGTAAAATTGATGATTAAAATCATCTAATAAATTGTTCAATTATCTATTTGTTCTTTTTTCTTTGTACTTCTTATTCGCTGATGTATCTTGTTAAAAGTCACTTTTGACCGCAATATGTAGTTCCTGCAACAGTTACCCTGAAGGCAATTCTATCGTTTCTATCTAGCTATGCATTCACTTTTTAGCCTTGCCTTATATGTAATCAACTAAAATTTCTTTCCTCTTCAAGGAGGAAACATATCTTTTAGTTTGGCCCTAAAAACGGTACGAATATTGTAATATTTCCGTTGAGCCCAATATTTTATTTTATTTCAACCATACGTGACATCGTCCTTTTGTTCGTTCAAACTAAAGTTACTATTACCAGTGCATGTGTTAAAAAATGCGTAAAATATTAGTAGATATCAGAAAGGAAATATAATTGGATAGTTAGATTTAAAAAAAGAATTATGAGATTTTACGTGTAAAACTCTTAGGCATATCTTGCCTATGGTACATCCTCGCTTATTCCAACTAATAGTTTATGATATTTTATCTTTGTAACATGGTAACTGAAATGATACGTTTGTATTATATACTACACTATGATACAAGAAACGCTAAGAAACTTTACTTACGTTTTAGGCATATCACATTTGTCACGATGGTCGCGAAGGTCATCAAGGTGCATCTTTTCTCTGTACTAATGGAACTCTTTTCAATCAACGGGAGTTTGCTTGTGATTGGTGGTATAACGTGAATTGTGCAGATGCGCCAGCTTTGTATAGGTATAATCTTATATTTATTCTAATAAATATATTTGTGATGGTAAACGTTACAGATATTTACCTTAATGTGAAAGGAGCACAGATCGAAATATCGACCATTCTTGAGCATTCAGCGAAGGAAAATACACCTTAAAGCGAGACTTAGTCGAACTGACTGACTGCTTATAATTTATTCTGATTTGAAAAAGTATAAAGAGTATAATGCCGTATTCTTCGCAGGATTGCCATTTTCACTTCTTTCGTATCCTCGATGCGTTATCTTTGTAAAAAGGAGTAGTCGAAGTATCCTCTGTCCTTGTCCTCTGAAACGGAATTGATGGAATTCCGCAAAATTTTGTATTTTCCAAAAATCTATGATCCTGACAAATGCCAATCAACGCCAAATAAATCGTAGGAATCTCTCGTTGTAGCAAAAATGCGGAAAAAATGTCGAAATTAAATGTTTCACAGTCTCGATGTTTAATAATTCATTTTATCATTTTGTCGATAATTCTTATGTAATATTACATTTATCGTTTGCAATATTTTAATTTTTATTATTCACATATTTTCATTTTGTTTGTTTTAGGTTAAATTTAGACCCTTTGAAGAACCCTTATATACCGGAAGAAAGAAAGGAGATAATTCGGAAGCAGAATATGAGAATCGTCGTGTATTAAAATTTCTAATCTATATCCTAAATATAATTTAAAACGTGCCAGTTGTACAAAGAATTGCTAAATCTCTGCTACACGATTTACAGCCTTTAGTAGAAAAATGTTTCTCATAAATATAATTATTATGGCTATGCGACGTTTTCTTGTATTTTACTATAGAGATTTTTCTAATGCAAACGAGAAAACGGTGAAGTAAACATCTTCCAAAATTTGTAACGAGTAATTATCGCTTTAGGTCCGCCAGTGTTCTTTGTTACATCATACATATGTTTCCAGGATTCTTAGTAGATTGTAAATTATTTTCCTATAATTATGTAAAACGTTGTCGTATGTAATTAATATTACAATTGTTTTTATTTCACTCTCGGTTAACGTTTCGCCACATTCGGTATTAAAGTTTTCGAAAAATAATAAAAAACAAGTACAGAATATGATACGAATGACTGCTCTGAGCAGATGACGATTCAGCTTGAATTAATCTAAATAATTAATGTATTCTAAACTATACATATTTTTTTGCGCATCTTATACTATTATTTCCATATCGTGATATCGTAGGTTGTAGATCAGTAAACTCGTTTTGACGTCAACTAGGACACTGTATTTTTAAAAAGTGAATGGTAATATACATGTAAAAAAGAACTATGGTAATATCGAGAATACTTTGAAGATGATTTTAAAAGAATTTTTCGTTTACCGTAACATGTACATTCTTAAACTGTTCTTATATTTTCTCATTCTATGTAACAGTGACCATAATTTGGACGTTTGTAATAGAGATGGTATATCTACATTTTGTTCATCGCATTAGTTTCGCATATTAATCATAACCGGACTGCGGATATTTATGCAAATATATATATTTTTATGAAAGCCGTTGGAAAGTAGAAATTTGTTTCAGCTACTAGGTATTATCGTAAGTGCTATATTTTCGACGTTTCATATATTTTTGCGTATTATGTGCACTCTGTGCATTTCGGCGCTCCTTAAATTTCTCATAAATGCGTAAAAATCCACAGTCTAATTATAACGATTTATAATGGATATCTAAGTTATCATTACTTTTAATTCATTTATATCTATTACTATTCTAAGGTTATTGAAATTTCGATAAAATTAAATGAATTATTTACACTCTACTGTATTCCACCATTCACAACGTTTCTTTACGTTACTAAATGCTGTTCCCGATGGACAAAGCGAAGAAGTTTTCGACCAACCGGAGCAGTTGTGGAAAACCTAGAAACAAAGAATCATTTGAAAAATGTACAGTAAATCCGAATAATGAAAATATACATACGAGTATCAGATAATTCTTTATAAAGAAATAAAGGATGGATATAGAACAACATTTTCTTTTCTGAAGCTTATTTTTTAGAGAAAATCCCGTTTGAAAGGGGAATGTAAAAAAATTGTCATTTTTGGAGCCACCTGTGAACCAGATATTCTTGCACAAGGAATAAAAAATGTTTTTTTTTAATAAAGATTAAATGTAACGAAAGGATAAATGTTCAAATTAATTTTTCTCGAAAACGAAGCCTCATGCAAGAAAATGTATTATCTTCTTATTCTTTCATAACAGCGAAATCTATTAAACCTTAAATTGAAAAGGAAATTTTCGGAACGAAAAGAGTAATGAGCTATGTACTCACTTGACACTTAGTTTCAACATCGGCAAACATGCCTCTCCTACCATTGCACGTGAAACCAGTTTCTGGAATTTTGGTAAGATTCGTATACCGAGAAATTGTATCGTCGGTGTTCAGCTTGACATTTTGGTACGATGTTGCTTTCGGATTTATTTCGATGTTTTGCAATTCCTGCTTTCGAATGCGAGGAGAAAAGTTTTGGTTTCTATTTGCAGGATGAGATCCGACGTGTCTCGAAGATCGCTCGTGAAACTTATTCAAAAATCCCTGATAATCAGCAATGATCTGAAAATAAAAAGACCGTTTTTTGTACATTTTTGCGGCTGAAACGTTGTCCGATATCCATCTAGAAACAAATTACGAGTTTATGGATATGAGATACGACAGACACTTTGAACAGTTTCTTTAGTCGCTTATAATTCCAAAACTATGTACGTAGGACGTGTTGCTCATTCGTTGCAACAATGATATAACTCAAAATTTGCAGTTTCCGAGTTATTATTATAAATGAGCCATCAGAACTTGTCACGTAAGAAAACTTTACGTTTGCTCCTGTTGTTTTGGTTTCAAAAAGAGTGTCGCATCTGTAGTATCGTGGGCAAAAGGCCTAAGATATCGGCCGAATCGTAAACAATGTCGCGAGAGCCGCGGCATCGTCGGGTACATCAATGTGTCGTCGGTCCTTTCAAGTGAACAGTTTCGTGGAAAAGGCCTGCGTGACCCTGGCCACGGGCGTTTTCGGGACACGTGCGCGATAGGGCGGGAAAAGACAAAAGAGATGCTAAAGGCGGTGTAGTTGAGACGCCGGCGAGAACGAATGCAAAAGGCGTACAGTATGAGTTGAGAAGCGAAAGCGTGCGAGTGCAGATGCCGAAGACGAGAGTTACAGAGTTGAGAGAGTTATTTGAGCGGAATAAGACTTTTGTGTTTTAGTTCAAGTTGAACATTTATCGTTCTCTGTCCAATTAATCTCTGTTATTTTCATTTATCTTAATAAATAGTATTATGAGAATTTTACAAATCTAAATTATCCTAATCCTATCCTTTTTCCGATACTACACATCTTATACTGTCAGGATATTGCTGCGAAGATAAGGAAAGCTTCTTTCTTCTCTTGTATCATTAATAATTATTTCAACTTACAATTTTATCGATGAAATAATACGCGTGACTGCTGTTAAAATTATTTTAAACGATAACGACATAACGTTAAATAAATCTTGATCATTGAGAGTCTTAGCTCAGAATGGAGGTAGCTTTAAGGATACATGTGAATTTATTGAACCAAACAAGAATAAAATGCTTTTGCGCAAGTTCTTATATTCGTTATATCAACTTACTTGTTTGTGCCATTTCAATGCGATGTTTTGACAAAATTATAACGATTCTAAACGTCTAAACTCGTCTTCCCTAAAATCATGATTTTTTAATTTACCTCGTTCTTGCGCTAAACGAGCGATACGTTGATATAACGTTTCTTAGTCCTTTTAATGTGTAGATTCATCTCGTGACATATGAACATGCGTTTATTAGCCACCCTGTACGTTTAACTCTATTACGAGTAGAAGAGGAAATTACGTAAGAGAGAGCGTTTTAGACATATCGATATATGCAACGCGAGTGAGAGTAACGTGACTTAACTACTGTTACTGTGAAAGATGCTCATGAGATTCTTGCTTGAATTCTGTTAAGAAAGGAAGAGGCGTAATAGTATGTTATTGGTGCTTTGCTCGTAATTTGCATACCGCGAGTGCAGGTGAGCGTGCACCAGCGAATGTACTCGCGACTACAGTTTCATTCGCGTTTCAAATCCAAGATAACTAGATGATCTATCTTCTCGTAGCAGGTAATCCTAGAAAATTGTGGTTGGTTTCAACGAAGTAGGCAAACTAGAATCTCGTGTGTCAATATGCGTTCTTCTTTCACAGATTGTGGTTTTGCACTCGAGTTGATCAAAAAAGATACATCACACACGCACACATATACGTCTTATACAGCCTATAGGTGACCATTATAAATTTTACGATCTCTCGTTTTATTCCATGTTAGAACGCATAAACGCTGACTAGCTTCAATTTGTCATTTCTAACATGTATTCAATCGTTTATCGAATGACGCAGGAAATCGTGTAAGACATTTAAAAGTTTGAGCTTTTTGAAAACCTGTGCAATTAATTTTACAATCACCTTTTCCTCTTTTCTTTCAGTGATATATTAGACATCTTAATGTATCGCTAAAATATTGGTATTACGGTAGAACTTCATTTGTATGAATCGCGTTTATCTGAACGAAATTTTGGTCAATGACCAATCGAGGGACGAGATAACAGAAGCTCGTCGATCGTCCCCACTATTACTTTCCGTTCACACAATAGGAGTTCACGTTCAGATAAACGACTTGAACCAGCAAAAGTTTAGTTTAACACCGATGAAAATCGCTTACACGTATCCCAATGAGAACATCCACGGTAGGCGGTTCGGTCAAGTGAAGTGAAAATCTCTTAACCGTTACCTGACTTGACGTGATCTGACTAAACTGTTGCTAGTTGAATTCATTTATCTGAACGCGAGCTCTTATTATGTGGACAATAATAGATGCTTAGCGGGGACAATCGCCGAGTTCCTATTATATAAAATATTTGTTCGCCGACAAATCCAGGCAAACCAAGTTCCACCGTAATTTCTCTCCTGGTATTAATTATACAAAATAAATTTCTTTCGCAGTACGAACTATTTCTAACAATTGGTAGATGGCAGAACGTATACAAATGTCCAAATATTAATAAATGTCTCGTATTTTCGTCGAATAGATAATTATGCACAAAAGGGGGCCTCAAGTTCGATTTTGTTAAATTTGGAATACGTAGAGGAGAAGGTTCCGAGTAACATGCATTTTGTCCGAGATGCGGGGTGATCGTGGCTGAAAAATTATGTCACATTACAAGAAAAAAATGATACTTGTTAAATCACATTTAGTTTAATATAAACTGTTAAAAATGCAATTGCATACGCATTTGCACAGGATTGCGATAGTAATGGTGTAAGATACGGTTAAGTTAATTCAAGTTAGATTCCATGGGTGGCTGGAAATTGAGATCTCTTTTTGTGCATAATTACCGTAGAATAAGCAATATGATATTTCAATCGTGCTCGCTTATACGAAGCAACAGGTACAGAGATAGTGCTGTGTTGGAATAATGGTATAACCAACTATACGTAGAAGCAGACGCATAGAATATATACCTGGTGAGAGTTGAAAAGCGCTATGTTGTTGAGAATATAATCGTCGAATGGTTGGTAAATAGAATCCCATTCGTAGCGAATATTCCAAGTTGGTGTAAAAGTTTCTTCTAATAAATTGGCATCAGCAGGAAGTACCAATGGTGTTACGATAGGTTTATAAATTCCAGGTTTCAATGGTGGTACTATAGGTACAAATTGTCTGAAGCTCGTATAAGTTTGTGATTTGGAAAAATCCCGATGCTTGTTAAAGCGATTGTTCGTGTACTCGTGACCATTAAATCGCGAGTATGGCGTACGAATAACGTAAGTCGTGTCAATCGCTTTCGCACGGTTGTAATGAAATCTGCCTTCGGGTGGAACGTATCGTCCATCCGGTGTCAGGTACACCTGCAAAGACAGAACAATGCTGTTCAATTAATTTCCATTTAATTAGCGAGGTGAATATTAAACGTATTGGTTGGTTTATTAAAGAGACGAGTGATAAAATTGTAATAGTCAATTATATTAAAATCACTTTAAGCACAAGTACAGAGATAATGTATGCCGATCGTAATCGTCGCTCGCTCAATACTACTGTTCAACTATACGCTCGCTACTCTACTATCTGACTCGCTATAATGACTTTCCTAGAGAGCACGTTCGTCTATTTGTATCGACCAATGTCGTTATAAGAAGTTCGAACGTAACTCCGGTTGACGATTACAAATGACAACGATAATATTTTGTCCGGAGTTCGTTTACCTTTGAATCTGGCAAACCAAAACAATGTTGATATTCCAAGGCACAATAATACGAGTCTCTCCCGCTTCGTTCTTCAAAATTTTTCAAACTTTCTTAACCTTTTCGCTTCGACAGTCCAGTCCACCGAAGTACTGTTACTGAACAGAAACGCGCGCCAAAAATGCGCACAGTGTGCACGATTGCTATATAAACGTTTTCCTATGTCTTAAATAACAATAATTTTTGTAAGAACCGTATATGAAATATCGTTTCACTGTCAATGGATTTAATAGATTTTTTAACACGAAACAGTATACGATCGTTTGGATGTTTGAAATTTTGTCGTTGTTGTTTTAAGAATGAGTAACTTTTAAGAAGTGATTAATCCAATATATCAATAAAATCAACAGAAAATGTTCCGCCGATAACGAAAAAATATATTATTGACTACAGATGGCATTGATGTATACCCGATATATGGGGTGCCGAACTTAGGATTCGTCGTGTAGTCGCCGCCTATATGCGGCGCTCGTACCCACAGGTCATCTCGCGAGCGCCGCCTATAAGTGGCACCCGAAGCGAAAGGGTTAAATTAAGCATTTTTAAACTAAGCTCCAAGTATCATAATACTTTTTTATAAAGAATTAAGAACTGCATCGAACAGTATGTAAAAAAGTGTACAGTTTCATTTAGAAAAACGAAGATATCGAAACGTCTTTACTTAGACAAATCTGGCAGTTAGTGTAAGACATTTTCCTCGAAACAGAACGTGTTTTGTTTGAAACTTTTTTCCGAATACTGTATAATTTAGAAGATATTTACGCCTGTATAATATTTAGCATATAGTAGAGTGCAAAGGCTATTGAAATTTATTTAAAACGTCAAAAACACCATTGACTTGGAAAATGCTTAACCTACATTTTGTTTATTAACTTGTACATACCTTTATTACTTCTGGCATCGTTTGAACATGCTGAGTATGTTTATGCACACTTCGGGCATCCAAGACTACTCCATCAGGTACTGTAATACCTTCTTTGTTTAATCGATTTAACGCTAAACGATCAGTCCTAAAAGCTTCTTCTGGAATTTTACCTCCTAATGCTGGTAAGACTTGTTCTCTAAATATTTGTCTTTTCCGCTGTAATCATAAAAATTTGTTTCCATATTAATATTACAAAAATATCGTTCCTAAGATATTTTATTTCAAAATTACGCCATGAAATATACAATTTATATATAAACGATGTTATTATAAGGTTAGTTTGTGATCATCTTTAGAGCAATATATTTATACATTAAACAAGTATTCGACTGATACAACATTTTTATAAAAGAAAGTTTTATGTACGTTTGTAATATTTTCTAATATTTCTAGTATAAATACCAAGAGTAATATACGATTACCGATAGACTAGTTATATTACCATTTGTAACTAAAACTAATATCGTGTCTGTGTATCTTACCTTTTCTGCAACAACGCATATCATTAGAAACGTGGCAGTAAGTATTAAACGAAACCAATTTTCTTTCTCGATTATTGTCTTCATTCTAATGGAAAATTGGTTGATTTTTTACATAATCAGAAACATTCGATTCAATTTCCTAAAATATTAAAAAAAAACATTTTTTTTATCGATACATAATTATGAAACTCTACTTGTTACTTAATTATAGTTCAGTATATAGCCATTCCAGGTATTGGTATATATTACTTTGATAACAAAATTGTATCACTTTATGAAAGTCATCAAAAGTTACATTACACATGCAGTAGAAGTAAATGTATTAGTACGTATAGAGGATGCCTAAGCTAAAAAGGATTATCCAACTATCTACCTTGTGTAATGTTGCGTGTAAAAACTTCTCAAGACAAAGCTACGCTACCTCGAGGGACACGTGAATCGATGAAAAGTATGTTTCCTCAAGTTCGTTTCTTTTACAAGATTTCAAGGTCATCGGTTTTATTTCTAAAGTAGAGATCTACGTATTTGCTTGTTCGGTAGATGTGATTTTCTATTCTCTATACAAAAGTAGCAAGGTACTTACGCTGGAAAGTGCATAGTTTAAAAGATATTTCGACCTTAATTTCATGAAATGTAGCGGATGAAAGACAAACAAGACATAAACGCAAAAGCATCACTTTGCATTTCTCTTTGCCTATGGTACGTCAAGTTTTACAAAATTAAAGTTAAAACACAAGTACCTTGATACTGTTGTATGGAAAATAGAAAATCGCGTTAATTGTTAATTAGAAGGACATAGAATTAGACGACCTTGAGGAAAAAGATTCTTTCCACCGTTTCCAGTGTCCTTAGATCAAAATACAACGATTCTATAAAATTTAAATTACGTATAAAGTCGTGCACGCGATAGTACTTTACGATTATGCTACACGATGCTCTATATTCGTGCTAAAGTCTGTAAACACGTCTTGAATAGATCGTCAACCGCGATGTGGACCCGATAGTAAACAGCAAGTATTATTTTATCAAAATATATAATAAATAAGTAATAATAAAATATAATATTTTATATTAACAGAAATTGAGATATTTCAATATAAGTTTCCGATATGATTACCATCCGCTTCAATACATTTCTACGAACGATTCACGTACCATTTGCTACTCATAAGTACGATTCATATATTCATTGTTGGGAAATTTTCAATTTAACGCGTAATGTTTGTTTCAAAGAGCATCGTAAGATACCCTTACACGTACGTTTAACAGAATTTAAATTTAATTAGGGGTGTTAATTTTAACGTTGCTGTTATTAAACTTGAAAGAGGCAAGATTTTAGAGAAAGCTTAAACTTTCAATGAAGGAATATTACGAGATGCGTGCTTATGGAAGAAGAAAGTTTTACATAAGGAATAACCGATTGCTCGGAACGATATTCGTGGTTAGAGAATGACTTTCACTCTTTAATGGCATAGATAATCGACAATGCTGACGAAGATTAAATTTTCTATCTGCAAGATTGTTGCAAATATCCAAGATCGATCGTGCGCAAATTTTATATTACTCTTTCTCATAAATTACATTATATTAATTGCAAATCGATCATAAACTATAGTTTACTATCATATATTGGGTTGACAACTAAATGATTATCATTACCACCTAATGACAAAATCAGCAATCACTTAGTTGCCAAACCAATGGGACAAACCCCACACTAAGATGATAGAAGACTGAAAAATTTGTTAAATTAAACGAAATTGAGCCTCGAACAATGCACGAGGTAATTACGCAAAAGAGGAAGCCTCGGTTCTAATGACCTTGAGCTTGAAATATACACGATAGAGGGGAAGGGCACGAGTGACATATTTCATTGTCCGAGGCGTGGGATAGTCATAGTTCAAAAGTTATGACAAACGGGAAATGGTACTTGTTACGTACATTTACTTGGATTTGAAATTGAATCTGCGTTTGCATAGGATTGCGATCCTAGTAGCGCTAGATTCCCAACTTTTGCGCCACAATCGTCTTAAACGCGAACGTCTCGGACAAAGCGCACGTTACTCTGGACCCTCTTGTTTACGACATATAGGAAAGCCAACAAAATTAGAATTGAATTAGAAATGGACGAGTAGCGGATTAAAGAGATTTTATTGGTGAGAACGAGGGCAGAGCGAAATGGGTACAACGTGCACTTGTCGCTTCTTCGCACAATTTGTAGTAACATGGTTTCTTTCTAGACGTCTTCTGACGATATTCTGGAGACGTTCTAAGGTTTCCTATACACTAGCTAGTCGTAAATAGCTTAGCCAATGTACATTAGCGACGCATTAAGTATATAATCAACAAGTTTTTCAGAATGTGACGTAATTTCTTTATATTTCTTTACTCGTGTAATAGAAATTCGATTATCCAAATAATTTGTCCCCCTATTATTATTAATTCGAATATGGCAGGTTCTACTGTAATTATTCTGGCTACAGAAGATACTAATTCGAAGCAAAGTGAAGGAATTGAATACTGCTCTGGTACATTGTAGTGGATTTCTTGCTACAGAGTCGAAGAATAATTGAATTACTTTTGCCCTTGGGAACTGGATCAGCTGCAGGAAGCAAAAAAAGGTGAAAGTTTCGTTCACAACGTAGTATTCTTGTCTTTTATCAATTGCACCTTGAATGAAGTTGGCACAAAGAAATCCAAAGACCAATCAGAAATAGGACGAGGAACAGCAACATCGAGAAACTACATACATATAATCCTTTAGATTCTAGTATAATTATAAAATATGCATTTTTCTTTATTCCTTTTTCCAATATGTGCAATGTATGGTTATTTAATGTAGGCACTCTATTAAATATAGGCGCTGAGTAATTCTCACGCGCTTATAGACGCGTATATGTTCGATTTGCGCAACGAAATGACCACGTGCAAAGTTTGTTAAAAGAAATAAATTCAGTTTTCTTCTTTCAAATATCGAGAGGTCAACCATCGAACTTTCGATAATAACCTTTAGCGAATTTTGGAATCTTGAGATTCAACGATTATTAGTACCTGTAATTAATCGAACATTGTTCGATTTAATTTATTTTTCAATGATGCGATATTATTCTATGCAATTTTTATGAAATTTAACGATGACATTATAAAAATAGAACTCTTCTCCTTTATGCATCATTAACTTTTACGCTTTTTAAAATTTCAAAATTTCGCATACGCCATGCAATAGAAGATAAACTTATAAATAGATACGACCGATTTTTAACATCTGGCCACCGCTTCGTACAAATCATCGTATTCTTCATAGACCGCACTGTGATATCACGAAACGTCATTTTCTTCGTTTATATTGTTCACGAATATACCCGCAATATTTTTATAATTTATCAAGGAATATATGCAAGGAATAATCAAGGAATAATATATATGCCAGAGAAAGTCTTCGTTTCGATTGAACGGATGATTTTGTATTTTTGGTCGAGTTAGTGAAAGTAGATTCGTCTTTAACGCTATTAAGGTCGCATATTCCTTTAATTAATTACGAAATACCATCGCTTCTCAATGTTTGAAAGTGAATGAAACATATTATATTAGCAAATTGTTAAACATTGCAATAATCAATATGTACATCGTATAATGTTCTACTATATGTATTTTTCATAAAGATCCAAGTTTATCCTATCATATTAGTAGTTTTACGTTTTCGTTATTCATTAATTTCGTTATTAATCAGTTGATGATTAACTTAAAATTAAACCAACCATGTTAGAAGAAGACACGAGGAGAAGGATAAAAAGCGCTAATAATAAATGCTTGGAAATGAATGATTAATTTCAACCATAAATACTGCTTCGTTTTATCTCCTCCAGCTCCCCTCTACTCTTTAAAATTACTTTTTAGAAAATATTCTTCGCAACTTTTTAGTTGTACGGAATAGGGAAAACATGTTTCGAGCGATGAAAGTTAATATGCAGTTCCATTTGACAAAATAGGGCTGGCATCCTTTCCATCCATAGAAAACTCAATTCAAAAATTTCTTTTACTCAAAAAGGTTACGCCCTGTGAACCATTTGATAACTTTCGAGATCTACAATAGCTTTGGAGACAAATTCTTGTCACGCTTTATCGCGAACATTCTATATATCTCATGTTATTCGGTGGTTACTTTGTTTTCTGAATTTTTTAATATCGAAATATCGGTACTTTACAGAACAGTCATAATTACAGCAAATATGCTTATATTTTGCTTTAGAACGTTCTTCATTGCCTCGTTACCTAATCGGAGTCATTGTATCCCGGTTGAACGGAACTAGGAAACGGCATAATGTTACGTAGGAATCTCATCAAGTATATAACACGGTATAGAGGCAACATCCGGGCTCTGTGTATTTCTTTGTACTTTTCTTCCGAGTTTATGGCAATACGCATAGCATACGAGTAATTTATACATATTATTTAAAAAAAAACTATACTTTCGTTACCTTCAAATTTTCATTTGACTCGTAATCGAGTCTCTTCAGAAGACAAATTGATTAACTCTACTTTTCATTAATTTCTTAATCTCACTACATAAGTAGTGCGACTGATATTCGATCTTCCAGAAACAAATGACTTATTTCTATAGGTACATTGATGGTGACAAGATAACATAAGTAAAAGTTATAGAGTTGGTCAATGTGGCTGCTGAACCGCTTAACTATAACTTATTTATTTACTTATTTATTTGTAAAAGAAAAGTCAGTACAAACCAAATATAGAAAGCGTCGGTAAAATCTTGGAAGTGCATTTACCGGTTATTTAATTTGATCTTTGAGAACTTCACCATGAAGAGCAACATGTAGTAATACACAAAACAGTTTGTCAAAAACTAAAAACCATATCGTGATTATCTGACCAGGTGCTATACTTTATGAATTAAATTGTTGAACCGATGCATACACCACAACTTTCATATGTACACTGCGGCAATCGACGAAGAGACGAGGAGGCTGAACCAAGAATTCGAAGGGTTGTGAAGATGATACTGAACTCGCTTGTAAGAGTTCACCTGATGATATACCTGAGAGAACTGAAGCACGTGATTCGAGTTCAAAGTACTTTCACTGCTAGACTATAATAGTTCTGCAGCTTGTTCCTCTTCTTTCTCTTCTTCCTAATTCTTCTTTCTCACACTCACGGACTCAACAGCCTGAAACGGAGATGATCGACGCTGCGGTGATCGATATCCTGGGTCAATGACGATCGACTAACTGGTTGTCCTCGTAAATAGATAGTTTCTCGTTGGAATTTATTTTACTAAAGGAAAACGGAGGAACAACGTAATAACGATAACGTAATAATAATATAATATATTAATTCTCGTGAATTATTAATGTAACTTTAGATTAAAGCAAATATAAAGCAATATATTATAGCAACGGTATGATATTATTATGCAATAATAAACAACATTATAATGATAGCTTTCATAGCAGAATAATTGCTTAAAATAAGATACTAATTAATTTTCAAGACGATACATTACAAGTACATATTATACGTACACATTATTCTTCATGAAGATGTAGATATGTAATTAGTAATAGAAATATAAATACAAATTTACGTAACTATTATTCATATAATAATATAAATGTTATACACGCACATGTAACCGTATTTTAATGAAATACAAACTTAATAAAATTTGTGGCTTGGTGCAAAAGGTACCAACGTCGATATTAATAAAGTCGAGATATTAAAATTTATAGATGTGTTAAAAAATTCATGGTCGAATAATTTCTAACACGAAAGTTCCTGCTGTTTTAAATTTCTTTTCTAATACGGAAAGAGAGAATTAAAAGGTGCCATTTGCCTGTTTTACGTTGACTTTGGTACTTTTTCAAAAAGTTATAATCATTTTTAGATAGAATACGAAATTGTCATTCTTTATGTAGGGTATTTGCACCTGTTGCACCAAGGTACAGAAATATAATTAAGTTTTACTCGAAGCAAGCATTTGTTAGTTAATTGTCCCATAAACTATCGTTGCGATAACTTCATCGTTAATTCGTTATCGACAAAAGCATCAAGAAGAGGCGTACTAATATAAATCTTTTCGAATCGTGTACAATCCATACCTTCGCAATGTCGAAGAAAGATGTGTATCGCTGCATTGCTGTTCTCCTCTTACTTTGCTATTTCCCACGGTGTGGCGACTTTTCCGTGAAAGGTATTCATGGAAACTGATACGCAAATTCGATTTCATAATGATCCGTAACTGTAAAGTAAGAAACCAATTATTCAAGTAGTCTGATCCAGCCATTGGTAATTTTATATAATGGTCAAACGAGCTATGATAGTCAAGTAACGCAGCGCGTAAAGAGTCTTCAGGCTTTTTGATTTATTACAAGTTCTTACTTTAAATTTCTTTTCCTTTTTTCGTATATTATCCTTGAGTCTTATAAGTCCTGTACAGACGTGAACGTTCGATAAATTGATTTAACGATGTTGCAACTGTAGCACGTATACGTTTATTCCACCGAAGAAATGCTGGTAATAATCGCATAAATGCAATTGTGTTATTTACGTTTCATGGAAATTGCGAAGAATTTATAGATAATCAGAGTAGGAGATCGATCGAATGTTTTCTTCGTAGTGAGGTGTGTAAGGTCGTGATAGGTGCAAAAGTCTAGCGTGCTGGTGTGGAGGCTGAGATAGGTTCTGCTGCGGGTGTAGGATGTTGCTGCTGGGGTACTGCTGTATTTTCTTCTTATTTAGATGTGGAAGAAAAATCGGACTACGGGCACCGGGATTTGAACCCGGGTCCCGAAATTTCGTAACCTAAGGCGCTAACCACTGCGCTGTCATTGTTTTTTTTTTTTATAACATTTATTGACCAGAGTATTACAGTGCTGAGTATTACATTGGTATGTTGTTCACAATAAACAATGAACTTCGGTTGTGGAGTGGTTTAGGCAAAAGTACCGATACGTGACGGTACGACATAGCCATACAACGTTTTGTGTGTCGAAGCTACATTTGTTAGCTTACTTCCTATTTTATTCCTTTCGTTATTTTCTTCCTATCTCTGTCCTGAAAACCTGGTCGCAAAAACAGGACAGAATTGCGCTGTCATTGTCCGGTACTAGTGACGAGTGCCGAGACAGTAGTCTTCTAGTTTGATCAGATGAATAATATTATATATATATTAACAATAAGCGAACAACTTTATCGATAGCATCATTGACATACTAGAAAATTAATAGTTATCGTGAGTTCGTGACTACACATATCTCATGCGAGTCGTGATCTTTTAACCGTGAGATAAAACGTAATATAGCACATAGACTGTTACGAAATTCGAGCATCTGCAGTTTTGTTCTTTCAAGAATTATTATACCCTTTCGCGCGTTTACTATCCGTTTAATGTTTAAACGGTTTTTCCATGCTCTAAAAACAGCATGTGTATAAAAATGAATTTTTTCATTATCCTTACCGAAGACAACAAGTGATGGAAAAGATCGAAATTAACTCGAAGAAAAGAGTTAAGTTAAGAAGAAATGAAATTAATAATTATACACGAGTTTCGCTTTTTAAATAATTTCTCCGACTAACAATTACAATCTTAAAGAGTAATTTATTGTAAATTTTACTAAATAAATATACGGAAGCAATTTCGTTTAAGATAAAGAGTAGCAACAATTATTCAAATGTATGGAGCATGTCGTTAAATAAAAAGATGCTGACGAGGACTGTTCGTTGTACCAGATTCGGAAAGAATTACCGCATTCTAGTGAAACTAGGAAGTAAACGAACAGTCAGACGCAGTATTGTGAGGAGTAGGATAGCCTTGTTGTAAAAAGATGTTTCTATCCGAGTTTTCATTGTTGTTTATACATACAGCGTCTCACGAAAGTAGAGATAGTGTACACTATTTTTCATAACATCGTAGCTGATATCCAGACGAGCTCCATCCAGATCTATGATACTATAATTTTCAAAGGATTTTGAGTTCAGGAATCTTCAGTTCATTGATTCATCGGAACATTAACGTCTGAATTTTGGTTTAAGAATTTTAAAGTTCGTATCTCGATAGCGGGTGGTACGAGAGACACGAGTTGCGAGAAAAATGGAAGTACCTGTTTAAGAATTTTAATTAATTTAAATCTTTCGTAGGAATCGCTTCGAAGGTTTCAATGTCAGGGAAAGGTCAAATACCTTGATCTTTTTTTATATTATCATTCAGGTTGTTTCAAATATTTGAGCGGTTCGAGATAAACCAGACTCACTGTATATGTATTGCATTGAATTTTCCATAAGGATCTAATAGATATCTAATTAAATGCTTGCATAACTATGGAAATACAAATAATTAGTCCTATCGTAAATGGAAATTGCTAAAGTTTCCATAATTTATACGCCAATTAAACGTTCGTGTTGTGTTTCTAGCTTCACGTTATAATAGTTGTAACGTGTTACAACAGTTGCATCATTATGCAATCTTAGTGCAAACTTAATGCAAAAAGATAAGGTTCGTACTTGTATGGACTTTAAATATCAAAGTGTATTTGTTTATTGTTATCTATTACTTATGTTTTATTCTTTGCAATCTAAACATTCTGTTCTTTGTATAAAAAATGTGTAGCGGAAACAGTGAAAGTAGAAGAAAACACTTAAAAAGATGTTAATTATGTCTTTATTAAACGAATAAAATATATGCTAGATGTATATGTCTATATTTTAACTAATATAGTAAGTACAGTTATATTCCCTGCAGTCATCTTTGCAATATTTACAATTAATGGAATTTCTAAAATTTTATTTCAAGACCACATTTATAATTTTTGTTTATTAGCGTGCAATCATTTTGATTGTACATTTAAAAACATGTCTTACGCAAATGACGAAGACAAGCTATAGTCTAATATCTCATTCCTAGATTTCTCTTCCCTTCTCTAACACATCAAGTTCGTTCACCTATGTACGATCTCATTTTAGACCTACACAGATTTAACATCAGCTTACTATGGACACAAACATGTTTTCAAATGCTGATACATAACGAATATTTTATGGAATATTAAATTTGACCTTTTTCCTCGTTATTATTAACTGTATCAGTTAAGTCTGTATATTTTCAATTAAACATTCTTAAAACTATTATCAGTGATCTTTTGAGCTTTTTCCAATAAAAGGGAGCCGATTTAAGATAAAACGAAAATGAAGAACGGAAAATTTCTTTTCAGGCTTTGATATTATATTTAAAAATTGATCAGAATACTCCTCGAGTTAGACTAACTTCTATACACGTGTGAATGTAGGGCAATCTAAGTGGCGGGGTTTGTGGTACAGTGGTTGTCAAATTCAATGAAACAGCCAATCGCTTGACGTAGAAGTAGTCCATGTTCTTACATATTGAATATTAACATTTTTACTGAAATATTTTATTGATTATAAGATTAAATTTTATTCTTATAATATTTTATATTCTAATTTTAAATCTAAAACAGTGAACCAAATAATACAAAAAATATTATAAAATTTGTACATACATACATATAGCGAAAACAAATATCTTGAAATTGAGCAAATGTTCAGACAATGAACTGTAGTTAGATGGTACTAGCCTGACAAGGGTACAGAGAGTTTGTACGAGTGGAGGTAGAATTTGATTACGATCTTGTTTTAAGTTTTAACATGTAGAATTTTTATTGTACACGAACATGGGATGAAATGTTGATGGAATGATGCGTACATTTACAGATGACCAATATAGATGATGTTGTTTGATAAAGACATAAAATACAACGATAATGTGCGACGAGACGAGAATTCCCTTCTAACGCGGAGCGGAGGAGTCGATCGCGGACCGATACGACACGGAAAATCCAACGGAATTGCTCGTAAAGCGAAATTATTCGCGGAGCATTTTGTCCTTGTTACGTTTTAGGTTTCGTTTTCGGGTTTTTCAAGAAAGACGTACGTGGCTACCTTGATACTTTTAGAGAATTAAAAATACATCGAATGGTATATAAAAAGATTTATACTTCTAGTTAAAGGAACGAAGGTCTCCTTGAATCTCGGAATAGCGTCCGTTAAAAAGCGTCTGTGACCATCGCAAGATGCGTCCTCCTCGAAACAAGGTAATTTTCATATGAAATACTTCCTCGAATAACGTATAGTTTAGGAGATATTTACGTGGATCGATTGAAACGAGACACTCGGTATAACTTAATTTCCAAAGAGTGTATTTCTAGGATATTGCAAATCATGTAAAAAGCATTCGTTTCATTACAAAGTTTAGTGTAATCACCATACAAATACGTCATTGCGCTTTGCGCTAGAAAGGATTTAGTTCGCTGATGCGTGACGGTACGTTTGTATAAGTAAATCACGATTTCAATGTAAATGTCAGCGATCGGAACTAAAAAGTATTCGTGATAAAAGATTATTGACGTAATAGACCGATGTGAGGCAACAAAAAGTAGAAGCAGTTTGGGGGAAGCTTCGGGCAATGAATTATAATATTCGTATTCTAAAAGTTATTCGACTTTAGTTAAAGTGAAAGATCAAAAGGTAATAGTAAAAGTTTGTATTCTTTAGGTACTCGTGTTTACCTTTAAATATTCCGCGAAACTCAACATTTTAATAATTAATCCTCAAAATAATGAAAAGTGTTACACAATCGATACATTTAATTTTTACATGTACTTTTACGATATATATATATCGTGAATTTTTTCAAATAAAAATGTACGTCAAACGAGAGAAAGTACCCAAATGATTTTCAGATAGCTGAGTTTATTAACGTATAATATTTTACAATTTTTGCGTCAGCGTGATAAGTTTGGTAAAACTTATTGGTTTGGAATCAAATTATCTACCAGCAAAATATTATTTGTCTTATATTATATTGATTAATTGATTGCTTGTCTTGATATTATATTCAGTAGCAATATTAGAGAATCGTTAAATTTTCACTGAACTGAAAATTTTCGCTTCGATCTTTGAATTGTTCTGACTTTTTGAACAAAGTCTCGTGCATTTTCTTCTCTATAATATAGAGATGGATCTTTCGTTGGACATTTTACAAAATCTGAAAAACTCTCGAGGACTTAATCTTTATATTCACGATGTTTCCAATTTTATCGTATTTCTTGAACACGTTTGATTTTATAGAATTCTCGAGAGAAGATCCGTCTTCATCCTCCTATTACTTTTTTTTGTACAAAAGCATCCTCGAAAAAAATGAACTCGGAGAGGTGAGAGCAGCAGCTTCATCTTTGCTGCCAAGTGTCTGTAAACGATAAACTATCATAAGGTCAAAATAATTTTTGAAAATATCTAGAGCGGTGCGACTTTTACTCATTCGTATTTGTTTCGATATTCGCGTTATAAATTTTTAATGTAAATGTGACGTAAAATAAACGTAGATAATGTAAACATAAAGTAAATTTTCTGTGAGAGATAAAGCTATTGAGAATCACAAATCGGCATCAATTTTGAATAATTTAAAAAAGAAGGCTCGCGTAATTGTAATTGGCATTGCTTTCATTTGTAGAACAGCCTTATAAAAATAAGTTTTAGCAAAATATATTAATTATTTCCCCTACTTTGTTGATACATTGTTTTACATATGTCGATGTTAAAAGATATTAATTCTATGCTCGCTATTTGATTCCCAATATTATAGTTTAGCGTAAACTCACTTATATCTAATTAATCGATATAATATTTATATGTTTATAAATTTCTTCAAAGTTGTTATTCCGTTAGCTTCCTCTTGAACCATGCGAGCATCTACAAACAAAGAAAAATATAACGTTATTGTGTGACTTTTGAAAGAATGCAAAGAACGCAAAGAACGCAATTAGAACGCATGTACATATAACGTAAACAGAATACTAAGACCTGTAAATTTATTATATTTACAAACGTATACTCCTGGTTTATATGCCTTTAACACGTTCGTCGCCACGTCGCACATATATATGTGACGGGTATACTTCCATGGGGGCCCAAATACCAAAGTATGGTGACGCTCTTCTTGATCGAGTTAATTAAATATACGATATTATATATAGGATATCCAACAGAAAAATATTAAAAACACATTATACCATACTTTTTATTAATTTATATTCTGGATAATATATTACATTATGCTATATCGCATGGTATTTGTTAAAACGTTCCAAACACGTTTGGGGTGATTTTGGGCGCTTCGAACAATAGTCGTAGACTTCGTCATCGCTACTCTCCTCACTTTCAAATATATTTTCACGCTGTTTGCTGAACATTTTGAGGATGAAAAAATCACCGATGTACGTCTCACAAGTATGCTTCTCGACTAAATGAAAGATCTGAGATATCTGCCATGAGATCCCTCGGAATACTCTAGCTGCAAAGCTTATCGCTTTCTCCATTTCAAAACTAAATAATCTTTTCTTTGCGATGAATCGAAGGCGATAAACGATGAATTCCCGCTTGTCGCTCTATTTACGTTCTGCGTACCGGCGGTCGGATTTGGGCCCCGCAGGAAACTTAGCCGAATCACGCTGGGCGACCAACGCGTAACAGAGGACATATGGGTGATCTCCACCAATTTCCTGGAACTCGTGGCTCGGAGGATCCACATGGATGCAATTCAAGCCAATATCGAATCGAAAAATGTAATTCTTTTTATTTTTTATTATATAGTTAGAAGATGGGTTTGGTCGGAATAACGAAACTCGTACGATCAAGATGATAGCAAAGCGACGACTATATTCGACCAACAATTTTTAGCTAAACGGAAGAAACATGTATCTAGGAGTAAGAAATTGCCTGACTCTACTACTCTGTACCTATCCTGTCTCGCTCGACTACCTACTTTTCACTCTTACCCTTGATGCACGCGAGGCAGAGCGAGCAGGAGTCGGATAATGTGGGTCAATTCTCGGAAAGTCACCTCTCCGGACACATGGCCAAGCACTTTCCCGATTGGCGGCCATTCATCCGGACATTACTGTACTGCATACGTACATACACTCGTTTATGAAAGTATTTGAACAGTTACCATAGAAGACAGAAACGTGTACGTTATGCGTGTTACATAAAACATTTTAAAGTTTCATGAGCACTGTAATAAGAGACACGACTCGTCGTTGTCGTGATTATATCGGTAAACTTTGGAAACAGGCTGCAAATGTATATAAAAATTGCGAGATATTTATCACAAACATACGTTTAGTAAGAAAAGTAGTATACAGAATGCATGGCCACCTTAAACATATAGCAAATGTTAAAGATGATCCTACTGAATATCCAGGCTTATTAGCACGATGGATAGTTGAAGTTTTCATTCATTTTTACGATCTCTGTGAAATATATACTTGCCCCAAATATCTCGTAACATCTGCATATATTTTCAGATTTATTTTTAATCGATTCAGATTTGTGGATTAATACAATCACGATAGTCGGGTCTCATTACGGTGTTAATGAAATTTCAAAACGTACTACGCCGTAAATACGTGGATATACAGAGCATCGTATCATAGAACATGATCTTCGCTTCAAAAACCATGCGAAAGATTCGTACGAGCATTCGATATACGCCTGGAAGTTTCAAAAGTCTGCGAAATTCTTTGACACGACTACTGCAAGCTCGCATACAGACCATTTTGAACGGCTTTTATGAATAGGTAAACAACTGCGACCATCGAAACACAGAACTGGCTATAACTTTGATAGAAGGTCAGATGTCGATCAGTTATCAAGGAATTATCAGCGATCTAATTAACGAGTCATTAGCGATCCTACCTTACGACTTATACACTGTCTTAGCGAATCGGCTAGTACGAGCGTCTTTGCGAACATTATCTGTATACTAATTTATCATTTTAAATATATTCGACGGTTTCAGCAACGAGCAATCTCGTCCATTAAACCTCACCGACCAACCATTCTCTACACATAAACCTCTACAAATTTGTGCCAACATCGTTTTCGTGCCTCCTGTCCATTGCCGAATTACGATCGGGATTGCCGCTATCACCGCCATACAGCGATATAATGTTATTTGTGTGTGTGACGTGACGCGAGCTTACTTTACGAGCATCGAGAGTGGCGGCAAGTAAAAGCGAGAGTGCGGGTTACCTCTCGTCGCGTAAAGGACCCTCCGGCAACTCTTATGATACACCCTATATAAGTGCTGTACTTTCGAATATTTTCTCTGTATATAGGTACGCGATAGTAATTTAGGATTTCTTATTACGAGCTAGAATTAAACGTAAATCGCGCAATATCCGGAGACCAATATCGAGCCTAGGAGGAAGACGATCAGTTACCTTTTCATGATCCTCATCCTCCGAATGTTTTCCAGTCGCCTTTTGTTCCTACTGGCGTTGGCTTTCGCCTCGTTAGCGGCGGCATTTGCTTTAGCAGCTGCTCGATTCGTGTTGGCGAGTTCCTGTTTAGCGGCTCTCAGCTGATTCGACAGTTCCTCGACCCGCCGTTTCGCCGCGTCCACCAATTCTTCCTTGTCTCGTAAAGTTTTTTGAGCTCCATTCGCGGCAGCCTGGGCATTGGCCGCGTTCGCCTTAGCCGTTTGTACTGCGTGCGTCAGCGTCTTTAACTGCGTTGGATCAAAGTAAGCTAGCTTCTTTAATCAGGCTGCCGTTCTCATTTTTACGGCACATTGAAAGTATTTCTTAGTCATCCCGGATAGAGAAGTCGGAGGATCGTAAGACTGTGCGCCACTTGCAATAAGAATACAACGAGTGGTGTACGCACGTAGGTAGAAAACTAAGTTACTTCGGAGAACGGCGGCTGGGCGTAAGTACACGCGTATACACGTGTACTTGCGCGTGTACGTAGAACATGTTGCTAAATACGTTGCATTCGCGTTATAAAATACATACGCACGTCACGCTCTTTACGATCCTTTTCGAATATTTTACAGCATTTTCGTGAAAATTATTCAGTCGAATAAATTACCGTAAATAAATCAAATTAAAATTATACGGAAGGATTTTTCTCCATAGATGTACCTCGTATGATTTACTGCGTTTTAACGTAACGTAAATGGACCTGCGTTCTATACGACCTATGTATACGACCTATTCCGTTTCGGTCAAGCTTTTTTCCAATTTAATTGCACTTTTTTCATATCGTTCTGGTATTGTGAATAAGAATATAGAAAGTAAACGATAAATAGAAAAACGAATCGTACAACTATCTATTTCCGTTCGAAAATAAAGTCGCTCGGATTCTAATTTACCAAGATATTTCTCAAGCGTATTAAATTCAAGTATATCACCTGATCTTGCGACTGACGCGCTGCTTGTAAAGCTGCGTTAACATTAGCTTGTTCCTGTTCCAAGGACGAGGATTCCTCTTGAACAACCGATTGCGCTTCTCTCACTTCTTCTTGCAACTGATCCACTACGACTTTCTTGCCTGTGAGCGCTTCCTCCGCTGCTTTTGCAGCCTGTACCGCTTTTTCGGCCAGTTGTGTCTTTACCTGTGTATTACAATTACGTTTGTATAATACGTGTTCTAATTGTAATTCTATGAAATAACCAAACGACAACAGAATCAAACTGGCGCTATTTTTCGATCGGTTCCCAGTGCCGGAGTAACGTACGCCTAGGAAACGTTACAGACTACGTGTAACACAATTACTTTCACAGATGTTATTTTTAGTTGTTATGTGGGAATTATAGTTCAGCGATTTCGTAGAAAACGCGAGTTCACTCACACGGCCAGTATGTTTTCGCAAGAGAGAATAATGCGAACGTTCATAGAATATGCGCATCCTACGTGTGAGAAACAAATCTGACGTAATTGGATTCGTTAGAGACGAGATTTGATCCGAGGCTTGGCGCAATATAGATCTTCTTTTTACGTCTAACGAGTTGCTGTTTCAAGAAATACGAAAAAGGTAATGAAAACTTGACAAATAGATCGCGCTTCTTCTCTGAATTATCGCATATTTGGTTATCGCATACAGCGACTCGCGAAAATCTTACCACGGAATTCTTTTGTGAATATACCATGCATTTTTACATTTTTATTAATACAACTAACAAAACGAAAGCTGCATTGGAATTCGTTTCATCTACCGGATATTACAATAAACATTTTAATTTGAATGTTTCGTATGTTTCTGCGTGTTACGTGCGATGCTATTTTTCGTTCGCAAATCCGCAATCTGCCAATAAGACACGACTATTATAATGGTAAAATGAATGTAAAAGCGCACATCGAAGTTCCATACACGGCATAAATAGCCTGAAACATACGATTGGCGCTAAAGATACTTTCGCTTAAATATCGTGGTTCATTGATATAACGAATACACCGAGTCCTTTAATCGTTTTAGCTTCTGCGTGCATTCTGAGATCTGTTTCAAGTTGTATCGATATAATCAAGATTGTCGTATCTCGTCGCAGCGCTTACGAGATTTCTGAATGTTTCGTATCGAATACATAGGCAAATGGTCTTTGGGAGAGTTCGAGTATCCGAGCCGCTGTAAGCTTCTCAGAAGCTTTGCATATTAAACGACGAATCATCTGCTCGACTAAATGAAATGTAAACGCGTATTTGAAAAAAGTAAGTACTTGACGAGCGGCTTGCTGACCAGCGATATTCTGCGCTTCCGAAGCAGCCTTAGCTTCCTGTGCAGCCTTCTGCGCGATGTTACTACTTTTCTCCGGAGTTTTCTTCGAATTGTTTGGATTGTTCGGATTACGCGAACAAGTTGGGTCATCGGCGTAACGAATTTCCCTTTGGTTCTATCAGAAAAAATGCGACTGTCGTTAATTACCTGCGATTACATTAATTACATGCGAGTGCCATTAAGGATCGATCCACCTTTCGGAATAATTTGGAAACGCAATAATTCGTCACAAGTTATACACATAACGTTACTTCTACGTACTGTAATAATTCTCGTAAAAAGAGATTTTTTAAGAATTCTACGTTACTCCTAAATTACACTGTGGTATATGTAGCGAATAAAATTGCGCGAAATAAATTTATCGGAATATGCGACACGAAGGTTTCCGCCGAAGGTTATTAAATGAATTTTCATTAGAATATAGCTGCGCGAAAGAATGGCTGAACCAAGTGTGAGTGTAAGTGACTAATAAAAAGTATCATTAGGCTTACTAAGGCAACTGGAATCTTATGCACCCTTCCACAGTCAAAATATTCGAACGTCAGCAGTACTAAAATATTACGTTTACTTGGTTAGAAAATAACAGCCAGACGTTCTCGTAACAGTACTCACCGATGTAAAGAACGTAAAAGATGTACATTCTGGAAACAAAAAATTTAGGTGAATGCCGGATTGTAATTCGTACAAATCATCATATATATCAGAATATAAAATTATTTATTTCGAATTGGTATGACGTGTGAAAGCACATTGACGAGAGAAACGAATGAAACGCGATTGTATCGAAGTATCGGATTTGCATATCGAAGAAGGATGAATAGTTGTAGCAGTGGATGTAGCGTACCTACGATATATCATCGATATATCATCGGATATTCTTCGGTTCACTTTTTGTATCGTATACCAAATATTATAGAGTTCCAATTATTACAACACAATTATTATCTTCTTCGTGAAAATTACATAGGTAGAAACTTGAAATAAGCCACTTTGGATATTTTAAATTCAATGGTATTGAAATAAATATTCGTCATCAAAGTCGAGTATCTTTTTACATCTGTGTATAGTGGATCGTTTTCGACTAGTAATTTCAAGAAATTTTTCATCCCTCGCATACTTTTTTTGAGCTTTGCTTTGTTCAAAAAATACAAAAATGCCAAAGGAGTTTGTTTCGAATCAAGGTAACATGTAGCAACGAAAACTGGTGGATGATATTGGAGAAACTTGGACAAAATACAATTATATATCAAGTACGGTTAGCCCACCTAACTTTTTATAACGATGTCATAAATAAACTGCTGATATTCGTGCAAATTCATATTTGTATGATCACAATTAGAGACATGGAACCTAATCAGCGACCCTTTTCAGCCATCATCGTAGACACTATTTTTGTATAAACGTATTCCGTGTATTTCTGTGCTTGTCAATCTCTAGCGAGCGCATAAATATCCACAGTTTAATTATCAATGTACGATGCTATTTCTTTCTTCCTTTTCAAGTTGTTGTACGTTATATATTTGGTATTTGGAATTTAGATTAGAACGACTTAAAACGTACGAGTACCATACGATATATAGATACATTACTTATTTTGCAAGAAGCTGATTTCAAAATGAAAAGAAAACGCGGTTTACTACAAATTTGAGTTACGTTATTTCTTTAAAGAAAAGTCATTGTGCACCGTTATTCTCGATATCCTGAACCCCTTCCGTAACTACCGTATTACCATTAGCTGTTGGTACAGGCCTATAAGAGCTACGATAACCAAGTAAGTGGTATCAGTTTATAGTTGTTTCTTCGAGCTGCAACAGCAAGGATTCTGTAAACGTTTGACCGTTTGACCAGTCTTGAATTTTGTGAGTACTAAAAATTTGTTGACAATTTATCATTTATTTAATTACGTTTGTAGTTGTCTAGATAACGAGAGAAAGTTTCTAATAATTTCACTTTTTCGACATTTCGTTCCTTAGGAAGCGTTTCACTCGAACATAAATAGCGTGGGATTAGAATTTGTTAAAAAGCTTCCTTTTCCAAACATTTGCGATACTCTTTCCTTCGATTATTAATTTGTAATTATTATCCTACGCTATTATCCTGCAAATTTCATACATTTTTGAATAATCGTCTTCGACAAGATTTGTATTCGATATAATTGTATTCAAGATGATATTACGGTGGATGCAATAATGGCAAAAAATTAAAAAGTCAAAAAGTTACTCAAAATTAGTAATTAATTAATTTCGTACATAGAATGCATCCGACTTACAGATATTCTGTATTCGCCCTCATTTTCTGTAATCGATGAAATATTCTACACATTTTTATACGTATCCTGCGAATAATTTGTAATCTTTGTCCTCGTGTTAATCAACTTTACCATCTCTCGGAAGAGTAAAATTTGTTTTACACAGTGTACCTTCGTTTATTCATATGCAGAACCATGCCGCGTATCTTCTGAGATTTAGGTCCAATGTAAATTACATCTTATATACCTCACTATGTATATGCATGCACAATTTATATGAAAATAATACTTCATTTAATTATTTTTAAATATAAACAGTTGGAATAAATTTAAAATAAAGGTAAATATTAAAATATTAAAATACTGAGATTTTATAGAAATTTACTCGAGAAATTTTGTAAATCATGCGAATATCAATTCTCAGAAGTCTCTTATGGGAAATTTAAAGGTACAAAAGCGTTCAAAAACAAATTTCTATTTAGGTTTAATTTTTTTTTTTTTTCATCATTTTGACGAAAGCGTGAATTTGCATAAACACATCGCACAAGTGACGAAGATAAAAGTGAGGGATACTGTGCGTAGAAAGTTATAATTAAGCTTCATTTCAAATGCAGCAGAATCAATTAATCGATATCATTGTTGCGTTGTGTTTCAAACACGCACCACCGGTATCCATTCCTTGACACATTTTCGCAATTTTTAAACATTCTTGGTAGAATTATTCTCACGGCCACGGATGAGTTGTATAATAACTTACATTAAGTACACCTTCGGTTCTATTTGAAATCTAATACAAATATTTCCATTTAATTAACACAACCGTTTAATTATCATTATATAAATATTTTCCTATATATTAAAGACCTTTGTTTCTAAAGCTATTAGGTTCATTGACGTTCGGTGATCTTCTCTTTCGATTTATTAACGAAACTTTTCGAAAATGTTCGTCCTGACATTGCTTGCAGTAACTTATTATACTCTTTTATCACATCGCTACTGAAAATTTGTAATTTTACTCGTCGATTACATATTTATCAACGATGATAACGTATGGTTTAAAATCTTTTTACTAATTCGTTTAAAAATAATTTCATCCGCACAAACATTATCTCTTTTTTATTACATTTGATACATTGTTGCGGGCGTTTAATAAATATCACAACTTTCTTACTATTTAGAATCATCTAGAATGAACAATTTGAGTATTTTCGCTGCAAATGTCTAAATGTACTCATAGTGCATTTTTTCAGCTTGAACGAACGTCATTCAAAGTTCTTACGATCGCATACAGATAAGGTCTGCTTCCCATTGATTTAATTATGCACTTATGCGCATACATACGTACACGCAGTGCTTTTTAGAGCGTAACGGAACTAGATATTCAATTTTGAACCGCCGTGACTTGCAACAGAGTTGCACCAAAAAAAAAAAAAAAAAAAAAAAATGGGACGTACGTCATGAATAATTAACGTTAATCCGAAATATCGTAAAAGGATTTCATTGATACATCGTAGAGATTGAATCTACGCTGATCGTAATTAAAATGTAGCGGACATAAGTTGTGCACGTTACTCTTTAAATACATTCTGCTATCGAATGAAATTTTCCTCCGATACGATTAGTATGCTTAAATAGGTCGGCTTAAATGAAATAGAAACTATTAAATAATAAATAGCAAATTAAAATATTAACGAATTAACGAACATGTGTAAATAAATCGTTTCTGGTTTACCTTATCCGTTTCAGTTTGCACAATGAAAAGATCGTGAAGCTAATATGATTACTTTTCGATAAACAGGCCGCAGTTCGTGCTTGCTTCTAAAATTACGCGCTTCTGGAACAAGTTGTTTTGGCGTATTCGTCGTAGTTAACATTAATTAATTAACACGTAATTAACGCTATTAAAAATTACAAATTGCAATTAATAACAATCTCTCTAACCGAGTTGTTATATCTGCTTCTGTGGAAACGAATTTATCCAAATTTAATTTATTTCTATTTTTTATTTGAGCTCTCAGATAACGAACGTCCCTCTGGTTAAATAATTATTTCAATGAAAATTTATTCAATAACGCCCTACATCAAAGACTAGGCGATATCGGAACAATCATTCGAATAAAATATGTATTCCATTTATTTGTTTTATTATCTTATACTAAATGATGTTATTTAAGTAAAGATGTATTTGGAACATAAGTTACCGTGGTATTTGTTATTTTATTTGAAATTTAGATATTTATTGTTTGACTTTACCAGGAAAATAATTTTCCTCCCATCGTCGCATAGAACTTCTATTTCAAAACTGCAAACGATATAACGTACCATCGATGATATTTACTTCTACTGTACTCTTTATATTCGGATGCTCTATATTTTATTTCTATTATTCTTCGTATTTTGAGTTTTATTCCATTTGAATCCAATAGATGTTACGCGACTGGCATAGTGCAGAACGTGTTAAACGTGGTTGATTTTCTTAACAAACGCTCCTCTTCCATCATCGGGTGCATTTCAACCATAATTTCCTCTTACTATTCTTACCAATGACTATGCAAGTCAATTATTCGATGGGATGTTTGAATTTCAGATTGTACTGAGAGCGAATAATTTACAATAATTATATTATTACCATTATTGCATATTATTATTATATACATTGTAATAATCTACCTATTGTAACTTAATTACTCTTGGTACATAGTTATATTCTTACTCTTTACTGATACTGGTTTTATTGCATGGCAATAGAATAATTATTAATAAAAGTATCAAACGTATGATATTTACGATGCAGAATATTTGTGTGAAACTGGATTTATAAGACCCATGGAAATATTATTGACCCAGCAAAAAAGTTACCCTGCATTATACACTATCACCGCGGCAAAGCCGTGCTACCAATCTTCTATGACTAATACACGCTAAAATGTGAAAGGCACAAAGGTTTCCAGTGGGAGTGTCCAAAAAAAGGTACATACGCAAGTGTAACAGCTTTGAACCCGAGACAAATGCACTAGTTTAACCAGCGAAACTCACTGGCATAGTAGCATTATTTCTTTAGGGGAAATTAGTTATATTTGTTGTTATTCTCGCGAATAATTTCAACTGCATGTCGATGAAATTGTAAGAATTATTTTTCGATTAAATATATCTCTTACCGTGTTGCGTTTTCTGATATGTAAATTGCCTTTTTAATTTTACAAAATCCCTCGGCTATGTCGCATAAAGAAACTAATTAAAAGTGCGAAGGGTAAATACAAAACATAAATCTTTCTAAATATCGATGAAACACTTTGCTACATTTTTTTAAACCATTAAAACAAAATACTTCTGCGTCAAAGTTTAAGAGGGTAAATAATATTCTACGAAGGGACACTTAAGCTTTATAGGGAGTGTGTTGTTAATCGAATAGTTACTTTGTTAGTACTTCGTATTTTGTAGTATCGTTGATGCCTCAACGTGTTTTTTATCGTGATCTACACGCAATATTCTATTGTCGTCAAATTCAGAGATCGGAGAATTGTCGCGAGAATTTCCCACCGTTATATTCAATTAATCATACTTTTATATCTAAATCAATGCACGTAATATCAACGTAACGAATGAGCGAGGAAAATAATAGAGTAAAATATTTATCTTTTATTATGCAAAATTGTCGAATAATATTTATCGCTTTCACCATAATCGTTAACGATAGACAACTTTTATCACTGTCGATTTGTCATTTTCGAAATTATACATTTTGATTTTATTATATATAGCAATATGTATTATGTTTATGAAAGGAAATAAAATTTTCTTCTTACAGATTAAACCTACGAGAAAGGAGATAATTTCTAACCAAGAATGAAGACACTCCTGCTGTTATTCGCGTGTATTTGTTTGGCAGAATGTGGTGCAGGAAGAAAGCACACTCGTGAGCAACAAGCTCAAGGTTACGAATACGAATATGCTCAGGAATCTGCGCTATCTGGCCCCCTAGTAGCTGCAGGTCCACACGCTCATGGTCGCGGACTGCCTCATCCCGGGTTCAGCGTTGGTGGTCCTTTGGCTAATATCGCGAAAGGCGCGGCAGAACAAGCTCACACGCAGTTAAATAATCAACATTCCGCGGCCGGACAAGCCGCGTTCGTGGCGAAAAATACATTAGCGCAAGCTGCTTCTCAGTCAGCGGCTACCGCGGCTGCGGCACTCGCTGGCAAACAGATCGTGGTCCAAGGGCTGGAGCAACAATCGAGAGATGCCCACGTAGCGGTAGACGGGGAGAACCTGCAACTGCAACAAGCGGAACGTGCCGCAAACGCAGCAAGAACCACCGCTAAACAAGCGATGCAGCAGTTGCAAGTGGTTACAGCGGCCTTAAACGCGGCACAGGCGACGGCTGACCGCGCAGCGCAAGCTGCCGCGGAATCAGCGGCCGAGTTGGCGGCGCAAACCACCATGCTTGGTCAGGCGAAGGCAAGAGCGGAGTCGGTGGACGAGCAACTCACTGCTGCTCGCCTCGATTACGAAACTACTCAAGCGGCCGCTGAGAAAGCTGCGAGCGCAGCCGCAGCCGCGCAGAATAACGCTGCCGCCGCCGCTGCACACGTTGCCGATGCTGCCGCTGGTTCCGCGCTTTTGGCTCACCAGCCGATCAATCCCTCTCCGCTCCCGAAACTTCCTCCACCTCGCCACGGTGCTCTCGGAGAACCTGCCGTTCTCGACGCAGGTCTTCACGAACCCGGTGCCCTTCTCGCACCTGGCGCGCTCCACCAAGCTGACGCTCTCCGTTCACCTGCCGCGCTTCACCAAGCGGAAGCTCTCCGTCTCTCCTCCGGACTTCACGAAGCTGCCGCGCTCCAGGAAGCCGCTCTTCGCGCGTCCAGCCTGCTTCACGAAGCTGGTCCAGCACTTCAATCTCCAGGCGGTCTTCATCGTTCAGAGTTGCTTAGCCTAGCCAATGCTTTACCTACCGATAGTTACGATATTAAAGGTTATCGATACTAGATTCCTTCGGATTGGACATTTTAGACGAATCTAGTACTTGTTACCGTCTTCTTTCAGGAATAACGAAATATTATGTTCCATGTGTCAGACTGTGAAATAAAATATTGTTGAAATGACAAATATCTTCTGCCTGACCTCTTCATCTTTGTCCTGTTAAATCTCTAACTAATTGATTACCTTTCAGCTGCTTCCCCGCCCCCCTCCCCGAAATAGTACGAAAATATAAATGTTAACAAACTTTTCAAAATAAAACACGACATAGATTTAAGAATATTGGGCAATAACAATCTCCGTTACTTTATTTCCAAATCTAGAGATGTATAAAACAAGAAATAAAGAATTAACGTAAACTAAACTTTTACTTTCCATACTTTTCCTCTTTCGCGTCCCTTTTTGATTCATTATTATAATTTATCTCAAAAACCATAAAAATAAACATTTTTCCTATATTTCGCATAATTTTATTTTTCGACAACTGCAGAATTTTTTCTATAAAAAATAATCCGTAAAAAGTGTGTAAAAATTACTTGTAAACGTTTAACACAAATACGTCATTATTGTTGGTATTCTTAACGATGCAGTCACTTTAGTGGCTCGATAGTCAAATGTACACCACCCTTTGGTATTAATATAAGAGATCCCGGTTCATAATCCAAAGTAGTTGGTGTTTCTGGTGCGAGTGTCATTTTATTTTTTAACAAAGCATTTATTACAGCAACCTTTGTTTGTATAAGGCCAAATCTTAATCCTAAAATGTAGAAACAACGTGTTTAATACCATGATTCACCAAAAACAAAGTGATTCATTATGATCAAAATTTTTTAATTTATTACTGATTAAAAATATCATTGTCAAGTTACGTTTTAATTTGACGAGAGAGAACTTTCTATCCTTATCATAAATTGAGTAGGTATATTTACGTAAGAAAATACTTTGAAAAATATATTTACCAATACATATTCTTGGTCCTTCGCCAAATGGTAAATACGCATAAGGATGTCTAGTTTTTATATTTTCTTCGCTGAATCGTTCTGGATCAAATTTATCCGGGTTTGGGTATATATTGGCATCTCGATGAATACCAAAAACGGGTATTGTCACAGCAATTCCTTTAGGTATGACAAATTTTGTTCCCTCCATTGTTGTTTCGTTTGTGCAAATACGGTTTAGGACAGTAACCGGAGGATATTTCCGTAATGTTTCTGAAACGAATCGATAAAAATATAAAATTAATTAATTTTCAAAATATGCTGCTTTCTATAATTAGTTGATAGATAAAGGTTTTCAATCAATTTTCTATCGAGATTCTACGTTTTTTATTATATTCTCAATAACAAAGATTCGCATAAAAGTTCATAGTCCAAGAGACGTTTTAATGTTTTAAATTTAATGTTGCACGATTGTTGCTAATCGTTATAGTGCAGCCACATACATACCAGAGATCACTTTATGGAGATAAGTCATTTCGTTCACAGCATCGTATGTCAGATCACCACCATGCTTCTCCAGGTGTGTTTGAATTTCTTCGCGTACTTTATTCTGTATATCTTGATGCATCGCTAATTCGTACAGGCAGAATGTTACTGTGGTCGAAGATGTTTCAAAACCAGCCAAGTAGAAGACGAAAGCTTGTGCAGCAGCCTCCGTCATTGTCAATTTATTTTCTATTTGTACCACGACAAAATAATAAATTTGTATTATCGTTGTCCTTAATATCGAAATATTTATCAATACGAAAAATTATTTAAACGAAAGGATAATTACTTGCAAGAGTTGCCGCTTCCGAGTTATCGTCTGCTTCCACATATCCATTTCTCATTAACTGCATCAATAGATTCAAAAAATCTTTTCGTTCGATGTTATTCGATTCTCTATATTCCACAGTTTCTTTAAACACATTTATAAAAAAGTTCGTAACATCTTTGTCGGTATATGGTATGGAAAAGAAATCAAACACCTGCGGGGCCCATACGATAAGAGCATTCCAAAGAGGCTTCGGATCAAATATCTTCTTTCCCCAATAGCGAAATTCGTTGTCCGGATTCTCCAAGCTATCGCACGTTATTCCAAATGCTGCTGACATGATAATGTCGACGGCATATCTAAAAAAGCAAGTGTTGATTTCCAAGGATGCGTTTATGTTCAGGAATACAAGTGCTCTATTATCAAGTCTATTTGTTGTCAAACCATCGATCGATATATGATACGCGAGAAACACATACCTTGAAAATACGTCTTTTACGTCGATCGTCGATCTTGTCTGTGCCTTTTCTTCCAAATATGTTGCTAAGGTATTTCCAATGTCTTTCATAATCGGAAACATCTGTTTAAGTTTCCCCGCAGTAAAAGTTGGTGTCAATTTTACTCTCAAATTCCTCCACTTTTTTCCAGGTAATTGAAATAGATGTCCGGACAGCGGGTCCGTTTTTTCGTTACAAAAAAATCCACGATCGTGGAAATTCGTAAACTGTTTTGCCAGTACGTCTCGAGTTAAATCAAGATCGTTTATAATCAAAAATGGTTTGTGAAGCATATATATACCAACAAGAGGATGCTGTTTATATCGATGATAAATATCTCCAAAAAACTCGGCTACGAAATAAAACCTTAATGATAGACACATACACGTAGCTACTTGTAAATTATGAATAATGCGCGTGTGTTTAACATCTTTTCACATCTCCTTCAAAATGAGACTAACAAATCGTATTAACTATACAAACTGGGAAACAATCACTGAAAATATCGTGTTCTAGTCGATTGTTACCAAATTGGGCTCGATTATATTAAAGTTTACAGACATTGGCTATCCAGAGTCGTTAAATATGCTCTTGATACTCTGCTGGATCAACAACGACTTTTCTTTACCAACAATCTTATTATGTCTATGTGAAAGATGAAGATGAGATGCCGCCACGGTGCATTTCTCAAAAGCCGATAATTTTTAGAAGGTGCAGGCATTGGAGTCGTGTTAACTTTTCGACCACCATATGCTTTGACAAGCATATATCCTGAATTGCCGCGTATAGCAATAGATATTGTATCTAACATATCGATAATGGTTTAGTATTATTCAAGCACGTAATGTAAAAACACTTTCATAACATTTTGTTTATAGCATACATTGTCTTTTTTACTGTTTCATTTAACAGTAGTTGACATTTTTATAGGATACCGCATGAAATATGTCTGTGATATGTATATGATCTTTCTTCGATTATTGACCGATCCAAGTCAACTAATATGCAGCTTTTGTACAATTTAATTGTACGAAATCAAAAGAATTAATTGTAAAATTAATCGATTACGATACTAATACGATACAATTTTCACAGTGATTGCTTCTTTAACGATTTTTATTCCAATACGATTTGATATTAATAAAATTCCAGTAAACAACTGTATGCAACTGATAACAACTTTTAAATAAAATGACTTTTTAATTTAAAGTTTAATACCAGCATTTTTCTCAATTTGCTGAGTCGAATTTTAGAGTAAAATGATTGACATTAGTTTTATATTTATTCACAGTGATCTTACCTTGTGATCGTTTGCCAATTACAATTGGCATTATATTACCAGTAGGGAAGGTAGGTTCGACATAAAATACTCCTCTTTTCTGCCAAAATTTAAAGATATGTAGTTTGTAATAGATGTACCATCCGGCAATTACAACGCTTGAAATAGCCAAAATATCTGATATTAACCACGTAGCTAATAACATTGTGCTTGATTGTCTGTAACGCAAATGCAAACATTAAGTTCAACAAAATCCGAATTTCTTTCGTCAGTGTATTATTTATATTCTATCGTGTTTAGAAGATCTAACAAATTCTTTCGTTTGCTTTAATATGTTGAAATATATTTATTATATATATAATATTATAACGCGATTTAATTCTAATTAAACAATGATTCTATCTGTACAGCTACGAAATAGAACATTTGAACATTTCCTAAGTGCATGATTTTACATTGTTTATGTTCTCCTTTAAAAATTATTTATTCTCATACTTAGACGACATTAAATCGTTTAAATAAACAGACAGATACATTCTTCAAATTTTTGTTATAATTAGAGCTCGTCAATTTATCATAATTCATACGCGATAACACTACAAGAACTTTTATTTTTCTATTTTTCATTCTAGTAGAACATGAATATATCAAGCCTAAAGAAATGTAGCAAACACAAAATTATTTTATAATTTTTAATTAAACAATCTTTCATACAAAGTTATAAATAGTAATTACTATCTTATAAATAACAATACATAATAAAAAGAATACTCAAAAAAATTCCCAATAAATTCTTTCCAACCTTGTACGTTACTTTCAAGGAAGAATCACACTTTATGACAAATAATGATATAAAACAATTTCTACGTTCGTATCGTTGAACGCCTTACTTTACTCTACCTAGGTGTACGAACTTGTATTAAAAAGGAAGCTGTGTTTCATGTTATATAGAACTTCTAAAGTAATAGTTAACATAAATACATGTTGCACGTATTATATAAGAAATAGAATGTAACGTATCATACATATGATTCAACAATTCTCATCAATTTCTGGTAATTATCTCGATGATGTCACAAACCTAATGCCCCTAATCATATTTTCTAAAATTACGCTTTCCCTTAACAATTTTCACAATCGATGTTTATATAGTAGCAATAATGGTAATTTTGTATGAATTTCTAATATGACTTTACATTTTGTTTCATAGACAATTACAATTACGAGAGTTAGTTAGACTTAAACTTAATTAACTATTTCCATTGATTGCTATATATACTTAGTAAAATATAGAACGGCAATTTTCAAATTTGAACAAAGAAGCACGGGCAAGACTCATAAAATGAATACACGTTAAAGAGATGTTTCAACTAAATCCTGACATCGTGACATCCATGACAATAAGTTAGTAGTAAGACATGCTTTAAGTCGTCCAGTTACAATTGCATAGAGTCATTATTTACATATTAGTTATACATCAGCTGATTTACTTATAATACATGTGTGTATAACGCATGTATGTACATATATAATTAAATTTAAATACGGATATGTCTAATGTAGAATAAAATTAGTCTTTTATATGAAACAGTTGTAATTATCAACGTTATAAATATTTAACCAAACGCTCGATAATTTATCAACAATGATACGAATCTCTTGTAATTGCAACGAAAAATGATGTGTCATGGCTAAGACGTACGTAAATAATTATAAGTTGGACACATGGTCTGAAAAAAACACTTTCGTAAAAAATTAGAACCGTCCGGAAACGATTGGAACGGGTAAACAAGAGAGTCGTAAAATTGCAATTCACTGTATCATCTCATAAAATCAGTTTAGGAACGATAATAAAGCGTTGTGTTACTATATATTTTTGGAAAATTATTTACGCGAAATTATTTACGCTTAATGTATTATACGGAAGCCGTACGCGAAACGTTTCATTATTACTTAAATCCTATTAATATATTATTACTGTTACATTCGCTCAAAATTGTGTACGTACATACAGCGACGGACAAAAGAAATTTGATAAGATTAAAAAAGCAACATGAATTTACAAAATTGATTTATCTATACATACATGTACTGTATGTATAGATAATGTATGTAATGATATGATGTATCATAATGTTACTGTATGTACGTAAATAATAATCCTTGCACTAATTCTTACACTAAAGTTTGAATTTACATAAAAAAATATATTCGAGTTTGCTGTTGATTTTCCTGAATGGATATGTATGGCGTTTGAATTTTCGGATATTACCAGTATACCATCTAGACTGGTTGCCTAGATCGTAGTTTATTAATAATAACATTCTGTATCTCGCCTCTTACTTCCAATTTTTCGATTGGAGATAACGATTCCATAAAAGGAAGTAAACTTTTAAAAAACTGAAGATCTGAGTTTTCTTCGCTTTTGTTGTTTATGTCTTTTTTCAATAACTCTAGCCGCTGTTCCTCTAGCTTTAAAAATTCGATATCTACGTCCCTCCGCTGCTTTTTGTATTTGTATTTAGATTTTTGTGAACATTTTGAATTTGAGTGAAATCCTGGATCCGAAAATTGGATGGGTGTGGAAGTGGAGTATTCCTGCGTACAATTCGAAGTACTTGCAAAATCACTCGTATCCTTGACGTTATCATTGGAAACTTCATCAGGTTGTTCCTCGATATTATCATCGCTAATGAACGAATTATCTGGCAGATTACTCGCACCGCGAGTATGAGCTACATAATCCTTGATGAATCCCATCATTTCGAAATAGGGCCATTTGATCTTACATGGGGTCGTTGCTTTCGAGTCAGATTTCAAAGGAGGAAGCTTCTGTATGTTTTTCCTATAGCTGTCTTTTAAATTCTTCCATTTCAGTTTTGCAACAACTCCTGAAAGCACAAAAATTCGCATTTACTTTTCAAACATCGTATTACATATTTATTATCGTTTGCCAATTTCATTATGCCGCATAAATCAATCAACTGTATGCACGATCGTATTGAAAACATGCAGTGTCATATGAGACAAATTTATGTATTTGACCTTGCGGTGACTTTGAAATCTTCCGTGTTAGATATTACCTAAAAGTGACTATTTTGGAAATTATTTTTAAAACGGATTGACTATTTTCAAAACATCAAAAAACTGCGATCTTGTGCTTCGGCAATGCCATACTAGTAGTAGTATTTATGGAAAATGTCTTTATGTGTGCTTGTGATGTACATTTAAAAAATGGTATTAATAACTTTTAGAATCGGTGAAAATTTCCCAACTGTATCGAGTACATTGATGGAAAACGTTGTAAATCAGATGTCCGCCAAACTCCGGTTCTTATTATTTCAATTATTTGCGCTATCATTCTATTATACCGCAAGGTGTCAACAAAAAATTTATAACGATCGAAGTTGGTAGCAGGAATAAGCAAAGATGGAAGCATTTTTATCACGTCTCAACTCTCTTCCGTATTTCGGAATAAGAAAAACTTAATGCTTCATCCCTTCAAGCTTTCTAACATCGTTCTTCTAAATTTTAACCGGAAATTGAGCGTATTCCGTAAAAAATAAAACCTCCTGCGACCATATCCACGAAGAGCATTGACTTCGCAAAGAGAAAACTTTAATAAACCACTCTCGACAGCAAGAAAATGAATTGAACGTGCATTCGGTATTCTCTATAGTAAATCGCGTCTTTTGGTTAAAGATATAGAAACTTTATTACATAAAGCAATCATTTTTATCAAATGTGTTTGTATATTACACAATTTTATCCAAGAGAGACAGAGATAGTGATTTAGACTACATTCGAGTGACAACGAAGTTAAATGATGGAAATGGTGATGATAATCCTGTACCGGATAATGACAGATGCAGTAATAAATACAGACTAGCAACTTAAAATAAAAAAACTATGCGCACATCTATTTGAATGGAATCGATAGGTGCTAGTAGCTATCGGAACGTTGTAGTATAAGATATAATTTTCAATCTTTTTTCCTTCGTCTTCTCTACTTCATATTTCTTTACTCTATATGTATTAATTAAGATATCTTATAGGAATTCTTATGTGAGTTTCACAATTATTTGTCTTCAGTAGAACATTTAATTTAGAAAATATCCCTATTCTCTTTATATACCCAATTCGATATATGTATACGAATGAAAGAAAAACTATAAATATTATAATTTATGTTAGTACAGTTGATATCTTTGTACGTGCCTTTTTCCAAAGCTGCTCAAAAAAGCTCACGCCTTTTGTACATCATCATCAATCATCTATTACCTAGAAAACGAGTCCAGTAAACGCCATCTGCACTTAGACTCGATTACTGTTAGAACCCTTGACCTCGATCGTAAGGAAAGTGGCGAGTGGCAGAAACGGTCAAAGGAGTGACGACAAGACGGCAGAAAATAAATCAAACTCATAGACAGACTTATGTATGATCGCACTGAAATAATTCGTTATATGAAATAAGTCATACACGGCTTAACGTGGCGACGCACTGCCGCTCATTCGTTGTATTGCTTATTTCCATATGGCTCGGTGTAGACATTTTATCGGTTTAACATTTTATCGTACGACACCGTTGCGGTGTAGTTGAAAGAACAGAGAAATAAAGTTCTTCTGTCTCACGAAAGAAGAATACATACACAGGTATTTTCTTGTTGTTCCAACCTGTCCCGCCGCTGCGGCGATTTGCCGCAAACGGCTCGTCTGAAGTCGGTCTTAGTAGTAGTAACAGTAACAAATGTATAAAACAACTAAAAATGTATATTCTGTATTATTCACTTTGCATTGAATAGCAAGTCAGAAGACTCGCATATGCAGTCATAAACGAGATTTTCGTAGAAATCATTTATTTAGGTTCGTAAAGTATGATATAAAGATAAACAGATCAATGGCTAGTCGGTGTAAACAGATCGCCAAGCGGCAACCGGAACGGTGAACGTTTGGTTATATTTGTGAATGCATCACAGATTCACACATATGGACAGAAGTCAATTCGCTAGTACTGGCAGTTTTCTATGAATATCTAGAAAACTAAATGAGTGCGACATTTTCGTACAAGGAAAAAGTTATTCAAAATGTCGATTTTGACAATATATTTAAAAATCATCAAAATCGGTTAAGAAATTATTAATCTAAAAGTGTATCTATTAATAATTATGTTGCTAATTTAATTATGTAACAATATAAGAATAGAATAAACATTTTACCTGTACAATTACACTGCTTTCCTACTTCTTCCCATATCATGTCTGTGATAGACTTATTTTTATAATCTTTATGATTATCTTGCCATAAAATCGGCCTACATTGCACTTCAGTTATTAAACATTCGATATCAAAATAATTTTTCGTACTCATTATTACTACTTATTTGATGTTTGGAGAGCTACTAAAATAACAAACATAATAGTGGAGAACAGATCGACAAAAATTGGTCCCCTCTCTACCGCTCACTGTTACCGCGTTGTCGCTCATCGTTAGTTGCTGCGTATGGCCTATGTCACATAAATCTGTGGCGGCCTCTCAACCAACTTCGCAGATTGCCCGCAACGACGCCACTTCACAGTACACTGCACGGATTTATAACAACAGTCGATATCTAAAATCTAATACTCTCTCACTACGCGAAACAGCAGAAATCTGCTAAATTACCAGCATAGGAAACACTGCATAACTCCAAATTGTCATGTTTAATTTTAATTTAATCGGAAAAATCTCATAAATATGATACAAAATTTCTCACACAAAAAATGTTGCAATTTAAGAAATTATACTATTGTATTACAAACTATCAAGCTGCCAAATCTCATCAAAAAGAAATTTCAATAGAGATGACCATTCACGTGCTACAAATCCCAACAATTACAATAATCTGCCAAATGTATCCCCAGACAAATTGCAAAGGAAAGATCTCTTTTCTTATTTCTTTTTGCTCTTGACATTTCTTCTCCCTTCTACTACTACTTCTACTAAGCCCAGGTATCTACGTTTTCAATTCATACATTTTGTTCGTTGTAATTTATCGAAATATATTGAAATATTAAATCACGCGTATTACATTCTGATATTATTTCTTTATTTGAAAGACAATATGGTCACTATTGAAAATATATTTTCCAGAAATTTGTCGATTTGTAACCATACACGCTCGATGTTATCGACTGTTTTTTTTTTTTTTTTTTTTTTTTTAACGCTAAGGATAAGAAAATATGTTCCAACGAAAAATAAAATTGTTTTTCTTTTCCTCTCTAATTTATAATTTTTATAGACGTTTATTTAACTGTTACCTTATTAATAAACATCTTTTCGTACTTAATACCAACGGGGTTCCCAAATTCTGTCGACTAATTGGAAGTATTAAATTATAGTCCACGATCATATAAATTTATGTGATCGCGCTATAATCGAATACATATGTAGGTATTTCATTCGAAACCGCATAATTTCAAATACGTCGGTAACAATGGTTGATTCGAATCAACTGTTGTTCAAAACAATTCAAACTAAGTTGGTTTAGTATGTTCATCCACCATTATAGAAAAGTAATTTTTTATCCACATTTGTTAAAAATGTTTTAAATATAAAATATTAAACTTAGTTATAAAATATAATAATAAAAATGACATTTACATGTTTTAGAAAGAATTATTTTCCTCTACTCAGTAGGTCTTTTTCATTCTCTTTCTTTTTTTCTAAAGTCTTTTTTTTAAATTAATACTTTTAACTTTAACCACTTTTAACCACTTTACCTACTCGATTTTGGAAAAAATAGCAACTTTTCAACTCTAGAGATGTTTTTGCTTTGTTTATGCAATGTTTGTGCTTTGATAGTAGACAGTAGCAGCTATCGAATTGCTATTAAGATGAGAAAATTTCGTGGACTCTCCCGAATAAAATGTCACGTACCTTAATTATTATAAAAACAATACTGTCTTTTTTGTTAACTAAGAAGTCAATATTTAAAATATAGAATTGTAATTTTCAAATTTGATTTTAAGCGAACGAGCATGCGTAAGTTCATAAAATAAATAAAGGTTAGAGACGATGTTTCGGTTGAATCATGACACGAAGTTAGTGACAGCCTCTAGGTTCTACAATTCCAACGACATTAATGTATGAATTATTTAGATTAAATGTGTTATTTATATATTATATTATTTATTTATAATGCATGTCGTTATCATATATAGTTAATATTAATTTTACTTAATATTAATAGAAAGATTAATATTAATAGAATAAAGTTAGTCCCTTATATAAAACAGTTGTAATTGTTAACTTTATATATATTTAACATAATTTATTAATATTACGATTCGATCCTCTTGAAACTATGCGAATTTAAAAATTATTATTAAACAAAATCTATTCAGTTTATTATAACCAAGTTTCTTATCATAGAGTCGTGTAGTATGAGATCAATAAGTTGGAAGGTTTCGTGACGAAACTTTCGTCAGAGTATGAGATCGGGTTGATTCAGAAAGTTTTTAATCTCGTGGTTGTAGGTGTTGTTAATCAGTGTGCTATCAAAATATATTGTTTTGTGCGTAGGTAACATTGCGTCTATAACGAAATAATGAAATGCATAATATCTTGAAAAATTCATGAATTAATGAATAAGGAAATATATGCTCCTGTTCATATTACATTAGTGAAAATGTCACATATATATGAGTGATTGGAGTATCTTACTAATTTAATACTTTAATAACTTCGAAGAAATAAAAATTGATTCATATATTTTGCAAGAGAGAGAGAGTAACTGATTTCTCAATTTCCATAATTTCGACGAAAGATGATGTGTCATAGCCGAAACGTTCGTAAATCATTATAAGTTGGAAATACTGTAAAGATCATTGAAAAAATAGTTCAATAAAAAATGAGTTCCGTCTGGAAACGATTACAACGGGTAAACAAGAGAGCCGCGAAATTTCAATTTACCGTGTCATATCATGAAGTCAGTTTAGAAACGACAACAAAATGGTGAGTGATATATATGTATTTTTTCAACATTATTAACACGAATCAATATTTATCGTAAGTGATTCTTTTTTGTGCTTAATATATCGTAAAGAACACGTACACGAAACATTTCATTATTACATAAAATGCTATTAATATATTATTATTCAAAACTTTGTATATACATGTATTCACAAATCTATTTGAAAAGGAATTATTACACTAAATTAGAACATTGCAGAAAAAGAATAACATTCTGTCATTTCACACAAGCATATGTGCTTACACAATATAACTGGTTTAATATATTAAATATCCATTATAAATAAATAAATACTTATGACTCTGTGACAATATTTATAGTAAACAACAATATGAAAGAATAATTGATAAAATATAACTCTTATTATTAATTATAGCTTTACCTCTATAGCATATTTATGTATATAACATATTTTAGCTGTTTTGTATATAAGATATGTGATGCATACAAATATTATTAGAAACTATTTTATATTACATAAACATACATAAATAAGCCAGAAACTATATTCTAACATTATATAGGAAGCCAAACAAACTAAGTGTTGTATGGACCAGACGTAGTAGAAGAGTTAGTTCAGAACCACTAGATTGGGAACCTAGCTTAAGTGACCCACTAAAAGGTGTTATTAGTTGGGCAGTTCCTGATAATCATACAGTTTCCGTAACTTTGTTTAAAGATCCAAGGACCCATGAATTGGAAGATAAAGATTGGACATTTGTCATCGAAGATGTAAGAAAGAATAGATACAGATATTTGCAAATATTATTATGTTAAATATGGATTAATACATTAATATAATACAACTAGGTTTCTTCTACTGGTAAAAGACGACACGTAGCTGCGACAAATATAAATATGAAAAAATATGCGACATTAGAATCTAGTCAACAACAGCTTAAATTGGATTTGAAGCCAACATCAAAAAAGATTGTTAGTGCTGCACTAGAATGTACTTTATCTTGTGTTTTCTTAAGAGAAGGAAAAGCAACGTAAGAAAATGTTTTTTAAGCTTTGATTTATAGTTAATTAAGTTTAATATTCATTATAATTTTCAATCAGGGATGAAGATATGCAGAGTATGGCTAGTTTGATGTCAGTTAATAACAATAGCGATATTGCACCTTTAGATGATTTTGATAATGAAGATATACCAGAAGATGTTGAAGAAGTATCTGGAAAAAACATTGATGAAATTTTAGATATCTCTGCTCAGCTTGACTTAATGACAAGTAGTCTTACTGAAAGTGAATTACCTAGTACTCCAATAAGTGGTATGAATTAAATATTAAATACTTGTTTTGTGCAGAGAAAAGATGACTAGTCAAAGGAATGAGAGTTTGATCGGTTGTTTCTGATAGACCCAATTTTATGAATAAGCTCTCATATTGGGTGAAAATGTTACTTATACAAATAAAACAATATAACAACGCTTGACAGTGAATGATAGAGAGCAGTATCTCTTTTATCCTTGTACCATTCTCCTAGTAATCTTTTCAACTTTGCACAATGTACACAATGTATCATTAATTCATATCTTAATCATAATGCACATTTTGCAGTGGCAAGTTTATCAAAAGATGATACTACTCCTGTAAATGATAGTGATCACATCATGCGTGATGTTAGTCTATCAGGTATTGGTGATTCTTTCAAAGAAAAATCACCCTTAAAGGATACTATTACTGTTGAAAACAAGTATGTTAATATTTGATCAGGAAAATTAAGATTCATTGTCCCACAATTTAATATTTTTAATAAATGTTTCATTACTATTGCAGTAAAAATATTGAACATAGTGCGCTAGTAAGATTGCCATTACAACCACTAGAACTAAAAAAGAATGATGCCAATATTCCTAGATTAAAAGAAATTACTCCGGGTCAGGATTTATTGGAATGGTGCAAAGAAGTAACTAAAGATTATACTGGTGTAAAAGTTACCAATCTTACAACATCTTGGAGGAATGGAATGGCATTTTGTTCAATAATACACCATTTCAGACCAGATCTTATGTATGTATTAGAAAACGCATCTTGAAATATCTTAATAATATTAAATATAATAATACAAAAATATAAAATAGCTTAATAATATTAAAGATCAATAGAATGATTTTTTACAAATGAATAGCTTAAAATTACATTTTATTGTAAATTATTTATTTTTAATTCTAATAAAAATAATACTACACTATTTTGTGATAAGTATTTTAATAATAATTTTCAGAGACATCGATTCACTATTACCACATGATGTAAAGGGTAACTGTAAGAAAGCATTTGATGCTGGAGAAGCTCTTGGTATACCTAGAGTAATAGAACCAGCAGATATGGATATACTAACTGTACCTGATAAATTAGCTGTAATGACTTACTTGTATCAATTGAGAGCACATTTTACTGGTCATGAATTAGAGGTATTTAACAAATTTCATTGATGTCTTACTGTTCTGTATCTATAATTAACTTTTTTAATTATATTATCCATAAATCCAAAGGAGTAGTTGTTTATATATATCTAATTTGATTTTAATATGAAACAATCTGTCAGGAAAAGATATGATCAATTGTACTAAACAAAAATTTAAATCCCTTTTTACAGGAATTTAATTTGAGCCTTTTACTGTCTTTTTAAGAATGTCCATTTGAATTTAATTCTGCACTCGATATCTCTTATAATATTTTTCTTTCTTCTTTTTTTACAGAATTAAATTACCATCTTTGTTATTACTTGTTTTTTTATTTATTTTGTTGTCCATTTTATAGAAAAATTACATAAAATCAAATTTATTCATTCTGAATAAAATAACAACATTCAATTGTGTAAATACTCTTTAATGTACTGAATCACAAAGAGCTCTCTTCAACTCTGTCTCCAATGCATACATTAATCTTGATCTTTCATTTTGTATTTAAAATTACTTTTTTATTGAGCAAATATAAAGTTAGCAAATGTAATGTTACTCTATCATGATTCTTTATATAATTACACTTATAAATTTATAAAATAAAAAACATTTTCACACACGCACACACACACACACATATGTATATATTTATTTATTATGTTAATTTCTATATTTCATATAATTTATTAAATATCTAGAAAGTGACATGCTCTATATAAAGCTATTGTACACTTCTTTAGAAAAAAAGTTATTTCATATTTTCAGGTACATCAGATAGGTAAAACTACAGATGAATCATCTTACATGATTGGAAGATTTAATACAGACAATAAGTCAGATGTAAGCGTGCAACTGTTTGGTCAGGAAATAATTAATTTACGTAAAAAAGATCAAATGGAACATAAAAATAATAAAACTGATAGCAACAGACGGTATGTTTTTATTATACTATTAATATTTTTAATTTTTTTGAAATATTAGAAAAGACAATAAAGATACAACATTTTTCTCTAGATCAAATCCATTTGATAATAAGAAAGAGGACATTAATATTGATTCTTTAAAAAATAAGTTGCATCTAAGTTTGAATATGGAAAATCAAGATCATGATCAATGCAATAAGGATAAATCACCATCAAGTGTTAAGGATGTTAAAGATATTATACTAGCTAGTTCAAAAAGTATTCTGGAGAAAGTATTATCACCAACTAAAGAAAAGTACTCATCTAGAGAAAAGGTATATAAGTAAATTTATAATGGATAAATAATTTCTATGTATTGTTATGTTACATTTATAATGTCACGGTTATAAATAACTGTTTTTTAAATGAGTGATAAGGAGGTATTTTGTGATTGACATTATTTTATTATTAATTATGTATACAGAGTAAATCTCCACCAAGAATATCACAAGCACAGCAACGTCCTATATTAATGACTCGTCGACAATTAACAGATCCTTTTGGATCTGATGAAGAAGAGGAAAATATTCAAATAATTGATGAAAAGTGGTCTCAATCAATCTCAATTAACAAATCAGAAACGCCAATGTATAATGTTAGTATTTTTGAATTGTTTAAGTATTTGAATTTTATATAGCTATGTAATTGAGTTTATATTATCTCCTTTATACACTACATTAGCAATTCATCTCTGTTTATTTTTTTTTTATGTAATCTCAAAGTATTAAGATTTCCCAACAACTTCTTATAATGTATATCAAATGCAAAAACTGTTTCGAAATTTTTAGTTTGATCTTTCTTAAAAATAAAAGCTTTGTGTGCAATACAGTCGTATTTTTATACATAAGAGGAGAGATATTTAGGTGTAATATATCAGGTTTTCTGTATGGCGGGATAGAGTTACAGCTTTGAAATAGTTGAAAGTAATAGAATTGATGACTTTCAGTAATAGATCATAGTTCAATACGTCGTATAGCACAAAAGTTTATTTTGAAATTGGAGGTGTTTCAAAGATTTTATGAGCAACTTTATTTTTGAATGGAATCGTCAATCTTTTTATACACTGATCGGTGTACAATGAAAAAGTATGAAACTACTTTTCTTTGGAAATAGTTAGTTTCAAAGATATCTTATCTAAAATTTTAAAGCAGTATTTGAATTCACGTGCCTACATTTGTACTGCTTTTTTCTTTTTTGAAAGTAGTATAAATGTGATATAGTAAATGGTATAGATGTAGTATAAATTCTTGTTTTGAGATGTTTATTGATTTCAAAATATTTTAATTATAATACTTTAATAAAACGATTAACAACTGCCAAAAACTAACAGCTTTAAATAATATAAAATGCTAGTGACTCTGGTTAATAACATTTTATGCTTTGCTATAAATGTGTAAATTTCGCTTATGCAATATGGCGAGGATATTTTTCGGCGGTATTATGTCCGCTCGTTTAACAATCACGATACCTACGTAATCACATATTACGCTAAAAATTTACAAAGATCACAATAACTTATAAAGTTAATTATTGTTAGGCAGAAATTTATGAAAGATGATCATATTTCCATCTGCTCATTTGCATTTCCAGTAAATTGCACTTACTATTCATACCAAAGTACGAAAAATATCCACACATCAAAATGTATTTATTTATGCTACGCTCAGATGTACTAGTTGCTCAACATATTTTATGCTCACATATGTTTATATGTATATTTTGCATGTAGATATATTCAAATACACGGGTATGAAAGATTTACATATTTAGTATTTATAATAAATTACATATATATATGTATATATGTATATATACATGTATATTGTATGTGAATGCTGATTATGCAGATTATATTCTTAATATAAATCGTAACATTTAATGTAGGATAAATTTTCAATAGTTTTCAATTAAAAATTTTCAATTTAAATTTTCAATAAATTTTCAAATTAACTTTATCTTCTTTTTATAGGATTCAGTCAATGTTTGTGAAAGGGGTAATCGTACTGAATATCAGAGTGTATCATCACCGCAAGGAGAACAACGTTCTCAACATGTAATTACTTTCTTCATACTTACCAATTTTTTTTGTAGTGTCACAACTAATTTACTATTTTTCTTTCTTTTTTTTTTTTTTTTTTATATTAGCCATTAGTCAGTCGACATGATGAATTAAGAGAACGTGCCAGGCAACTATTAGAACAGGCTAGGAATCATACAAAGTCAACTGGCCTTATTTCCACTGCTGCTTATCCTATTGAGGTTTTGTTTTTTTTCAGTGTTATTATTTTGTGTAGAATAGTTGTGTACATTCATTTAGTTTCATACTTTGTACACTAATTTTGTTATTTTTAATCAGATTGTCCTTTGAATTAAGAAACATTTTATTTTATAACATTTAATTTATAGAGCCAAAATGATGATGAAAGACAGCAACAATTACGTGAAAGAGCAAGACGTTTAATAGCGGAAGTAAAAATGGGTGTTAATGTTACTTCAAATCAAATTAATGATGACAATAATAGTGAGAGACGATCCATAGATGATCAGAATAATAGTCCAAGACGTAGTATCACACCGTCTACTCCAGGTGACAAATTTAGTACAAAGGTAGGTAATTATTTTGTTCAAAATTTAATACTTCTATATTTAAATATGTATGTATAGAGTAAAAACTCCTGTATTCGAACCTCTAATATTCAAATACTAGTCTGTTAGTACTGAGGTGATGTGCGTGATAGATATAGAAGAATCACTCGGTATTGTTTAACAATAACTGTTTATTTGCTTGTGTTCGTGGTATACACTAGCGCGCCGAAAGCACGGTACAATTATCGGTTCAAGATTACAAGTTCAAGCTCGGCGCGATACTTTACGCGGTGGTTCAACTCGAGACGGTTGCACAGATGTCGAGGGATTTAGATTCGCTATTACGTACGACTGCGGACGAACAATTCAGATAGGCGTCTTCCAACTTGCCTCGCGGCTCGCGATAGAACAGAATGAATTTGTGTCGCGATGATGCTCTTTAGGAAAACTGTGTTTGGGTGTGTCTAAGGATACGGGATCATCGGATTCGTTAAGAAAAGTGTTAGTTCAGAGAGTGAGGGAAATGGACGTCGCTGTTAATTGGCTAAATTGTGAGTTGGTTGTTGGAAAGGGATGACAACTGCCCTTGAGAGAAAGTTGCTAGCGAGGAGCGTCGTATGTGAGAAAAAGCAGATTTCCCGTAGTGGGTGGTATGTGTAGGGACTATTGAGACAAAGACTATTTGTCCCTTTAGAGAATCTTAGCTGCATGAATCCTAAGATTTATAGCGGGTCCTTAGGCTCGCCGTAAATATTCGATGAGAGTGTATCGACATCTGGCAATCATCTGTTCGAAGGGTAGAGTCTTTGTGTAGCGAGGCACGGGACAGAAATCGTTGGGAAGTTTGCAGTCGAGTGCCGCTACAGTACCAACAGACTAGCATTACATCTATTAAAGCAATGATTCCCAAACTGTGCACCATGGAGAAAACTATGTCCATCATTGTGAAAGAGCATGGCTTCTTTCTCTCTTTTTTTTTTAATCGCGCAATTGTATCTGCTATAATAAATTTTAGATCCCGAACATTTGAGTACTCCCATATCCCTAATATATACGTCTAACCCTACATAACTTCCCTTACTCTGGAATATTATAGCTTCTCAGTCCTAAATGCAGTTAAGCAGTGATTCGCAGAACACTGTAAAATTAATATTATAACAAAATATCATTACGAAATTACTATTATATTTATACCATCTTAGTAGTTTCTTAGAGTAACTTAACTCTACACTAATAAAAAAGGTGTGTTTTTTATTTCTGATATTAAATGATTTGAATGTTAATGGTCTTATTCCATCAATGAATAGAAATTTATATTCCTTACATCACTCATGACAAAGCACAATTTTTAATATTTTTTATAAGAGATATAAATTTATATACAATAAATATTTCAGTCTGAGTATAATGGAAATACTCTAGGAACTTCGAATGTAATAGATGCAGAGAAAAAAACTGGTTCTCCTCTATTCTCGTTCTCTAAGATAATAGAGAGAATTTCACCAGATAAAACTAGCCCTGATGGTACTTCATATACACTCAGAGGGGTATGGTTTAAATTAATTTATTTGGAATTAAAGTAGAATCAAATATCTTATGAATCATTTCATATGTAGCTGGGGAAAGATATGACATCATATATTCAAAATGAATTAGAAGCATTAGAAAGAGAACAAACTCAAATAGATATTCAAGCTGGTAAACTTGAGAAACAACTTCGAGCTGCAATGGAAAGTGATAATGAGGATGAAACAGAAAGACTAATGTCTCTTTGGTTTACGCTTGTCAATAAAAAGAATGCATTATTGAGAAGGCAAATGCAATTGAATATATTGTAAGTAATTATGTGTTTGGTGTTTTATTAATCATCTTGAATACTATTTAGATATTTGTTGTACTGTTCTTTTATCATTTGTAATATACTTTAGAGAAAAAGAAGATGATCTAGAACGACGTTTTGAATTGTTAAATCGTGAATTGAGAAGCATATTAGCAGTAGAAGAGTGGAGAAAAACTCCTGAACAAAAAATGAGGGAAAATTTACTTTTAGAAGAATTAGTTTCAATAGTAAATAAAAGAGATGAATTAGTTCATCATCTTGATACACAAGAAAGAGCGTAAGTATAGAAGGTTAATTTATATTTAAATTTTATTGAAATTACATAATATAATAAGTATAATATAATTAATAGACATTAAAAGCTGATTTTATGGATTGTTCTTTCTGTGAATGTTATGTTACATTTTGTTTTATTATTATTGTATTTTAGTATTGAAGATGATGACGAAATAGAGCGAAACTTATCTAGAGCTGGATTAGCTCAAAGAAATAAAAATTGTATGATACAATGAAAGAGTAATTTTATTCCTGTCAATATGACGAAAGTGACAAGTAAGTATTCTTAAATATTGCAGACATTTTTTAATTAAAAAATGGATAATACAAAATCTTTCCCAAACAAAAGTTAAATGATCTTTAACTAAAAATAATTTTAGGTACGATTCGTTTTGCTGTGGGGTTGCCAAAGAAAACATATAATAAAATTCTTCTCAAAGATAAAATCGAGAATTTTATAATCTGTAAAACATTAATATTTAAAAATTTATTTTATACTATGAACTGTATACAAGTTGTACACAATCCGTGTTTTATATTTATACAAATTCATTAAGTACTGCATAAACAAAATGCTACTTTTTGTAGTAGTTTTAGGTTCAAAATAAAAACCGGTCCGTCGAAGAAATACACAAGATCAATGAAGCCTATTACGAGATTGCAAAGATTATATGTAAAAAGAATATGTTGCTAGAAAAAATGAATTTTGGTTATAGTTCGATTCATTTGTGATTCTAATGTCTTATAAAGGCAATAGCAGAAAAATACGGTACGTAGGAAACTGCTAATTTAAAGAAGGTGCTTGAATCTCGATAAGTGACGAAAGAATATAAAAAGAAATGCTGCAACATATAATGTCATATCTGCAATTAAGCAGTATTAAACATTACATAAGTTACTTAAAAAGATACATATAAAGATACATATGTCACTTGAGGAAGAAGAAAGAAAATAGTTATTACAAAATAGTATGGAAAATTTTGTGGAAGATTTTAATGGATTATGTCTATTTTGTGCCATATAAAAATATCTTAATTTTTTAATTCAAGTAATCGTTTATTTGCCTATAAAATATTTGTCATTTTAGCATTGTGTAATATGCAATTATGCATAGAGAGTATCATATTCATTATTAATTCCTGGATTCCATATTAATGATATATGAGGCCTAATTAATTTTGTACATTCATGGATGTATAAAATATTATTATATATTTCTTTTTCTCAAAAGTAATGAAATGAATTATACAATAATTATTATTTCAAAATTTGATTTCTATTAAATATGCTTTTCCAGATTCATTGATATTTTAATTAATGCTATATAAAATAACCAAAAATTAAATTGCCAAAAATTCATAATTCATTCACAAATTTAAGGACGAACATAGGACAATTAATATGCATATTCCATTTATCTATAGCTTTGATTACGTAATGCGTAATTTTAGCAATGTATTTTATGTGTATATACAGGGTATCTTACACAACTGGGACAAGCTGTATTCTTAAAACAGAGGAACATGAAAAAGTATGTTATAAACGAAAATTATGTACTCTGTTAGACGCTGCAAATATTTCTATATTGCCTCAATAAGTTAGTCTACTTGAAAAGTGCTTTTCAAGATGGTATTCTGTTATCTTGTAATGCAATTGTCTTGTAAATTGTAATAAATTATGTTCTTCAGGAACATATTATGATAGCAAAAGTTGGTTATATTGAATGTGCATTGGAAAAAGGATTTATTAGTGGGCATCCAAAAAATTGAAGAAATAATATTATATAGAGGAAATAATGGGTAAATTGCTTAAACGTTAAAATTGACATTGATTTAAAGATAAAAACCACGTAACTTATAGACTGGGTCAGTGGTGTTTCAAAATGTGCTGGAGAGATCCGAGGATCTTGAGGATCATTTTATAATAAGATCCTGATCTCAAATGAACGAAAGTATTTATGTCCTAAATCTATTGGTTTAAAGATTATTTCAATTTTATGTTTATTGAATATTTTTGTGTATCATAACACTGCTATTATAGAAAACAGCTCAACTATCTCATTGATTACTTTATGAAAAAATATTTTATAATGTTCAATATGAACAATTGATTCATGTTTATAGATATATAATAATGGCATATTACTACATCTGATATATACAGAAATAATAAGGAAAATTGAAAATTGAAATAATTTTTAAACCAAACCCTTGAAACATAATTAACTTAATATTTTTTTATAAAGATAAATTAGATTGATATCCATAAGGTATAAAATGCTATATAAAAGGGCATAATTGCACTTTTCAAGTGTACAAATGTATAAAAGTACATATAAATAATATAGAAATATATGATATTTTTTAGTATCATTCTATTTTCTTTTTTAATATGAGTTTTTATTTTCAATTGTTCTAAGGTTCTTAATCATAGATTAAACAGCTCTTCTTAATCATAGAGGAGACAGCTTATCTCAATTGTATATTCGTTTATGTTTCAAAACTAGATAAGAAATTTTATGTTTATACTTAGTAATCTGCTACATATACACAGCGTGACCGAAAGCATTGCATCAACTGGTAGAAAGTCATTCCTTATATAAAAATAAATCGAAAATGTTGAATAGAACCTTTTTATTCAAGATTTAATTTCTTTCTTGAATCTAATAATATGTGCAAAATCACGCAAACAGTTTATATAGAAACAATAGGAACTATAGTATCAAAATGGATTTTCTTGACAATTAATGTAATTTTATTCTACATTTTTGATTTATTTTTACATAAAAAATCATCTTCTATCTACTTAATAGTTCCTTGAGCCCTGCCCTGTATACATGCACACACACACACACACGCGCGCGCGCGCGCGCGCGTAATAAAATGGATTTATTTAATTAATTTTCTAAAAAAATTTCTATAATTAATTTTTCATTAATGTCATTAATATGGCTACTAAGAAACTGTAACATCAGAAAATAAGTAAAGAATAAGTATGCAATGTGCATATAATTCTTTTGCCTTGCAATATGAAATTTATTTTTATTTAACAATTTTATGATATACATATAAAAGTAATACTCAAAAAGCACTAAGCAACTGTTACTTTACAAAGTAAAGAAATCTAAGCTAATAAAACTTAGTTAAAATAATATAATGGGATTGGTGCAGGCATATCATACTCAATTTAACTGCCATAATCGATCATCAAATACATAGAAAGCAATGCTTTCATGAAATATGCACATATAAAATAGAATGTGCTTCATGTTCCATAAATTTAGTTTGGTGGTAACAAGTACTGAATTTTACTTTTGATGTTGAAACCAGACTCATTTGATTTCAATAATAACATATAAAGGATAATGAAAAAAATTTTAAATAAGCTAAGAATCGTTTTTGTTAACTTTCATGCGTTTCTAATCCTTATATAGTGAATGTTATTGTACATAATAAAGCTTTACAATATTTTAAAATAATGAACATTTTTCAATATTCTTGGTAATTGTTAGGACATATATATATATAATATATATATATAACGCAAAACGTACCGAAAAATATCAAACTGCAATATTGAAACGTGACTGTTAAATTTTCTTTACTTTGTTGTATCTATTTTAGTACTAATTTATCGAATATCGTAACAGAAAATGTCCGATTTCTATGACTAATGTAGCAATAATTTATTATTTCAATGTTTGCAAATATTTATATCTGTACGTGAGAGCGATAAATTGTGTATATACAGGATTAATAATTATAAGACATGTGTATGTACCACATAGAGTTGTGAATATGCAGCGTATCTCGTAATAATTATTTAATCAATATTGAATTAATAGTTCAATAAATAACATATTCTTAAGACGATTGATATAATTAAATTAGTACAGCGTATATGTTTATTTTAAAATATAAAATTGGAACAGTGAAATATTTAAATTAAGTTAACACATTGCGTACGGTGCTCTGCGCGCTTAAGGCGCTCCCAGGCTCCCTTAGCGCGCACATTTTTTATCGGCGCAGATCTACCGACGTACTGGTTATACTGACTGATTGTTTTTACATGCTTGGAATGTTAACATTCAGTTTTTTTGCTAATTATTTGTCACAAGAACGCAAGGCTTTATTATCCTGGTAACATAACAAAAACATTTGCCTCTGGTTGCTAAATCATCGATTCAGTCGAAAAACATGAAAATATAAAAGATATCTTGTAAGCCGTACGCAATGTGTTAAGAAATGAAGTTACAATGTTATGAAATTCTCTTTCGCCCTCTTTCTCTTTTTGTACTTATATTAAATTAAGTGCAATATACCTTTAATCGAATTATTATGATTATATTCGTTGCTTAATTTCGAGATACTTTGTATATATGTTCCAACATAAAAACGTTTTCATATTTGTATCGTTATGTAATGTTGTACTAAAGTGAATTTAATTTATTTTATTCGTTACTATTAAAAAATACTGACTACAATATATTAAAGTTATAAAAGCAATGACAATTCTTGCCAATATAATATGGACAAAAATTAATTAACTTGTAAATTATTCCATGTGAAAAGTCAAATGTGTAGCATGTCAAAACACAGTAGTTCTGGATAAATAAAAAGAAATAAAGCACTACGACAAAACATAAGAAAACATTTTTATAATATTTATTATACAGCCTTTCCATACAACTGGAATTATATGATATGTGAATAGATATGGTACTTGGAATAATAATAAGCAGAGCTTACATGTTTAGGTTTAATTTTTACCTTTATTTTTAATTTTTATGGATAATTTTATAGAACATAATATATTTAAAGTAAGAAAGTAAAGATATCGTTTTTAAAACCGAATTTGCCAGTAAAGGCAGCTTTTAAGAGCGAAATATACATTTGAAATGGTGGAAATCTGCAATAGTAATATTTCTAATTTTAGAAAATAAATATCAACTTGTTTATAATTTTTATATATACTGCTTGATGCGCAAAAAGAAGTTAAAATTTTCGTTTTAGAAACACGTCTATACTTTCCAAATCGCACAGCGTCACCGGTGTAAGATCGTTATGAGATCATGATCCTCGTATGCAAAGGACTAACTCTATATTCTGAAATAAATCCTTAATATGTAATTCGATAATAAATAATTAATACGTAATAACGTAATTGTAACGCTTATGAAAATTTGGCTAAGTAATTCTCTAATCCAATGGTATATCTTAGACAATAAACAATCTAGTCACCATATCTTACCTATTATACCTGTTATAAATAAAAGCCTCGAAGTCTGGCGTTCGTCCGATATTCTTGACATCTTTTTTATCACGACCTTCTCCGAAAAGGACTGCTCGAATTTTGGACGGAATTGACGTTCAACGAGCATACTAATTGGGTTTTGCGCTCGCTAATTAGCCAATCAGCATTTCCGCTCGAACTCTCGATCGAAACGATTCGATGACAGAACTGTTTGGTCTATCGAAGAGCAAGCATGTCTTTGGAGAGAAATCGTTTCGTTGACAAATGAAACGCGCTTTACTTTTCGCTTGTGTTTAATTTGAAAAGTGTCTCGAGATGCAATACTGTTATATTAACAATAACAATATTATTTGACTCTTCCAGTAAGTAAACATTATTAATTTATTAATTATTAATTGCAATTAATTTACCAAATAATTAACGCTGTCCATAATAACAAATTGTATACAATATTTTGTACTTTCTTACAGATTTCTTCCAGTCTGTGCTTCTTGCATGGGACTTGACGATTCTAAATAATTTGATGGCTCCGTCGCTTCACGAAAACTTCCCTTGAACCGCAACGACGTCAATGACTATATTCGTCCCATCTAAACGTAAGTCGCGTGCATTTTTGTTTCTTTGGACATCAAAGTTGCAGAATAAAATTGCGAATCATGTTGCAGAATAAAAGGTCCGATTCGACGCGGGTGACTGGTTATATTACGTAGAACTTTTGACTTTTGGTTAGGTGTTTATTATACCCGTGACTAATAATCTTTTCTTGTCTCTGCTTTATTTATTAGTTGATATAAAATCTTTTCTGAATATCTGTTTACCTGTGGTTTCCTTATATAAAATATAAAATCCAGGCATTTATGCCAACTAAATCTGAAATATTAAAAAATACGGGAGAGTCGGAAAATTTAAATTCATCTTGATCGACGGTTACTCGTTGCAGCGACATTGTTTTATGTGGAGAACAAAGCGACGTTAACGGAAGAACACCGCCTCGCGTCTTTCCCCGTCCTTCATACGATAGATCTGACAGATTAAGGTCCTAAATCAATAGTCTTTGGCATAAAAAATAAGGTTGATACTTCCCGTATAAGGAATGCTAGATGGGTCGATTAATGTATGAAAAATAAACGCGTCCTTTCGAACTAAACAACTTTCGTTAAAGACATCTTTTTGATAAATTTAGTTAAAAAATATCTTGTGTATTATTGATTACTCACACTCTGATTTTTTAAAAGGACTTGTGATGATTCATACGCGTACTTGGTTCAATTTGATTTGGGATAGCCGATGGTAATATTATAGTTTTTCAAACACCCGTGCACGTGCGATCTTCAAGATTTCCGTGATTAAGAGGTATTCAGAACCTTCAGATATCTACAGAAGGAAATATTAATGCGTTATTCCTTATATATTCAAGTACCTGGTGTAATGAACATTTCCTGCCTTATACAAAATTTCTGAAATTATGTTTTGTCCACCTTTTCAAGGCAAACACCGCACGGTGCGTTGCGCGTGTCACGAACCCGAAAAATCGAAAGAGACTAGCAATGATTCACGTAATCTGTTTCTTTTCTTTTTTCGTAGGCGAAGAGGAGAAAATCCATTTTACGCATACCTAACAGCCTGTGCTGCTATGTGAAACTGGACTAGTATTGTCTTTTGGTAACGGGTGCTTTCCTCAGATATAGAATCCGTACAGTACCCGGGCCCTCTAGGACCATAGGGGTTGGAGAAAACGCCCAACCATCGCACAAGGCACCCAGTGCCTTGCTCCCTGGATTAGCTAAGCCTGCAGGGGCTGTCGCTTGTCTCAGGTCGAACGGGGCACATTCTAAGCACGTGAAACTGGACTGGATGATATGCCCTATCTCCTCTTATGTCTCCTCCTTTCTTCATCACCGCGTGGTACAACAATGTAGTTAACAACCCTGGAATCACCGCAAGCGTTATTTCAGGGTTGGTCTCATCGTTAGTTTGTACCTTATACGAGGAGACTACATAGGTATCCTATTTTCTGCAGCCATTTTTCTTTCCATATATTTTCCGCTTCATTTTCCAATCTCTGAGCCCTGAGGGACAATGACATACGCTTCTCTCGTCACCTTCTCATCGATACTTCTTACTACTACTTTTATGTCCGATAAGTAATCGGTAAGTAAGTAAGGAATAGCGTTCGCGGCTGTTGCGGTAGATTTTTGGCTTCAGCTTCGCCAACTATTGAATGCGTTCTTAATATCGATAGTAGCGAGTACGCGTATTAGTTTTCTTTTCTTACAGGTGTCGGCAATCCCGCAAACGACATGTAGCGGCCAGAAGACTGAGTCAGAGGACTATTCAGATCATGTCGTTGTTTTGCCCCGGAGTATCAATATCGTTAGGATACAAATAATGTAATAATAGGTAAACTTTGGGAAAAACGATGTCGCAGCTATGCATAACCGTCGAACAAAGACGAATTTGAATCTTCCGACCGAGTGCCCAACCAACCGAAAAGAGTTTAGTATTTCCGAGTATCTTTCTGTACCAACGAGCGATCTAAGTGTTATCTACCGAATTATTAGACGAGTATTTATCGAGTATTTATCCGCGATTTTATTTTACTATTTATACTTTGTACTAACGACTCAACGAATATAGGCTGTACATTAACTTATTGTTTTAAATAAATTCGACGGTTGTGACAACAAACGACAATCTCCAATTAATCTCACGATCAAATATCCATATATACCTGTCCTCTACAGACACATAGCGCGTCGACCGTACCTCTTCTCCTCCTACATCCGAAATGATCGGCGTGGGTGGGTTCCTGTCCCAGGTTCCTCTCGACGAGGGCTTTGAAGGTATGTTCCCACGCCTTGCTCGACACCGGCAGAATACCAATAGGCCTAAACGAAGTAAAGAGAAGGGGATCCTTCCTAGGTTTGGGAAAGACCACCATTGTAGCCACCTTTCAAATTTTTGGTATTTTACCCGTTCTATTTATATCGTTGAACATGTTTAAGAGTTCCCCGAATCCCCTTTGCTCCGCTACTAATTTCGCTACTTATTCAGGTATCCCATCCACGCCAGCAGTTTTTTCGGAGTTTAATCGTTTGACGGCCTTCTTCACTTCATCCCGCTGTACTACGATGCTGAGCGCTCCATCCTCGTCGCTGACATGGGTCATTTCACCACCGAATTTATCAATCCGTGGGACAGGCTTCGTCTGGAAAAGCGTGTTCTTCTCTACTTTTTAGGCTAACTTTAACTCCTTTCGCTTCGGGTGGCGCTTATAGGCGACATCCACGAAATGACCTGTGGGTACGAGCGTCGCATATAAGCGACGACTGCGCGACGTATCCTGGGTTCGGCACTCCATATATCAGGCATACACCAATGCCACTTGTAGTCAATAATATATTTTTTCGTTATCGGTAGAACATTTTCTATTGATTTTATTGATATATTGGATTAATCACTTTTTAAAAGTTACTCATTGTTGAAACAACAACAACAAAATTTCAAACACCCAAACGATCGTATACCATTTCGTGCTAAAAAATCTGTTAAATCCATTGACAGTGAAACGATATTTCATATACGGTTCTTACAAGAATTATTGTTATTTAAAACTTAGGTAAACGCATATACAGCAACCACGCACACTGTGCGCATTTCTGGCGCGCGCTTCCGTTCAGTGACAGTACTTTGGCAGTCTGGACTGCCGAAGCGAAAGGGTTAAAGATTCTAGTTGGTCGGCATTGTTGGAATTATTTATTGTTACCCCCTGGACCTTTCTTCTACATAACATTGTTTTCATCCTCGGTGCGGATAGGTCTTCGTTGCACCAGTAGTTTGCACCCTTCCTCTCACCAAGGGGAACGTCTTTTTTAGTTTTGCGGCACATGTTTTTCAAGACTCTCTTGAAACAAATCTCCGTGTACCTACTCGTCTAGTCAATTTCTTTCTCAAGTTATTCGTTAAATTTAAGGATAAAATTATCTGGGTCAATGCCCTTCATAGAATATTTAAAGTAACAGCTTTTTCTTCCGGTCGTTTTACCATAAAATTCGCGATAAACATACTGGTGGTCGTAGCACTCGAACGTAACCCGAACCCAACCCGAATCTCGCGAAATAGTATACCAAATGCATATTGCAAATACGTAAATACTAAATATAACATAGATGTAATAAATAAGATGCAATTTTTAGCGTTGTTTGTGAGAAGCGTAACGAATGAAATGGAACTTGTATTCTGTAATACGATAAAGGAGTTTATTATATTTCATTATCATCATAAATTATCTATCTGTTTGATATTACATTTATGTCAGAACACGTATGGTACAGTTTATCATTTCTTGAGTTCACACCGGCATAGATCTTTGTTGAATTTAAAATAGGGCAGGCAGTTATCTTCGCCATAGACATCGCTCTTGCTGCTGTCGAGGAAGCAGAAAGGCATTTCGTTCCAGCAATCTGGACGCATTGAAAACTATAGAAACAGAAAAACAAGTAATTAGAATCGTGTAGCTGAATTAAATATATCTTATAAATATAAAATGTATACGGTAATTTTGCAACAAACGAACCGTATCTCAAAACAGCTTAGAATAATATTTTTAACATCCAAGTAAAAAGTTAGAACGACACTCTTAAAATACGAAGGTACAACCATTAAAATACGAAGAGTTATTTCAGCATAAAATACGAATTAACGATTTATATTACATCTTATAACTTTACCTTAAAATTTTCTATTATTTAGGCCAATTTTCTGCACACGAATGAACTTGTGGATGTAAGTCGTTCGTTTCTTAAGAATTGAAAATATTAATTGCGTACGAGCATAATGAAATTAAGAAGTTAGTAAAAAGAAGACTCGATTAGTTTGGTTTCCGAGAGGCTCGAATGAAACACCACAAACAGAATTATATGTGTAAACAGAATACTCTGTTGGTTTAATCGTAAGTTAGGTATTGATGTTTTGAAATAGAGAAGATTAGATACGCTATGAAAGGTATATATCTTTTCCCACTCGGCACAAATAATTATTAAACGTTACAAAAATATGATTAGTTGTAGAAGTGATTAAAAAAAGATGTATTCTCAACAACAAATGTGACAGATTAGATACTATATATAGTAGATTAAGTAGGATTTATTAAAATATTTTATAATAATAGCTTCTATCGTTGTAACATCTTATCTATTATCCTACACTGTTATATTATATTAAATCGATTCCGATCATTGGTTTTTTCATTTTCTTAGGGAAATGTTATTTTTCGCGAACACAGACAGTATAAAATCTTGAAAGGTGTTTCAAGAACATAAAAAAATCTAGCAGAGAATCGTAAGCAGCGATATGGGTATTTAAAACACGAACAAAAATACAATTTATCGCACATTTTCCAAATATATCTACGTATAGCGAAATTTATAATATCCCCATTTACCGTACTTCTAATTAATTCTACTACTATTGAAAACAGTTTGCGATGCTCACTCTATTTGTTGCTCGATCTACTAAAGTCCGAAGAGGAAAAATGTTAAAATTCGATTTAACGATCGAAGATCGTTTAATTGATGTCGTTAGAAACTAGGTACAAGGATAATACATACAATTATAGCTCTTTATAGGCTTCTCTAAATTAAGACACTAGAATATTAAAAACGATACATTTCATATTCATGCAGCGCATAATTTAACGCCTTTGTGAAGTATAAAACATTAGAAAGCATAGAAAACAATATTACCTGGCAATGATCGTAAATTATCACCATTTTGGACGTCGACACGCAAGTGTTGACATTTTTATAATAATGACGGCCAAAGTCGCATGGAATTTGGATATGCAAATCGTTGGCAAATCTAATCGAGAAACTCGAATGATCGTGTGTGTCATCGACTTGTGTTACAGGTCCATTGCTGTGTACCAATGCTGCAATAGTTGCGTTCAACTGGGCCTGATCATAGTGAGTATATCCTAGGGTTCCTGGCACGGCAATGCTCATGACTAACAGCATCGAGACCAGAAACACCATGATCAAGTGTTCACTTAACTTTCCAAACATCGTGTCACTCAGTGTGTACCTCTTACCTACAACTTATTTCTAGCTCTTCCGTGTTATATATCTATTGCAGCTACCACTTATCGCCATGATAAACTACGTATCTTTGTTCATTGAGCCGCAATAGCATTTTTTCGATTTTTTTTTCTGCTTCCTTAACGACAGCATTGTAAAATTAACTATCAAGCGCCAAGTTTCGTCTGTTATCATATTTTATTAATCGATGAAAGTTCTTTCTCAATTGTAAACGTCGTAAACAAAGATTAAATAAATCCTTTCGGTAAAATAACACTATGATAGTTTAATCTATTTCATCATCTGTTTATCGTTTGTGTTCGAGCATCTCTGTAATGTCCATACTCTGATTTCAGTAACTCTAGGTCACGCCGATATTTGCTGAACGTCTCGATTAATTTCATCTTATGATCTACCTATTGCTTATAAGTGATTCATTCGACGCTAGGAAAAGAAGAGATTCGAAAATTTCAGTGCAAGTATTCTTCGAGCCGTAAAACAAAAGCCGCATAGGAACAAACGATACTTACGTCTGATTTGTATGGGATTTTGACGCAAATGCAACACAGTCGAGTTAAATTGTATTTCCTTCGTCACTGAAATTATTGTAAATTGTAAAAATTATTGTAAAATTATTTTAAATAAATAAATTTATATTATTTATATTATTTTAAATAAATAAAAATTATTGTAAATAAATTATTGTAAAAAATTGTACGAGATTATTCAAACTCTACTTGTAAATAGATGAACGGACTTCGCTCGCGATAGAACATATTAAACAATTTGTAAGAATAAAAACGATTAATGCGCGATCTATTGTGTAATTGCAATCATATGGGTATATCAGTATTTCGCAGAAACGGAACGCCTGCATAAAGATTTCCCACTAATGCATGAACATCCGCTGTCTAGTTATCACAAATGTATTTTCAATCTTATGAATTAATTTCCAACATTTGATTTTGTTGAAAAAGTAATTCTGATTCGTTAAAGCAAAGTATAATTAAACATTTTTACGAATTATAGATAAATACCGATTAATTTTGTTAAATGAAATTTTTCAAGATTCACGTTTTATATTATGTATATGTGTTTTTAGCACGGTTCTTGTAATTATTGGAAATACTTGAAATATCTACGAATGAAAGTCTACGACTCTCTACTTTCTAGTACTACAAATGAATGAGCGTCTAAGTTGTTGTAAGTATATATTTACTTTGCAGATGAAAAATCTCACAATTGCTGTATCGTTTTCAGCGCGTTAAGTGTAACGGCGCGTAAAAGTGCCACCTGTTACTGACTTTATCGGCGCGACACCGTTAGAAACGATGACATTGGTTACGAGCTCACGTGTCTACATCTTTACTGTTAAAACATTTCATTCATCGATTCCTTCAGATACATACTCTTACAGTCAAACGGTGTATTCGTGTCAAAAGTATCTCAATTAATATTATAAGTATTTCAATAAACGAGGCATACGAATTAAACATATAATAGAAAAGCTGTAGCATTCGTATAAAATACGCAATGAGAAGCATTCTTGAACGATTACAAACGAAGAGCGTGGTTCTGAGTAAGTCTGACGTATCATGCTATCATAGCAGTTCTGTGACAGGCGCACTGACTCACCGGCTCACCAACTAGTATTTGTCAGACCGTGATACGATCGGGTCTGTTTCGCGATTGTAAACTTTAAATGTTGAAATTTATGTCTCGTGATGATATATTGTGATATTTGTGCCTGTATTTGTATAATATGATGCTAGTGAAATTATTTATTGTATTTATGTGAGTGCTTCTTTTGTATATTTTCTTATATCCAAATAGTTGTAAAGAAGAAACAAGCAGGTGTTTACCATTTACCAAGCGCGGTAAGTGTCGAAAAAAATTCATATTTACTTTTTCAACCTTGATAATCGTGTACATTGTATAATCAAATGCATTGTAATTGTTTATTCATTTCGTCTAAACATTTTGTCAATAATCAAGTAAATATGGATACAGGACTTTTCTGAGTGAAGGTAAAACTATATAGACATTGTTAATCACTATTGGTGTTTATATTAGTATTAATAATAAATAAAATGTTATTAATGAAAATAAATTTTCCAATAAATAACTATGTATCTAAGGTTATAGTAGGATAATAAACCAAATATAAAATAGATTTATGTCAGATTTATAAAACAGATTTATTTCTACAGAAAAGGATTAATTCTTTGTCTTAATGTAAAAAGAAGATTAAGCATAAATGGTAAAAGACAACCATTGAATAGTTAATTTTATTTCCTCCATATTCTAAATTATCACCGATAAACTTTCTACATTTTTATATCATACACAAGTCTAAGCATGTATGCTAGGCCTATAAGATCTCTAATATTAAATGAATAGAAATTGAAATAATACCACAAGTAGAAGTGCTATTTTTAAATTACTATTATATTTATCTATTTAGTTTATCCCTGAGTTTACAAGTTAGATCGTTTCTCTTTCTTATTTTAAAGAAGCGATAGGAAGTTACAAAGAAGAAAAGTTAAAAAGAATAAGAGTACGATCCATTAAAATATACAATTGTAGTGAAACATTCTATTATGCTGTTGTAAGTTATAAGTTATTGTTTCAATAACCAACACTGATGATTTTTAATTAACAGTTGCAATATAGTGGTGTTTCAAATATAAAATGATTATAGATATTTGTGTTTCTTTTTTGGGAACAAAGTTAAAATCAATTTGTCTAAATAACTTTATTTAAGGCTACCTATTTTATCACAAATATTAAATACTTAAAATGATATTATACATACATGTATATACAGTTGAAAATGATATAAATAATATCAATGAATTGTGAATAAGATAATTGGAACTCTGGGGCAATATGTTAATAAAATTATAAAACTCATACAAACTCATACATGAGTACCTTTATTATGTTAGGAATGATTTATGTTGTTCAAACAAGAGTTTAATAAATATATACTTCAAAATAATTTCACTTATTCATTGTCAGAGGAATAAATAGAACAAGATCTTAGTTTCTTGTTAACTAATCAGTTAGTAGATTCTATAAAAATTATAGCGTAAACTTCTTATTTTTCAGTTATTAAAGTTTATAAGATATCTATTTGTACGATAAGATAAGTTTGCCTTGATAAGATTATATCCCATTTGTATTGTGATTGCTTTTACCATAGTTTGGTAGAAACTATGCATTTACTACATAAGGAAGTAATTTCTTACATATTTATAAATATGTATAAATTATATATAGTATCCATTATATTTCCAGTTTTGAATAAGTTTCTGGGTAAATGTATTGAAACATTAATAAAGGAAATGTATCTTTTAATTACTAAAATAGTTTCTTGTATGTATAATGATTGTTAGATGTTGCGATTCTAACAATTATTGGATTGAAATATTTAATTTATAATTATATTATATTTGATCAAGTCCAAATTAATTCAAATTTATTTTGTATGATTAGGACTGGATCTTATACAAGACATTGTACTCTTATTAGTTATATCAATATATTATATATAACAGTTATATAAAAAGGTATATTTATATCATTAGAACTGATTACATTATATCATTGAAATGTTAAATAGATTGTAAATTAATAATTACACGTAATCTGTATAGTATATTTTTTACCAATTGTTTTTTCTCATTGCATACCTCATGACGGATAGGGAAATAAATAAACAAAATTTTTAATAAAACATTTAATGAAAAAGATCTATAATATACATATAGGTAAGGTAAAAACATTGCTTGTATACTCCTAGAACTTTCATGAAGATAATTATTTATAGATTGTAATTTATTACTTCGTCGTTTTTTTTTTTACAGTTTTTTTGTTGTCTTTTTACAGATAATCTTATTGCATTTTATTCGATTAAATATAGCCTGGATTAATCTTTCTATAATACAATCATTATATAAAAAATGTATTGCACCTATAGAATACACGATACGTACATATTTCTTAATTTTCTTACCGTATAACTACAATGCGATACAAAGATATGATCCAGATATTATAATTGTTCGGGAAAATTTAAAGTAAACAGTACAAAAGACTTTTTCCCTAAGGGAATAAAATAGTACGCAAAAGATTTTAGTCAATAGAAGAATATTAAGTATATCTGTTTATTTTGAATAAAAATATCGGCTTTTATTTGAGGCATATTACTAAAAAAAAAAGTAGTAGTAAACGATACCTGTAATTTAATTTAAATTCATTGAATTCATTAAAGATAAATTATATAAAAGCAAAGTTTAATAAGACTTTGTAGTTATGATTAAATCGTTTAAGTTTCCTAATATAAGCAAATACTTTTTTATTTTCTATATCAAAACAGAATCTTATTTTGATTATTATAATGAAAAATTATTAAAATTGTTATTCTTATCGGATTAAAATAAATAATAATTTTATATTTGAATATATGAATTTAAATGTATATATATGCATATTTTTTTTAGTTTCACGTACAATGTTTAAAACGATGACGAATCATGATTCTTGAAGAAATATTGACAACATTGAAAGACCGGTTATCTGTGTTTAGCACGGTATAATTTGTTACCTTGAACTCAATAAATTGGACGAGGTGGAATATGCCTTGAAAGAAATAATTGTCGTTGTTAACGTTACTTTGCTACGTAAGAATATATGCAGTCCGTTCGTCCTTTATTATACGCGGTTACTGGAATATTCTCCCGAAAGATACCTTCGATAAAAACACTTTTAGTAAATGTTGTTCTGACAGAAAGAAAAGGAGAACAATTACGTATATATATATAGAAAAGGCAGGTCTCATCGATTCCAACGACTTTGATATACATACATATGTTATCAAGGTTAGTATCCTAATAATAATCATAATTTTACGAATGTATATGTTGCACTAAAAACGTCAACTCGGTAAATGTATATAGGTACTAGCTATATAAATTATAGGTATAAACAAAAGACAAAGATTAAGCTTGGATTGAGTAAATTGCCGTAAATGCAGATGTATGTAATTTTGAGCGAATAGAAGCAATGCTGAAACGACGTTCGAAGGGAATCCTGATTTCTGTATCGATACAAGTTGAACCTGATATTCATTCGTCGATACAGATCTGTATACATTGTAACACGTATCGTGAAACGTAGATGTCGATGTCTGCTATGCATAGGTGAACTGTCATCGATGCGTTCGCGTTACGTTTACGTTAAGTTTTCTCGTATCGTGCTCGTTATGTACAGTGGAACTTTGCTTATCCGCACCTCGTTTATACTTTATGTAAACAAGTCTTTGTTTAGCTATACTGTTCAGTTATATGAACTCATAACTGAGCCTATTATTCGAACGATCTGTCCCTCCACATGTTCGGATAAACGAAGTTCGACTGTATTTCTCCTTTGATTATTTGAATTATCGAAACAAGCCTACTCAAATATACTTACGAACTGCAAATGCTTCTGTGGATAGTATCGTATTTATGCGTATATAGAACATTAAAAATATTTCATATAACGTTCTTAAAACTACTAAACTTACAAGAACGGTTACATACATATATGCAGGATGTCCGGTTCGAAGCATTGCACGCAGTTGTTCTCCGAATTAATCACCGTTTCTACATTGTAGCAATCTTTTTGCCCAAAATAAGCAAGTATCAGACGACTTATAGATTGATGATGACACAGAGCGTGATTTCCTCTGATCGTTTAATAAATTTTACAGAGAGTAGCATGAATAAGACACAACAAATGTTCAAACATATGGCCAATGCCGAAAATTTTATTTTTGTTTCAGATGTATCATTGGCAGAGTCAAAATGTTAAAGTTTCCGGAGTGGATGATATGGTTTTGCTCCCGAAAATTACCGAGGATGCTATTACCGAAAATCTTCGAAAAAGATACATGGATGACTATATATTCGTATCCTTAAATAATTGTTATAACAGCAATAATTCTTTATTCTAAGGAATATATCGTTATACGTATTATATGTATAATTGTAATATATAATATAATGTAATGTTTAATATATATGTACTAAAGATTATTATGTTAAGATATATTAAAATTACGGCAAGAAATTTAATAATGTACACGTGTATAATACACCGAAGCTCCTGGATATTTGCGGAATAAGATGACCGAGAGGAAATTTATGGTTTTAAGAATACATTATCAATATCAGATATGTAAACTCTTGGTTTAAGGAAGTACGAAAGATTAATAGTATAAAAGATTAAAAGGTACTATTTTTAAGCGATGATACTTTCAACGGCAAATTTATATAAGAAAGATTATTATAAACTAAAAAATAGTAAATTAATCTTTTCGTTGTTGAAAAGGTCATGAAACGATCTATGTTACTATGTCACGCTTCTGATTTTGATGTTGCAAATAAGATCATATTAATTTCCTTAATAGCTATTAGACATGTATTGGTCCTGTATTGGTATCGATTAATCCTTTTAAGCAAATGCCATATTTTGGAGATAGGGAAATAGAAATTTACCAGGGTGCGGTAAGTAACAAGCGTACGTAATTTACGTAGTATCTAAATTATAAACGTCATAGTCGTATGAAAAGATCTTAATTTACGATACTTGTGATTAAATCAGTTTTCATCTGTTTCAGGTACCGTATGAAAATCCTCCACATATATATGGATTAGCAGACAATATGTACAGAAATATGTTAATCGATAAGGAAAATCAATGTGTTATCATCAGGTAAAATAAATGTCCTTGCATGAAAATAGTATTTCTAAAATAATTGCTTTGCTCCGAGGTTTAAAATATCCCAAGTGCTTAAATTTCCTTAGCTGCTTAATAATTAAAAATAATTACAATTTGAGAAGAAAGATATTGTATAAAATGAAAAAGACAATGGACATATTATTACTTTAGACGGAGATATCGTTTCTATTGTTTTATATATGTATTTATATGTCCCGTTAATGTGTAATGGTTTATATATATGTACGAAGGATCTATTAGTGCGTTATTGGTCGTAGGGAGATCTGTTGTCCGAAAATGCTTGAAGCGCACCAGCTTGTATAGGCTACGACTTACTGTTGCAATCTGCTATTGTAATTCATATGGAAATCTCTTTCGCTTAAACGAAATATCAGTAGCATATAGGTGTATAGTAGGTAGCAGGTAGTAGATAGTAGATTTATAAAGTAATTCTTTGCGCCAAACGCATTATAAAAAATCTTGGCTAATATCTATAAAGGCAGCTGAAGATATCTTGTTTTCTTCAAGATTATTTCCTATTTCGTTCACTATCCGATGTATTTGCTCCATCGCAGAATGTTGTTATCGCAATACAAACTGATACTGTGAAATGAGATTATTGTTGTGAATCATAGGTTTTAGTTGTTTCACGATTGAAGTACTTTTGATAATATTGCGAGTAGACAAATTGGTCCTACAAGAATACGAATCATTTATCATAGCTTGGAAATACATAAATAATTCGTTAATAAGAATAACGTTTAATCGCACGTGGAATAGATTTTTGACAAAAAAGTAGTTGTCTTCTTTGTTTCTTAAGTTCAATACGGCCTTTATATCTGCTACGATTAATACTAATAATTTTGTAATTTCACTATATAATTTTCGCCTTTTTCTTCGTGACAAATTGTAAGTTGTCTTTTATCAAAACTAGTATACTTTCCGATTCGTGACACGTTAAAATAAAATTTCGCAGTATATTATAAAAGTATCGCTGTTAATTGCTTCTGGAACTAAATATACAAAATAATTATACATAAAAAGTAAATCTGTTTCATAGGTCGAATCGTTTTCAAGGATTGCTAGATTTGCTGAACGTAACGATCGTAAAAATAAGACAATTTTCTGTTAAAAATCTGTCGTACTATTTTCAAGCTATATAAATGGTTCGTATTTTCATAATACGAATAAATCATCATGATATTTAAATCATCCTCTCTGATACAAGGCAGCAGATACAGAGGTAGTGCAATGTACGAATAATAATGTATGTAACTGTGCACTGTACTCGTGTACATACAGTATGTACTTCGACGTATTCTTCGAAAGTCTAGCAATTTTACCCTCGCAATACTAAATAAACAATAATATTTGTAGTCGGCAGAAAATAATGCGTAATCGAATTATTTTATTTATTTCCATTTTACAGTGGAGAATCAGGTGCTGGTAAAACAGTTTCAGCAAAATACATAATGTCATACATCGCGAAGATTAGCGGTGGTGGTACACACGTGCAAAAAGTAAAAAACGTCATTTTGGAATCTAATCCTCTTTTAGAAGCTTTCGGCAATGCGAAAACTATGCGGAACAATAACAGTAGCAGATTTGTACGTTTAATTCTAGATTCCTTTTATTTTATCAAGATTATTTATTCTCGTTACTTATTTTATTTATTTTATTTTAGCCGTTAGTTTTGTTACTAATTGAAACGAAAATAGAAAATAAATATCCTTAGCAAAGTAAGCAAGCATTTTTATAAATATATTTCTTTCAGGGGAAATATGTAGAAATGCAATTCGGTCCTAGTGGCCAACCAAGCGGGGGAAAGATTTCGAACTTTTTGTTAGAAAAATCGAGAGTCACTTGTCATAATAACGATGAAAGAAATTTTCATGTATTTTATCAACTTGTAACAGGTGCAAACCAGCAAATGAAATGTAAATACCAAATAATCTTCCTTATTATCGTTGGTGGGAAAATTACAAATTTGTTTTTTATATTTTATTTTAGTCATATCTCATGTCTCATACAAGGTATTCACTCTAATGATCTGCAAAGTTTTTTTTTCGTCACGAACCGCAAAAACTTGAATACTTTCCTTTTCTGTTACCGTTTACGGCGTGTGAAATTGTAGAGTTTCCGTTTTATGATAAGTTATCATTAATTTTGCATCGTATAAAGTACGAATGACTCGTCAACGTCTTACGAGAAATAACGAACAAACTATGCACGTAGCGTTTGCGACATATTGCGCTAAAAGATTGTTCATTTATTTTTAACATTATTTTAAGTTGTACGTGTTACGATATTTCCTCGTATACCTTTTTTACATCGTACGATAAATTTCCTACGAAGAAGAGATTGGGCAATCGTATATCTTACTTATAAACCGCATTTCGAAGAAAACTTACAGGAAAGTTAGAGGAAACTTTTTGAATTATACATTTCTTTCCTCGTATTGTTCGTTAAGCGCAATTAAGAGAGGGATATAACTTGTCTGGGCTGTATGGAGCATTATTTTCACTGCTACAAATTTTTGGTATTACGTGAACAAGAATTGTTAGGCTTTTGTAACTTCACTTTAGAAAATTTTACGTAATCTTGAATTTTGTCATGGAAAAACAGTATTTCAAGAATGTTTGCTTCCTGTTATTCGTTTTAATAGAGATCTATTTTCATTAACTATCTTTTTATCGGATTCTTTTATCTTATATTGAACTTTTATATCGGATTACATGACAAAAAACATCATGCAGACCGATACAGTGAACACCACATTGTATAGCATGAACCTTGAACAGGCGGAGACAAAAATAAGTGGACAGATAGTGCGAAAATAGGTATGAATGAAGTTTCCTCGAATGCGTCTGTATAGAAAGATATCTAACCATTAATTTCAATTATCTATTAAATAAACCATGTACTGTAATATGCATGTATAATAAACGAAACTTAATTATATAACAATAGTACTAGTTCGATTAAACTTCATTCATACCTACTTGCACCACTTATCTATTTATTTTTGTCCGCGTCTGAATAGTTGCTGTTACTATGCTCTATGTGTGTAATCTTTTATTTTTCAGCTGAACTTGGATTGATGGATGTTGATTATTACCACTACCTCAATTATGGCGAAGGGCATAAAGTCGATGACGTGAACGACGTTCATGATTTTGAAGCAACTTTAAAAGGTAAGAATTTGAGTTCCCGAATATGCGAGTGTTGCAAGGATTACAGAAACTGAGGTTCAAGGATCATTTAGGTATCCGAAATTCATCCAATTTTTGAGTAATTTAGCGAATAGGTTCTTGATAAAATAACATTACTGTTATAAGAAGATAACGAATAAAAAAGTTGTTGTCGTTATTTCTAGTACAAAAGTATAAAAGTGTAAAATATTTCAAAAACAAAGGTTCTAAAAAAAAATGTTTCAGGCAAAAGTTTTGCTCTTAAAAGTTATATCGATTTATTTTATTGATATTATTTACATCGTTTACATCATGATCGTAATATCCGTTCGACCTTGACTAAGTGGATCAAGGTTTCTTAAATGGGACATTTTTAATCAAAGTGAACTTTTCATTTTTAAAAGCTTCGCGAGCACTATTATTAGTGCGAAAGGATTAACGACGATGAATTACAATGACAAGCACTGTACAAAAAGTATTTGTACATAATCCCAATGAAGCGATTTTTCTAGCAGACCCCCTACATCTGCTTTCAGTTTTCATAATATTAATTTTTCGTAATCGTATGAAACTGTACAAGTACTTATTGCACTGTAAGCGACCACAAGCTGAACAATAGTATCGTTGGCTCAAGAGAATTTCACTCCAAATGAGAGGAAGTAACGAGATTGTTTCCTGAAAAGAGAATCGACATACCTGGAGGAATAGAACGAGAAAATTCTCTCATCTTGTTCTAAAATTCCTGAATGCAGTGAATGTCTCAATGAATTACATTTGCATTAAGAAAAAGAAAGGAAGAAGAAAAGAATAAAGAACAAGCATATAAATAATTATTAATACGTAATACGTATATGTCCTGAAGATACCACGATATAGTCGACCGTAGGTCTTATTTTGGGTCGTTAAAAGAATCGTATTATATCGCTGGAAGTGCAACTCCTAAAATAAAATGAAAATTACGAAACTTTCCATTGATATAACAGTTGCTAGTGTTTAGAAATTTATTCTTATATTCTTACGTTTACCCTTATCTTAAATTATCGATCGTTATTTTATTCGTTTCAGCATTGAACATAATGGCGATGGGCGATTCCGAAGTAACTGATATTTTCAGACTCGTTGCTGGAATACTTCACGTAGGAAATATTCAATTTGTCGAGAACGGAAATTATTCACAAATCGCTGATAAACGATGTAAGTACGGATTAATGAAAAAAGTTATAGTTAAAGATGGAAACCTTGAAAGTTGCGACCTTGTTGAAAACAAATTGCTTATAGAATAATTAAGAAAATAGCCCTCTTTTCTTCGTGTATACATAGTGGCTGAACTAATGATAGCAGTACAGTCGAATTAACATCTTTTCGCATATTTTTACTTACTATAATTAAACCACGGGTGAACCTAATATCATTTCGTATATGTATACTATATTTTAAAGATGTGCACAAATACGTGAAATACAAGTAAAATGGTAATCTTTAAGGCATTAAAAAAGTAGATATTGCGTTAAATACACAGTTATGCATGTATATTTACATGTATCAGGTCTGCAAATATGAAACCGGAATTTGCCTATAGATGGCCCTAGCTGATAATGTAGTTATCGCTAAACTGCATCATTGATGCCAAAAGTCTTTGTTGACATCTCGCAAACATTTTCGACTCAGAACGATACAAGTTTCATACAACAGCATAGTTTGTAATAGCGTTGAACATGTCGAATTTTGTGCCTGGAAACTACGATTTGCGGACAGCATTGATTTTCTGTTACCATTTGAAGAAAACTGCTGTAGAATCGCATTCAATCCTTGTCAAAGCTTACGGTGAGCATGCCCTTGGTAAATCACAGTGCTTTGAGTGGTTTAAAAAATTCAGAAGTGGCAATTTTGACGCGAGGAACGAAGAACGTGGAACGTGGAACGTGATCTATTATGAGCTGTTAAAACCTGGCGAAACCGTTAATACTGAGCGCTACCGACAACAAATGATCGATTTGAATCAAGCTTTGCGTGAAAAACGACCAGAATATCAAAAAAGGCAACAAAAAGTAATTTTGCTTCATGATAATGCACCATCGCATACAGCAAAACCGGTCAAGGAAACGATCGAAGCGTTCAGTTGGGAAATACTTTCGCACGCGGCTTACTCACTAGACTTGGCTCCGTCCAATTACTATTTATTTGCATCGATGGGACACGCACTTTCTGACCAGCACTTCACTTCTTACGAAAATGTACGAAAATGCCTCGATGACTGATTTGCCTCAAAAGAGCGACAGTTTTTTTGGCGTGGCATCCACCAATTGCCAGACAGGTGGGAAAAATGTATAGCTAGCGATGGGCAATATTTCGAATAAAATATTTTTAATCATTTTCATACAATAAACGTGTATTTTCTATACAAATATTCCGGTTTCATATTTACATACCTGGTATGTATACATTATACATGTTCGGTTATCAAAGGCAAATTTCAAGCTACTTAAAATGTATCTTTCTTCCCCATTCAGTGTTATAACTTATATCGTTATTTGTAAAATGTAGTTAACGCGTTGATGTTTATTTCGGATTCCTGAATTCGTGCGATATACGTGTACGCGGCTTGTAAATCTTTTTGCGTTAATTATATGTCCTCTACTTGGGACTTGGAACCGAAAGAATGATAAACGTTTTTAATATAATAGTAATATGCAGTCACGATTGTTATGAAATAGTAGCAAATCATTTTACTATAAGAAATGAATAGGAAGAAACAAATTTTCAACAAAGTTAAGCTTTATATTATAACGTGATACAAATAAGGTTCTATTTGTCTGTCTGTTTTTCGGTGATACCTTTTTGAAAACTTGCAATTTTCTTATATTGCATATGTTTATATAGAAAATAGACCTCTTTGTTCGAGGTTTCGTTTTCGAGAAAACCGAGTTGCGAGAAATATTTATCAAATATATTTGAATATGGTTATTTCCGGATTGCGCGCGAGAATAAGTAAAAAATGTAGAATAAAATTTGTTTACAAGATGCTTCGTTTCTGAGACAAATAAATTTGAAGATTTACCATACGCGTGTACTAGGTCGATTCTTAATTAAAACGCATGTAGACTTTTGTGACTGTCTATATCTGACTCACTGCATACGATACAATGGGTTAGTTGCTTGGCTGAACAGATTAGATTACTAATACATGAAACGAAGCATTTATTACATATCGTCTATATATTTCAGATCTCGATTTTCCATCCCATTTGCTTGAGATTTCAGTAAAGCAGCTATCTCAAAAATTAATATCGCGTCAATTTGAATCCAAATGGGGAAGTCAATCTGAGAGCGTTGATGTTACGTTAAACGTAGAACAAGCTGTCTATACTCGGGATGCATTGGCGAAGGATATCTATGCTAGACTCTTTGATTATCTGGTTAAAGTAAGTACATATATTTCTACGCTAACAATTAATCAACGGTCTTAAAAATATTTTATCCAATTGAAATCTAAGTTTCACATAGTAGTTGTTATATGCGTTTGATTTGTTATAACGTTCATAATAGATTAAATTTTACAATTTTTCAGCAAATACAACATTTAAAATATTATATTTCGTCGGCACGTTATTTAAATTTTATACTATAAACGTGGTAATTTTTATAAAAAAAAGCGGAAAGTATTTATATCAAAGAATATTTGATATTTGAAGAAATCCTTAGAGCCTCCAATATCAGAATATCTTCCTTGCTCTTTAAACATTCATTTGAACAAACGAAATTTAATATCAAAAAAGTGATAGTTCTATTATTCGAACATTTTCTAGTTCTTTTCTTGATAATACAAATAGTTTTTCACTTTGTAAAGAAACAATGAGTTTTATTACTCTGTTATTATATATTATATATTATATACTATATGTTAGACTATAAATTTATTTTTGTAAGAGAGGATTTTAATTTTCAACTTAAGATATTATTTTTTAAGTTTATAACTTTAATGAAAAATAACTTTAATAAATTCCGAGCTTAACAAAGCTGAATATTTTGATGTTACTCGGCATTTCTGTATGTATATGTATTAATTAATTGAAGATTTCGGTTTCAAAAAACAAATACAGTTCTCTAATTTTATGTATATATATTCTACCACTATCTTAGTAAACTTTAATGTCAGAATTTATAATTTTACAAGTAAATTAGAATATTAGCTTCTGTATGAGTTACCTTGTATATTAATGTTTGCAGAAAATTAATTCAGCTATGGAAACCAATACCGAGGGTCTTGAAATTGGAATTTTGGACATTTACGGATTTGAGATTTTTGAAAAAAATGGTTTCGAACAATTTTGTATAAATTTTGTGAATGAGAAACTACAACAGATCTTCATAGAGCTCACTCTAAAGGCAGAACAAGTAAGTACGAATTTTGTTTCAGATTCTTGGTATAGTTTAATAATTTTTTATACTAAACTATATAATTATAACTATAAGTTTAAATGAACTGATTTTTATTGTTCGTGAATGATTTTATAATTTTGTTGAAACTATATTATAATTTTATTATGATTTATAATTAAAATAATTTCAATGTTCATTGATTTTCGCTTATTCGTAGATATTTAAATATTACAATTCATTTGTTAACGTTGCATACGATACGCGAGATCTAGAAAAATATATCTTAATTTTCACAAATTACTTTAACTTTCAATTTTCACTAATATTGTACCATAAATTCTGAAAGTAACTTTAACAAGTAAAATTGGTTCGGTATAAAATTAAGTGGTTTCAAGATGCATATTTAGCGAGTATAGAAATAAAAGATATAAAAAGTATAAAAATATATAAGATCGAACGTTCGTAAATTAAATCTGTTGGTTAATTTTCATGAAGAGACTTTTCCATTAATCCATAAAGAGATACGTTAAAGTTCTATTGCAGCTTTATTTTTTAATTTATACTTTGTATGATATAATATAATAGTATTTCAATCTATAAGTATTGCAATTTTCTTATATAAACTTTTATTTATAAATATACAAATAGTACATATTGTACATTATTGTTCATAAGAATATGGATATTTAGTCAGTGTGTTCTACGGCTATATAACTGAATATAAGATGATTTTTTACGGAATCAATAAATTGTAGATATAATTTATCAAAAAAGAACTTAATATTAAGGGACTTAAAAAACTTGACCTAAAATTAAATAGATAAAATTAAATTAAGATTAGATACATAATCATCGGTGCTTGTACATATATTACAAAAGAATTTTTTCATATAATCCATAAGTTGCACATTGTATACATATATATGTATGTAATTGTTGCAGTAGATAAGAGATAGTATATTTTGAAATATGAAATGTTTAGAGTACGAATATAGTTTTACGTGATGTACATAGTATACATAGTTACAAAAGTAGATCAAAATAGATCATAAATAGATTAATTCAGAGATCTATAATGATTACACTTTTCAGTTAATTCATTTAACGTTTCGAATCTGTTCTTGATTAAAAACTAGATTTTTTAACATTTTATATAAAGTACGCATCTGATTGTAATATATAAATAAAATCATCCATAAACTTATGTTAAGGAAAGTATGCTTGTAATGTTTCTAAAGAAATTATATAATGTACAACTTAAGATTAAAGATAACAAATTCTTTAAATAAGTATATAAATTAAAGTTAAGTATATAAATTTTGAAACGAAATTATAGATATTTCTATCTGGCAACATACTTTCAACAATTTTATTTAGATACATTATTCTGTAAGCTCTAACATTTTCTTCGACATTTCCTATAGAAATTATTTTCTTTAGTTTGACTCTACGTAACAAGTTTATGTATTTACATGTTAAATTCTGTCACTTTCTGCAAGTGAAGATGCAAGTTATTAAATCTCCTGAAAACGTTACCTTTCACGATGATCCTATAAAACATGCACGTAAGATCTTTCTGTATTCCTATTTGGTATAGAAAAATTATCATTGTTCGCAAACTTTGACAGTATCGTCGAGCATTCGGTGGTTTCGAATGAGATACAGATGGGGACAAAAATAAGTGAACATAGTGGAAGCAGTTATCGATGAAGTTATCAAACTAGTACCAATACTCCATAAGTTTTATTTATTACATATCCTTATAGTATATAGATTATTGAGTAAGAAATTGCAATTAATATTTACACTTTTGTATAAACAAGCCGTATTTATCAAAACTTTATCGATATCTGTTTTCACTATCTGTCCACTTTCCTCGCAAACTGATTTTTTTTGTTGACCTTGTAACAAGAATTGCTCGAGTATTTGAAAAAGCATCAAACGTTTGAGAAACTATATTCTGGCAATATATTCGTTCTCTTCAAAGCATATCTTTGAACAGGCGTGGTCTGTACCATTAATATTCTACTTGGAAATTTGGACGGTGGTGCTGGTATCTGTTTCGGTAACTCGCTGGAAGTCACCATGGAGCTCTCAGTAGTGGAGAGATTATCTAAACCGTAAACTATAGTTAGTCTATTAAGTTTTTTAGCTTTCTTTTTCGAAAGATTTTTACCATATTCGCGTTTTGTATTAGTTTGATGGTCAATTTTTTTTAACGGTCGAATTATTTTATTGCGATGAGATGTCCAGTCGGTTTGCCTTTGCAGAGGAGGTGTCACTCTAAGAAATTCTATAGGATCGTGAATAGTAGTCGTTCTAGATGTTACGCCTTTGTGAAAAGAACCGCTATGGCCTCGTACGTTCACATAAACCTTTGGTCTGCTATTCTTTAAGTAATAAAGCTTTTCATCGAAACTTTGAAATTTCGACGGATCTGCTAAAACGTGTCTGCCCTCGTTGACCGCGTTTGCTTTGAAGTTGGCACTTAGGCCAACATCTCTGACACCAAAAATTGAGCGAGGTACCACTTCTGGATTTGGATAACTCTCGTTGCCAGCTTCTTCAGATTGTTTCAGCATCGCGTGTATGATATTTTGAAGGCTGGACGCGTCCATTTCGTCTGGACTTTGAAGTTCAATTTCTACGAGACTGAAAAAGAAAAATAGCCTTTTTTTAACTCGGTTCCTGATTTTTCAATATTTCTGAACGCAGATACGGAAGATAGCATCAAGCATCAGTTTTCATAAAATAAATTTTCAAAGGTGAAACAAAATGCAGCTACGCGCGCCATTAACAAATGGAATCAAGGATATAAATATTTCGAAGCAATGTTCACGAAATATCGGTACAAAGCGGTACAATCCTGTCTACAAACGATAATATACGTCTAATATGCTTAATTTCTTTCCTTTGTCATTAATTAATTTTCTTTGTCACAATTCGTTAACACGGTTCAAATACGGTATAAATTGTAAATGTATTAACCATGATCAATTTTTATTTCGTATAGCTTATATGACAATCCTCATTTACTTTTAATGGTTTTTAATTTCCGCGTTACGAGGACGTAAAATCGTGACGGTTCTTTTAACTTCAATCCATCATTCTTTCTGTTTCATAACTTTTCACCATTTTCCCTCCGTATCAAAGTTTGCCAAGGATGTGACCAATTTTAAAATTGATAACACGCTGAAGGTCGGAATGCAGCATACTAAAAATCAAGTATAAATTGTACAAACCGATCGTAACGGATCGTTCCTTCAGACGAGCATTAAAATAACAAAATCCATAATTTATAACGACAAAGTAGAGAAGGAATCGGATAGAAAGAGAGTAAATCAGGATAGACCATAATTAATTAGCAGTATTTTATTCTGCTTTCTCTTTTATTAGGTCTACACGTATGAAAGAAACGATCTCGAAAAGTGTCGAGCGAAGAGTATTCAGCATGGACATATGGGTGCCATTGAAATCATCGACTCTGTCTTCACCGTCTTCGCCGACGATAGCTTTAACCGACAACAGCGTTACCTGATTGGCGGTATTAGCACGGGCAAATAAAAGAGAAATTTTACCTATGTAGGGTTGTTGCTGCGGATAATCAACAAATTAAGAGAACTGACCCAAACCCGTCACAGGGTACAAGCTGGATAGCAATTAAATAAATTTGATTTCGATTAATTACCTTCAGTTTGAGCGTAATTTCAACACAAATCAATATCAAATCCATAGCTTGCGTTAGGTTCGAGATAGCACCTTTGTACCATCGTTAGCTACAGCAATAAAGCTACATAAGTAAAAATGCTCTCTTATTTCCTTGTACTACCAGTCAAAGCTGGTGTCGGTGAAGTTTATGTCGATGATTTCAATGGAACCACCAATGGTACATAGTCTACATATATATTCTATGTATCTTCCTCTTATGAGACACTCTTTTTCTGAAATTAGCAAAAATAATGACAAAGTTTCTTCCGTTTTACTTTAAGGCCCGCTATCCGGGAAGCGTCACGTCGCTTCGTAAAAGCGTAAGCGTAGCCTACTAGACGCGACGATGCGTTTACGTCGATGTTCAGTCTGCGAAGCGTACGGATAAGATACACTTCGTCCCGTTATTAAAATGTCGAGCGACGAGCAAGTCGCTCTCATCCTGTATCGCTACATTCGTTTATGGCTGTAACGTATACCTCGTTACTTACGATGTTAACATCAGTCGTTATGACGAAAACGATGCACATTACTTAACATTACTTGACAATGGTCGCTGCATGGAAAAGTACCGTTAGCATCAACGCGTCTATGGAGTGACATTTCATGGACAGTGGCCCTCACTTTGAACCTGAGCTAACATCAGATAATATATATACAGTTATAAAGATACGTACAGTTTCAGGAAACCTAAACGAGGCAAAATTGGTGAAAGAGAAGAACATGTAGACCATGTTGATAATACATTGATTATGAAAGTACTTGGTAAACAGTGATTTAATTACACAACGTGTAAAAGATCCAGAATCTTAAGTATACAATTTTCATACAACTTCTCCTATCTTTACATCTACTTCTTACGCAGTCTTGTATATTGGACCCTCTTAAGTCAGTTCTACTTTAGCCACAGATCATAGTAACGTTTTACTAGTAATATAGATATGTATAATGACGTATACGATAATTGAACGAATAAAATTAAACGAATATACGATACATCACATGCTATAATCAAATACCGTGCATTCGACTGCCACACCAGAAGCAAACCATATCTAAGGCTGGCGCATATATAGATTTATACAATTATGGGTTTATACTATCTGTTTTATACTAATATGAAATGGGAGATTATTTAAGACTAGAACTATCGATGTCTAAAGCGTAGAACTTATATTAAAGAACTTGTATCAAGATGGAAGATATATGTATGGAAAAGTATATAACGTAAGGAGAAAAATAATCTTTCGTCCATTTAGATATTATATTTTATAAGGGATCATCGAAATTCCTCAAAACGCATCGTTATTTATCTATAAAATTTCTATAAAAAATTACAAATTGCTCACTTTCACCACACCGGTGAAAATTCCAGCGTTAAAAAGGAGATAATTCTGGATTCTTTAGATGAAGTGGTGCTTCAGATGAAGTTGTGAAGTGAGTGCCTAACGAAGAGCGTGGTCCTTGTTGAAGAAAAGATAGAGATATTTAATGCAGCCTCTCTTTTTCTTCCCAAGAGATATTTGTTTCTAATAGGTAGGAAAGCAAAGAGCAACCTCTTCGATTATCTCTATCTGATGACTCACGAGGCTCATTTCCTCGGCACGACATCCCTGATCTGTATTTCTTATGTCTATGATAATTATAGCGTCCAAATCGTCGTGCTATCGAAAACAGTCGAAATCCGAAGAATCGCAAATACGTCAACTGTACCTTTGTTAAAAGAAATTTATCCGATTCCTAATTCTTATTATTTGAAGTATGCTTTTATAAGCGGAAGTTGTTTTATCCGAAACTCTTAGTATAACGATAGCGCGTAACTTTATTATCACTTGACATGGAGATGTGACTCTGGGAGAAAGGAAGGAAGAGAAAGTGAGAGTATTTATGCAGAACAGAAGAAAAGTAAAAATTATAGGAAGTTATAATAGAAATTGTAAATACATAATTAATACCTGTAATCGTTGGTATTAGCATTATTGGCTCTTTCCATGTCGGAACTGTGTGAAAAACTTGGTAAAGATTTTCCCCCGTAGAATCTTTGGTCATTTCCTTTTCGATCAAAGTGTTGGATATAATTTGGTGAAGAAGGTGGCCTTGGAAGAACCATTGCCGAGAATGATCGCTGTATAAGTGCAAAGAGCACCATTGCCGTGTAGTAATTTACCGCTGCCAACATTCTGGAATGCCATTTTATATTTTAAAACGTTTTGTCAATCTTAGAAAAGGAAAGGATAAAGTCATTTTTCTGTGAATAGTTTACTTCTTAATTACTTTGTTCTACAAATATGTTGCTATTTTCAAGTTAACTATGTATATACATTTATTGAAAGTAATTAACGAGAAAAGGACTTTTGTGTATATTATTTGTCGTAGCGAGGGTAAAAGTTAGTACATCTTCTCTGGTTACATAAACGCACGTTCAGTAGAATTTCGTTCGCTCTTTAACATGCTACCTATGTACATGTATGATATAAATATACATTGCAGTGTTTCTAGCATAATTTTAGTGACCTACATACTAAGTCTTACATTGCCATGTACCTTGAGTTACCATAACTCATTATATACATTGTTATACCTAAACTATAACATATTTCCATATATACAGTATACTTAATGGCAAAATATGCTCAATATTATAATATATTTAGGTATTCTATAGATATATAGATATATGGCGATTTCTGTTTATTACAAATATTGTCCACTTTCGCTACAATTATAAGAAACGAAAAAGAGGAGAACGTTAGTGCACCTGGTCACTCACACGAGACAGTATGTACAAGCGTGTTACAATAAACGCGCAGTGAAAGTTTTACCTGTTCGCAAGAGCAACCTTAAGGAACAGAATGATACAATTTCTCTTGTTTTACTTACGTAAGCCATACGTATACCAAAGTAATATAATATAGTTGTCATAATCGAACAAGGGAGCTCAAAGTTATATTTAAGAGGAGAATCGATTTAAGTAGATCAGAGTTGAAATTTTATATTATATTTTACATCGATTTTTCTTCCAGAATACTTGTTACTTATAATCCTTTTAAATCTCTTTAATATATCTTATCCTTCGTAATTCAACTTAAAACGTGAACTATTTAAAATATCAGACTGTTGTGTTAAATTTTTGTTCAATGGATACGGAACTTTTGCAAAGTCTTTTCTTGCATCGATCGTATTATTTCTAAGAATATAAGAAGAGACAAATGCTAGAGTCAGTTAATCGTTTTCTCCGAATGAAAAGAGAGTACGAACATTTTTACCTTTACCGTTAAACGCGCGTAATATTCATGAAAAGTACCTAAACTTGGAAAAATGCTTTATAATTTTTCTCGATCTTGAATCTTCATCTCAAGACTCGAATATGAAACGTATATTTTCTCCGAAACTGATCAGAACCAGAATTTACGAAATTAGATAGATTTATTTTTCAAATTGCCAAGAATCCGCCTAGCTTTCTCTTTTTTCCCAAGTATGAACGTTCAGCTAAGTAAAATAACGTCTTATAGAACTCGTCTTGTTTCTGTAAGTCGCATGTTAGGCGAATATGGAATTACAATCTCCCTTAGATGCGATGATTCGTTCTAATAAACATCGAGTTCTTAGGTTTTATCGTGCGGCTGTGGAAGATAGTGGTTCGACTCTTTTAAACAATCCACTTACCTCGAACCAAGAATAGAACAGAAGCTTGAGAATCTACTATTACTTCGAGTTTGTTGTATTATAATATCTTTACACTTATCTTTCTTTCGTTTTTATATTATAATTAAACCGAGGATTTAAACAAATTCATACTTTTGATTTTTAAGATTGTTTTATCTGACAAGTATTATAGAAAGCACTATATTCTGTTGTATATCTTATATATTCTTCTCGTGTTACGTATATTCTGTGTAATTTTTCACTTTCAATCTTTCTGTAAAAAATCTGCAGTCCAACTGTAATAAAATTAGAACAGATATTCTAAATAATAACTATAGCACATAATTCGAATATGTTTTTCATTCGTTTATATTATTTCATTTATTTAAATCTCCATTTCATAGTTAACAAATTTTCGCTTCTATGCTCCTATCAGAACTTCAAAAAACTTCGCTCAAGTCAAAACTTTCGCTTTCATTAAAAAAGAGTTGCTTTTTGATTGGAATAAAGATTTGTATAAATTTTAGAAAAGATGAAGATTCTCCATGTATTACTTTCAATGGTTCTTAGAAACATTCCATGTACAAGCCAGTGTTAGAGCTGTTAACGCTAATATTAAAACTATAATAATTCAAGTAAATGATATTCCTGGTCATAAATTGGTATATTTTAACCATTTTTTATGGTTTATGCTATTAAAATTGTTAATTGTTAATTTTATTTACATCTCTATTTCGTCCATATTTAACAAATTTTCGCTCCTATGCTCATTAAAAAAGAGTTACTTTTTGGTTGAAATAAAAATTTGTATAATTCTGTATAAAAGATGAAGATTCTCCATGTATTACTTTCAATGGTTCTTAGAGACATTCGACGCACAAGTTAACTATTAACGCTAATATTAAAACTACAATAATTTAAGTAAATTATATCCCTGGCCATAAATTGGTATATTTTAACCGTTTTTTATGATTTATGTTATTAAAATTGTTAATTGTTAATTTTATTTACATCTCCATTTCATCCATAGTTAACAAATTTTCGCTCCTATGCTTGTCAAAAAAGAGTTGCTTTTTGGTTGAAATAAAGATTATAAAAGATGAAGATTCCCCATGTATTACTTTCAATGGTTCTTAGAAACATTCTATGTACAAGCCAGTGTTAGAGCTGTTAACGCTAATATTAAAACTATAATAATTCAAGTAAATGATATCCCTGGTCATAAATTGGTATATTTTAACCTTTTTTTTAATGGTTTATGCTATTAAAATTGTTAATTGTTAATTTTATTTACATCTCCATTTCATCCATAGTTAACAAATTTTCGCTCCTATGCTTGTCAAAAAAGAGTTGCTTTTTGGTTGAAATAAAGATTATAAAAGATGAAGATTCCCCATGTATTACTTTCAATGGTTCTTAGAAACATTCTATGTACAAGCCAGTGTTAGAGCTGTTAACGCTAATATTAAAACTATAATAATTCAAGTAAATGATATCCCTGGTCATAAATTGGTATATTTTAACCGTTTTTTATGGTTTATGTTATTAATATTGTTAATTGTTAATTTTATTTACATCTCCATTTCATCCATAGTTAACAAATTTTCGCTCCTATGCTTGTCAAAAAAGAGTTGCTTTTTGGTTGGAATAAAGATTATAAAAGATGAAGATTCTCCATGTATTACTTTCAATGGTTCTTAGAAATATTCTATGTACAAGCCAGTGTTAGAGCTGTTAACGCTAATATTAAAACTATAATAATTCAAGTAAATGATATCCCTGGTCATAAATTGGTATATTTTAACCTTTTTTTTTAATGGTTTATGCTATTAAAATTGTAAATTGTTAATTTTATTTACATCTCTATTTCGTCTATAGTTAACAAATTTTCGCTCCTTTGCTTATCAAAAAAGAGTTGCTTTTTGGTTGGAATAAAGATTATAAAAGATGAAGATTCTCCATGTATTACTTTCAATGGTTCTTAGAAACATTCGACGCACAAATTAGCTGTTAACGCTAATATTAAAACTATAATAATTCAAGTAAATGATATTCCTGGTTATAAATTGGTATATTTTAACCATTTTTTATGGTTTATGCTATTAAAATTGTTAATTGTTAATTTTATTTACATCTCCATTTCGTCCATAGTTAACAAATTTTCGCTCCTATGCTTATCAAAAAAGAGTTACTTTTTGGTTGAAATAAAAATTTGTATAATTCTGTATAAAAGATGAAGATTCTCCATGTATTACTTTCAATGGTTCTCAGAAACATTCGATGCACAAGTTAGCTGTTAACGCTAATATTAAAACTATAATGATTCAAGTAAATGATATCCTTGGTCATAAATTGGTATATTATAGCCGTTTTTATGCTATTAAACTTATTAATTGTTAATTTTATAGGACATAAACGAACCTTTAAGTAGACTTTTATTTGTAACTAATTAAAATACTAAAGGAATAAAGATCGTACAAGAATTGGAATCGTATTACTGTACACGATAGATCAATTAAACGCTCAATTAACAAATAATAAGTAGGTCTGTGCTGAAAAAGCGAACTGTAATCATCGAGTGATAAAAGATCGAAACAAAACGCAGCATACGAACACGAAAACACGAAATCCAAAGAATCGCAAATATATCATCTAATCATCGTGAAAGTTTCAAGTGTAAAAAAACTAATAGGTTTGTGCATCGAATAAATCTTCCTTTTTTTCTAACTCTTTGTTACAAAGTGCCGTTTAATATCGAGGAAAATACCGCGCAATAATCTCTGTAATCGTGTCTTACTGTTCGCCTAGCAGAGTAACGGAAAGGTCCTCCTTTCCAAAGAGATCTATGGTCCGACTTGTCAGTGGGTGTGGTTCTTTCGATGTAGGCTCGTGTTAAAGTGGAAACAGGTTCTCTTAAAAAGTGCAAGTGCATTCGTTGCTCTGGTGAACGTACTCGGTTATACTCGGTGAACGTAAGAGTCCACGTGGAGTCGGTCTGTCAAACGATTCAAGTTTCTATCGGCAGTTATGCCCGCATTCGTCCGCTTCCAAGTTTCATTTTCGGTATACCGTACTTTGTACTACTTTTAACTTTCATTTTAATCGATTGTCGTTATTAGTCCGCGCTTGCAACGCTTATTGTCGCTGCCTAGTTTCACAAATTCCTTTTCCTTCGAATTGTAACTTTTCCATTCGATAGGTTGATTTTATATACAGGTATATGCTTATTACGTACACTGCGTATCAAAACGCTTGCTTACTTTTCACAGAATGCGAATTATTTACAAAACGATGAATAGAAAGACGCAAGGTGGTCTTGATCTTCGTTAGAATCGTCATGACTCGCGAAAAGATCAAACACCATGGGTAGGTTTTATTATTTAACTTGATCATCCTCGGTTTGTTTGATCGTTGAGCTGTGAACAAGATAAGGAAGGTTCTTCCAAATGGATAGATCGATTCTCGTGATCAAATCTGGCAATGATTAAAACCGATTAACACTCCGATGAATCCGGAAAATATTTAATTTTCCTATGTCATGGATAAGTTGATAAGATGAGAATCAGTTTATATTTCGTGAAACAGTAAATATCGGTTTTCTTCGTTATTTTGTCATTAATTCGTCCGGTTGTCGCATATTTTAATTACATGTACTGTTAATGCAAACCGATTAAAATGTCCACACGTTTATGAGCGGAAATCTATATTAATTTGAAATGCATATGAGGTACATTTATTATAATTGAACGCACAAAGATATTGCAACGCTACATCACCAGGTATGTTTATTTCTGTGCACTGTTACTATGCATTAAACTGTGATACCGTAATTTTCTACCAAAAAAAAAGAAGAAGAAGAAGAAAAGGAAAGAATATTTTGGAAATCTCTTACATCGCAATTTATAGCCGATTAAAAACCTGGCGACAGCTGCATAATCATTTTGACATAATCTGTGCGAAAACAATTTATTATTTCTACCGACTTCTTTAATCGTCCACTTCCAATTTTTTAGTTTTTCACATTCGTTGTATATCTTTTTATCCAGCTCTTTTCGAAAATCCACCTGGATCGTATTATACTTGAAATAATTTATCTCTTTCTCTTGTTATATTAGTTACAGTATATAAGTTAGCTCCAACACTTGTATTTTTGTTTTATTGTATGCGCTTTTAGATCGTTTTATCGAAGTTGGCTGACGCACACTTAAATAATTACAGTTTGTTATTTCGTCTCCGGAAGGAAATCCATTAACTTTTCTGTATTGGGAAATGCAATCTGTCTTGTATGAATCTTCCAAAGTCAGAAAAATTATAAAGTTGTTATTGAAATAGGAAGCGCAAACGATTGTCTCAAAGATTGCCTTTAGATGCTAGCGTGCTGAAATAAATTTTTACATATTGTCTTTATTCTTCTTTATAGTTTTGCCTGATTGCCTATACACTGTTTTAAAACTTGCGATAAACAAAAGCAGTAATTCATGCATTGTAATATCGTTGAGGGTAAAGCGAATAAAAGGAAAACTTGTGTAAAAGATAAGAAACGAAACGTACAACGCTCCAATTCCTAAATAAGATTCAATGGATTTTTGTGCAATTTAACGATAGTATTTTAATTAGTTTTACGATTAGTCTTCCTCTTTGATCAATTTTTGACGAGATCCGAGAACACATAGGACAAATGTATCGACAATTATCTTTCTTTCACGATTCAAATATTTTATTTAGCGTGCAATACAAAAATACATTCGTCAAAAACACGACTCCAGACGTCAAGTTGTATTCTACATTTTCCTCTTACTCTCACATTTAGAACATCGACTATCGATTATCTATCTTTGTATGGACGTCGAAGTCACTTATTTGAAATTTGATTTTCTCGAAAATGATATGTCCAATGCGACTTTATTATTCTCGATCCTGCTCTTATTTCGAGGGGTACTATTTTTCAGATTTCTCTGACCCCCACTTTTGTCGCGAATTACGGACTACCCTGTGTATCTTCTATTAAAAATTCCGCGAGTTTGTATTCTGGAACGAGCAATGTTCCGTAATATTTCGAGATAATATTTCGGATTTTTCGGTCGGTGCAACGATCGCGCTGCTACAGTTCGCGACTCCCATTGTCATCAACTGTGCTAGATTCTGCAATTCTTCGATCATTTCCTTTACACAAATACACGAGATTTATATTTACAGGAGAATAAATTTGTTAGTATCGATTATTTGTAGCGTCTAACTTTCCATGGAATCCGAGTTCCCCAATAAGCTCTTCCGTGTTTCGTCTTTCAATTCGTAACATCTTCAATTTATTTTCTAACGTAGCAATCGTTTCAACGCGATCATCTGATAGAATAATTTATACCAAATGTATTGTAGCCCTAGGTGTTATGTAAAATCATTATTATACGCGTGATATGCATGTACGCTGCGTCTGATTTGTTTTACAAGTACAATATACAGGGTGTCCCTAATTTGAACGTCGAAGCTTTGGGAATGCGTTCGGGACCGATAAACTAAGAAGAAGAATCCTTCGGAGATTTCCTGGTTCTTGCTCCATTTCGAGGATAATCGCGACAAAAGGGACAAACAAATTTTCGTTTCTACACTCATTATTATTCCTGTTATCGTCTATTTAACGAAGATACCGAGGACTGTTCAAAATGCTGATCTCTTACAGCAATTCCAAGCATTACATCTAACAGTGGGCCCTATTTGCAGCTGCACATTGCTCTGCTGATATTTGATTCAATCTCGTTCGGATCGGGAACACCCTGTACGTTTCAAGAAACCGTACAAATTACATGCTATTTTTGTTATCCGATTCGATAAAATAGACGTGCAACGTCACCATCTTTCGAGAAATATTGTTCCACGTATATACAGCCAGGAATAAGAACAAGTGGGCAAATAGTGGAAATAGGTATCAATGATGTTTCATCGCACTGAAGTTTTATTTATTACACAGTGGATCCGGTTTATCTGGAAACGCTCAAACATCTCGGAGAGTATGAACGACACGAACAAATGTTTCAGGCAAAAATTGCACGATATCGAGTACGATATCTCGGTTGACCGTTTTAAAGACGTTAGAAAACTGCAGCCTTGTGTCTCATAACAAAGCCATATCTATATGAATCTGATGACCACGAAAAGCATCTGTACAATTTCTGTGCGAAACATTTTTTCGTATCGTTCATATTTTTCCGGATATTTGATCGTTTCCAGATAAGCCGAACACTTTGTGTACGTATAAAGTATGTACAACAACAGATTAAATATTAATAAGCCACCTTTTCTCTTCAACACGTTATTCTCAGTGTATTGTTCAATCCTCTTTTATTATGCTTAAATAAAAAATGATATTTCGTGGATTATCATTACATGCACCTCAAATAAAGGAAGAACATTTTTTACTTCAATCGATAAAAATATTTGTTTGAAAATGTAGAATAATTCTCTACTTAAAATAATTTATCCCATCAGTTACTTATCTGCATTAAGGGGAGGCTAAGGTTAATTCGTACAAAATAAGGCATGTTTTTGTGAATTATTTGCGATGACACAGTTAAAGTCTCTTTATTAAAACCAATAGTACATTAAAGTATGACATTCGAAGAATATTGTGTAAAATTTTCACGGGGAAATATTGAAAAATACAGCAATGGCGGTAATTATTCGAACGTGTCTCGGAAAAAAGGTGGAATTGCGGTGCCCTGATAACTTGGTGCTGCATCATCGGAAATCAAAAAATCAAAGTTCATTCGTTAGATAACAGTTCTCCCCAGGTAACGCTGGGAGGGTTTTTCGAAATTTTAATTTTTCACAAATTATCCGATTTTGCGAAAATTTGCGGCTAATTTTTCCTTCAAAGCGTTCCAAAAAAGTAAAAAATTGAAATTTCGAAAAACCCTCCCAACGTTACCTGGGGAAAACTGTTATCTAACGAACGAACTTTGATTTTTTGATTTCCGATGATCCAGCACCAAGTTACGAGCAATTCTACTTTTTTCCGAGACACGTCCGAATAATTGCTGCCATTGCCGTATTTTTTAATATTTCTCCGTGAAAATTTTATACAATATTCTTCGAATGTCACACTTTAATGTACTATTGTTTTTAGTAAAGAGATTTCAATTGTGTCGTCGCAAATAATTCACAAAAACATGTCTTATTTTTGTACGAATTAACCTTAGCCTCCCCTTAAAAGAATTACACTTTACATTTTAGTTTCAGATGTTACATATACATCTTTGCATTCAAAATCAAAGTATATCCATATCGCCTTTTTTACGGCGATATTACGAACCTGTGATTCGATAGATTATAGAAGTTAACGATTGAATGTGAAGTAATTGGATCGGTGGTTTTGCGCATCAAGTGCTAATGTCATATTTTTGCAAAAGTCAGTTGAACCCGGCCTTGAGTCTGTAAGCGATTTTATATTTTGTATAAAAAGCTACAAATTGAAATTCCATATTCAAACGACTATAATGAGATTTGTACATGGCAATGTCGATATTTTTCATAAAATAAACTTTCTGCGGAAAATACCAAAGCCGATATAAATAATGCAGAGAATTTTCTCTTGTTGTATTAAAAAAGAACCTGGAAATTATTTAAACACAAATTTTTAAACACGTCTCAATTTGTTAAGTACTACAATATCGTTGATACATTTTGCGCCAAACTACAGAGATAATTCCGAGGATAACGAATCAGATGTAAAGCACAATCGTGACATTATTATACTATGTTTGTTACAATACACATCTTTTTAATTTACGTAGCAAATCAACGAATCTATGTGGCAAATAACGTTAGTGTTCGTTAGGAAAGAGAAAATTTACACGCTGGTGTTTCATGCATAAAAGGGACGATATATTATTTAGTCAGAAGAAAGTGTCGATAAAATTGGCAATAAACACGCACGTATCTAACGGTAGTCATTGATGAAATTGATAAGAGATTTCGCTTGGTAAAAGTGCTTTGCGCGTACCTGAAGTAGAATGTTGAAATAGGTCAACGCGAATACGATCTATTTGGATCAGTCAATGTTGCGGGTGTAGTAGCTGCGGTTGTTCGCAGCTATCTAAAAACTGGTGCACTTTACACCAATGAAAGATGACCGACATCAAGCGTTATTTCGTTACAACAAATTAAAACTACAAACTTGTCTAAACTTGGAAATAATGAATCACTTATGATAACTAAATGTCACTGGATTTCGCATTTTCTAGCATTCTGTATTCATCGGACAATTTATCGGTCATGATTTGCACGTGAATCTTAACGATGGAAATTCGAAACGGTCCTGTACGATCGAATACGCGTTACACAGATGATGGCTCTGTTTGCACTGCGGCCACGGATCGAGCGAAGGTAATGAAATAGCTAAGTGAAACGTCGCCCTCTCTCTTTCTCTCTTTCCCTCTTTCTCTCTTTCTCCTCCCTATCTCTTTTTCATTCTATTCGTTACTTTCTCCTTTGTCCTTTCTTTGATTTTCAGTTTCTTTTTATTGGTTTCGACTACGATCGTCCCTATCACAATTAGTGTACTACACATCTCATATTTCCGCAGAATGGCAAGGTTTTGATATATCATAACGATTGATTCGATCCAGGATAACGGAAGAGTGTTATTTTTTAAATATTTTATAATATTCTAACGCTCTAATTCTTATACCGCAATTTTTCCAACTTCCGGTTACGATTTTCTATTTGAATTTTCAAATAGAAAATTATCCGTATTGATAATATTATTGCAAAAATTTACTATTAACAGATGGTTAATTTATGCTTGTTCTCTCCGTTTAATCAACTATGTAACTTTCCAATTGATCATTCTGGCAACGAAATATTTCGATATTCGCAAATAGCTTCTCTTCTCTTTGTATCCCTAATTTGACGATCTGAAAGAGTACCGTCAAGTTGTTAGTCTCTTTTCATGTCCAAAAAAGTTTCTGATATATCCATATTATATAATCCCTCGAAGAATGTAAAGTTTCCTTTACGAAGACCGATTTATCGTTCAAACTTATAGTCGCTAATCTATAAGTAATAATGATTTAATAAGTAATAAGTAATAATGATTTTTGTTCAATATAATTGCTTTTTCAAACGAATAAATTCTGTTTATTATTAATTATACTTTTCTTACTTAACATGCTTATTAATAATACTATTTATTATTATATGATATTACATCGATGAGAAAATAATAAATATGTATAAACATATATAATATAAAGGTTTAGAAATATGTAAGGGCGATGTATGTGTAATTATTCATTTAATCGCCTGTGCCAGGGTTCTTTTGCACGAAACGATTACATTTAAAGGAGTTCATTAGATTTCATCAGTTTTAAAACCAGGTGGCTAACGGTTTCCTTATCCATGGAAATCTCTTGGTAGAAGTATACAGTTGCACTGTAACGACAGAACGGTTTTATTTTCGACGGTGCAGAAGATGTCACGGGAAATCCTGCCATTCAAAGCTAAGAAATTGGTTAAAATGATTCGTTGAAGATTCAACTTTGAGTATCCTTTCATAGATCGCCTTAAAATAACGTTATTTTCTTTTCAGTCTTTATCTGTTCCGTACAATATGCTCCACGCGATATAGCGAATATTTGTGAACAAAATTTTAACTGTGCTATCGTGCATGTACAGGGTGTCTTGTTTTAATCCGCGCAAGTTTATTTAAAACACTTTTTCGAATAACTTACTGTATTTTAGGAGATTAGATATAATGCGCGGATTAAACTTGTTCCATCTGAAGGAGGACGTCTTACGATGACCAGCAGATTTGTCTAAGTGGAGGAGTTCTCGAAATTTAAATCTCAAGGTGATCTTTGCTTTTTTAAATGGAACCGTGTACTTTCTTATACGCCATTCGATACAGTTTTCAATTCTCTACAAAAAGGCATTGAGGTACTTGTATCTAAAAATATACAGTTTAAAAGATATTCCGATGTTAATTGAATAATTCGGTGCATGAAAGATAGAATAAACTTTGCGAGATTAAAGTTAGAATATCTTTTAAAATAATCATTTTATCACGCGTGTACTTTGATACCTTTTCGTAAAGAATTAAAAAGTGCATCGAACATTGTATAAAAAAATGTACATTTCGTTGAAAAAGAAAAGTCAACTTGCAATCTCGATGGCCACCTAGATAACATTCTCATTGTTGTTGGTTATTACCTTATTACTACATAAAACTACTACGATAAATTTATGAAATTAATATAAATTATAAATAGACTGCCAATTTCTATGGAAAATTTTAAAGCGCAAAAATACACAGAGCGCGTGTTCCATGCAAAAATGTATAAAATATCGAAAATACAGTGTTCTCCATAGTACTAAGGTCGTGCAAAGGATAATACTCGTTTTAACGTAATATAATTGGGTATTTTACGATACAACCATCACCATATTTAACACCTATGGTAATGTGAAACGAGTAATTGTATTATTTATTATTATTTATTTATTATTACTTATTCCGTGCCTTTCGGCTTTGGACGACCTTTCTGTTTTACATCTCGTTTACCTATTACGCTTTTATATTTTATCAGTCTTATATATCTTTATCTCTTTATATATCTTATATATCTACCTCTCCTCTTATCCACTCTATTATACTCCATTATATAATCTGTCTCTAAAACTATGGCAACTTTTGGGATTTTGCCTCCTTGCTGTGCTTCCTTATTGTCGTTCCTCTCCGTCTTGTATTACCCTTCTCTTTTCCATTATTGTTTTCAGATCTGTTAGTCCTTCTCCAGTCCCGTTTAGTATTTTTTCTGTGTCCTTTGGTCCTCCTATTTCGCATTCTTCTATTACATGTGTCAGGTCTTCTTTCCTTTTATATAGCCTGCATCTTTTTTCTCCCTCTTCTTTCCAGTATTCCCTTGCTTTGGTCTCGTTTCCACATCAGAATCTTGCTAATATTTTTCTGTCCTTCCACTTCATCCTCCCTTCTAAGTATTTTGGTAACTCTTCTTTGGCGATTTTTCTATAATGTTTGTTATATTTTGATTCCCTTATCCTTCTCTCTCTTCTGCTTCTCTTTTTCTCCTTTCTTCTATAATTTGGCCTACTGTCGTCCTTTCCTTCTGTGTCCCTCTATTTCTCACCTCTTCTAGTCCCTTCTTTCTCTTTCTTGCTCTTTTCCCTTCTTAGCCATTTGCCCAGAAACGAGTAATTGTATGCACTGTACATTTCTGCAGCAAGTTCGCATAATCGTAGCTAGCCGCCCTCCGAATCACGTTTCCTGTGAATCGTCATCCACCCGAAAACTCTTTCGATCGTATTATACGAATATATAAAAATGAAACGTTGTACGTTTGTCCCTCGATTGTGTCTCGAGTATCGAGCCGATTCACTTGAAAATTGGCATAAGAATCGTTGAGATGCCGGATTAAAACATAGGCTATTTGCTTTTCCTTAACCCGCAGTCGTATTATTATCACGTTGACTGCCACGACACCCGTATTCGGGTGACAGCAAAGTTTCCGGTAGGGTCGCGTCATCCGTATTCGGGTGACGCTTATTTGACTACTTGCGAAGGATCGTCGTAGGTATTTGAAAAGATATTCTAGAGGAAATAATAAAACTATTAAATTGTTATAAAAGTAATACGAAAATAGTTTATTAAAAAAATTATTTACTCACATTACTAAAATATCGATGGGAGTACCTAGTAGATAACGCTTGGTACTGCAGCATGCGTGGCCTGACGGAGATTTCAGTGAAAACACGCGTAGCAGTCAACGTGTTAAAAAATTGAGAAAATCGTTTTTGGCTATATTTGCGCCCTTATTCATCTTCAGCCACTTGACCATCGCTGCATAAATAGCGGGACCATAGCGAGGATATCGATAACAGATTCTAAATGTTAGACATTTAATGGCATTGTTTATTCATATTGCTCGTTTTATTATTTACTCGAATATTTCGGTTTGCTATCTCAAATTGCAGACACGTTTCTTGACATCCTCTGTAACGAGAGACGGCCGGCCACCACGTTTCCACCACCATACAGTTTCTCTACTCGTATTGAATTCCCGTACCCATCGTCTCACGAATGATTCGATTATAACCTTGTTACCGTAAATTGTCGAGATTCGATGGTAAATTCCTTTCGAACGAAAGTTTCAGCATTCGTAAAGCGTAGACGTGCGAGAGATCGCGTGGCAATTTTGTCGTTCTCGCTCGCATCTATGGAAACTTCACTTTCCTCTTCTTCCAATAATGTTACAACGCATATAACGCAATAATATTGTTAGAACTACTAAAGCGATAATTCTGCATGGTCTAAACGTTGTAAAGCTGCCTCTCCCCTCTTTGGGACAAGTCCCAAATCAAAGTGAAAGTATTCGAAAGGTTTCTGACGATCGAATATCGACGATTCAACGCGTTCCATGATCCATGATCCAACCATACAATCTTGTACGACCATTAATTGGTAACGCAGACCCCTAATCCGGTTCAGGAATCGTATTTATGTAATTTATTACATAAACTATAGTTTCCTCAATCGCTATCCAACGACATAACAGAAAAATAGGTATAAGGAGAGATTATCGCCAATTGCGACCGCGGAAAGGTTTTAATACGTAATAAGAGAAAAGCATTTTGATTTATTTAATTCTTAATTACAACCGCCCAATATATTGTCACGTAAAAATGTCAGCAAAATAATAAAAAAAAATATTGGGTTCTTGAACCAGAGTTCGAGATACCTTTATTCTATAAGATTACTTCTTATGCCTACGTGCCGATTCATATTCCTTTGTTTTGGGAGTTGGTGTCGTGTGCAAGGCGGTTCAGGTTTCCCAAGTCGATTGTATATATTTGTTAACGTTACAATATCAACGTTATTTGTGTTGAGGTGATCGTCGATGAAGATGCCCACAAGAAATATTCTTGATTTTCAACAATAACATTTGTTAAACTCTTAACAATTAACAACAAATAACGATTAACACTGAACTATCGAGAGTCAATAACCTGTTTCTCTAATTGTGTTTGCTTCGCTATGACGCTTAACCTTTCGCAGCTCGGGCCAAACTACATCTTTTGGTTCAAAACCAAACAGACTCTTTTCTTTGTTGTCACTACGCGCGCGTTTATTAGAAGTCCGCGACGGTTGCCACGTATGCAATCTTCCGAATATTCGGCGAAAGAACCGTAGGGATATCGATGGTACATTAGACCTGTCGTCCTTACCCTTTGAAGGTATAGCGCTTTGTGTCGCGAAGCTGTTGGAAATTTCCGTGGTCGAGTGCCGCTACAGTGTCTTTAAAATGGCGTATAAAATTCTTTTTAATCCTCTTTAATCTCATTAAATTTTCTAGTTTCTGTGCTACATGATAAGAAATTTGTATCTTGGACGTTAAATGAAATCTAATGAACATTTTAATGATACGCGTTTCGCTCGATTGCATACAATCGTTGATGCATTTTCTGCAATACTAGCAAATTTATATTCTTCGCTATCTGTATGTGTCTCATCGAATAATAATATATCGCCATTTGTAAAAAGTAGCTACTCGCCAATTCTAAGTGTGAATTAGTAAGTGCGCTGAAACATCGATGAAAGCTATCCGAAGTCATATAATATGCAACAGAGTTTACTCGATAGAATTTAATGGGAGAGCGGCACAAGACCGCTGTAACAGGCGCAAAAATAACACTGTTCGACGAATTTGAACTTTTGATGAGTTGCTTTTGAAAATAGTTAAATCGGTGATAAATTTCAGGAAGAATACGTATCTGAAAATATACAGTGGACCCCGATAGAGTATTTTAATAATGCGGTTGTCGTCGAGCTTTTGGAAGGTAAACGTCCACCAGGCCTCTTCTTAGTACTTGACGATGTATGCGCTACTCTTCACGGTGGTAGCGCTGGCGCGGATGCAGACTTGCAAAAGGTAAAGTCCAAACAGTTTATACATGCGTGTATACTAATTTTATATAAAACAGTGTTTGCGATAATACTGCTAATTGAAAAATTAGTAACAGTTTTATCATAATACGAATGAGTCCAAACAGTTTATACATGCGTGTATACTAATTTTATATAAAACAGTGTTTGCGATAATACTGCTAATTGAAAAATTAGTAACAGTTTTATCATAATACGAATGAGTCATTACTCGTTATATATTCGGATATTGACTCCTTAACCTACAACTGCGCGCATAGTCCGTAGTACGATGATCGGGCCAAACGTAAATATTACGGGCATAGTAAGGGTCATCGTATTACACAAGTCGTGCGAATGGTTCGAAGGCTGCGCGAGCTTGTTTACGTTTTCGGCCCAAAATTCTCGAACGTAAATCGTAGGTTAAGGGGTTAAGAATCAATACTCGTTGTATATTGTTTGAATAATCTGGGATTAATGTAAATTCAAATTCCCTTTGTAGGAGATTAACCCATTCGCAAATGCGATAGTGTCGCGTGGACTGGCTCAAATTTTGTATAATTGACAAACGTAACGAGTCAAGTCGTTGGATCAACACTCGAGTTATTATTGCATCCGCCTCGAACGTTTTACCGTTTCTTGGCGTTTATTCGTCGTTATTTATCGTCTAGCGATGTATATTAATCTCTCTGGATCCCTCCGTTTCTTTAATATTTATTGTATTTACAGTTCCTTCTAAAAGTCCTTCAAATTTATAAATTTTCAGTCGTACGTTACACGGTGTTCAATCGCTGTATCCACGTTTCTCATGCTACAACGTTCATTAATACTCTCTTCGCTTGTTTCAATAATTCTACGTTTTGGGTCGAATCGGTTAAACGACCATCAAATGAAAATACCATACAAATTAACAAATATGGTATATGGAGGATGTGTGTGTGGTTTGTTTGTTTTGTTTTAAATGACGAGATAACTCAAAGTTGAGAACCGTCACTTAAAACACAACCAACAAACCACACACACATCCTGCACATTGGTGACCCCGACGTGATCACTTGATATGGGAAACCGTCAAGTGTATTTAAAATAATTAATAAATATATAAGTACGGACTATGTTCGCTAAGACGCCGTTCGTATTAGCGGATTCGCTAAAGACAGTGTGTAAGTCGCTAATAAGATCGCTGAGATAACTGACTGATAAAAACTCATATTGATTCGCACGACTGACTGATAACTGATAACTGAATTGCTACGGTCGCGTTCGTTTATGTATACTGGTCGGGGGAGAGCCGGAAAATTTGAATTGAGTTTATTATTAAATTATTTGTATCCTAACGATATTGATACTCCGAGGCAAAACAACAACATGATTTGAACTGTCCTTTAGCTCATGCGCCTCTACAGGTACATAAGAAATAACACATTAACACGATGCGTTTCATAATTCAGTGATACATAATTGATATCATAAAGGGTCGGATAATTTATTTTCTCAGTTCTCAGTAAATCAATGAATTTTTGTACTAACAGAAACTTTATTACATTTATTTATAGAAACTTGCAATTGCATCTAACAAACACGAACATTTTCAAAGCACGCAAGACGGATTTACTATTATGCATTATGCCGGTATAGTTTCGTATTCGGTTGATGGATTTTGCGATAAAAATCGCGATGTACTTTTCTTAGACCTTGTGGAACTAATGCAAACAAGTACGAAGTAAGTCATTGCTATTGTCTTTTTGCCTGTTTATTTATTAAATTTCTGTCAAGTAAACGTGGAGATTCCTATATTTAATTTTATTTTAGCTTGATCTACTGGCAGGTATATGTAAAACATCTATATATATATTATGAATTTGCAGTTCTTTGATCCAGAAATTGTATCCGCCAGAAAGTCAAACAAATAAAATAAAAACGCTTAGATCCAGACCCACCACTGCGGGTAACAAGATTAGAAATCAAGCAAGCCAATTGGTCAATCAATTGATGAAATGTACACCACATTATATCAGGTGCATTAAACCAAACGAGACAAAAAGACCACGAGATTGGGATTCGGTTAGAATAAGGCACCAAGTATGTCTTTTCTCTCATAAAGTTAACGAGATTCTTATTTTTATTTGTTTGTGCATGTTCAGTTTAATAATATCAAGACATTTTTTACATATTCCTGTTTAAGAAAAGGAAAAGGAAATATTTATATATATTTATATACTGTATATTTATACAGTAACTTGTTTTTTGATATAAGTTAATTTAACAATTATATAGAAACCTCGAATCTGGGATCCAGTAAATATAAACTTTTTTATTTACGGTTAAATATATATTTTAAGTACGGTGTATATATACATATATGTACGTGCAGTAAATTTAAGCATTTTCAAATAACACAAAGCACGATAATTACATATTTCTCTGATTAATGTTCTGTTTTCATGTTCTATGCCATTTAGGTGGAATATTTAGGTCTAAAAGAAAATATTAGAGTACGTAGGGCTGGTTTTGCATATAGAAGGCCGTTCGCCAAATTTTTACGAAGATATGGAATTCTCACGAAAGAAACTTGGCCACGTTGGTCTGGTAATGAAAAACAGGGAGTCGAATGGATATTAAAAAGCCTCGATATTAATCGATCGCAGTATCAACTTGGAAAAACAAAACTATTTATAAAAGCTCCCGAAAGTGTAAGTTTCGACTTTATTCTAAAATACAGTGATTATATTGTAATAGTTTAATTAGTGGTGTTCATAAAGAATGATAAGAATCTTGAGTAAAACAGCGGAAAGAAGTGAAATTCGCTTGTATTATCAGAATCATAAGCAAAAGACGGTAACGTAGAATAGACGTGTTAGCGTATTCTGCTTTGACCAAAATTTTACTTATACCCTTTTACTCGTCCACCAGAGAGTTATCCTAATTATAACCAGATTGTAGATTTTTATGAAAATTGTTTTACCCATCAAGCATTATACAAAACACTATATTTTGGATATTTTATATAATTTTTCATATTACGCGCATTCTGCGGAATTTTTCACTTCCACATTTCCTATATTTTATATAAAAATCCACAGTCTAATTACAACTAATTGTTATATTACATACTTTTGTATTTGAGTCTTTATTTTTCCAAGTACCGGTCAATGTGTCTTTAAATTCCTTGATAATAATGAAAATTGATAGACTCGTTTATACCGACGGAATATCGGTTGGTCGGTACAAAAGCACAGCCTTTGCCGTAGAAATCTAAATACTCAAAAAATTGTTTCATATAAATCTACGATATAAATGACCAATGTCACTTTTGTTTAATAGCTTTTTACGTTAGAAGAAGCAAGAGATCGGAAATATAACATGTACGCTAGAGTAATTCAAAAAGCATTCAAAAAGTACTTTGCTCGAAAAAGGCAAGAACAAGAAAGACAAGAAGCAGCTGATTTGTTGTTTGGTCGGAAAGAACGTAGACGAGCTAGCTTGAACAGACATTTCATGGGTGATTACATCGGATTGGACGACAAACCTGGAATATTAAATTTAATTGGAAGAAGGGAGAAAATTTTTTTTGCTGAAGTTGTGAAAAAGTATGACAGGAGATTCAAGGTACTCGTATAAATCTACGAAAACTAACTATTAACAAATATACGCTACGTGTAACGATCTAATGACGGTTCGCAGACGAGTAGAATAAATTTTATTTTAACCAACAAATACTTATACCTTATCGGTCAAGAGCAAATCAAGAAGGGCCCAGAGAAAGGCAAATTGATAGAAATTATAAAACGGAAATTACCATTCAATCAGATTAGTTATGTATCATTAAGTAAACTTCAAGTAAGTAATTATGCAGAGTGAGTCAATAAGAAGTACTATCTAAAATAACTATTGCTTATATAAAGTAGTTGTTAATTGGTTTTATTTCCAAACGTCTTAGATGAATTATGTTATATTTCAAGGTACTCGCCGGATGGACGCAATTACATTTTAGAATATCTTTTATTTTATTTGCCAGATATTTTAACTTCAAGTTATCAAATTTTATGTATGAGAAACAAGGAAAGACGCGAATCGATATCCTTGCTTTTACGTTGCTTTGTCTTTCAAATCCCAATAGGTAACGAGTTTATTTTAGATAGTACTTCTTATTCATTCACTCTTTATCTATTGCCATTGATATTGCTGTTTTGATTATAATCATCATTGTCACTGTAGAGAAAAGTGTAGAGATAGTAACGAACCAATTCTTTCGCCAACCCATTTATTACTCATAATTATTACCATATCTGTTGATACTACAACTATTATATCATTGTCGACAATCGATTATTTTTACGTATTGATTACAGGATGGTTTTCTCATTATTCATGTGAAAGAAGATTACGATAGCTTATTAGAGTTAGTATTTAAAACAGAATTTTTGATTAATCTTAGCAAGAGATACGTCGAAGAAACTGGTCATATTCTAAATATAAAATTTAGTAACAAGTAAGATTTTTAATACAGCAAACGTAAAATAGTGATTTGGAAAATTAAGTAACGTAACGTAACGTTATGTTAATATTATTCTAACTTTTATAGTTTAGAATATAAGGTTAAAAAGGAAGGATGGGGAAGTGGAGGTACTAGAGAAATACATTTTATACAAATGGAATATAGGAACAAAGAAATTTTGAAAGCAAGTGGGAAAATTCTAAACGTTTGGATTGGACCAGGATTGCCATGCACCACTAGTAAGTTAACAGAAGTAATCGTTAGTCGATAATACAGGTACTGATAGTATCTGGTAGGGTTGATCGGAAATGGAAATTGTTTATTTAGTATTCTCAAATTTGGAAAACTTACTAACAATAGAAAAGTATCATTTGGTCGAATAACAGGAGGGTTAAAAAATGTAGTCTCTCTCTCTATTTGCAATACACACAATAGTTTTTATATTAAGCACTCGTCAATGTACTCGTACGATATAAGCACTTACATTTTAGATCCAAATATTACTAAAGCTACAACGTCGGCGAAGCAACAATACAACACGTTGAAAAATAGTCATCCTTTTTCAGCAGTTAATTTGCAATCAGGCCCAAACAGATCAATTCAGAAAACTACTCGATCTGTAATTACAGAACAAAATCAAATTTTGGATCGTAAACTGAATAATGTATCACCTCCGAATACGAACGTGTCCGGAGAACCTACTTTTCAAATACCTGTGAAAAAGATATCAACAGTTAATCCTTCGAATACTTTACATACATCTGCGGAAACAAAAGAGAAAAAGCAGATAACAAAGCAACCGAGAAAGATACAAAATAATGGTGTTTCTCTGATGGGCATGTATACTAATCCAAACGACGTACCTCGTGGTGAGTTAATTTTTTCTTTTCATCAATTTCCAATATTTTAGCAGTAAATATTAACAGAATCGATAATAATTGTCGAGCTCATTTTTTACTGCTTCTACCTCAGATACTAATTGTCGGCTCTATTTGAAAATTTCACAGATCTTATATTATTCACATAAATCACTAAAGGATATTTAGTTTGCCCAATGAAATTTCTTCTATTCTGTGTCACAATAATAGAAATAGTTCTGATAAATAAATTAATATTTACAATCAAGCAGGTTTACTGAAATTTCCGCCGCCTCCTTCCGAACCACCACCACCACAAACACCACTTGCTCATTCAGGATTTCGACTTCCGCCGATTGATAGTAACGATCGCACGAATAATATTAAAGAAGTAAAACATAACAAAGGGATGCAAACAGTTATTGGGCAAGTAGTAAATAAAACTGGAGATGACAAGTCTCGCGTTGTTCCGCCTAATAAACCACGTCCACAAAAACCAGCAGTGCCTAAGTTACCTAAAGCTAGAGCTTTGTACGATTACAATCCTCAAGATCACGATGAGATAGGACTCAAAGAAGGTGACATTGTTGAGATACTTAAAGAACGTAAGTTTAACCAATTTGATAATCACTTTAAAAATAATCGAATCATAGAAATATACGATAATAACTTTTTTGTTTTGCTATTTATTGCTATTCATTGCTATACAAGCGACACAATTACAAACCTGATGGTGGTTTTATTGGTTTTTTATTGATTTTGCGTAACAGTTTTGTTGTTTAACTTTTGCTCGAATTAGGCAAATTAAACTTGAACATGCAATTTATGTTGTACGACTCATAACGTTTAGTGCATATATTCGACTTTAAATCATTAATATAATGATTCGATTATTTGTTAATTTCAAGCATGTTAAAAGGTAGCAAAAAATTTAAGTATATATTTGTCGGAGATGAAAGGACACCGAAGCCTTCCCTGCAGTAACGGGCAATCAGGCGCGATATGACCTTAATCGCGACACTCGAAGCAAGACACCTTGGACGATGTAGTTGGTCGGCTTCTTTCTAGGCGTAGCGTATCCTTCCGTTTCTCGATCCTCGTCAGTAAAGGCACTTGTTCCGGGAGTCAGGTAGCTTGTGTCGTTTGGCTTCGGGGCCAGTTGATGTATTACTTGTCGGAGACGCCGGCCTCTTCGCGCAAGCGAGTGCTTTCATTTCGCTTAAAAATTGGTCCTCGGTCTGGATATCTTTTTCGAGTGCTATTTGTTCGATGCGCTGATCTTGTGAACTCATTCGACAAAGGACGATAGCGTTGATTATTTCCTCTATGGTTGCATTTTGGCACCTCATCTTCAGGAGGCAGCGGATACGAATGGCGAAAGCTGCTATGTTTTCGCCCTCCTGTGGTTGTTCCTTGAATATGTGCATTAGAGTCAAAGTTACTGTATTTTTGCCACCAAAACGCATCGTAAAAAGTTCCTTAAACGCTGGCCAGGTAAGCTCTTCGTCGGTCACTATCTGCATAAGCCAATGCGCCGCGGAACCCTTTAGAGCACTGCTTAACGCAAAAATTAGCGAATTGCCTTGTAGAGGGTGGTTCTTCATAAGCAGATCAGCAAAGACGCTCCATGCGAATGGATCGGCGCCCGGGATTTCGGGGTTAAATTCTGGTAACACTATTTTGATAGGCTCCGCACTCGGCTTCAGCTCCTGAATTAGATCGCGTATGATGGTCCTAAGTCCTTCCACCGTTATAACCGGCGCTGATTCCACTTCTGTTGTCGGGTTGGCGGTTGGATTGGGGTTGTGGGCGTTTAACGAACTTTCACTAGAGTTAGCCATCGTTGTGGTACAATGAGGAATTTATTAACACAAGTCTCGATATGACAGATTTAACAATTAACTGCGATGATTAGGCGCTCGTAGCACTAATGACAATGGCCTTAGGTTCGATAACGAATCCGCGGTCAACGGGATGGCGAATGTATTATTTTCGTCAAAGTTTAAGTCGTACGGAGCGTAAAAATGTTCACGGATCGTAAAGACGTTACTTAACTTGCGATCGTACGCGAGAGAGTGTCTCTCCGTCGCGGTGACGCTGCGGAGGAAAACTATATGGGGTGTGTCTAAGGGCACGAGATCATCGGATTCGCGGAGAAAAGTGTTCGTTCGGAAAGTGAGGGAAATTGACGTTACTGTTAATTGGTCAATTTCCATGTTGGTGGTTAGAGTAGGGGGAGAGTGGCCGCCCTTAAGAGAACGTTGCCAGCGGGAAGCGTCGTTCGCGAGAAAAATAGATTTCTCGTATTTTCCCGTAGTTGGAACGAGGACTGTTTGTCCGTTTGAAGGGCTTTAGTTAAATAAATCTTAAGATTTATAGCGGGTCCTCGGGATAGCTGAACATGTACTGTGAAGACGCATCGACATCTGGTAATCGTCTTACTCAAAGAATAGAGTCTGCGTGTGGCGAGTCACGGGACAGAAACCGTTGGGATGTTTACTGTCGAGTGTCCCTACAACTATTTCTTTTTTTAACAAGGGCTATATTATTACCCCGTACCTTTGTTAGACAAAGCGTTCATACCTTGACCGCGGCTACGTTCGGCGACTGGTTGTCGCCTCGAGCCCAAGCTCGTTATCGCAAATCTCGAACAAATACAATTGAATTGAGCGATGACAATTTGTTTAATTACGGCTATGATAGAATCTAATGTTGAACATGACAACGTGAGTTCTCGCTCGCCATCTAGACGGCTAGTTACAAAAGGAGTAACTAAAAGTTATTACTAGACACGGTCGATAGACCTGATCGATAGTTTTAAGACTTCTCTTGTTTCTTTCATTCGTTCGTGTTCCTTTCAAGTGTATGCAATAAAGGTTTTTCTGCTCCGAGAAGTGTGGATTTATTATCCAGATAATATAATAATAGTTAACGCGATCCTACCTTTAAAATATAAAATAACAACATCTAGATTATAACGTTAAGGGATTTTTCCAAGGTTCCAAAGGGAAGGCTTCGGCGTCCTTTCATCTCCGACATATTATAATTTTCAATGTATATCTGTCGTTTCAGACGAAGGTGGTTGGTGGTACGGTAGGTTAAAAGGAAAGAAAGGGCTGTTTCCATCAAACTACGTTGTCAAGATATAAAGTACTTTGTTGTATATTTTCAGAATAATCGTTATAACGTTATCGTAATAATTTAAAAAGATATTATTTATATAGTTAAAATATAGTAGCTATTTTTCACAACCAAATGAAATGTATTTGTAAGAAATTTAATAGATTAATTTTTTGTTGTTAAAATTAATATATTTTTTATGCGATATATTCTACGCTGCAACGAAAGCTAACCAAATTTTAGAAAAGAAAACAATTTGTAAAGAAAATGGAGTAACCAAAAAGTTAAAAGAACATGTATTGCTCTGTAGAAGCGTAAATCGAATGAATCTAATGTCAGGATTAGTTTCTATCGTAACAGAAACATTTAAAATCGTAGAAAGTAAAAAGTAAAAGACAAATACCGTCTCTGATTTTCCAATAACTTCAACACCTTTTAATTCGTAATATATATTTTTTGTATTAAATATTTTCTGAAATTCTATGTTTGTCGTGATTTTTTATTCGGCGTGTCCAATCAAAGTATTCATTTCAAAATCTCCTTCATTTCTCATTTTCTTATCCAAACTCGCAATTTCCATCATTGATAACTGTAATAACAAAGTATAACTGTATCGGTAAATTTATACGATGTACGATACTACAGAGTGCCAACTGTGTTCATTACCATACGTATAATACGAGATACATATATTTTTAATCTTTCCGGACTGCAGGAGTATAAGCTACAAATGAATATAAGAAGAAAAATTCCATTGTTACGATTTATTATACAAAATTGTAGGCGAATATCAAACAGAGCTTAAAATACGAGTGTAGAGAATTTTACATCACAGGATACGAAAATTAAGTAAATACTTTCATATTTACTTAAACCTGTATTCTAATTGTTAAAATACTTCGTTGTAGCAAACGGTTAATATCAGTTGATAACGATTACTCGATAGACACTCTTGTTTCGAAATGCAAAATTCCCTAGAAGATGTATATGTCAATTTGCTTATAACTTTGTATACAAGTAACAGACTTGCAGCAAAAGTTTGTATAATATTCTTGTTTTAATTTCATTTGCGAGTTATTCTCCTACGGGTTGCCGAGCTGATTGAAAAAGACTGTAAACAATGCAGCTTAACACGATGCTTCGAATATTTTTGTAGTTCAGTATTTTTAGCGTTCCGTAATAAACAACGATAAAGCAAATATCGCGATGTATTTTCGAAATAAAAAATGTAATACTCCGTGTTCAATTATAATATTTTTATAAATGAGTTAATACTTCTACCATGGATATTATACACGTATTCGTGTAACGCTCGTTGCAGCTTACTTCTATGAGGTTATCCTGAAACGAAGCGTTTCAGATTTTGTGTTAACGCCTTTTATTTGCCTTAACTGCCTTCGATTAGTCAGCGGAGACCATAGATAACACGGTTGATAACCCAAAGACCAACTATAATCGATTATAGTATTCTTAAGCAGGAGTTTTACTATTCGAACATGGGTAATTACGTAAAAGTACTATCGTCTCGCCTATTTCGAACAACTTTTTACTTTTTCCGTTTATGTTGATTTCTGTAACATATTAAAAAATTGTCGAAATCGATCGGGCGACGGTACTTGTAAATAATTACCGGAATACGTTCTAACACTCTGCTTTGTAAAATTGTTTCGTTCGTTTTACACTACAAATTTTATAATAAATTATATGTATCTGAGCCAAAGTATGAAAAACTGTTTCTTTTGTTTTTCAGCGTTTACTTATTAGTCGTTAAACAGTATTAATTGAATTTAGTCGTAAATTATAACCAACGAGTGATGTAAAATTGTTATATGAACAATTAAATAATAAAACTTATAACAGTTTGTAAAATGGTCGGAGATACGTAATTTGTTAATAAAGATGTGTTTGAAAATATAAACTAACGTTTATTTGGATGATTACCGATATCTCACGCACCTCACCGATTTAGAGAATTTTTAAATATGCCGTACTTTTTCCCTATACGCATTACTACCGCTCGTTCTTAGTTTAAATATTTGGAAAAAGCTGCTGCCATCTCGTAGAATTTCACCTAACCAACTGTACGTCCGTGACAGCGTATGAGTAGGTACTGGTCGCCTACCGCCAGGAGACCCGTTTACGCGCATTTCGCGGGTAATTCAACTTTATCCGTAGCTCCTGAAATTAATTAGATTCTGATTCGACAATTTTTTTTTTTTCGTACGATCAACTATAAAATTTACGTTTGCGAAACTAAAGTTCGTCGTATAATGTGAAAATGATTCGTATGTATAAGAGCGAATCGCGATGATAAACATCAGGATGAAAGAATGTACAAAATGGGAAATTCAGACATTTATTTATACATTTTTATGAGTTTGATTGCATCAGTGCGAAATACAAGATGTCGATTTGTTGTTCTCTATAAACAAGTTACATACGTAACATGCGCTCAAAAACATTCGCATTGACAAAGTGAGCCACCCAAATATCATGTATCGATTGTTTCAACATTTTCGAATAAGCGTGTAACTTTTCTGTTATTGGAAAATATGTGAGAGCTGGTGAGAAATTTCACGGAATAGAAAACGATCTCGGAACGCAAAGTGGATATTAAATTCGTCGTACGTTTGTAAATAGACGGCGGATTTTCCTGCGTTTGTAGGAAATTTGAATACGGAAAATTGCACGGGACCAACACAACGTGAAAAGACACGCGAAATATCCAAAGCGCGATGCCTCGATTTTCTTCCTTTTTCTTTCGTGGTATTCTAAAAAATAAGAATTTGCAAAGAAATCCGTGGTCTATTTATATTACAAGAGTCCGGCTTAGTTTCAGAACGCGTCACCCTTTAAGTCAATTAATCGCTTTCTCTCCTCGAATTTGATAATCCCTGCGTTACAGAACTTTTCAAAAGCTCGTACATCTGGTTGCCTAGAGCTGTCGTATCGAACGTTCTCGATATCCTTATTTTTTATACTTAAAGTTACGTTATATCGCAATTGACATACGTTTGTTCACAGAATCCAAGTTTAGATGAAGTTAGATGCGTCGTCGTTGAAATTCAGTTAATCGAACAATTTGCACGGATACCATTCTAATCTCCTAGAATCGTTCCTGCCCGTCAGACAGACGTTTGCTTCTCATGAAACAAATTCTTCATGTTCTTCGATTAGAACAACGAATTTCGTCAATGAGTTTTTACATTAACAGGACGTCACATTCGCGGTTTAGATACAAATATCGCAATTGTCACGCGCGCCTGTGTGCACGCGCGCGACGTATGTGTTTCGGTCGTCCTAAATCTTTTAGCCGAGGGCGGACGTCGGATGAATCGAAAAGGACGATACAACGTGCCGAAAAGTCAGCGAAACGTGGCGTTGAAAAGAGTTTAGAACAGCGTAGGCACTTTTAGGAAAATGGATGAGAGTAAAATGCAAGAACAGGCAAGATCAAGGTTTGCTTCGATTCTCGTTTCCAACGTTCTCGCTCGCACGTGTAACTTGAAATTCCGAGTTTTCGTCTTCGTTGTTCTCGCTAGCGAAACAACCGACAGTTTCGCGATGTTCAAGAAATCCGACTGCAGCAGTGTAACGTTACGATTACAAATACGAATCGCGAACTATTTTTTTAATTTTCTACCTATCGATTAGTTTCGTTGGCGAATGCAAATCTCCTCGCTATCGTATTTCGGGAAACTTTTATACAACCGATGTTGTATAACGATATTACGACGATACAACGTTACATCGCACAAGCTGTACGTTTCTTTACGCTCCATGCTTTTCAACATCTTTGAATTTAAATACGTTTTTTAAATACGTTTACGATACGTAACCGTTTTCCTTTGTGTGTGTGTGTGTGTGTTACATGAAGTTGATTATATAAAAAGTTAATTGGTTACGTTTTCGCTTCCTAACGTGATTGAGAAAATTTACGATCGTCGAACGAAAATGTAAAACCACTATTCTAACGATTGGAAATCCACTTTGCGAAAGAAATAACAATGGAAAGAAAGAAACGTAAAGGATGACAGCGAGAAGTTTCGTATCTAGCAGGAAATAGTATCTGCGCTATTTAAGAAGACCTTCTCGTCACAAAATCCTGTTCCGTCGATCGTCGTTGCGAACTCCGTTAATTTCTACCTTAAGGGGGGGCTAAGGTAAATTCGTACAAAAATAAGGCATGATTTTGTGAATTATTTGCGACGACACAGTTAAAGTCTCTTTATTAAAACCAATGGTACATTAAAGTGTGGCATTCGAAGAATATTGTGTAAAATTTTCGCGGAGAAATATTAAAAAATACAGCAATGACAGCAATTATTCGGACGTGTCTCGGAAGAAAGTAGAATTGCTCGTAACTTGGTGCCGGATCATCGGAAATCAAAAAATCAAAGTTCGTTCGTTAGGTAACAGTTTTGCCCAGGTAACGCTGGGAGGGTTTTTCGAAATTTCAATTTTTCACTTTTTTGGAACACTTTGAAGGGAAAATTAGTCGCAAATTTTCGCAAAATCGGCTAATTTGTGAAAAATTGAAATTTCGAAAAACCCTCCCAACCTTACCTGGGGAGAACTGTTATCTAACGAATGAACTTTGATTTTTTGATTTCCGATGATCCAGCACCAAGTTATCAGGGCACCGCAATTCCACCTTTTTTCCGAGACACGTTCGAATAATTGCCGCCATTGCTGTATTTTTGAATATTTCCCCGTGAAAATTTTACGCAATATTCTTCGAATGTCACACTTTAATGTACCATTGGTTTTAATAAAGAAACTTTAACTGTGTCGTCGCAAATAATTCACAAAAACATGCCTTATTTTTGTACGAATTTACCTTAGCCCCCCCTTAACAGCACCGTGTTACGGAGAATTGACATTCGCGTGGTTAAAGAATCGTCGAATTTAAATGAGAAAATAATTAATCGATGGACGAAACGAAATTTCTATAAACCACGAGTTACAGATAATGGAATCGTTATCCGTAAATTCTATCAACGAAGGATTACTCGTGCCACTTGTAACTTGCAAACGATACTGAAACGAGACAGATTAAGAAATGACCAATCAACAAACGCGGTAAAAAGAAAGAAAAGATTCGTATGATTTTGCGAAGCGAGGGTTTTTCGCGTGAAATATCGCTTTTCCAAATGAATCTTATCATCTACGTGTAACCATCGAACAATTGCTTTTCGTTGACCGTTTCAAATTGCCTAACATCCCCTAAACGATTAACATTAACCGATCAGCTTAGTAATTAGTAATGCTATGTACGTATATGATACAATACAGGTTGCTTTTTAAAAGTAAAATACTTCATTTCGTACGTCGTATTTCTCTACTCGCGCTTCTTTATCAAATACCCAAGTACATATGCCTAAGTATGCGTGCGTGTCACATTCACATTGGAAAAAGAACGCGTATCAACGCAATACACTTTTTCTTCTCCTTATCCTATCGATACGGTATAGGCCATATCACGGCAATCGTTCGAGTCTTATTTAACGCTAGAACTACCACACACCAGTTAAATTGACTGGTTTTACAACTTTATTTTCAAATTCCTAATTCGTGTTATATTTTCTTCCGCAACGATGGAATGACTTTCGCAACGATAGCTGGGAGAATGATATAATGAATTTTATTTCATTTTCTATATGTATTCAAATTGAAAATAATTTTGTATCAAGGCTACTTATGCCAATACCGGTCAAAGCGTGAAAGGGTGCTGCGATCAGTTTATCGAACCCGATTAATCCATTTGCATCCAAGCGCTGCCACTGCTTTTCATTTCAGTCGCCAAGTATTCTTCAGACGTGAGAGATCGCGTTTGACCCGTTCGTCAGCATCTCGCCTGCATCAGTTTATCGTACTGACCATTTTAAAGAATTCCACGGCAAATAATACGATTTAATTTCTTATCTCTTATTTTTTTAAATAAATAATTTGTTCTTTTTCCTCCGTTATAAAGAACGTAAGATGCGATGTTTGCGAAGCAACGTTGTCTACCAATCGGCTTCAACGGTAAATTTTCTATAAACTCCGTGAAGAATTCTGTGGTATCGTGAGGAAAGAGCCTGATCAAAGATCGATCGAAACGATGTCGTCTGTCCTTTGGTTGTTAGTTTACATAGGGAAAAAGCCTATGTGACTAAAGTCACCTAGTTCTTGCGGAGCGTTAACAAGATGGGATTAGAGAGAGGAAAAAATAACGCTAATGAAGAGGGACGATTTGAATTGAAAGAGTTGATCGAGAAGCGAGAGTGAGTCAGGGGTCAGAGTTAATCGAGTAGTCGAGGAGTAGAGTGCGTCCAGGCTTTCAGGACATAAATTAAAATATCGTACATAAGCACAGCGCAACAGAGCCTAAATTTAAGGCACAATAATAATCTCAAAAAAAAAAGAAATGTAATAATGCATGGCTACGTCGTACCGTCGCGTATGGGTACTTTTGCCTGTACCACCCTACAATTAGAATTCAGCGTTTATTCTGGAAAAAAATCATGTAAAAAAAAATATGTAAAAAACCTGGAATCAATAAACAAACATTAAAAAACAAAAAGTCGAGAAGTAGAGTCGTTAGCGTTGTCCAGTTGCGAGAGTGGTGGAATTAAAGTAAGATTGGTGCACTTGGTTCAAATTAAACAACCATCGTTTTCTGTCTAATTAATCCAACTAATATCTGTATAATCTATTCGTTGTAAATAAACTATAAATTTTAAACAGTATCAGGGGAAAATCTTGTACCTAAATTCCCGCGATACTACAATTCGAATGTCATCCACTGCACCTACGACCACCGGGCGCGGTCGTAGGGACCAGTCCTCTGAAGTAGAGCCACGATGCAAATGGGTCAACCAGTTTCCTCGTTTTGTACAACTTGCCACGGATTTTTTAAATTTTTACACTAAATGCTAACGCCAGCAGTACCACAGCAGTCAAAACGACCGGTTCTACAATTTTTATAAATTTGTCAAGCCTCGTTTAGGGACCATGATCCCGGATGGATTGATAATAGCAAAAGTGTACCGCGTAACGTAAGTGGAATTGCTTCCGTAAGAAAGTAATAAATCAATAAATATAAAAATATTCTATCATTACTAGGTATGTTTTAAAGACCAGTCATTTTCACTGGTTTTGATAGAAATAGAATCGGTAGTTCTAGTGTTAAACAGATTGGCGTTTCGTTATTTAGCTAAACAGCGAGAAGTTAAAACATCTTTGACGCTGAACGCGCAGTTCTCTGTTTTCTTGCGTAGAAACATCGCGAGTGGTGAAGATTCGTTACAAGTCGAAGAAAAGAGATGTATCAAATTCTCGCAACATCTACGTAGAAGCACAACGACATAGTCGTAGAAGTTTCGCGATAGACATTCGTTTCTACCGTGTGGTTCGATGATCCGCGCGCTGATTTTACGTCGTTTGATTTTTATCCGCAAGCAGTGGCAAGATAACGAATCGCAGAACACGCTGTCACAACATCCAACGGATTATAAGTAAGTTTGGCACTCGTCCAATTAAACTACGATAGGCGTTAAGCAGAAAATTATTAACTCGGCGTCCGTGCTCCGATTTAGCCGAAACTTTGAAAATACCTTGCTTTCACACGCAAACAACGTTTAGGAGACAAGGTATTTGGCGACTCGAAAGATAAGCCACGTTTTGAACATTTTTTCATTTTACTATAGTCGCTAAATTCGTGGAAAGATCGCTGCGGCATTCTAAATTCGACGTAGCCTTTCTCACGACGTTTCTTAGCGCTCAGCTATAGTTTACGCGTTGCTCGATAGTTGAAACCGTTTAAACAGTTTACATATCGTTCCTCGGAACAATAGCAATGAGGAAAACATGGAGCTTGGGAGGAGGAACACTCAAACAGGACTACAAAAGGAGAATGAAGATGTTTGGAGCACTGGTAGCAGTAGGTAGGTAGTTTGGAGCAGAGATATGGGCTGGAACGTGGAAGAAAGACTGGATAAAGTACAAAGAAGATATGCTAAATGGATATTAGGCTTAGATATGGCAGCACCAAATTACATATTAATAGAAGAATGCAAGATAATAGAAATAAAAGAAGAAGCATTAAAAAGAGCAGCAAGGTATGAAGAGAAAGCCCTAGAATCGAAGAAGGAATTAGTAAAGGAGTGTATAAAGGAAAGAGAGGGAAACTGGGGAAATGGTCATGAAGAGAAAAGGGCAAGAAAGAGAAAGAAGGGACTAGAGGAGGTGAGAAAGGGAGGGGCGCAGATAGAAGCAAGAGAGGAGCAAGAAAGGATGACAGCAGAGCGAATTATAGAATAAAGAAAAAAGAGGGAAGCAGAAGAGAGGGGGGGGAAGGATAAGGGAATCCAAATATAACAAACGTTATAGAAAAATAGCCAAAGAAGAGTTACCAAAGTACCAAAGATTCAGATGCGGAAACGAGACCAAAGCAAGGGAATACTGGAAAGAAGATGCGGACTATGTAAAAGGAAAGAAGAAGACCCGAGACACGTAATAGAAGAATGTGAAATAACGGGAGGACCAAAGGGCACAGAAAAATACTAAACGAGATTGGAGAAGGACTAACAGAACTGAAAGCAATAATAGAGAAGAGAAAGGCAAACGACAGGAAGGATGCGCAGCAAGGAGACTAAAGCCAAAAGTTGCAATAGCTTTTAGTCATTGGTGGATAATGTGTAGTTCCTAGTTTTAGAGATGTAAGAGACATAAGAGATGTAAAACCGAAAGTTCGTCCAAAGTCGAAAGGCACGGACTAAATAATAAACGATAAATAAAATAAAACATACGGCTCGCGTAATTCTCCCTTCGATTCGTATAACAGTAAATTCTTCTTTTTATTCGTAAATATAATTTTTTAACAACTGTCGTAACTTTAACGTTACCACCAGGTTTGTCCGTTATACCTGTATTAGGTTTCGTTCATTTCTCAAGTCGCAGCAAGTTTTTCTTTTCTTAAGGATAAAAACGTCGCGACGTGGAAAATATGGAAAATCGTGTGGCAGATTTAAACGATACTCCGATACGCTGTATAGCTACGCGGAAACGTAGAATCCACGACAATTACAAACACGTTCATAGTTATGGCTGAACTGGAATCCAAGACACGGAAAAACCTGACTTCTGCTCCAACCGTTGGAAAAACCGCTCTACGTCTGGAAAAAAGGACAGATCGTGGTAGAAGATTGGCCGAGCGGAGCAATGGCTGAATATTAATTACCTTTGTGCTTTGCTCCGCATTTTTGGAACCATTTAGAGGAAAAGAGTGGAATCGATTTGCTTCCTACGAGAAATGGGTCCGCGTTTGAGAAAATAATCGGTTTTCGCTCTCGAGTCGCCCCAATCCTTCTCTTAACGTTTCTCCTTCGTGTTTCGCTTCGATCGAATCGGAGCGCGAACGTTCTATGTCTTTTCATTGTAATATACACAGCGACCACGAAGAATTTTCAAATCTATGTTCCGTCGTATCTCGTTTCGGTTACTTACTTCTACTAGTAAAATACAGCGTTTGGTCGTTTAACTCCGGAGCAACGTACGTGTCGCGAGTTTTGCGTTGCTTTCTATTAGGCTGGTTTACAATGCGAGCAGGCAATCGAGTACGAATCTCTGCACGTAGCTCACTTTTATCAGAGATATTTCATCCATCGTCGATCCTTTCTATCGAGAAACATTTCTAAGCTAAGTGTTCACGCCTTAACACCGAGGTACTTTTTTGTTTTAATTCCGCGTTAAATTTGTCATGAGATCTAAGCGAAATCTAGACGTTCTCTTCTCACGGTGAAGCTTGCGAAAATTAATAAATGCTTCCGCTCTATTTAACCCATTTGCATCCAAGCGCGGATTTTCCGCTATCGGACGACCGTCTTCTACGACCAAGCGCGAATTATTAGGCGCGCTGCGATTGCTTTTCGTTTCAGTCGCCAAGTATTCTTCAGATGTGAGAGATCGCGTTTGACCCGTTCGTCAGCATCTCGCCTGTATCAGTTTATCGTACTGACCATCTTAGAGAATTCCACGAGAAATAATACGATCTAATTTCTTATCTCTTACTTTCTTAAATAAATAATTTGTTCTTTTTTCCTCCGTTGTAAAGAACGTAAGATGCGACGTTTGCGAAGCAACGTTGTCTACCAATCGTTTTCAACGGTAAATTTTCTATGATGTCATTTATTGCACCTACGATCGACCGCGCTCGGTCATAGGGACCATCCTCCGAAGGAGAGCCATGACGCAAATGGGTTTCATTTCACTGGCAATTAACGTAACACGTACATATAGATTTTAAGGCGAAACTATCTTTAAGCAAGAACCGCAAATTTCTTTCCATCAATTCGCCTTTGTTAAATACGAAAAGACGATAAACGCGCAGCTCGAACGTTCCATGCAACGTACCACCATGAAACCAGCCAAATAAAAAATCATTGGAATCGCCGAAGATGATTCGTCGTCGCAAAGTTTGCCTCGAAAAAGATTTTCACGTTCAATCTCGTAGGCTCGAACGTTAGAAACTTAAGCATAGAAAGAGAAAACGATTTCATTTGATTCTGTACTGTGCAAACGTACCGAGCAAAAGCAACTGCTGCTTTACTTCCTTCTACTAAAACTTAAAACGTTTTATTTACATGGAAATAGATATTAAACGGGGTCTTCCGTGGTTAAGAATACCGAAAAATTTGGTTGTTGAATTTTCATATTTTTCTCAAGTATAGGTACACTATTCTTAGGAATATTTCCTGGTAGTTTCGACACGACTACTCTGTGTAAACTGAAACGAGTCTCTTTTACGTGTAAATCAAATCCCACGCTCTGAGCGCGTTTTTCTCAAAACGACATTTTGAACCACGATCGATCGAAGTACGAACGTTTTGAAATGAAAATCGGTCGAAGGAATCTTTTCTAAAAGGCCTCGACAGATTGATCGGACGATTCCTTCAATTAGACAAATTAATCGATGCATTGACTAAACGTTTTCGAAATTTTCGCGTCGAACGATCCTGTTGTTACTGCAGATAGCTCGGACTGTCCGAGTAAACTTCCACGATCAAGAAATCCCACGATCAAGCATCGTTAAGTATCGCGGATCGCGGTCGCGCGATAAATTAATCTGGAAAATACAAAATTACAAGAAAATGTATAGACTGGCTGACAGCTGGCTGACAGCTGGCTTCGGAACAGGACAGAAGCGATAATTTACGAATGTACCAGGCCACGACCAAACCTATTCGGCCTGCGAACTTGGGCAGACTTGGGACGAGTTTGCCAAGTGGAATATCAGAAAAATTGAGAACCTGCAGTCAGGCGCTTTTCGAAACGACGACGGCAGGGGAACAGAAAAGAGAGAAACGTTAAAAATAGCAGGGTTTTGGAGGAAATTACGAACCACGTAAATGCTCACCTAAACGGAATAAAGAATCACAGGAACCCATTGGCTGTGACGACCATTTGAGAAATTCGCAGGTCGATAACACGCGCAGGCATACAAAACTCGAATACATGCAATTGAGAACGAGATGTGACCGATTCTAGCGAATTAGGAACGTTTACAAAGGAGGCGTAAAAAAAAGAAGAAAGCCTGCACAGTTGTGAAACAAATGAATACGTTCGCATGAGAATTTAACAAAATATTCTTCAAATGTATCTTTATTAAATACAAAAACTGTCGTAAGAATAAACGTACTACACGCTTTTCCCGGAACAGTGGCCAACAAATCGCTCTCTTCCTCTCACAACCACAGAAGACCCCTTAATTCAAATTATCCATAAGAACAAACGCGATTCTTTCTTTCTATCGCTTTCTCCACGGTAACCAAGCCTTTTTGTTAGCTTTAGCTCTTCGTGTTTCGTATATTTCTTAAATCGTACTTGGAGAAAAGTAATACGACTAGATCAGAAGTAATTCAGCGATAAGGATTCTGAAACAAGATCATCGACTAATGATACGTACTAGCTAGTAAAACGTACGGTTACAAGATGATCGGCTGGCAAAGCTACTACAAATGACAAATGGAAAGTCAGCTAATGATGCTAATTAAAAAGTATCGTGTTTTAAGGTAGAAAAACGCGAGTTCCAATTTTCATTTCGCTTCGCTACATTCGTCGATATTTCCTTCGAAGATATTCCTTATAAAAGCAAATTTTTTACGTCCTCGCAACCAGATAGACTACTCTGTATGCTTTCTTTAACGATTCGTCGTGTAATTTCCAATACGCCATATGGAATTTATAATAGAACGAACTTTTTCTCGTTGCAATAGGATGAATCGTGAGACGTTAAGATTAGAACTCGTTTTATTATATCTGACGACAGGAGCACGCGATCGACGAGAAAATATTTTATATAAAATTGAAAATACCACGCCAGCTGTATAACGAAGAAAAACTATTCGTAATAGTATAAACGTTTTTCGTAGTTTCCTATAAAAATAAATAGCTTTATGCAACTAGACATTTTATATACAAATCCAATAATTGCGTAATAGCTGCGTATCGAGCTTTACAAATTAGTTTATATCGGGTTTCGTTTCATCGATTAATCGTTGCATAATCGTTCTAGACAAGTAGAATTTGTAATGCTAATTCTTGCTACGTATTCAATTAATTAAAACGTCGCTAAAAATAAAAACGATGGTATCTCTTATATTATGCTCTATAGCGTTCACCGTCTTATCGATGTTGTTGCATAATTACACGTTATTACGCTATTCAGCTGGAAATCGATTTAATACCTTAGCATTTTAAAATACGCAAACAGGTACTCGTTCTCCTCGATAAATAATCCACGATATCGCCGAAAACGCAAGAAACGTGTCTGTCTGTTCGTGTTTGACGATTCATCCTATTTTACACGCATGTTCGCACAGTCAACGAATAAATCAAAATGAAATATCGATTGGTCGATGCTTGTTTGTTGCATGCTGATACAAAGTTCAGGAAGCATACTCGTTTCCCTTATACGTACTTGCGGGAAAACATCGATAACTAATTGGAATAAAAGTACAAGAAACACCTTTTCCTTTATACGCTATACTACCTGATTGCACCTCGTATTGCCCCATTCTATCTTACAAGATCTATTAAATTACCTTATAAAAGTTTGTTAAATATACTATGACAACTAAAAGTTTACGACAAAAGCAGATCTTACGTTTACGGTATTTAGCCTTGCTTATTCGTTTATCAACGAATAATTTTTATGATTGCGCATGCTGAATATCCTACGTATACTGTACTGTTGCTGAAATACAAAATTAAGTACTCGTTTAAACGTATATTTGCACGGTCACGTTCGGTCATTGCATTTCCTAATGGTAATAAAATCAAACGAGCTACGACCTTTTAATTTAGCGAGTTATTCTTTCCAACGAAAGATCGTTAACGAAATTTCATATCCGTCAACGAAGATTACAATTGCCACGGGCTGTAAGATTTTTAAGCCTGGGAAATGGCCAAGGTATGGCGCTATTTAGAAAAATAAATAACACAGCGATCGAATATTACACGTTAGAAAATGCAATGATCTTGATACATGGTATGCTTCCACTAGCAAATCAAAACATACATAACGTGATTTCACTATACGGAAAAAGAGTAAAAAGTATGTTGTGCAGCGTACTAGCTGATGTCTCTGCTCATGATCTCTATTCTATCGCTAATCGTAATTTGAGAACGTACACCCGTGTGTATTATCTACTTTTGTATTTAAATATAAATATGACTTTCTCGATTTGCCACACATTCTATACATTACATATACATGTATAATAGTAATACGTAAAAACTGACTTTCATCTAAATTTATTAAATAAATTTGATAAACGTACTGTAACAAAGTTTTCTAACAACTTGTCAAATTTACGCGTAACTTAGCAAACACGAGTACTCGCGATGTAAATATTTTGTACAAAACACTTTGTCTTTGTCAGAGTAAATATATATATATATATGTATGTATGTATGTTAAGTTACTAAGATTTCAATATACGTAGGTAGTAGTGCAAAAAGTAAACAAATAGTAAAACAAAGGTATTTTTTATCGCGGACGATGGTATTTAATAAAAGTGTAGATTCGTATCGATATTTCGCGCTCTCGTGATTCGAAATCTTTTATCGTATTATCGTATCGGTACAGTGGCTCGCCAAAGTATTCTTGCGCTTGTCGGTGCCTCTTTTCAACCTATTGCACGTGTTTCGTCGATACTATAAACATGAAACAACTATCGTCGTTGTATTGAAGCCTTAAACCGCTCTAAACAGGTATACGAAAGTTACAACACGGGAAAATCAGATAAATCCGATAAACGGTTAAAGAATGATAAACATGTCGCCAATTATTCATACGATACGCTGACTTTTTAATAAACGCGTGCTAACGAAATTTCAAAAAATGTTTTATATAACACGCACGATATGCGCTTAGAATTTGTCCATGCCAGATGTACGAACGCTCTTGCGAGCCACTGTATATCATCCGATCGTCTCTTGCCAATTTAAACGGTGGTACGTTGTTGCTGCGTTAATCCTGCTGCGAGCCTCGAATTTTTCTATCGCGATCTTGCTCTTATCTCTAGGGAAATAAGAAGACCGTTAACGTCCTAAGAAAATGCTCGATATAAAATTGAAACAAAACCTCAGACATTCCGTACGTACGTTAAAAAAATACACTAGGTCGAAATTGGCCCATCGATCGAAGGAACGCAGCAGAATTAAAACAGCGGCATTCGTTTAAAAGCTTCGAATACCGGCTAATGCTAACCGAACCTTCGGCTTCACAGGCCAAAGCGATTAACTGCAGGCGCGAAATTTGCGAAATTTTAGCGTCACAGAGCTCGTGTCTCGTACTTGTACAATTTCATCGATCTTCCGCACTTTCCGTTTCGCGAAGTTAATCGATTTGGCGAATAGGTGGCTCGTATCTGCGTCGATTCGGAGATAGGAAAATCAAGGAGATATAAAAAGAAAAGTACAAGTGGTTCCGCCGTGTGCGAATCACGAAAGAGGAAACGACGGATGAACAAGAAACGATACCCTTGCTCCTCGGTCTCGGCAACGTGTCTTCTCGACTTGGCACTGAAGGAAGTTACTTAGCGACAAAGGGCGACCTCAGCCTGGTCATCGTCGGGTCGCATCAAAATAGGCCGAGCTTTGTCCTCAAGAACTCCTTAATAGGGACATAGTATTGGTTCTTTAAGGCCACCATTTCTGGTGTCTTGCGCAAGTTATTGAAAAGCGTCGTATCCGTCTCGAATACCATGACGATCACGATAAACAAGACGGTGATCGTCAGCATGAAAGCTGGAATGAAAAGCCTCGTGACTCGAACACTCTTGTGCCTCAGTTTCGCAGCGTGTGAACGTCGACTGGATTGCCGCTGATGCTGGTACTGTTGTTGCTGTTGTTGCTGCTGCTGCTGGAGACAAACTTTCGAGTTTTGAAGTTTCTGCATTTGTGGCACCGGGGTCACCGAGCGACTGTGCGGTTTGCCCGATGCATCCAATAGTTGGCTTTCCGACGACGAATGATCGAAAGAATCTCTAAAGTAATAGTCGTTAATTACACCTTCGTGCTGACCGGCTGAAACAGAAATTCCCCGAAACTTTTAGCGATAGTCGCAAGGCGCGATCGTTGTTCGTGAATGTTATTACGTATGAAGATAAACGGATTTATCGATCAATTTTTCTTTTATTTCGATGACTAATTTAATACAAGGTAATTAGGTACGAAAGGGGCCTCAACTCCAATTTTGTTGAATTTCCGACCTGTCGTAGACAGATGGTCCCGAGTAACGCGCGCTTTGTTCCAGGCGTGGAACGATCGTGGTTCAAAACTTATAACGAAAAGAAAACGGTGCTTGTCGGATATTACGTTTACTCGAATATGTGGTTAATAATGAAATTGCATATGCATTTGCACAGGATTGCGATCCTAACAGTGGTAAACACGATCCTAACGCGGTATATACAGGTGCCAAAACTCCCGTGGTGACGGGTGTCACGATTACGCGGCGAAACCCGTGTTTCTCCCATTCGCTACCATCAGCCTGCTACCAACAGCCTTGTTGCGGAGTAGTCAAAACAATGGGGGACACAAGGACGTAATTTTGTGTGTCCTAAAACAAAGGTAGAATTAAATGTATATACGTGTGTAACCATAAGTAGAGCCGTTTATGAACAAATAATACATATACATATGTCGGAGATGAAAGGACATCGGGGCCTTTCTTTTGGAATTTTTGGGATCCAATACTTTAGTCTAGACTATTTATTATAGCTGTACTTAAATAATAAAACTTGGAAGTAGTTGTTATGATTCAATCCGATTATGTTTGCTCGAGGTTTGTGACAGTGGGCTTGGGCTCGAGGTGACACAACTGGTCGCCGAACGTAGCCACGGTCACGGGATGAACGTTTTTACCTAACAGAGAAGTGCCAATATTGTGGAACACACGTTGTATTAACAATGAAACCCTGGGCAGGAGCAATATCAGCTCTACGCGGGTCTGCCTAGTAACGGCGGCTGGAATTTTGTTGGTATCCCCGGCCAATATGCAGCGAACAAACGCGATCGTAAGGAGAGGAAAGTTTCCATCAGTCTTTTATTCCTGCGATCACCTTGCAGAGTTTTCACATCGTCTTTACGTGCAGTATTATACCGAGCGTCACAGCAAACGTTACTTTGTGCTTCAAAAGAGTTACCCCGTTGACCGTGGATTCGTTATTGAACCTAAGAACATTGTCATTAACATCTCGAGTGTCTAATCACCACGGTTATTTGTTAAACTTTGTAAAAATAAATATTTATAACAGTAAATATAATCTCCATTGTATAACAACAATGACTAGTCCGAATGAAGATTCGTTACACGCCCCTAAACCTAACGCTAACCCGACATATACAGGGTGGTTGGTAACTGGTGGTACAAGCGGAAAGGGGATGATTCTACGCGAAAAAAGAAGTCGAAAATATAGAATAAAAATTTTTCGTTTGAGGCTTTGTTTTCGAGAAAATCGACTTTGAATTTTCGCTCGGTACGCGTCTTCCACGACCACCATGTCGTCTAAGTTTTTCAAAAGAACCATATTCGTTGAGGGTTCGTTCTGCTCTTTGAATAACACGTTTGTCAGGATGTCGACGATTGGGATACCGGTGTCTGTAATGATCAGCTGCGGCTGATGCGTTATCACCACACGTACCTAACGAAAGTATCATGTTCGTATATTCCCGATTGCTGTATGTTAACATGATGGTAGACTAATAGGTACTGATAGTGGATAGCGATAAAAGTCGGATAGTAAGTTAATAGGTAGGAAAACACTTCGATCACATTGGAAATGTTTATCAACATAACGTCGATCGAGACAACGATCTACAGTGAGATCTGTTACAACGAGACGTGATAAAGTGCACGCGTACCGAGCGAAAATTCAAAGTCGATTTTCTCGAAAACAAAGCCTCAAACGAAAAATTTTTATTCTATATTTTCGACTTCTTTTTTCGCATGGAATCACCTCCTTTCCGCTTGTACCACCAGTTACCTACCACCCTGTATATCTACTTATAAAATATCATGAAAATTATAAAAAGACTTTGCTCCATTTCTTCCACCACGTGCTACTTGAAACTGTTTTGACTACTCCACGTCAGCGTGCTTAATTCGACCGCCGTAAGCTTGCCAGCGATCAATTGTCCGCAGCAATAAACCTACATGAGTAAGAATCCTCCCTTATTTCCCTGTGCCAATACTGTCAGTCGGTTAAAGTTGTTACCAGATCAAACTGTTATCGGTGAAATCTGGTATCGGTAATTTTCGAGCGTAAATGGAGTGTGTATCGAATACCAGGTACTAATTACTTCGTCACGCGATAAGGCACCACTTGTGAGACAGTTACAATCTGTTCTGTATCTTGTAGCAGCAACTATCGTAAGCAGTAAGCAGTAACGCATCAAATACGTTACGATACCTAGAACGTGCTTATACCTAGTTAGTAAATTACTAAAAAAATAAAGATTTACCGATTTTGAACTACTATGTGAAATTCAAGTAGTCGGATTAGTGTGGATGCTAAAGAAATTTCTGACAATAATCATAAATTTTAAGTATCGAGGGAAACGAAAGTTTGCTACCTTTGAGTCGAAGGTAATTGCAGGTATTCTTGATTTTCGTTTAATTTCGGCTTCAAGAATCAGCCTTTAAATTTCTTGACATCTGACGCCAAACACCCTATATTTCTATATCACATGATACGACAATACGAAGCGTGATTACATCGATATCGTGTAAAGATGCGAGTACAAATTGTCTGAGAAAGTGTGAGAACAGAGGGAACGTATGAATGTGTGGAAAATGTACATGTCAGCAGTTTCTAATGTCAAGTGGGCAAAACGTATCTATAAATGTAGATAGAAAGCCTCGACTAATTTCCTGCGATTCCTTTCCACCGATCTCAGATTTCACTTCTTTTGATCGCACTTTCGATTGGCTCGTCTTTTGTAATATTACAATTAAGTATAATATTTCTTGTAACGTTCACCCTTTCCAAAGCGCGGCTGGGATGATTCTTAGAATCCTTAAGGTGGCCTTTACGGCTGCTGCTGTAAATTTCTTCCAGATCTTGACGATTGATTCGTCGCTTATTAATCGATTATCCTTCGCCCGATGTATCGCGTTTGTCCGTACGCCTTCATAGCGAAACACTCGTCTTCTACGTCTCGAGAGACGCGCCAAAGCTTTTTCATTCGAGTTGTTAAGTGCTTTCGAATAAAATAAGACGACGTTATCTGGTAGAAATCATAGATCGAACGTTATATCTGCCTACTCGTTAAAATGCATAACGCTACATCGAAAACCGCCTCGTGGAATGTTTGAGTAGAAAGGATCGATGTTTCGTCCGATCCTCTGTTTGCACGAATAATTGATAAATAATAGCACGTATAAGCGATGTTTGTAAAAATGGACTGTTATGGATTTTAACGAATAGGCAGATATAACGTTTGACCTATGATTTTTATTAGAAAACATCGCGTGGGATGGTTCGAGTGTTTGAATGTCATAATCTTTTTCTCTACCACTTGTACGAAGTAAGCTGCTGCCTATGTATCGTTATCGATTTGAGGATCCCTGTGCACCCCGCTGCGTAGGCTGACCTACTTTCGTTCGTGTAAGGATGTTTGCTCGCGCACAGGGGCATTTCGGCTAACTTTTAATTGCCGATAATTAAAAAACAAAGCCGAAAATGCAATTTCTCATCTTGAGTTTCATCTTATTTTCGCTTCAAAAATCACCGTTTAAATTTGTTCACACCTGGCCGAGCAGCTTGCATACACCTGTATACAAGGGTTTCGTTCAAATAGATCGTAGCTATTTTTCTTTCGATCTCTAGCGATACATAATCACGTTCGAAAAGGGAGAAAGATATACAACAAGTATTTGTCGGCGTTCGGTCTGGAATGAATAAAAATTTCTATTTTCGTTATCAAACTAAAGATGCTTCGATATAGTCGCTAAGGAAACGTGGCAAAAACGGACTCGGTCGCGAATTATACAATCGCAAGATCGTCGACTCTCTGAACGCTAAGCGTTGCTAATTTAGTTTTTGCCGACAATCTGTTAATATCGGTTGCTCAGTTGCAAAGTGTTTTAAATATCGTCGTATCGTGGTGATTTAAGTATCTTAGAAACTGAAATATTAAAAACGTAACAGTTATGCGTATTTTTTGTTGACAAAAATACGAAGCTCGAAGAAACACGATATTTAAAAAATTGGCGCTACGATAATAATATAACAATTAGAGAAAAAAAAGTATAACAAAACTAGAGCTGAGAGAGCAAAGAATTCATTATTGTGGATGATAAGGTTAGTAATGCAATTAGTTAAGCACAATTGATCGTATAATGTTTTAAAATACGTTATTTAGAATACGTTCCTCTAGATGAAATCTCTAAAATCTACACGTGCAGTGCAGTGTAAGAACTGGTCATAAAAAGGACCATGCCTTTTTACTTTTCACGTACAAAGATTCATGCCAATTTTATGCTCAATTCGATGCAATAAAAAGAAGAACAAAAGAAAGAAACAAGTACTGTCTAGTTTGATGTAATCATGTATATACAGTGGCTCACAAAAGTAATCGAACACTTACTACAGAATAATTTTACAAACGTATCGTGCGCATTATACGAAACTCTAACGGGAGGCAACTTTCGTAATGACGATCAAACGTGAAAACAATCGGAAAATCTACCTACAAGTTACAAGACACTTATTGCAAACGTACGCTCGGCGAAAAATTGGTACACAGCGGTAGCACGATAATCTTAAGCACGCTGAATGTCGTAATTTATTAATACTGCGATTAATCGACTGTAGAGAAATTTTGGCGACATTTGCGAAACGTATGTTTGCATAAATACCTCGCAAAGTCGTAAAAAAAAATTGCTCGTTACATGGAAAAATAGTTCGATGAAAAATTGTACTGTACGAAACGGGATGTCGGTGACACTGTCAAAATTGCACACGATTTTACACCGTACAGCTACGTCGGTTCCGTCGATTCAACTTCCATTTGTCTACAGTATGCGTCACGACGTCGCTAGTCCACTAGCTATACCACTTCCCCTATTTCGATCCTCAAAGGGATCTTTACCTTAACCCCTTGGCCTACACGCTATCTGCCGATCGCGCGAGTCATAGTAAGCAAGAAGTTTGGTCGCGCGCCGTGCCATTCGTCTGTTCAGCCGTGTGCCCGAACTGGCGCAAAATGTATGCTTCTTATGACATGTATATTTAGGGCTACAAAAGGAATTGTGAAATAGTAAACGAGGTTCGAGGACAAATAGCGTTTTCAAGACGTCTAGGGCGTAATCATGATCAATCGATCAGTTAACAAAAACAATTTATTATTTCAAAGTGGATAACGAATCGCTAGAAATTTGTAAATTGCCACGAGTCAGGCTCGTGGGTTCCGTTTATGGCACAAACCCTTACCACGAGCCTTGCTGTGGTTAATTGCCAAGGGGTTGACGCTAAACCCACCGACACTTCGTGTATGCCTATTCCTACCGTGTGCGGTCAAAACGACCGGTGATTAAAGAAGTAATAGGTTTTATGATTGAACTTGGATAATGGTTGATTTATAACTAAATGTATATAAAATGATAAACTTTTGTAAAATTTCGTCCAAATTTACTTTTGTTTAATTTCAATTATAGTCTTAACTAGCTGGCAATCTGATAATGTCGCCTACGACAGAGGCAGATACGAGGAGAAGAATATGAAACGCTACCAAGACCACGAGTGCAACAATGCTGTCGAATACGAAGTAACATCGTACCAAAGGTAAATAAACGTCTAGAAGCGGATTTGGGAAATACCTCTACTTTTAATTAGCCTTCGACGCTTCCTGTAATTGCCGAGTAGTTGCCTCTTAGACTTTCCCTACCGTCGTAACTTTTAATCGCGCGAATAATTAGAAAAACGAGAAATTAGATGTTGCAAAATTACGCAGTAACGGTGACAAGTAACGGTGGCATTTTTTACAATCTAAACAGTCTGAGAAAAATCTCTCGATCCTCGAATACTCAACCCTCTGCGGTGGCATTGAAACTGACGCTCGCTATAGTTTGCGAGAAAGCGGCTTGTAACGCTCTTATACAGGCTATACAGGATACGTATAAAGTTGGCAAGAACGTTCGAATACTTTGGTGAACCATCGTGAGTAATATTTAGCGGAGGAGCATCGAATAAGAGGTAGTAGAAAAAAGGATCGTCTGGCGCGTGTGTTGTTAATTAGTGAATGAAAGAGAAACGATCGCCTAATTTACCTGTCCTTTGCCGTCGTTTCGTGGCTTCGACTCCGTTTCTAACGTCTTCGACGTCACTTGTCGCCGATGCAATGTAACCGTTTGCCGTTTTCGTGGTGGAAGCGATGCCGCGACATTCAACCTCATTCTCCTGACGAACGAGCATGCTTACCTGCTCGTTAGACCTGCGCAAGATCGTCTTACCGGTGTTAGAATCGAATGGACCGTCTATCACCGTCGTGATGATCGTTCCCGAATCGGCTGCCGGGAACACGTACGTCTCGTTCGCGATTTCTTTACCAGCTTTCAGCGATTCTGCCGCCACTTTCGAACTCTTTATGATCAAAGCGGTCGACCTGACCACCTTCGGACTCTTTTCGAGGGCGTTTATACGTTGCCTGACGACATTATCGATGTTACGGCCGACTAACTCCTCCGAACCTATCACTATCTTTTGACTGTACAATGGCTGAGGTCGGTTCGGCGTGCTCTTGGGATATTTCATTCTAACTTTCGCACGATTTGTGGTGGTGTTGAAAGTGATGGTGGTGGTAGTGGTGGTGGTGGTAGTGGTGGTGGTGTTGTGGGTGGCTCTCACATGCGTATCATTTTCGTCTACTGCTAAACGAACAGAAAGAAAAAGAAAAGACAAATCAACGATCTAAGAAGCCAAAGAAGCGCCGATTCTATGTCGTTGTTTCTTTTTCTCTTCCCTTTCTCAAATAACGTGTTTACGACCGGCAACGTTTTCTATTTAATCGCCAATTATTCGATATCCGTGCATTTCCATCATTTCCATCCGAATTATGACCAATTTCTTCTTAAAATTACGAACCAAACAGATACCACGCCAAAATAGACTATCGGCTTTTAGAGAATTCCACGTTTTTATCTTTCTGGCATATCACGAAGTATTTTTAAGCTGGAAACATTATGGTTCGTTTAATTCGGTCGTACCGCTAGAATAGAATTATTTTACTCGCGCGATGTTCCTTAAATAATTTCCGTTCGAGGTATCGTCGACCGTTTGAATCAACGATTAGGTATAAATAATTAATTTCTTGAAATTCAAAGCCACGGCGAGAAGATAGCAAACAACTAAACGTAACGGATATGCAAGCGTCTATCGCAAAGTACAGCGGATATTCTGCGAGGACACGTTTCGTATAATACGATTGGAGACAAAGCTTCGATCAAAGCGAGACAAATTCTCGACTACGATACATTAGTTCCGAAATAGCCGATCGGAAAATAAGTTTCTGTAAATGCGAAACGAGGAACGTTCGTGAAACTTTAGGTCATCCTATAAGTAACGCAATCGTTGCTTTTCCCCGTACCTTTTACGATTCGTTACCCATTTCCCTATCAAGCTTTTCCTCCTAATTTCTTGAAACTCCGACAGTAACAACTTTCGTCGCTTTAGACTGAACTCTTAGGAACACCGAATTACTTATCGGATGATCTAATATTATCCAGCGGATTGCCGAGGCTCTTTCAATTATAGCGACGTACGTAGATATATCCAGTTACATACAAACTCCGATAACCATACATTTTCAATCCATCCACCCACTTTCTGAATCGGTTACAACGATGTTTTTATGTAAAAATCGTTGGAAATCCATTGGTAGCAATTTCGCGAAGACCAGATCGAAAATATACCGTTACATTAATATTTGAACATAGCACTATCTCTGTATTGCCTTGTGTAAAAGGGGATGATTTAAATATCGCGTTGCTTATTCTACGACAATACGAACTATATGTGGCTTGAAAGTAGATAAACAATTTCTTCCTGGTAATCTTTATATTATTTCTTTTTTTTTTAATCTATATAAAATTCTTTATATCTTTTAACAATATCCATAATATCTGTCTAATCGATAGCAAGAATCGTGTTATTTCAGGATAATTTTTCCCTCCTCTTGGCGATAAACTGCAAGCTGTCTTTTATCGAAGTTAACATTCTTTCCTCTAAATTTATCGATGTATCGTAAAAATATTGGTGTTGATTAATCATGCTATAAAATAAATCTGTTTCGCTAGATTATAGAACGCCACGATCGTGAAAATAAGATACTTTTCGTTAAAGGAAAACCTGTCGTACGATTAAAAGTTATCGTTAGGAAGAAACTGCTTTCGTACTTTCAAGCTACCACATATGCTTTGTATTTTAAATAAAATAAGCAACGCGACACGTAAATCGCCTCCTGTTATAAGAAGCAACAAATACAAATAAATGCTGCTGTGTATAATGGTGCGAATATCGATGCGAGTAACTGCGTATCGTAATTTCCATTACCGAAAATGTTAATAAGTCCGCTCGGTTATCTAACGTGAACGCGATATTTAAATATCGTTGATCGTCGCACGTGCCGACTCGTAAGAAAGTGACAGGGTCGACACGCTTAAGAAAATTATTCAGCAACTATCGTACCCGGTACATTAAACTTTTAAACTTCGCAACAACGATTCATATAATTCTCACTATGGTTTCGTCATATCGGACTAAACTGGATGAATCGATGTTTCGCGTTTCTGGATGCAAGGCCCTCCGAAGAGACAAATGTAATTCCAGGCTAAACGCTCTAACAGAGAATTGAAAAAACACGTTATATCCTTCAAAAGAATAAAAGACACCGGTGAAAAGATTCGAATTGAAACCTTACAATATAAACCGCGTAAATTTCAAAGTACAACTGCATGATACAAAATTTTATTCGAGACGAAACGTATTTAGCGTATCGACGATACCAATGGCACACGCATCTTGTTATCTTTACTGATAAATAGAATTTCAATTAAGGTACCTCACGAGTAACGAGTAAAACGCAAAGGGCAAGTCATTGGAATATGATAAAATTCGAACAGCTTGGAACTTCGAAAAATACATTGAAACGAAATACTACGTTTCGATCGATAACAAACGATAAATTAATCGCGCTGCGTGAACACGATTCTGTCTAAATTGCTAAACCCTTTGAGTGCTGAATACTCGCGGCCTACGTCGTCCGTACGGACGGCGCGCAGCTAGAGCTGACGATCGCTGTGGACGGAATACTTTTTCGTTAGATTGAACTCTGTTGATTGACTATTCAAAGAGTAAATCGTAATAAGTTATAGTAATTCTTTCGCACGAGATTAAATGATTCAAGAGCGTTATTTTTTAGTTATTTTTAATTATTTATTATAAACATTGAAATTTACAGTTAACTAGAATTTGGCTGATAAACTAGAAAACAATAAACTAGAAAACTAAATTTAGTAAATATAACACAAGTTAATAATTTAGTTGTGTGTGAAAAATTCAGTGCTTGAGGAAACTAAAAAAACCAGATGTAGAGTTTTCTTACAAGTGGTGACCACTTCGACAATAACGAGCCACTATTGGCATTTGTTTACTGTCATAAGGAACGCATTTATATTTATTTCACACAAACGTAATAGTATTACTTCTGCGTAGGTGTTCGGAAAAATTGTAAAACCCATACATGCGTCCTTAGTCCATGCCGGGCACTTACAGAAAACGCATATATATGTCCTCAGTCCACAGCGATAGCTTTCGCCAGACACCTATATGCGCCCACAGCACTCGAAGGGTTAAAATAAGAAAGATAAGAAATTCGGGCGTAATATGGTACGTGTCGGATATATCTTACGATATTACCGGAGCCTTTCACCCAGACATAAAAATACTTGTATCGCGCGATATCGACGTTTGAGAGTAACATCGGTAAGGTAAGAAACCAATTGTGTACATGCGATCGATACGATATAACGGCAAACGTAATTATAAGATTATCGACTTGGTAATAGAGAAATATTCGTCGACTGAATCACGATACAGGGCTTCTTGAGTATTACTAAGATCATCTATATGTCATAAGCTATAACGATATCGTAACAAAAAATTATCTTTTAAATCTGAAACAAATTAATTATGCTTATTTACACATGCGTGTTACAAGTGCATTCCATCGTGACGCATGGTTCCTTTATCGATATGTACAATGTAAGAGACAGAGAACGGATCTTCTCAGTTGCATGTGCGAATGTGTATATGTGTGTGCGCGGATTCGCGCGTCTCGTAAAATGTATGCACCAAGTTGTACAATTAACACGAATGATTGGCGATGAATTACGATAAAACGTAGGAAATATGTATATTTGGTACGTACAAAGATATAAACGCTTTATTCGATATCGCGAAAGGTACTATGCGTTGCTGAGCAAAAGTCCTTCGAGATGACACAGAAACGACAGCTTTACTCACTTCGGCTAATTCTTACGCCAAGTTCGTGCGCACACATTGTCTTTGAAACATACATAGACCTAGGCCTAGTCGCTATACTCTAAGCCCTTTTCAAGCGATATACAAGATTCGGCCGAACGATATACAACGAATAAGCGTGTACAAAGCGATTCCTTATGAAAGAAGAAAATATGGAGCAAAGTGTTTGCATATGACGCGTTGCCGTTTTCGAGAAAATTGAATTTGAAAATTTATCGAGTATACTCGGACAGGGTCCCGTTGAAATCGCCGACGCAGATTTCATCGAGCGTAGAGCTTTGACCGATAACAGTTTCTGACTGGCAACATCTTTAACCGACTGGCACGATAATAGTACGGAGAAACAAGAGAGAACATTTGCTTGTACGTATAAATTTATCGCTGCGGAAATCGATGGCCGGCCGGATTAACGATATTGGCCCGAAGCTAACACACAGGCCGTGGATTTGACGGCAATTTGCGTCGAAATCAAACCAAAACTTATTTCATTGTTAGTCATCTTGTATTCGGTGTCGGGCTTGGATAACTGGACACGAGTAAACGACCAACACGAGGTTGTTCCACGTGCGAAAATAAGTCGACAACGTAGAATAGAATTTTTTATTTCGGCACTTGGTTCCCGAGAAAAAGAAATTTTCATTCATTCATGGTGTATCATATACGTATCGATATCCAATTCTCGAGCAAACATGTCCAAGCTTTGTTTTCTTTATTCCTTCCGAGCTTTCCGTCGCATCGACTCTTTACGCGATATCCTGATTCTTTGAATTTTAATCCTGTTTCTATCGGTACATTGCGCCTCGTTCCGAGCCCTCGTAAACATCCCAGTTTGCTTCTTCGGGGCAGACTTGAAAATTTCATTCCCCGAAGAAGCGCACTGCGACATTCGCGAAATGTCGAAATTTTTCGATCGCGAACTTTTCAATAACGCCTAATCACCGAGAAAATGAAAAATCTAGGGTTTGTACGTTATACGCATTAATAGTCGAAGATCCGAATCTACAGCAGCGGATAAAAGAAAGTTTAAGAGGTAAGTGGTACGAAGGGTCGTTCACCATAATTTTACAAAATATAATTATATTTGTCAAGAGCAAGGAACGAATGTAATAATGTAATAATGCAGGTTGTCGTTAAAAACGTATAGTACAAACGTTATTGGCATTCGCATAATACTTGTAATTGTAAGCTTTCTTTTGTCCATCGCTGTATGTTCGCTCGATTATGCTCTTAAATTCGATCAATTCGTTTTACTCGCAACGAAAGAAATACGTGCAGCCGACTTTGATATACATGGGTGATTGCTGTTGTAAATCGTTGCTTGGGCTTTTATCGTAACAATTGTACATATCCAGATATATAAGACTAGCTATATTTCCCTTTAACGTGTCGTTGCGGTTAATCTAAGGGTCATGTAAATCAGTAGCAGGAAGGATAAAACGAGTTGATCCGTGTGGTACTATCTATCTAGCGAATGATTCCGTTTTATTGAGATCCTCTGTTAGGTACGTGTGTGGTGGTTCGAAGGATGTCAAGATTTTGGTAGCTTAGAGAGCTTATGAAACGTCTAATTGGCAGGTCCAGTATGGTGTCTTGTACCGCTGATGAAACGTCTGAATAAGAAACTTGGCTGACAAATAACCAATCATATCCGTATTTCTTCCGAGAGACTTCTCAGCAAAGCACAGTACACGCTTAAAGTCTATATTAATGCAATTATTTAGAATTCGATGAACACCAAAACTTGCATTCGCGTGCATTCTCTATTATTGTACGGGGGATCAGGTAAAAAAACGATTCGATCGAAGAGATCGTATGAAAGAAATCTGTAATTAAGATTCATATTTACTGTAAGCCATGCGTCTCGAATCAGCGTAAATATTGGATTGAATAAAAATCGAGAAGGAAAGAGGAAAGAAAAAATTCTATGTACAAGAGAATTAAATGCGTGACTGACCGTTATTTCTTCTGCCATGAATTTCTTGGTCCTCCGAGACAGGTTCTAGAAGTGGTAAAGTGTTATCTGGACAATAAGGTGAACTGAATGGAACGCCGGTACTACCTTCTGACATTCCAGCACCGTCCAAACCTGCACTGTGACAGCTACGTGGCAAACTGGAATATCCTAAAAATTCGAAACTCATAAGCATCGTATCTAAACTGCTTTTTGTGAATTGAAAATACAAAACTGCGGATTTTTATACATTTTATACATTTGTAAGAATTTACAAACTGCAAACATGCACACAGGATGCAAATAATTTACAGAAATGTAGAAAATGTCTAGAGTATAATGGTTTCCCTACTACTTAGGTAAAACAATTTTCTATCTAAGCTCCGTTTTGTTCGTTCTATTCGTAAAAATACAAATTTGCATAAAAATCTGTAGTCTATTTTTTTGTTTTCTATTCGTACAGCTACAGTGTATGTATACACTATCGTCCACAATACACGGGACAGCACGATTAGGATAAGTGTGGAATGGTCGTTGCAATTGCAAAATGAAATTGATACTCATTAACCGTATATGTTATAAGAAGTATTATAAATGAAATTATGCTTATTTACTTGTTACGATTATATCCAGAATGTGACACGGTGTTCTATTAAGTTTGTAATTTATCGCAATACCGTTGCACCGTGCATTTGCCTTTGAAACTCTCACCAGAAGGGATAAATCTGACTTTTGCCACACTGTCTCTACTCTTTTTCCATCCTTTCTTGTCTACCCAGCCGCGCGAGAACACGAAGAGTCTTGAGAATTATCCCGACTCTCTTGCACGGTCCTCTTCTCATTTTTTCTTATTAATAATCGGACGTCGTTACAGCTTCGTTTATCGTAGAAAAATCAGTGTTTATCGGCAATTGATAAATCGAGTGTGCGACTCGACTTGGTAGATATTTATACGATTACGAAACAAAGTTCTGTATCTTACGAGTTCTGTATCTTTGCTTAGTATGCGCCCAATTTCTATCTATTTCTATCTATTCAGGTAATTGCGAAACAGAGGCAAGATTCGCATCTATTCCTCGTGGATACCTTGCTACACTACGTACTAGTTTCTGTATTGATAATTAATTTGAATTTACACGACGCCAGGATCATACGCGATAACGCGCGTGCTAAAATTGACGATAGAAAGAAACGATAAATAGATACTAACTTATTTCGACGAGATCTTGACTAGGGGTACTGGGGGTAGCTGGCACACTGCTAGCTTTTCTTCTAAGACACGTCGTTTGACAGCGCTGTATGGGTGGTTCTTCCTTCCGAAGTGGACCCGTTTCCTCTAAAACTTCCTTCTCTGTCCTGCCAGTATATTTGAATTTCGTACCCCAAGAGAAGATAGATCCACCGCTTACAACCGGTGCATCCGATGCCCTAGGTAATCTAATCAGAAGAGAGTGTTCAGTTAGTGATTTACTCGGCTGTTGGATCTGTTTGATCGGTCTCTGTACATTCAAACGGTTATATCAAGGTATGTCTCTGAGAAAATGAATTTCTTAGGAATATCCTCAAATTTTAGCTACGTGTTAAAAAGGATACGATGTACGCGTAGCTAAAATTTAAGGAAGCCTAGCGGTACCCCGAGGTCAACGCGTCGAACCTCAAAGCTTCTGCAAAATCAAAAGCGAATTGCTCGTGAATTTTTCGAACAGCTGATATATCGCGTGAAACTACGTTAGAACTTTTATATTAAAAAATATTAAATATAATATAATATATTATAATATAATATAATATATAATATATATAATAATATAACATTATATTATATAATATTAAAATATTATATTAAAAAATGGCCCAGCGGTACCGTTTTTCAGGTAAACGAGTGCAAATTACGCGATTTGATGAAGTTCTGGATGAATGTAAGGCATGCGTGTGCACAGATATAACGCTGCCATGCGTGTCTACGTAAAGGGCTGGGCTAGCGTGTTCAGTTTTTGCAAAAGGTTCCTTTCCCGTTCGGATGTGCCGACGACGTACAACATTCTCACGCATACGCTCTCGCGTGTTGAACATTCGCGAGCGATTATACTCTGAGACATACCTTAAGTACGATAATTATACACGATAATATCTGTATGTTCCAAAAGTTCTTAAAAAACGAACACGCTGCTTGTATTTCAAGACGAAATATCCGTTATACCATAAATAGCTTCTCAAGATTCGTATCATTTTTCACGTTAGGTTCAGTGTAACAATCTTTTTCCATCCTACGTCCTCCTTGTGCCTTCCATATAATAAAATCTCCTTCTCCGCGAAATGACAGTTTAAACGTTTGAAAATATAGAAAATTAAGACTAATAGCGTTCTATAATGAAAATATAATACATCAACCTCTAACCCCTTGGTCTACGCGCTATCTGCCGATCGCTCGAGCCATAGTAAGCAAGAAGTTCGATCGCAAAATGTAAGAACTGGCTCAAAATGTACATTTAGGGGCTACGAAAGGAATCGTGAAATAATAAGCGAGGTTTGAGGACAAATAATATTTTTAAGGCGTCTAGGGCGTAATCACGATCAATCGATCAGTTAACAAAAACAATTTATCATTTCAAAGTGGATAATGACTCACTGGCAATTTGTAAATTACCACGAGTCAGGCTCGTGGGCTCCGTTTACGGCAGAAATCCCTTACGAGTCTCGCTCGTGGTTAATTGCCAAGGGGTTAAATGTATTATCCTTTTGGTTATCGTCTTAAAGCTTGAAGATGGAATTCGCTTTCAGAATCATTTTAGGAAATTTTTCATAATTTACGACAACTAACTTTCGTAACTATACGCATATATAACATTTATCATAAACAAAGAGCTCGTTCAAGTTAGTACAAATCATACGTTTGCTGGCAGAAAGATGGAAACGACCAAGTGACAAAACGATCGAAGAAAGACACCTAGGATCGGGGCTCTAATTAATAATAATCTTATGCGCGAGAGCTGGAAATACGGGTAAAAGGAAGGGAAATTGTACTTGCCAAGAATCGAATTTTTCTAACAAGAGGAAAATTGGACAGAACCATAGACGATGAATGATAGAGAGTCTTTATAAATTTCATTTCAGCGTTTGCGCTGTACCTACTTAAAAATGATAACCCACAGCAGATATGATACTAAACGAATCTCGAAATTTTGGTTCAAGAATGATACGCAAGAAGATACAGTGCACCAGCTTTTTTCCAAAGATAAGACAACGTATTAAAGTTTCACGAGGAGATCATTTTATTTTATATTTCTTATACGAAAGTTTTACGCTTCCCTGTGTTCGATCCTATATGTGTATTATATATAGCATTGTGTTTATCTACGAATTTATAAATATCATTCCGTTATAAACAGTTACATACATACATAGATGCACAGCTAGATGCACATAGTACTATATACAAAGTTAGTGTACATTTGTGTTAAAAAAAAAATCTTGGATCATTTTATAACTTTACATTACATTTTTACTAATCATTGGTAAAAATATGTTTTTCCCTTGCAGCATAAAAACTGCGTATACGGTATGCGGTCCGTGATTCGTAGTGCAAGCTCGCGAGATTCTGTGATTCGAAATACGACAAAAATTAAAAACAGTGTTTCGTTGGAAGCCTCGCTTTGGAGAAGATCGAGTTTGAAAATTTGTCAAGAACACGCGGACTCGTCCAATTCCCAACTAGACGAAAGCGGATAATCCATAGGAAATTATTTCATGTGAAAACAAGTCGAAAACGTAGAATACATTTTTGTCCAGGGCCCTGTTTTGAAAAAGAAAAATGTAGAGGACTTGTATAGAGGATGTTTGATCGTGAGATTTATTAACCCTTTGCGCTCGAGAGGCGATAGTCCCTGTTTATGCTAGATTTCGACATCTTCGATCGATGAGAATTGCTTCGTAAATTGGTTCCTTAGCTCTTTGTGTTCTTTGTTAGGATGTGTAAAGTGTTAGACTTTAAAATGGAGATAAAATATTTAATCCCATATTCCTTCGAAACTATAAGTTCAACTATGGTATTGAAACAAAGTCTCGAACGTTAGTTCGGATTCGACGATCATGGCAAAAGTATTATAGTTTAGAAAGCCTAAAAGAGTGGTTTTCAGAAGTGAAATTAGCTCAAATGAAGATGAACTTGATTTTGAACTGTTGAAAAATGAGATTAATTATATCAAGAATGCATCTCGGCGAGTGCTTTATAAGTTATCATACAAAAAATACAGAAATTAATATTACAAGATCATATTTTCAAAGATGTAAATATAGATAAATTATTAGGATATAATGTTTTTGTAAATTAATTTGTACATGAAATCATTTTACACTAGCTGTAGTTCACGTATACGCTATATCATCCGAAGCAGCTGGTACGCCAGGCCGAAAAAGTCCTCGAGTGCAAAGGGCTAAATGTTATTGCTTGTCGTTGAAACCGTCCAATATATTTAAAATAATAAATTAGTATACCGACTATATTCGCCGATGGGCTCGTACGGTGTGTAAATCGCAAAGTAAGATTCGCTAATGACTCGTTAATTAGATCACTGATAATTCGTTGATAACTCGATAGATAACTCGATAGATACTCGACTCTTTTCGGTTGCGTCCGTTTATTTATACCGGCCGGGGGAGAGCCGGAAAATTCAAATTCGTCTTCGTTGGACGGTTGTACGTAGCAGCGATATTGTTTTGCCCGGAATTTATTTATTCTTACATTACATGTATCCTAACGATCTTGGTACTTCGAGGTAAAACAACAACATGATTTGAATCGTCCTCTACTCGTGTGCCGCTACAAAAATAAGCTCGAATACCGGGCAACTTTTCATATTCGATTTCTTCAAATATTACGTTTTCGACTTACTTTCACGCATACGGTAATCTCCTGTCGATTACCTGTCCCTGTATAGCTGGCAATTAAACAAATTAATCCATACTTGTCAAGTTTTGAGAGTCGATTTCCTCCAACACAGTTTCACTGTTCTTGATTTTCCTCGTATTTTCAGCCATAGAATCTCTCTGATCCCATTTGTACAATGGATTACGGATCCTATATATAACATGTTATCAGATCTGATACACCTAACACCGTCGCTCTTCATTTTCTCTTATTTGTCAGGATACAAGAAAATGAGAGAAAGTTATCGTCCTGCAAGAAGACATTAGGATATAAGAGTGTAATTTCAGGACCATCCGACATTATACCGTGAGTTTCCTTTTGTTAAACAAAACGACCCATTTTCCACCTCTTAATCATTAAAAAGCTGAGAGGAAAACGCATCCAACCGTGTCCCGTAGCATGATCCTCGAATGATCTGGCCGATAATTTCCCGAGCAGGAGATCGAACTGGAAGCTGGCGTGAAAAGGAATTGCAAAAACAGTTTGCAAAAACATATGCATAAACGCATTATTTGTTATTTTAATGTATACTCGTAATGTTCTCCCTCAAACTCGATGCTCTTATTTAGACGAAAAACGGTCGCGTTTCCAGCTCTCTTTGCCATAACCGAGGATGTGCCTGCACGAGCGTTGCAATCCATTTTCGTGTTTTACCGATCACGCCCCGTGGATATCCATTTCTGCGTGCTCTTCATCGTACAATTATATTGGTACGATGATCAAAGATATCGTACGCAGGAATGTTCGATTTCGGATACGATAAACCGATCTGGACGAGCATAGGTTCTTGGCTTAAACAAATGTACCAATTTTGGCGGAGAACATTTTAACGCGCGTTAAAATAACAAATACCTTAACGCTGTCTATTAATTATTAATTATTCACGATGTTCTGCGATTCCTTTTCACGCGAGCTTTCACCTCGATCTTTTATATGCGAAATTTGCGGGCCAGAAAGAAAGACAAAAACGAAAAGAGAAAAAGAAAGAAAAACGTAACTAGCGATACAATCTCGGAAGATACGACCTTGAGACGACTTCCAATCTCGTAGCCTAATTCCCTTCCCGAAACGCGATAACTTTCTCTCGCCACATGCTTTTCTATCGTGACGAATAAAAGAGTAATTAAGAGTGGCAGAGTTAGGTGGGACACCTTATGCGTAAAACTCGTTAACGAAATGGCAATGGAACACTTGAAAGTTATAACGTTTCACTAACGATCCAAGGACACGATACACATGATCGTAAGTATATATATTTGATATAAGAATATACGAAGCCGTGATTATTCATGCCAGTACGTTAAAAGCCATTAGCTGAATAACAGCATACATACGTGAAAAATAACATTTGCTCGATGGCGCATCTCCATACGTGGCGGCAGTTCGATCCCGTGGGACACTTAAACCCAACTGTGTGCTTTTTCTGAAAATGGTTGGGAAACATTGCACTAAAACGTCTACTCTATGTACATTAGTTTCGACAGCTACAGCTACATGTTATTTTATCACGTAATTGCGACAAAAGGGAAGAAAATTCTTGGAAAAGAAAAACGACTGATTCTCTTTATCATATACTAATACCTTCTGACACAACCAAAATATTTCAAGTAACTATTTCACACCAGGTACTACTATCACACTATTACACGTAAATTATGTTTGACTACGTCTGTCTATCATCAATTACATTCCGATTAGTATCGATAAACAACAACGATTTAATTCCATAATAAGCGTTAGTTATTTAACGTTTAATGTACGCTTGTTACGTATGTTGCTTTAACATAGTAACGTAGTACCGATTCATCGTATATCCGATCCATATATCTTTTCCACATAGACGCTGCCTATTTCAGTGACTTTTATTCTTCTATATAAAGCTGTTGAACACATAAGGCAGTGGTTTTTAACCTGCTCGAAATCGCGCAACATTTTCACATTATAAGACACGTTCGCGGAACAACAAAATCACCAAGGTAGTAAAGCTACCTATCTAAACAATCGATGAACATACTTTTTCACGGACATATTCAAATGCATAAATTACGGATGAAAGAACAGTACAGATAACGGTAAGGAGGGAAAAATGTTAATTTCGAAGAAAGACGCTGTATTCGTGAAAGCTGTAATTAGAATAATTCTTTCGTCGAATTTACTTGTCACGCTTGATTCGCTGGAACGTTATTGTTGCGAGATATCGTTTCGGTTAAGAACCACCGACATAACGTATAAAATAGTATAACTGACACACAGCACAATAACGCTATTACGAATGTTTAAAAAGTAAACGATTATTAAATGCACTCCTACAGTGACAGTGTAGAATCTACCGAGGCAAATTGTTGGTTTAATACCGATTTAAGAGACTTCAAACAATTACGTCGCTTCATCGAGATAGCTAATCGTTCGAAATCTCTGCTCGTAGTTTCCGCCAGTAGCGATACAGCGATCTGCTCTCCACTCTCACACCGATTGCCGAATTATTACTAGTAACAGGTTGATCGCATTACACGACAATAATCAATCAAACATGTAATTTCCACCTATGTTAAAAGACACGAACAATCCGTGTGACTGCTGTGAAACGACTCACCTTTGTTCTCACGTCCTGGATAGGGCCAGCAGCGGTAGAAAATAATAAGATTAGTCGAACTCGTAACAATATCGAACGCATAACGTACAAGGTGTCTGACTTTGATTCGAGTAAATGCTAGCACATACGAAGAACGATGATTCGTGAGAAGAGCGTAGTGGTAGCGGTTCGCGAAAGTAATCAAACACTTACGCGTATCTACGCAATTAATATCTTGGCTATTTTTGAGAAAAATAAATTTGAAGAATCGTGCGCGTGTATCAATCCGTAACCAAGTATGCCGCTTCTCGAAACCGAAACCTTCAACGAAAGAATTTTATTCCGCGGTTCTTCGTTATTTTTCCACGCCAGCTCGAGTACATTAATTTTTCACAAATTCTCCCATTAACTTTTCTTGAAAACTAAACCTCGGGCAACAAAATTTTACCCCGTATCTTCTTCTTATTTTCTTTTTCTTTTTCCTTTTTCCGCTCAACCGGACCCCGTATTCGAGACACGATTATCGTTATTATAATAGCAAAATTCCGACATAGCAGAAACCCATTCGACGATGTACACGCATAAACAAGTTGGGAAACGTTTATTACAAACATACGCTTAATGAAAAGTCAGTATACAATAGTAATAGTAATAGAGTAACAGTAGTAAACATTTGGTTAATGCTAAAGTTGGTTTCACCGAATGTCGTAGGTAGCTTATCAGTGTAGCGAATAATTTTACTCATCACCGTTCAATTACTCGTCTAATAAATATCTTGTAACTCGTGTGTACATTTTAAGATTAATTTCACGCATTGCAATCCACGATAGTCGTGTCTCGTTACAACGTTTAACTAGATTTCAAATTCTTCCATATAACGTACACATAAAAAGTAAAAAGTTGGAATACTTTCGTGATCCGCGATGTATCATGAACCAGTATATGCGGTGTATCTAACAGGAAAATAAGCTTTTAAAAGATCTAATTTTATATCCGAATACAAAATGGAAACACCGAATATGATCTGTTTCTATGGTTTTTAAATTTAATCTCTAATTTTGAATAATCGTGTTTCTCTTGCTTATGAGATTTTATCTTTCTATGGCAATTACATCGGTCTGTAAATTTTACAAGCTTTTACCGTTTACTGTGTGTTTTACTTCGATATTTAATTAATAACTATAACATTATAATTATAGATACTATTAAAATTAATTAACATAATATTATAATATATATTGTATATCATATACAATATATCATATCATATCATATACATCATACAATATCAATATATCAATATATATCAACACAATCATACAATGTATATCATATACATATATAATATATATTGTATGATATACAATATATATTATAATATTTCATTCAATTAATATCGCCCTTCATAAAAAATTCAATTAATTCAAAAGTAACATAGACCTTCTCTTTTGATATTACGTAGAAATACGTAAAACGCGTCTAATTTAAACGTAAACGGATAGAAAGTTAACATTAATTTTGTTATGGAACTAAGATTAATTTCGATAGGATCCAAATATTTAAAAACCGTCTATTTCTGTTCCACTTTTAACATTGTATTTATGGACATGTCGATATACTTGAAACGATTGGAAGACTCATGGAGTTAGTAATCCTATAAACCACGTTCAGACACTGGGTCAAGGTTGGTTCATCGATCACATTCACAAGAAATGATTAAAGTAATAACAGCGATTACTTTGTTGCTTTTGCCATTCTTCGCTTTTAAGGAAAATAAAAATAATTCGACTATCTTTAATGTTAGATTTGATAATAAAGTTGAACGAAAACGCACGAGCTCTCATATTGATCGCTTGATCATCCGATTTTTTTTATACGTATGATGAATCGATGTGACGTCAGGCTCTATTTATAGCATTAGAATAATTCCAACAGGCGAGAGAAACGGAAAAAAGAAGAAAAAAGGAAAAAGAAATAAAGAACGACCTCGATATACAGGCAAGCATCGCGCTGCCATGCATAACGACCATGTGAAAATATATTCGATCTTAGGTAATACCGGCAATCTTGGGCAAATTTACCTTAACTAAGAAAAATTGCGTATAATAAGTAACAATATAAAAAACGATCGTAGTAAATGAAACAAAGTAATTATAAGTAAATACGTATAAAAATTGACGAAGGTATTGGAATAGTGGTAGACATCTGTTACGAATGTATCGTGTCGTTGCCTGACTTTTTAATGACGCGGACAGAAAAGTAAAAGCTCGCTTGGACGACGCGACACTAAAAATTTCTAACGTTTCATACAGTTTCGCGAGGACCGCTATTTCGAAAGCGTTGTAACTCTACTTTCCCTTGTTTCGAGATATCAAAATGCTTGCGTTTAATGATTAAAAGCTCCTGATAAGATCTACTTTGTCCAGTTTCTAAGCGACTAAATTCGTTATACAAGTAGCTCTTGAGGATCAAGTAGAGCAATATCTTTTTTCAGGATCGCGAACGAATGTACACCACTTTAAAAATTAGCGAATTCTACGAGTCGTGAAATTTTCATTGTTCGAAACTTATGATTCGCGCTTTAATCTATGCTTTTGCTTACAAGAGCAGGAAAAACGAGATACCGTTGTTTAATTTCAATACCATTTGTTTTCGATTAATTCCTAGACTGTTCGCAGACAGGTCACAAATTACAGAAACCTGGGCTTGCACCAATTTCAAGATAAATGATTATGCAAAACCATCTATTAACGAAACTTCAACCGACGAATATTTTAAGATTTAAATCGTAAATTGTTCATAAATAAAATGTTCATATTAAAGTGTACGCAAATTTTTGGTCTTCTCAACTTCTTTTTCCAAGTATGGACTTTCATCACTTTCGAAATAAACGGTCTATATCTGTATTATAACGATGGCAGCTATTAGAACTAAAGACTAGACGAAAGCTAGTAACATCGGCTTATCGATTATTAAGAGGAAACGTTGCTACAATCAGCAAAGTCAAAAAGACGATAGTCTGTCGATTGCCAATCTTTCTTTAATATATCTTTAGATTTTTACGAACATGGAGAAGAGAATAGAACCTAAATAGAAATTTGTTCCGTCTATTCGATATTAAAACGACTACTCCGTTTTACATGTTTTATATATTTTTGCATTCTGTGCATTTTTACGCCTTTTAAATTCCCCACCAAACGCGAAAAACTTTGCGGTATAATAGTAAATCGATACACCATAATAATCAAAAAATTAATTATCCTATATTATACATAAATTGTATTTTATTCTATCGATTTGTAACAAACGCAAAGGCAAGCGTAAAACATACGAGCTTGGTTGATCTTATCGAATCGATTAAATCGAGGAAATAAATTCAAAGGATGTCTGATGACTTGAAACATTCCAATATAGATACATATGAATAAAATATACACGTATTTCATACATATACGTAATACATTTCTGTAACGATATAGAACCAATATACGCGTCGTTGTAACATCCGTTTCATTTTATCAGAAATTAATCTTAACATAATGATCTTCGTAATCTTATGAAAGTTCCCTGTCAAAGCTAATTTGAGTTAATAGTTAAATTCCAGCCGTGTGTTTATAATTAGAAAAAATGAAGTTAAAAGAAGCGTTTACCTCGCTTATCGTTAAATGTACAATAAACATTTTTCCTTCGAAGTTGATTTTTTGAACCTCCGGCCAGCGGAAATGGTGTGTTTTACGGGATCCTTGAAACGTTAGGATTCCACAATGATTAATGCCGAGATATAATTGCGCACCTTTTTGGTCCTGAAAAAGAAAAGAAAAGGACACTTTTACTACGGCGTATATGTATCTTATTTATACATATAAAATTTAATATCTAATAAAATCTAATCTCGTATATGTACGTAATGTTTTAGATTACTTTTAGTATTGCTTTTTTAATTTTAGATTATCTCTTCAACTGCTATTTGCTATATTTGGCGAGTGACGACTCGCAAAGGCTCGTGAAAGTTGAGGTACGACAGTTGGCGATATTCGATCGATAAGAAGGAAAATTATTCCATAGAAATGCGAGTCTCTTAAAAATAAATAAAACGGCGAGTACGACGTCAAACAGACAAAGAGATATCGTAAACAGATATAGAGACGAAGATGAAATTGAATTCGATCCTTAGAGTAGGCGTCCTTGTACTCTCAGAGCTCGTGATAGACACGCTGTTATTAAGTAAATTAAAGAAAAACAGCAAATAAATGCCATACATAATTGTTTGGATGACGGAATTTCCGAATAACAGAGCACGCGTCTTCTCTTATACTCGTATGATATAATATAAATGTATTTTTTCAATTATTTCTGCATTCTCTATATCCTGTTTGCTGCTAAATCGAATAAATCAATTAATACATTCAGCTACATTGAACTACTTTCTGTTTGTGCCTCTAATTCCGTCAACACTTTCAAATAAGAGAGATATATTCATCGCCACTTCCACCTTTACCTTTCCTTTTCAGCATCGGCATTTACAATTTTAATAACATTTATTCAAATTTCAAAACTGTCCCGCATAATATAAGATCTAGATCCTGGTGTTTCCTTATCGCTAATTTATAGAAACTATTGGTATATTTACTTTCCAATCCCATTAAACGAATTATGTCAACAATTCACAAGGCAACAGACACATACGCTACATACATTACGCACATTCAACACACACATTACGCATACCCTAAACACACGCTAGATGCATAATACACACGCACAAAAGATACAAGTCCGATGGTGTAACGTGAGTTAATTCACTGCCGATGGTACACTTTTCATTCAAAGTGCGATAAAACATCAACAAAAAAAAGTTGTACATCAACTTTTTACAGGTCATTGTAAAGGGGAGACTTCAAAGTTATCTGGGAACGTATCTCCAAAAAAACTTTTTTGATTTCGCAGAGTTGTTTGAATTTGTTGAATTTTCGAAAGGAAAAAGTATCTTTGCTTTCTCAGCCGTTGTACACGTTGTAAAAACAACTGTGAAACATATGAACACAGAGGATCGTGAAAGAGGAAGCTTCGCGTGGTTAAGCTAGTCCAGGCGGATCCTTGTACGACTTTATTTTTCCCCAAAGTCACGACGGTTCAAACATGGAGAATTTTTCATCGAAAATTTAGCGATCCTTTAATTTTGCATGCCAGTGTATTGCGTCGGTCGACAACCAGGCAGGCAACTGATTTAAATTCTTTTCTACGTCTTGCACTTCCAACGCTCTACAAAAAATAGTAAATAAGAAATAAAAAATAACAGATAGTTGCAATCCGTTCCCAGGGTATTTACATATTTCATCGTAAAATAAATATTTTATTTATACCGAACTTGAGAGCATACAAACAAAATAGTAATATGTACACTGAACGACGTTTTCAGATATTTTCAGAGTATAAAGCTCGTAGAAATATTTTGTTCTTTTCTTATTAGTTCGAATTTATTTAAAAATTGACCAACTTTGATTCGTATAGATTCTTGCACACAGAAAAATGTATTTAAAATTAAATACGAATGTAAGAAAGGCTGTCCTACGGGACATGGTCAACCAAATAGAAAGCGATGCTGTGTGCAAAGATAGATGAAAAACGTAGAATAAAGCTTTTCGTCCGAAGTTTGGTTCTCGGGAAAGTCGAGTTTGAGAATTTACCAAGTATACTTGAACGTGGCTAATTTCCAAGGCTAATTCATGGAAATTTATCATGCGTGTATACTAGATCAATTTTTAACTAATTATCCTTAGATTTTACTTGTTGAAGATGAAATCTTACGCGGGAAAGTGACATCGCACGTTTTTATTTATCCTCGCGTGTAGAGTAACCTCCTACCGATTGATCGCTCATACCCGGTTGGGAAATTTACTAAAGCTTTTTACTTTACAATCAATTCTCGCATTGGGAATTTTGAGCAAGTTTCTCTGGCGTGGCGCAGTGACATGGCTAATTATTTATAATAAGTTTATTTCTAGTTGAATCTAGTGCTTGAGTCTAATGGATGGTGTTTTCTTAGCCTGCGGATCTGCTCCGACATATTAAATAATTTAGTAATTAGGGGGTTTCCATGTTTGTTAACTCTTTTGATATATCTATTACTACATTTGGTTATTTCTTCTTTGACTGTGGATACATTGAGGTCGCGATGTATTGCTTCGTTGGTAACATACCACGATGCATCTATTAGGGATCTTAGAGTTTTAATTTACTAAACCTTGAATAAAAAAATATTATTCTAAGTTTCCAGCTTATCTTCCCACGTAAGATCGTCCCCTAAGCGGTCGACACATTACGCGCAACGCATCCTGCGTAAGGTGTTGATCGATCGATAATTTCTCTGTTGTATCGCTAATCTTCTATTAAAAAGGTCGCCGGTCTTTATCAAGACGAGTGATATTATTACTCCAGAGATACAATTTTGCTAACGATAAAACTCGAATTTCGTCTTCAGCCTCTTCTGATCAGCAGCAATGAGCCACAGCAGCAGTGAGCCACAGCAGCAACGAGCCATATAAACAAAATAGAGACAATGCAAGCTAAAATTCTTAGAACAATAGTAAACGCCTCATGGTACGTTAGAAACGAGGACATACGGAGAGACCTGGAAATACCAACGGTCAAGGAAGAAATTAGCAGGTACGCAGAAAAATACAAAGAAAGAATAGCGACACATTCAAACCGGCTAGCTGCGGAAACGTTCAAAACCATAAACATGGACAGAAGGCTAAAAAGGAGACACCCAGCAGACCTCACAAAGGATATAACCTGACAAACAAGAAGATGGTATCCCGCTGGAGGTAGTCACCCACGTGATAATCAAACAGTTAAAAAATTCTACCAAATGTCCAAATTGGACAAATTGAGAATGAAAAGAATTGAATAATAATTTTAAAAAAGCCTCTTCTGGATTGTTTGGAGGAGATTTGTCTGCCTGACAGGCAATGGCTCTTTTTACATCCTATCAGTCATATGGCGTTATCACCTTATTGCCTCCTTCCTTATATCCATCTAAACTCTTTTCCTTGTCGATCTGTCTTTTCTTATATATCTACCTCCCCTCTTATCCACTTTATTATATTGCACTCCATTATATATTCTGTCTCTAAAACTACGGCAACTTTTGATTATACGTAATAAATTACAGTTATTATACGGCAACTTGTATAACCAAGATCGATCACTTCAAAGGAAAGAAAACACCTTAACTACAAAATATATAAAGATGCAGAATCTCGAGACAACGACTACCGACCGGCTTGCTACCTTTACCTGTTATCAGAGCGATCTTTTCCCTTAATTCCTTCAATCTGGTAACGTTGGCCATAACTTAGAAGCTGCGGTAACAGCTGCGCTCTACGTTTTATCAAATTCTACGCTTCAATCTGTTTTACGTCTTTTGAAACGAGCGCGATCTATATAGATATATGCGCTGTGGCTGATCAAGCTATAGCTATATACGATCGATTTGTAACATCAATCCACATCAGAGACCAGGCCACACACCGCGGACAAGATGATAGCCAGACGTCTGCACATTCTTGGCGCGTATGCTCGATAGTCTTAAGGACCCATCATGGTTTTGGTATTTTCATAGTTAAGGTTCTTCAGACCAAACAAGTATCTTTTATTTTAACTGCCTCTTTTACATTTATTGTTTACTACGGGTTGACCCGGGAAAGTTACTTTTCCTCACATTGGGTATCTTCCACTAGCAACTTTCTCTCGAGGGCGGCTAAAATCCTTCCTGGTCCACCAATCTTCTTATTATCCAATCGGAAGCGGTGTCTACTGCCCTCACTTTCCTAAACAAAATTGTCATCAACAAATCCGATGGTCCCGTGTCCTTAGACACACCCACCCCCAGCTTTCCTCAGACACAGTACCGTCAGTACAACTTCATTTATTCTATATCCTTAGAATATGTTTACCGGTTTCTACCCTCAGACCAGTCGCGTACTTGATCAGTGTATACTCAATTGTGAATATTAAGTGAAAAATAGAGTTTAATAAAAAACAACAAAGTTAATAGTTGTGTTACGGCTCAGCTATTTTGTTTTCATCATATAACCCTCAAGTTTACATGACAGATTCGTGCGAAGTTGCGACGAGACGACCAATATCGAGCATGAGAAATTTTTTATCATTCCTTTTTTGTCTGCATTCAATTTCGTTCTTCCGTGCGTGTGGAAAACGATCGCGATAGTACGACCAATCGTATAATTGCATAGAATTGTGTATAATTGCGAATAATTGCATCTAGGTACGACATCGTATTTTAGTACTGGTACCATCTTAACTTTATCCGCTGCGTCAACCAAATTATCGTCATTACGTTTGTACATTCAGCATCCAATAGCGCTACTTAGATAGGTGCGTTTTTCAAAACTTTGCTTTTCTAGTTAGACCATGTTAGAACGTAAAATGGTTGTTAATACAGGTAGTACGCCATGCAGCTACTTTCCTACGTATGTTTTCTAGAATACTGTACGAGTGATTTTATGCAAGAACCGTTCCAACAAAATTATGTCCCGACACCGATACGAAAAACTGGACGATAGCAAAACTCTCCTAATACGTTTACACTTGTGATATTCGGCTGTCGGTGTAACATCAAACCAAATGTCAATCCACATCAGAGACCAGGCCACACACCTAGGGCAAGATGGCATCCAGATGTCTACGCATCCTTACTGCGTACCCTCAATAGTCTTAAGGACCCAACATGAATTTTTTTACTTGATACAAAATTTACAATCAATTCTCGTTGAGAATTTTCAGTAACTTCATTTGGCGTGATACAACGACATAGTTTATTATAGTTTATATTGTTGATTCTAGTTGGATCTAATGATTCAATCGAAAGGGTATTTTCTTTTTAGTCTGCGGATCTGGTCCGTTGTGTCAAGTAGTTGGGTGACTAATGGGTCGTGGTGGTTGTTGACTCTTGCGTTATATCTGCTTCTGAACTTGTATATTTCTTCTTTGACTGTGGGTATCTTGAGGTCGCGATGGATCGTTTCGTTGGTAACATACCAGGGTGCGTTTATTAGGGATCTTAGCGTTTTCGATTGGAAGCGTTGGAGTATTTCAATGTTGGAGTTACTTGCTGTTCCCCATAGTTGGATTCCGTAGGTCCAGACAGGCTTTATTACGGTCTTGTAGCGCGTAATTTTGTTCTGCATGCTTAGGTTGGAGCGACGGCCAATGAGCCAATACAGTTTTTTGGGTTTGTCCTTCAGTTGTTTCGATCTGTCTGTGACGTGTTGTTTCCACGTTAATCTCCTGTCCAGAGTCAACCCATCATAAATCCTGGCATTTTCATGGTTAAGGTCTTTCAGACCAAATACAAGCATCTTCTATTTCCAGTGTTCTTTACATTTTGTTTACTACGAGAAGATACGGAAGGTTCTTATGCTCCAATCGAAAGCAATGTCTATCGTCCTCACTTTCCTAATTAAAATTGTCCTTAACGAATCAGCTCATCTCGTGGCCTTAGACCCACCCCTAGCTTTCCTCCGCCACAACATCATCACAAAATACTACACAGTCTCTATCTTTAGAATAGTCGACATCTTTTTACCGAGTTTCTACCCTTAGACTAGTCGCGTACTTAACATATCAGTGTAACTAGGTTTTACATAAAGTTGTTGGAGTGAGTTGTGATTTATGTGTGTTAATTCAGTGTGTATTCCATTGTGATTGCTGAATTCATAATAAAGTTTAATAAAAGCAAATTCGACAGTCGCGTTACGACTCAGCTATTTTATTTTATCATCCAACCCTCAAGTTTATGTCACATCAGCCTCGTCTTTATCTGTTATATACCTCATAAAAGATAGCGGATGAAAGAAAGTTTAACCGCAGGCGGTAGAAAAAGATCTAATCTAATCTGATCTGATCTGATCTGATCTAATTTAATGCGAAAGTTGTATATATGTGGACAAGTTGTATATCTAGACGAACAAATTTCTTAACAACTTTAAACTTTCTTTCTACTGCCGTATGCGTGTATTTGTTGACCGACTAGATACCAATGAGTCTCCTTCGCTTCCTATCGATTACAATTAAAGAAGAAAGTTTAAAAATTACGAGGATAAGATGCGTTACACAGGAAGACACAATTGGAAGGAAAAGATTATTTTTCATTCTGGTCTTACCTTGACAGGGTGTGGGTCAACGGCATACGTGTCCAATTGCGACGCTAATCTAAGAAAGTGAGTTTCCGCTTGCTCCGGGGTGAATCCCTTCAATTCTGTTTGATGCAGTTTCATAGCTTTCTCCTCGATAGCTTCCGTTTGTTTAAGCAGTAATTTGTGCTCGGAAATGTAATTTCCTTCGTGTAGTTTAGGATCATAATCTCCTATTTCACCTAAAATCACAAATTATCGTTAAAACGTTTAGTTCACAGACTGTGTTTACTTATGTAACTATTGTAACGTCATAAGATACGTAAGGAGATAATTCGATAATACGCCAGCTATCGCACCAGTGGTTTTCACGAAAAAAAAGCATCGGAAGTAAAATTATCGCTACGTACTTCAAGCTTCGGAATACGACACGCTTGGGATGTCCGAGCAACAATGATGAACGAAGAACTTGAGAAGCGAAAACTAAACACGATAACGCCCGGACGAATGGCCAGCGATCGGGCAAGTGCTTGACTATGTATCCGGAGAGGCGACTTTCCCAGAATTGCTGCACATTATCCGCATCGAGAGTGAGAGAAGTAGACAGTGCGAACGAGACGGATTAGAAATTCGTATTTTTCTTTCGTTCCTTCGTATCATTTCGATCGTGCGGATCTCGATAATCCGACCAAGGTTACCTCGCGATAGTACGATAAAAAATACAAAAATTATTTTCCTTATTCCAGTAATTCGATTACGTCGACGTGGATCATAGATAACGCCGAAGCCTATCTCGAGTCAGCAATTCCAGCAACTGATGGGAATAAATCGTGGCCACGTATGCAGACGCTATTGTAATAACTTTTTTAGCTGCTCTATACTATAGTATGTACTCTGATTTAGGTATCTTATACAATTTGGAATATCACGTGGGTTCTGTAGATTTTCGTACTTGACAATTTTCCACGAATGCATAAAAATCCGCAGCCTAGTTACGAGTGACTTCCGATAACACTATCAGGGAGAAGACGAAGGATTTCCCCGGCAGTAATTCGCAAGGGGTCCCGGGGCACTCCTACCAATCGTCAGGACGACCACCGTGAAGGTTTTAGCCGGAACGAATCCGACATTACCCGGCGCACTTTTCCCGGAGGGCGCGGGGCGCCTATGAAGGTTTTCCCCACGAAAAAAAACCTAGTTACAAGTATCGCTTAATCTTATTATTATATCTTAGTGTGTCCGGAGAGAAAGTATCGTTGGAATTCTCGAATTGTACGTATCGTCGTGACAGGATCGGCGAGAGTCCCGTCGTCGGTCATCGATGATTCAACAGTGGGGACATTCGCTACTCTTCCTCGTAAATCTGTTGGTCAACATTCATACAATATACATAGAATATATCGCTTGTTTCTAATTCTTCGGGCAAACCTGAGGAACAGCACGTTTACGAAACGTTGGCGCAAGGTACAACGTATAACACGATCGATCCGGGGAAAGCTCTGAATCTGGAGTACGCGTAATACTTCACGTTCGGTAACGAATAATAAAAAGTTTCAGTGTTCCTACAAGCCAAAATTTTTTCTTTTTTAATTTACAAGTACTTTACGATCAATTCTCGCATTGAGAATTTTGAGTAAGTTTCTCTGGCGTGGCGCAGTGACATGGCTAATTATTTATAATAAGTTTATTTCTAGCTGAATCTAGTGCTTGGGTCTAACTTCCAACCCTTTACAAAAAATAGTAAATAAGAAATAAAAAATAGCAGATAATTGTAATCCTTTCCTATGGTATTTACATATTTCATCGTAAAATAAATATTTTATTTATACCGAACTTGAGAGCATACAAACAAAATAGTAATACGTACACTGAACGACATTTTCAGATATTTTCAGAGTATAAGGCTCGTAGAAATATTTTGTTCTTTTCTTATTTGTTCGAATCTATTTAAAGAATTGACCAATTTTGATTCGTATAGATTCTTGCACACAGAAAAATTTATTTCAAATTAAATATAAATGTAAGAAAGGCTGTCCTGCGGGACATGGTCAACCAACTAGCAAGTGATGCTGTGTGCAAAGATAGATGAAAAATGTAGAATAAAGCTTTTCGTCCGAAGTTTGGTTCTCGAGAAAGTCGAGTTTGAGAATCTACCAAGTATACTTGAACGTGGCTAATTTCCAAGGCTAATTCATGGAAATTTATCATGCGTGTATACTAGATCAATTTTTAGCTAATCATCCTCAGATTTTACTTGTTGAAGATGAAATCTTACGCGGAGAAGTGACATCGCACGTTTTTATTTATCCTCTCGTGTAGAGTAACCTCCTACCGATTGATCGCTCATACCCGGTTGGGAAATTTACTGAACCTTTTTACTTTACAATCAATTCTCGCATTGGGAATTTTGAGCAAGTTTCTCTGGCGTGGCGCAGTGACATGGATAATTATTTATAATAAGTTTATTTCTAGCTGAATCTAGTGCTTGGGTCTAACGGATGGTGTTTTCTTAGCCTGCGGATCTGCTTCGACGTATTAAGTAATTTAGTAATTAGGGGGTTTCCGTATTTGTTAACTCTTTTGATATATCTATTACTACATTTGGTTATTTCTTCTTTGACTGTGGATACATCGAGGTCGCGATGTATTGCTTCGTTGGTAACATACCAGAGTGTATCTATTAGAAATCTTAGCGTTTTCGATTGGAAGCGTTGAAGTATTTCAATGTTGGAATTACTTGCTGTCCCCCATAGTTGGATTCCGTAGGTCCAGACAGGTTTTATTATGGTCTTATAGAGTGTAATTTTGCTCTGCGTGATTAGGTTGGAACGTCGGCCAATGAGCCAGTAGAATTTTTTAAGTTTAGCCTTGAGTTGCTTCGATTTGTCTATGATGTTTTGTTTCCATGTTAGTCTGCTGTCCAGAGTCATGCCCAGGTATCTGACTGAATCCTTGTTAGGAATTGTTATACTGTTAATGGTCACCTGAGGGCAGGTTTGTTTTCGCAGCGTGAAGGTTACATGTGTGGATTTGTTTTCGTTAATTTTGAAGCCCCATTTGTAAAACCACTTTTCCGTAGAGTCGGGACATCGCTGGAGAGTGGAGGAACAAGCCAAAATGAAATGAGAACGAAGAATGAAAAAGACTGTGACGCACTGTGATTCTCAAACCTAATGTCACCAACCTTGTAGAGAAGAAAGCTACGACACATCCTATGGCCACGAGGAGCCTATACTTTGCAAGAAGAACTTTTTGTTTCGTGCGTCCGCGAATGTGTCTAATTTCATACTTTGTCTCTCTGTGTCTCGGTGTGTTTTCACGCGTTCTTTGAATTTCCCCGTAGCTTTTCAACGATCAAGAACGCTCTTACGTTTCGCTCCAAGTTCTAGTAAGTTCTTGAATTTTCTTCGATTATCGTTCTTAAAACATTCCTATATAAATCGTTGATTTATACGATCATTGGCTTTCTTGATCTTTGAGTCTTTCATCGCCTGAACGAAATCTCACGAACCAAAGACGCGTGTGACATACAGAGCGACACGGAAATACGTGGTCAAACTTTGCTACCGCATTCCGGTCTTCCTAAAGATTAAAAAAGATCGTATAAACATAGATGCGGAAGCTTTTGCTTCCCGAGATATAAACGCTTTTTGCCTACGACGGGGCTAAAATTCACTTAACACGTTGACTGCCACGACACCCGTATTCGGGTGACATCAAAGTTTCCGGTAGGGTCGCGTCACCCATATTCGGGTGTCGCTTATTTGACTACTTGCGAAGGATCGTCGTAGGTATTTGAAAAGACATTCCATAATAATAAAACTGTTGAATCGTTATAAAAGTAATACGAAAATGGTTTATTAAAAAATTATTTAGAATGTAAAACTTTGAAGCATTCTATACATAGCTGAGACTGATCGAGACAATTTGGACAATAAGTTGCTGTTTCCTTCAAATTCTTTTGTGCCTTTGTTCGGTCCATTCGACGTCTTTAGTTTGCATACGCGTGTAATGCTTCTTCCGGAATCATTTTTCTGACTCGGTCGAAGACAAGGATTTTTTGTATTTTCAGACAACCCTAATAATTTTGCAACTAATAATTGTCTAAATATTGTAATATTTATATTCTTCGTTGTTGCAATTTTGTAAAATTATTAAAAACGATTTTATCACGAGCGACGATAATCCGGTTTTTCAGCGGATATCCAAAGCGTGAACGTAGTACACGTTATTGTGAAAATCAAAGTTTTACGATGCTCTCGTAAATAAAAATTCAAAGCAATTAAATTATCGGAATATCGGCAAGATTACGATCGGATATAGAATTAGTCGAAATATCGATCGTAAGAGACAACTGAAAGTCATGCTTTAGCCGCAAGGCAACACGAATAACAGATAAACGAATAAAACGTCCTACTTAGTTTCCATTGCAACTATCACTTTACATCGCTGTTTCATCCTATGCCGAATCGGTCAGGTTGGAAGCAACAAGTCGCGAACGTGCGAGCAGTGTGACAAAAATATGCAGTGGGTGATAGCTCTATCTACTATAAATTATCGAAAATCGATACTTGAAACTTGAAAGTTACAGAGCATCTAAAAATAAGATAATCAAATTATAGAGCAAGACCGTAATAAAATTTGTTTGGACCTACGGAATCCAACTATGGGGAACAGCAAGTAATTCCAACATTGAAATACTCCAACGCTTCCAATCGAAAACGCTAAGATCCCTAATAAATGCACCCTGGTATATTACCAACGAAACGATCCACCGCGACCTCAAGATACCCACAATCAAAGAAGAAATATACAAGTTCAGAAGCAGATATAACGCAAGAGTCAACAACCACCACAACCCATTAGTCAGCCAACTACTTGACACGACGGACCAGATCCGCAGACTAAAAAGAAAATACCCTTTAGATTGAATCCTTAGATCCTGCTAGAACCAACAATATAAACTATTATAAATCATGTCATTGTATCACGCTAAATGAAGTTACTGAAAATTCTCAACGAGAATTGATTGTAAATATTCTAACAAATAAAAAAAGAATATTATAGAGCATCTTAGATACAATTTTGTTGCATCTGCATCGTGCTTTGTTGAAAGCACGCCTAGATTATATTCTTCTCTAAATTTTTGCTGAACCGAAACTACACAGAGCGAGTCGTGTTTTTCGCTTATAATTTTCTCACAGCCCTGTCCTTACTTTTTCGCTTCTTTAAATACGATTAGGAAAGTGTGCGTAGGATTTGGAAACCTTGGGAAAATTTGGGATATTTGGAATACTAATTGGAGAATTTTATGGACAGAGTATGCAAAATATTGGAAGTGAAATACTCGTTATAAATGTTAATAGGTATAATGAATTGCTATTCAAGTTCTACTTCGATACTTGTACGGTATAAGAAATAAATTTGCATAAAAATCCACAGTCCAATAATTATTAAAACATATTATCATTTCATTTAATAGATGTTCTCTAACTTATAAGTGTAAGAAAATGAAACGTTATCGTAACGTTCCTAAACATGTACATTTGAATATTTAAATATGCAATGAAGCATATGTAACGTAATACAGTCTGACATAAGCTACTAGTATTATATGTACACGAATCTAGTACGACAAAATTTTACAGTAACATACTATAAAATAAATACGTAACAAAGATCCATGTAACAGAGAATTCTGTTTCCAAGCAAAAGAAACACAAACGGTCTTACAGTTTATTTAATGCAATTTACTTAAAAACTGCTGTAACTTATACAAATGTTAATTTATCGCTCTGTTCCCGTTGTTTTCAGTTTGAATATTCCTCCTTACAAGAAACGAGTACCAAACGGAAGTGACATTTCCAGATGAATCGTTTTGTAAGTTACATCGTTCACAACGTTACGATGTTCCAACGACACTCTTCCGTGATTTAATTCATCCTTGTTCCATCGAAAGATCCAAATCGACGGCTAGGACACAGCCGTAACGATACGTTTTATTCCAGTATTTATTAGAACGAAGTCGCAAGTAATTAATGACGACAATGACCAACAAGTTGTTTGTGAAGAAAAATATATATTTCGAGCGAAAACTTCTTAACCAGAGCTCTCTTAATTCGATGTGCTACAGACTCTTTTTCCGTAAATCTCAAACACCTAACACGCTTCTTGTTTTCAACGTTACATCGCTAGAACCATACTATTTCTATACCTTCAACTCATTTTCAAGCAGAATCAGCTATAGACCATTCTGCCGGTTGATATTCAAATATTCGCGTCAAAATCACTCGATAATAACTTTTTATTTAATAAAGTCGTATCGAATATAAGATCTACTCACTTTGCACGATGCATGCGGCGAGCAGCGCTGCTTCACCCGGACTGCAATATAGTCGGCCATGAAGAAGGTCTCTCTTAAGCTGCTGGTAAACCTGATACCTAGTTATTTCTTCTTTCAACCTCAGAGGATCCGGTGGATAAAATTTCACACGAAAACTGAACAGAATCGGATCCATGTCTAGAACATATTCGCAATAAAGAGAACGTATTTTACTTGTTATATACTAAAAAAAGAATCGTCGTTGTTAATAAATTTTGCCCCTATGAAATAACTGCAGTATACAGATCTGACTTTCAAATCACAGACTTTTCTACCATTTTCGTCGCCTTTCGCAATTCCGTTATCTTGTTTAACAAAATTATGCATCGACGACGATGGTTAATTTCAACAAACTACTATTATGCATTCGTTTATTACAGGAAGACAAATTAGATAATTGCAAATCGCAATAATTGCGAAATTCTTACGCAAGAGTCTTTGTTATTGTAATTTTTCCGCACGAGTATTCCTCTTTAACGCGTTAGTTGGTTAGTTTCCCGAGAAAAAATGCCGTGTTACGCGATTCCGTATTGTACGAAATAAAAGATCAGTGGAAAAATGACGCCTTGGTTCCAACAATCGACAAGTGTATAATATTTTTTTCAACGAGAAAAACATGCTTTTTTTCAGAATAAGCTTCATGGAGCCGTGGTTAGCGTGGCTTCTAAACGACTCGTACTATATATACAGGGTGGTTGGTAACTGGCAGTACAAGCGGAAAAGGGGTGATTCTACGCGAAAAAAGAAGTCGAAAATATAGAATAAAAATTGTTCGTTTGAGGCTTTGTTTTCGAGAAAATCGACTTTGAATTTTCGCTCGGTATGCGTGTACTTTATGGCGTGGAGCCATATTAAATCAATTGTCTATTCTGAAAAAATCACAAGATGCGAGCAATTGAAAGAAAAGATTATTGTAGCCTTTTATACTTTAAAACGATCGAATACGTTAGAAAGTGTTCATAGAAATTTAATTAGAAGAGCAGAAGTATGTGTTCGACAGAATGGGCAACATTTTCAGCAATTTTTGTAATAATAAACTTTATGATTACTTCATATTATTTCATTATGTATTCCTAATTTTCTGTTACGGCAAAAACAAACTTAAACTGCGACAATATCCATTGAGACAACGATCTACAGTGAGATCCGTTGTAACGAGACGTGATAAAGTGCACGCGTACCGAGCGAAAATTCACAGTCGATTTTCTCGAAAACAAAGCCTCAAACGAACAATTTTTATTCTATATTTTCGACTTCTTTTTTCGCGTAGAATCACCCCCTTTTCGCTTGTACCACCAGTTACCAACCACCCTGTATATGCTATATTATATAATAATCTTTTTATAGAGTCGAACGATTTACGGAGATTTCAATGTCACGTTCCTTTTTTAGATCGTTGCATTTCTTTATTCATAGTAAAATAGAAGGTGTTTATACGATTTCAACGACCTTTAGCACAAGCAATGGCATCCGTTTCACACATCGATGCAACGTCGAAATCATCGCGCAACTAAAGCTCGTGCACATCCGCATCGATCGTACCACGTGCTCTAACGAGCCTACAGCTGCGTCTCGTAATATTGCGCCTATATTAGTCGTTGTACTTGGTTTATACGTAGGCGTTTGTAAAGCCTAAGAATGCGAAGAAAGCAAAAAGCGAAATGGCAAGGAACACGAATAATAATAAACATTAGTAAGAAACTAGAGACCACGTACGTCAAGTGGTGTTATATCGTTTGAGTAGTTCTCTTTGACATTACAAATATTTATTATAAATATTTCAATTATTTAACACGTCGATTAGATGGTATACGGTCAAACAGTATATTCATATTAAGAGAAGGATTATGCTTGATTAGGTTTCATAAACCACCGATTAATATTTCATGTAAAAAGAACAAACTTTGGAAAAAATTTTATCGTCGTTTTATAATACGTGCAAAAGACGTTTTTCATTATTAATACACCATGTTAATCGTGAATCGTGAAACGAATAATTATTATAGGAAAGGTGGAACTAGTCTGATTGCCAAAAGTCGGAATCGGCATGATAGGCATGATCGCCACGTTAACCCCTGTTTACCGGTTGAATACCTCGCATATTACGAAAGTAAGACGCGTTAAAAATTAATTAATCAATTAATCAGTTAGTTGATTAATTAGGTAGATCGAACGTTAGTCTGACATTAGCGGGCATAGCGTATAGAGAATTCTCGTCGAGCATAAATTTCCGCATGATATAAGATTCCGCAAATGCGCATAAACGATAATACAATTTGCTCCGATATTATTTACCGATGAGATAAGTTTTACGAATTATGGAAAGTAAATGCGGCTAATATACGATATTGGTTTGTGGTAAATCCACGGATATTATCAATTAACGAAACTGATGAAACAAGTTAATAATCAACGACGATAATCGGTATATATTTCATTAACGGAACGCTTACTGGCATAAAATACGAAAATTTTATACGGGACAGCCTTGGCAGGTTACTAGAAGATGGCAACGTTATACACCTATGTAGAGAGTAAAAGTTGATATCGCGAAAAAAAAATATTTGAGATATTTTAAAAGAGCCAAAAAGGTTGAGCGAGCGAGAAGGAGAGAGAGAGAGAGAGAGAGAGAGAGAGACAGACAGACAGACAGACAGACAGACAGAGAGAGAGAGAGAGACTATGGTAAATTGTCAAATGAAATTTCTTACTTTCTTTCCTAAGACCAAATTCTTCTGTTTATTTGGACGAATAGGAGTAATACGATACGTATTAGGTCACTAGAGAGTTTGAAAGTTTCATGTGACATCGACCCACGACGATCGACTACAGAAAGAAGAAAAAACACAGCAATCGAAACCTTGGCCACAGCTGTGCATTGTTATACACGATCGAATTTACGTGCTATCTTTTGCAGAAATTCTCGTATCGAAACCTTGCAGAGTTTATTTCACCCCGCTTAATTCATTTAATTCCTAAAATATGTATTTTCAGATCAGTCTACAGGAATCTATTTTTCATTTCATTTCTCATATTTGAATTTCTTCTCGCGCGTGACTCTTTTGTTTACGTAACTTCAATTATTTATCGAAATCAAATCGTGTTTGACAAATACCAGCCTTTTGCGAATAAATTACGTGCAAAACATTTAGTCTAACGATATATCTTTCGCTAATATTTTTGCTATATTTTAACAGTGTGGAAAAATTATGGTACTAAAATATTAAGAATTTTTACAAGACACGCAATAAAACATTTAAGTAACAATCACCTTAAACATTCAAGCAATGCAATAGAGTTCCAAGTACTAACCTTTTACTTGCTTAATCGCTGTTTTTGCCAGATCTAACCAATGCTGAAACAGATTCATTTAATACGGTTAATTAAATATTATTTGTCACATGAGTTGTTTCATTTTAGTAATATTAAATACAAATCAAATATAATTCTACGATCTAACAAGTGATTAACGGATTATTTTAATGAATAACGAATGAATTTTCAACGTCCAATTTTTGTTCGATTATTGGCTTACACGAATAACAAAATTGTTATTATTGTGTCACGTATTAGCAACTACATATATCTTTGTAAATACGTATTTTCTCGTATACGTAATTGACGGAAAATCAAGACTACTTGGCGATGAGTTATCGTATGTACAGGACTCGATCGTATTCCATAAATACGAACTTGGCAAAAGACAGCGCGAGTGAAAGAGGTCCGAAAGAGGTCGAGACTCGATGAGAAAACAACATAGCGGTCAGAGAATGTTGACGCAGCGACGCAACTTCTTATCGACTAGAGCTGTTACCGATGTGATTCCTGTGAGCCTTCTCTCACCAAAAACAACACCACAGGCGATACAATTTGCAGCATATTTGCTTATTTAGCGACATTCGTTTATTAACTTATTTTCTCCCTCTATTATACATTTATCCGTATATACGTTTAAACGTGATTTAAACTATGTCGTGTTTGGTCTGACTTTAATCAGGAAAATTTTACCAACGTACCAATGAAATTTTTATTAACAGAGATTTGAAGTAACAAGATTTCACGCAGCCCTGCGACCCTCTCGAACGTCCGAGGTTCCAAAGTGTCAGGTCACGGGGACAGGGACAAAATGTCCTCCAAAATTTATCTCGTATCGCGTTGTGGCTATGGAAGAAAACAACCGCAACGTATTGTGATATTTCTACAATACCAGAATACGTTGTAGCCATTTTCCTTGTAATCCGTTGTAACCAATCACGGCACGAATTTCGCGCGTTACGACATATTTCTCTTCTCTCGTCAGACATTGGACAGCAATGTTTTTTTCTTAGATAAATCAGTTTCGCATCGCTATATGTAATAAACGGGAGTATAAATAACTCGTTCTATTTTTAAGACACAGAAAAATATTTGAAAGAAAAGTTGTTTGATTCCGAGAGAATTATTACGCGATGCAGAATACTTTCTTCCTGGATGGACGTGTTTACGATGTATTTTTGAACATCTGCGATCGTAATCCTTCGATCAAAATGAATTCGAATCTCACGGTCGTTCAAGGTCGCTCAAAGTCACAAACGTAACGACGAGCGAAAAATAAAAATTGGTTCTAAATGTTTCTGAAGAAAATGTATTCTCGGCTTTATCGACGATCGTTCGATCGATGGCTGATTCACCTGGCCTCTATCACGTGCTTATCACGACCTTTGTCGTTGAACGTAATTCGTGAGGTATTTCGAATTTTTACATGAAATTAATAATCTCACTTTTTCGTTTAAAACATCTCACGAATTATCGAATTTTACGTTCTCTCTCCCTCTCTTTCCCTCCCCTAAAATAATTTTTTTAGAAATATCACTGCTAGATGCACGGACGAGTAAATCCTGTGATCAAATGAATTGAACTGATTAGCAGAACGACGATATAAAATTCACTCGTCTAAAAATAAGACAAAAATTATTTAGAATCGCATATAATACTCGTATGGTGCGCACGTTATGTCAATTGTATAAATAGGTCATCCTTATACGCGCAAGAAGATAAAAATACTGGTTTGTAATTTTTTGAGCTATGACGCACTGTTCTGAAAAATCCGGAGAAATAACTTTTTTAGTCAAAATATTTCCTTATGGGATAGAAGAAGAAAAATCAAGTAGAAACTGCAAATCCTATTTAGGTGAATAACTACCCTAATAGTTAAGGGAATAAGGGGCTAAAATATTATCGAAATGCCTGTTCTAGGAAGCTCTTTCCATTCGCTTATCGCGAGTTTAATTTAGTTTAGGGACATTTTTACCTTGCTTATTCGACTATGTTCCTTTCAAGTTGAGCCGACAATTAGTTTTCCAGATATAGTAGGTGGAAAATGTAAAAATTCCTATTAAAGCGTCAGCTCGTCTGGTTCCATGCACGGACAGTTTACGTCAGTCTGGTAATTTGGAAGATCGTTGCCAGAGGCTTTGTAAACTGGTCGCGATCAATTTCAACTTGGATTTTCCAAATATTTTCCGGTATCGTAAATAGTATCGTAAATAATATCGTAGACATTCGCAGACATCGATTTAAATGGACACTAAATACGAATGTCGTGATAATTTATATGAAAATAGAGTCCCTACCTGCCAAGACAGTAACGCGTTTGCGTAAGAGTTTACGAGCTTTGTACAATAAAATTTTAACAACTTTTTTAACGAATTTTTCATACTAGTTACGCGCTACTAATACACCAGGAATGCAATTTGCATGTTAAAATAAAGAAAGAAGTTTGAAAATCCTATGTTTGGAAAATAAAAAAGTTAAGATATTGTTGGAAGAGAAGCGACATATTTTGCGCATTGATCGGACCATTAGTAACATAGATGTAATATCAAAGATAAGCTTTCGAGGCTGGCATTTGCAAAATTAAATCGATAGAGAAGAATCTAGGAAAAAAACATGGTTAAGCTTACCCTTTGCCTACAATGATCCATGTAACGAAGCCCAAAATAATCCGTTTCCAGGATATTGAGTTGCTTGCATACATATTCGAGAATATACCTTCCTTTGTCCTGAGGCTGCAACAATAAGAAAAGAAAAGAGATTGCGACTAATTTGAATATGGAAGCTTCTTACATACTATGTAACTGTTTCTTTAAATCATGTGTATGTCATAAATGCATATCGCGTGCATTCTATTTCCTTCCTTCTAATTAAAATTTCTCTAAATCCCACAATTATGTTAATTATAATTTAAATACAAATTAATCGGAACGTAGAGCGAATAGAAAAATAAAAGTACCATATTAGCAACGTTACTGCGTCACAACATGTATAATCAGCCGAAATAGAACCTCGAATATCACGTATAACTTTACCTTATTTGAAACAATATTCTGTATTTCTATATGTACGCTAATGTATAATTAAATGTAATTAGATATTACCAAAACTATTACAGTCTATGTAAAAGCTCGAATTTGCCGAATTTAACGCGAACGGTATTCTCCTGTTCCTAAGACGTGTGAAAGACGAAAGCAACGAAAACACAAGAATGCCGCTTCGCGTCTTTCTATCGTAAGTTAAATTTCACAAATTAAAGTTAGAATATCTGCAAAAGGATAATTTCCATCATATAATACCACTCCCCGCTTTCGAATCGAATAACTTTTGTAACAATAATTTTTTCATAACTTTAATTTCTCCTTGGATATTCTACAGTTTCCAAATAAACGAAACTCGTCCTTCTCGTCTTTCCTGTTTCGAGTCTACTATCCCAAAGAAACGAACCGAAACATTCACGAAACATCGGAACAAAGCGTAACCGTGCTACTCTATCTAGCGTACGTTGCAGGAAAGAGGACAAGCAAGGTTATGATTTACCGTCACGCGTTTTTATATCCTTTTGTTTGTATATACAATATATCACACTTTCGACTAATACCTTTACGTTTGTGTTTACTTTACGATTACGTCGAGTCCATATATTCCTTGCGCTTTAGATTAGCTTTAAGTTTAGTCTTAACCCAATATTAAAAGTACTTACAATGTTGTTCGCGACAATTTTTTGAAATAATATTTTGACAAAAATCGTAAAAGTTGTCAGAAATGCCAACCAGACTACTCGCCATTACCAAAAGCATCTTTCTTCAGAAATCAAGTTTCTTTCATGTTATAATATTGATTAGTTTTTGGATAAGAACCAAAAAATCTTGAACCGATGATATTTCAATTCTAGCTTTAACCTACTTCGATTTCATCGCACAGAGCCAACAAATTTTTATACGATTTTTTCCATGCATCGTGTTTGGCGTATGTTCACTTTGTTCTTTCTCTAATCATTCCAGCTGTAAACAAAAGCTTCCAAATGGGAAGTCGGTCAGTGCGGAATTCTTCGGTAAAGTTTGGGTATATTTTTTCCAATATCTTGCCGTCAATGCTTCGCCGCACCTGCTTTGCTCGTACGTTGTAAGCTCAATGAACCATACGTTTAAAGTTTTGATTAACCAAGTAAACATTTTCGTTGGGTAGACGATTAATGGGATAAACTTGTCGTTACTAGCGGCAACTAAATTTCCATTACAGTAGTTCTCTTCTACGACGGTACAAATGGTATAAATAGGAAAGTATTTGTTGAAAATGACAACGTGAGTTCGTGCTCGCCATCTATATGCAGATGCATTAGTTACAAGAAAAAATAACTAGAAGATAGTTCTAGATACAATCGATAGATTTAATCGATAGGTTTAAGATATTCTTTTGTTTTTATGCCTAGTCCATGTAAAAATGTGCAATAAAGGTTTTTTTGGCTCAGAACGGTGTGATAGATTTATCCATAGAATATAATAATAGCTATTGTGATCCTATCTCTGAATAAAGACATAACAGTATTCGAATACTATTAGAAATGTATTACGTATATATATGTCGAGTTCTCATTAAGGTTAGGGGCGTGTAACAAATCTTCATTTGGATTAGCCATTGTTGTTATGCAATAGAGATGATATTTGCTGGTACAAATATGATTATTACAGAATTTGACAAGTAATCGTGATGATTAGATACTCGAGATGCTAATGACAATGATCTTAGGTTCAATAACGAATCCACGGTCAACGGGACAGCAAATGTGCTTTCTTCCAAAGTCTAAGTCGAATTCAACTTGTCCACAATTCAAGTGTAACTCAACTTACTCCTCTTAGTCCAAGTGGAGCTATACTTATATACTTTTCTCTGTACCTTTCTGTACCCCTGGGTTCAAAAAATGTTCGCTTATATTATATTGGTCGAGGGGTTACCGATAAAATGCCAATCGCCTTTGTTAGACGGTTCCACGTTGCGGCGACATTGTTTCTGCCCGGAGTTTGATTATTAATACGATATGTGTGTGTCTTGCGATATTGATACTTCGAGGCAAAACCACACGTGGCTTGATTTGTCCTCGAGCATGTGTGCCGCTACAACTATATTTTTAAGGAGAGCTATACAGCTACTCCATACCTCTGTTAGGTAAAAACGTCCATCCCGTGACCGTGGCTACGTTTAGCAACCAGTTGTGTCACATCGAGCCTAAGCCTACTGCCATAAATCTCGGGCAAACATAATCGGGTTAGATCATAAGCAACTACTTCTAAGTTTTATTATTTAAGTACAACTATAATAAAAGTCTAGGCTAAAGTATCGGGGACCTTCCCAAAAATTCCAAAAGAAAGGGCCCTGATGTCCTTTCATCTCCGACATATATATCTATACCATCTACTAGAGCTATTGCCATTATATTGGTTAAATTTCAAACGAACGTGAAAATGTATAAAGAGGTGAGGTGTATAGGTCGTGATAGGTGCGGAAACCTAATGCTGGTGTGTGGAGGCCGGCTGAGATAGGTTCTGCTGCGGGTGTAGATGTCGCTAATGGGGTACCGCTGTTTTTCTTCCATTTTTGATGCGTGGAAGAAAGATCGGACTCCGGTCGCCGGGATTCGAACCCGGGTCCCGAAACGTTCGTAACCTAAGACGTTAACCACTGCGCTGCCGTTGTTTGGTATTAGTTTGTTTCGATGGTATTTGTGCTGTCAAGTACCGCCACAGAGGATAAAAAATGTTTTCTGAAATTATAACTTTGCAAAAATAATCAAAGCAAAAAGTAAGACTTTAACGCTAATCGTATGTTCGAAACTATTATTTACACTGTATACTACTTTTTCACGAACAATAAGCCTACATTTGCGATAAATGTATCATAACATAATAAAAAAAAAAAAAAAAAAAAAACAAGTGTCGAAACACTTTCGTCAGTCACTCTGCATTCACACCTGTATCTAGTCAAATGTTCTAAGCAATTTTAAAACATATATGCAAATCGCGACCTATACGAGCGAATGTCAAACGACGAACTATCTCGATTGAGCGTCGTATGAAAAGGTCGAGTAAAAATGATTCCCTCTATCGGAGGCGAATAACGCGGCATAACAAGGCCTTCGTTTAAACGATCCAACTGCATCTTTCGTTGCATGGAAATAATGCACCGTGTTCTCTAGAACGTAGGTATACGACCGAATTTCTAAAGTTCTTCGTCTAATTGTACAGCGAAATAGAAATTGAGATACATACGCCTTATGGCTAAAGACGCGCGTCAATAAGATGTACACTTTTACCGTGAGCCAGATCTATGACACAGCCATCTACGCATACACGTTCCATGCGCTGGTGGCAGCCAAATAAGTGCAAATACGCATGATACAAAAATACTTTGATAATTGGAAAATTGACCTCGTTCTATTCTCGAAAAAGACAACAAATAACGGAAATACCGAGAAATTATTGGCTGCAAGGTGACATTCCATCGATAACAATATGCAGCCGTAATTTGAAACCGTTTCGAATAATGAATTTACACGCTCTGTTTCGCCATTGACGATCAGTGGATAAACGGACAACAACGACGTTTGTTTGCTAACGATGTAGCGAATTTGGCAGCTATGATTAAACAGTTCAATGCATGTACGTACAAATAACTCTGTTCTGAAATATGGAATAATAATAATAATCAACACAGTAGCAGTAATGGGAAATGTACTACACGAGTAAAGGAAGAATATATTATAACCTGGTAAGCAAAAACTTGTCGCACGATTTTTAAATTACACGAGCCTAACAAATATCTAAATCAATATGGAATTATACAGAATCAGTATGGATTAACCATTTGAACGCTTTAACACGTTGGTCACCGTGTCACCCATATCTATGTGACGGGTATACTTCCGTGGGGGCCCCGTTACCAAAGTATGAATGACGCTCTTCTTGTTCGAGGTAATTAAATATAAGATATTATATATAGTATACATAACATAAAAATATTAAAAACACATTATACCATACTGTTTATTAATTTATATTCTGGATAAAATATTACATTATGCTATATCGCATGGTATTTGTTAAAACGTTCCAAACACGTTTGGGGTGATTTTGGGCACTTCGTACAATAGTCGTAGACTCCGTCATCGCTACTTTCCCCTCTTTCAAATATATTTTCACCCTGTTTACTGAACATTTTGAGGATAAAAAATCACCGATGTACGTCTCACAAGTATTCTTCTCGACTAAATGAAAGATCTGAGATATCTGCCATGAGATCCCTCGGAATACTCTAGCTGTAAAGCTTATCGCGTTCTCCATTTCAGAATTAAATAATCTTTTCTTTGCGATGAATCGAAGGCAATAAACGATGAATTCCCGCTTGTCGCTCTATTTACGTTCTGCGTACCGGCGGTCGGATTTGGGCTCCGCAGGAAACTTAACCGAATCACGCTGGGCGACCAACGTGTTAATCGCAGAAAGAGTTTCGCAGCTTTCAGTCGCTAATACGACAGCTTGTATCAATTTTGTCATATTTGCCCTCGTCTGTTTCTCGAAAAACTAGGACGATTTTTAATTATATTTCGCGCCTCGTTCTCGCATCTCCTTCTTACAGCCTAGATGTAGCGACCTTTAGAGCGAGTGAAAAAATTGCTGTTTTACGCGTTCGCATTCCCTTTTGTTCGTGTCCTTAGGTGTAGCACGTGCGTAGAATGAGATTACGGGTTACAGTTTCAGCAAAGTTCTCGAACAAGGCGGAGCGAAAGCAGCGGAAACGGTTGGAAGGCGCAAAGGACTGCAGGCAGAACTGCAGAACTGAAAAGATTAAGAAAGAAAATAAAGGAAAGGGGCGAGAGAGAGTTGATTTGTTGGAAGAAGCGGTGAACGGAGAAACACGTGGCCTGGCAGAGAGGAGCGGAGCTCAGAATGGAGCGAAAAATTGACCAGCCAGTGGTCGGAGAAACGCGAATGAGCCGAAGCGGGTATATTGAAATAGCAAATCCCAGGTTTAGTTTGGAAATTTCATTATGAGCCTAAAGAGTTTACACGAGTGATAAGACGCACAAAGGTTTCATTAACGTGTTTGCACCGATGGTAGAACGAAATGGCAAGCTAAACTAGAAGACAATGGCGAATATTAAAAAAGGTGAAAGAAAACTGTTGTCCTCGTGAACGGGCGAATGTTTGGGTGGTTAAAAGAAGAAACGACGATCCGAATAAGGTGAGGATCGAAGGTCCTTGACATCTCGATCCACTGTTCGCTCATGCCGTTAAGTTAAGCAGGAATTATTGGCTACGTGTAAGAATTTTTAGACGCGCCTCGATCGAGTGCCGAGATTAAGGGCATTTTGAGGGAAAATGCGAATAAAAAGAGACGACTGCGTGGCAAATGTCCAACGATCAGCCTCGACGCCCTTGGACTGCTTACCTAATTAATCTATCGATGCTCGAGGAAGAGAGTATAGATGAAACAATGTCACTGATAGATGCGGCAAAATTGGTTGGTAGAAATTATGCTACGTATAGTTGAACCGAGACGAGAAAGTTGTTCATTGTAGCAGGATTATCGGAAGAGTTTGAAGGTTTCGCGGTTTCTTTTCCTATCATCAAACGGCAATAGATGAATTTTTCTTCGGTTCAGATTTTCAGACGAAAATAAACGAAACGAAGGCGACAGAAATAATTATGGTGAAGAAACTGAATCAGTTGAACTCTAAATATCGTTTATTCCAGGAGTTTGTAAAGGAGAAATCAAGCAGACCCATCGAATGTTTCCGCATTTTCTTCAGGCCCACGCGGCAAATTCACCCACCCATCCTACAGGCTCTGGATCGGACAAAGTTCATATTGAAGTGGTCACCACTTCTAAGAAAACTCTACATCTGGTCTTTTTAGTTTTCTCAAGCACTGAAGCCATCGACAGCCTTGACAAAAGACTAGGACGAAGACAGACCATAAACAGTAGACAGGAGACGTTGGCTTTGGGGTTTTCAGTTTTAGGGTAACACTGCTAGTGTGTGGATCTCAAATTATATTCCTACTTGTAATTACACTTCTGTATTAAAACATATTTTCTGCCTTACAATTTATCCACGCGTTTCTCTGTTTATACATCAAATAACCTCAACAGTTCAGACAGCAAACTACGAGCAAACTTCGTACGAGCATCGTATCGCTGGCACGTTCAAAGACTATTCAAACGAGTGGAAAGAGATGACTGCAGGATAATTTGGATTGAATTGTATTACTGGCTATGCGATTAACTTTCGCCAGAAACTGAGACAAAATGAAGTTAAGTTCAATGGCACGACAGAAACAATATAAAGGAGCAATTATGGGATTCTTGATATGTAGCAGCAGGCTCACGAAGGAAAGAACAGGAGGAAAACGATAGATGGTAACTGCAAAGCTAAGATCTTGAACTTGGAAACTAATCAACAAGTCCTTGGCAACTAATAGCGAGAAAATGAACACGTAACACACAAGGCACCTATAGGATGAAATAGAACAAACACCGCGATTAATTGGATAAATATGCAAAATTAACGGTCGGTTACGCAATAAAGTAATAGTCAGGCACGAACCTAGCGCACAGACCTGCCATACTCCCCATACTCAAACTTCGATTCTACGAATATACGAAAGAAGTTACCTATACAACGATATGACGATAGTAATAGAATATAGTAACGAAAACACACGAATAGCTGTATATGACATTTTTGATATATTTTAACGCGTGCATTCATCCCTCGTACGTATGGACGTACACGTTCACGAACCATCCTGCATAGAGCAAAAGTAGCAGTATCGTACCGTTAGCGATATCCGTCACAGACATTACACGTCACAGCCTTGCGTATACAACTTACAACTACTAGATCTATCGCACATCCGCTCACGCATACAAAATTATAAGTACGACAATGGCAAGAAAATTATTGTAGCGACGAATAGGCATAAATTTGGCGTGTCTCGTTCATGCCTATTGAGGCTAGAACGGGATCCTCTGAACAGAAAATTATAGTCGTAACAGTAACGATTCGATTACATGGAGCGATTTGGTTTTGATTACGTATCGCACACTAAGACGGTTTCGCCAATGAATTTTCCACAAAGATAAATAACAAGAGAGTGACAATAAAATAACAAATACATATCACGTAAAACATAGCTTCCCTTGCGAACTTATCCGCCTGATGGTTCGAATATTGTACGTAGAGAGCAGAGAACGTTTACTTAAAAAGACAAAGTCGACTGTATCGAGCGAAGAAGCGATTCTGGCTACGAGCGGCCACTTTGGCTTCGAGTACCACTGTTGGCGTCGGCGTCGGCATCTCGCCGCCCGCCCCTGGCACAATTTTCCTTTCTGCCTGGACGCTTGCTTACAATTATTCCTGAAATTCAATAACGAACAACGAATAAATCTTGCCACGTTATTCGTTGTTCGAATAAAGCTCTGGTTGCTGGATGCGAAACAGAAAAAGGGCATCGGTCGTTTTCACTCGTCCAAGAAATTTGCGTGGAAAGCGACACAACTCGAAAAAGTATATTTTCCGAAAAAAACGAAAAACTGCTTCAAAATCGAATTTACGAATCGATTTAAGGACAACAAGACCAACGCTCGTGATACAGGCGTTTTTTTCTTTCGCTTTACGTTGTTGGACCTTAACCTTGGAGGACCACCCTTCTTCTAGTTAGGACTACGTTCTATTGATCAAATTACGAAGGTTACCATAATTGGTCGAGCAACGTCTTTACAACGTTTTCACAGCGATAATTGCGAAAATCGCGTTTCTTCAGCTGTGTCGCTTTCCATGCAACGGTGCGATATCTTGCAGCAATCGCGACGGGGAAAAATATAACGACACGTTGGATACCATCGCGTATTTGATATATTCAGGACGACGAACGGGCAAATCAGACAGCAAAACTAACAGTTGGAAGCTAACACCAGGGAACGTAATAAAATTATTTGCTATGTCACGTACAATGTAAAAAATTATTTAAATACTTTCGTAAAAAAGCATTCTATAGAGATATATTCCCAAACACGATTGATCGAACAGCCCAGTGGTCGATTAGCGGAATTAGGATCGGCCACGCAGCACTCACTCATTTATATCTACCGACCAATCATGAATCTCCTAGCTGCGAACAATGCAAGTATCGTTCTCTATCAAAAATATTACACCGCAGTGGAAAAGCTACGATCACGAGAAACCACTAAACTGCCTAATGATACATCCAAGTTGTTGCATTCCAGCCAGAATCTGTTGGATTTCCTTCGACTCCTGACATCTACGAAATTGTATCTGAAATTACAGACTGTTAGCCGCGCTGCGTTGCAAGCGAAGCTCCGCTGTTGAAATAAATAAATAAGAATTATACGTATAACAATCACATTTGCGCGTGAAATTAGATTCAAGAGTCGAATATCCCAATGCTCGAGGCTATAGAACGATAAAACAAGGCTTTCCCAAACGATCGTTACCACTGAAGCGTATGCGATAGTTACCAGTGACGTCGGTCGAGTGTAACATACCAATTTTCATGAAACTTTACCAACACACAATATCAATACACACAATAATAGAGAAAAATATTCCAATCGCCTACAGTTATTACTAGAGGCAGAGCAATGCTGTAAACGAACAGTAAATGAATAAACTGAAAATACGGACGAGTCAAAACGTACACGATACGATGAATACAATGATAGCACGGAGTGAGTATAGGCTGGTTGGTTTATACGGCGTCCAAATCCAAATCCAATCGCGAGAAAGAAAAATCTAACGAGCCCACGATAATCGTCACCGATCAAATCACTGTTCTCTTCGATGGTTAGAACGGGTTTCCACTACATTTTCACAGCCTACCGTTTACCTATTACCCTTCTTTCAGATAAGCGATGAGAAAAAGCAAGTTTAATACCTTTACGTTTTATACTGTATCGTACGTTTAACGAAGAATTCAGTGGAGATTTACGAGAAATCGCCGTAAGTATACCTGCGAAAGCAGAAACTTGAAATTTCTCAGATTTAAAAACATCTTCATATTACATTTGGAATCGTGTAATATTATTGTTACCTTTAATAACAAGATCCATATAATACGTAATATCTCTACCGTATGAAACATAAATAATTAACATTTTTATATGTTAATTACATGTCACGCGTTTTACATGTACGACAATCAGAAACATTTGCTGAATTACGAGAGCAAGAAAAATATTTCGAATCAACGTCTAGTCTAAAAGATCAGCCATATCGAAAACAAAATAACGGTTGGTAACATTGCTTACAAAGTGTTAGTAACATCGTATAATACATTCATAAGTGACCTTCACACGCAAAATATTTTCTTCTTTACTGTACAAACAGTTGCTCGCACTAATATTCCCACCATCCTCGTATATCCTCGTATCTGTGGCTTTGTAATAGAAGGGACGATTTAGGTATCGTGTTACTTATTTTACGAGTATACGAACGACCTGTTGTACCCTGAGAGCGCAAAACAATTCCTTTCTAATAATATGTATTATAGTTGATTTTTAACAACAAATTATCTTATTTTCTTACGTTTTTCAATGAAATCTCTTAGAAATTCTAGGAAACAATTCCAATTGCGAAATATATTATATTTCGTATAATTATTTTATATAATTAGCGCCAAAAGAAAGAGACGTCGATATTTTCATAATACGCCGAAATGGCAACACTGTAATACTATAATAGTTCTGATAAAAGACAACTTGCAATTTCTATCATAGGGCAATGAGTAAAATTTATCGCGAAATTGCACGATAAAGATATAAAGAAGAAGATCGCATCGAGTTTAAGACACATAGAGGATAAAACATTTACTCTTAGCGAGAAATTGTTTACGTATTTTCAATATGTACATCTACAACAAATAATTGGTATTCTCGTAGAATAATCTGTTCAGCGTGTTCCCTTTCACGAATTTTATCCTGCAAGAGTTACAAGTTAATTAAACGAATTGCTTAAAAATTACAAATTTTTCTCGAATCGTGTAGCCTTAGCTATCGGGTATAAAAAGTCCGGACAGATATACGGCGAAATGTGTTAACCGGAGCCATATTTGCTTCCTTCCCTCCTGCTTCCATCCTATTTGCTTTTTTATACGAAATCTCTCTCGAAAACTATGAGCGATATGGAAATATATGTTATACGTTATATGTTAACACGACGTCAACTAATATCTCGCTAGTTTGGAAACGCGCTGGACTGAATGTCAGCTAGAAAAATATGTACACAGGAGGTTTCAAAGGCATTGCAAGATCAACTATACAAGATTATGGCACGTCTACCTCGATATCGAGCAAACCGTTCGTCCGAAACATTTTTTCATATCGTTCGTGTTTTTCGAGATACTTCAGTGGTCCGAGACAGACTAGACACGCTGTATGTCGAGAAACTCGACAATAATATTTTATTAAATAATTTACGATTACCGCTTGACATAACGTTAGCGGTCAGTTTAGAAGAAGCAACTTCATCTCATGTACAATTTAAAAGTTGAGCAGCCCGAAAACAAACAGTTTGCAAAATAGATTTTATTTCTGCGTGTCACGATGTTTCATTAGCAGAGTAATGATAAACAGAAATATCATTGCAGATCGTTTCGATGTAATTAATTACATCCTGTCAGAGATAAACAAGTGGCCGGATACTTCACAATGATACCGTATTTCTGCCACTAATAATAAATAATTATATCTTGCGATTTTCATAGAAGAGAAGACACAACGTTGTCGAATTGTTCAAATAGGCTGTATCATTGCTTTATCGACTATATTCTGTACGATATGTTGATATAAATATATATACGATGAGTCTCGTCATCAAAAGTATATATATACACATGTATACACTCTTTAAACATAATAAATCATAATAAGAATGTTAGCTCCATGAATTTTCTTGATACATGAATGAAGAAAAAAAGAAGAAAACAAAGATAAAATAGAGCGTTAGAAATATTACATACACCTGTTATATCTGTATGAAATCACAAAAATAGTAGCCTCAACATCGAAGTAATATCTTGTAGATAATACGTAAGCATCAATAACGTCCTGTCTCCTTGTAGTTGGAAAAATTAAACGTTACGTCGATGTAATTTTGTTCGAATATCTTTTCCAGTTAAACAGTGTAATTTATTTAATTGCTTCTTTAGGAATACACGTTAATAATAATTGCATCGATATACAAGTAGAATAATTTTCTGACAAAGTGCGTTTTCAGTTTCTTTGATAAGCTAGTAATAAAAAGCTCGATAGATGTACGTAGATTTTTGTGATTGATCGTATAGATTGTAATATATAGAAGGAATGTCGTATTTCCATTACGTCAAACATAATAAATAACAAAAATATGTTTGTCGAATACTCGTCTAACAAATACACAAGCGCGAAAATACAGACATCTAAACAACTCGTATTACACGCTTTATCTATAATTAAATATTAGCCAACGTAGTAATGATGAAAAAATAAGTTAATTAAGTTACAAAGTGTTTGAAACATTACATACGTAGAATACATTTGCAAACAAATATACTCAGTGTTTAGTGATGATCAAATGTAATTAGGTACATAAATTAATATATGTACATATTTAATTTTATTCGTAATATTTAGACTATATTACTTTCAAATATATATATCGTATATAAAAGGTGAAAAAAAGATAAAAGAATCTTAAAAACAATATGAAATGTTAAATTTGTAAGTTTAAGTTATAAGCATGGTAAGTTTAATTATATTGAAAATTATAGTTATAAAAACGATCAGAATTACTCGATGATACCCGTTCAACGTTTAATTTTCTTACAGTATATTCTTTTTTCAATGTTTGATAAAAGTAACATTTTATCTTTAATCCATAGTCGAATTAAAAATACTAAAATACTTCATTCACACATTTATCATTCTTCTATATTTGCTAATAAGTTGTTGGAAATTATCAAAACATTAAAAATGTTTCGGACAACATCTCTTTGAAATATACATACAACTTCCTTGAATGACCGTCTCATATGCATACATTCTTTTTTATTACTCAGAATGTAGGATAATAAAGCAAAAATGAAAAAATGCAGTGGCAATTGATATCAAAGAATCTGATGCCAAAAATATACGTATGTAGTTATTAAAGTAGTATTTTATAATATTGTAACGTTCTTGTCGATACGCGTGCACGTGGTCTTGCGGCCCAAGAAAACCATCGATACTATTGTATACGTGTGTACCTATATACATACATATGCACATATACAAGTTACCTACACGGTAGACAGTACGAGTGAAATATCAATGTAAATACGTTTCGTAATTCGAGTGGGTTGTCACTCGGGAATATACCGTAACCGTACCGAAACTACATTCAGTTTACTGAAAAATTACATAATATAATGAAATCTTGGGCTTAAAATGTTATAACCGACAAGATCGAAAATGTCATCGCCCCGCAATAAAGAATCCTTTAACAGCAAGATATGACATCTTCGTTTAATTATACTACTATACTACTATGATTTTATCAACTGACTATATAGGATACAAAAGGCATTGTTGATTACAGGTGTACGAGTTTATAAAGGATAAGTACGAAACCGCTAAATCTTTCGCATAATTAAAAAATTGTTTTTCATCGAGTCAGCTCGTCGAGTCGTGATTAACAGGAAAAAGAATTTTTGAATGAACAAGCGGTTGTAGCGGTCATTTTCTGGGATCGATCGAAATGCTTGTTTCGCTGGAATCGAGACACTGGCCTCTATGGAAAATCTTTTCGACTCTTTACATACGTATATTTTAGGCGTTCTCAAACCGGTAAAAACTCTTGGCTTGTTTGAAGCTGAACGATCGTTACCGGCAACAAGGAAGAAAAGGGGTAAAAGCGTGTGTACAAGCATCGTCAATAGTTGACAAGTGTATGGTGACTAGTTAACCAGTATCTCACCTGAAAGTCGCAGTGGATAATTTCGGCGTCGTCTAGAAGTCGAATAGTGGCGCGATGCACCACCGTAACGTCACTTTTACTACCAAATTTCAACATTTCTGCCCTCAAGTCGCCACCCGAATTATCCCCCCGACCCTCATCGTCTCCTGCCCCACAGCACCACACACTGCCAGCTAATTACTTTCGATTCACGTTATTCTTGCCGTAAATGATTATAACTGTCGCTGACAAGCGACTTTTCAGTAATTTTTTCGTCAAGTCGATATAACGCACGATGACACTACGCAACGAACGACACATAATCGTAGTAGAATAGCAAACTTTCTGTCAACCGGTCCCGTCTTCTGACCTACTGTTGCAATGATGCCATGTTTTCAACTCACGTAACAAACCCAATGTTGCCGTTCGGAAATACACCAATTGCGCAATACGATTGGTCCATAGCTAGATTGTGGCGGGAATTTAAAAAATCAAATCACGAATAACCGGCGTTTGCGTTCTTTTAATTATGTTTATAAATAGAACAATTTATCCAACGCGTGTTAACGAATATACTATTCTTTTTCATTTGTATTTAATCTTTGAATAAAATAAAATATAGCCTATCTTTGTGGATGGACCTGTTCCGTCATTATTCAAAATAGTTAATAGTTGTTGATTAGACGTTACATATAGTTAATAGTCGTGTTAACTAGTGCGTAAGGTATCTCTTATTCTAATAAAACTCGTAAATAGTAAAAAATATTAACTGTTGGTGTGAACCATTCGCACTTAATGCGGTACTGATTTTTGTGAGGAAACGAAGAGAAAATAGGTATATTTAGTGATATTCAAAATATTCGATATCTGTATAGCATTAACTATAAAGCAATTTCATTTCTACCAAAATATATCAACATTGAGTAAAACAATTCATTTTTTCCATAGTCGTGTTCTCATTGTCGAATATCGTTCTTATCGAAATGTTGCTTGTGTACAAAGTTACAGTAGCTGCCCATAGAGGACACTAAAGGATGAATGACTTGTGTATTAAAGTAGTAAATCGAAATATGGTGGGGGTAAACTAGGGGCATTGAACAAAGGTTGACTGCGTTGGTCGAGGATTCGGCGGCGCATTCACGACTTAAACATGGCAGCGGCTACCAGCGTTGTCGTACTCGACAGAGGCAACAATACCACCTGCACGATTAATTTACACGGTGTGTGCGCGCGTGCAGATTGCTACAAACCATTAAATTTACGAGTTGACTATCGAGTTGTATTAAAATCTTCTTGACATAACGTGTAAAGAAACAATACAAGCATACACGACACACATACCTACATACACACACGATACGCGCGACACACACACGACACACATACGACACAACACACGCACACACACAACACATACACACACTTGCCGAATCATCTTTACGCCGAAAGGCAATATTCCACATCATCATGAGGTGTTGCTAAAAAAATTTCGACAGAAACTGATCGCGTGGGAACTCAGTTTGAAAGAACGTGCAATAAAATATATTGGCAACTTAACGTTCCCAGATCTGTGTCGTATTTTTATATTTTGTTCGAGAGGAAGACAAAGTGTGTGCGCGCCTTTACTCAAGCCTAACCTCCAGTTTTTGTGCTGTTTTCATACGTGTATCGTGTATCTACTAATTTATATATGGCTACGTTGTCATTAAACGTTTGCAGTCCAATTACAAGTTTAACGTGCCATTGCAATCAATTTTGCCATGTATTTTGATACATTAAATGCATTTCAACATTTCTTTTAAAGTGGCCGTTTATTCGCGGCATCGTCATTGTAAACACACCGTACGTTTTCCTCAAATTTTTGAATATGAATGACATTTAGCTAAATGACAAACGTACACTTCAATTTTGTTCGAACTAACAGTAGAAAGTTTATTATTTTCGTGAACGACAGCAAAGAAGATGTTAAATTAAGGTTTTGATCGAAATTTTTCATTTTGCAGGAGCTACTGTGGTATCCTGGAGAGTAAATAATCAAGAACAACTGTTTGTCAGGTAAGATCATCGTTTCTGTGTACTATTTGTGTCAATAGAAGTAGCTCGCTGTTACGATTAATTACACGTACAATGGAACGCGCGAGCGACCTTGCCATATTTATATAATTAATAAAATATAAATTTACTGTAAATGTACTATATACATATCTACAAACGATTACTCATTCTCTTTTATGCATATATTTCCATAGGATATTTGTCCTATCAGACTTGTTTGCAACGAATGAAAATATTCATTGTTCTTTCGATAAGCTTATGTCGATACTATATAATGGATATCTAACGTCCTTCTGACATTACAGTTTATATAATGAAAATGGAATAATTTTTAATGCAAAATATTGATTACAAATGAATTACAAGTATAACAATAATTTATAATTTATCTGATTAAAGAGATGTATAAAGTTAGGTAGTACCAGATATTTTTTTTTTTAAATTCAGAATTTTACGTACATATCATCGAGGAACATTGAATCTTATTATAGATGTTACAGAGAATTATGATACGTTAATATAGTGACTCGTTTTGGCACCATTAAATTTCTCATAGATGCATAAAAATCGACACTCTTACTTATTAGACAAGAGAAATACATATATCTTATAAAACAAATGTTATAAAAATATTAACGTTCTTGGCGGAAGAGCAGATATACCGTGATATTTTTTTCTCTAATTAAAGACAACAGTAACCTTTTTTAATTTTAATCAGCCTTTGAAATGAATCTGTCTCGAAACTTTCTTTCCTCTGACTATTTAAAAGAATTTTATAGGTTAACTTTATAAATCTTCCTAATAATAGGCTTGCGGTTAGGTTTGAACAATTGATACAATGGCGAATAAAAGAAAGATTAAAATTGATACATTACGAATCTTTTGTAACTTTTGCATTAAAAAGTGTAGTTTTATTCTTCTTATTTTATGAACTTATAGTGTATATAATATATAATATAAGCTATATGTAAAGTATACATCCCATTTTATGTAAAATCTTTAAGAAAGCTTAGATCCGCAAAATATTAGCAAAATATCGACGTTTCTTCTACAGTACTTATTAAAATCACTTTGACGATTTTTAATATTTTCCGTTGTATAATATATACGTGTATATAATACGTACAAAAGTGTATATCGTAATAATTTTTAAACATTTCGAAGTAAAAAGGAATGAAAACGTTACGTGACGGAACAAAGCGTGTAGAAACTTGTAAAGTTGCAAATTAATTTGACGAGGTTCGTCGATATTATGAATACGCTGTATATTGTCAAGTTGGCAAAAATACCGTGCAGCTTTTAGCTCGTCTAAACAGGACAATCCTTGTCAAAGCGATGATTATTGGGAAAAATGATGTAACTGGACGACAGATCAATCTACAAAGTATGATTCATTGGGTTCTTAAAAGAAGATTACCGTTTTCCATTTTATGAACACATAAATATATTTTTTAAAGGCCAACTACTTGTTTGCGACGGACAGGCATGACGATAGAAACTATATCGTTTAGAAGGAAATAGATTGTAACTGTTCCTTAATTTGTTAAAAATACTGAGAAAATATATTATTTCGACGGAGGAAGATAAAATAATAACGTTAATGTTCTTGCAACATTCATTTTATACGTGTTATGGAAAACTTAGGAAACTTATTTATAGAAAACATAGAAAATTAAACCGTCTGTCCAACTAAATTATAATAAACGAGAAGCAGATAACGTACATGCGTTTGTGAGTAGAGTCATCGTATTAGGCAAGACAAGCGTTGCAATAGAACGGACAAGTATTTTTAGTTAATCAGAGGCGCGTGATAATTTTCGTTCGTCTACGTATATGCATCGTTACCGTATAACCTTTCAATGCGCACACCAGTTACACGAGTAAGGTTTTAACGAGTGGGAGAAATATTATCGAAGGAAAATAGCGCGAGTATAGTAGAAACGACAGCATGCAAGACATGCGTGCACACCTGCTGTGAAAGAGCCGCTTAAAAGCGCGGTGCCCGTGACGATCGCTTTAAAAGCAGCAGTCCGAGAGCAGACGATGAAAAAACTGACGAAGCGAAGGCAAGGGCGCTCTGGACCAGTAGGTATATACCTTTTACACGAAGTTCAGGGCCCCTCGCCAGTTGCTAGTCATCGGTTCTTCCGACTTTAAAGGTGCTGTCAGGACCGCTTGTTTCTGCCTCTTTCGACTATTCTTAAATACCAATCAGTCGCCCTTCAAATATGTGTCGAAGGAACACGCAACAGAAAATAAATAACGATAAAATTATCAAAATCATATTGGTCAAATTAGTTCGTAAATTTCACAAGGACATAAACGATATAATTTGCTTACGTTTCGGTTGAAATTCAAAAAGAGATGCATTAGTTTGTAATACTGGAATATGGTGAAAATTTCTAAGGACAGATGCTACAAATATTTGATTTAGCGTTCTTATGTTTAGCCAAGGGATGTATACATACGTATAGGCAAAAAGTCAAAATTCTAAATGACAGCGAAAACTTCCATAACAAAGAGAGCCGACAAGCACGCTAGTAATTTACTCCAATTCCCGTGGAAACAGCTATAAAAGTTACATCGGTATGTCCGGTTTGATACGAATCTCTTTGTACGAGATGCGTCTAAGAAATACGTTCTTGTATATACGTAACATTCACGTATCTCCTCGTGTCTTTACATGTACATGTTCTTCAACTATCTACAAATATTCTGTTTATTATAGGTGTATAATTTTTTTTATTATTATTATCGTGTCAGCATCATTATTCTATTTGAAATTTCTAAATATTTTTCGCTGTTGTTTGTACGATTATCCTTAAGTAAAGTCACATATATATATATACATCGATTTAAGGTAGATTTTCTTTTATCGTTATCGATAAATAGACTAAATTTTGATACTATTAGTTTGATAAGTTAACGAATCGTCATTAACGAGTGTAACGATTAAGTACGAAAATTTCAAATTCAATTTGAATATAAACGTCTATAGAAATGCCAAATATAATATCATTTCAATTATAGATGTATACAATTAATTATAACCTATAACATTTTTCTTTTGTAATCGACGATATACAGTATATTTTTTATTTTACGTAGGTATTCCTGGTAATTTGTAATTCGAATAGGGACGAGGTATGTTTATGCCACAGTATCATCGTTTTGCTACGAAACAGAAAAACATAACCTATATTATATCGCCGTATACCAGAACCTTCCGTATCCGAATTAACGCGTAACTGTTCGGATAATACAACCCCCGTCTGTTTTTATTATTATTACTCTATGTATATATATTTGAAAGTCCATAATACAAGAACAGTTACAAAGAATACGATAGAACGTAAACGTAATAGTTTTTAAATTATCTATGGGTTCTACATTTTGTTTATAGCTAAATTAAAATTTTGTCGGTACATCAAACAAAGTAGAATCATATTCTGTCTTGTGCCTCGAACCATCTAATCATAAGTTCTCTCGCTGATGCCATAAACATCTCAAAATACAAAGGCATTTCATCGTCACTTTCATCGTAATTTTCTCCTTTTTACCACAAAGACTTAAAACGTCGATGATAATATGTATCCAGGAGATTACAAGCAAATGATATGTTTGTTTTCTTATTAAGCTTATGAAATCTCAATTAAGGTTTATTCGTTACATCCGTTACATATCGTTGTACGAACAACAGACTCGATAAAATAGCACTGTATTCCTCTATTCAACTTGAAATCCGTTTAACTCTTAAGCGCTTTGTCTGAAAAAAGCTACGAAAGGTTTAGCACATGATGTTTTCTCCGATTCGTAGACTATCGCGGAGATTCGGCTGAGTTTCTAGACCGTTTAGTCATATTCCGTTAAATTTCGCGATTTATTAACTATATTTCACCGTTTGTAATCCGAGATCGTGGCGGAACATCTCGTTCGCCACATACTATAGTATATACGCGATAATTCTTAAAGCGCCGCGGAACACGTCGAAACACGTCGAAACACGTTGCGATGCACGGATCGTCGACACATTACGACGCGCGTAGATCCGTATCGGTGAATCGATATCGAAACTAATCGCGAATGCTTCTCAATTTTGTATTTTTTATGATCAACGCGGTCGCTGATATAAATTAACGGCAATAACGTTGGAGTTGGAAATTAATCGAATATTTTGAAACACGCGTTTCAACGTTGGTATCGCACCACGAATTAACACAAATTTCACGAAAGTAAAGTACATCGCAACACGTTTCAAGGGTGTGGAGCGAGATTTAGCGTTTCAGACTTTGTATTCATTTCAAAGTAAATGGTGCAAGTATCAACTCTCGTCCACTTGCGACTCGTCTCGCAACTTGCGATAGCTTTATCTCTCAACCTTTACTCGCTTACCTTTAGCCTGAAATCTTCCTAATATATATATACTCGATATCTATATTTTGTATCTATATTCGAGCTAATGTTGTATTCCGCGGTTGGTCCGGGTTAGAAAACAAGATATGAAATCATTCTCATCGATGGACATAATGTTTATCGTGTTGCACGAAGGGAACGGAATTATCCAAAGAGATCGATATGTCTTGGTGAAATGTCAAATGTTCTTTACGCTCGCTACCGTAATATTTATACGTCATCGGAAAATTCCATAAAACTCATTATAATTTATGTCGCCGATGTTCCGACCAAGTTCAATATAATATTCAATATAATTAATAAATATTAATAAGTCCGAGTCAAAGACGATACTTGAGGTTTACCTCATAGAGTTTACATGCTACTCGTAAGATACAATGGCTCGTTCATCGAAATAGCCAAGTATCCCGTCTTTATTCTCTAAGCTAGTTCCGATTGCTTATCGCGAATTTCTACTCGCGGAAATCTACTTATAAACACTTCGATACTCGAACGAATCGAATCCCTTACAAGTATCAAATGACGAGAAACGGAAAGGCGTTGTCACCTTGTTGAATTCTTCTAACAAATTTGGACAAATTAAACAGAACTGTAGACTCGCGATCGAACAGCGTCCATAGAAATTTTATATCGATATTCGCGATTGCATCTACGTAGGACCAGGAAAAATGATTTTAAGCGGATTAAAGTTTCCATTCCATTCGGGAGTACCTTTTTTATTTTCGAAAGTAGCTACTCGTAGAGCTTTCGAATCTGTCGCGTTTAAATTTCAGTCAGTTGTTCGCTTCAAAGTACCGCTTCGTTCTTCTCTTTTTTCTTTTTTTCTCGAAATATTTATAAAGGCTTCGAGTCTAGTCAATGAACGTATCAACCTGTTTGCCACATACTTGGCGCCATTGATACTTACGACAACGTAAAAGTGTCTTTACGTTGTGGCGATTAATTTTGCTGCGTTCCACGCTGTTGCAAGCTTTCGGAATATCATTATAGAGGGAGTTCGAGATGGTCGGGAGGACCAGAGTTGCCAGACGACTCCTTTAAATCGTATCCTCGCTGCCACTGTCACTGCCATATAGCGATACGATCTTATTTATATATGCGACTTTTCGGCCAATGCGCGAGCTTATCTTTATGATTGTTTCGAAAGTGGCAGTGGGAGTAGGGGTAAACGACAATTGGTCAGGACCAACCTCGCACCACTTGTCAATGATATCAAGCGAACAAGAGTGAAGAATAAAACAAATTCGTGTAAACTTATATCCGAAAATGATTTATCGAAGGGTTACAAGGGTTGGGAAATTTGTATCGATTGTTTTGATAGTTGGATCTGATTCGATCCGACGCGATGACATTCGTGGAAAGATTCAAATTCTCTTAATCTACGATCGGTATTTTCGAAGAACTCTCCCTTGTGGATAGTGCCGATTTGGAAACTCATCAAGTACAAGTACACAAAATGCATATCGCGTAATACAGAAAGTACGTAGTCGTTGATTCTAATCGCAAAAGGAACCAGTCAAACGCCGGTAGGTACACGACTGCGAACACACACGAAATGAGATAGTCGCAGCGTTATCAGACTGAGGAAATCGAGGGAAAAAATCCTGGCGGTAGTAGGGCAAGTGGTATAGTTGGTGGACTAGCGATGTCGTAACTCGTACCGTAGACAAATGGACGTGTGGAGTACGGGGTAATATCGCTGATGCGACGCGGACAGACGTAGGACCTCTAAATTCACGTCACGTGACACGAGCAACGTAGCTGTAGAGTAGCAGTGGGGGTAGTGTGACGTCAGGTAATCGCTGAATTTCAGAAAGGAAATCGTCTGGCAACCCTGAACAGACGTCACAACGGCTGATAGAGGGCTCGAGCAGCGTTGCCAAAGGAAGGGCCTACACGACGTCATATCGTCCCCTCTGCTACTCTACTTTGTTCGTCGCGTCTACACGTTGCTGTATACGAATGGTGGTGGGAGGACCAACAACGTTGCCGTTGTCGCGTCGCAACGCGGAGAGACGTAAGACGAAATTCATGCCACGTGACACAAGCGATATAGCTGTAGAGCGACGATGAGAGTAATGTGACGTCATGTGGGCCCTTCTTCTGGCAACCCTGCACTCTGCACGCTATACATCGGATAGAGTAAACGATAACTGTCAATAAGAAGCAATTGTGATTCCTTATAACGCGAGTCTTAAAAGATCAACTAACTCTTCGATAAAGCATTCTCGGAGATAAATTTGGGCAAACTTCTTTTTTTCCATTTGACCTCGTTAACACGCGGCGTAAGTTCGGTCGCGACTTTTGTAGATAATATAAGCATTCGGAGTTGCTGTGACACAAAACTAAACTGGCTTCAAAGTTCGATTCTACTTTTATATCGTCGTACGATCAAATTGAATCCAGTTAGCTGGCAACTTGTAATTTATCATAGAAATAGCGTTGCCGCTATTATCGATAACATATGTTATCGCAAAAATAAAATGAGGAAGACCGAGGAGATAATTTACAAAACAAATAGGATTATCCATCTCTTCTTTGTTCAAAATTCATTGTACGACCGAATCTTACCGTTAGGAAGAAATTGTTTAGTAATAGTCGTCTTTCGAACTGCGATAAGTAACCATTCACACCATTAGATTTAGAGATCCTCGGAAAAGAGCCGTATGCAGCGGAAGGAATCGTAGTTGGCTTCACCAGAGTGTCGCACCGATACTGCTGTCCGTCTAGATAAATTTAATTGGTCGATCGATGGATTAAAAATGAGAGGAGGGTGTGCGATAGAGGGTTGTCCAGATGTTTCACGATCTCTATATTTCCCTGGCAAATAGCTCTTGTTCTTCGCTAAGACAGACGTCTTGTCGATTCTTCTTATCTTATATACCCAGGGTTAATCGGCATTTTTCTATTGTCAGCTATGTACACTTGGGGTAAGCGCGTCTTTCGTGTTGCTGGAGTCGCGTATTCACGCTCTTGCCAGTTTCACCGATATACAACTTCGCACACGAGCAGAGTATTTTGTAAACAGCCTATGTTTCTGGTCGTGGACCCTGATACGTAAGGAAAATCGTTTTGATATTGTTCTGGCTAAGGATTCTTCTGACGCGATCGGTTGTACCCTTAACGCGAGGAAGGAAAACCGCGTGGTGGGAAGGTGGAATAGCGCGCGATACGTGGTTCGTATTCTCATAGACTAAGCCACACGATATTTCAATTATCCCCTCTTGTACGAAGCGACGAATACAGAGATAGCGCGGTGTCAGAATTCTAACGAGATTGCGAGTAATCGTATATAGTAAAAACGAATGATTTTTCGAATTTCGAAACGGACCTGATAGGTCATTGTACGACGAGCGTAGAAGAATTTCACGTAATTTCTCGATTTATACAGAGACAACGATATTCCAACTCGAATCTAATCGACAGGGAAACCTATTACATTTTAGGCTGGTTAACGGGGGACGGAATTAGCAGAACGTTTTGTATCGGGAAACTTAGTGGAGAAGGCGTGACGTAGATTTCTCTAACCATCGTCCGTTTGAGCATCTAAACATTGACGATCGTATGGATACTCGAAATTCCTAGTTTTCATTTTTTATAACTCGAAGTTTGATTCATTGTGACGCGTTAGGGGTAGAGATCTTACGATAACTTAAAGGCTTTCTTTGAAAATATACGCACGTACTTGTATCGTTAATTGTCATGCAACACTACGCTGTAACGAATTCTCAGCGCTACTTCGCTTTTATTTAAATAACTTTTTTGCTTCGTGCGTAAATACGTAAATACGTAAATACGTAAATACCGGCGCTTGAAATATCAAATTTATTTTCATCTAAAAATGCCAGTGTACGCGTTCATCGATACATGCCACTGTACACGTTCATCGATATATTCTTTGATAAAATTCAATCATTTTTTCATATAGCTTTTCCGTGAAGAGGTACTGGACATTTATTTTGAAAATTATTTGGAAAATTGTTACTGTAAAATCAACGTTCCAGCGCGTTGACGTGCTGCACGAACATTTCCAACACCTGCAGGCCTTACTCAACTCTGTTCTCTGCTGCCATATTCCACCCTTATCGTAATATGTAATTTCTCTCTGAAAAAATTATTAATATTTTCCCTAAAAATATCTATTCGGTTAACGGGTTTTGAGTTCTTCCATTAGGATCGTCATTTTCAAGTTGTACGCCGCAGGGATTTTTAAGACACGCGATATCCGATTGCTTGATCAGCAGGGGCACCGACCTCTTTTTCCTTAAATCATTGTTAAACGAAAGCAACAGCCTGTGATATATTTTTCACGTTCCGTAGAATTCTAATAATTAGTTTACGCGTGCCACGATCAAGAACAGTTAAAAATCGCTACATTAGGTTAAAGTTTTAGTTACCATTCCTTTACAATTTCATAGGTAACATAGTATTGTATTGTAAGATAGGTTACAGTTTCGGTAGTTACCATTTGATTTCATCGCACGCATGTATTCAAATTCTTTTTACGCTTTGAAAAATATCACCTTTTCGCTTGCTTCTTTAAATACGATTTTTTAAATTTACCTTGGAAATTGCCATTGTCTGTGCCATCATCTTGCAATAAATAAACCACGAAAGTATAGCATCGGACATCGGACGTGTCGATTTATGCAATGAAATTGTGAAATTGGTAAAAGGTTGATGGGTTACAGTTTCGGTAGCTACCATTTGATTTCACCGCACGCACGTATTCAAATTCTTTTTACGCTTTGAAAAATATCACCTTTTCGCTTGCTTCTTTAAATACGATTTTTTAAATTTACCTTGGAAATTGCCATTGTCTGTGCCATCATCTTGCAATAAATAAACCACGAAAGTATAGCATCGAACATCGGTCGTGTCGATTTATGCAATGAAATTGCGAAATTGATAAAAGGTTTAACTTTTCCGATGTTCTCTCGCACGTAGACTCGCGTGTAGGACGCGGATATTTACGCAATTTTATATTTTTATGAAGACAGTTAAAAAAGTTGAACATAAGTAAAGATTTCTCCGTTTTAATGTTTCGATTTTACATAAAATATTCCTTTGAATCGTTGTTAGATTATTAGATTATTATTGTTAGAAACCTGCTTCATTTGTTTAAACGGGCGAGATTGGGATATAAAGATCGGAGAATCGCAGCAAGGTTCGATTCAGAGTCGATCACCTTATTAATACCTTTCGTAATTTCACGCTTTCTGATCTTTTTCATTTATTTTGAATAAAAGTAGTTACAAAAGAAACGCGTTGTACTTTAAAGAACATATAACCGAAGGTAACTCCGCATATCGAAAAATATAGCAATTAGGACAAGTATTTCTCCGCATTTATTACGGTATTTACATGGTAATTGATCGAGTCCAATCTTATTAAAATTTGTATCGCTTTTTGGTACTTTCCTACTACGAACACCGAAGAATCGAATATATTCTACGTAGATGAAATGCGAAGCTCGACGAAGAAATACTTCATTGGAAAATAAGCGTAAATAAGCAGAACTTTCTGTAGCCACCGGAATATTAGCAAGAGCCGAGAAAGCTGAAATATGTGAAAATATCACACATACTAACATGATATCTGTTAATCGAAATACGTCGATATAGACTTCCAAAAGCTAGGACGACCAAGACACTGACAATGTCACTTGTACAAAGTTAATCCCCATTTTTAAATTACCGATTTTTTATTCTTCTTCTAAGCTGTAGGTTTGTTCTATGTTGTGGCAAAGAAATAGCGAATCGTCTCGAAAGATTGCGCAAACAATGCCAAAAACGTGAATCTTTCACCAGCCACCCATTTCTTGGAAATAGAACATGTACGGGTTGTTCCAAACATTGTTCCAACGTACTACTTCGATATCATATTTAGTTTAAGAAATAATCCGCAAAAACTGTACTCATAAGACGATGCGCACGTTTCTTTTCGTTTTGACAGCAACGGTATAAAGTAAAGTATTATTCTTCTGGAAGAAACCGGAACAAAAATTTGAAGACCGGAACACGAATAAAAGGGTGACTTTGCTGTTGCGTCGTCGTCGACCAGCAGCATTATACCAATCCAGATACTTGATTGTTCCTTTATCGCTGATTTATAGAAACCATTGGTACATTCACTTTTGAATCGCGTTCAAGATTTTCTACTTTTCGAAGTAGTTGAGCAATTCTCAATTACATTTCTGCTTTGGTTCCTATCTTTTGACGTCATTTGCCGTACGTACATCTTTCGGCGTTGTAAATTTTTCCCATTTTTACGACACTTGTACGCTTTTCCCAACTTTCGTTTCCCGCCAACGCTCGATACGACACGTTTCCTCTTTGATGACACGAGACATATTAACGCGTACGATATTACCTTCGTATTGAAGAAACGAGAGAGAGTGAACGAAGTGAGAGGAAACAGAGACGGTTAATTTTCGGTGATACATCATATAATCGCGATATAATTACGTGTCTGGCGACAATGACAGGAATAAGTTTCTACGAGCGTTGGAATACTCTTGTAAGTCTCTGTATCAATGTTTTATACGGCACGAGACCAGATCCTATAGCTTTTGCACTCGGAATTAATGTATTTTGCTACTCTTTCCGACGATAAACACATAAAAGAATAGTACGGAATGTGTATATAAACGGAAGAAATAGATATTAATTAAAGATGTGAATTAATAATAATAGAATATAACTTGATATCTACGATACTTAAATTTTGAAACTCGAGTAATGCGTGCTCCACAATGCTATATAGACAGAAAATAATATCATGGAGCCTCCGGAGCAGAATCCAGTCGAATGGGAATGTTGTAGAATGCCGGCAAAAACCGCAGACCTCGAGATCATTAGTCTACGACCAAGCTTATAACCCAACGTGGCATTATACCGGGTGAAGTAAAATTTTAGCAAATGGTCTGGGATTAAAGTATTTTACTTAGAAGAGAAAATCAGAAAATTTGGCAAATCTCGAAAGAACGTCGGTCACTCGCTGCAAATCCGCAAATCCTATCGTATAAATATTATGCTCTCAACATTACGACTGTTTCCACATTTTCTATTTCGTCTGTAAGTTTTATTCTCTATATCGATATTTTACATATTTTCATTCTTATTAACAATCATTTGGTAAGCCTAAAATGATACCTGATAAATACCCGATAGTTACGTAAATTACTATCCTTTAGTTGTCTTTCTTATTACATTTACCGTCTTATTTGTGTTTGACTCATCGAGGAATCGTTATTCGTGCTAACGTATCGATACGATCGTTAATATATTTCTAAAAGGAATTTCGAAAATTAAGCCATTCGGCTCGGAATAATCTTGGAATAAGATTGCGAAGAAATAGCAGGATTATCGATCTAATATCGATACAACATCGAGCCAACGACTTGTACGATTCCACGCGGATATAACAGATGTATGTCGTTTTTGTAACATTGTATTTTATCATTCTTTGACTTCTCTTTTCTCGATCGAGGTGCTATAATGTGCTCCTGAATGCGCGAAAAATGTTTGTGGACCTAACGTCTTTATTATAGCGTATTATACTCGAGGAATGTGCTATGTAGACTTTTCTAATTGACTGTACGTATATTATTCGTCTTGCTGTCGTTTATGTGTCGCTTGTTGCGAATCGTCGTTAATAATTTTTCTCCACACGCTCGTATAACACAACATATTGTGAGTCATATTTTTACATAAATACCATAAATATAGAGATACGTGCAAATTTATCGAAATCTTTATCCAGTCGACAATTTATATTGGATATTGGATATTATTGAAAGTTACGACACGCGTATGCGCGTTATATTTCTGCATAACTACTATCTTTGTGATTCAGTTTATAGATCCAAATACCAGCATGGAAATCCGCTGCTTTGTGACAGCATTCTTTGGCTACCTTTCAAACGTTGCACGCTGATTCCCATAACATCGCATATATATGTTTTCTAACATCGTGCCAGAAAAATATAAATACTAAACAATTGAAAATAATATGGATTTATTAATCGTTTATGAGCAAAATAGGATCGTTTAGTAGTTTGTTTCTCTCATAATCGCACTTTACGATTGGACAATTGATAAAATTTTGTTTGGTGACAGATTAGATATAAAGGCTTAAAGGATTAAATATAAAACCGTAAATTCCACTGGTAAACAAGTATTGTATTTCTTATATATTCTCTTCTCGTTCTTCTTCCAGAGTGCTATTTTTGTAATTGTCAGAATTACAGACTACGATTAGTTAGAAGATGACACTAGGAGCTTTTCTTAAATTCTATAGAAAGTGGATGAATTTGTGAAGCTTAAACGTGGGAAAAATTTGCAAGGAATTAGCACGTAGCCAAGGGAAAAATACATACGTATTTCCATGTACCGAGTGTTTCTTCTTCTTTTTTAATTCTTTAAAAGAATTTTCTCTCTTTTTCAATTCTCTACGTTGTCTAATAACGAGCCAGCTCTCCTACACCCAATATGTGTCTACAGTGGCTCACGAAAGTATTCGGATACTGTTAGAAACTTTTTACGCTCGTATTATACGAAATACTGTGAACAAATCTCATTGGCACTGCAACGAGACAGCACTGTCGCGTTCGTATGAATACATCGAAGCTGCAAAATATTTATTGGAATCATACACTTTGCAAAGATGTATGCACACAGTCAATTATTCGTTGTATATTATTATAATGAAGCACATCTTTAGCACTGATCGTACGTTCAAGACTACTTACTATTCACGCTGTATGTTAATTCTTCGCTAAGCGTACTTCTATTGTATGATACGTATATTTCTCAGTCGCTTTAAAATCATATCGAAATATAGAAATCAGAGAATCTCGCCTAACGACACATTCGTTAAGAAATTAAAATATTAACATTCAGCCATTCAAGTTGACAACATTTCGTTTTATCAAATGCAAAGCTCGTGCTGTCGATTGGTTTATTATTATTATTTAAAACTATTTTATACGTTCATTCATTCACGAAATATACGTTTGTGTAGGTTTATCCTTATCGTTCTCCAACGTCATTAGTTGCGTAAGCATATTGCCATAATAAGATACACGTTACACGACGTTATTAAGATATATGTTAACAAGATACAATTTAAGATTTATGAAATACACGGTATAATATCGTATATTTAGCGCCATTGAACAACGAGTTATCCCGTATGTTGTGGCTAGGTTGTATCGAAACAAGGATAGCTTTTAAACGAAATATCTTACAAAGAATGTAAGTTTGCTTAAACGGCGTTTCGTCTCTTATTTATATCGTTTGTTATTATTAGAAATGAAATAATAGGTCGATCAAAATTGTATCGGATTAAATTAAAGTTGCTCTTGTCTGTTATAATAAATCTGACGTAATCTGTACGCATCGACGTATTTATAAGAACGAACAGATTTGATTAGTCGCGGTAATAGGTTTTTAAATCGCGATAAGAAACGTAACATCATCATTCCTGAAGAATTTGCTCATTCTCAGCCTACTCGTCCATTTAGGTTAACTTGTGCACTTGCGTGTAATCGGATAAAGCCGACAAATCGTTTACAATATTTTCTCTCTCTCTCTCTCTCTCTCTCTCTCTTTCGCTCTCTATTGCTCACTCATTGACGTTTCGTTCGAACACCTTGGTGTACGCCTATATGAATATTCATTAATTGTTCATTTAGAGAGCTATATTGTTTCAAAGATCGAAGAATCCGCCAACATGTCTGATATTTCTTCTTCTATGTAAATCAAATTAAGAATAAAAGTTTCCTGAGAAGTGGAAAAATGATATTGTTCGCATCGTAGATGCAAAAACCGAGCTGCCTTTTACTTGCATCCTGCTTTAACGCAGGTGTCCGTTTCAGAGTAAATCCGTCACGAGTTGCTCTCGAAGAGTATGTCTCCAACTATCTGAGAGTCACTGTCGAGTCGTCCAAGTGTCCACTCGCGAGCGATCTATCTCGAGTGTAACTCTCGACAGTTTTACTCGGAAATGCACACCTAGTTTTAGGTTTGAAGAATTGGATAATTATACGGAAAAGTCGATTTCAATACCCTTGAAATACGTTGTCGAAGTTGGCGCGCTCTCAACAACTTTTGCCTATACGTGTCACTGTCGCTCGCCCAGACATTCGCAAACAACTTCCATACGATTCATGTTGCGATAATTTTGGAGTAGTCGAGCGCATTTTTCTATATTGCGAACTAACTCGAAATTGATCAAAGAGATGATCATGGTTTTTAATATTACGTAAATAAGAAAGAAAGAGGAAGAGTCATAGGTTGGGCTAAAGTAGCTACCGGTAGGCAGTTGGAAACGCTAGCACGAAATAATTTTCAATGAATCTATCGATTCAGAAAACGTCGCACCGTGTTTCGCAATCTGTCTATTGGTCTCGTGCGTACTGATAATTTGAGTCAGCAGATATCGCGTACATGTCCGACGATGCGTAACTCACGCGTAATAACGTACGATCATAGTTTTTGAATTATACACAAAAGTACGTTTCGCAATGTACAATGTGTAACAGAATATGTAAGGAATTTTCCGTTTTGCTTTTGCGTTATCTAATTATGTTTACAGAAGATTCTGAAAACGACCAGCTTGTACTTTACGACAAGCCTCCTCTCTAGACGTCATCTCATGGATCTGGTTACACCGTGAACAGTAGCAGGTGTTACCCTGCACCGCTTGTTGATAAATTTGTTCTAATCTGTGAACCTTATTATCTCGACGTTTACAATGGGTGGTTGCTCTGTTTACAGAGTAAATTTGTTGTATCCGATAAACGTCGACGGAGCATAAAGCGTACGTTTATAACGAACCCTTTGCATTGTCGAGATGTAGGATCGGCTCATCCGCACGTTCTGTTACAGTACCTCTATATAAATAGCAATAAATCGTAGCAATCGAATTGACGATACACTTGGAAAATCGAATGAAATAACAATGAAATCACGCACGTGATAATTTATCTTCTTTTACTTGTATCAAAGATGATTAGCGTCGATGAGTTAAGCTTATAGAACTATGTAATCATTCTTGCCTCATGGTCACCTATGCCGGAATAAAATGTAATGGAAACTAAACGTAATCGAAGGAATATTTCGGAAACGAAGGTCGAGCGACGGTTTCACGTATAGAAAAAAGTTAGTCGGAACGTTGGCTATGAAAACATATTTCAAGGTCATCGAAATGGGCCTGTCTTTTTCCCTATAATTATCAACGATTATTTAAACTGAAACGTTCAAAGCCCCGTGTTATCGCCGGTCATACCCATACCCATCGATCATCACGTGTATCAGCTATCCCAGAAAAGTAGCTATGGTCAAGGACCTTGTCCGGAACTTTATCGAACCAAGTGAAGTCGTACAGACTGGATCGTTGAACGAATGGACACTGGAGTCGCTATGGAGTGTCTATGAAAATAAATATTCACAATATTCACAACTCGTTGTTTATCTCAGTTCGAGTCCCGATTTATTCGGTGTTCTATGTGCTTATTTCAGCATAGTCTAGAGTACTAGCGTCTTTGCGTCCTAGACACGCCCTTGTACGATGATACACGCGTGATCTGTAGCCCAAAGTAGTCGCCGATGACCTCACAGTTGCCACCATATGCGATTATTAACGTATAACGGAAACATATCGTTGTTTAATCTTCCGAACGCTATTACCGTAAGAGAGCTGCTTCGTTAGCAACGTCGTACATCTCGCAACGAATACAATTCTATGTAGCTGCATATTGATGATCGTAGCCTTTGTTAAAAGTCTAGTATAGGGTTATTAACCCCTTAACCTACGATTTACGCTCGAGAATTTTCGTTTGGTCCGATCATTTACTACGAGCTATGCCCGTAGTCGTGGATTAAGGGGTTAAATAAAAAGTAGCTTTAGATTAATAAATTGGTGGTTATGAAATGAACGGGTGAACGATCAGGAACATAGTTCCGAAGGAAACGTGCTTTTCCATGTATTCGTTTGCTTTTCTCGATTCCTAATTAGGGGTTGCCCTAATTGTTGCGATCAACGGGCGAAAAAGATAGCAATACCGCGCGTGTTTTATGAAATCTTGAATGTAGCTGTACATTCTCTATTTAAGAAATCAAAGTTAAAGTACACAAAGAAATATAGCTACTTGTACCTAACTATACAAAATAAAAGAAATTGTGATCACGACCGAATTAACCGCTTAACCTACAACTGCGGGCATAGCCCGTAGTACGATGATCGGGCCAAATGTAATATATAATAGCTTGTTTACGTTTTCGGCCCAAATTCTCGAACCTAAATCATAGGTTAAGGGGTTAAACAGAAAGGATAAGCAAACTCTAAGCTTACCAGTTATTTACTAAATAACAGCACTGAGACAAGTATACCAAATTAACCGTGTAAATATTATTTGACATTTATACGTTTATAAGATACACGTAATCGTAATCGCTGATACCTTACCAGCGAACATATCGTAACACGTACAATTTTCGCGTAGTTTGATTTCTTCAGTCGTTTCGTTTACAGTCTTCCCCGTATTCCTCTTCTTGGATTTTCCTCTCTTCTCTAATTCTTTCCGTTCGGATCTTTTCCTCCTCGTTCGACTGCTCGTTGATATTCGCCGTTATCTACCATCCAGTACATAGTCACAAAGAAAATCGACAAATTCTTGAGAAACCAAGTTTTATTTCTACGTATTCTTCGTGAAAGAAACATCTGAACAATATATAATTATGGAAACAAATTTATCACAAGACCATTACGAAACACGCATCAAAGTACAAATTAAATAGAAACGTCAAGTAACTGAACTTCTTCATTCGCTCTTTTTATTCACCTCTATAAATTCCTCGTACTTTGTCCAATGAGCATTGGATGTCTGACAACTGATAGTAGAACCGACCAGACAGTGATTCTACGTGAAAGAGTACATCGAAAAGTAAAATCTTTCTCGTTCGAAGCTTCGTTTCTGAGAAAATCAAGATCCAAGTAGACGAGCACTCGGCCGAGTCTCGATTCATTGGATTTCTCAATAGACATCTCGCTGTTTCTTCGCGCTCTATAATATCCGAAAATAAATGTAGGGTTATCGAGAGAAGAATATCAGTGACCTTGACAGTGATCTCGTGAAAAAATCATCAGTAGAGGAAAAGCTACTTGGGTATTTGCTTCTTGAAACAAAGAGAAGAAGTTTCCTTACGCGTTTCCTCGGAAGTTTTCCTCGGATGCTTAGGCGAGCCCATTCACCTTGGTCTACCCTGTATAATCGTTTGAAATTCGTATCAAGTCTGACTGGTTTTTTCATTGATTTTGATCGGGCTATCTAAGAACTTAGTCGTTTTTCTACTTTAAGGGAGACATCAACCGGCTTTTATCGAAGCCGGCCTTCTTACGTAAGCGCTTACAAATGAAAAATCGGACGAAAGATATGAAAAAATTGCTGAAATAAAAGTTATAGCGTGTCTTGAACCCGTTTCGCACGGATCTATAGGTTTTAGCACTCGGTATAACTTCGATCATTTTTCATATCTTGTGGCGTTCCCGATTTCTCGTCTGTAAGCGCTTACGCGGAAAGGCCAGCTCGGATAAAGGGGTCGATCTCTGCCTTTCTCTTTATATTTATTTCTTAAAATTCACAATTTGTCCAATTTGGACATTTGGTAGAATTTTTTAACAGTTATATTAACATGTTGGTGGCTACCCCCAGCGGGGTACCATCCTCGCGTTTGCTAGGATATATCCTTTGTGATCCCCGCCTTAAAGAAGAAAACGAGCCCGAACGAATTACGCTGAAATTTTTAGATGAGCGCGTCCAACGAACGCGTGTGCAAAGTTTCGTCGAAATCGGCGTCTGCCAGTCTCACCGGTGTTCCGTCTTGTCACTCATATCCGAAATTCGACGACTCAAACGTTACATAATTTCATGTTTTACATCGACGTACGATGTACGTTGCTCTGTCCTCTTTCTAGCAATTCCAGTTCGACGTTTCACTTTCCCGTCCAATTCACTTTCTTCGGCGATAAATTTATCCTCGTAACGTATATCCGCTCTGATATTTCGGTTTTAACCCCTTAACCCACGATTTACGTTCGAGAATTTTGGGCCGAAAACGTAAACAAGCTCGCGCAGCCTTCGAGCCATTCGCACGACTTGTGTAGTACGTACTACGGGCTATGCCTGTAATGTTTACGTTTGGTCCGATCACCGTACTGCGGGCTATGCCCCGAGTTGTAGGTTAAGGGGTTAACGATATATTACCGTTCATCGCTGTATAATTTACATTAAACGAAAGGCTACGAACGGTGGTCACGTTACCAGGTGCGCTAAACTATGCTAGTCAATTATTTGTATGAACGTTTAATTCTTTTACATAAATATAAATAACGCGGAGAATAATTATTATCTGCATAGTATCTCGTACCATCTTTGTATTTATCATTTGTCAACGAACTGCAATTTCCTTGACATAACTCACTTACTGCATACGAGACTTACCTTAAATAGAATCTGTTTACATTTGATGCGAGCCTGTTTTGTAATACAGTTGCATCCGAATCGTGAAATTGAAAAATATGAAACGTCTTTGAGCCTTTGATCCGGGTTTTGTGTTCGACAAAATCTGATTCTTGAATTCTTGAATTATCGATAACTAAATTCCGACCCTGACTTATGCCCGTCTAATTGCATTGAAACGCGATTCAAACGCACCTTGTCTATACCGATTGGTAACGTCTTGCCGATGTTTCGATACTCTGCCTGAATTTCTCTCTTAAAAGGCAATTTTACAGGATGCCCCGCGTAACTGGAACAAGCTGTTGCCGTGAATCGATAGAGGATAACACAAAATTTTCCAAGGCAAAATTAAATAGTTTCGAATAACGCACGATCCGGTGTATACAAACCCAAGAGTCGAAGCTGAAATATTTTCGATACCATCGATCGTGTCGAAAAGTGTTTCAGATGAAAGTTGAACGGCTTCGAGGGGTGCATATTCTCATGCTATTAGCTTTTCCGCGTGCGAGCGTGTAAAGATCACGCGAAGGTTTCTTTATCAAGATGGAATCATATATTTCTTAATATTTTAATTAATCGACGCAGCTGTGCCATCATTTTCCAACTTTATTATATTATCACGTTGACTGAGAGGCGAGAAATGGAGGGACACAGAGGGAAGCAAGAGAAGCAGACGAAATTATAGAAGAAAGAGAGACAAATATAATATACATTACAGAAAAATCGCCAAAGAAGCGTTACCAAAATACTTAGAAGGGAGGATGAAGTGGAAGGACAGAAAAATATCAGCAAGATTCAGATATGGAAACGAGATCAAAGCAAGGGAATACTGGAAAGAAGAGGGAGAAAAAAGACGCAGACTATGTAAAAGGAAAGAAGACCTGACACATGTAATAAAAGAATGTGAAATAACGGGAGGACCAAAGGACACAGAAAAAATACTAAACGGGACTGGAGAAGGACTAACAGAACTAAAAGCAATAATAGAGAAGAGAAGGTCAATAGAAGACGGGGAGGAACGACAATAAGGAAGCACAGCAAGGAGGCAAAAGCCCAAAAGTTGCCATAGTTTTTAGAGACAGAATAATTAAGAGAGTGCGATATAATAGAGTGGATAAGAGGGAAGGTAGATATATAAGAAGCGAAATAGATAAAAGAGATGTAAAACCGGAAGCTCGTCCAAAGCCGAAAGGCACGGACTGAGCAATAATAAATAAATAAATATCACGTTGACTACCACAACACCCGTATTCGGATGACAGCAAAGTTTCCGATAGGACAGGAAAGTTTCGCGTCACCCGTACTTGGGTGGCGCTTATTTAACTAGTTGCGAAGGATCGTCGTAGGTATTTGAAAAGATATTCTAGAGGAAATAATAAAACTATTGAATTGTTATAAAAGTAATACGAAAATGGTTCATTAAAAAAATTATTTACTCGCATTACTAAAATATCGATGGGACTAGCAGAGGACGCTTGGTACTGCGGCACACGTGGCTTGATGGAGATTTCAGTCAAAACACGCGTAGCAGTCAATGTGTTATATCATTCGTTGTTTTGCTAAATAGATAAAAATCTTGTAAATCTTCTTATACATCGATCGTTGTTACTTTTTCTTCGCATTATCCGTACAAAAATATTAGGATGCTTATAACTGAAACTGTTTCATTTAAAAGACATTTGAGCCCTAATTACATCAAATTGTATATCGATTATAGAAAGAACGGGTTTGAACGATTGAGAGATAAATAGTTTGTGGCGTTAAACGAACAAAGCGTTACCATAAATGAAGCTGATAAAAGATAAAGAGAAAAAAGGTAAAGAAATTGTACTTCGTAGCACATGAAAAGGAAAAGGTGAACATAAGGATATCGTGTCTGTTGTCCTTCCTTGTCTCTCGTACGCTACGTTTTACAGAATTAAAATTAAAATATCTTTTAAGCATCGCTCGATCCAAGTTGGTTAATACTTTCTTGTAGAGAATACAGAGGGCCATCGATCGATGTATAAAAGAAATTATAGGTCCGTTTGAAAAGATACAGGTGATTTTTAAATATTGGAAATGCCATCACTCTCAGAATGTGTGTACACTGTACGCACTGGATCGTACATCATCCGAAACCGTTTAATTTCACCTAATGAAATTCTCTTTATCCTATATATACAATACAATACATAGGCTGAATAAATAGGCTATAGACTATAGGCTCTATACGTCTCAGTTGCGTGGGACATCGGCTATGTTGTCTTGCTCACTGAAAAAGAGCCATTTAACAATTTGTTAGGCGTATAATAAAACCAAGAATGTTTTATCTTTACAAAAAATCAATATATTTTCGTCGTTGTAAAATTTGTAACGAGCGTTGCACTTATCGGCTACTTGTGCATATGCCGCTAGCGAGGAAGCGTGAATTAGCGATGAATTAATTTTTTATATAGGTACAGTAGGAAGAGCGTACATTTCTATTTACTTTCTTTCTTTTTTCCTGTTTTCTTTTCCTTATTTAATTAAAACATTCATTGGTGTCAGTCGTGGTCAGCTTTATTAGCATAATGACGACGGAAAGTTCTGTTTGCAGCAAGGCTTTTTGTCCACAATATTCTCATTTATCAGCAGCTTTCAGGACTGTACTTCGCTTAGAGTTTCACACGACCGTTTCAGGGTAAGGGTGACGCTGAAAAGAGAGAGAGAGAGAGAGAGAGTAGAAGCGGTCATGGTACAGGCACACTGACGTAAACGTGTCCGACCTAGTATAAATAGGTTTGCTTCTTGCTAGCCTTAGTTAAACAAAGTTCCACCGAGCCAGGAGCCAAGCATTGGCAAGGCGAGGTACGGGAGGAGAGCATTACCAATCCCGCAGCTTCTCTTAGCACTGCTATTGCTGCCTCTGCTACTATCGCTGCTTCTGCTACTATCGCTGCTGTTGCTGCTACTGCTGCTGCTGCTGCTGCTGCTGCTGTTGCCGCTTCTACCATTGAAAACGGGCAAACGCAAAAACTACTAGCTTCGTCAGAGCTTGGAACAAGTACGTTCGATATACAGGGTGTCTCGGCTAAATGAGATCATCTAAATATCTGCCTTATTTACGATTGTATGAAAAAGCTTCTCAAAGCAAAGTCGCACAATTGCACGATTATTAGTATCGATCGTAAAATATATTACTGAAACGTACAAAGGAAGACACCAGGTCGAATTTAACAGACTATCGTGCAATTAAATGTACTTGTTAGGAAGAAACTGTTTATTTTCAAGCTGTGGTTCCAGGTAGTTCGTATTGTCTGCTAAGTACAAGTAACAACACGAAATTTAAATCGTTCCATCTTATAGGAAACAACGCTTACGAAGATAAAGCTGTATCCAACCGTTAATGCGAGAAACCATGTATATCGTAATCCGTACGAACGCAGGATAAGTCGTTGTCTCGATATCGAAATTGCTTAAAAAGTATAGATGTTCAAAGATAAGAGTCAGTGTTTGCTGATTTTTATCAAAGCTATTTCCACGTCAAAATTTATATATATATTACATATCGAAATTATTACTAATTCGACCCCCATTTGAATCTTACAATTCGAACTGAAAATATTTTCACGTTCTACGGCCTTTTCTCTTGAAATGATTATTTTTTCATTTGTAGACAACTGCCCTCGGATAATCACAGTATCGTCGATGTTTCGAGGTTCTTCGGATATCGTCGTACGTGTAAAGGCAACTTGAGACGATCAATGCGTATCCTCCATGTAATACGTACTGTCAATATTTCAATGTACATTCTGCTCATACGTATATTGTCTTTATATGTATACGTATGTCGTATTTCATGCCAATCGTAGGAAAATAATTTTGAAAATCTATTCGCCAAAATTTCCTCGATATACCACTTTCATTCGATGTTTTACGTGAAGTTTTTACGCCGTAACGTGTCCTCGACTTTCTTCAAACCTTAATACGTTAAAAAAGAGCTATGGAAATAATGAAACGCGCAAAGTAAGAATCCGCAACGTATTTGAAAAAGGCGTAGGTGAGATTCGCTATTAATATAAGATAAAGAAATACAGGAGTTTGAAAAACTGTATAAACCATCGACCTAGGCACTGCTTATTGTCAGTCGGATGATTACCAAATTCCATTCTGTTTATTTATCTTTTCTTCTTTCGTTATTTTTAATTATTCGAATTTACGAGCCGTAACTGTTAAGCGAAACTTTTTCTTCAACTGTTTTCCGTTTACTTGCTGCCGCTTAATTTGAGTTTATATAACTAGTTTTAGCTTGGGTTTGGTCTTAGTCCTAAAGTAACATTAAAACCGCTTAGAATCGTTTGCCATATCTTCCTAACGACGTTTTACCTCTTTAAGCAGCTCTTTTCAATGAACGCAGTTTCAACGAAATTGTACGCTATTAACACTTTGTTCGAATTAGTGGAAAATAGCAATATTTCGTCACTAGCTCTTTGTTTGGATCCTGTAACTTCTAAGACATTTTCATACATCGATGTGCGTATATTAACGAGTCCGATGTAAATGCAAAATTGACTTGATTTACGATAACAACTGTGCGTGATAAGAATCCTCGCGAGGCTATGTATGATCCTGAGAGATAATTCTGGTCCAGTTAATTGGGAAAAAAGTATTTGCGTAATGAATTTACATATATGTAAACACATAGGAGCGTGGACAAACCAAGTATAAGATGGAAACTTGAAATATTGAAATGTCATTGAAAGAAAGAGGAACGCACTAGTATCGCCACTTTGAAAATAAACGAACCAATGTGATAAAGTTGCACGTATCAGAGATCCTATAAAACCAAATTTACCCGAAGGAGAACTGAAAACCGAGAATGGCGAAGGATGATCGATGTAACGCGTTAAGAAAGGTACAACGTACATGTAGCTAAATTTTAAAGAAGCTTAGCGGTACCGAAGTCGAGTTATCGAGCCTCGCAGTTTTCATACTTAGCGCGTAATCCCTGTGACGAGCCATTGCCAAGATCACATTTTCATCCGTCACGGTGAAAATTTTCAAACGACTAACGTACGACACGAAACTGTGTTGGAAATCTTCTATGAAAAGCTACCCTTGCCGAGCTAAAAAAGCACGTGCAGTTCGATCAGCTTCTCAGCTGAATATCAGCATATAGAAACACACAGAATATCTGTAAAAGCGTGAATGATCCAAAAACACGTCTGAAACGAATGTTGTAGAATATATCTATAGGTATAGATGAACGAACGATGGCAGTAGAGAAAAGAGCAGGGTAAAGTGACGAAAAGGTATGTCGAAGAGATATCTTGATTATAATTATCGTAATGTGAGAGACGTTGAAGTATTCATCGAGTAATTCTTTGATACGCAGGCAATGAATCGAATTTTTCCTCGTTGGTTAACGCGTTGGTTGCCCAGCGTGATTCGGCTATGAAGTATATTGGATAGTGTCATAATTTTGCTTACTGCATGCAATGTTTCATATGGTGGTCCATCTGAGAATGTAATTAGACGCAGCTGTGAATGGATAGATTTATCATCTTCGATCATAGCTGCACGTTTTGTTAAAATTAAGGAGACCCTTTTAGGACTAGTAAAATGTATCTCATTTGAGATATAAAAGACAGTACTTTCTTTTTCTTCATCTCCTTCATTGTTATCTTCCTCTAAAAAGTACTAAATTAGTTATGGTAGATTTATAAAAAAAGGGGAGAATTTAACTGAATGGAAAGTCAATTTCCATTCTCAAAAAATGATGTAATCTAAAATAATAAGGGGCCACACATTCCTTTTTTCACAAAGCATTATGTTACTTCATGACAGCAGATATATGATATACAGGGTGGTTGGTAACTGGTGGTACAAGCGGAAAGGGGGTGATTCTACGCGAAAAAAGAAGTCGAAAATATAGAATAAAAATTTTTCGTTTGAGGCTTTGTTTTCGAGAAAATCGACTGTGAATTTTCGCTCGGTACGCCTGCACTTTATCACGTCTCGTTACAACGGATCTCATTGTAGATCGTTGTCTCGATGGATATTATCGCAGTTTAAGTTTGTTTTTGCCGTAACGGAAAATTAGGAATACATAATGAAATAATATGAAGTAATCATAAAGTTTATTATTACAAAAATTGCTGAAAATGTTGCCCATTCAGCCGAACACATACTTCTGCTCTTCTAATTAATTTTCTATGAACACTTTCTAACGTATTCGATCGTTTTAAAGTATGAAAGGCTACAATAATCTTTTCTTTCAATTGTTCGCAACTTGCGATTTCTTCAGAATAAATAATTGATTTAATATGGCTCCACGCCATAAAGTACACGCGTACCGAACGAAAATTCAAAGTCGATTTTCTCGAAAACAAAGCCTCAAACGAAAAATTTTTATTCTATATTTTCGACTTCTTTTTTCGCGTAGAATCACCCCCTTTCCGCTTGTACCGCCAGTTACCAATCACCCTGTATAATTATAGTTACAATAGGTTGCACATGATGATTTAACTTTGTATTTTTCTTTTTAATTCATTATAATTTAAATTATTTTAATCTTACATCAAATATAAAAATAAAAACATAATTAGTGTAAGAAAATATGTACCGGTACATATTTATGACATCTGGTATATACGGAATATTAACGAAAAAGAACGTATCTGAAGTATATTCGGCTTGTGAAGTATATCCGTCACATAGCTATGGGTGACGCGACGACGAACGTCTTTAAACCAAGTTCATCAAACTCCTCACTTTTACCATATAATTTTATTTTACGATATAACGTTCGCGCTAGACGGTCTGTAGTCCCGAACACTACGATTTACAGATATAACGTTACGTTAAACCATGCGTCGTCTTCGCTTCCCTCTTTGTATATTCTGTCCCTGAAAAGGAAACAAAGACCTCCGCTATGGGGATGTACATCAGTCTGGTGCAAAGCCTGGTGGAAACGATTCCAGTTGAACGTAGAATTCGTTAGACTGCTACGAATGGCTGTAAGAGGAAAGGTCCGGCATTTCAAACAGAAATACCAAAGAACATCATTTCGTTATACCAATGTTCAGGAAATACCTAATAATTGTGCTTGGTACACGCGTACAAGTTGTTTCGCCCACAGCTATTAGCGGTACCTGCGAAACTTGCTTTCGAAGATTCGGTAGATCGTTGCACTCTGTCGTACAGTAGGATCGACGCAATTCGCAATTTACGAACACTATTTGTCCAGCAATCTGTTCCAACACACTTTTCCCGTTCGATACAACGTAAATTCGGAATTTGATAGATGCGAGAAGTTTCAAACGCCTATTTCGAAATATCATATTGGTAAATGATAAAGAAGCAACGAGGTGAGAAGAGGCTTTTCTTTGTTTGTCTTTCTTCTTCTCAGCTGGCATTTCGCTCGTTCGACCCGGGTCTAAGCAGCGAGATAAGGCGACAAGCGACTCTTTGTACCTCTTTGTTCGAGCCTCGCGAGTTTTCTCTTCTTTCTCGACATTTTTCTCCACATTTTGCTTCCTCGAACATTGCTGCACAATTATTTTCATAAAACCATCATATTCTTTATACATGAAATCTTACGATCGTTCCATTTTAACGACAAACTCGCGTACGATAGCATTTTGGGGAAACGAACGTATACTTTGATCCTAACGAAGGAAGCAGCGTTTATCTTCGAAGAACGAAAAGATACAGTTTACAGAAGAAAACAAGGCAACGTAGCTTTTTAAATAAAAAAATGAGAATCAACGGTAACTCGATAAGATCAAATTTTCTAACGCGTTCTTATCGATAGACAGCCAATAATTTGCTAATTTACCAATGAAATTATACTGCCTTTCTGCCCCCAAAGATTATTCCCCAATGATTTTCAAATTCGAATCTGCTGGGAGGGTTTCAAGTCTGGGGATCGAGCCAGCTCGTGTCAAAGCCTTCGCGATATCTTTTTCTTTTCTTTCCTTTTTCTTCTTCTTCTTCTTCTTCCTCTGGTGTAGCCAGTGTTTCGTGTTTCGCGTTGCTCGATGCGTCGTCGCGTTGATACATGAAAATTATCGTCTTCCATGAAATTCCTTCTGCGAATGGTGTGAAAATCATTCCTACGCGCACGTTTGTTTTCTATTTCTACCAAATACGACCAATTACGAAATAATGGACTTGTACTTTGATCGCTAAAGCTCTGTGACCATACCTGTGCACGATAAATATAGTAGAATCATCGTGCATTCGTTTTACAATGGAAACGCGCAAATATCTCGCAGACTACGGATGATGCGAACGTTGTACGACTTGCGAGCAAACGTATCGCGCCCGAATAGATTCGTATTACCTTGCAACTATACCTTTTTATCGCGTATTCTCGTAGCCGACGTGGAAACATTTTCAAAACACCAATATTACGTTTACATGTAGCTTTTGCCGGCCAGGAACCAAGAAGATAATCTCGAACTCGATACACCGACAGCATCGTCGTTGTCCAACGTCCATGACAATGGTCGTACATCCGCGCTTTGTACATTTTGTACGTCATCGTGCGGTTGTGAAAGCAGTGAATCGTGTACGTGGGTATCGGTACAGCTTTCCATCCTTGTTAAGTACGAGTAACAAGCGTTTTGAAGCGATATAGAGATGTAAGAGATGTAAAACCGAAGGTTCGTCCAAAGCCGAAAGGCACGGACTAAGCAATAATAAAAATAAAATAATAAACGAGCGTTTCGGGAATGTTTGAACGTCGGTTACGAGAATATGCAAGGAAAAAATATAATTTCCATGTAAAAACGTAGCCGTCGTCTCGCCACGGCTCTTCAAGGCTATCGTCGAAAGAGCTGGTCCCTCTAGAAATCGTGCGACATTCGTTTCGAACAAACGTTTGTTCGTATCAGCCATCATTTTTCAGATAAAACGTTTCTCTTGTCGCCATTTATAGACGGAAAGCGCTTTGTATAAATTTCTGGAATAATTCGACACAAACGGTAAATTATAAAAATCGTAAGGTGAAGACGTAGGATTTCTTCCGCTCGAGTCTCTCGATCGGACCTCAACTGGAATAGGAATATGAAAAGATATTTCGGAATAGCGAAATATCCGCGATATTTATTCGAGTAAAATTGAAATTCCGAACGTTTCAAGTAATTCGGAGTTCACGATTGATATTTTATCGGAACGTTGAGATTTTCACGAAAGTCGACGGTTCGTCGATGCAAACCTACATCGAGTTGACAAAAATATCGCGTAATACGCTTGTTCAATCTTCTCGTCGAATTTCCTGCTCGATCTCATCGGAGAAACAACATATGCCGCTGCTTACGTTACTCGTCGTCCAAAGGGATCTTCATCTCGTCATGAAAACAAAATGTTTTCGGAAAATCCGATTAGAAATTCTCTATCGTCGTTCGTAATACACTCGACGCGATTAAAGTACGGCTGAGAACGTTTTTCCTTGCATGGCAGAATAATAGTGGATCGCGTTACACGCGTTGTAAAAAATATGCTTCAAATACAGCTCGTTCGTGTAATTTTCCTTTGAAATTTCACCGCTCGTGATATATTCGACCGACATAGCTACATACGTACATACAAGCCATAAACGTATGAAAAATGGTCGATATTAATTATAATAATGTATTTATTTGTATTCCAAGCCCATAGCCTATTACAAGCAGACTGTTGGATTCTTGTTTCTAATTTCTTACCTTGTACCACTCTATAATCTAAACACTGTATAGTATACGTTTCTGTATATGAATATGTTACGTAGCCGCATTAAATATCATATTACGAATGCAAAAAACATCCAAGTTGAGCGACTTTGAGCGGATTTGTTGAACGTCGAGATGTTGAAACGTTTGGAATATGCGTTTGCAATCGCATTCTGAAGGTTTCAACATTGAGTTTACGTAGCGCCAGCTACCTATCAAAGATAGATACGAAACTCGCTCGATGACAGCTATATTTCTTGTTTCAACCTCGATTTATCAGCACGTTCCTCTACGATAATGTCGGAAATGTAGTATAACTACCAACGTTTTCATTGGTTCGCAGCAACTGCTTAAGGGTCTAGGTACCACTGCTGATGCTGCTTATAGTTTATCGTGAGATTTAAAGTCTAAAATTTACGTCCTCTCTGAAGCTCGCGTTCGTTCGACAAAGCAGAAAAGTATTCGGTAAAGAATACCAGGAGCTAACTGCGTCAGAAATTGCACGCTACTCGCAAGTAGCAGCGGAGCAGAGCAGAGCAGAGCAGGGCAAAGCAGAGCAGAGCAGAGCAGAGCAGAGCAGGGCAGAGCAGAGCAGCAGTAGCGGCAGATAACAGCAGCTAGAAACGACGAGGAGGAGAGGTTGAAACTGTGATGCCTGCAAAAAGCACGGCAGACAGCGTCGATCGTTTTTGCTTGGCGTCAGCCGCGTTCCTACCGCCGCGTCGTACTTCGTGGTGGTACATCGCTCCTTCTACCCCCTTCTTCCTCTCTCTTTTCTCACTACCTTCTGCGTCCTCTTCTTGCCCACCTTGCTCTTCTCTTTTCGTCCCTCAACAATCCCTCCAGCAAGTGCCTCTCTCGTCTTTCTCTTTGTATATCGTATGTCCACCTCGAGGAGCCGTGCAGCGTAAACGGATAAACTTGCTTTCAAAATTACTTTCAACTTGCAGGATTCGCGCGTTCGAAAACTGGATTACGTGATTAGGTTAAGAAATATGACGATATTCCGTAGGATATACGTATCGACGATGGACACGCGTGAAAACCAAAGTCTTGGTCGTTAAGTTGGCTGGTTCGACCAACGGATACGGCAAAGTTGAAAAGTACTGCTACTCTCTGCGAATGTCTAAAACGTCTATAGACGAGAGATATGCTTTCGTATAAAAATCAGCCTTACCATCGAGTTGCAAACCAGAGACAACAAGGTATATGCTTTGAAATTGCTTGAAATCGAAAGCTACGTAAGTCGTTGTCTGTTCGAGTAAGCAATCTGTCGTTACATTTCTGATTTATAAATATCATTACGATCTCGCGACGTTATTCCAACAGGATACGTACTTACATTCGGATTACGCACTTTCGTAATATTCAAACTTAGTATAATTACATCTATTATCTGAGGATGATTTTAGTCTTTTTGTATCATCTTAGGAAGAAAAATTGCCTGGTTTATGCAAAAGGTAAAAGTAAGTAGCGGCTAAAGGAACATCGTAAGACGCTTATTATTACAAATTAAAGAATTTCTTAGGTTTTTCAAGATCGTTGCTCGGTAAAATAAATATCGCCACGGTATGTCTGCCTCGAAATCGTACAACGCCTGTTCCCAACGTCTCTTCCTATTTTCTAATTTTCCTTGGAATTTTGGAAAGATTCGCTTTCCAAGACGTTCGATAGAAATGGCGTATCTGGATAATGCGAAATCGATAGCTTTAGAATGAGTAGAGTCGATCGATTTGACTCGTCACAAGGTCGTACAATCGTACATACGTACAAATACGTGCTTTTCACGAGCATAGCGTTCGCGTGAAAGGGAAAAAGCGAACAACGTAAGGTCATGAAAATCTCTGATTAATTACATCGTTGCGAGATGAAATTTCATCAAACGTTTAAAGAAAAGCAAGGAGAAAGATTGGTCGGCGGTGGACTTTGCGTCAGGATCAGGATTGTCGTTGCTATTTTTCGTACAAGAGCTCGTTCCTTCGAGAAACACCATGTACCAAATTATACGGTGTTTAAACGATGTTAGTTGCTGCGTACAACGCAACGTTACGACCTCCTCTCGTATAATAGCGTATCTGCTCATTTTTGTCGGTCTTCTATCTCCGATATTCCAGCATTTTTCCTTCCATTCGAGGTATCAGGCTTTTCCGTGTGTCATACACCGTAGGTTATTTATCTCGCGCGTTATTATCCTACGTTATTACGAAGCGCGTATGCGTCTACATCTAGAAATCTAGAAACTAAAAGTCTATTTTCCGTCAAACTAATAAATTTACTAGCTAAACGTGATATTTGTTATATATATCGGGTTATCGTTAGAGTTTAGGGCGCGTAACGATTCTTCGTTCGAGTTAGCCATCGTTTTGTACAACAGAGATTATATTTACAGATAGAAAATGACTTTTACAAAGTTTAACGAACAACCGTGCTGTTTGGACGCGCAAGATGCGATCGACAATGTTCTTGGGTTCGATAACTCTTTACTAAGCGTAGAATTCTTTTAAAGCACAAAATACAATTGCCGGGACGCTCGGTATAAACTGCGCGATGTGTAACTTTCCAAGGCGATCGCACGAATAATAGACCGATGAAAATTTTCCTCGCTTTACAATTGCGTTCGTTTGTTAAATACTCGTTAAAAGCATCGAGAAAGTTGCGATCGCCGTTGCTAGGTAGTTTCTGCCTGGAATTTGATTATTAATACAACGTGCGTGCCATTGTATTGGCACCACTGGGGTAAAATCACACGTGGCTAGGCCCGTTCTTGAGGCCGTATGCCGCCACAACCATATTTCTAGGAAAAATCATACAACCACCGCACACCTCCGTCAGGCAAAATGTCCATCCCGTGACCCTGGCTACGTTCGGCGACCAGTTGTGTCGCTATCACAAATCTCGAACAATTACAATCAGATTGAATGACAACAATTGCGTAATTACGGCTATGATAGAATCTATGCTAAAGCGTTAGAGGATTTTCCCAAAATTTCAAAGGAAAGACTCCGGTTCCCTTTCATTTCCGACATATATAAGGATTATATACAGGGTGGTTGATAACTGGTGATACAAGCGGAAAGGGGGTGATTCTACGCGAAAAAAGAAGTCGAAAATATGGAATAAAAATTTTTCGTTTGAGGCTTTGTTTTCGAGAAAATCGACTTTGAATTTTCGCTCGGTACGCCTGCACTTTATCACGTCTCGTTATAACGGATCTCACTGTAGATCGTTGTCTCGATGGATATTATCACAGTTTAAGTTTGTTTTTGCCGTAACGGAAAATTAGGAATACATAATGAAATAATATGAAGTAATCATAAAGTTTATTATTACAAAAATTGCTGAAAATGTTGCCCATTCTGTCGAACACATACTTTTGCTCTTCTAATTAAATTTCTATAAACACTTCCTAACGTATTTGATCGTTTTAAAGTATGAAAGGCTACAATAATCTTTCCTTTCAATTGCTCGCAACTTGCGATTTCTTCAGAATAGACAATTGATTTAATATGGCTCCACGCCATAAAGTGCACGCGTACGGAGCGAAAATACAAAATCGATTTTCTCGAAAACAAAGCCTCAAACGAAAAATGTTTATTCTATATTTTCGACTTCTTTTTTCGCGTAGAATCACCCCCTTTCCGTTTGTACCACTAGTTACCAACCACCCTGTATATCATATATCTGCTGTCTCTGACAAAAACAACGTGGAAACATCGGATTACAAAGAAAATACAAGCTGACTTTATTAATCCGTATAAGGAGCGTGACTCGATGTCACTAGTCAAGAATCAAGTTATTTATAATTGTAATGAATAAAAGTAACGTTAACGATAATGAGACCGAACGTGTAAATCGATAGAACGTATCGTATGGTTGCGCTGTTTGATTTTAGTATCATTTTTTTGTATTTCAGTAAGCAAGCGGTATTCGATGGGAAGAAAGCCATTAGAGGAGGCATTCCATTCGTTTTTCGTAAGTATACCAAACAAAATGGAATAAATAATTGCTCGGAGATCGATAAAAGAAAAGTTATTAGGAAAAATATAGAGTGGCGGACGGAAGAAAGCTTAACAGTTGATTTGGCAAGAAACATGGTAAAACGAAAATACAATTTTCATATTTTCTAATTACTATTCAAATCAAGTAAACGAAACTTGACATCAAGTAGACGATTTACAACAACTTTAGCCATTATCTGCGTAAAATTACGCTTTCAAATCCTGGTCGGTACATCTGTCCCAATAAAGTACCAATATTTTTACCATTTACGACTGTCTTTTGTCCGCCACCATGTACGAAATTAATAATATTAATCGCGTATTGCCTCCACTTGATGCAGCACAATTTGGAGCATGGACGTTTGGGCCGCCTCATGGTTTTGCCAGAATCGTCCGTTGGAACGTAGAAAAGCCGCCTGAACGTTTGCCGAGCGGTGACGTCGAAGCAATTTTCTCTATTATGGACAGCGAATTCACCCGATCAATGTGGAATTACCCATTCAAATTGACATACAGACTGATACTTCGGGAAAAGGAACTACATTTTAACATTGGCGTATACAATCCTAGTAAAGATCATACGTTTAGTTTTAATTTATTGCTGCATACTTACTTTAAAGTGCCAGATGTTAGGAGATGTCAAATTACCGGCCTTCATGGATGCACGTTTATCGACAAGGTATAATCGTAGCAACGTTATCGACGATCAACAAGGTTGAAAAGGACAGAAAGTTCCTTCCGTTTTTTCCTAGCCACAATTCCATTGCTCTGAAGAAATACTTTTTCCAAGCAGTCGCTTTTCGTTCACCTGGCACGAGTTCAAACGCAGGAAGACACGCGACAAAAATTGCTGCAACTTGCAACGATTGCACGCTCGCACTGTCGCTTATTCCTTGCAACTTGGACTCGGTCTCTTTCTCGCAACATTTAGCGACAATTGTACGCCGATCGACTAACGAACGAACACCGCTATTTATCTCGCGCAGAAGAGCGAACACCGTCGTTCGATTTGGCCATAGAAACGGAACGAATTTTCCCTTCGAACCAATAAATCGGTTTTTTACTATTGATTAATTTTTCAGAAATATCTACTAAGAGAAACCTATTCTTCTTTTCAGACAAGAGACAACCAAATTTTTCAAGAAGGTCGCGACGTAGTGACCGTGTGCGAATGGACAGACAGAATTTATCAGAACACGCAGCCAGAACACATCATTACTAACGTCGTATCCGGTAGGAAAATGCGAGTACAAAAGTACAATTTTCCCGATACAGTGGTTTGGAATCCGTGGCAGGAAAAGGCTCGTGACATACCAGATTTCGGCGATGACGAGTTTCCCAACATGATATGCGTGGAAAGCGGACACGTCAGCAGCCCTGTTATATTACTTCCTGGAACAGCTTTCGAAGCTAGTCAAATCTTACAGGTATAATAGTAGGAACCGATCTAAAGCAACAGTTGTTCTACATATTCTTTGCATATTTCCCGCTTAATAATTCGATAATATTACATAAAGCATAGGTTATCAACACATTTCAAATAGATTCCTGACAGATACTATCTTTAATTGTCCGGATTACGCGTGATTATCACCAACGACGTTCACAATAGCTCTACGTTCGTTGCATTGCACGAAGCAGGAATATTATTTCGAGCAAGATGTTACCTTATTCTACGAAATAACGAACTATCCTAAACGATATTTAATCGTACAATTGATTCTTTAGAAGAAAATTCTCTCATTTTCTCATCGCATGTTAGTTAGCATCGCATGCACGTTCTACGATGTAACGCTTGTTCGAAAGAAATTGATTGGCAACTGCCAAATACATTTATTCTTGCGTTGTATACTTGTACAGCTTACTATCTATCTTGTACAACTAATACTCGAAAATAGAAATTAACACCAATATTTTTACAATATACCAAGAAATCTAATATGACACGAAACGAAAGAATACTAATTTCCATAAATGACAACTTGTAATTTATTATAAACAACAAGGATAAAGATTATCGTAAAATTGTGTAATTATTGATATCGATTGTAGCAAATACTATTTGCGGATATAAAGAAACGCGTTGAATTTAACAAACAAAAACAACGACCTTTTTTTTCTTAAAAATCCATTCTACAATTGAACGCTGTTAGATTATTTATGTATTTTCAAGCTACAAGTGGCCCATATTATCGCAGAATCAGCAACAAATACACCAATAGTTTTCTTTCTGAATATTAAACTCTGAGTGTGTGCGTGTGTGTATTTATTTATTTATTTATTTGCTTATTTATTTATTTTATCGCGATAGTCGCCTCTTCTTGCAGTGCTAATGAAACTTCAAAATGTTCCATATGACAGATAGGATAACATGTAATACAAGCGAGTATGAGGTGATAGAATACCCTAAATAAAAATAAATAAGAATTTTCGTCGGAGGCTTAGTTTTCGAGAAAACTGGCTTTCCAAGTTTCTTCTATAGAGGAAAAGAGTCAGTCGGAACACACGGCAATGACAATGACCTTGTTTTCGAGTAACAGCTTGCGCCTTCCTACATTCTTTACGCAGACTTGAAGGCAGCTCCTTTACCTACCTCCCCATTTGAGAAATTGCTCAAAATGACCAGATCCAGCATCGGCAGGAACACGAATACATCGCATCGCATCGCATCGTACATTGTCCAACTATTTCCAACGGCTTATACGGATTTGCCAGCGACATTGCTGACGGCCACGTTGACGACCAAACAGTTTCAATGGACAGCATCAACGGACCTTTATATGTAAACAAGAGATTTTAAATGCCTCGATAACCGATGATCGAACGAATTCAAGCGAAGCCAACACGACCTACTCACCATACCTATATACTTGCCAGGAAATCGTTGATCCAAAATCTAAGTAACACCCAGCATAGAGTAATAAGCTGTGACTCGAGAACAAGCTCGTATCGAGCATACACGTTTATATGAATTTTTCTTCTTATTTTAGCGCGCCGAATCCTGTTTAGTTAATGTTCGGTCTAGTACACGCGTATGATAAACTTTTAAATTTACTTTACTCAAAAACGAAAAGAATCACTTTATGTCCGCTTCCACGTATTATTCAGCCTTGTATTAAATATTGTATTAAATAAATCGCGCGCTTAAACTAACAACTTTACTACATGTGTACTACATGTATATTGCTTTGAATACTTTATTTCAATGCTCGTATTTCACCTGTTACAAAAACCTTACGAACGTAAGTGTTCGGACGCCTCCGTTAGCCACTGTTTGCCGCTTCTGTTTCAATTTATCCTTTCCAATTGTACGGTTGTACTGTTTTTTGCATTATATACATTCATCTGTGTGTTTGTTTATGTGCGTATGTACAAATGTGCGTATACGCTGTCAACGACCATAGCTTGTTGTCGACAGCGTTTCTTTCTGACTTTTCGAGTCAATATTTATGTTCTGATATTATTTATCAGATGCTGATTCTACGATCTTGTTCTTTTTATCCATATGTACTGTATACCCAATTGTACTCCTTGTACGATTGTATTAATTGTAAAAATCGTTAACTTCTTTGTCACGTTCATTCGAGTATTCCATTCCGGCTAGTACCTTGCGTCTTTTTCCTTACTGTTGTACGTTCTAGCCTTGTTGTTTCGTGTTTGCATTTATGTACCCTTATTTAGATACCCTTAGGTATTTTTTATAATTTCTTCAGCCATTTCTATAGATATTCCTTGCCGATATGCTCGTGTAGTGCTTCTTCTGCCCATTTTATTTAAACAAACTAAACAGATCATACAAATTATACATATTAAACATCTTGTAATAGTTTCAATTAGCTGTTGTAATATTTATACGAATTACATTACTTCTGTACTTTAGGTAATGTGAGTAGAGGGTGGACCAACGCCGCACGTAGCAGCCGGAAATAATACGAATTCGTTATTTCCGGTTTCCTCTCCACCAGGTACCGTTTGGCCAACTAGTACCGGATGGCTATATATGCCACCACCTCCTCCACCACCGCCACCGCCACCTCCACCACCATCAACACCTTCGACACATCCATCGCGCTTACATGCTCACTGTATCGCTCAAACTTGCACTATATGTTCTCTCAATCTTTAAAAGGAATATTACGAGAAATCAACTTTCACACACTCCTTTCATCTTTTGTTGCTTTTATCCACTTCTTCCACGATACTTTTACAGCAACATCTACAACATTAAATATCACATTATAATTCATTTCAGTTAAAACCCTATTCGTTTCATTACATTAAATCATATGTTTCCATGTCTTTTCTATCGTCGCTCAATAGTATCGTTATGCAACATAATTGAATACAAGTGAAATGCAGTTATAAAAATATATCGACGTACATATAAACAGAACAGATATAAAAAAGTTATTAATAAAACTTATTTCTTCCTATTATATTATTATAAATATATACTTAAAATAATATGCTACGCAAAACTAATAGCTTCAAACTATTACAAATTACTCTGCAATTACTATTCAACCTACGAAGGAAAGGTTACTTTCTAAATTGTTGTTACAGCTAAACGGAGTAGCGTCACGCTTGAAATATGAACTTTTATTGGTTTTTAATAATATTGATGATATATAGTGGGAAAACGTTCCTATATTCCTATACATTGTATATTGTAGCCTCGCGAATCAAAAACGAAAAATCATTAACGCATCTTCAAACTTATTTGGCTAATTTGACAAGAAGCTCAATGTTCGGACAAGCAAGACAGAAACATTATATAATTAATGTTTTTATCAGCTGTGATTAAAAAATATATATACATATTTCTCTTCATTTTCACTTTTTACTTAAACAATAAAGACATCTTCTCGCCTAAATTATACCATGACATTTTGTTGTTGTGTTTCTTTCATAAATTAATGTAATAAAGTTTTAGAGCAGATATTACAATGTTCATTGATACTTATAAAGTGATGTCTCACATTCTCTGATAACTCCATTACTTTATTTAGAAACAACATTTTTAATATTCCCAACCAATTTTCCATTAGACAATTTTTATCTCAAAAACCCCAAATGTTACTTGGCTATAAATGTATTATATGTATTTTTTAAACGTACTAATATGAAACGTGTAAAATGTACGTACATTCTGATATTGGAGTTGTGCTGATATTTTAAAACATCCCCCTATTTACGTTCTTCTTCTTTTTTCTTCTCTTTTCTTTTTTCTTCTTTTTCTTTTTTTAATGAATCATAATTTTCTTTCCCTATCTCGCTACTTTCAATTATCTTATGTACAAAATTTTATTTGTTTTCCATACTCTCAAGTTTTATTATATATTTAGGAAACTTTGTAACGTGCAATTTTGGATACATTATTACATTATAGTTCTATTTCTAATGTATTTCACAGGTATACGTAGTAAACTCAATTTAATCGTATTAGCTCTGAGTGCACAACTCGTCTACAAAATGATACATACAGTTATGGTGCTAATATTACAAACACAATGTTTTAATAGTATATTATTCCAATAGTTAAGCTCAATTAGCATTTATTATTACTGTAATTTTAACAGAGGGACAAATTTTTGTCAAGTTTCCAAGTACACTATGCACTTTATCTTGTATCGTATGAACTAAGAAAGGCATACGACAATGATATGTCTTCGAAATAGATGTAAACAGGATATTTATACCATATAATATTAAGCACTTTTAGTATAATAAAAACGACTCTATATATGTATTAAATATTTGTAAAAATATTACAATATCTATGTTATATTCAGTAATTAACTCTTTAGAAGCGAAATCGATTTTGAAATATATCTACAGGAATACAATTGTGTACAACACTATCTACGGTTTACTATTAAGTCCTTAATATTTATACTGTTATTAGGATTTACGATGTAGATAGGATATATTAATAATTTAGTGCAAAACATGAATAATATGTCAAACATAAATATACAGGGTGTCCCATGCAACTGGGCCAGAGTGTGACTGAAACGGCAAGAGACAGAAAAATATTTCACAAAACAAAATTGAATAGCTTCGAATGGTGCATGACCTGCTGCTGTATGTGTTCACTTTGGAAGAAGTGGAAATGTCTTGGAAATTTTAGGGTCATCTCTGTTTCCTTGACTAAATGAGACTATACATTCTTTTATATACCTATCAAAGTATCTTTTTATTCTCTATTAAAAAGAAAAAGAAGAAAAAAAATAATAGGACTTAAAGGTCAAAAGTTGACCAGTTTATGAAATATTTTAAGTTTATACGACTTATCATACGAAATACAAAGAAAGAAACATCACAGTGCTTTTGTACTTTTCATGCAATGATTTTTACAAAATCAAAGTTAAAATATTTTTTAAACTAATTTCAGAATTATGATTAGATCCAGTTGCGTATCCGGTATACAATATTAAATGTACATTAATAAATGACATAATTTGCAGCATATTCAATTTTATGTTATAACACGTTACAACCTTAAGTTTTCATAACTAGATTACATGTCTTAGGTATTTTCCAACGGATAAATAAGCGTTTTCACTGAATAGATAGGATTTTTAAAAAACGTTTGCTACTAAGCTGTTGTTTATACCCTTATATACCTGTTCGAAATTAATGATGTTATATTCATTTAAAAACTTTAATCGAAAGTCATAATTCTACTAGTAATGTTTTGCATTGGATTATTAAGATATTCTTATATAAGACACAATCAATATGTTAAAATTTATAATCGAGATTCTATTACATTAATACAGTCTTAAGTATGAATCTTAATCTTAATTATGGATGTATTCTTTCGTCTAACTCGGTAAGATATGTAACTTTTTGATATTTGATTAATTACAATTTTTATTCCCCTACAAACAATACTATGGACAAGCAAATCGATTCATTAGTATCCGATTACAAATATGATTTGAAAAACTGGATAAAATTAAGCTTATATCTTATAAATTTATCAGATTTATACAATTTTATCATTTTCTAATAACTTCGAACATTATTCTTAACTCGTATAACAATATTCCATTTGTTAAAAGTTTTATAAAAGATAATTCTGTATTTACTTATATTAGGTGTCAAGAATCTTATAAAAATATCTATTTATCAAGCAGAATATGTGATCCATATTTAATTACTAAAAAATATTCAAGTTAATATTGTTTAATGTGTAATCATTCCATATTTTTATATTGAATTTTGGAAAGTTTAAATGTTTAGACAAAGAAAATTCTCTCATACGGTAGACATACTTTAGTTGCTGCAAACTAGGATATTAGTAATAGATAAATTCTAATATTTGATATATCGATAATAATACAATATCATTTTTTCTTCTACTATACTACATCTTTGTTTAAACGTGTGTGAAGAATATTTCTTTTACCTATTGTTAAAAACGACGGACAATTTGCAAATTACGGTTCGCATTTATTTTACAAAACTTATTTACAGAAAAATTCAATTATCTGGTAAAACATGTTTTTTCCAGTAAAATGGAGGCAACATTAAGATAAAAAAAGTATTCCTATATTTATGATATGTATTGCTTATAATCTGCAAATTTATATACATATATACTCAAATTTATTCGTTTTATATTACACATATTGAAATTGATCTAAAATAGAATGTAATACAGCATTTATATCATTATCATTGTTTCGAAAATCTTTCATACAAACTAATTCTTAATTCAATTATTTTCTTTCTTCGCTTAATACAAATGCATCAGACGAAAATTTATAGTTATGCTTTGAAACAAATAGTATAATTAAATAAATGCTCAATATATAATACGGTTCCTTATATATGAAAAGTTTGATAATCTATAAACGATTAATAAGAGAGGAAGTCCTCTGCTTGTAAATGTATTAGTGAGCTAACAAACACAATTTAGTGGTAAACAAAATACAAATCTTGGATTCTTTTAGTTTTTTTAGAAATAAGTCGAAAATGGTTTTTAATTATACTCTATTTTATAAGGATTTTAGTCTTTAGAGGCTACATAACGTGCTTATTGTACGATACAACGTATTATCATTTTCTTCTTTTTTTTTTTTTTTATATATCTTATTGTTAAGATTTTTACCTTTCGGCAATCATTACATATGAATTATTAGAAAATTTCACGTTCTTTTACCGCTGTTTCATATATCCCTTTCAAATATTCCAAATGTTTGTAATTTATATCAGGCTTTTCAAGTAATAAATAAATAAATATGTTAAATATGTACTGTCTCTGGGAAAGTGCAATAAAATATAGGTAATGGTCAGTTAATACCGTTTCTTTCTTTGTAAATTCCATACATATTCTATCTTAAACGTATTGAAACTTCCATTAATACAGAAATTTCATTGATAAAAGATTAGAATTTCACTTTAATACAAAAGTACAATAAATGCAAACAAAAGCACATAATAAAGATATATGGTATACCTGTTGATATTAATACCAATTATTTGAATGATCTGCTCTATATAATATAATGTATTAAAAATAATTAAATAGAATTACTAATATTAATGTAGTATAGAGACAAGAAATTCTAAAATATTTATTTTAAAATTGAACAATTTATTATGAGCCAAACAAAATGACAATGTATGTCTCTTTTACGTAGTACAATTTATGAATCACTTATACATCATATTAAATAACTGAAAACTCGAATTTACAAATTAAAGGTTAGTACTATAAATACTCTTATACTTAATTAATTAATATCCTTATATCTAAGTGATCCAGTCAAATGTGCATTTTCTTTAATCATTACAATATAGATAACAATATTTTTATACACACTGGCTATTAATGTTTTGCGAACATGATTAACTGTATCTAGTTTTATAATATATATTGCATTATACAGTCTGAAGATATTTTCTATAATTAAAAACACTATGAATTCTTTATGCACTCACATTAAGCATAGCCTTGATGTTTTAGAATCAAGAATTTTAAAACCATACTTAAAATTTTATTCTTGAATTCCATAGAACAATTTACATTTTGCAATAGTAGGGATTATCTCGCACCCTGCTTTACTTTTTCTTGCTGTTCTTGTTGTTTCTTTAGTTGTTTCTCCCTCATTCGTTCTGCATCCCTAAAACAATAAAAACATTATTCACGTAATACAATACACAGTATATGTAAAAAATTTGAAATTAATTATTTTGAAGTCTCTGAATGTTCTTACCATTTAAAAATCCTATTAAAATGGATCTAACGTTATCTAGCTTTTTAACGTAATTCTCAATGATAATTAAATTAAGTACAGAAAATATGTGCATATAACCTAAAATTTTATATTGCTTTGTAATTATTACATTTTGTATGTCTAAAGATTTATATCATATAATATGGCATGATGATGTTGATAATATATTTATAAATATCAAACATACATGAGCATACAAGAAAATTTTAATACATATTAAATACTGTTACCTTGCTTTTCGTTGTTCTAATGAAAGACCCTTATTGCTGTCTTGTTCAGCTGCAGATTTTTTAACAGTCTTTTTCATATTTTTGGCTCGTGCTAACTCTCGCTGATTTCCACCTATATAAAAATGTGTAATATAATTGCGTCAATTGTGAATAAAAGTTAGTCTAAGTAGTAGAATTTAACTGTAGTTTAACATGAGCAAAGATCTAATCAATAGAAATGAAATTACATTTTAATGCCTAATATTAAGGCATAAAGTAGTAAATTATAATAAAAATATAATAGTATATTCGCAGCAAAAGTACACAATAAATAACAAATATGAGATAATATTATAACCATAAACTCGAATTAGGAATTTTCTAGAAGTGCCAGTTTGAGCAAAACCTTCCAAACCCTAAGTACTACATTGAAATAGTTACGTAAATTGTACAAAATGTGTATTCCTCGGCAAGAAATTGTTAAAATAACGAAATATAAAATAAAAACTCTTACAATTCGTAAAAAATGTAAATGTAACAGAACAATGTAAGAGGGATAAATTCTTTAGACACGAAGAATTATGATAAAGCAAAATTATACATATTTATTAGAAATTATTCCTTTTACAAGTAAACGGAAAAAATGTAAATAATCAATTATAACTCACGCTGAAATATTGTATTTTCAATCTTTAAAATACATATTCACAAATGGCAGATGCAAAGTATACACTGTTCCAAGTTTTCCCTGTTCTTTTGTGGCTGTTTCGTATATGTTCGTATAAACAGTAATGCAAGTTACTTACGGGTCATTCTTTCAGTTCTTGACCTCCGATAAGCAAGTACTTAAAAGTTTGGCCCGATTAAGTGACGCGAAAAAGCACGTCCGTACACCTATATTCCCTTTACGATCGTTGACTAATTTCTAAACTAAAATAAATCTTGCGTCGTCTCGGTTGACGAATATCGATGTAAATGCCATCTATACCTTGAATTGATCTTTTCTGACGTTTTAAAAGTACAGAAGAGTTTTCGATTGATACGTAAATATAGCTAATAAAATGAGAATAAGATCTCAAATATATATAAATAGTGTTTTTATAAATACGTAATTGGACAATAAATGTTGGACATCTTTTCCTAATTAGTTGTCATTGGTAAACAATAAAATTTCATAACCTCTGTAATCTTACACTTTAGATATAGAATATATTTATATTGAAATATTTATTATTATAAAAGAAGTTATAGTTTTGAATCTCACTTATTTAACTCAATAATGATATTATTTGAAGTATGAAAAATGTGGTTATATTTTAACATTATTTTAATAGTTAATAGCTATCATTATTAATTCTAATAAAATGCAACAGGAGCTTTTCCTTTTCAAATAAAGTGACGTTGAAAATATTGAAAATTTAATTGATAAAGCAAGATATATATATATAAAAGATATAACTTGAACATTTTTCAATATTAAACTACGGACATTGAATTTTAAATCATTTGATAAGATTTGCCATAGAAATAAAAAAGAAACTTAAATTTTATCAATTTTGTTACCTTCACCATGGTATTAAAATGTTTGAAATACCGCACATACCTTCATTATGATATCAATTGTTTAGAAAACTTATATTTCAATATATAAGAATAATATCTAATAATAAGAATAATATCAATATATAAGAATAATTATAGTATATTTCTGAGTTATGATAATATAATAATATTTGCTAATATACATGTTACAATATAAATGTCAATATCTTAATTATAGAATTTATATAAACTATCTTTCATAATAGATATTCTGAACTAAATATCATGTTTTCATAATGGAAAATGCGGAGAATGTTAAAAAAATATTCTGTGTAGTTTTTACCCCAGTACAATACTGGATACAAAAGCATAGATATTCTTAAATATTCATAATATTAATGACAAATTTTTTATTTGTACTGGCAATTATGTTTCTTCATTTTGGCCATTTTCATTTAAAACTATTCATAATACCTATGTATTACTCTCCAACATAAAGAAGAAACTAATAACACATGAATGTATTATGAACGTAAACAAATGATTATTAAAAGATTTAGAGGTCATCTAAGTTCTGTAGTAATATATTAGTTTTTGAAGATACATGACAATAAAATACCTAGAAGAATTTTATAAGTCTATCATAGGTACAGAGCATAAACTATTGTTATTTTAACAAGGATATGTTCACAAAATGCAGACGTACTCTGTCAACTACTTAGTTTTAACTTATGGTATTTAAGAATGGAAATATTAAAAAAAAATAATTTTATATTGTTAAAGGAATGTTGTTTTAAGCGTGTTCTTTTTTCTATTTGGTGATGGTATTAATGTTACGATAGAATAAATTGTGAAAGCAGTATGAATAAAAGTCATATTTACAAGTGGTTGGTTATGTACTTTTTACTGCTATAATATTTCATATATTAAGCCTCAAAAAAAGCATTTTTTGATTACTTTATTAAGGAAGAATAGGAGCAATATCTATTTATGTTTGTTTGTGTGGATAAGAATGTTTAGGATTAACAACAGTAGTACAATTATTCTACTGAAAACTGATCTCATCACTCTATGTACCATATGAGTGTCTTATGACATAGTTTACTATTTAGATCATTAATACTATTCGATAAAAGATCTTATTATATTGTCATAGAATTCTTATAATAAATGTACGAAACATTAGAAATGCAAGGAAATGACAGATTAGATGTGTATAATGGTATTGCTTATAGAGTACATACTTTAAGATAGATTTTTATTTGCGTTATTCTAAAAGTTATAGAAATATTTATTTTTAAAAGAAAAGAAGGGTAACGCATGTACAGGTTAAGTCTCGCAACATGACATAACTCATAAATTAATTATTCGCTGTACAAAAAAATGTTTCGAGTAAAAGCTGTATGTATTATCATGGTACTACTTTCCAGAATGACATTATTGTAATTATTTTGTTATTATTTGTTTTTTTTTTCATCAAAATATGATGGGCACCTTCAGCTTTTTAGATAGAATGCTTAACATTTCTTCTCGAATTCGGATAAAGCATCAAACTTTACGTAAAGAAGTATTATACACGATAGAGTCTAAGATTATCGAGATATTCTCAAATTAATCATTTTAAAAGATATAAACTGGACAACACATAGTTCTTGTTGACATCGTGAAATCAACCATCAATTGTACATGTATACTACTCTGGCTGAGTCTCGGGATATTTATTATAGACATAGATAAATGTTGTTATTACAAAAGAAAACCAATAGTTACTAATTGCGTGTATTATAAGGGAAGCTAAGTTATATTATATTTTGAAGGTTTTTGTTAAAAACCTATTTTATTAAAACTTGCGTTTAAAATTAGCAAATGTCTTGTCACTCATGGTGGGAGCGTATCGAGACATTTTCAACTGTAAGTTGGCGACTGCACAAGAAAGTTTACTGCGTAAAGAAATTTTCCCGACACGTATGCACCTAATTAGTAATGTGTTCAGTGTCATACATCAACAAAGGTTTGACTATATCGAACATTGGAAGGTAATTTTCGAGATTGTGAAGAATTGATATCAGCGATATCATCATCAACTCTCAGAACCTATCGAAGAATAGCATCCTAAGAAGGTACTGTCAGTCCGGTCACGATATGGAAAACTATGTACATGCATATAAATTACCAATTGTTTCCTTATCATATAACATTCCTAAATAGATGATATTCCACTGATAAAAGCCTCTTATAATTCCGATATTAAAAACATTCAGATCCATGTTTATTAAGACATTTTTGCTTTTTTGCTCCTGAAGTTTAACCTTAATTTTTTGGGACACTCTGCATATTCTAGCTTGATCGTTCGAGCAACTAACGCTCATATATTAACACTTTGACTGCCACGTTGGTCATATATGACCGGCCACCGTTTCTCCTGTGACACCACGATGGTCATTGATGACCGGAGCGCTTGAACTTCTTACAATTGTAAAAATTGAATGAAAATTGACAGTTAGGGCATTTTGAATATAACCGATAAATAGACGATACTTTGAAATAAAAAGTGCCCTATTGAACAATTAAACATTTTTATTAGAACATCAATAAAAACAAAGATGAGAAATCTTTCATCTAAAGGTGCACTGTGTTTGTATCCATATCTTTGAGGGGTAATCTACGAATATTATTATAAACACAGCTTAGAAAATAGTCGTAAATGCTGTTTTATAATCATATAATTGAAGTTAGAAATGTGAACATACCTTACTATTATATGTAGAATGAGCAAATACCGTTTACTAATATCTTCTACACGTTTCAACAATATATTCTAGACGTTTTGCTTACGATGAAATAACAAATGCTAATGGTTCGTTGAAATAAACGAAGCCTTGTTATAATATGTCGCTATCAGCTGTTACCAAGGCGCCATGGTGGTCGCCCGTGACCACCAATAACATAAACGGTCCATTGGGGAAGAACGTTGTCTTACATCATCAATTTATTATTATTTTGCCATTATATGCTTTGAATAATAAAAATACTCCCGTGGCGTCCTGAGCGAACATGTGATTTCGGTGTGCCAGTCAAAGTGTTAACAGTATATTTTCACATTAGGTGTAATTGTTTCTGTTTAGATTTTTCGTTCCTTACGAGGAACTCCCCCAGTGGTGGACGTGACGATCGTGCACTTACAGCGTAGATCATTCGTATTTGTACAATAACGAGGTCTCGTGAATGTACATTTTCTATTTCTTGCGACTTAGTTAAAATGTTACAGACAGTTAGATTAATATCCGGGCAAATTTTAAGACGGACTAACCTTTTTAAGATTGGGCCAAACAACTCGAACTGTTTTGAGAAGTTGACACTACAAGCGTCGAACCCCGGAATGTTCTGGAGGATTCTTGGGTTTTTTAGAATGCGTGAAAAGCGCAATTGAAACTTCCAATGAGACTTGCTTACTGTGGGGGTTTTGAAGGCACTTTTCACGGGCTATCGCATCGTGCATATTTTAATTACTACATACGAAGTTAATATTCTAACAGATTCACCAAACGATCTCTAAACGTAAATATTAATTTCTTTCTGGTTTGACAGACATCGATTCATTCAGTCAGGCTGAACTCTTTAAAGTTTGGTTTAACTCAAAGACCCAGAAATGATTATTATCTCTAGACGTCAGAGATTAAATTTACCCCTACATACAAGGTAAATTATAAATGCATCTTTCTATTTCGGGGATGAATCTACATACTGAAATAGGTAAAAAAGCATTCATAAAAATGAATATACGTCTTACGAACTTTACTTTTCGAGTGATAGATAATTAAAGAAATGTTCACCTTGTGCTTCAATTCGCGTTACTGCACGTTTTAACATTGAGTTTCATGTTCGCTTGAAAATATCGCGCATTTTTCAAATAGCCTCAAATCCACTTTCCATCCCCTGTATCTTTTTTCGTAGATCGTATACATTGCTCACTTGCGTTAAATACATAATAGATTTTAAACGTTTCAAAATCAGAAATCTAATGGATTTATTTCTCATTGCAATGGATCTATCTCACCCTATAGGTTTGCGGTAGTGTTAAGGAATATCCTTAGTGTAAAACGGAAACGAGGCGAAAACTTTGAATATTTTCTTTAATCATCCATAACTGAGATACTAATGTACGTAGAACATATGTTCGCACGGTATTTTTTCATTTATTTCAATATACAGGGTGGTTGGTAATTGGTGGTTCTACGCGAAAAAAGAAGTCGAAAATATAGAATAAAAATTTTTCGTTTGAGACTTTGTTTTCGAGAAAATCGATTTTGAATTTAATAGAATTTGGATTGCGAGTAATTGAAAGAAAAGATTATTGTAACCTTTCATACTTTAAAACGATCGAATACGTTAGAAAGTGTTCATAGAAATTTAATTAGAAGAGCAGAAGTATGTGTTCGGCAGAATGGGCAACATTTTCAGCAATTTTTGTAATAATAAACTTTATGATTACTTCATTTTATTTCCTTATGTATTCCTAATTTTCCGTTACGGCAAAAACAAATTAAACTGCGATAATATCCACCGAGACAACGATCTACAGTGAGTTCCGTTATAACGAGACGTGATAAAGTGCACGCGTACCGAGCGAAAATTCAAAGTCGATTTTCTCGAAAACAAAGCCTCAAACGAAAAATTTTTATTCTATATTTTCGACTTCTTTTTTCGCGTAGAATCACCCCCTTTCCGCTTGTTACCAACCAGTTACCACCAGTTACCAACCTCCCTGTATAAACTCCGGGATTAAGAATAAATAAATAAATAATAAATTAATAACTGCGACATCGAAAGTAAATTTAATAAATAATATTTGCAACATGATCACTTCTCCCGGTTCTTCAATTTATCGAATTGCTAAAATGTGGCTTCTAAACTGTGTATGGTGTGCAGCTTCCGCATCTCCTTTTTCCGTATATTCGTCGAAAGGAATTGTATCCTGCTTTCAAACTATATTCAATCGACTTAGCATATGTTTTGTTCACTTAATTGTTCATATTGTTCTTTCCTATAACTAACGGTACCTAATTAATCTCCTTAACTTTTTTAAAATAAATAACGTAATATTAATAATGATAATATTTTGATGAAATCTATGCTGAATGCACGCGGATGATCTAGATATTGGTCTTTCCTTCCATATAAATGAGTCGAGTGACATTCATTTTTATTATTTCACGAACTAATAAAATTCCGGATTATGTTTGAGTTATTAAGATTTTACTTAACTTATTATCAAACTGTGGATTTTTATAGGAAACTTTGAAAATGCAAATATACACACAATATGTACACACGCATATATATATATAAAATATCCATAGTATAATAAATAAATTTTACAATATTTAACCGTTTCAGCGCCACGCAACGCGAACGCGCTGTTCGCGTACTGTAATGAACTGTGTCGCGATGTTTGGTCAGGATCGTCAATTCTCAACGCGCTCGTTTCCGAATGTAGCTCGTCGCGAGTCATATCAGAGTTTCCTCTCGTAATTACTTTTTTTCAAATAATCGTAAACCACCTGCATAAGCGAAAAAAAGGCATTTCTCTCAAATAAATGAACGAAGCGCTATCGCGCCGCATGGCACGATCCGACACGGATTCTTTTAAAAATCCCTGGCACTAAAACGGTTAATGGATAAAACAATTTTCTTTTCAATTCTATTCTTAAAGACATATGGACTTGCGTAAATATTCGTAGTTTACCTATTACATTAGAAATCATAGATATGTCCAATTAAAGGGTAATTTATACTATGTCACGCATACATTAGCTCAATTATAATTTTGTATACTTTACACAATTCATCGTACTTAGCTATCTTAAAGGTGAAATTGAGATATCCATTTCTCTCTTATCTTAACGTCATTTTAGCGTTAAATATCATACGTGCCACATTTCGCCATTTAAATATCATACTGCCACAATTTAAACAAATTTCCAGATTTTACGAGTGTAGTACAGTTATGAAGTTTGGCTCTCGTGGCAAACTATTGTAATATTCACATAAAACATAATTCATGTTCACGATAAAAAGGAAAAGAGGAGAGCACGTAGAGGACTTGTGTAGGATGGTTGATCATGGGATTTATTAAATGTTATTGCTTGTTGTTGAAATCGTCGAATATATTTAAAAGAATAAATTAATATACAGACTATATTCGCTGAGACGCTCGTACAGCGTATAAATCGTAAAATAGGATCGTTAATAACTCGTTAATTAGATCGCTGATAATTCGTTGATAACTGGTTGATAACTGATCGACAACTGACTGTAACTCTTCCTTGCGATCGCGTCTGCTTATTTGTACTGGTCGGGGGAGAGTCGGAAAATTCAAATTCGTCTTTGTTCGACGGTTGCACGTAGCGGCGACATCGTTTTACTCGGAGTTTATTTATTCTTACATTACATGTATCCTAACGATCTTGATACTCGGAGGCAAAACAACAACATGATTTGAGTTGTCCTCTAACTCATGTGCCGCTACCTAAAAGCCTAAAACAAATAACGCGCAAGGAGAATTATTATATTACTTAACTTTTTACATATTTATGAATTCACTAACTTGTGTTTCCACTGTAACTTGTAGGAGCAGCTTTTCTTACCTCTTGTCCTACAGCCTGTAATTATACCTTTTCGAAGAGCTTAATACCAGTAGATGTATCGTTTCGAACAATTTTATATTTATATGGAAGCGAGAGCCAAAAACTGGCAACTTTCTATTGTTTCACTATGAAAATAAATTAGTATTTTACGAAATAACGTAACAAACATGTAACAATTTTTAATGTTACCTAACTAGTTACTTACTCGTAAAATTATTTTAAATTATTTACGAATATCGCAATATGCAATGCCTGGAATGTTTAAAATGTAAGCTACCCGATTGTAATTTGAGCTACAGTTTTATTTTATTAATTTGAATATCTGTATTTAAAAACACGTTTGAAATATTTGCTCAAGAGTCACGCCATGGTAAGTAAGCTTCATGAGAACGGCTACTTATGCTCGCGCATTGACAATGAAAAATTATTCTTCCGTTCTGTAAAATGTATAGTCTGCATGGAAATGGAAGCAAAATATTAGCCGGTACTCATATGCTGTTTAGCTTTAAAAGCTTTTAATCCGAATCTACCAATCGTATTTTATCATGTAATTCTTTTACAGCATATATTGTTTTATAATTAACTTCCATCGGCTGTTTTGTTATTTTTGAAAAACACCATGTCACAATACCGAATAATATGAAATTACTAGAATTTCTATTTTATTCATATTTAAACTTTTAAACAACATTGTAATCTGTTTACTAATATTTACCATTTCTTCGTATTAGCTTTGTAAATATATACGGTATGACTATATACGTTTATCGTACAAAATTAGCCGTAGATACTGAGTACAAGGCCCGATATACATATTTTCATATGAGCAAATTTTCACACAAATGAAACATCAAATATAACAAACCGTTACATAAACTTAACTAATATAGGAATACAAATAATTGCTTGACTGAATGAATGAAAATTGCTATAACTTTTCCAGCATAAAAGAATGCACAACTTTAACTTTTTCGCCTTTGTGTAGTTTATTTTCATTTAAAAACACCATAAATTGGTATAGATGAGAAAATGCAATTTCATTTTGCATTGTAAAAATGTGAAGATCGTTTCAACATAATGACAGAAGTTTATTATTTATTTAATTCAACGGCGTACCACCGTATTTATCGTAGAATTTACCTAATAATAAATTGACTCCAAATATATAAAATTTCGTATCATCGAGTAGTACTTTCAAGTAGTACGGCTATGAAAACTTGACACGTATTTTGGAAATGAAATGTAGAATCTGATTAATAAAGAAAAAGAAGAAAAGAAAGACGCTTCATTGGAAAATAAAGATACGTGCCAATGCTGAATACGTTTTGTAGCCACTGTGCATTGGATATTAATTAGTTCTTCGTTTAATAACATTACGGAGAAACATGTTGGAATTTATTTTTCTCTGAACGTCTTTTAATGGCCCATTTAAAAATTGTGAAATTTATATATCCCGACGTTAGTAACGCATTATTCTTTTCTATTTTGTATTGATTTAGAAATACCGGAAATAATAATATACGTTAATTCGCTATTATTTTATATAAATACTATAATATATATAATGTATTATATACAAAGAATAATTAATTATTATTAATATCGTGTCTGCCATTATCAATATTTTCATTGTGTTTGTACAACAATTATAGTAAAAGAGAAAAGTCAAACAAGACGTAAAAGTAAGAGAGAAGACGAGAAAGAAGAATGACGTAGGAGGAGTGGAAAAGCAATGTGGTTTATAGAGTTCCACAAAGAGTGAGGAGCAAAGAGAAACGCAGAGGAGAGGAAACGGGCTATTGCGCCATCAGGAAGTGGCTCACCACTTACACGAGTGTAGTTAACCATACTCCAACATAGAGGTTTGTTCTCGTTCTACGACAGGCGGACAAACTTAACGCATTGAAATAAAGATAGAGTATAGATAGTGGCCAAGAGTGATGCGACGAGAAGGACAGCGAATCATAGGAATAGTAATTTTACTCTGCATACACTGTCACCCATAAGCATCCGAATACTTTGGTCCATTTGTATTTGAATTTGATCAAAGTACACGAATTAACGATGAAGTAATAATTAGAAAACAGCGCTTGGTATTTTTTTATGGAATCAGCAGGCTATTAGTTTAAATTGCCTGTTAAAAGACGTACGTACATATATGTACAATGCTATACATATACTTGGTATTCGACATCAGAAATCTATCGATTTAGAAGTTTGACTTATAATCCAGAAATTAAAGAGTCTGAGCATAGAGAGCTTGCCAAATACATGATAAGATACATCGGCAAGTTTTGGCAGCTATATACGAGTTACAAAGTTTTATGATTGTATCGTTGGCCTTTAAAAATTGGTTTAATCCTGTAATAATATTTTATCGTATGCGGTTACGATGATAATGATAGACAAATATCCAGGCACTTTTAAGCGTTTATTTACATAGGAACATTGACCATCAACTTTACTTTTACAACTATGTACAATCCCTCAAATGTTACTTTCTGAAACTTGGATAAGTAGAATAAATTTGCTTTCGTATGCTTTCGTATGATTTTGTATCAAAATGTCTTCTAATATTTATGCAGTCTGGTATATCGAGAACATCTTCTTTCGTTATTTCAGTAGATGTGCTTCCTTCCTTCTCACAATTCTCGATTTCTATAATACCTGGACCATTTATTCGCGCGTGAACGCCCAACTTGCATATTTGTTTGGTTTTCGTTAATAATTCACTTACTTGCTCGTATTTACTTGCACTCGCTTGTACCATTTACCTAATTTACTTGTAATTCCCAATGGAACAACGAAAATTATAAAAACGCGAAATATTTTATAAAACAGTGGAAATTTCTTAATTGAAATTAAAATATTGAAGTCAATTTACTCCATCGATAACAAATTAGCTTCCTTTGTCGATGGAACAATAATTGAGAATAATAAATATAGCGTAAAATATATTACATACCTAATGTAATATTTAGGACAATCGTATTAATAACTGTTATAATATTTATAAGAGATGCGAAACATGTAATTTTGATCTTGTTTTACTACTGACTAAGAAAATATATTTAATTATTAAATGTTTAATGTATTTTTCAATAATGAATGGATAATGTATTTGTGTAAAATATGTGATACAATTCATTATATTTATAACTCGTCTGATTACTGAAAAATTATAATATGCCATTTAAATGTATCGTACATATATATGCATACATATATGCACTGGTTGCGTAGATAAGGCATGTAAACAGAATGAGCTTTTTTAATAATTATATTCGTTAAATATTCTTTATCATGGGAGGGAAGCAAATTTAAATACTTATTGTCTCTCCCATTGTAATTTATTGTAATTTATGTAACATAATATATATGTTATATAATATATAATAGTATATCATATTTGAAAATTTCAATGATATAGATAATTAATAAAACGTAAATAAATATAACATTGTACGAGTAAATAGTATTACCTATTTTATAACTTTTACGTTTATTATTTTCATAACGAAAAACGTTTCTTAGACAAATATCTTCAATTTATTTGTATCTGTTTTAAACAGATACCGATGAATTAGTAATCAAATTTTATTCATCATTTATATTCTTATTGTCAGATTTCCCTATTTATTCATCTATTAACTACAATTAACCGTTATCACAAATCTTTATAAAAATTATCAACGTGCATATTATTTAAGATTGGGCGCCCGTATAACTTAGCACGATACTGTTTAAAATCCATTCACAGAATGAACGTACCGCCTTGTATTCTGTTCATGTACTCACTCAGTAGTGTCATGGAGGTAACATGGCCGAAGAGACGCGCCTAGTTCGCGTTGAAGAAAGACTAAAGATTAAAATCGGTACGAAAGTTTGTTAAAAACATCGTTTACTAAGAATGTGAAACTCCAACGAATTCTATCATGTGTTGATATTACAAGGATATTGTTATTTGAAGAAGTTCGAGGTGCTATTATACGCGTGCTACTTGTTTGGGACCCGTTTGTCACCCAACTCGACTTCTTCGATTATTCGATTTTACTATTTCAATGAAAAATATAATATTATAGGTCATTTGATCATTTCATGTATGAACTTGACAAATCTGTTGTACAATCATATGGTAGTGGTATCTCTGCTAAACTTTAATGATCAACACACGTAAGCGTACATTTTCGACTCCCACGCACCGTTGTCCCTGTGCGAATATATGCTTCTAGTTAGTTAACACTGAAAAGAATTGATTATACTTATTGATATCATAAAAGATCACTTTTTAATATAAAAATATTAATCAAATTCGTCACACATGATTAGCAATTATAAATTTCGCCCTTTTATTATTTCTATCCTAAATATATCAAGAATTATTGTTGTTTTGCTTATGACATAGTTTTTATACACGTTAGTATGACAGTATAAATTTAAGAAAACAAAATATAGCGTCTTATTCGCTACATTCATTATGTCTTGGAGCGAAATAACTTGACTTTACTATGCAAAAATAATATTCTTTTTGAATAGGCCAAATATAAATATTTCCTTAGTATCTTTTCAATTTATTATTAATTACTTATGTATCTTTTCCAATTTTATGCATTTCTTGATATACAATTATCTTTATTAATTATTATAATACATTACTTACAAGTTGGACTTTTTTTTATTAATATACAATAAAATGTATGAATTTTGTAATGAGATATTACTAAATAAGCTTAATATCATTAATTACTTAAATTAATCAGATCTATAAATCTATTTTATAAATTTTGTTCTCATTATTTATTAATCGTTAAAAATCTACTAATCAATTGTTATTAATATCTAATTGTTTAAATATTTCACCACTGATTATTAAAAAAATTAATTCAATTAAACAAGATTCTTGTCAATTAATTTTGTAAGAACATAATTTCTTAGATATTGCAGTAGAGTTTATATTTTTTTGTTTTTATGGAAATAGAAAAATTCTGTTTACTTTGTAAGTGAGAAATTAGTTAACTCTATTAATTTATAAATAATAAATATCTTGCTTATTAAAAAGTACTTGGTCAATCATATTTAGGTGAGGTGAAAAATTTACAAAGCAGAAGCCATGGATCTCCTGGTGCAAGGGACGTGTATTGTGTATTATCTCTTGATCAAGAAGAAATATTTAGAACAACAACAATGGAAAGAACTCTCAAGTAAATTTTACTTGCTTTTTTCTTAGAAATTGATATGTGTGTGTATATATATACATACACACACATATGTCCTATTGAATTTTTCAGCAAGTAACTAATTTAAGCGTTTCTGTTTTAATGTAGTCCATTTTTTGGAGAAGAATTTCAATTTGAAGTACCTAGAAAATTTCGTTATCTTGGCATTTATGTTTATGACCGTGATAGACATTTAAAACAAGATAAAATTTTGGGTAAGGTAGCAATAAAAAGAGAAGATTTAGCAACGTATCATAATAAGGAACATTGGTTTCCCTTGAGACTAGTTGATGCTGATTCTGAAGTGCAAGGTAAAGCACATTTGGAACTTGCCCTTCAACCTCAAATTGGATACGCTCAACCTAAACTTACAGTAAGGTAATTCAGTTCATTAAATAGTTATAAAACGAATATTATTAAATGCTGTTACATTGAATATATAATTGCTATGTGTGTGTGTACACGCGTGTGTATATGTGTATGTGTGTTTGTATGTGTATTTATATAAAATTCTGTTTCATAGATAATAATGTTTGGAATAGATTAAGTCACTCTATAATTATATACCGAGATGAAATTTCTAATGATAATAACCATAATTGCTTTTTATAGGATAATAGAATGTAGTGAATTAACTGTTAAAAATAGTGGTTGTGATCCATTTGCAACTGTTACGGTTAACTATAGTAATGGTAAACAAGTATTAAAACGCACAAAAATTAAAAAAAAAACAATATCTCCATACTTTAATGAAACATTTGTTTTTGAGGTAAAATTAACTAATTTATGAAATATCTATTTATTTTACTATCATTTAATTATATTTCAGCTGTACAAAATTGTGTGCCATTTGAATAATTATTTATGTCTTAAATTTTATTCGTAGCCAGAAATAACAGAATCCAAAGAGAAGGATATTTCTCATTATCCTCTTGAACGTGGAGAAGTGGGTGAGGTTGTCGTAGGTTTATGGCATGCATCTTCTGGTATGGGAGAGCAACCAGCTTTTCTTGGTGAAGTTAGAGTTACTTTAAAAGGACTACAAAAGCAGCCAACTAATACAACAACTGCATGGTAATTTTTATATTTATTTTCAGATAAATGATTTTTATTGCTAGCTTTTTTAAATTTCTTTAGTTAAAAAATTTTATAAAATTTTACGAGATTTTATAACAATAAATTATCATTATTATGTCACTATCTTTAAATATTTTCATTACTAACAGGTACTTCTTACAACCACGACAAGTAAAACATCGCCCAAGTAAAATTTCAAACAGTTCTACATCACCTGGTGCAGTTCCAGGCTTGGGATCTTTGCGGTTAAAAATACATTATACAGCAGATCATGTTTTTCAATCAGCGATGTATGATAGATTAAGAAATTTGCTGTTACAAAGTGTCAATATTCAACCAATAACATCATCCGCTGTTTATATTTTGGGAGAAATTGTGGCAAGTAAAATGGAAGCTGCTCAACCATTGGTTAGGGTATTAGTACATTATGGACAATTGGTTTCTGTAATGAGAGCTTTAGCTAGTCATGAAATTTCTAAATTAACGTAAGTAAATCAGTTATATGCAGTCTTAATTTTAATAGTTTATATATTATATTCATATTTTACTATATAATATTCTATAATTTATTATATATATTATATAATTCATAAAAGTCATTATTATATAATATATATATAAAGTGTCCATCGTAGCAGTTGTTTTGATTTTTCAAACACTACAGATAACTACAGATAAAAAGATATGAACAAAAATTAGTGAGCTTTTGATCAATAATAAAGGACAACGTTAAAACATTCTTACTTTGATAAAAAATTAAAGACTAATTCGAAAATCGGATAAAGTTGCTTATGTTAAGTGTAATAACGTATAATATCTATACCACTGGGTGGCTCGAATCTTTTATTTGAGAAATAGTATTTTAACAATTTTCGTGCACTGTATTTTGTTATTGATATAATACTAATTAATTTTAGTTCATAACATTTTTTTGTTAGATTATTGAACGTATCTGGAGAAGCTATTAAGATGTACCTTGCGTATCTATATACAGAATGTTCCAAAACATGGATATAACATCAATATACTAGCATGAAAAATATATGTCCAATATTACCTCGTTCTCAAGTTACATTTGTGTTTTTGCTATGCCAGTTACCTACTTTCATAGAAATTATTCAAAGTGAGTACCTTTGGCTCAAATAAGGCTCTATACTTGTTATCTACACAACTCTTACATCCTACACATCTTACACAACTCTTTACCTGTTCAGAATTGACAAGTACTGTTTGGATTTGCTGAAAACTGCCTTCAATATGGTGTCAAAGTATCTTAATATTGTCCATTGGTTCGTTATAAACAGAAGGTAACTTACAAATAAAACTGGCTGTAACTCGGAAACACTATATTGAACATATGTTTCATGAATTTCTTTTTTATTTTTGTATATCGAATTTATCACTAAATTTATTTTTGTACCCGCATGTTTCGAAGCATTCTGTAATAATATCACATATATCCGGTAGAAATACCATATATATTATTCATATACTGTAATCTATGATTTTTGATATAATGTAATTTATGATTTTTATTAAAGTGACCCAACAACAATATTTCGTGGTAATACGTTAGTAAGTAAAATGATGGATGAAGGTATGAGATTAGCAGGTCTTCACTATTTACATAGTACACTTAGACCAGCTATGGAACAAGTATTCTTAGAGAAAAAGACATGCGAAATAGATCCAACAAGAGTAAAGGATGCAAATACAATTCAAACCAATTTAGCGAATTTAAAGGTATATAAAATACAAATTTAATTTTCCTTATCATTTTATTATTGTATTGAATAATATGAACAACTTTATTTTTTTTATAATTTAATAGGAATATGTTGAGAGGGTATTTACTGCTATTACAACATCTGGTGTACGATGTCCACCATTAATGTGCGAAATGTTCTGGTGTTTAAGAGAACTTGCAGCGACACATTTCCCAAAAAATAAGGAAGTAAGATATTCAGTCATCAGTGGATTTATTTTTTTACGATTTTTTGCACCTGCAATATTGGGTCCAAGATTATTTGATATTACTACTGAACAAATTGTAAGACTGTCATTGAAAAAAAAAAGAAAAGCAACAATATTGATTTATAGTGAAATTAAGATATATTATTATTTATTCTAGGATTCTCAAACTAATAGAACGTTAACATTAATTTCTAAAACAATTCAGAGTTTAGGAAACTTAGTGAGTTGTAGAGGTGGAGCTGGTAGCGTTTGTAAAGAAGAATATATGGAATGCGTATATAGGTACATTAGGAATAAATGCATTTCGGAATTTAGTTTATAAATAGATAGATTTTTATTATTTAAATATTACTTTTTCAGAGAATTTTACACAGAAAGACATATACAAGCAGTTAAGCAATTTTTAGAATTGATATCAACTAGTAGCAACAGTGGTATTGCAAAACAACGAACAAGCACTCAGCAAGAACAACCAATCGTATTGAAAGAAGGGTATGTCTAATGATTTTTTATATTAGCATATTGTATTTATATTATACTTTATTTATTTTATACTTTGCATATACTTTATTTATATTACATCTATTACTTTTATTCTTTCTTATCATATACTTGAAAAATGAACATTTAAGCTCGATGCAGACGAGCGAATTTTGTTACATAAACATTTCTTGGACATTTCATTAATACACTGAATTACACAAGAAAGCGCAGACGAGTGGGCAGACCCAGATGACGGCAAATGAAAATTAATTATCTCGATCCTTTTTTGTGTTGCTAAAACATTTACAAGTATTGTGACATTCAGGCGAGCGAGTAATAGCCGCGAAGAACTACATATTTGCGCAGTATTTAAGCAAATAAATCCGCTTGTCCGCATCGGGCAAATAACTTAAAAATAGCTATAATAATTATGATAAAAATTAAAAATTTATAAATGTATCGTTCATATATTACTTCCTTATCTATTCGTTAAATATTAATTTTAACAAGGCAAGTTAAATAACAATATTTTTTTGTTCACATAAATATAATTATTGCTAATAAAAAGCATTTATAATAGAATATATTTTCTCTTCATGCATACTGCTGATTGTAAGAAGAGGTTTGTAATAGTACCTTATCTCTGGCCTGAAATTTTCACATAGTATAAATTTGTCACTATTGTTGCTTAATTACAGAGTAATGATTAAAAGGGCACAAGGTAGAAAACGATTTGGTCGGAAAAATTTTAAACAAAGATACTTTAGGCTTACTACACAGGATCTAACCTATTCAAAAACGAAAGGTGAATGAATACATTGATCTTTGAAAATATTGTATTCTTGAAGAATTAAACTTATTATTTTGAGCTCTATCAAATTATGTTTGATAACACATTTCACAGGTAAAGAACCTTTATGTAAAATACCGCTTGAAGAAATATTAGCTGTTGAAAAACTTCAAGAAGATTCTTTTAAGATGAAAAACATGTTTCAAATTATTCAATCACAAAGGGCATTATATGTTCAAGCAGGAAATTGTGTAGAAGAAAAAGAATGGATTGATATTTTAACAAAAATTTGTCGTACAAATAGCAATCGATTAGAAAAATATCATCCGAGTGCATATATTAATGGTCATTGGCTTTGGTACGTTATTTAATATAATTTGAATCAATATACCTTTCGATCATTAATAAATATTGCTTATAGTTGTAAAGCAGTAGCAGAAACTGCTCTAGGATGCAGCGAAGTATCACCAGGAGTGGAAGCTGGATTGCGTATGGTTCTAGATCCAGATAGAGATTTGCAGCGAATACATTCTTTAATATTTACGAATATGCCGCGACTTGAAAGTTTAATGAGTGCGTGTGAATGTCAAGCTGTTTATGGGGCTAATGACATGTGTATTTTACCAGGAGGTGGGTCTCCTATAGAAGATGTGCCCTCTTGTTTTAAAACTTTAACTACATTAAGAGAAGCTGCATATGCTTTACAGCACGAGCATAGAGCCTACTTTAGAAGATTGGCGCGCGATACTAAATATGGAAGCAAGTAAGTTTATTAAAATAATATATTCTTTGACATTAGAACAATAATACACATTAGACAGTTAATGTGACATTTTCTAATTCCTATTTCACTATGATAATTGAACTTTATTATTTGTGTATCTAATATATAGTATGATATATTTAAAAAATTATTATAACTGTAGGCAAGCTCCAATTGGTGATGATAATTACCTTCATTTAGCTGCTAGAGCTGGATTCGAAAGTCAATTAACGAAACGTGCTTATGAAATAGACAGTTTAAATCAACACTATGTAGAAACAGATCACTGCTATGACAGCGGATTTTCCAGGCGAATAGAGGATCAACGATCATACGATGAAACATTTAGAAAACGTCTAGATTCTGGCTCGATACATCGTAGGTATGAGAACGAAAATAATTTAGTACGACGATATGAAAGCACTACTGATACTATTAGAAGTATCCAAAATGATCTCAACACGTTTGATCATAGTTTAAATAATACATTTAGGACAGATAATTCTGAAAAAAATGTAAATTTAGAAAACAATAGAATTTTAGATAGTTCCAGTTTTTTAGCAACAGATGGAATTACTATTTCTAATACATTATCAAGAAAGTTTAATAGCTATGACCATACCAAAATATTAAAGGAATGCACAATAACAAAGTTCAAAGGTGACAAACCTGATATATCTTGTAATTCTTTGAATGAGCATACTAATTAATTCATTTAAATTTTGAAGATGAAAACATGTTCCTATAAAGTTTTCTAAGATGTCTCATATGTTCATGTTATATTAAAGGCACACTGTAGTCTTTAAATTCATTAAAATCATACAAGATTATATTTCTTGCAGTAGTATACAGTATATGGAGTTTAAGTGTATATAACAGTAATCTTCGAGCTGTTAAATTTTGGAATAGAAAAATATTTTAAACTTTCAATGCTTTGAAAAAATTGAAACGACGTTTAAATGAAATGGAAAATCGTATCGTTTAGAAAGTTATTTCTTATATATTAAGTCAAAATATAAATGTTTCATAATTATTTTAAATTATTTATAAAAATAGCCTTAAGCACAATCGATATGGCACAAAATGTTTGTTGGGCAGTAACATAAGAAAAAAATCAGATTTCATACTATGCATTGCTTGTTGAAAGGTTAAATGAAGTTTAAGTGTTTACTATAGTTCCAATATGTTGGGTGAGTCATTGTTAGATTTTAAGTACTTGTTTTGTTTTAATGACATGATAAAATGATCTAAAACAGAAATTATTCGTATCTAAAAGTTATTTTTATATAACTGTTCAGAACCAATATATCAATATCAATGACCAATTTAAATTAGTTCAAGATCTCCTAAACTAAAGATAAAGTCTTCATTCTAAATATAATATGTATATAACTATCAAGATTGTAATTTAATTTTAAAAAATTTGTATTATCTATTTCTTCTCCAATTTAAATCTTTTATTCAAGATTTTAATTTAATTCTCAGATCCTTGAATCTCACTTCACTTATACTCTTCCACCTTTATATCTTTCTATTGCTAGAAGTACCTCACAGTACAGACCAAAACTTATTGAAATTCTTGCTTAAAATTAGTGCGAATAAAAATAATCACAGAGTACTGTTGAAAATTTTAAACATTAACCATGTGTTTTTGAAAAAAATATTCTGGTCAGCATTGCAATTTTATGAAGAGTCAGAAGATCTGTTGCTTGTTGTGTAGTTTAACATGGTATGTCACCTGAATATGTTTTGTTTATGTTCTCAAGAATTTACATTTATATATACTCTATTTACATTTTAAAGCTAATTGAATTTTTTGCTAAGCTAGAAAAATCTCGTGGCATTTTCCATTAATTCATTTAAAAAAAAGAAGGGAAAAATGAGAATCTCCTCCAAAAACACCAAAGTCAAGTTCTCACCAAATCACATCTTTATTATTGATTTCAAATCTTTTACATCCTTTTAAAGTACAAATCAAAATGCCAGCTCTTACTAGTACTTTATCTTGCAGTAAACATGTGATCCAATAATTTCTTCTCAATCAATCCTTTAGAAAAGGGTTAAGTATTCCAGTGCAGCTTATTTGGATTGCAGTAAACGTACATGTAAACAAGACAAGATATGTTCCATCCTTAATGATAAATGCATTAGTAATTAGTACAAAAAATACATTTATAACATATAGTTCAATTATACATAATTTCAAATATCTTATACAAGCGCAATTTTACACACATGTAGTATTGCTGAATTTTGAAGTTTAATTTACATAAAAACAACATCGAGTTTTCATCACATTATGACAGAATTTCTTATTCAAGAGACTTTCTTAATTCAAATTTTATCTATTATACCATGTTTAAATATTTCAAAGTTACTAACAGTTTTGTTTGCAACTACATTTTATTCTGTGATAAGAAGAGTTTTAACGTATTGTTGGTTCAATATCGTAATTTAATATCAATAAAATGTCAAATAAAAGTGGGCCAGCCTGTCTCTAACGTAAATAAGTAAAATAGAAAACAATTACATAGTTAATTTTTTGGGATATATTCTTCTTTCGATGGTGCAATTTCTTGTTTCTTATTAAAATCGTTCCGTTTTTTTAATTAAAATCGTTTTGTTTCCAAACTATTAATTTAGGTTACTTTTATCATAAATTAATTCTGAATATTCAATTGTTTCGTTACATTAATGTACTTATTTACTAAAAAGTCTCCTTATTTGTGCATGTTGTAAAAATTGATACAGATAGCGAATAATTTGTTAGATATTAATAAACACAATTGAAAATATCTAACGTTCATCGTTGAATGTCTTATTTCAATTACTATAAATATTTGCATTTGCACTAAACAGTGACTGTTATGCCATGGTTAAGCACGGGTCTGTATATTTTATGACTTCTTATTTTCAAATCAATTCAAATCCGATCACTCTGACTTCTTTTTGTAATGAATAGACACTGACTAGCTAACTAACGGTTTTAATCAATTACATTTGCATAAATTACGTTAATTATGCAAATTTTTGTATAAAAACATTTACCTGTTTTTTTCACTTTATTGTTTATTTATTTGTATTAAATCAATTATAATAATATGATTTACATTATTTAAACAAATCTTCATCAGCATTAAACATCTCTTTTTTTGATTTTTAATTAGTACAGGTGATATAAATAATATAAAAAATAGTATAAAGGTTGGCTATAATGTAATAAAACTATTAGTATAAATAATATAAAAAAGTTAATATATTAGCAACAAACGTCAGAGCAGCCATACTACAACTATATCTGGGAATAAGAAAGAATAAACTCAGTAGACACAAGTTGAACATTACAAATCAAACAGAGCATAAGCATACTCAACTTATTCTCTACAAATTGAATGTTTTTATTGACAAGTTAAAAGAGGAATGATAAAATGTTCTCCATACCAACATATTCTCTCTCTTTCTCTCCCTCTGTATTACTTTATTTTAAAATATGCATTGTTTCATATTGATTAAAATGATTTTTTAATTGAAAATATACATATAATGAAATATAAATATAATAGAAGAGTAACTTATGTGAAACTGTACTTAAGTACTGCATCAAAATCGCTAGGCTAATTAAAATTAAAGCAATTTTTAAACTAAATTTAAAACATAAATTTAAAAATATTATATAAAAATTTTATTGATAGGAGTCTATTTGTGAAAAATAATAAAATTGTTCTGTAAAAATCCGGAATTTACCTAATTACGTCCAATATGACTTATGTATAATTACGTATTCTCGAGTTTCTCTTACAAGATACGTCATTTAAATGATAACTATTAATTCTTATAAATATTTTGTATGACATTATTCTTTAAAAAATATTTAATACGACACATTCTGTTTTTTCTGCAGAAATGAAAATGTTGTTACATTCTCTTATCGAAGATGAGAACATTTCTCTGAATATCTTGAACTACTGAATACAGAAAAATAATTTAAAATATATTTTTTGATAAAAATATTGAGTGATAAAAACAGTTTGTTAAAATATTTTATTTGTTTGTTTCTCCTTTTTTTCTTAATTGTAATTCTCATAAATTGTGAACTCATTTCTACATAAATTCCTGAATATAGTTACAAACAGAAAGATTCAAATAAATATTAGAATTGTAACAATATGCTCATTATTTGAATGTGAACATTATATGTTATGTTTTTGTGTGTTTCAAAGTTTTATGATATTTCAGGCAATGATTCATGTGATTTATATTTGGAATTACCCTCTGTATAATAAGAATTGTTAGAACTACAAAAATTTATACTACTAGTCATGATTTTTGAAGTCATTAAGGACAGTTTAAAGATTTTAAATAATTATAATTGTTTACATTATTTCCCTTCGTTTGCCATTCATTTTAGGTTTGCTATGAATATCACAGATATAGACAACTTATGACCAACTTATGTCTTAATAGGAGAACTTCTAATCATTCTATTTTTCGCCTATTTACTATGCCTACGAGATTTTTTACTACACTCTAATAGGTAGCCCTTTCATGGAATCAGTGCTCATGATAAATATCTTTTACTCATGCTTATAGTAGTATTAAAAATTTAATTCAAATCACTGAATGTCACTTAAATGATGTTCATTGTTAAAATAAAGTTATTGTATGACTTGGTTTCTAGAATCATCCTGAATGCTTATTTATTCTTCCTTGAGACTAACAAACGAAAGTTAGTACTATTACCTTATTATTTACTCTCGTTATACAATTTTTAAAAAACTTTATTTAATTAATTCACTAAAATCATTTTATTAATATAACTTAAAGAATGTTAACGTTTGAAGCATGTGATGACTACATTCTTTAAAATTATATTATATACTCTCTCACAAGAAAGTAACATTCAACAAATATCAAGTTAATCATTAAATTATTAGCTAATACTTATGCACATATGTAAAATGTCTAATATACAATGCAATCATATCAAAATTATATTTTATACAATTATTTTTTTTATTAATGAAACATCTTCCCCTTCAATACTCTCCATATATATCTATAATGTTTCTTTTGTACAAAATATATGCCTCGTTGATTTTATTATTGATAATTAAATACTTGTATCTTGATATTATTTTACAAAATATTTAATATAAATAGATTCCCACTCAATCAGAGATGTTCATAAATTAAGTTTTAGCATAGGTGATATTATAAACGAAAAATATTTGTTAAAAAAATATGTGAAAATATGAAACAAAGCACAATGAAATACGTTTTTCACAACAATATTTCAAAAGAAAATTTGCAAATGCAATGAACCATAAGATTATATTTATTAATTATAATGCTGCAATAGTAAAAACATATTATTTTAATTTAAAAAATTTATCTTAGAAGTAATATTGTAGTGCTGAAACATACGACCATGAATGTAAACAAAAATTAGTAAATGGAATTTTCATTGATATAATTTTGCATGAAAATTAAATTGTTTGTCATTGAGACCAACAAAACTATTTACTGTTTTTACTTAAAATGACTCACCCCGTATATTTTAAACTGATCAAATCTAGCAATATTTTATAGTAGATGTGCAATTACACATAATTCTACAGTAAATGATAATATAAAAAAATAATAATAATAATATCAAATGTGTAGTAATATAATAATAACTAAGCAATTGCTAAATGCATTGCTAAATCGCATGCTGATTGTTAAATACAAATTGCTTTTGCAAGTGTATAACTTCACAAAATTAATCACAATAATTTCCCAATCAGATAAGCTATTGTTGTTAGATTAAAATTAATATCTAATATCAAACATAAAATAAATTAACTCAATCTTTTTTTTATTAAACAAAACATCATGGAAAAATTTATCATTTTGTATAATAAAAATATTTTTTATACAAACATATTTGAATGTTAACAAAACACTTAAACTAAATATACTGTAAGATCCTATTTTATATGCTGTTGACTCTCCTTCAAGGGGTTTTTTTTTATTTATGTGTGCGTTTTCATCGAATTAATTGCATAAGTTCTATAATGGCTTAATTATTAATAGAAATATGCAATGAGCAATATTTCAAGGATTGTTTAAATTACTTCTATAGTTTGTTATCATGCACTACAAGGTATGACATTTCACATCAATAAAAACTTTTTTTATTTATTTATTTATGTTTTATTCTTAAAAGAAAAAAGAAAAAAAAGTAGAAATATATATATCTATAAGTATGATAGCGAATTGTATTTTATCGATAAAGTAAATCAGCAATCTCATTATTAGAGAAATATTATATTATGACCAATATTCATTAAGACATTTGCATATGTACAATATATTTTTAATTGATCTATTGTTTCGTTTATATTTTTATAAAATTATAGTACTTCTATTTTATGTTATGCTTTTAACAATTAATAGTATTTGTATAATTTTAATTTCTAAATGCTTGTGAAAATAAGCAAAACATATGTCGTCTTCAAATATTAGGAAAACATAATATTAGGTAATAATAATTTTTATACACTGAAATCAAATAATACAATACAGTATCAAATATAAAATCAATACAAGTAGTATTTAATCTGTACATAGTGGCATTATAAATAGTGTTTTAGCGATGATTTTGAAATTTGCCTTTGTATCTTAATGTAATTTATTAAAGGAAAATATGTATAAAATTATAAATTATATATATATATATTATATATAATTATATTAACATATTTTGTTAAACTTTATAAAATTTTTGATCTAATTTATTCTTTTTTCCTTTTTTTTTTTTTTAATGTATATGATTTGTAAAACAGATGTATATCTCTTGCATTTATTCTTGTAAAGATGTCCCTACATTTGAAATATAGGAAATGGATATATAGGGTGTCTCAGGAGAAATTCATACAACTTTACTAATATGTTTAGTAGGTTATTCTGAATCAAGAAGATCGTATACAGTTTTCATACAGATTTTCATCCATTATTGATTTAGTTAAAAAGAAAAATTCTGCTCATATTTAATGCATTTCTTGGCTTGCTTCACTTTTATATTCTACAGCTGATGTTCAGCATGTCATCCTTGTAATGTATATAGCTACTGTATCTGCGATTTTTAATTTTTAATACTGTTATTTGCATTGGATATATATTGTATCGGTTGTCTGAAATTGTGATTTCATGTAATCACAAAGAGAGAAATTCAGTGGTTTTAAATTAGGTGATTGAGGTGGCCATAAGATTGGTCCATATCATCCTATCCATCTTTCAAGGAAATGTATATTTAAAAATGCATATTTACACAAATATAAAATCTAGAGACAGAGTGAACTCACTAGTCACCAATAGTTACGATCTTATACTGATACTTGATATACAGAGTAAACAAAATTGACATCAAAACAGAACTAAGAATTTTTAAAACGTGTGATCTTTTTAAATTACAAATTAACATGCTGATAAAGTTAAATTTTCTTCTGGTACACCTTGTATACTATCTATTTTAAATAAATGAAAAGAATTTTCTTACATACGTTTGTTGTTAATATATTTTTATACATATAAAATTTGTAAATAGTTATTACTATATTTTAATGACTTAAAATTGTAGTTTTGTCTATATATGTTTCAATAGTTTTTAATATTTAAACATTTAATAAGGTTGCTAAGATTATAATTATAAAATATTCTTATGTGGATATAAATAAGACTGCTCTCTTAATAAAATTTTATTTATGCCCTACTCAATTTGTTAAGTGTTATAACTGATCAATATCATTTATTGTTATAAAAAATACATGTAATTGTGATAATCTTATATAATTTACTCCTTTGAGAGTACAAAATTTATAATCAACATTCTGTAACAAATATTTTGGCCTTTCTCAAATTACATTATTTAAAAAGATATATACTACACATTTTAATAAATGCAAAGAATTTTCTTTTCAAAGAACATACTCATAAAACATAATAATTACATAATAATCATTAAACATTTAATAAAATTATACAAAAAATAAGACTTTCTCATATTACTTGAAATTATTTATAGTTAATAAACATTTTTAGAAAAAGAAATGATCGTCCTTTTTTCTTTTTTTTTACAAAATTAACCAAATAATTAAGAAAGAGAGAGAGAGAGAGAGTATGGGAAGAAGTGTTATATATTAGAAAAATTAATAAACATTAATCTTTTTATATCATATAAATTGATCTCGTACCTTTAATGTATATTTAGTAAAGTAAACCATGTTAAGGTATTCCCTAAAAATAGCTGGTAAAATTTTGATCATAAGATAATTTATATATGTTATTCATAAAACATAGAACATTCTTTAAAATTCTGATAGTATAAACTGAATTATGATTGACATTTTTTTTATTACTCCTTTGGATATAAGGTTATTATTAAAGCAAAATTAAATTAAAATAAAGATATAATAGATTTTACAAATTTTAAGTCATTTAGTATTAAGTTACAATAAAAGTTGCACAAACATTTGACTAAAATATATTTTTTAAACCAGAATTTTTTTATATATAGGAAATATAACAAAGTATTATGAATCCACTTATTATATTTTATTAAGATTATATATATACATAATATACATTTACTGTAATCATATACAGAAATATTTGTTTTGCGTCTGTTTTACTGTAATATACATATGTTTATTAATTTCTCTGTCGAATTTCTCTTATTAATAATTGTGTGTACTATGGTCATGTAATTTACATTTCTTGTTATATTTCATGATATATTGTCAAGAGTATTGGATAATATGATAAATAAGTATCCTGTACGTTACAATAGTATGAATAATATGCTATTTTATAAATTAATATTTCCTGCTAATGAATCTAAGTAAATTTGTGACTTTATAATTAAATAAATTAATAAAATACTTTAATATAGTTATATTGATTGAAATCTTTTTGCTTTTAATCAGAGATATTTTTATAATTTGATTCATTAACATTTCTTATTAGAATACATACATCCATAAGTTCTTAATTAATATAATATTCGATAATAAATCACCATGTATGTTAATATTTGCTTATATCATACAAAAATGATTACTTCTTGCTAGTAATTTGTAAATTGTCTAATTTTTTACTAGGAATATTAAAATTATTTAATTTTAATATTTATGTACTAAATTGTAATAAACATTACAAACGTGTTACATATTTATACAACACTAAGTTCTTTGTAATTTCTAGCTTCTGTTATACATATCTCATTACATATCCTTTCTGAAATTTGAACATGGAAAAGGTTTCTAAAATACTAAGAACCTGTTGAGAACTAACATCGTGAAGAAACGTTCAAGTATAGTAACTAGGGATTTTCGTATTATGTCAACACTTGTTGAAGTCATTACAAATCAAATTATAATAGACGTGGTTCCGTGTTCGACTTTTTAAAAACTTAATTTTTTGCGTTTCTCTGATTGTAAAAAGTACAGTTATATTTCCTAGTAGAAGATGTCTGGTGATGTTCAAGCAAGAAAACGGAGAGAGAAAAAACGTAAAAAGGGTAAAAAAAAAAAAATAGGATACTGAAAGTGTGAGAGAATTATTATAATTTCAACTTTCAACTTCTAACTTTTGTATTTATTAATATCAAGTGGCAATGCTTCCATTTTCATTTCTAAAATTATCACAGGAAATTTATACATTAAAAAATACCGATATATTAAATTAATTTTTGTTATTTTTTTTTTATTTTCTAAAATATATAAAACATATTAAATACATTATTTTCTTTTAAATACGAAAGTGGAATTGTAGGAAAATATTATTAAATGATAATATTTATTGAACATTATTTGTTGATGCTTCATTTTACAAGTTTTAATACTAAAATATTATATAATGCATACATACATTCGTATTAAGTGTATATACTTATATACGCGTATCACATTTCATAATATACTTTATGTATTGGACAATTACAATACAATTGTTAAATAATTATAAATTATAGTTTGCACATTCTTTATAAAATATTTTGTGAATCCCATTATTTAGAATTGTAAAAACTTTAGAATAGTGAAAAAATAACTTAAGGAATTATTCAGATATCATAAGTTAAATTTTGCTTTTATATACTACTATGTGATTCATTTGCTACTATATACCTTGATGAAACTTTACGAAAAAGATTTGTGAAACTCAGTGATCTCTTATTTAAATTATAGTATATACATGTGTATGCGAGTGTGTGTATGGATGCGCAAGCACGTGTGTGTATATGCAAGCTCCGCGCCCAAGCGTGTGTATAATTTTTGTATATATGTCGCTTATTTTTGCTTCAAAATATGAAATCAGTGAAAATTTCCTATTTATATTTATGCTTTTTGTTACAAATTATCACAAATTAATACAATTTTATTTTGAACTTATATTTTAAATTGTTTATTACGTTGTGGGCGTGTTATGATAATGCTATACTGGACGTAAAGCCTCAGATATTTTGAGGCATATTTGGCAATGTTGCTGAAATTAGAAAATACAGGGTCTTAGAAGTTTGATCAGCCTAGCTTTTGGCTTTCAAAAATAGATCAACCTATATTATCCAGTCCAAAAACATTTTTCGTCAATTTATTTATATATTTTACGTATTTGTACAACACGTTGCTATTTATAATAAATATTAATTTAACACTTTTAATTTGATTATTAGTTCAATGAAGAAATATACAAGTAACAGATTATTGTGATGAACAAATAAAGTAGTAAATATAGATTCGTGATGTATATTGTGTTAATGGAAATACATACTTTCAATATTAGAGAATATTTGTAAAAGTGCTCTTTTACAATAATGATTTACAAAAATGACAGTATTTTTCTTGGTATTATTTTAAAGTTTGTCTATTAAGTTATTATATTGTTATTTATTTTATACTTATCTCAAAGTTTATTACAGAAAACGATGTCTGATAAACTTTTCGTAAAAAATAATGTCGCAAATAATAATAATAATTATTAGCTTAATTATTAATATTGATATTAAATTATCATTATTTTTGTAAAAAGATATGCACTGAACAGAATATAATAAATGAATAACAAATGAACTTTTTGATAACTATTTAAAAAGATTTTAAATAAACAAAATAAGAGTAAACTAAAGCATTATCCTTTCTGACATTTAAAAATAATTTTTATAATATAATGTTAACAAATTTCTCGATCATATTTCAATTTCTAATTCACATAAAAACGTTACAATCTATTATATATACACGCTGTATACAATCTGTATACGCGCGGCACATACATACTTATGTTTGTGCATGTATGTACAATATGCAATATTTTTTAAAATAACTTTTATACCGTATTATAATAATCATTTTATCAGTAATTAGTAATTGTCATTTAACTATTCAATATATTATACTTCAATATATTTAGATGAAGAAGATAACATTATACCATCACCTACAGTGGGAAATGCTAGTGAAAATTTAACAGACAACGTAACTATACATATTTATAAAGAAAGTACTACAGGTGGACACTGGTGTGCTCGAATCATATTCTTTACTGTCTTAACAATGCTTGTTGGCTTAATCGGTGTAGTTATTATTGAGCACAGAGGTACTACAGACAGTAAGTAAACTTTCTCTATATTTTTAATGTAATTATAGTTATTATATTTAATGTATTATGTCAACACTATATATTTCATGTTATAAGTTAGTACACCATTAGAATCTTCTCGTTGGGCCTTTATCTTTGATGGGTGGGTAGATGATTCTTTGTCTCTATCTAATGAAGAATCACATGATAACGAAAATGAAAAAACTAAACAAATAGAAGATGAAAGGAGATATAATGAAGACGATGAAAAGTTAGAAACTACAGAAATTGAAATTGAATCTGAAATTGCAACTGAAACTGAAACTGATACAGAAACTGAAACTGGAGAAGTTCAGGATGATGAAATGTTGAATGAATCTACAGAAGAAGAAGAAAAAGAAGAAGAAGAAGAAATAACGAAAGAAGAAGAAGAAGAAGAAGAAGAAGAAGGAGAAGGAGAAGAGGAAGACCAGGAAACTGCAATTGAAAATGAATCAAACGAAGAAGAAAGTGAAATTTTTCCAAATAAAGAAGGTATTACATGATACAAAACATTAAAATATAGTAGTGAATATAAATGTATATTCAGAATATTGTTATAAATTTTAAATCTTTAATATAAGATATCAATACAGAATTAAGCCGTGAGAGTAAATATGAAAACAGGAAGCACACAGAAGTTACAATAGAAGATGATGATATTAGTTCAACGTTTGATGATACTAATGTGTTAGAAGAAATATACGGTATTAGTACAGAGAAAGATTCAGATGAAAGAACTGTTTTAAATGAAGTAGATAACCAATTTGATAAAATGTTAGAAATGCCAAGAAATGAAGACGTATTTGAGACATTTTTAGACGACATTCCTGGTGTTAAGGAAATTAATGATGACAATATAGAACCTTTAGAAGAGGTAAACTTAATATGATTAGACATCATTATCAAAGTAATAAAACTTATAAAAAATATTACTTGTACATACTTTATTTTATGTTATGTATTCTCCTATATAAAAAATTTAATGAGTTTTCAATAATTGAATATAAAGATGTTGGTGTTCATTGTAATTTGAAAAATTATTTTGTTATATCTTTTTAATTTTTATCTCTTTATATATAAAACAGGAAACTATAATTTTTTATGAAATTTTTCTCTTTCTAATAATAAATGTAAAGAAAGTAGCACTTATTGAAAGATGTACAATTTATCAGTTACAAAAGATATTATTTAGATACTAATTTATTAATAATTTTATTCACTACAGAAAATTAAAAAATTATATGTTACCGTACACTTTTATATGAATAATTCTACAATATAATTTCTTAAATAGTAGCACATTATCACACTATCATCTTTATATTAGGTAGAAAACACAGAACCAGAAGAATATGTTAATGATGTAGATGTAAAGCCAGAAATAGAAGAAATAGAAGAAGAATCTACTAGCGGTAAGTGAAATATTGCGTGGCAAAATTGAATTACAATCTTTTCATAATGTAAAATGATCCTCCATGCTCTCATATTTTGACATAAAATATAATGTAGATATAACAAATTTTCATAGTTTTGGAATTTTCTTTATTTCTCATTACACTTTTGAAATCTCAATAAAAAATAACATCTGATGGTTGCAGTGGCAATGAAGTTTGGAGTCGGTGTGGCACTTATTGTCGCTGCACATTTTGTCCTTGTGAAACGATGGAATAATGGTAAATGTTGTAACATTTTTGTTTTACAAATAGTATAATTTATTGCATTTAGACAAAATTCTGATCTAATCTCAATTTTCTGAATTGTAAAATTATACAATATTTACTAAATCATCTTTCATATTTAACAATATAATATTATTTTGTATGTTAAATTTAAATACACTTTTACTTAACTTTCACACTTATTCAATGTTTTAAAATATAATTGAGAAAGTTATAAAATTCATTTAAAAAATACTTTTATTTCATGAATCAATTATAGAAATATCATGCCATTGTAAGAGGACATATAAATTTCTTAAAATAACAAAGAAATTATTATTATAAATACTTTTAAATGAAAGTTAAAATATCATTTTTATGCACTTTTAATGATAATGATTAATCTTTAGTTTTTTTAACGTTTAGAAGTTATTATTTCTGTTTAAAATCAATCTAAACCAATTTTTTCTGAGAAAAAATATATGGAATAAAAAATTAAATTGAAAGATGAAACAATTTTTAAAATAGGAAAGCATGAAAAAGAAATGCAAGAGAAAAGTGGAAAAATAGAAACAAAGAAATATAAGCGCGGAGAAGAAGAGGATAAAAAAACACGCCAAGTTGTTGGGCAAAAAGATACTGAGTGCGAGAAAGGAGAAAAGGAACAAGAGGAGGGGGATGAGAGAGATGTAGAGGAAGGGGCAGGAGAAGAAGGAGGGGAAGAGGAAGGAGAATTAATGAACAAACGGAATCAAGATGACATAGAAGAAAAAAAGGAAGGAGCATTAGGAACACGAGAAGGAAAAGAAGGGAATCAAAATATAAGATGGAATCAAATAAAAAACGAAAAAGATAAGAGCAACAAAAATCAAATGAAGCAAAACGATGAAATAGGAATTGTGCAAAAGACAATGTTAAAAGAAAAAGAACGAACAGAAGAAGAAGAAGAGGATGAAGGAGAAGAAGGAGAAGAAGAAGAAGAAGTAGAAGAAGAAGAGGAGGAGGAGGACGACGAAGAGGGAGAGGAGGAAGAGGGAGAAGAGGAAGAGGGAGAAGAGGAAGAGGAAGAAGAAAAGGATGAAGGAGAAGAAGAAGAAGAGGAGGAAATCGAAAATTTTGACGATACTGAGTTAATTGCGAAACTTGAAGCTAAATACGGAAAATTACAAACTTTACAAAATGACAATGAAGAAGATAGCGAACATGAAAAAGAAATAACAACCAACAGTTTAGTAACGTGGAAGCAAAAACAATAAATAATCTATTGAATTGTACGTATATCCAATGTGAGAAACAGTTTTAGAATTTATTGAAATTGCAGAATTTATTTTTATATAAGCAAGTTACCATATTTAATAAATGAAATGTTACTGTATAAAAACAATAATATATAATGAATAATAAATTAGACGAGCATGGAGGATCCTACATAAATAATTTTGTACAATCCTAAGTGAAGAAATTTCCTATATACTTTAATGTCAGTTAATTACGTAAATTTTTGTCTTATACATACATGAATGAATATTAATGCAATTAATATGCATATGCAATATGCAATGAATATTAATGTATTATGAATACTTGCATATTCTACTAGTAATATTTATCAAAATATTCATAATATCAAATATCAAATATAATATCAAAATATCAATATTGATGAAATTTTTTAGGTTTGTAAAGCAGAAACAAGTAATGGCTAAAACACAACCGTTTAATTATGGTAACTTAAGTTTAAGAGATAAAATTACATTTAAAAATTTTATCTTTGTAATATTATATTGAAAGTTAATATCTAAATGAATAAGAGTTCTAAATAAATTTCGTATAGTTATTTAAAAGAAATTAATGTAATATACATATCAATAAACAAAAGTAAAAAAAGTAAGAAAATAAAAATTTTCTTCCAGTATTTCACTCTCAAGAGATGTAAAAATAAAATATTAATGTTTTAAATTTAATTTGATTAAAACAAATGAACAATATCCTTAAACCTTGTTCAGAATGAAGGTAGTTCAATTATTACTTTATAATTCAAGCTTCAAATGGATATTTAAAGAAAAACATCTACGATGGAAATAGTCTATTCATGAAAATATTATGTACATACATACATACGTGAAAAGCGACTGAATATGGAATATAGAAAAGATCAACTTAGTTTAAGGAATATAAATCAGAAAAAAGAAAACTGATAATAACATGTTAGTTAATAACCTCCTTTGCTGTTGTCTCTTTTAAGCCAAGGGATACTTGAAAGAATCTTAAATTCAATAATATATCATATATTAGTAAAGTGCTTGAAATTACCTGAAGTTAAGAAACTTAATTATCATGAAAACAAGCGTAGAAATTTGGAAGAATATTTCAAACCAAGCAAAATAGCAAGTTTTTCGTACCCCAGCCGCTTGAATTCAGTTAATTGACTAATGCGAATGAACTTTTAGCATAAAGGTATAAAGAATAAAGATAGTGTACGCGAGTGATATGTCATGTGTTCTATATTACCGTTTAAGCGAATGCGATATGGGAATAGAGAGAGAACGCTGCATAGAGGTCTCCTCTATCTTTGTCTTATCAGACACACACACTGACGCTGCTCATTGATCAGTATTACTATTTTACACATATTTACTACAAGCGTGCAAGCGTTATTATACATGGAAATAAGAGGTCTCATATGCAGCGTTTTTTCTGTTTTTTTTTATTTCTATGACTTAATTATCCGTGAAATTGCTATTCTTAGACTCGTTATACGTGAACTAATGCACATGACGACGCGATCTGTCAGATTGCAAGATTATCTTGTGCTGTGTTTTTCTTTTGCATATTTATTGCCAAAGAGCTTTTACGTAGTAAGGTTACAATACAAATAGTGTGAAGTTAACGTACAAGTTATCATATATCGTACACTTAAGAACTAATGGCTCGATAAGGAGTTCTCGTAGTCTTATAACAAGAAAATGAAAATATGCAATCCGATGTTGTGCTGTGTTTCGCATACGGGCAATGCAATGCCGCCGTGACAAAATTGATGGTACGTATGTTTACTAAATTATTTGTTTATCGAAACGCTATGTATACTACATATTAGTACGTTCATTAACATCATTAGGACAGAGAAAAAGCAAAAGACTTAATATTAATAAATAATGTAACAACAGCATGGGTAAACATAATAGAAAACGAAAATATAAAATAATATTAATAATAAAACGTAATATAAAATATTAATAAATAATAATAAAAAGTAAAATTAATATTATTAATAAAATAATAATAATGGCAATAATAATTTTCTAAAAACAAAGTAATAAACAATCGGTACTACTATAAATGATAGAAAGAAAACAAAATGAAGAAAGAAACAGATAAATCTGATGAAAATCTTCTATTATTACGTGTAATATTACATTTCATATATGTTATGATTATCTGTATGATCTTAGTTGGAATCTATCGATGTGGTACCCTCCGATGAGAAGTTTCTTATCTTAATAACGGATTGTAATAAAGTTGAAGCTATGAGAATATGATGGGAATAGTTAGGATTGTATATAATTCTCTGCAGACCTTAATGCATATCAGGTTTTCTTTACCATTATCGTGGTATTGTAGCGGCACATGAGTCAACATTTGAATTTTGAATCAGGTTGTGGTTTTACCTTGGATTGTCAAGACCGTTAAATTATGAGCAGTGTAAAAACAACTCCGGGCAAAACAATGTCAACCTAACCCTAACCTAACCCCAACTAGTATAAATACACGGACGCGATCGCGAGCGACATTGACGATTATAAGTGATCAAGGCAATTAGTTGCGGATTATCGATATTGACGAGTATCTCCGTTAACTAGATTTGTATTGTAACAAAGACTTTGTACGATCATATTTATTTATTTCAGATATACGTGACGAACGGTTACAAGTAATATCTGCTTTCGTTAGTAACCAATAAATAACCTATCCTCCACGGTATACATCGCGTAATATATCCCATAATTGGAATACTTGCGGATTTTTTCAATAAATAATGTCAAATAATATTTAGCCCTGTCGATGTATATTAGCAAGTAGTTCGACACTAAAAGGGTTAAGGGTTAATTCTTTAATTTTAAACTAACGCTCAAGAAGACCATCCGCTCAGAAACGGTAATAGGATAGGCTAGGCATCCTGCGTGCCACAGCCACCGAAACAATAACCAAATAGTAACGGAATAGACGCCTCTGAGATACACCAGACGACAACTCCTCCAGAGAGACTAAAATCTCAGTATAAAAACGCTCCAAAATAACCTTATTAAAACATCTTGTCTTAATTAAAACATTTTGAATCAGTCTCTTGTAACACTAAATCATTTTCTTGTAACACCTTGAATCATCACTCTGTGACGTTAATAAATGATAATAAATTTTGTCATATACAAAGTTCAATTTTTTCACCTTATTCGTAAAACGTTCGAACTGCGACGCGAGCAGATCATCGGCGATCTATTTTTTGTGTCTCTTACGTGACACCGGTTTCAACGTATCAGCTTAGGCAGAAATTTAGAGTTAAGAGAAACAGCAGCTAATGTAATAGGCAGCTATATAGAAAAAAAGAACAACGGGTCGCTTGCTCGGGAATTCTGCAACGCACGCTATTCATTATATATTTTTTGTCATGCACAATAATAGATATATCATATACAAATATGTTATTGAATTTAGTAAAAGTATGGCAAGTTTGCTGTACAGGTCTCACTGTGTTTAGTGTATCCTTGTTGCTATGCAGTTTCCAATAATAATTCACATTAATAAAATATAAATGATTTAAACGAACATTTAACTTGCATATCGCATTATTAAATGCACATATTGTAATATCGTAAGGAAAAAACCTGAGTAGAGATTGATCAAAACAATATCGCCTGTCCTTCGCTTGTTAGTTTACATAGAAAAAAAAAGCCTATGTGACTAAGGTCATCTAGTTCTTGCGGAGCGTTAACAGGATGGGATTATAGAGAAGAAAAAATAACGCTAATGGAGAGGGACGATTTGAATTAAAAGAGTTGATCGAGAAGCGAGAGTGAGTCAGAGATCAAAGTTAATCGAGGAGTCGAAGAGTAGAGTTGTAGCGTTGTCCTGTTGCGAGAGTTGTTAGAGTTGTTGAGAGATTGAGTTGTTAGCGTTGTTTAGTTGCGAGAGTGGTCGAATTAAAGTAAGATTGGTACACTTAGTTCAAATTAAACAACCATCGTTTTCTGTTTAATTAATCTAACTAATATCTATTTAATATAATCTAACTAATATCTGTTTAATTAATCTAACTAATATAATCTATTCATTGTAAATAAACTGTAAATTCTAAATTGTATCAGGGAAAAATCTTACATCTAAATTTCCCCGATATTACAATATTATATATTTATTTTCACTGGAATAAAATTTTGTCATACTGTTTTATAAAGAAACGTTACAACGTTCCGAAATAGATTCATCGATTAATTGAAAAATCAGTTTTAAAGAAAAAGGGTTTCAAAATCTCCTTAAAAATATTTTTATTAATTCATGTACTCGTACTAAGCGAGTTGCCATGAAATTTATTGCTAAATTCAATGTACAACAATTGATGTTATATTATTTTACTCATGATTTTCATCCTACCGCAACCAACTTTCACGACCACTTATTAACAAAGACTTGAAAAATTTATTACATTTCTTGAAATGCATATGCATAAATGTAAATGTATGTACTTGTAAAATAATTCTGATAAAATATTTACGAGAGACGTCACTTGTGTGTATCCTCAGAAAAGGTTTTCAGAAATTTGTACGTGCTTCAATTAACCTTGATGAGCTTGTCATTAGTATCACTCTTCCTTCCGACTTTCTTTCCATGTTTGTTAGACATGTAAGCCTGTTTGAAGAATCTGCCGAAGAGAATGAAATAGCTCAAGTATATCAGCAGACCAATTTTCGCGTTTTGGAGCTTAACGTGGCATTCGACTTGGCCGCTTTTTACATAGCTGTAAGCCATAATAGTTATGAAGCAACCCCAAATCATTTGTACTGTCTGTAACGTAGTGATCATCATGGCGATCCATTTTGGTGGATCGAAGCGCGTTGCTTTCAGAGCATAATAAGAATACATCCAGGAGTGAACGAAAAAGTTTACTACAGCGTTCCATCTGGCGTATGCTGTAGTCTCTATAAAACATAGCCATGCGTAAAGAAAGACTGTTATATGGTGGTACCAATGTAGAAACATCAACGGCTGTTTTCGTAGTACAATAAAAGCTGTGTCGCCGAACTCCACGATCTTTGATAGGATGAACAACAGTGACCAAAATGCAGTAACGGGATCTTGCGTAAGGAAGCTAGAAAGAACATAATTATGGTTTTATTATGAATTAACATTTTGAGAATATCGTTTTATTTCGTAAATTGATTTCATGTACCGCTTTGATGAGAGATGGATGTCGCCCGCAATATTCGATAATAAAGAAACGTGATAATTGTGTCATATATATGAACGAATCATCGACCATTAATTTTGTATCCAACGAGCACGATCGTAGTACCACTGCAAACTCATTATCGTTAAGTTCTAATATTTTTATATGTAGAGTAGAACCAGGCTCGAAAAATTAAACGATAAAGGCACTATAATTGTAAAATACGGCCAACTCATTTCAAATATAAAACAACGTAAGATTACTTCAATGAGTGTTTTAATACGTTAATATACCATATGAACTAGCCAAACGGAATCACCTAAATATCTGTCTTATTTACTGTCGTACGAAAGAATTTTCCAGAATAAAGGGCATATTATGGTTGTTGTTATTGTTGTTGCTATCTTTCAATTTTCACCAAGTTGTTCAAAATGATGACCTTAGGAACGTACTTCGAGGTGATCGAGGTCGTTGGATAGTACGCTTTCGTAAATAATTGTAACAATACATACTTAGTTAATGATTAGTTTTCAAGTTGATGAAAAATACGGAAAATATTTTAAAAGCTAAAATAAGATACGAATGTTAAATTACCTAGGTACACAAACACTATGGTAGAACCCATAATAGCTTAATACGTGATACATTTCCGACGACATTCTAAGAAATCCAAAAATGGAAAATACCGCAAGTAATATATTCCATAAGGCAAGCGCACCTCTCAGTTCCAATTTCGGCCTACTTGACATGTAATACTTTCCAGTAAAAATTAGGATGACATAAATGGCAGAATAGTAGAAACAGTTCGGATAATGGTTCGTAATTGTCGTAAGAGCATCCGAGTAAACAAAGTTTTTCTCAAAATTGAAGGTATACGAGTAATTAGGTACGGTTAGCGCCACGTGATTAAATTTGTCTATCATCTTGGAATATTAAGGAAAAGGTGTAACTTTCACTTCTGCTGCCAATCTACTGAAAAGCAAAAACTCCAATTATTGAAATTACTTTCTTAAATGTGGGAGATATAATATTTACAAATAATATAAAATATTAACAGAACAAATTAATAATGTTTAATTAATACTTAACATGAAATATTACCACAGATACAAAAAATTTAGAATGATAGTTCAGAGTAACTTTTGCAGATTAGTCGTTGCTATTGAAATTAAGGAACAAGTAAAAATACCAGGTGACAAATGAATTGATCATATCAAACGAATTAATCTAACGTTTGTAAAAAATACTTTAGATTATTTCAATAATAAATTGTTTTTCAAACAATCTTACATATACGATTTTATACGATATTTACTTTATTTATATTTATATTTAATTTTATACGATTTTAAAATACTATATGAAATTTTATAACGGAACGTTCAAATCTGCTGTGCGTAGGATTGTCATTTATAAAATGACACTGCTCTAAAGTAGAGAGCATAAAAATCCCTGAATTTTTCTGTTTGAAATCCGGATACTTTTAATTATCTTTTAGATTAGATACGATATTCCACGGTAGAAACTTCTGTAAATTATATTATAGATCATAATCATAATCGCGAAATAAATAGAAAATATAAAAGTAGTTCGTACAAAGTAGGAACATTATTTATATGTAATGAATAATGCAGTGGAAAAGAAAAATTTTTTAGGGAACATTACTAACGCGTATGAATTTATTTACTTTTATTTCTTTGGCAAGCCTGCTTAAAGTGAAACTGTAAAAAAGCTAACTACCCTTCTATTTCGATGATTTTTACTCGCTTACTTTCCGCGATATTCGCGAAAAGATGCCTGTACCATTACAGCTTTCTTGCTCATTACAGAATTCTATTAGGTCATCCCATAAGTTCGTTCCGTTTTTCGAGCAGTTATATATGTTAAGATTGTTTACATACCTTTTAGTTTCTTGAAAAAATGTAATCTCCCTCTCGTTGTACAACTTCTTCCCATTTTTCAAGTGCATTGGTCCCTTATCGCTGTATGTTTATAAATCGATACATGAAATGTATACACAAAAGTCGGCACGAGCTTATAGGATGACCTAATATCTATAGTTGTGCATCGACGATTGGACGAGCTTAAAGGTACCACGTGTAACGTGTATTAGCCTAGCTTTCTTCAATCCAGCCACAGCACGGCCGGATTAAAAGAACTAACCTAAATGATATTCAATTTTAATAATTGAACTATAACAAACATTTGTTACAGTCTCGCATATACAGTCGCGACGGAGTTGTACCCAAAAAAACAAAATACAAGGGTTAGGTCTCAGTTAGTAATCAAAGCTGTTAGCAACCAATACGAACTCATACGCTGTTACGGACGCACAATTATAAACAGAATAATTCACTGTAGTGTTATCGACAGCTTTTTTTGCGAATATCTCGAAAACTATGGTCGAACGACAATTGTATATACAGGGAGAAATTGTTCAAAATTATGCCCTCGAAAATATATTCAAAACTCATCAGAATGAAAGAGAATGTGACAGTTCTACAGTTTCATTAAACAAATATTTACGAATAATTAAATTCAATATTAAATATATATATATATTTATATATTTTTATACTAAATTACTGATAAATATACTAATAAATAGAATTGTTTATGAATAAAAAACGTATACCTACTTATAAAGTATTATAAAAAGTATTAAGAATTCATTTGATTACTTGCGTAACAAATGACTTTTAAATTTTCAGTATAATGTATGATATATAATCGTAAATTTAATCCAAGGACGATCGGTAATGGTTTTAGACAAAGGAACAAGCTAGGAGTGAGAAACATAATTCAGACGTCTTTGAACGCCTTAAAAATTAAGATAAACTGCATAAACCCGGACGGTCGGTAAGTTATCATTGGCAATCTTAGCTGTGTGTAACCTATTAACCCATAACGTAATTTCAAATTAATTTCGATTTGTGTAAATTTATGATACAGAAATATCCGTATATTTATATATATTTTAATTTGTTAACCGCGGAGTTTAGTTTCAAAAATCCGTTATGGGATTCGCAGGTAAAATCAAGCAATGACGAGTATACACTTCGACCGCAGAGTAAATGCTCCTATTATAAATTTTACGATAAAAGTAAAGCAAAACGTGGAAGGATTACATTTTTATTCGATAAAAATTCACTGTTGAGAAAAGGTATCGTTATTAAAAATCTAAAAATTGACAAAAAATAATAAAGTAAATTACACAAAACGATTCGGGGAATAGCCGGTGCATTGGGGAAAATAATTAACTCAATTTATAAAAAACAATACATTATACGAAGCATAACCGATATACCACAGAGAATAATCAAATAATCAAACTTTTTTCTTTTCTCTTCTTAATAAAATACATGATAATTTTACTGGGAGTATAAAGGAAACATACCGCAAACAAACATCTGAATTTATTTGTGTAAATACGCACAATAGTCATAAAATTCCACGTCATATATCAAATAAACTTACTAAAACTGTTTCGTTTCATATCTACTCTGTTAAAATAAATCGTGGATCAGATTTTCAACTTCAGATTAGATTTCTCTTGTTAAAAAATAGAACACACGAACGTTAATACTTACAGTTTTGCGTAATATTATTTAGATCTAATAAGACAAGACAAAAAGTGAGTCACTTGCCGTTCTTCTTCTTACATGCTCAGTTAACCAACCATTACTGTCAGTTAAGGAGAAAAGTTTCAAGTATATATCAGCCATCCCACTCTCAACATCAATCTATTTCTTCTAAGATGTACTTATGAACATATTACATAAAACATCTTATCTTCCTAAAACTTCGTTTACGCTGTGATGAGGCACTGCTAGTGTAATTATAATAGTAAAATTTGTATGTAATAATGTATATAAAAGTTAAATATAGTCTCGTTACGTATTGTGGCTTATTAATGTAATAGACAATTAACTATTGCAATACAATACTCTGGTGACCATGACGTGAACCTTAAGAATGAATTTGCGTTGAATCATCAAATGGATTACTTCCATTCTCATTTTTCATTAATGTTTCATTAGCGAGCAGTGCGCTTTGGCCAATATGAACGAAAGGAAAGTCCGTATAACGTACAGACGTAGTCCCCGATGGGTTAATAAAAGAATGGATTACAATATTTAATTATTTTAGCAGGTTTAATTAAATTAATTTCAATGTTGGTTTCATCTCTTCTTAGAATAGCGTTAGAATATTGGAGCCTTGATCTTGAAAATATAATTCAATGACTTTTATACCCGGAGCTTCGTTGTGTATATGTCCGCTATAAATTTCCAAGCAGCAAACTTTGAGAAAAGCTTAAACAGAAATTTAAAAATATACAAAAAAATAAATTACGAATCTTTTAAATGGTAAAGTGACTTATGAACTGCTCGTAATAATGCGGTGATAAGTAATCTGATCCTTTCGCGAACGAGAGATCTCACAAACGCGTATCGATATTAGGGCAAGTTATACGTGGCAAGCATTTCGTATATCCATACGCATTACACGCCTTATTCCATTTTACTCATAAAATTATTTGCAAATATAAATTAAAGTTCGTGCTGCATTTTTGCATTCAACATGCAAGTTATCAAGAACAATTTTGAGTTTCATTTATTTTCCTCTCAACTATCCTTTATCCAAATATGTAAAAAAGTAACAGAATATAATGTTTATTTAATACGTTTGAATATGCGATGAATAATTATCTGCGTTGTACCTTGCTTTAGCTTAGCTTTAGTTTCGCACAAGTAAACAGTCTCGACTTAAATGGCTATCACGTTAAGTAAGCCAACGTTAAGTAAACCTAAAGTAAGCTATACTGGCCTAGTGGCTAAAGGTACCAAACTTTAAAAATGCAAAACTTTTGATGGCTCGCGGTATGATAACTACATTAAACATGACAATTATGTATCCATTAATAATAAATTATGAAACATTTCGTGATAATGTTTCTTCTTATGTGAAATTATCAAACTGCCCTGAGCAGAAAATTTAGCACGAGCGATCGATGGCTTTGGTTTGGGCGGATATAGATTAAGTACCATATTTAAAACTAAAAAATAAAATTAAATAGAAATAAAATATCATTTGAAAGAATACAAAGATTTTGTTGATAATAGGTAGAATAAAATAAATTATTAATTTTAATTGCTACGAATTAATGCTATTAATGCTAATTAATGCTAATTGTGATAAATTAATGCATTATAAATTATTATAAATTAATGGAGCATTTGTGAAAGAGCTGCGGGACAAAAACGTATTATCAGATGAAAGTGTAATCAAGCATTCGTTCCAAGTTCGGCGAAATACTAAGCGAATGATTTCTTGCACATATTTAGATTATACATAATTAGATTTAAATTTAAATAACGAATGCTCGTTTGCAATTTCATTTTATCAAATTTTACTAAAATGGGGCGAACAGCGAGCATTCGCTTAGACTCGGTTGGTCTAAACTGTTGGCCTCACTGTTATTATGAACAATTTTAACTAGAAATTTCATTTGAAAGATCTACCTCATGTATCTTCAGTCGTAACAAATCGGACGAAACAATTAAATCGATCTAATTCTTTGCATGTATGAACGACGTTGGATGACCAATATTTGTGTAGTATAATCATTTCCATTTATTTGAATTTTCGTTTTATTCGTTCGTTCGTTTGTATTCGTGCTAAAAGAGCAAATTTTCTTGAATTTGCATACTGTTTCTTGTAGTTTGTTTTAGGTTTTTTCAGGCTATGGATTTGCAGAGGAACACAGCAGCTAGATTAGTGGATATTTGCGCCTACATAAAATGTAACAACAGTCGACTTCGAGGAAATCATCTTTATTGCTTTCCGAAAGAAAACAATCCGCTTCGTAAAGAATGGATTTCAAGAGTTGGTAAGTACAGAGTGTTAATACTGTACGTTATGTATGTTTGGCATTTGTTAATTTTGTATATCAATATTACTCTTTCTATCTATATTACTTTCTGTTACTACCTATATTTTATATTTCTTATTACTCTTTATCAGGCAATCCAGCTCTACAATATTATGCTAGCTCTACCATAAGAAGAATGGGTATCTGTGCTGAACATTTCTCACCCGAAATGTTTAAACCAAACCGTACACAAAATATCAGTAGAAGGAAAATGTTGAAAATGGATGCTGTACCTCAACCACCAAAAAATATATTACAAAATAAAGAAAAAAAAGAAGAGGATGTACATGAAAGACAGCTGGTGAGAGAAGAAAAGGAAAAAGGGAATGAAGAAGGAGGAAAAGGGGACGAACAACAACACAACTATCAACAACAGCAACAACAAAACACAAGAAAAGAAGAAGTAGCAGAAGAAGAAGAAGAAGAAAAAGAATTACGTGTTAATAAACCAGTGCTGAATTATACAAGAGTGCCATTTACATTTTGTGACAATGAGGATACAATGCAATGGCTAATGATTGAACCAGAAATGACAAACTACAATGTACAAATTGAAAATTCTCAAAATAAAACATTTTGTGAAATGAAATTGGAAAATGAATGTGTTCAGCTCATGAAAGAGAATAGAGATTTAAAAGCACAATTGAAATATCTGAAACGAAAAGTCAAACGAATCAAAACCTCTAGAGATCATTTTTATAACAAGCTGCGCAAAGTAGAGACTGTGGATGAATTTTTAGATAGACATGGGTGCAAAAGCAATGTCGTAAGGACTTTCATTAAGTTGCAACTGAAAGGTGAAAATTTGTCATATACAACCGAAGAACAAGATTTAGCAAAAATGATATTTTACAATTCTGCATCTGTTTATAATAAGCTAAGGATAAGTGGATGTCATTTACCAGCTGAGAGCACAATACGGAGGTGGGTCTGAATCTATAATTTAAAGAAAAAAAAATGGAGAAGAGATGGAAGCAACCATTAGCATATTTCTGAGTTTTACCAGAAATAGGAGAAATGAAAAGTGATGAAGTAATTACATTACTAAAAATATGCTTAACGCAATCAAAAGAAAGTGTAGCACACGTACAAATTTTAACATGTGATCAGTACTCAACTAATCAGAAAATATATAGAGAATTAGGAGTATTGAGGAAGGGTTCATTTTCATTTATGGAAGTACAATGTATTATGCGACTTTTGATTTTCTTTATCTAATTAAACACTTACTTGTGCAATTAAGAAATCATAAAAATATTAGGGGTATGTTGGGAACGAATTATTGTAATTGCTGGATTGGTTGTTTAAGTTTTTTCATTTATTGTATCGTTTTTCGTTATATGAACACCAAATTTTTGCAAATACATCTTTTGAAATATGTCACTGTTGTGCTATTTTACAAAGAACAAGAATTTAAACATTATAACTTAATAATGTATCTATTTACACATATTTAATCGGATGTGTTTAAATAATAGAAATTAAAACTGTATTAGAAAGCATTTTTTGACAATATTTTTATTACAAATTTATACATAAACTAATCAATTTATGTAAAATCCGACAAAATTTTTATGTAACACTTCATGAAAAATATCTGAAGTATGTCCATGCACGGATTAATATAATGAAATTTAATTTTTAAATATTTCAAATACTCTAATTAATTTTATTTTCAACTACATAATTACAATAAAGTGACAAAAGGCAATAAGAAAGTCACCTTTGAGTTTTAAATCTGTACACTTTTTTTATACATATAATGCGATTATATACTAGTAATATAAATAGAGGTATATGTATAAATAGAATCCTTTTTTATTGTAATTAAGTATTCTATCGCTGTGTTTTTCATGCACACATTTATCACGTACCATATATATAAACAGCATATGCATATAAAATAAATTCACTTAAAGAGAGTTATAGGAAGGAAAATATTAAAAGAAAAGAAAATTATTGTAAACTATTGAATACACAATTAGTATTGCATTAACTAATTTTATGTAACAATTTCTGTAACGTAATTTGTTTTGTAATTCTATTAACATTATAATATAGAAAAAATGTAAAGTATATTAATATTTATGCTTATGTCTATATTTGCGTGAAGATGGAGAAGGGGGACTATTAGCTCTATGTTTCGAAGTACGTGGTGGAGGTGGTGGTGATAATGATGGCGATCTAGCCCTTCTTTTTCTGTCATTTCGTTCGCTATTGGGTGATCTACGAGATATTCTGGATGAAAAAGAAGGAGAAGGTGTTCGTCGAATACGTGGCGGAGATGGTGTCATTGGTACTCTCTTTTTATATGGCGATCGTGATCTACGTTTACCACGTGGTGATCTACTGCGTGATCTGAAATTTAATGAATAAATATTTTGTAATGAAATTATAATCTAGGTTTGAAGCCCATTTTATCATTGAAGCTGTTAATTGCTTTCACACTTTTAAATATAGGATATTCCAGTTCGTTTTATCAAAATTGGTGTTATTTTAGATTGTTTTAAATAACGATATATCTTTCAATTTATATTTATATAATTATATATTAATTATAATAAAGTAATTTGATTTGAAATTTCTAATATAACATATTTCGATTATTTGACCTCAAAATAATTTGATTTGTATTTAAATCACAATCCATAAATCCTCTTAAGACTGTAATATATAACATATGTGTAAAGTATTTAGTTGCAGAATGCATTAGAATTCATTAAAGAAAAAGCAAAAATGTATTTCTAAAAGTATGATGCAGTTTGGGCACTCACTTCAATCACTGTCTACTTTCTGAAAATGTCTGTAATTGTTTGGTATATTTTATTTGTGTATATTTTACGAATAGTTGTTATTTATTAGTAAATAATTTGCAAATTTTTCTTATTAATATGTAATATAAAGTATGATACTGTTTAAAAAAACACAAAATATTATCAATTCTTTTTTGTAACAAGAGGATATTATTAAAATCTTTTTTATAGCCATATATTCTTTATGTAATGTCAATAAATTGTTGTTTCAACCATCTTTCTGTTATATATTTTTTCATATTGAATAGGAATCTCTGTGATAAATTATTTTTTAAGAATATTTACCTATATCTATTACTTTTAGCTGATGGACTTGTCGAATTCCGTCTTCGATCTCTATAATGGCTTGGAGATTCTGGAGTCGTGCTTCGCTTTTTTTCTCTTCGTCGTTCATCGTCACGTTCTTCGCTTTTTACATCTTTCATCTCCCTTTCACTCTATAATAAAAGATTTAATCATTGTATAATAAAAACTCTATGATAAAAATATCTTATAAAATCTATTCTATTAGATTATATTAGAACTTAAAATAATGTTATAAGCAGAAAATTTTACCTTTCTTATCAGCTTTTTTCTATAATGTTCTACCTGTCCTTGAATTGTCATACCAGATTTTAGTGTCCTTCTGCCACTTTCCAATTCATCTTGATATTGCATTGTTTTAACTTCAATTTCACGCAATCGACTCCTTCTTTCTTCATTGTAATCTCTACCACTATCAAATTAAAGATTATTGTAATTAATAATTTTATTAAAATATCAGATTATTACTTGAAACATGAAAAGATGATGTGTGTATATATAGTATTTCTTTAATCTAATTACTGTGTAATATTTGCATTATTTGAAAAAATAAGTAAACAGTCGAACATTTATGTATTACCTGGAATCCATACTAGTATCTTGAGAATTTGAATCATCATTTTGTCCCAATTCTTCCCATTTACTAGTTGTCATAGCTTGTGCCTCAACCTAATATAATAAAATAACTTATTCTATAAAATGAGAAACATAAAATAGTACTATAAAAGAAATCGTGATCTATTTTCCTTAAAAATAGCTAATCACAGGACACTTCCCGCCACTTTTTTTTTTATAGTTTTTTACTGTTGTTACAATTAGATCACTACAATTTGAATCTAGTCCGACTCGAAAAGCGATTCATTTAACACAATTTCCTCTTGCAAAATAATTGTATCAACCTGATCAGGATCAACAGTTTCCCAACGAGATGGTACAAAACCCGCAGGAATTGATGGTTTTTTTTCATCTTCTTTACTTTGTACATTTAAAGAGTCATCTTCATCCATAGGAACGCCATCTATATCCTCATCCACTGAAAACATATAATGATATGTACTGTAATATTAAAATATAAATATATAAAATGTATATAAGTATAAATATTATTCAGTAACTATATGAAATAGCGAGTAATAATAAAAATACACAGTGCAAAAAAAGCTATATTTATAGAGAAAGTTAATGTAATAAAAATATTACTTGAGGCTTGCTTTAGTTTTGTGCTATAGATACACCGACAACTGTGTAGGCGTGGATCAATGAATCCAGCTGATGATCCTTTCTCTGTATTTCGCTCACACTTCACGTACCCAAGCTTTGAGGCTTCTCACTTTGTCTCCTCAGAATAAAAATCGCAAAGTGTAAGTAAAATAGAGAGAAAGATTTTGTTACCTGATCCATTGGCCTACAGTAGCTAATATAGCTGTATTTCTAGCGTAAAATTAAATTGTTTATAATTTAAAAAATTAGTGCCATTACATTTTTGTACACGAACTTTCGTCATTGTCTTAATGTCCAGAATCATACTTTATAAATATCATTCACATCTTTTAACATTGTACAATTCAAATATTCTTACTAGGTACACCGTCAATGTCATCATAGTTAGATGTTGTTTGTGGTGTTAAGCCATGTTTCATAGCACCCTTAAGAAGAGCAGCACCGTCTAATGGTACTCCATCCAAATCTTCTGCACCATCTCCATCTACATCTGATAAAGGTGCTCCATCAATATCTTCATCATTTTCTGGCTCTGGTTCATCTATCTATAAAAATAAAATTACCTTTTATTTTTACCTCTCGCGTTCACTTCCCATTATTTCGCTAATACGAAGGATTTACGATATACAGCGTTAAATTTACCAATACAAGGCCGAGGAAGGTGTTTTGTAATTTAACAAGAAAGTCTCGTGGATAAACTGCCCAATCCTCCCATGCTCTAAACATTCTCATTACACGAACTTTAAATCCTTCTGCTTTTAATCTGCTATCAAATTGTTTATAAGCTTGATGAACTTCGTTAAATATATCCAAAAGTCGAGTTTCAAATCTGCATTAAAAATACATTCACTGATGTCAATTCATATCGACAATTACATTAATTACTATATGACAGACACCAATACACTTAATGAATCACTAATTTGTATATTTTAAAATTAAAATTTAAAAATTTTATAACTAAAATAAAACAACTTACGCCTTTCGATAAATGGTAGCATTATTTACTTTTACCCCACAATTATGTAATATGTCAGATATGAGATATAATCTCGCAATTTTCTTATTAACAGGAGTTTGTAATATTGACAATGATTCCGAAATACAATCACAGATTTCTTCTGCTGCTTCAGCATGCTCTATACAAAATACCATTGCCTCTGCAACTTTTATCCTTTCAGGTGAAATATTGCGTAATAAATCTTCCAATCGATCTCGTTGGCTATAAATAAAAATATAATAAAATGTTGGAAAAGGATTTTAATAATCATAAATAAAATTAGTAAACAGCTGCAATATTTGTAACACCTGTTTGACAAACTGCCTCTTCTAGGTTCTTGTCTTTCTTCCATTTCAATCAATTCATCAGGCATTCCTTGTGTCCATGGATTAATAGGAGGAGGTCTCCACACACTTCCACCTTTAAACATCCTGAAGTCTTCAGTGCGCCATTCCTTTTGTCCATCTCCTTGTAATATGGAATATAATTTCCATCGATAATAAATATGTGCTGGAGAATAATTTTCAAATAAAAATCTAAAATTAAAATATCATTAATTTGTATATAATGTAATAAAATACTAATTTTTCATAGTTACTTGACATTATACAAACCTAAACATTGGATTATTTAATTCTCGATTCATGATCATTGCTTCAAACATAGGACCTTCCCGAATTACAAATTCTACCATTCTATGTATTAACATAACTAAATTTCTGTAACATAAAAATTTACTTCTTTAATATTTATAAGCAAAGTACTGTGATATATCTATTTTTAATTAGCAGAAATAACAACATACCTTTCTGTAGGAATAACCACTTTGACGACTGCATTTTGTAAAACCTATAATTCCCATTACAGTGCAATGGTTATAGTTAATTGAACATTCCAGTCAAATTGATCCACCCCAAACATAATTGTCGTCAATTTGGTATAATGGAATTTGTAACAGATAAATTATAATAAATTATAAAGCTATTTATATAAATATTATGTATAATAAATAACATATTTTTATATTTTAAATAAGTATGTTAAATTCATAGATATTAATAGAAATTACAGAAGAATTACAGAATTAAATTTGTCTTTAAAATTTTCTTTACCAGAAATATAATAAAACCAGAAAAATAATCTTTGCTCAATTAACGCGTCCGTACTAAAGTTATTATTATTATTGTACACAGAAATTAAAACAAATACTTATTTTTCACATTTTATTAGAAGATGATTTTTTATGGAAAGATAAGAAAAGAGTGACATAAAATTCTCTGTTCAAGGCTTAATTCTTGAGAAAATAGAATTCGAAAATTTACTGTATATCTACGCAATTATGGCTAAAATATTGTACGATATAGTTTAACGAGTGATTTCCGATGCCTATTGTGCTTTTAAGAAATTATCTGAGGTTGTGATTATAATGAACGCATATTCGGACGAATTCGGCATTCTGACGAACTCAACATATCGAAGCAATTAAATATGTAAATTGATTTCTATGTATGTGTATGCATTGCACATTTCATTTATCAGAATGTCATCAGCTCGTCCGAATTCGCTGTAACAGTAATCTAATGTTATTTTTTAATAATATCACATCAGGTACAAAACTACTGGAAATGTTAAAAATGTTACGGTTGTATACAAAGTTATGCCTATCTGATTACGAATATATGTGCCCCCGTTTAAACAAAGTTAGAGCGTTTTGATTACTTAAGTAACTTTGTTAATTATTTTATTAAGTAATTAATTAGTTAACTATAATCTAACTATAATCTACATACTTAACTATAGTCTACATTCTACAAATCATATCTTAATTATATCTTAGCCATAACTGCATACATATATAGTATAGATATATATATACAGTAAATTTTGAAGTTTGTCTTTCTCAAAGACCAAACCTTGAATGAAAAAATGTCATATTACATTTTCTCTTATTCTTTTTCATAAGGAATTACGTCATTCTGTATATTATAAGCACATAAGAATTATTTCAATCTTTCTTATTATATTACTTGGCACAGTTATTGTTAGGATATTTTAAACATAAACATTAATTTCTAATAAAACATTGATATATAAAATTATAACAAATGTTTTTGCAAAAAATAAAAATTTTTATTAGTGGACAAGAATTACCTTTTCAAAATTTTCTTTTTCCTGAGGGTCTGCTGTTTGAAGATTACGATTGCGAGGTGGTATCTACAATCAAATTTATAAAATTACACAGGTTTATATTGATTTCTTTTATAAATAATTATAAATCATTAATACATTATTGATCAATCGTGTAAATTACAACTCCATAGTTTTGGTCAACGACCTTAATATATCCTAATCTTGTTTATATCATATACCTTATGTCTATCACGGCGGTGCGGTTGAGCACTAAATGGAAGACCAGACGGAGGTGGTGGTTGGGTAATTTCCATTAAAGCTGGTGGAATATAAATAGGATAAGGTGGAATCGGTACACTCTTCCCCCAGCCTAATTTCATTTCATACTGCATTATGTCACGACCTAATTAACATTATATTGTAATGAAACATCTGTATAATCACATCATAATAATATACATATATTCATTCATATCCAATGTATTCAATCATTAAAAAGAAATGGAAAGCAAAAATATTCACACCGACGAACATTCATAAATATTAAACATTAATTTAACTGATGAACGACCACTTTTTGTAAATTTAAAATAATATAGCTATCTTCTCACCATTAAGATTTTTTAATGCTCTTTCTCCATCTTTACGACTCATAAATGCAACAAAACCACAATTTCTTTGTCTGGCCTTTTCCTCGTCGCTACGTGGCCACATAATTTTAATACTAGCCAATGGTCCATATTTGCCAAATATTTCCATCAATTGCTGTTCCGTGATCTACATTAAACATAAGAATAAAACATATATATACGAGAATAGGTTGCTATTAATAATTTTTACATAGAATATTTTATACAGAATTATAATTCTAAATATTAATTTTCATTTTGTTGTAATATATAATAGTATACAGAAATAAATTACATAATAGTGTACAATTTTTTTAAAATTTTGCAAGAAAAATTATAAAGCTTGTTAAATACTATACTAATAAATGTCATGTGATATAGATATATTATGTAAATATATCTATGATGTAAATCTATTGCAAATACAAAATTAATATTTGAACTTGATTCATACCTTTGGATTTAAATTCCCCAAATATAGATTTGTTGTGTTAGGATCGCCATTGTCAAATGATCCATCTATGAAAAACAGCGTTTTTATATTTTTAATATAATTTTAATACTGAGAAACAAACATATTTAAAATTAAGTAGAGGAAATTCTAGAAATGGGTACTGTTTACCCTCATAAATCAGGGCTAGGAGATGTGGATCATCAATAAGGTTATGTAGATTATTTTTTCGTGAATCAGGATATGAAGATGTGCAACCTAATATATTTTAATAAATTTAAATTGTTAATACAGGGATAAGAAATAATTATTTACACTAAAATAAGTTAGCTTAAAAAATAACAATTTTGTTTTTTTAAGACTCTTTTTTTATGAGCGATTATAATTATGTAAGATTGTGATTGAATATATCTTTATCACTAAATTACCTTCAACACATTTTAACGCTGCTAACATTGGATCCTCTGACTGGGTAGAAATAACGTTTTTCACTACACCTTTATATTTATGTCTTTCCTCTCGTTCTTCTTGTATCATCTTTAATTCTTCTTTGAATAATTCAAGGTTGCTTTTCTTTTTTTCACCTTCCTTTTTCTTTTTGCCCAATCTATCTAATTTTCTTTCATTTGATCCTAATAATCTTGCATATTCTTGTGCTTGTTCGGCTGATGATCTGCTATCTACAAGCTCCGATATTTTTGATTGTGGTTTATAAAGTTTTCCCTTTTCACGTGTATCTTCCTCTATTGAACAAATACATATTTTCACATAAAATTTTAAGTTACAACAATCATAATCAACAATATAATATGTAATAAGTAATAAATCAAATAGTTTAGAACATAAATTATTTATATGGCTTTTCTTTAGCAAATATATTTTCAACAAGTATATTTTATTACATTATTTTCAAAACAAAAATTGCTGATATATTTCATAAATCTCAAACTATGATTATCTCAAATTTATATCTCCTATTTCGCAGAATAAGATTAACTTACGTCGTTTGCCTGCATCGTAAGTCCCTGCTTTTACCCAAACTTTGCTTGTTGTTTTATTCGGTGTTTCTTGAAATGTTGCTACAAATTCTTCAAATGCCTATATATACAAATAAATGTTTATATGTTTTTCTTTCTTTACAATTATAATATTTAATTTTGTATTGCTTACTTGAGCTGCAGCTTGCTCTTGTTCTTTTTTACGTTGTTCTTCTAATTCTTTTTTACTCAATGGTCTTTTACCCATTGTGCCAATAGAAAACGCTTTAAGCTTTTGTTCTGCTATTTGCTATATATTTAAAGTAATCATTAATGGGAGCAATTATGATATAAAAATACTAAAATTAAATTGAAATATGAAATAAATTTATTTAATTTTACCTTCATAATAGCTTTATCTGCCATTTGTAAATAATTTAACCTAAAAAAATTTTCAGTTTGTAATATCAAACGATAGTGATTTACAAGGATATATCAGTATATAGTACTTACTTTTAAACAAAGGAAAATTTTGCATAAATTTTATGAAAAATGATAATTAAAATTTGTGAACATATGTACGAAGTTTTACATCGTCCATAAGTATTAAAAATTGTTATTAACATAGAAAATATCTATACCTTATAATTGTTTTTGAAAGACGCGTTTAAAAATTTTTATTATTAAACATTATCATGTAAAGTTTATTTTAATATTTCTAAAAACATCTGTGTTTCAATACATTTTACGTCAAAGAACTGAGTAACCGTAAATTGAACACGTATTGTATTTTCGGTCACAGTTTGATAATTGTATATACAATATACAATATACAATGAATAGTCATATATAAGCTAAATAGAAGATGTGCGTCAATCAAACATTATGTTTTACTTTTAGTACTGTCTGATTAAATACCGTACTATAGGCTGTATATGTAGATAAGTTATGTTAACAGATAAAAAGTGTTCAGTCTTAAAACTATTACTGTTAATAAAATTGAGTAACGATAAATATGGTATTAAATATAACTTGAAATATTTTTGCCATTATTAATTTTATTAAATCTTTTAATAGCTATTTAGGAATTTTTCATTAAGAGATTTTCCCATCTAGCAATACTTTGCAGTCAGAGTAATTCAGAGAGAGCCCTCTATAAATACAAATGAAAGAAAATTAAATATGGCGGATATTTTGTTTTGTGTGTAGTGAATATGTTCTGTTTGTTTAATTAACTTTCCGATATAACTATACATATTGCTTATGGGGCTCTTAAGAGACTTCAAAAAAGGAAGATGAATGCCACAAGTCTTTACGTATCAACGTGTCGGTTAGTTTTACAAGCGGATACCGATGATCCAAATTCATGGACAGATTTATACAGGCTAGTTCCCTACTTGCGACAAAGTTTAAGTTGTACTGTGTGTTCAAATTTGTTAATCGAACCTCATACACCAACTGAAACTAATTGTCAACATCATGTGTGTCGTGGTTGTAGAGGTGGACGTAAAAAATTGAAACCGTCATGTGGTTGGTGCAAGGATTATGACAAATATGTTGAAAATGTTCAATTACGAATACTGTTACAGTGTTATAAGAAATTGTGTGAATACTTGACAAATACAAACATTTATCGAAGTTTAATACTTTCAGTGTCCTCCAATAAAACAGGTAATAATGCATCAGCTATCGGTGCTAGTAGCCTGATGGAACTCATACAAGAGGGTTCTGGCTTTAAAGATGAATTTAAAAGTACGGCGGGTCTATCAAAATCTGCGTACAGTATTTTACCATGTGTTTATACAAGTACTACCTCAACTCAAACTCAAGGAAATACTATACAAAATTCTGAAGCAGTGTCACAAAGTATATCTGGTATAGTATATTATTTTTGTTATAATCATATAAGATTATTTGTATCATAATGTTATTTATACTTTCTAGGATATTCAACTAAAAGACAAATAATTTTTAGAACTGAAATTTATAGTGTTTAAAACTATGCATATAATGATAAAAAAAAATAATTTTTTTTATTAAATGTCCTTTCAAATATTTTAGATCCTTCCATTATATTTTTATTAAAATTTATTTAAATTTATTAAAATTTTAAATGTCCTTATTGCTTTTGCTACATCAAATAATATTTAAGGAAGTTATTTAATTAAAAAAAAAAAAGAAAAGCAAAAATATTATGATAATGAATAAGATTCTTTATTTTTAATATAACAATTTGTCCTTGATATATATTTTTATAATATCAGAAGCAGTTTCGACATTAACTGATTTACCCTGATGCAGGATATCCTAAAAAAATATTGAATAGTTCTATCTATGTGTTTAGAAAGTCATTCTGAATCAAAAAGGTCATGGTTTACTTATTATTGATTTATTCAAAAAAAAGATTCTACACATATGAAATATTAGAATAGAAAAAAAATGAAAAAATGAAAAAAGTAATCAGTCAATCATAATATTTTTCTAAAATATTGTAAATATTATATTATCTCTTAATTCAATTTGTCACATTATTAAAATGTTTTTTAATTATATAAGAAAGCAGAAAGATATATTTGTTTATGTAGAGAAACTTATTTATGTATTTGTAGAGTCACCTGCCATTCGTACTGTATCAAATGGATCTTCGATATACTCTGTGATGTATGCTGGATCTGGTAACAAAATAACAATAAAACGGAAAGCAGCAGCTACAGATGATACAGAAGTAGGACAACAGGATATGGATGGAAATTCACACAGCTCTGTAGGAGGGGTAAAATGTATTCCATCTTCCCACCTTAAATATGGGACCCCTTCTCAGAAAAAATCTTCAAAGGGCAGCAAAGTAATTTCAATAGATATTCGGTTAATATTATGCCTTACAGGAAGTTTACATTGCACTATAACTTTTATTTAAATGCTAAATGACGTGCATCCTCGTTAATATTACTTGTAAGGTACAATCATATTTCTAGATTTGTATAACACTTAATAACGTAGCTTATATTCAATTAACATTCTTTATTATATTTCAAGACTAACACTAGTTTAAATTTGAATATATATTTTGCTAGGTCCCATACTAAGATTGATGCAGATATTAACTTTACATTGCATTTTATGACATATTATGTTTTTTATTCATTAAATACTTATGTCTGCATTAATCTATAATCCTTACTTTAGTCCAATTTTCTGTAATAGTTAAAGGGTAACGAATTTATTTGACTTCAAACAGTCATCAGCTTTTAAAAAACCAAGATCAAATTCTACTCGAAGTAAAAGAAAAGGATGTAGATGTGGTAATGCTACAGCAATACCTGGGAAATTAACATGTTGTGGTCAACGTTGTCCTTGTTACGTTGAAAGTAAACCTTGCGTTGAATGTAGATGCAGGGGTTGTAGAAATCCTCATACAGCAGATGGGTTGAAGGTAGAAAAATTACAATATTATAGCATCAATAAAATTAATTAAATTGTATCTCCAAAGTTATTTTTTTAAAATAGTGTAATTGGTTATATCGTATATTGTTTTACATTTTAGATTCGACCGCATATACCTGAGTTACATAACTTACAATTACAACTATCGACTTCTTTGGATTGTGACACACTAAATTCAGATCCTTTAGGATCAGTGTCACAATGCCTTTCAACTTCTCCAACAACGATTCAAGTATTAAATGTTTATTCAACTCCGAGATTAGATATCGACAATGTTCCACAAAATCTACCTGCAGCCTTGTTAGTAGGAGAAGATGCTATGATTAGTACCGAAAGCGAAGCCGAAGACAGTGATATACAGATCGACGTGTGACAGTTCAAGCGATATTGTCAATCGTCATGTACAATATAATAAGGTACGTGTAATGTAAAGAATTAGCAGCAGAGAAAAGCAGTTAAGACAGACGTTCCTCAAATAGGATAAAGTTCAAACTACATGACAAAAGGATAGTGTGCAATTAATATATATCAAATACATTGATGATGATGATGTTATTTTTAATATTTTGTTTGAACACTTTTTTTATTGTTACAATACCCAATAAATATTTTCAAATATACTTCTATAGTTTTTCTTTTAGTATACGCTATTTTGGTTAGTTGTACCCATTAGTTTTCTATTATGTCAGAGCTGCTGAACCTATTATAGATACATTTTATACTTACACAGAGATTAGCAGGTATGAAAGTAACACTTTCATGGGGAGCAATCCTGCTAAATGTAGAGATCGTGCAAGATTATAATGAAATTTTTTAATTAATACATCGTATAAAAATTTTGAAGATCAAGTTGCATTTGTTCCAGGTTTTTACAAATAAAATTTTTTACCTGCAAAAATTTCAAATAATAGTAGTTATTACAGAAATAACTATTACTATTTTACTATTACTATTACTTTATTTCGGTAAAGTGAGAAAGATCATGTTTATATGATTAATAGTTGAATAAATACTTAAATAAAGATTCATTTACATAAGTAGGATGTAAAAATTGAAATTCTTACAAGATTATTTCCTTAATCGTTAAGTTTTAGGAGTATTTTACATCGTACGTTTAAGATTATTCCGAGGATGATATAATAAATTTTTATTCAACAATATCTTTGTTTTATTTTGACTGCTGATGTCACTTGCAGGTTTTGTCCGCAGCTTTGTCGTCAAGCAGTGGCAGGCGCCCTTTTCCCGCGAGAGTCAAATCGAGCGTCCCTGAATTATATTAATACTTAAAAGGGCCGAACAAGTGTCAATATATTCTCATTTATGAAAATTACGTTAATGGCCAATCAGGTATTATTTATCTACTTTTGGAACACGATGTGAGTTCATACGAATATACAAAATATTCGCGAACCTATACTACTGACAGAGAATTAGAAAAATATTGAATGTCTCATTTGTATTACAAAATATTATAAAGAGTAAATTAAAATTTGTTTCATATTATAGAATCTATAGTTTTAAATGGCGTAAATATGTATAAAAATTCAAATTGACTTTATAATAGATATATGTTTAAAATTTTGTTAAAAAATATCGAAAAATATATGATATATTATATCGTATAAATCATAAGGATATTAATGATTTCTTACCTTTGCGTTTAAACGAGTCAGTATGACAGTAATTTTTAACCAATGATACGCGTATCATTGCTGTACATATATATATGCGTACGTATGTACGTACGTAATGCGTATGCATACATGTATATGTATTGTTGATACATATGAATATGCGACAGGTGGTCGATGATACGCGAATAATATACCACATATATAGATACCTTGTCGATTTTCGAGTTTTTGAATTTTGATTTATGTGCAAGATATATTTTTGTTAGTGGTATTGAACTTTTTGAATTCTGCTTTTAATTTTACGTATTTATCACAGGGCTGTGAATAGTTGCAGTTATATATACACATGGTTGAAATTGCTTCTTTGTGTAATTATAAAAATGATAGTATGTCCCACAATAAAGATAATTTCTTTTTGAACAATTAATATAATTCTATTAATCCAATCTTCCTTACAGTTGAAGATGAAGTGGTAATTTATTCTTTATTTATATATATGTATATATATATACACATATATTCTTAAATACTTGTATTTTTAAATACATAGTTGTAACTTTCACGTTTGATATATTTGTATTAATCGTAACTTCTTCCTTCAAGACATAATGATAAAAGTTAAAGTTCTTGCAATTGTACATTAACTTTAATTTCCATGTTTATTTTATACCTTACTGCATATTACCTATTCGATATATGAAATATACTTTGAGGAATTTCAGACTGGTTTGTTGCCCATAGAGAGTTAAAGCATTTTACTCGTGCTTGTAAATTTTAAATTAAGCAAACCTAATAACTACCGAATGGTTTAGAACGAGCACAAACTTTAACGAATTAAATTCTGAGACAAAATGACAGTATTTTAAAAGCTATTTATAAATTGAGAAAAACTTTAAGCTATTACAAATTTTACGCTTGTAAGAAACACGTACAGCGTATAAAAAAAAGACAGTCAGTAACCAAATCGATGCATACGCTATTACGAACGCACAATTGTAGACAGAATTCACTGTAGTGATAGCAACAGCTTTATGCGAATATCTCAGAAATTAGGGTTGTCCGTGGATTAGCTTAAAAAGCTGTTCAAAATCATGCTTCGACAATATATTAAAAAAACTATTGAAATTATTCTACGGTGGTATATCAGAGACTAGCCTGTTATTCTTTCGTCTATTTATGTCTTCGGATTTTACATAAAAAATACGCGATTTATTTATGATCCAATAAGAAAAATTGTTATTAACTAATACTAATAAAAATTGTTCTTATTGGAGTTTATCATGTAGCAAAGCGACTGATTTATGCCTTGACAATGTTCTTTCTTATGACAAATCCGTAGAGCGATTATAATTATCACTAATAAATAATTTTGACTTTAATCAATAGATTTGTTATCAATTTCTTTTTGTTTCTTTCGCCACGACTACGCTGCTGTACGTACGTAATTTATTTATTTTTACTAGCGCACATACCCTAAGGATAGTTTCACATAGGAGACAATATTAAGGTACGTATTACAATTAAGTTGACGCAATAACGTAACAGCACGATCGTATTATATACGTTGTGGTTACGTAGCTAGGGGCTGTGCTATATATCTAAAAATGGCTGCAATAAAGTTTGGACCTCAGTTGAAAGAGTTACGAATTCTTTTATGTCAAACCTCGAAATCTAGTCAAGGTGTCAGGTAATAGCGAAATTAATTATGTAAAACGTACCATCTTTGTACTTTTTTTATTAATCTTTTTTAATCAATATACAATTTCAATCATAATTGATTATATTGCCCTCTAACCTGTTTATATTTTTAGAGACTTTATCAAACAACAATACGTGCCGCTTAAAAGAAGTAATCCACAATTTCCAGTTTTAATTAGGGAATGTTCTGACACGGAACCCGTTTTATATGCACGATATGGTAAATTCTACAATAATTATTTTATATTAATGTATGTGCGTAATGTTTAATCCTTGCATTACAAGGATATGTAGTTCTTAAAACCCAGTCTACCAGCAATAGGCCATGTTGTGTTTACTTCCTGTACAACATAATTTTGCCTAGCATATTAAAATCGGACTAAGTGATATTTAAATCAAATCAAAATATATAAAATATATGTCATAATACACATTGATATTACATTTGCTATATATCATTATATTCTGATGATGTATTTATTTCGCATTGTTTGCAAGTTATCGATCCTTTTGCTGCGCTTTCCACATGTATATCTTCTACACAAGCCGCAAATGATTTTAATCTTCCTTAGATTGTTATATATTCGTTTTTAATACTGTTTCACTGGAACATAATTAGCATCTTCCTATGCTGTTGCAATCTCCCTTGTTACGAGAAATTTGTTTTACCTTGCACCCTAAAATTTCCTCCATGGCGATAAAGCATGGGCTTAAGAATATCACATTCAACAATAATTAATCTTTTCAGAACTTGAACTAATCTGATATATTTAATTCTATATTTCCAAGTGCTTATTTTCTTTAATAATAATACATTTTCTAAAATATTATATTCTAGAACTTGGGGTAGAACATCGTGTGTCTCTACAAAATCTAAAATCTGAAGAAATATTGAAATGTATCCAAGAACTAGCAACCAGTAAACCAAAATAATATATCTGATATATTAGTATGTATGTATGTATTATAATTTATTTAAATATTCAATAAAATAGTTGTATAAATTATGTATTACTGCAATTGTAGATCAGAAGTATATCAATAGCTTGCAATAAATTATCATTCTTACTAATTTTTTAGATTTTTAAAAGATACATGTTTAACCAGTGCCGAAATAAAGATAAATGCAGATTTAATATCGTACAAATCGTAACTTCTTCTCATTTGTGATACTTGATCGTAACAGTATCTCCAATGAAGTTGTTCTCTTTTTTATGAATGTTAATGATCCATTTTTAAAATAACAGAATAAAACCATTCAATTCTTCTTTAGTTATAAGTATGTACTTTTGAAGTAATAAGTCTTTTATTAATAATTTTCGTTGATAAGAAAAAAAATGCTTTTAATATAGACAAAATCTTTGTTAATGATGTCTCTTATTCTTATTATATAAATTATATAAATTTAATATTTATATAAAAAATAAATTTTTATAATATATATGATAAATTTTTCAAAGATGGTATCACCCGAAAAGATATTAATGCCTTTGTATATTTTCCACTGAGATAGAATCTGGATCACAGATACGTATTCTTATCTTGTCCTATTTTATATTGTATTATATTAATTATAATTAAGTAGTGTCGCAAATAATTTATATAAAATTCATAATTTAATTATTTGAATTAAACGTATACAATATATAAAGAAAATATAATAATTAGGCACAACAGATATTTATGTAAATGCATATTTTTATAGAAAATAGATAAATAAATGGAACCTAGTCTTTTTATCATTAAAGGATCTTAAATAAGTATTTTTTATTTTGGATAAATTGTATATTGTACATGATCTGTGTATCATATATTTTTTGCATATAGTATTCTCTTTATATGCATATTCCAGAGCTTCGTACAATATACATGTATGTACAATATTTTCATATAACAAGTTATTATTTTAGTGGTCGGATAAAGTATTAAAAATGTATAATTGAAAATAGTTTGTAATAAACTAGTTAAGTTAAAAAGTTATTAAATTTGTTTGCGTTATAATGGAAAAACTACTTCTTACGATATCAGCAAACCTTCTGGTACCTTGTCAAGTTTATGCCATCAGGTATATAAGGAATACATATTTTGCAAATAGGTGTCACTGACTTGTGCACTATATTTTAATAACGATCTATGCGCTTTCATGCATATATCTAGATATAATCATATCACAATAAATACAAATTACGATCATATTAAAATCAGGTATGCTACAAGCCTTTTCAATACTTTGAGGTCCTAATTAATAAATTTCAATACATGCTACTTCTCTACTATCAAATAGTTTTACTTATTCTGCTGCCGATAACACAAATAACAATTACTGATAAGCGAAATATAATATAAGTATATTTAACACGTTGACGCCGGCGCGACCCATTGACGGGTCGCACGTGTCTGTCCCGAGGGGCGGTGATATATTTCACAAAATAGGTAGTAACCCAGCGTCGCCCCACGAGGCAGACAGTGAATTCGGGCGCCAACGTCAACGTGTTAAACATGCTTATATTATATTTCGCTTATCAGTAATTGTTATCTGTGTCAAAAACCCCCTATGTAATCTATCCTATCCCTTCTCTCGAATTCTGCATTAAATTAAAACAAGAAAGATCTAGTACAACGTAGGATAGATTTTCATGGAAAATTACAATTACTCATTTGATATACTTATAATTGGACCCGAGCGTAGTTATCTCCCCGTGTAAGGGTGCCGGTAATTGGTATTGTTTCTTAAATATTAATAGCTCGAAATACTATTGTAAATATTAGGAAACCAATATAATATACATTTAAAAAATATCACAAATATATTAGCATTTGTAAAATGACAGATATAATAATATTTCCGAGTACTAATATTTAGATACGATATCAAGCTAAGAACTACTTTAATCTAAGCTATCATAAGAACTACTCTTTCGGTAATCTAGACTTCTCTGACACACCCCTGCGGGAGTACCGTGGGACACCGTGAGACATCGTGGGACATCGCAAGAACATCGTGGTATAGGTGCGTTTTAGTTTTAATTGAGATTTCAAGATAAATATATCTTTTTTTTTATACATGGGGAAATCCTCATGGACACCCCACCGCTCTTCTAGGAAGTGACGGGGTAGTGTAGGACTATATCGACTAAAACCCCATGGTGGTCCGCCTGACTCTCAACGGGGGTGCCCCGGGACCGAGATAAATATATCTAGACTAGGTCCGTTTTGTGAGCGCTTTTTCTACAAAGATGCATTGTTTAATTTAGAAGGAAAAGTTGAAAGCTTTTTTATATAATCCTTTTAAATATTAAATTATTAAATAGAGCAACTGGTTTGCCAAAGCGTTTATAGTTTTAGTTAAAAAATTTTGCTCGAATATAACTTAAAGTTGTACTTTAGATTAGTATCTCTTTAATATCTACCTTTAGTCTAGCTTTGCTTACAAGTAGGTTTTAGTTCTAAAATTTAGATTAAGTTAATTTTAAACACGATCGTTGGTCGGTGAGGGACAATGGGGAACTTATTTTTTGTCGAAAGTTTTAAAGGTTACCCTTAAGCCTGATTTTTAATTGTTGTTAATTTATACCTGCAAAGTTAGTTTTAAGCCTTAGTTTCAGTACATTTGCTAAGATTGATGTCCTTGGCCGATATATGTATATCTATCCACAGATGCAAGATTTTTGTGATCTTTTTCCTCTCTGTATTTTTATCTCTTACCATTATCATCAATAAGTACTGTTTTCATTGGACGCAATTTGATTGTTTTGATTATCGATAATTCGTGTTACGAGTTCCTGAGTGAGATTACGGATCTATAGTCGATGATATACATATATGTATAATTAATAATCGATTTAAAAGTACAAAAACGAAAATAAAAAAAGTTTAAAAAATTCACATTTTCATAATTGAGATATATGAAATTACAATTTTATTTGAAACTAATTAAACGAATCATTTAACTATTATTCCACGGAATTTCGTAATTTTTATAGCGCATAATGCTTTACGAAGTATTATAAAACCATAAAATTCTAAACTTAGGATTATAAGAAACTTATGCGAAAAATCGCGGCGTAGCCCCTGGATAACGAGAGGATACCGTGGATAAATGCTAATAACTGAAAATTAGGCACGAAATTCGCTCGAAAGCGGCGCGAGAATGTTATCAGGGATCCACTCTATATTCTTCGATTCTAAAAGATCGAAAAAAATAACGAAAAACGAAATTTGTTACACGAAAGCGTTATTTGAATGCCTAACATGATTGTGTTTTAAATAGAATTACGTAGATCACAATTATTGTAATTTTTTATTAGTTTATATGACAATATAAGTATAAATATTAATTTACCGATAGAAAATGTTACAGCAACGTTTTAATTATTACGCAGAGAGTAGTATACAGTTTTATGTATGTATATGTACATTAATCAATTACAATTGTTACATTTCAAAATACGCATTGTTTAGTATATTACATATATATATAATTGTAAATTAGTATGACAAAAGGTTAAAATACACAGGTAAAGAAAGGTGTAGAGAATTAACAGTAATGGCAGTAGTACAAAAATGTTTATAATTTAATATTCATTCAAATATATCCGGCGATAGTCACGTGAGAATATAAATGATTCGCAAGAAGTTAATAACAGTATTGAAGATTCTCTTCTTCTTCATTTTACCGTTTTATTTCTACAAATGCTTAACCAATTGTTGTAGCAAATTAGATTGCGTTATTAATGATATCTGTTCCTGTTCAGACTCCTCAAGTAGGAAATTATTACTGTGCTTATCGCATCTGTATCTTTAATCATACTACAAACGAACGACTTAATAAACGACCACGTATACAGGGTGTTTCGTTTATCCTGTCCACTTTAATATCTTTGTTACTCTTGCGGATACGAAACGGAATGGGAGGGAAAAGTTGTTCGGTTTAGAACAGCAAATATCCTGATTTACGTCTTTTCTCTTTAACATCGTTCTTGTTCGAGTTTTCAAGGTCATTAAAGGTTTCTGTAAAATAATGGCACATTTTTATCATCGTATTGTCATAGCTGATAAAAGATGGATTTCAAACGTGTAGACACGTTGATCTTGAAGGGATGTTGAGTAGAAAATTCAAGATAATTTAAAGGGAATTAACAAATTGAATAATTTCTTGTTTCTGTCCTAAATTTGTATTAATTTACAAAAAAAATTTGATATGATGTCCGTTAGTTGAAGGGGAGAAGCACGAATCGTAATATTTGTCGTCCTATAGCGAACAACTTTTTCCTCGTATATTTTTTCGTATCTGCAAAGGTGACGAAGATATTGAAGAGGACAGGATAAATGAAACACCCTGTGCATGTATATACGTACATACTTTCATCTACATAGTTTAAAACCATCGAGTCATCGTATTATTATGTTTTTTAAGGATTTAGCAACAATTTTCTTGAAATTTCATGAAAATCCAGTAGACTGTTAAAGTCATGAAAGTTAACAGTAGCAAAATATAAATATGTACATATAATATAATACAGTATACCATGGTACAGTATAGTATAGAAATTATTATAAGAAGACGATGTATTCTGTATAGGTGATGCGAGGAACAGGAAAATGATGGGCGCAAATCTGTGAAATGCTAAGAAACATTTTTATGGTTAAAAAATTAGTTATTAAAAAATCGTTATTACGAATGCATTAATGAATAATTAAACAGGAAACATGCCCACTAATTATATGTATGTATGCATTCTTCTTGGTACATTTTCGATTAGCAGCACAAATATTTCATAAACTCATTTTCGGTATTACGCGTATGCTAATGACGTATCTCTTTATGTCATTATTTATAAATTATTGCCTACAATTTTCCTCCATATTCCTGAAAATGGAAAGATCGATGCTAAATTCCTGTAACTTTCTAACGACTGCTAGTTTACCAGAGATCTATTTCTTTATTTATTTATTTCGTACAAGAAATATTTTACCAACGACAACTTTGTTTCTTTTAATGTTAATAATACACACGAATTATGATAGATACTGAAGGTTTATCTATTTAGTTTTTTTTCTTTTGTTATTAAAGCTTAGAATAAGACCTATCTGTAGAATCTGTCCTATTAAACGCAAATATCCATTAAAAGTGTGATGACAGCGTGTGTACTTTAAGTAATTCTTTAATTTATGGATTTCTTCTTTGTGAGTATGGATCTCTTCTAGTTTCTTTGTTGTGACAAAATCAACCGGACTAATGAAATTATATCATAAATTGATACAATTTATAGAAATAATGCAATACGTATGTACTTTATAAGTAATTCTTTAATTTATGGATTTCTTCTTTGTGAATCTCTGGATCTCTTCTTGTGGATCTCTTCTTGTTTCTTTGTTGTGACAAAATCAACCGGACTAATGAAATTATATCATAAATTGATGCAATTTATAGAAATAATGCAATACGTATGTACTTTATAAGTAATTCTTTAATTTATGGATTTCTTCTTTGTGAGTATGGATCTCTTCTAGTTTCTTTGTTGTGACAAAATCAACCAGACTAATGAAATTATATTATAAATTGATGCAATTTATAGAAAGAATGCGATACGTATGTACTTTATAAGTAATTCTTTAATTTATGGATTTCTTCTTTGTGAGTATGGATCTCTTCTAGTTTCTTTGTTGTGACAAAATCAACCGGACTAATGAAATTATATTATAAATTGATGCAATTTATAGAAAGAATGCGATACGTATGTACTTTATAGTAATTCTTTAATTTATGGATTTCTTCTTTGTGAGTATGGATCTCTTCTAGTTTCTTTGTTGTGACAAAATCAACCGGACTAATGAAATTATATTATAAATTGATGCAATTTATAGAAATAATGCGATACGTATGTACTTTATAAGTAATTCTTTAATTTATGGATTTCTTCTTTGTGAGTATGGATCTCTTCTTGTTTCTTTGTTGTGACAAAATCAACCAGACTAATGAAATTATATCATAAATTGATGTAATTTATAGAAATAATGCAATATGTATGTACTTTATAAGTAATTCTTTAATTTATGGGTTTCTTCTTTGTGAATATGGTTCTCTCCTTGTTTCTTTGTTGTGACAAAATCAACCAGACTAATGAAATTATATTATAAATTGATGCAATTTATAGAAAGAATGCGATACGTATGTACTTTATAAGTAATTCTCTAATTTATGGATTTCTTCTGTTGTGACAAAATCAACCAGATTAATGAAATTATATTATAAATTTACAAAGGCGATTATGTATTGAAGTATTAGTATCCTTCATACGTAAATTGGACAATGCGTGATAATCATATTCCACGTATATTCGGAACGATATAAATCGCAGTTGTAAAGTTTTCTATTCGCTTTAGTGTTAACACATGAGAATGGACAGAAAATAGTTTATTACAGTACACTCAAGTATTATCATAATCGAGAAAAATAATACTGAAATAGTACGTATTTAATTAAAGATGATAGAACTATGTACTACGTTTTGAGAGAAATGGTACAATTCCAATGAAATGGTTTAATATCTTCAATATATTTTCAGATTATCAAGATGAAGAAAGAATTATCCGGCCGGAAGTTGAAGCAAACAACTTTTTGACACGAAAACAATATTCCACGCAACAAAACAACGAATTTGATAGCAGTAACGTTTTTTTCCAATACTAAATTCGACATGCAGAGTTGGAAGGAAATGTTTACTGGTATATTGTACTAATATTGGACCTTTATGTACATTGGCATGACATTTTCATAAAATTATTTACTGTACCAAGTATTTGTGGGAAAAGAAACATAACTTTGTTAGTATGTTTCTATACAATCAGTGGAGGAATACCTATTATTTTGTGAGAGATAAGTGCGTTATAGTTATAGTTTTAAGTCAAATTTTAAAGAAACATTAAAACGTGAATTTCAATATGACAAGTTATCGTAATTAATGTTATTGTAAATTACATAATATGATGGAAACATACAGTGAGAAAAATATGTTTTCACTTTTTGTTAATGAAATTGTTATATTTACTTCATATTGATTCACCTGTAAGCACATTAACTATAGTTAAAGGCTTATCGACTAACAACTCACGTTTTAAAAATAATGTACTCCTTTAATGATTGTTTAATAATTGTATATTCATAGATTTATGCTTACAAGATCTTCAACTCTCGGTAATAATGACCATATTTGTAGTAAAGGTTCCGTATCCAAAAGCTACTGATAAATGTTTATAGTTTCATAGTCACATATAGTTATTATATTATATATGCATAGAGCGTTAAAAGAATGTATTTTTTTTATAATCTCCACCTAAATTGTACGCTATGAATAGGAGGAAATGTAATTTTTAAACAGTAACATGTAAATAATTTATTGATATTTACCAGAAATATATCTTAAACACAATAAAAGGAATGCATAATATTAGTATTATTTCAATTAATTACGTCGAATAAAAGTTTCACGTGTTAAAGGCTTCCGGTCAAATATAATAATGTTTCGAATACATTTCTACATTTCTTTTCGTAAATTTCTATTTATAACATGACAGTAAAGCTAGATATCGTATAGGAAACATACATTTTTGCGTTTTCTTCTTCTTTTCCATTATTTTACTTCGTACGAAATGCGACTAATTACATAATTCAATTTTATGACAGGGAAGAGGGAGTCTACAAATTTCTATATAGGATGACTTATTAAAGAAAATAATATCAAATTTGTAAGTATATATAATCCTAGAGGGTATCACATTAATTTACAACCGAAACTGTGATTCAATATTTGGCACGATGATTTGTTTGCTTTAATTTTTGTATAATAATGACACGAGTACTTTATGTAATTTTCAAAATTATTAGTGTTAATTAGTCCTTACTTTAGGATAGAGTTCCACATCACACAGTCTTTCGCACCTTATTCGTATTGGTCAAGCAGTTACCTATTCCTTTATTCTTAAATACATATACAATATTTACATGATCTTCATAAACATTCTTCCTTCACTTTTTCCAAGGCAATGATTGTGGGAGATAAAACTATACGAAGAAATTTTCCTCTTCTGGTCTGTCATAAGATTTTGTGTACAGTAATCTTTATATAGAAATAAATCGAAAGTGAAAAATTATTATCTTGGAGACTTAAAGTATGATAATTTACGAAAATATAAATAAAATTTCAAATTGAAAAATGAAGATAAATTAATTTCTGAGTCGTCTTACATGCATAAAAGGTATTTGATTTTGCTAAATTTAAGTTAGAGGGCTAAACGAAAGTTGCTTTAATAATTTAATATAGACAATAAAGAAGAAATTTATAACCAGAAATTATTTATTGCGAAAAGAATTGAATGCAAAATGCAACATAAAGCTTATGTATATAGGATACTTTCTCGGTTAAAAAAAGATGATAAATAATTAATTTCATTATCAACAATATGGATGTACTTTCATTTAAAAATCCTGTACACGATAAAATCGTGAAATCGATGTGTATTTAGATTTGAAATGGAATATTTTCTCTACTCAATTTGAAATAAATCAAATTTTCTTCCTTTTCTTCTACCAAATTTGATATAGGTTCAAATATCATATTGTACATTATTTAGATGTTCCTAAAGCTATCATAAATTTCAGCATAAGTTTCGCTAGTATCATCGTTAATTTTGACATTGTTCCACTTTTAATACACGATAATTAATTTATTAGGTTTCCTATCAAAACATAAAAAGCAGTAACACTTATAGCATTTCAGCAAATACAGACCAATTTACGATACAAAGAGGATGTACCACATGTACAGAGGATTATGAAAAATCAATTTATTCTTTTCAAACATCTAGTACCGATTGCGAATCGTTGATTCATAAAAAATGAGTATACATAAATATTTGGCTGACATAAAAAGTACATGTAATCCTATCATGTAATATGTTTATGTTGTTTGTATTTTAAAGCACAGAAAATTAATGTTTCTCTGTTGGCCATTGCAGCGACCGCTTTTTTTATAACATTGTGGAAAAATGCACAATACATATTAACGGTCGACGTGTTGGAGTTACACCATACTTGACTACTACAAATAAAAATACCAGAAATTGCACCCTTAGATGATCACTCGAAGCAAATTCTTCAAACCAAAATAACTGGCGGATGTATAAATGAATAATCCAAAACTGTCAGTGAAATTGAAAATTTGTTGAAAAAGAATACAGCAAGTTATGCGATCAAAGTATCAAACCTTAGCTTTCTATTAGTTCAAGCCATCCATCAGGCAAGTGCTGAATTTCATCAGCGAAAAATGCTGTGTCCTCGGACCAGATCCGATCGTTGTGTCGTTTTTCTGTTTCATCCGCTAATTGAATGTGCATGAGGCGTGTTGCATATATCAGAACCGATGGTAATCCGAAGAAATAATGTCTAGTGAATAAGCTAGCTGCTTATCCCGAAAAGATGCAGCCGAGCCAAAATTCCCATTGGAAATCTCAAGGAACACGTTAAGACGGTAGCAAAAGGAAGCACCTATGAGATCGTCGCCGAAGAAGGCTTAGGATTCAACTGTTTTTAATTGCCAAAGGATTTAATTGTTTTTCTTCATTTCCATGACCAAAAGGCCAAATCATAGTATGCGGAGGAAAACTAAAAACGAGAAATTATAATGGCAACCAATAGGTGTAGGTCAGGTCATTACAACCTGGGCATCTCATCAGCTCGGACAGGTATAATAAACGACCCTAAGTGCCAGTGTGGTCATGAAAGTCAGGATTGATAGATCACGTATCGTGGCAATGCCATTTTTGTTACTATTTAATTAATTAACTATTTGGCGAACCGAGAACAGTCTTCATTAGAAAACTCCTGAAAGTGAATCACTGTCTCCCATTCTCATGTGACGTAGTATTACACAATCGCGCAATAGCGATTTGCAGGGTCATACGCTCATCCTTGAAAAGCTGTAACATATCGATCTGATTATAATATATTAAATATTATCAATTTATTAATATTAAGATACGAATATTCCAAGCTCATATACGTAAACTACGTGTAACGTAAGTAACGCAAATGATCTCGGTGGGGACTAAATTGCTTGAATACGAAAAGCAAACATTTAGAGACTCATCCGAGACTCCTTATGATGTGTTTCGTCGCGGAAGCAGCGCGTGGCCTAGCGTCGTCATGCAGCAACTGCGCAGAACGTCGTCCTTTATCAGTGTCCTGACGATCGGATCTTCTATGATGAATGTAAATTCTATAAATGAATCTATTATGAATCTAAAGACACATTTTCTCGTGATGGAGTTCATCACTTGCCTAAATAGGTGGCTTGAAGTTATAAGAGGCAGCGACAAATACTTTGATCGAACTACCTGCGGTATTTTTTCGATATACAGCTCTGAGCTTTGGACTTTGAGCACTGCAGATTACTCATTTCATTGGATTATTCATTTGTACACCTATTATTAACTCTACTTTGCGTCCCTCGGCTCATCTTCGTCTCGATCCTGTATACTTCCAGCGTTAAAAAGTTTCCTCAGTTCAGAAGAAACATGAAACAATCGTTACTGATATGCAAATTCCTTCTTTGAATATTATGTTATAAATTTTCCTAAAACGTTGAAAGCGTTTGTATCCGTCGACATAGTGACGAGCCGTAAAAATCGGAGAACCGCAGTAGGGTTAATAATACGTCAGAGAAACTTAAACAAATACGCATATACTTATTACATGATCCGTATATTCTTTCTCCAAAGATAACTATCTTGCGAAGAATATCGGATCAGGTTGGCAAATTAAGTTAATATACATAACTATACGAAGTTTTAATTAGTCGTTGCATTCAGCATAGTTTACAAGATACATGTATATGCTGATGCTGATACAAAGCGCACAATTTGTCTTCTTTTGCTTATTCGATTGTACGGAATGATCAAGAGCTTCGTTATAACATTTCGCTTGTTAAAAGAATTATAAATGAGTCCATATGTCAATCAGATTTTATAGAAACTATATTTCTATGTTGTGGTTGTAATTTTAAGTTTCTCAAACTATTTAAAATACTTTATTTAGTACATAGATAGAATCGGATCTTAATAGGTAGCTACTTAATTAACAAAACAGTTTTAGATACGTGACAGATTTTTATAATGAGACGTCGAGAATCAATAAACGAATTAACTATATAAAATATGCGTGTTTCGTAAAATATTATCACTGTATGACTCCTTTGTATAATTGAGAGTTACAAAGGCTCTGCCCACTTTAACTCCGGTCCACTGCGTCCGCAGCGTGGCAGAAATTGCAATCGTCAGTTAACTTAGTATACTTGAGAAATCTGACTATTTAACATCACGTATTATCATCATAGCGTTATAGTAGAAACTATTCTTAATGCATCGGAATTATGAATGCATTATGAGCAAACAACGATAATATTCTTCTTTGAGTTATTGCTATGTTAATTACGATTCGACGAATGTTTAACCAACCTAACTAGCACAATGCGACCAGCTATACAAAAATTTGGAGATACATTTCATGTACTGTATCTGAACACAGGATCCAATAGTATAAAATATTTAAGCCTTTACGCTATACATAGCATATATGTATATCTGAATCAAAAGACGGCCAACACGTTTACGATTGTTAAATTTTAGATGATTCTGCCTTTTCAATTTTAGATGATCCGCGCAAAGTATTGCAAGTTATCTTCTCGAGGATTAATAGAAGGAAATATTTTATTGAACGTTTAATGATTCACCGAATACTTTCAGAGAACGAATGAGTTCTCCAAAGAGTGAAATGGACGTTCTTTTCCATTTCCTGTTCCTTCAATTTAAGAAAAGATTTCAGAGAACGGAATACTACTGTACTATAGGACAGTATCGAAGCAGTTTTGTAGAAATTTACAACAATTTCTCAATATTACCTAAGTTGCTAAGTATAATACGTGCTATTGGACATACATACATATAGAAACTTTTATTGGTTTTAAAATGTATCGTTATATCGCTGTTTCATATCTTATGTTTCGCAATTTATGGGAAAATGAAATTTTTTATAGTCCTAGGAACATTTCTTATACTTCTAAATAACGCATCACTCATCGTCGGTGTATAAATTATAGAAAACACATAAAATGAGAAACAGATGATATGATATACGAACTTCTCTTATTTTCTATGCAATGAAGGACAGTTATAAGAATCGTAACAATAATAATTCACAAGTGTGGAAACAATTGTTGTTATAAATCTGATAAAACAGCATTTTAAACATTTATTAAAATCAAATTCCAATGAACCACTCTTTCATTCTTTTAATTATTTATAGGATGAAATTATTACAAATTAATACATATGAAAATGTCTATGTCATTTCATTAAAGAAAAGACTGAAGTTACAATTCTCCTACTCGTCCTACTATTCCTTTCTATATTTATATACAGTCCTTCACCTTGACTTTTACTACCTCAATGTCTAAAGTATAGTAGATGAAAACGACATAACGAGGTCATAAAATAAAGCATCAGATAGGTTCGCCAGTTGATCTAGATGCAACTGGTGGATGTGTGTGCTACACACACATTTTTTTAAAAATCAGTTTCTATCATCATTCGGTTCAACGTTTCATACGATGAGTCATAAAACTGGAATAGAAGTTATAAATAGAGAGACATGCTTTTTTTTAGAGAGGAAGGAACAGTTTTAGAGTTGATATCGCCTGTCTATTGATCTAGACGCAACTAGTGGGTGTGTATGCTGCACGTATGTTTTTTTAAATCTATTTTTGATATCACTTAGTTCAACGTGTCGTACGATGAGTCATAAAACCGGAATAGAAATTACAAATAAGGAGACTATTTTTCTTTTTAGAGAGGAAGAAGTAATTCTACAGTTGATATCTACCCCCTGACTGATCATAAACGAAGCCCTAGGCTCCTTATGAGCCCAATACATTTCAAATTATCGATTGTGGTTATCAAAACTGTGAAGTTTAACCACTGGCCGATTTTGTGATCTTACTGTATCGCTTTCAGTTATAGTAGGTAGCCTAACAGATGAGTTCACTGGCAGGTTGTGGTCAAATGCATACACACTCTTTCTCTTCTTTTCTCTCTTCTCTTCTTCCATTGTTTCTCTTATCACAGTCACGGTACTATTTTCTCTTTAGGATCATCTAACGACAGAGTTTTCTTCATCCGCTAATATTAAATTAGGTGAATTATTAAATAGAAAATGTGTGGCAACTATGTCTAACAATCCTCTGGAAAACAACTCAGAATATTTTGTACGGACCATCTCGTACGATGTACTTGGTTCTTATCTTTCATTGGAAATCGTTTGCTCTCATGCACCGGAATTATTGTAATCTATGAAGAACTATCATTTTAACGCCATAAGTTCGATCGAAACGTTACAAAATGTATTCCAAAAGTTTCCAAATTTAACTGTAGTAGTTTGGAAGTCCTTTTATTCAAACGGTATCACAATTTGCAATTAATATCGCTTCTAGATTTCCATAATCCTTTTTAATAAAACGCATAAATACTTCAGCCTTGGGCTCGTCAGTCTAGCTTAAAAGTCTTATAGCTATAGCTTTAAGAAAGATTTAAAAACAGTAGAAGCACTAAAAGTTCTGAATAACGCAGTGAAAGAGTATGGATTATGTATTAAAATATCATATTGTTTAAATTTGGATACTTTTCGAGTACACTTTATTCTTATCCAATCGTGTTTGAATTATCCAGGCGAATTATTGAGTCGTTCACAGATCAAAGTGGTTATACCCTCTCTTTAAAATTTTCGATATTTTAATGCCAAACTACTTGATCGTTGTTCATCAAGATTTTCAACTTTCTGTTCCGTCGAGTTAACCGATTTGGCAATAAACGGCTCATTTATTATTATATCACAGATTAGAACAATTCCGCGAGATGAGAGAGAAATAATTCTCGTTCGATCAGTTATTTGTAAGATTAAGAATCATCTTAATGTATATGTACATATGTACATATTCGTATAAAAATTATTTCGGGAAACAAGAAAATCAAGATCAAAGATATCTCTTGATACTCCGCTCTATGAAACAGTATTTTCATTGAAACTGAAAACACCAAGTTTGCGGGCCAGCCGCTGTTTGCTATGTTTAAATGCTATCACTAGTTTGGACTCGATACTTTCATATAATTGTTGTTCCTTCGCTAAATTATACATAAAGACCAATCTTTCGACAACCGATCAAATTTTCAGACGTATTTTCATTGATTTATTTCCCGATCCTTCACCCTTTTTTTAAACGTCTCAACCAAATAATTTGCAGTTTCGAGAATTTACACACAAGTTGGACCAATGTGTGGTGCCGACACGTCCCGTTATTACGATCAATTAAAAGGTTTAATTCATATCCGACATTGATGTACCAAACGGACGGACTAGAATTATTGCATATGTTCATTGAAACTAACTGTTTTAGTTACAAGTGTGAGAAACGATTCAAACACGTACGCAATTAATATAATATTACAAGACATTGTAAGTTATATTTTGTTCTTTTATATCTCGATATGATTGTCATTCTCGCAAGTATCCTTTATATTTGTATTCTCTCTTTCATTATTATTACTATTTTCTGGAAATATACAGGGTGGTTGGTAACTGGTGGTACAAGCGGAAAGGGGGCGATTCTACGCGAAAAAAGAAGTCGAAAATATAGAATAAAAATTTTTCGTTTGAGGCTTTGTTTTCGAGAAAATCGACTTTGAATTTTCACTCGGTACGCGACTCGCAACTTACGATTTCTTCATTGATCTAATATGGTTCCACGCCATAAAGTGCACGCGTACCGAGCGAAAATTCAAAGTCGATTTTCTCTTAAACAAAGCGTCAAACGAAAAATTTTTATTCTATATTTTCGACTTCTTTTTTCGCGTAGAATCACCCCCTTTCCGCTTGTACCACCAGTTACCAGCCACCCTGTATATCTTTTAAAGTATTGTTTACTCTACAAGCCTGGTTTACACCAAACCTAATCCATAATGTATAATATGTTTCCTTCCTTGTTATTTGAACAACAGTCAAACATCGTGTAAAACGAGTACGCTACTCTTTTCTAGCAACATTGATTTCCTGTAAACGATAACATTTCTTCTTTTAATTTTGCAAATAATCGATCTTAATTCAAGGAATAACAAGTGGTTCCTTTTTATGAACAACTATAATTTATTGTTCAGTTTAGTTAATTTAACTTATATCTGGAAATTATTAAAATTCGAGGAAACAAGTTGGATATTTCTTACAAAGATCCTAATTTTTTAATTTTTAAACATTCTTTTACTTCGCCTTAGTACCTATGCATTTTTCTATTTTGTCTTTTAGCGTAGAGAGTTTGATGCTTTTCCTTCTTTCTTCATTCGTTCGCGTAAGAATTAGGATCGCAAAAGATACGAACGCTCCGTTTGGTACGTTTACAGATATATAGAATGTCTCAGTTTTTCTGCAAAACGATGCGAGCATACGCTGCGAAGAATCTATGAGTTCTAAACATAGCGTCACAAATAATTTTTTGAAAAGTTGTAACAAGATTACGAAGTAACAACGCTCCAGTTTCTCATTCGATAAAGTAGAAACAGATTCGCGGAATTTATGTTAGTTCTACTTGAAATTACTGAACTACAAACATTTTTGCATTGCGAGTTTCTTGTTGGTTCTTTTTCAATTCAGTGAATACATTATGAACTTTTTCTGTAGCAGTTTTTGCGCGTATTGATTCTTGTCGCATAAATTTTATCTTTTAAATAAAAGCCCAACAGCGGAATAGCCTATCTTGGAACTCAAGAAATTAATTCATCCAGTGCTTACACTAATGTTCGTTTAACTATTACATTTAAAGGAAGCAATTACCAATTATCATTCTGTATATTTGTTGTAACTAGACTGTGGATTTGTATGCGATTTCATATGTTTATTTACATACCTAAGGCAATGAAACCTACATAAACATCTGTTTTACCCATAAAAGATAACAATTACTTCACTTTGAACATTTATTATATATTACCTGCATTTTATATATTTCTCCACTTTAAAGTTTCCCATAGAAGCATATAAATCCGCAATCTAGTTATCTTTTCAGTAAAGCATTTACTTATTTTCCTTATTTTCACTTGCCAAACACGCTAGCATCGTCTTCCCAAAAAAAACTAGAACACTCTGTATGTACAAATGTATGCATCTATACATTGAATATTTACAAGCATGGCATTGTTGTTTTAGAGCCGCAAACCATTTTTATCTATCCGAGAAGGAAAACGCACTGTTTAAACGTACTTGCGCTGTTATAAAAATACACTGCTTGAACGAGGAATAACAAAGAAAAAGAGAAAATAAAGGAGAAAAGTACAGCCGGGAAACTAGAAAAGTATGTAAAACTAACTTTAGGAACCAAATTATACGAATCAGTGGATTAAGTCGGTAAAACAGAATCAACGCAAAAGGAAAAGATACGGCATTTTAGAAGGCAAAATACAAAAGTGAATCAGTGAATATATACATATACTACTAGTCACTGCATGTGTTCGCTGTTAGTCGAGATACTCTGACACATATTTGCCCTGTTTACCAAAAAATGAAGAAAGGATGTGTCAGAGTGTAACGTTGGCAGTTAATGAACGAATCGTACTGCATACTGGTCCACATTAATTAAGGGGCCAATATTTTTTAATTCATAGAGCAACTAGCACCGCTACTGTCTCTTGTCGATATAATTCGGCCACGTGACGGCAGCATATACGATACGACAGGCACCTGGCCTACCGATGGAGGGAACGTGTCGGCATGTAGCACAGGATCAATATGTTCAATGTGGCTCGAGCAACCGTTTTAACGATCAATTGGAGCAACAGAAGGTTATTGTATACCTGCGTGTTATATGGCTTTTACTCTCGTGGCCATGCCACAAGAATTTGCTGTGCGGTGAGCTCAGTCATGTTCACCGCGCCCCCACGACATCACGTCAATCGACTTTAATGCCTCGACACACCGTTCCTCGTAAACCGAGCAGGCATTATTCTGCTTTATTTGTCTCTTCTGCTCTCTGTTCTTTGTCCCTTTCTCTCGTTTCTACGCGCCCTATCCGAACTCATCGACTTTCCCTTCGTCAAGAACAGAAGAACGGTATTAATCTCGACGAAGAATCGGAAAAGTCCGAGGCAACGTCCTTTTCCGCCTTGTTCGCTCAAATCATAATTATGATAGACGCAAACCGAGTATCAAGGAACGTCCAGTAGACCGTGAAATACGAGAATGGCTTGCGAAAGGTTTGAGAAAATTGATGGGTAGACTGCGGACCTTTATGCATTTATGGGGCATTTGAAAATGTAAAATCGCTCAGAACGCACGTAATATGAAAAGATATGTAAGATATCCAAAGCATAGGGCTTTTTTATAATACTTTGTATGTAAACTGATATTCCTCCCAAGTTCTACATTTTTAATTGTATTCTGGAACACTTGAATTTGCACAAAAATCCGCAGTCTACTGATAAGTTGAACAACACTCTTTTCGCTGCAAATACACGCATTACTTTCGACAATTTGTTAATTTACGCATTTTATAGTCCTCGAACGAATCGTATTTTACAATTGATTTGCTTCTTCAAAGCAAGTTTTTTTATTTTTCTTCTTCCTCACACGCCGTTGTATTATAACGACGAAACGATGATGTATGAAAATGCCTTAAACTAAAATACAGCGCGCTACTTGTCATTGTTGCGAGTATAAATAGACTGTGGATTTTATGCAAATTTATATTTTCGTGGTAATAGAGAGTCAATAGAGATTCGTTTTATCTATTAAAAAATATAACGAGTAATCTACTTTGGGTATATGCATTCTGTGCATTTTTGCGTACTTATTCACAGAAATGTATAAAAATCCTCAGCCTAATTATAAAGTAGGCAAAAACATCAATTAAACATACATTGTTCGCAATATTTGAAAGCACGTAAACTCGCAAGAAATGTTCAATCCGATCAGCTCGAATAATCCCTTAACGTATAACAATAAGGATGAGCAATAATTGCAATTGCAATGTAAGAATCTAAGGTTTGATAATGTTTTTGGTTTGTCATAAAATTCGCCATAAGTTTCTACAGAAATAAAACGAATCAGCGATGGAACTTTGACACCGTTTTCTTCGTGTCATTTTGGCAATGAAATAGTTAGTTGAGGATATGCAACAAGTTGCCGCATTAAGCTGAGCTATATCGTCATTATAAACTAAATGATACGCTGCTGTGATAATTTAATAATGGCAATTATCACTGAAACTTTGGAACTTTGATCGTCCTTTAAACGTGATCCGTCGCTTGACGATTCGCTTGTCAATTTATAAAATGCAATATAAACGTTGGATGATAGAATGTCGAAACTTCAATTATAAACATTTATACGTGATCATGAATGATGTATTTGCGCGAAATCACGAAGCTCGTCGAAGTACGCAGTCTTCGTAACTCTGTCAGCAATTGAGGAGTGAAAAAATATCTGTATCTTTAGTCGATTTGGTTCGGACGTCTGGATCTTGAATCCTGCACTTTCCACGTGGAACTGTGTCGATTTTTACGTCAAAGGTCTGTTAGTTCTCGAGATCTTCGACGACTTTTCCAGTTCGATCAACGCAACTGATCAGCATCTATTAGTATAAGATGCTAGACCGCCGTGGGGGCCCGAAATTGTCAATGCCACTTTGCTTTTTGTGCGAATATGTCCGCTCGAAGATTTTGAGCGAAACAGATTCCCAGAATCTGGAAATAACATAAAAATTTCATTAACATTTTATTAACGACAGTAAAATTATTCAATTGATACGTGACATCTAATAATGGACAATAATCTTGCAAATAATTTGTGCTTCCAGTGTTCTTATATAAAATGCCATTAGTAATAATAATAATAATAATAATTGTTACAAATAATTGAGAAATATGCTTCTGGATAAAAGTATAGTACTCGTGTACTGTCGCTAGATTCTCAGGGATGAATTTAGAATTACTCGACGAATGGTATAGAAACTATCTTGTAATATTCTTGTAATATCTTGTTTTCATATTTGAATTGTTCAGAAGCTATATTAGATCCCTCAAGAAAAAATTACAAAGTAGAGTTGTTTTTCAAATTTGCCTCAGAATTTTCTGTTGTTTGACCTTATGGAAGTAAATCATTCTCTTCCTGAGAATTGAATAATAATTATGTATTTACTTATATAACGAAGTTTGGAGATTAATAAAAGGTGGAGTTGATCAATTTGGCTTCTGAGAGGCTTATTCGTCAAGGAAAAATGTGAGAGAGGTAGAGAGTCGACGAAATATAGTTTATTTTTACAAATGAAATATAAAAATCAAATATAATTTATATCAAATACACTTTTAATTTTGTTAAACTTGCCTATAGAAGACAAGGAGAATTGCAAGCAATTCTGTCTCCCGATTTTCTTTTTGTCTTTCATACAATAAGTCTAACGAAATTCAAGTTAAAATATCTTTTGAATTAGTAATTTTTAGATACAAACACTTTAACAGCTTTTACAAAGGATAAAGAAGCATATAGACTGGTGTACACAATAATGCGTAATTTCATTAAAAAGAAAATAACCTTCAAGTCTCCTAAAAAAAAAATTACTTGCAGAAAAAATTTCATCTGTCATTGCATCTGTCCCTCCAAGTGTAACTTTATCGTCTGGAGCTTTGTTATACGACCATTTAATAATATTTTGTTTCCTGTGTATTATTTGTAAAGTTTCAGGAATTCTGAAATTCGATGAGAATCTAATGATAGTACACGTGTGCTATCTTATTACCAGCGAGCGTGTGAATATTAATCTTTCGGCAGAAATTAACGTAGGTAATAAATTGCTTCCGTTGTTGGTTTCGTGCAACGTGTTTTTCATTTTCAAGCATTTCGATGCGTATACATGCCCAAATATGTATATGCGGTTAATACAAAGTATATTTGAATTGCAACGCCGATACGTTATAGCAAGTCCGATAAATTCATCACGTGTACGAACTATAAAGAACAACGAAGGAATCGATATTATCAGCGGATTTTTATGTAGTTCCTTATTTTCATGGATTTTTGCACTTTTAAGTTTATCATAAATATATAATAATCCGCAGTCTAGATACGAGAGTCGTCCAGAAAGTAAAGTCATATAAAACGACGCAATGTGTTTATAGAGGGCCATCTAGCTTCAATCATACGTTGACACAAATCATACCAAATTCCGTGTCTGAATAACTAATATTGTAGAAGTTTCGTTCGTTTAAAATGACGATATAAATTGAACATCCCATCGATAACGAAGTACTGTCTGTCGCACTTTTACGCTTTGTAGATGTGAGGACGTAAAACTGCGTTTACATTGGTCTAGTAACATTGCAGTGATCCAATCCAGCACTGGATCGTAACTAGAATAATGTAAACAGAGTTTTCAATGTAGTAGAGTGGCACCATTGCAGCAACTAATCCAGTCAAACGATTGCATAGAAAGTCTACTTTTTCAATCCAGTATTTACCTCATCATAGTGGAGAACACAACATTCCAACGTTAGTGGAATCTTCTTGTATAACGAAGGTGAAAAGCTCGTCTCACGTTACGATAAATATTCAAATAAAAGCAGCGTTTGTATTTAAAAAAACACTTAAGTACGTATACTAAAGTTACGAATAAAGAAACATTTTTAAAATGCATTTGCATTGTTATTAATACATCAAAACAGGTATCACTATATGGACGATTCTCGTATTATATTTGACATTTAACGTTTATCGTAATAATACGGTGTGACATTATCATAATAATGTAGTACAATATTATCAATAACACAGATTTGATACAGAAATAACGTGTAATTAATGAATTAAATAGCAAGCATAAAGATATGTTGAAAATAATAAATTATACCTGTGCAAATGCCGTAGTAACCGCCCCAGTGACAATTGCAAGAAGATTTCGTTCCACCCATTCCTCCCCAGCTTGAATACAACCTTTTTCATAAATCACTTTGGCAACTTCATAGTTCTGCAAAACAAAGGCGATTGGCTACTTTGGCTTACCGTTGTGTTCTCGAACCTCGCGAATGTAGTTGTTAGTCCAATGTAATATTTGGTAGGAACAGCGTGAGATGCAGTGAAACGAGAAAATAGACAGGACAGAAAACGAAAGAAATAAATACATATGTATGTACATCGTCAGCCATAAATATATATAATAATATTTAATATAAATAATAGTACTCGTTTTTAACCATTTTAGGTTCGTGACGTAACGTGTTCACATAAAGACATTGCAAAAGATATTTGCACATACTCTTTTTTTCCAATGGAATTCTTTCTATCAGATTCTACATTTCATTTCCATAATTTCAAATTTTTATAAGCATAAAAGAGTTACTACTAAATCACAAGAAATTTAATATACTTGGACCTAATTACCTATTAATACATAAACGTTTATGTACACGTTACATGGTAAACGAAATTATAATACCTTATTTTCAATATTTTTATTATATTTTAATAATTTACGTTATCATATGATATTTGCATTAACAGCAACATATCATTAAAAATCGTTAAAGTCAATTGAGCTAATACTAAATGGTACGCTTTCGTACGTTTTATATTTTACCTTTCTATCTCATTATTTATATTTTATAGCAGAGTTTCAGTCTGCGAATGGTCAGACGGGATTTCGTGAGAATGAGTAATCCAAACGTTCAAGGATAGCTGGCTGCTCGAAGTCACGTAGCTATCGGGTGACACAGGATCGAATTTTCGGAAGACGCGTGGGAGAGTTTAGACGTGACAAGTAATCCGAATACGTTTACCAAAAAACAGGAATATTGTTTCCAGAGAATCTGACCGCAGCATGTCGGCTAAAATACCTTCTGCTGAATGCATTGTGAATGTCTCGTCTACACTCACAGAGCTGTCCAGCTGGACAAATTGTAAAGTACAAATTAAATAATAAAAAAAAAAAAAAACTCACAGATACTGTCTGTAGATAATAGTCTTCGTGCACTGTACGCTGCCAGTTATTGGATCATGTATGCAGACTGTTTGCAAACGATGTCGTTTATCTACTGCAGTCTAAAGTCTAATGAGGGTGCCGGCTACTCGTAATTTTGTATCAGCCGACCTTTTGCACGACCACAACCGCCCCAGCCCATAATTTCGGGTACCCGCATACCCTTATAGCCTGTCCAAGGAGACGAGAAAGTGGACATAAACAAAGTGTAATACCTGCAGCCACGGCAATTGCACCTAATTAGTGTCTCCGGTTATGCCTTTTTCTTCTCTATTGTGCGCTTAAGGTCACATGCACCTTTCGAGATTATTAATGACCACGGTGAGGATGATCGGTGGGACAGAGCGTATCTACGTATAATATGTTGTATAAATCAATATCTTTCAGGATATCTAGAGCTTCCTCGCACGAGTCTTCCTTTTGTAACACATTGAGCAAAATTAGTCGGATCGTGCTATACTCTTGTAATATCGTATTTAGCACAGATGATTAGGATATGTCCGATAGAATTTAGAATGCCGCAGGTGTCAGATATTTGATTCAATTTTGGTGATAAGGTTTGTTGATATTGTACAGAATGCACATAATATGAAGAAATGTATGAAATGTACAAAGCATAACACTTTCTATAATGCTTGACAGGTAAAAAAATTCCCTACTGAGCCTGCACTATTTTAATTATATTCTCAAAAACATGAATTTGCATAAAAATCTGCAATTAATAGTTGTCACTATAGAAACGATTTTCCTACGGAGAAAAGCCTAGAAGACGGCTTTGGATTTAAGAATTTTGTAAGGATGTCGAAAACTGGTTTTGACATTTTATTACGGAAAGTTGGTCCGAAAATAGAAAGGAACGCGAGAATTGTTGCCGAACCGGTGGCAAAAGAAAGAAAATCAAAACAAAGCCTGCCAGCGTGAAGACGATTAAATTGAACTGCATGTTGTCGTTTCCACGTTCTTCCAACATCTGTTCATAGTCCTTGTCCCTTATTTTCTATCGCAATGGAAACTTGTATTTTACCTGCTGTTATCTCCCGATTTTTCTCGAACAACGTGCACAGATTAACTGCGGAAATATGTCTATTGTCTGATAATTGTCTATCAGACAATTTTGTGTTACTATGTGTCTATTTTGTGATACTAAACACTACTTAGATCAACGATTTCCTGCCACATGGATAGGCCGTGCTATGCTTATTTCCTGACCAGCTTTCCAGACCTGACTCAATCCGATCATTAGTTATAAAAATCAAAAACTCCAAGATCCTTATACATCGCGACCTTAAGATAGCCACAGTTAAAGAAGAAATATCCAAGTTCTGAAAGAGATATAATATAAGAGTTAACAACTACCAAGAGCCATTAGTTACCCAATTACTTGACACGACGGACCAGATCCCATAGACCATAAAAAGACAACACCCTTTAGATTGAAGCATTAGATTCAACTAGAATCAAACATACTGTAAACTCTTATAATCCAAGTTACAGTACCACGCCAAAATAATTTACTTATAATTCTCAAAGAGAATTGATTGTAAATAGTCTACCAAATATAAAAAAGAAATAGTTATGAAGACATTTAAAATCTCTTGTTCATAGAATGTCAATTGACAAGGTTGAAACTCTTCATAAAACTCAACATGACAAGGAGAATTGGTTGTAAATAGTCTACCAAATATAAAAAAGAAATAGTTATGAAGACATTTAAAATCTCTTGTTCATAAAATGTCAATTGACAAGGTTGAAACTCTTCATGAAACTCAACATGACAAAGAGAATTGGTTGTAAATAGTCTACCAAATATAAAAAAGAAATAGTTATGAAGACATTTAAAATCTCTTGTTCATAGAATGTCAATTGACAAGGTTGAAACTCTTCATGAAACTCGACATGACAACCAAATTCGCTAACGTGTCCGTGTAAGCTGTTCGAACAAGTTGGACAATCTATGATGCGATGCATTCGCGTCTCTATCGAAGCTGGACCTGATCACTTGGAGTAATTTCTCTGAAGGTAAAAAAGGTGTTACAGTGTTCACAACATACACAACATTGTACAACACGAAACAAAATGCTGAATCAAATCCTGCCCAATGTTCCTACATGTTCTAGCTCAGCCTGGATATGCGGATAGAGTCGTGTCGGAATATTAAAACGCGAGGAACTGTATATAAATAATTGTTACGTAAACTTTTCTGCATTAATATTACGTAGCTAGATATTCCAAATATTACGGAGCGTGTAAGAAAAGGAGAAGAACTGATAAGGAAGTACAGGCTGGCTGTGTAGAACGTCACGTCAGTAGGCAGGCTAAGTAACAAGCCCACTTTATTACACGGCGCCTTACATTTATGTACCTTCTAGAGTTGAAGTAACCACGCAACGCTTTTAGCTGCCTCGTTCGTCCTTCTTCCCTTATTTTCTTTCGCCCCCGTCTAACTTCCCGCCTGGTTCCACTGGAATCTTTTTCACTATTTCGCCTCTATTACGATATCGTGATGTTGTGCGACTCCCTCATTAGCAAGGCGTTAGATGCTCCAATTACTTAAGAGTTCTCGTTTGGAACTTGGAAAAGTTGCTCGAGACTGCCAATTTATTCCATCTCACGGTTTTGATAGCGTATTTCTACGGTTACTCTTTCTCATTCGCACGTATCACTGTCTACTTAAAAAATTAATTAACCGGGTCTAACACGCGAGAACAGAAGAAGAAAATTAATTAAATCGATCTGTGAAATCACAGCCATTCTATCTTGATTTTAATCTGTCGAATAGACATAGTGATGACCGTAAGGATATTCCGTGCTGCTAATGCAAATTCGAACGTTTCAATATATGTACGTGTAAATGTGACGGTAAACCCTGTGTTTGCTAATGTTTGTTTATTCGTATACACAGAGTATTCGTTTCGCTTAATAAATATTAATAATTTTAGACGTACAGTCAACAACTTTGCCCTTTGATGACAACTTTATATATATTTCTGGAATTTGAATTTAAGGAAATAAGACAATACTTCTAGTTCTGATCGAATTCTTTGATTCTTCTTATTTGACCTTTTCTACAATATCGAGAACAAACAACTATAATTTTGTATTTGATAAAAATAGGAAACTACACAAGAAGAAACAACGATGTCATCCGAATAAATCGATTGATTAAGGAAAATATAGTTTAGAAATTACTCTAATGGCTATTACAATATCTTATTGTTACCTATTGAATTGTAATATAAAAGAATAAATATTAAACTTGCTTAATAACGAATAAATAGATAAATCATAATATAATTCATGATATATTTTATATGTTATATATACATAATAAATTATAATCTGTTCCGGATATCATGTGATCACATTCACGGTTCATTAAATTTTCTACATAATCTTGTTTGTTACAAACTAATTTCATAATATTCGCGGGAAATTGCCAACATCCATGCAATTATTCGCCACTTTATAGTCGCATATAATTTATTACTTCATCGATAGTAGTAGTATAGATGATAAGTGTCAAGCCTAATTTAACCAGTGCACAATACAGCAATTGCTTATAGCGGTAAAAAAAGAAAAGGGAAAATAATTACTACGACCATCTGGCATAACGCCTTTATACAATCTTTTTTTTTTTAAAGAGGAAAATAAATTTCAATTTGTTTTCTTTTTATTTTCAGAATCTTCTCTTATCTTTGTTTAACGCCTACTTATTTAACGTTACGAACTTGAACGTTAACAGTTTGAATATTTAAGAAATATCTTTTTATAGATGTAACATCGGTACTAACTGTCAGAATTCAACAGATACGACTTGTGCCAGTATCTGTATAACTGACATCGTACGAGACAACGAGGCAGTTGCGCCTGAAATATGCAGCCGCTTGCCGCTCGCATGACACGTACGTTCCCTCAGACTTTTATTGTATACGCTAAGGAAGGAAACGTAATCTCCCGAATGTCATGATTATACAGCGACTTGGCCATAATTTATTGTGCTGATTATCAGACAAGAGAAACATATATTACATACGTTGGATTTTAAGTTTGCATAAATGGTCCATTTGTTATATTGCCATAGAATATGGGCAAGCTACATGCATTAAATAAGCTGAATATAGATTGGTAAGCAGAGATCAGAAATAACAATTGGTTTTGAGATTTCTTTGAAGAAGCTCATTGGCAAGAAGGTAATTTTCGTTTAAATAAAAGACTCGAGTCTTGAAGAAATCTGTTTAACAATTAAATGATAAAACAATATTAATTTTCAAGTAGTCCAGTTACGTATAACCATTATAAATGATGCTCAAAAAGATTTTGCTTATCGATGACTATTATCGATGGGAAAATTCCTTTTTGGTTATCGTTAACCATTATCCGTGGAGGAATTTTTTTTCATTGACCAAAAACCATTATAAGTGAGAGAATTTTTTTGATTACCGATAACCATTATTCGCGAGAGAAATTTTTGGTCACCGATAACTTAATAATTAGTGTTCGTTACGAAACCTTGTTTTTGCTCACCAATATCTATTTTCCGTGACGTTTTTTTTTTTTGCTTATCGATAACCATTGCCCGTGATGGAATTTCTTTTCGGTTACCGATAACCATTACCGATAACGGAATCTTTTTTCAACATTTGTGACGTCCAATTTGGTAATTTATAATATTTATACGTAACCAAAATCAGTTAAACTAATCTGCCAATTCTTTTGCTGCGACTTTTTTCGTTTCGGTTACGACGAAAGCTACAGGTACCCTGTTGGTAAGACGATATCGGATAAAATGTATACGATACGGGTGAAATTTATACAGACTCGACCTAAAGTAGAACTTTTGTTAGTGCTTAGGCAATATGTCAGGTTTGCCATAATTTTGCTTTCCTCGATAAATTAATATAGTTTCTCCAATTTTTTAAAATACTCGTTTCTAATCGATCTCTCTTTTACACCATGTATAATTGTATCTTAGTACTTGATAAAATCAGTAGAAAATGATTACGTGTAAAGTATACAAGCTAGCGTGGTATAATCTTGCAATTGAAACATTATCTTGCATTATAAGTACTTACCGTTCTAAACCCAAATATACGAACTATAAATGTAAAATATGCTGTTTATCCATTTTACCACGTGCTTATTAAAATTTCCAATGTTCCTACATACTTACTTGCTTTGTTACGTAGCCACGTGTTTAGTTATATTTACTTTTCGAGCACATAGTGATCGTACATATTATTACAAAAACAGCGGCTATTAAAAGGTATATAAATATATCATAAAACAATGTGCTTCAAGCAGATCAAACAAGGAAGGTGAATAAATAATTTAACATACTTAAAACATGGTACACTTTACAGTTACATGCGACACCATGTTTGCAATTCGTTATCTCAACTAAAAATTATAACGGTTCAAAAAGTTAAAACTTTCTCTTTCTAATACTTTTCTGAATCACGTGTCATCGATAATCCTTTTTCAATATTTTTCTGGATAGGAAAAAGCCAGGATTATTTCTACCTTTAGCTTAACATCGGTCGATCATGTTGTTATCTTTCCAAAATGTTTTCATTCTGATTCTTTTGTTTCCGCTTCTGTGAATATAACAAACTAAGGCATTGCACAGGTCGACGAGTTTTATCCTTTTACGTAAAAAAAAAAAAAAAAATTGAGATTTGTATCGTTTCTAAAATATATGAAAATATGTCAGCCATGTAGCAAGTTTTATCTACGTCTTACGTCAGTTTTTCTTTTACAGAAAATCCTAAACTAAGTAGATTTGAACCCGAATATTTCACTCGCACTATTTATATTATGTTATTCAACGATTCGTTAGAACGTGAATTTCTGCTCAGAGTAACATTACGCAAACTGAATTTAATAAAAAGCTAGTACGTGCGATTTATATAACTTTTGCAAGGCTCACTGCTATTCAAAAATATTTCACTATGTGTATTTTATTCATATTTACTGTGCATCGAATAAACGTATCGGTATTAAATTTTCAATTTATTGGCAATTTTTCACGATATTAAAATAATCTTTTGTTAGAAACATATTTTACTTTAATCCAATAGTGTAATAAAAGCATAAAAAAGTCAAGCTATTTATATAGCGTTTCCTCTGCTTGGTCATACATCGTTTTTTCAGTCCTTTATCAACTTCATGCCCGCGATATATCATTTTAAAAGTTACATTTCACCGAGCACTTTAATGCGAATTCATCTTTTGCGAGACTTTAAACGTGCCAGGACATACAAGAAATATTTTCGTCATATTACACCTATTTCAACTATCGCTAAGACGCGAGAAATAAAATTTTGGCAGTTACGCCGTAAATATAAAAAAAGCACGAGTTTTTCGTTAGAACGTAATTTTGCTATTCAATTTTTGTCAGACGACAAATCAGACGAATGTTGCATGTCACGATCATTGCGTGTAATCCAAAACTGTCAAATGAAGTGTTGAGGTTATGGGATGTATAAAGAGAGAAAACGTGTGGATAAAGTGTAAGGTACAAAATATATATACTTAATTTAATAGAGAAGTGTAATAACAAGTAGGAATATAATTTGACCTGGTCCAGACCCTGTCTGGACCTACGGAATCCAACTATGGAGAAAGAAAATATCCTCTAGATTAAATCCTTAGATTCCACTAGAACCAGCAATATAAAACTAGTATAAGCCATGTCATTGTATCGCGCCAAATGAAGTTACTGAAAATTCTCAACGAGAATTGATTGTAAATATTTTAATAAATAAAAAAAAAAAAAAATATTACACCTATTTCAACTATCGCGAAGACGCGAGAAATAAAATTTTGGCAGTTACGCCGTAAATATAAAAAAAGCACGAATTTTTCGTTAGAACGTAATTTTGCTATTCAATTTTTGTCGGACGACCAATCAGGCGAATGTTGCATGTCACGATCATTGCGTGTAATACAAAACTGTCAAATGAAGTGTTGAGGTTATGGGATGTATAAAGAGAAAAAACGCGTGGATAAAGTGTAAGGTACAAAATATATATATTTAATTTAATAGAGAAGTGTAATAACAAGTAGGAATATAATTTGACCTGGTCCAGATTCGCACGCTAGCAGTGTTACCTTATAACTGAAAAACCTCGAAGCCAACGTCGCCTGTCTATTGTTTATGGTCTGCCTTCATGCTAGTCTTTTGTCTATATGCTGTCGATGGCGTCAGCGCTCGAGGAAACTAAAAAGACCAGATGTAGTTTTCGTAGAAGTGGTGACCACTTCAACATGAAGCAATCAGCTCGTTTATAATTTATCAAAATTATTTTTACAACCTGCTTCACTATCGAATTTATTGCTGCTTTGTAAGAGAATTTATTAGCATTAATATTTTGCAACTTCGCTAACGATATTAGCTTAACTACACAAAGGAACCGTACCTAAATATTTACAGTATCCAAAAAATATCCTCTGATTCAAAATAAGATCAAAATAAAAAATAACAAAATTGCTGGCTTCGTTTTCGAGAAAATCACATTAGGTGTACGTAATGTGGAACACGCCAACGATATCGTCACTGATAACGACGACAACCATATAGAATTATATTTATTTTGTGGTGGCAATTACGAAAGGGACAAGGATTTCGTTTTCGTCGGGAACACGACGAATGTACCTCAGGTGCGTGATTCACGTGTTCAACGTGTAGAAGACAAAGAAAATTAACATGATAGAATACAAGTTAAAAAAATGGAAGATATTCGTTCACTTGTCCTTTTTCTTTAAATAAATGTTCATTCTTCTTAATAAAAATAGAGTGTTTGTTTTTCTAGGTATTTCATATTGGCTACTATCTTTGTAGCTCGTCGTATTAGACATATTTTATTATGTTTTTCAATTACTTCAACGCGTGTTAATTTCATTGGAGAAACGTACGTTTCTCTTTTTGGGGAGCTTTGAAAATTGACTGTTCCATATTACACGCAGTTGCCTATCTTTTCACTGTACGTAAGATCGTAGACGCTTTATACGCAAGAAGTTAGCAGTGTAACAATACATAGAAGTCTGTGTTCAAAACTAGCGTAATTAAAATGTAGATATAGAATAAAATAAAAATTCTATAGAATTAGGATTCCACTTTTACTTCTAACAATTTGTGAATATACGGTAGAATTAAAATAATTCGAATAGTTCGTAAATATACGATAGAATAACAATAAAGTAATTAATAGAATAAATAGCTGGTTATCAAAAAATATATATATACATCGATCGATGTCCAAGCAATCGTAGAAATTGTATCAACGAAAAGAGAAAGTTTAAACTCTTATTTAGCACAGTCAGTGACACGTTTTAACGGCAATGTACCTGTAAGACCATTGTGCTGACAACAGTACCAGCGACAGGTACGAGATTCAATTCTAGCCATTCTTCGCCTGCTCTTAGACAGCCTCTCTCGTATATACTCCTCTCCCCAGTCTGCATTTACCAAGTGCAAACAAAATGATTGAAGAAACCACTATGAAAGTTTCTGCATCGAAGATTTAGGATTACGTTGTCGTGCCTGCGGCATGTTGATAACGCGTACAAACAACGGTACCTTGCTTCTACATATGAATAGTACGTCGACCACTGTACAGTCATCGAATTTCGGAATTCGAACATTGGAATTACGCGTGATTCTTTAATTCTCTATCTTCTGGTTTTATATCGTGTTTAATTTTTTTAATTATACGGAATGGTCCGTAATTGACGGTAGAATTTGGTACGAGGCGATTCTACGAGAAAAAATATGACAAAAATATGGAATACAATTTTTCTGTACGACGGTTCGTTTCCGAGAAGATCGAGTTTGAAAATTTGACTAATTACTGAACAGGAATATCCGACAGGTTAGGTGAGAATAAGTAAAAAATGTAGAACCTGATTAATTTTCAAATCAATATGATCAATATGAAAGTATTTAAGCGCATATTTTCGACTTACTTTCTCACGTACGATCATCCTGTACCCAATTGTACTATTAGTTACGAACCACCTTGTATAAGGATCGTAGTTTCGAATGGCGTCAGTGACCGATTGAGAGAAAAGTGTGAAATATGAAATCTTTATTTTGGCAATTTCTGCGTGGTAATTACGTAGAATAGGCGAGGCACTTTACCGACTTCGACGGTGTTGAAATATTATCGACGTTTGGACTATTTTTTCCCACACGTACGTATATTCTGGTCAAATTTAATTTCCAAGATATTCGTTAAAAATTTCAATTAAATCCAGATTACGTTTCATTCTAGAGTAAGCCGCATTTTTTTTACAGCCAATTTAATATTGTACAAATAAAGAAGAAAAATCAATAGGTCATAGGTCATAGGTTGGGCTAAATTAATATCCGACCGCCATTAAGCGGCTGCCAACGCTTGCGTAAAATGATTTTCGATGAATCGATTGATGTACAGAATGTTGCACTTCGCTCTGATCTTCGACAGCTCGTAAATATAACAAATATAGTTACCGTCACTGATAATTTTTGTTCGGTAGACATTTATTCAAAATGGATAGTTAAATAACACGTAAAATATTAATCATACATTGTTTTATAACCTGACAATTAAAGACGAGCGATGGTTGAATATATGGGAAAAGATGCTCAGAATATCGATAATATCGACAATATATTTCAAGATTATCAAAATCGATGAAATGTCTTCTATTCTACACAAGTGCTTTATGCGTTCGAAAGATCTAGAAAGGCTTCATGAGGTTATTTCCTATTTTCTACGATAAAAGATTTTGGATAGATCTGATTTCCAAACGCAATTTCGAAAATGTCGATTTCTAAATTTGTTGATGGCATCGAACACTTGGCACGAACGTGAGTCAACTTGAGAAAGTATGTTATACAGAAGAAGAGGAAAGCTATTTTAGAATATAATTAAATCAAATTTATGAATAGAACGAATGAACAAATTCATGAAATCTATTTTAAATGTATTTTATTCGTTCTTAGTTTATTTTTAATTTTTGACAGGAACTTTTGGAGAATCTGCTTCTAGTCAAAACACAACTTATAATATGATGTACACATTTATAATTTATAAAATACAGTAACACGAATCGAGAAGAGCGAAATAACTGCTCTCTACTGTCCAAATTATGAAGCTAGATGAACAAGATGAATTGATCATTTCATAATCGCCAGATTTTCATACTGATAACTCGAAAATCGCGTTCTTCGAATTGCTTCGCTTTCGTCGCAAGTGTGTGATATACCAGGATCAATAGTATGTCCTATCTAGCTGTCAAAACGCTCAAATATCTGGGAAAATACGAGTAGTATGAAAAATGGTTCAGACAAAATTTGTATATCTTTCGAACGTATCGATTGCCGAAACTGAAATTTCATATTTTGAATTCGCTCTTCTTCTCCAAAAATATCCAAAAAATGTACTTCGATTGGCAACCAATGGCAGAAGTAAAGAAAACTTAAATTTTAATCGTATGCTAAATATGAAGCATAAATAAATATGCAGCAACTAAAAAGTACAATTTCAAACTATATGACAGATTTATTCCTTGAAGCTAGCTATTATACAAAATTAAGAACCCTAGGAATTTAACAAAACGTTTTATGCCTTTGTATCTTACGTAGTTATTATTAGACTTAAAAAGACTTAAAAAGTTGAAGAGCCTCTAAAACGATGTTACATAGTATACGATTCAACACAGTAGATAAGACACTTGAAAATAAATCGCGAGAATCTCGTCTGTGATTTCGTTATCTTTGATAAAAAAGGACATCTGCTTTATCGAGGATTGATAATCTTACAAAACATTCAGAATTTATTTTCACAGTTCAGTAAATAGCAAACAAACAATTTGTAGAATATCTATTTATGCAAAATGGAAAACGTAAATTATTTAGCATTGATTTATGAAATGAACAGTATACAAATTAACTAACGATTCGACGACACAGCGCAGGGACGAACGAAATAAAAACCACATAGGATAAATGCTTTCTAGCTTTGCTTGGGAACTTCAATGTGTTCTGCATGTTTCTTCAAATTTTTGAATTTTTACGTTTATTATCCCAAAATGTAGCTATTTGAAAATATTAATAAAAAAGTAACATAAAAGTTGTTAAACTTCGTCCCAAGATTGTTTTATCTCCACTGTCGTATTTTATTACAAAACTTCCATCTTTAATACCGAAGCTTATCTTGTAACTGGATATGGCAGCTACATTTAAAGATTAAAATTAAACTGTCAGCACTCGAGACAAATGAGAATGAGCAAACGAAAGCGTAAAAACTAGTGTAGTATTCTGTCCATATTTTAACGAGTATAATAGCTCGTTCAAACCTATTAGTTAGTTAGTGATAACGTGTAAAATATATGAAAGGCATTGATTAAGAAAAAGCAGAAATGAGAAATTATTTTGAATGCTCGCAGAGAGAATGTAAGTAATGGTTACGGTAAATAAAGTGAAGGTGAAAAACATGATTTTAGAATAGATGAATACAGTAATATAGTGTACAATTAATGGAAATATAACTTTTAAGAGCAGAAACCTTGCAAACACGACAAGTAGAAGTTTTCTTCGGGGGTCGAATGAAACAGCTAACTCTTATAAATAAAACTCAGTTACTGAGCTTTTCATTTTTCAATAACTCTTTTTCTGTTTTACGTTTACTTTACGCGTTAATACTTTAATTCTGCTGCAAAAGTTCGCTTATAACAGTCATTCTGTATGGCAAAAGTTGTGCCAGATTATATACATACCTTTTAACAAATATTTTAAAGAAAAGTATGAAAGCTAGAATTATGTTTTAATTAGCATTATTTAAAGAGTTGAAAGCAGAATGAGTATAAGAGAGAAAACAAATTGTGATTTTTATAGATACAATTATTTCATTTTACAAATAATGAGATTGAACCAAACAATATGCAGTTAATTATTTGTATATATGCTCAGAGTTTAGAGTTTAATTTTAAAAAGAATATTTTGTATTTTCTAAATCGCTTTGAGCGGTTAAGCAGTTTGAGCACTGAAGAGCAGTTTCAAAACATTCAACTTTAACTGTTTCAAAGCAAAATAAATGTCTCGCTTGAACTAAAACTCTCTTGTGCTTCTACAGGACTAAAAGTTTCCTATTTATGCAAAAATCTATGGGATAAAAGTTTCAGTAGATGCACTTCATTTTACAACTGTTTTCTCAAAACAGAAAACGCGACAGTTAAAAAATTACTGTTATTTCGTGTCCACTTGGAAATTTGAACAGTTTCATTCGATCCCTGCTTTTGTTATAATAATACAACGTTTAGTGTTAAAGATAATATTGAATTTTAAAAAATGACTTACGTAGCTAGGTTTTCTAACATCATAGCCGCACTGTTTATTTTTTATAATTTCCTGAAAAGGAGACAATATTTTCAGATATAAACTTAATAATAACATTTTTATTTTAAAATATAATAAAATGTTGTACTTGTTTATATATTATGAAAGAATCATCACTGCAGTCCACGTGCAATTAATTTTTTATTTAACAAAGGTAAGAAATTCTTTTATTGAAAATAAGGAAAAAATATACTAACGTGAGATAAAAAATACTTACATTTGGCTTTCGTTTACAACAGCTAAAAGGCACGCCGCATGCTTCCCTCGAGCCAATGTCGCTCGACGAACAATTGAAATAATTATTGCGATCCCAGTCTTTAGGGCCCTCGATGCCGCAACACTGTAACTGTAAAATACAGTTGCGTTAATATAATTACACAGTAATTTAATTATGTAATTTAATAACACTCTATTTCGATTACATATTAATTCAATTACGTTCAATTATGTTGTAATCCAATTACATAATTTGAATTACGTAATTGAATTGTTTAATAGAATTACAAAATTGGAATTGACGTAATTGAATTACATAATTTCAACTACAGTAATCGAATTACGGAATTGAATAACAAAATTTGATCGTTACCCATCGTATTTGCAAAACGTTACTAGTTCTAACTTTATAGTTATAACAACATCATGATGAAACATTTTCTCTTAAACGAAAATTAATCAATTCAATTAACCAACATCAAATAAATCCGATCAGCAGGTGTCGTTTTCGTTCTTTAGCAACTACGTACCACCAATTTGACGTTCTTTAATTTCATATTTGGTTTAACAAGTATGTGCAACGTATCGGTATTAAACATGTTGCTTCGTGTAACAGTATTTCAGTGTCTAGCACTGAATAATACAAAGATGAAGGAAATAGGAATCTCGCCATTATAAATAAAGTCAATATTAAGGAGGGAAAAAAACAAAAGCGGAAGACATAGTATCAATTTGCTTAGTAAAAAGAGAAAGAGGCAGAGAGAGAGAGAGAGAGAGAACGTGTGAAACTGGTGTTCAAAGAGCTTCGTTAAACTTAAATGCACGTTCTTTCTTCACGCTCAGTGAATTCAATAATTTTGTTCGTATCATTTCGTGAAACTGTGAAACAAAGCGGTGTTTATATCAAAGAATGCTTTATAAAAACTGCACTGTGATCGAAATCATGATTTTTATAAAGTATAATAGGGTAGAAAAGTATTTTAATTAAATAAAGATTGAAGATTCGTTTTAATTAACGTCACAAATATGAGAAATATTGAATCAGTAATTTTGTCTTAATTAGTCAATTAATTAATACATGATTCCTTAACATGTGTGATAATTTAACTTGGAATAATTAATTAATTAATTGCAATAATATTATTACTGAAACTCTTCATTAATATTAATACAATTATTAGTATTATATTAAATACAATTATTTAATTAATGATTTTATTTTAATGAAATTACATTTAAAATGTCAGAAGTATACTATGCTATTCCAAAAGTTTTGGCTCTTCGTGCAATCGTAACGAAATATACATTTAACTTGAATAATAAAACTCTGTTGCATACTTTTATGCATACAGCGAGCCACGCATGTATTCAATTGTATATATTATACTAAATGTCTTAAAATTTCATTAGCACTGCAATGAGACACGACCATCGTGAATTCGTAATTAATTTAATAAAATTTCAAACGAATTTGAAAATATATGTCGGAGATGTAGGGACATCGGGCCTTTCTTTGCGAAGATCCCCAATACTTGGGCTCGAGGTGACATAACTGGTCGCCGAACGTAGCCACGGTCACGGGATGAACGTTATGTCTAACGGAAGAAGTACCGATGTTGAGGGACGCGCTGTATTAACAATCAAGCCCCGGCCAGGAGCAATGTTGGTTTCACGAGGGACTGCCTGGTAACGGCGCTTGGAATTTTGTTAATAATCCCGATCAATATGTAATTGATAAATGTGACCGCATCTGTCTTTTATTTTCGCAATCACCTTGGAGAGTTTACTGGTATCGTCTAGGCAGTCAGTCTGAAAGTAACCCAGCGTCTGAGTTAACGTGTCTGCGTGCTGCAAAATATATTCTATTGTACAAAGGGTTTTCCCGTTGACCGTGGATTCGTTATTGAACCCAAGAACATTGTCAATAGCTTTCGTTAAGCTTATTAATTATTACGTGCCCAAAATTTCTAACTCGACATATATATACAAGTTACAAGGTATTTATTAGAAGTACAGATTTCGCAGTGCTAACTTTAAGTTGGCTTGTCTTCAGAAACTGCTTCGTGACGTTCCTCGCGTATAACTTGCTATTTTCTATTTGATTGTAAGTCGCGTAAGCTACGGAACACTATCGACGAATAAATACGTTATATTCGATCTCGTCTTCTCTTAAGTAACACTCGATACAATATCGTGTTAGGCTTGTTCTACTTGTGCGAGACACCCTGTATTGTAGCTTTTAAGGAACATTAAGACGATCGATATTATTGTCAATATTTCAAGCTTCTCAACATCGTCGTATGTAAGAGACCGTCTAATGTAGACGATCAATATATTATTGTAATCGATCGTCTGAAGATGCCTATAATGTCGATGTCGAGGTTGTTAGATGCATAAGGAGAGAAACGCGTGGATAAATTGTAAGGTAGAAAATATATTTTAACACAGAAGTGTAATTACAAGTAGAAGTATAATTCGAGCTGGTCCAGATCCGCACGCTGGTGTCACGAGAGAATCCGACTACCTATGTGCGATAAGACAGCAAATTCCAAGCGCCTTATCATGAGTGACCACCGAGGTAGTGTCTGGTCTCTCTGCCTGTTCCTATGGACATATGACAAGTGCAACCAAGGTCTTTTCCCATTCCCGCGAATAAAAGAACATAAATACTACCCCCAAAATCGTCCAAGTCAGTCTTAATCAGACCGAGCCAACCCGAATTACTGTACAAATTGAATAAAAATAAAAGAACGTGACATTTTAATCACTTGTTCAATATTTTTTACGTGACACTAGCAGTGTTACCCTATAACTGAAAATCTTGAAGCCAACGTCGCCTGTCTACTGTTTATGGTCCACCTTCGACCCAGTCTTTTGTCTATACTCTACCGATGGCTTCCGTGCTTGAGAAAACTAAAAAGACCAGGTGTAGAGTTTTCTTAGAAGCGGCGACAGTCGAGATACTTGAAGCAGTGACAGTAATATTGATCGTCTTAACGCTCCTTTACATTTTATAATATCAAAGTGCTATGTAGGCGTTTCATTAGATGAAAGGAAATGCATCCAGAACAGCGATACGACGGTCTCTCATGGATAGGAATTGAACTAACGTGAAGAATAGAGGATTGGAACAGTAGTATAACTATTGACAGGATCTGCAGAACTGAAGCGACGAGGCAGCGTTTCTATTGAAATCTCACATTGCTTGTCAAAACGTCGATCAATAAATTCTATCAATTAAATTAACTAATTAATATAGTTATTTAATCAACTTTAGTTAACTAACTAATTAACACAATTAATCGTTGTATATGTACCGGTTATAAAGACAGTAAATTGTAAATAGAACTGTATTAATAAATGCAATTAGTTCATTGATTATTACATTGATAGAATTTATACGCTGTTTTTAATGTAATAGAAAATGTATTCCCTTATCTAATTGGACAAATAACGATATGACACGTACCCAATCCTCTTGAATCCAATCGATGAGATTCTGCTGATCAGGATCTTCTCTATAGTGGATGATGAACGCTTGGAAACCGCCAGTGGCTTGTGATTTTATCTGTACACCGAATCGACATATTAATTCTATGTTTAGCAATAAATTACAATCGATAAAATGAATCCAAATACGATATGAACGGTATGTTAAGTCTTCGGTTAATTTGTACTATATCAAAATTTTCAGCAGAATTAAACCTTTTTATCCTTCTTTCTACTGACTTATGTGAATAATCATTCGTGCATTCCTTTGTGAGAATAGAAATTTCGTACGAATTTCGTATGAACCATCGAATACGAATATGCGCGATAGACAGAATTTCAACTGTTACAAGTAGAAGGTGCACTTGGAATTGATATAGGAACGGCGAGTACGTGAACTCAGAACTCGAACTTTGCGTGTATGTGCTTAGTACGTTCTGTAGTACCAAAACGAAACTTATTTTTAGAGAATCATTCAAATCGTTAGCAACGCCAAAAAATGTTGATCATGTCTTGATAATTAAAATATTGAGCTTTTGTTTACTCTTTTAATTTGTACGAATATAAAGCGCCAAATACTTCCGCTATAAATAGAATCTATATCACGAATAATAAATAATGAATAATCAGTAGTAAGTGGCAAATAATAAATAATAATCTACACCATAAATTAAAGATGCAAATATCAATGAAATGCCACAATTAGGAAAAGCTGTTATTAATTGCAGAAGTTGTTTTTCGAGCTATATAAAGGTATAATATTGAATTATATTTTCTATTTATTAAAAACAATTCACATAGATTGAAACAACATTATAAAAAGAGTATATCAAACAAAGATTCTTTTACCATATATTTCAAACAAACTTTTAAATTTGTATATTTTTTTCCAATGGAACTAACGTACTGCAGTTATTGTAAATATTCAGAAAGAATGGTAAAAATAAATCTTTCACAGAGGGGAAGCAATATTTAAAGTACATAAAATTTATTTCCTTTTTATCGTCCATAACTCTGACTGTAAATTACGTTTACGCGTATTCCATGTAACATAAATATGCAGATATTTACTTATTGACTTATTCCACTGGAGATCATCAAGTAGCGAAGAGAGATTTTAAAGTTTTACAATATAAAGTCATCGTTAAGTTAAATTACTTGTTTCGACGTATAGTTAAAAACAATTCGAATACAAATGTGCTTCGGATTCATTTTACGATCCGTACAACAAACAGAGTTCCAAGTTTCGTGCAAACCTGTTTAGACAAAAACCTAGATGAAAATGTCAGACCTAAGTATGTATGACATTTTCGTTTTATTTTTGGTTACAAAATACATTGATAAAGTTACTACAAAAGCTTATGAGACAGTTTATACAGGGTGCTTGGAAACTGGTGGTACAAGCGGAAAGGGGATGATTCTACGCGAAAAAAGAAGTCGAAAATATAAAATAAAAATTTTTCGTTTGAGGCTTTGTTTTCGAGAAAATCGAATCTGAATTTTCGCTCGGTACGCGTGCACTTTATCACGTCTCGTTATAACGGATCTCACTGTAGATCGTTGTCTCGATGGATATTATCGCAGTTTACGTTTGTTTTTGCCGTAACGGAAAATTAGGAATACATAATGAAAAAATATGAGGTAATAATACAGTTCATTATTACAAAAATTGCTGAAAATGTTGCCCATTCTGCCGAACACATTCTTCTGCTCTTCTAATTAAATTTCTATGAACACTTTCTAACACATTGGAAGTGTTTATCAACATAACGTCAATCGAGATAACGATCTACAGTGAGATCCGTTATAACGAGACGTGATAAAGTGCAGGCGTACCGAGCGAAAATTCAAAGTCGATTTTCTCGAAAACAAAGCCTTAAAAGAAAAATTTTTATTCTATATTTTCGACTTCTTTTTTCGCGTAGAATCACCCCCTTTCCGCTTGTACCGCCAGTTACCAACCATCCTGTATAATAAATGAGTCACGCCATGAATATATAGGAAACTTTATTCATTATCCTACACCAAACAATATTAATATAATTTTATGTACACGAGAAAAATATTTACGAAGCTTTTATGGATATGAAATTTATCAAGTTCGCTCGCGGAGAAACTTATTCAATTTAAAGGACGTAGCAACAAATAATTCCCAATTATAATCTTATCGTGTACATCGGTACAAGGAGAAAAATGTTTACGAAGCTTTCATAGATATGAAATTTATCAAGTTCGCTCGCGGAAAAACTTATACAATTTAAAGAACGTAGCAACAAAAAATTCCCAATTATATTCTTATCGTGTATATCGGCACAACGAGAAAAATATTTACGGAGCTTTTATAGATATGAAATTTATCAAGTTCGCTCGCGGAGAAACTTATTTAATTTAAAGGACGTAGTAACAAAAAATCCCCAACTATAATCTTATCGTGTACATCGACACAATTGGAGATTATCGCGAGAATATTAATAAATTTTTGATAAAACTCACCCAGTCCTTGAAGACAAATCCTAAGACACCGGCTGCCATCTCCATTAACAATAATAACGCCAGAAATATCGCATACTGGAATAGATTCACATAAAATAACATTGTAATAAACTTCAATCTTTCAGAATGTAAAATCATGCATTTGATATTATAAAACAAATGTAAGTATAATTTTATGGATTATTAGAATTAGTTTTATAATTTTAATATTATTATGTATCAAAGAATTTAATTCTGTAAAATCTTTATCGATCTCCCAATTTGACGTTTCACGTTCTCGAAAAAATTATCAATTATTTCAATTAAAAAAATACGGAGAAAAATACGAAGGAACGATACAAAAGTTAATGACTTAAAATATTATTTAAACAATTGTCATATAAACAGAAAAAGCATCGCAAGTTGTTATAGTTTACAAAACTTTTATATGGTACAATTAATAAAATAATGCTAATAATCGTAGTAATTATTTACACTTTAATCTCACCATTCCTTCCAATTGCATTTTAATTCTTTAATTGTTCAATCTGTGTTAAATAATTTAATACTGTTACATTGACTGTAATTTGAAAGTTCGTTATGAAATAAAAACGTATGTAAGTTTATATGTGAAGTACTTAAAGTACTCCTCGTGTAATTACATCGTTCTGCAGCAATTGTGAGGCAAACGCATGATAAAACACAGAAAAAAGTGTGTTGCACGTTATTATAGTTCACGCGAAATTCTCACTGTTACGTATTTTGTTACAGCTGAATAACATAACGAAGTAACATTTACTTGAAATTAAACTCTAAATGCTTTGAATATAAAAGAAACGCTTCAAAGAATAGTAGCAGTTACCTGAATAAAATGTTTTCTCCAATTATACTTATCAACTGTGCACACAATGTACATTAACTTTATTAACCTTTTCGGTAAAATCATCTATTGTTTATGTTTATTTATTTGATTATTACTATAGCAAAATACACAGATTATAATTTATCCGATGGCTGTCACGATATAATCACGACATTATACCTGTACAATCATACGATGTGCATAATAGTATTATAAATCAAATATTTATCATAACAAAGAAGATAATGTTAATAGCACTGTTATTTGTTTAACCATTGGATATTCTGTATTGCATATCTGATAATTGCAAACCATTTTCACGTTAGTGTGTATTAAGTACAAATAAATTCAATTATCATTACGAATCAATAAAAAATATGCAACGCAATATTTTTGAAATTTCAGGTCACAAAGTATCTTTAATTTAATTAAATTAAAATTGAATTTATGTAGTATACATTAACGGATAATATACACTATGTGCAGACAATTTTTAATCACCAAGATACAATGTTGGCATTTATTGTCAACGTGCTTTAATTTTGCGCTTTATGAAAAAACGGGCAACGAGGAAACATTTCCTTTACGAGGAAACTTGGAAGCTGATTCTTTAGTTTCGTGGTAACAAAGAGAGCAACCGGAGTGCTCTTTTGACTTTTTAAGAAAACTTTGCCAGTTTGTAGGACTCCTAAGATGACAATGAGTACTCTTATATCCTCTTTTGGACGCAGACCACCAACATAATTCGTTACAAGTGTTTATAAGTAATTCATGATTAAAATTAAACCGTCTTTTACATTGCGTGGTAGAAATTTTTGAGATAACAATAATTATAATACAGAAACTTGTCCAGCATTCTGTAATTAAAAATAAATTTATGTCCTTGTTTTACCCTGTATTCATTTTTTCACACTGGTTACAACAATGTCATTTACAATGGTCATACTAATATTAATTGTAGAAATGACATGAATTTTTAATACCAAATGTATTTTTTCTTACATTTTTATTTACATCTTTATTTACATAGTTATTGATAACTATCAATTCTTTGTGTAATTACAATTTATATATCGAAAGTTTATATAGAATTGTAATTATAGTAAATATTATCGTGCTTATTGATACAAGATATATGAAGTAGTAAATTTCAAACCGAAATTGAGCCACAATCTGAAAAGTAATAATTATTGATAGTTTCGTAGATACCGATTTATTAATCGAACCACTGCACCATTGTTTTATCATTTTACGAATTCTCTTTATTCGAGAGCGCAGGAGACGCAGCTTAGCTTCGATTATCGATATTTTATGAATTATATCAATATTCTATGACTGAAATTGTTCTAAAGGCATTCGAGTTGGAAGGTTCTACCGTAAAATAAAAACACCTACACTGCTGCTCATAAATATGTGGAGACCTGGATTTGATTGTCAATGTAGGTCGAGTCGTAAAAATCGCCGGTATAGTTTCCAAAGTTATTAAAGCTCTCGCTACTCTTGATATAAAATTTCCGAAAAATTTCCATACTTTCCATATCCCGCATAATTTTCCTATAGTGAGCGACGTAATATTAGGAATCGACTTCCTACGAACCGAAACGGTCGAATTGCTCTTCCGCCATAACGAATGGTACCGATCCTACTGATAGTAGACAATCTAGATTAGATAGTAGATGGGTAGCGATCCGATTAGGTCAATAACATTTGTGAAATGGGCTAATCACGCACCGCATGATGCAAACCGACGTACACGAGTGTTTACTATACCAACGCGTATGCGTAAACAGATACGTCGAAATAGTACACACCAGCTTGCGCATATTCCGCTTCAAATCAGAGATATCCTGTCCGTGGGAGAAACGTTTACAAACTAAACTCAAAAAACCGACATACGTCACGTTTTGGCATAGACGCGCTGAACGAAGACGTAGGAACTGAAGTACTTAGCCAGGAACTAACACCCTCCGCATACCATAGTTGCGACGAGGAAGGAGAGTTCGACGTTCACTGTTCTTCGTTCGAAGAACATGCTTCAGCCGAGGATCGTGTTACTTAAATAATGGACGTTGTTCGTCTGAAGCGGTTGAATGAAGAGGAGAAACATTATGTGTTACATACGATAGAGGAACGCTTACGGAGATATAAACTACCCGGTGTTCGTTTATCATGTATAAGACCTCATGCAAAATTCCGACGGTAGATGATATTCCCGTCAATACGAGGCAGTAACGTTTCCTGCCGGCGTATAAAGGTGAATTTACACTGTTTCTCTTTGAAGGAACGAGAGTGTCAGGTAGCGAGAGAATTTGAAGACGACGTAATTGCACCTTCTCAGTCGCCATACGACTCGACTGTGTGGATCATTCCTAAAGAAGAGAAAAACAGTCTTTTTGAATATATCTGGCCTACCAAGCCGGATGATTGATTTTCGTGAATAAAAAGACTCTTCAGATCACGTGTCCAGGCAGAAGAGACGCTAAAACTCTGAAGAAAGTGGGTATAGTTGCACCTCCTACCTCTCTGTATAGCGCTGTCTAAGACTACATTGTCCTCAGAGCAATAAAGATATATGAGCGTAGAGAAAGATTTGATACGTTGAATGAAACAATATTAATCCTGGAAATAAAAAGAATTGATAGAATAACTCCACCTTGGTTATCAACAATATTTAATACAGGAGACGATGAAATATCTGCGAGGAATGCATGGGATGAGTATCCTATAGAGTTATAGGATACTGAGCGAAAAATAACAGAGATCGAAACGCATCGACGACAAGATCAATAAAATTTGAATTTAATAATAACTATCTGACTACAGGGTTTGGCACTGAAATGTTCGTAATGATAATATGCTGTTGCTGTTATAGTAGAAAGCAAGGAAGTGCACCGTACACCTCTTGGGACTCTGTTATTACAAGAAAAGGAAGAACGCGAGGAGAGAAGTAAGGAATACGGTAGTGAAAGGACGTAGTGTAATAAGAGAGTCGGTGTAGCAGAAGCAGAACCGAGAGGTTCTCAAAACTGTGAAGTTCCCAACGGAGAACAACTACCAGTAGAGAATCCCATAATCCCCGCACCAGGTGCAAATTCCGAGCAGATCGGGTGGAGCGAAAAATCATTTAAAACAGTGTACAACGGAGTCCTGTTTATATTGCAAACTACTCATCGCGCTGAAAAGAACTCGTGCAGGAAAGCAACATATTCTCTCGTGCACGGTTAAAGTAAAGAACGCAGCAAAGAGAAAGTCAGGACGCATCATCGAATGTTTCCTCTGCGACCAGTACATCTTGTGGAAGCTGTACTAGTTTCCTAACACCAACCTAGTCTAACCCAACCTCAACCTAACCCCAGCGCCAGAAAAATGCCAGCAGAAGGACGCAGCCACAGGACAATGTACCGCGGAAGATACGCCACCTCTGCAGGGTCCGAATGTCAGCTGCTACCTTCTTCCGCAACGGGCAACGCACCCCAAACGACCACGAAATCGCAAGGGATGACGATGCCAAAGCGGAAGATTGAGATCCAGACGCAGCCACAGATAAGACAAAGGGACTGATATGAAGGAGGTCAACAGACCCAGCACTGCGTCCACAGGAACACAGACGGACAAAGAAGAAATCCCTGTAATCGACCTTTACCTGAATATGTTCGGAGTCTCAATCTCATGGATGCGCCGGTGAAGGATCCGACGTCAGTTTTAGCGGTTTAGTGGTTTTCATCACCAGATCGAGTGCTCAACCACGCGATAACCTGACTCTGATCTTGACCGCTCTGTTACTCTGAGTGCATGCTGCGACAAGACGGGAGTAAACAGAAAGACTGCGCTAGGAAGAAAGAAGGTTTATCCCGATTTGGCTCCTGGTCACCGCAACGAAGAATGATGTGATCCTGTGCCGTGTTGTATATTTCCGTGTTGTGACAGTGTATCAGGTCTGTAAATATGAAACCGGAATTTGCCTATAGACGATCCTAGCTGATAATGTAGTTATCACTAAACTGCGTCATTGATGCCAAAAGTCTTTGTTGACATCTCAGAAACATTTTCGACTCGGAACAATACAAGTTTCATACAACAGCATAGTTTGTAATAGCATTGATCATGTCGAATTTTGTGCCTGGAAACTACGATTTGCGGACAGCATTGATTTCCCGTTACCATTTGAAGAAAACTGCTGCAGAATCGCATCGAATGCTTGTCGAAGCTAACGGTGAGCATGGTCTTGGTAAATCACAATGCTTTGAGTGGTTTAAAAAATTCAGAAGTGGCAATTTTGACGCGAGGAACGAAGAACGTGGAACGTGGAACGTGATTTATTATGAGCTGTTAAAACCTGGCGAAACCGTTAATACTGAGCGCTATCGACAACAAATGATCGATTTGAATCAAGCTTTGCGTGAAAAACGACCAGAATATCAAAAAAGGCAACACAAAGTAATTTTGCTTCATGATAATGCACCATCGCATACAGCAAAACCGGTCAAGAAAACGATTGAAGCGTTCAGTTGGGAAATACTTTCGCACGCGGCTTACTCACCAGACTTGGCTCCGTCCGATTACTATTTATTTTCATCGATGGGACACGCACCTTCTGACCAGCACTTCACTTCTTACGAAAATGTACGAAAATGGCTCGATGACTGGTTTGCCTCAAAAGAGCGACAGTTTTTTTGCCGTAGCATCCACCAATTGCCAGACAAGTGGGAAAAATGTATAACTAGCGATGGGCAATACTTCGAATAAAATATTTTTAATCATTTTCATACAATAAACGTGTATTTTCTATACAAAAATTCCGATTTCATATTTACATACCTGGTATAATTCAGTACCGTTCAATTATTGCCCGTACGGTCAACACATTACACTTCTCCGGACATAAATAAACCAGCGGGGAAGCTCCTCGTACGTATATCCATGTGTATGTGTGTGCAGTAACAATCGCCCGTCTTAAGGAGGAGGATTATGTTCCGAATAGTTTACAGTAAACGTTAAATAACGTGTATTGTTCTACGGTTTACGAGTCCGTACACTAACCGCAAGTGCCTTTTTCCCATTCCGCTTTAATGTCTGTGACGCCACTAGCCCGCGACTTTGCTGTCAGCTTTGTCTGTGAGCATCGACGCGAGTCCTTATCCGCCTGAAGGTTTGCCAGACAACACTGAGCGTATATTAGTGAATAAATGTTTGTTAGTTTAGGATAGTTCCCAGTGTGTATGGCGCGAAAATTATGTTCCAAACTGCCGACGAGGATGGTACCAGGATCTAGCTATGGGGAGAGTGTTACATCCTGTCTCTATATTTTAGCGACTGTCACGTGGCGATAGCCTCCGATTTTACATGAGATGATCGCAATTAAATTCTGAGTGTGTATGTTGGAGTAGCGATAAGAATAAGCAACCATAGTGAGTCTCGGTTTTACTTATCTCTCTCTTCCCTCTTGTTTCGCCTTCGCCGTCACACGAGACGCACGAGCGATGACGCGACGTCTATCCTGCGTCTAGATAGTATCCTAGAGTTGCTACTTTTTACAAATAGACAGTGTATTCGAATTTACAGTATCAAAACCTCTATCTACCTCTTTTAGGTAATTTAGAAGTTACGGGACCATCTGTAAAGGATCGATAAAGGTTGAAACCACGACAAAAATAAAGATAAAGACCGGATGTTTGTCGTTTGGGTATTGGATTGTCGCGTGTCGCGTGCGAGCTACCGTGAATGCTCGCATCCGTATGTTACAATTACATTCTGTCAAAGGTAAGCAAGTGTCCACATACGTTTGAGCGGTAGTATACACACGAGAAGCTATGTATCTTCGTGTGCTTACAGATAATTAAAGCAATCCACAAATGCTTCATTAGATATTCAAATACATACCGTAGCTAGGAGGCACGTATTTTCCCTGAGTGCGCCAACGCATCCCGTAAATCCAATGATAAATGTCACTGTACCTATAACAGAGGAAGAATTATTCGAGTTAAGTCTGAATATTTTATCGTCTGCTATATTTTATCAGTTTCGCTGATATTACGTTTACACTAAGTTTACGTTTTCAATTTATCTATTGTTATTTGTGCTCTATCTTTATTTGTGCACATAAGGCTGATCATTATCTTATCTTTTATTTAAGGAATCTTTCTGTCCCTATCCTCTTAGGATCGTTTTGTTTCGCAACAAATCATATTTAGAATACAATGTCTCTTTGTGTTTCGCACAATTGAACTCAGCCGTAGCTTTAAGATAATAGAAAGCAGAAAAATTTTTATTAAGAGGATAAAGGTAGTTTTAAATGGTACAGAGTTACCAATTTCATTTGCAAGAGAACTTCCCATTTCACTCGTGTTCGCTATGTTGTTTAGCAACTGATAACACTGATAACAATCGGGAGGCGGCGAGAGGGGGTACTGAACGCACATGATCGATTCCGATTGCAAATAGACTAGCTGAATGATTATATAGAAATCCATTTAATTTCCAATATGGTACATTTTACGCAGAAACCATTAAAACCTCTCCCCTCTTGAATTTTTCCATTTAAATCAATTAAGGATTCATGAGCCGACTATTTATTGAATTGGTATCCAATAAAAATACTTAATTACTTTCTTATAACAAATAATAAAGGAAGATAATCGGATTTTTTTAACAAAAAATGCCAATATTTTTCTTAACAAAAACTTTCCGCTAATGAAATATATACATATGTTTGTATACATTGTAACATACATTTCTTTCTTTTTTTTATTTGGTAGACTATTTACAATCTATTCTCATTGAGAATTATAAGTAAATTATTATGGCGTGGTACTGTAACTCGGATTATAAGAGTTTATAGTATGTTTGATTCTAGTTCGATCTAATTCTTCAATCTAAAGGCTATTGTCTTTTTAGTCTGCGGATCTGATCCGTCGTGTCAAGTAATTGGGTAACTAATGGGTTTAGGTGGTTGTTAACTCTTATATTATATCTGTTTTTGAACTTGGATATTTCTTCTTTAATTGTGGGTATCTTAAGGTCGGGATGTATTGTTTCGTTGGTAACATACCAAGGTGCATCTGTTAAGGATCTTAGAGTTTTTGATTGGAATCGTTGAAGAATTTCTATGTTGGAATTACTCGCTGTTCCCCATAGTTGGATCCCATAGGTCCAAACAGGTTTTAATATGGCATTTTATAGCATTATTTTACTCTGCATGTTTAAGTTGGAGCCTCTGCCAATGAGCCAATAGAATTCTTTTAGTTTCGTATAATATACATTGAGACATAATTACATAGACTTATTTACTTTAATTAATATCATTTGAATTATACTGATTTATATAGAGAATATTTAGATACATATTAAAGGTCGATAATTCTAGTGTTAATAAAGAGCACATATTAACTAACTGTTCTGGCCTCCTCGAGATTAGCCGCAAACATAAATAAGCTTGATACGTTCTTTTGTAACTTTCCAAATTTTTCAATCATCTTTAAATTTGATATAATAACAATACCCATATCTGCTATTATTCGTTTCATGTCACTAGTCTTCGTAGTATAATTCTCCAGCACGAACTGTTTTGCATGTGAATAGACTTCTGTGACGCTCATAAAGCCACCTTTTAATTACCACGTCTCTTGCGATGTCATGTGATTAGACACGAGTTAGCAGCAGCAATCGCGTAACTACAATCGATGAATAGTAAATCTCGTCTGTGGAAAATATGCAGAGTGTCACAACAGTAAACAATTTAAAGATCTAGAAATATCTTTTGTAATAATGTTCCAAGAAAATGGTAACGCAACAACTAAGCAGGTATTTGCTATAAAAACGTGATATTCGGAAATAATTCACGCTGTTTCATCAACAAAGTCAAAACTAAATCAGAATCTGCGGGTACGACAGATCAGACGACGAGGTACGTGCTGGAAGACTGTGAGAAGACAAAACCGGAAAAAGACATAAAAATGGTACTAGATGCGATGGAACAGGGAATAGAAATACCGTGGAGTATAGAGAGGATGAGAGAGAGGAAGACAACGAGGAGTTAAAGGCAATAGTAGAAAACAGAGACTAAAGGGAGACAGAAAGCAATATTGAACACTGAAGAGGAACAGAGTAGATGAAGAACAATGTGACGAAGAGAGAGATAGAGACAGGGAGAATGAGAGCAAAGGAAGGAATTAAGGAGAATGATAGGTGTTATCAGTGCTAGGTGATATGTAAATGTAGAAATCTTAGATTGGAGTGTAGTCAGAGTGCATAGAGTGTGGATGAAGGTGTAGGTGGAGAAGAATGAACGGAGAGAGCGAGAGTGTGGCAAGTAAGCGTAGGATATAAGCGAAAGATGTAAAACCAGAAGACTGTCCTAAGCCAATAGGCGAGAACTGTGTATAATAAATAATCTATGCATCTATTTATGCATATAATAAAGAAGGGTTGTATTTGTATATCGAATAAAAAAAAAAAAAAAAATAATGAAACAACTCATAAATTACAGAAGCCAAAAAACTAATTATTGGAATTTTTGTCCGTCTATTTGTTCGTCTGTCTGTACTCGCGTCACGTAAAAACTACTGAACGAACTTTGATGGAGTTCTCTCTACCCGGGAAGGAAAATAGGATATGTTTCATTTTGGTCCATTTTCTAGAAGCTGAGAAATAGCCTGGTGTCTAAATTATATGCGCTCGCATATTTGGTAAAGGTGAAGGAACGATAGTTATTGTTTACGCCGTGTTTGTTCTGAAATCTTTTTGTGATTTAATACTTTTTATTACGAAGAATAATTTAACTGTTAATATTAGGTCATCCCATAAGTTCGTGCCGACTTTTGTGTATACATTTGTGGCGACACTCGACCTCGGAAATTTCCAACGGTTTCGCGGCACGAGGCGCTTTATCTTAAAAGCGCTATGCAGATGAGCCTTAGGTGTCATTAATATCCCTACGGCTCCTTTGCCGAACTTTCGGGAGACCGCACACGTGGCAGTCGTCGCGGTCTTCTAAACAAACGCGCGCGATATCGATGGTTAACAAAGAAATGAATCAGCGTGGCTTTGGAATCAAAGAGATTCAGTCTGCCCCGAGCTGCGAAGTGCGAAGGATTACATAATACGAGCGTTCTACTTCCTATAACCTGCGTTAAGCACTGATCGTTACCAAGCGCGCTAACTGTTAATTGTTAATCGTTACTTGTGTTAATTGTGTTTGTTGCTTGTTGTTATTGGACGTCAGTTGTTATGTTAATAAACGTTTTTTGTTGAAACATCTGAGCATTCCTTCTACACCTATCACGACATACCACTTCACATTTCATGTGTTGATTTATATAAACATACGGCGATTAGGGACCAATGCACTTGGAAAATGGGAAGAAGTTGTACAACGAGAGGGGGATTACATTTTTTCATGAAACTGAAAGTTATGTAAACAATCTTAACATATATATCCGCTCGAAAAACGGAACGAACTTATGGCATGACCTAATATAAAAAACATGTGAGTATTTCATTTATAAAAATTCATTCGCCTAAAGATTGTTCCTTATATTTAACAATCCACGCGAACGAAGTTTGCGCGAGAAACCTAGTGAATAATAAATAAGTCATAAATTAAATCATAAGCAAACAACATGTTACTATCGTCGTAGAAAATAAAGATATAAAATATTAAACAGTCTAAAGTCAATTTCTTGTTTACTCTCTATCGACGTACGGGTCTATCGTCGAAGAACCTTTCGTTCATTGATTAATCTCAGATATTTTTGTTTACTGCCTGTGCTACGTTTAATGTCTAACCAGGGACAATGACCGAAGCTGGCACTCCTTCACTTGGTAGAAATTCATTGACTGTCCGGAATGCTACGAATTTACCAAGCCATTCAATAATTACCAACTGCTCCTCGTCTGTAATACTAATTGCTACGTTCTAACTTTACTCGTAGTATCAAGGAGCTTGGTAAGTACGTGGGCCACAACCGTCGGATGTGGATGTTGAGATACCGTTAATTGCTGGAAATTCCGTATTGTAAACTGTCTCTCGACTAGCAGCTTCACTCTCCGAGTGGAATTATGCAACAAATTCATGTTCCTGGAGAGAATCCTTCATATGTCATTCCACGTAACTGGGAAACTTAAATAAAATTCGTAATAAAAAATGTAAAATTAAATAGAAACTTTAATTATTACACATGTAATCGATCTATTTTCGACTTCGTAGTTAAACTGTAAAATATGTCTTGTCTCGTTATTTTTTAAATATTTAAAATGTTGCGTTTAAATCGATCCCTGCCAATATCTCTTAGACTATTTATGATACCAGAAAATATTTCGAGAGAAACTTAAATGGTTTTGGAAAAGACGTAATTTGATGTCAGTAGCTTTTAGCTAAGGACGCTTTTAGGATGTCAATAAGCTTTAGTAATAAACAGACAGAAAGATAAAAAGGAAATAGAAACGTAGAGCACGTATAAAGGTCAATTTTCTCCTTTTTTAAATAGAACTTTTAATACATTTTGCGATATATTAGTCGATCCATATTGGCATTCTCTATGGAACTTGATAAACTATTTATATCGAAAACCCATTAATTGATCAAATATTTTAACTTCTCTTTTGAAAATCTATCGTATGAAAGACAAAGGAAGACGTAGGGCGCTATTTTTGTATTTGTTTTCCCGACGACAAAGTTAAATACAGTGGTTCATGGAAGACTCCAATCTTAACTTAGGAAAATCTTAACTTAAATTTTCTTTGAAGACATTGCGTAAAATAAGATCTGTTGCAATTAAAATTTAATGTGATAAAATAAAACCTATCCTTACTGATTTGTTATTTCATTCATGGAGATATATGTGTGTGTAATTTATACAATCGAGGACAGAGGTATAATAAGCGAAGTAGTAAAATGTATATCGTAAAAGGTACGACGTTTTCGTTCCATGCGGCTTGTTTACAAAAAAATATAAATATTAATTTCAAGCACTTAACACATCGTTCTTTGGTGAACGCATTATGTGCACTACCCTTTTTGAAATTTCGTTAGGACTGTAACGAGACACGACTATCGTGATTACAATAGTAAAATTTGAAAGCAACCCGAAAATATATACAAAAATCACATTCGTGAAAAATTACTAGTCATAAAAATAGTCTCACTGAATATCGTGGCTTGTAACAAAATGAACAACTGTCTGTTCAAATATACTTTGGTGACTTTTGCAAAGTGTATGCTTCCAATAAATATCTTGCAACTCCCATGTACATTTTCAGATCCGTTTCAAATTTTATTAATACAGTCACGATAGCCATGTCTTGTTACAGTGCTAATAAAATATCAAAAAGTTTTAATAATAAACACATAAAAATTTTGTAGGAGAGTTCGAAGCTTCCGTGATCCACCATATCACCATTTATCAAATAATTATTGAATAATTGTTACCAGGCATTCTAATTGCTAGTATATACTATCCCAATTACCAAAGATTTCTATTAGTGTGGTTAGTAAGTATTTCAATCTAGGTTCCTCTTTCGCTGATAGGAGAAGAGGAGGTGGGCACACATAGCAACGTTGGAAAATTTCCCTCAGGTCTGACTGTTCGGCCAGCAAATCGAATTTTGTAACATATGTTCTTGAAAATGGGAAACATGAGTTTGTGAAAACTTTAATTAAATTGTCTTCGTTTCTTTTGCTGGGACAAACAGCAGATGGAAATTTTATACGAGCACATTATTGTGAAAAACACGTGAAATAAATTACACAAATATAATATCCACGATCCTGCGATACTTAAAAAATAATGAGAAAGTACCACAAGATATGAATTAAGGATTGTTATATTAGTTAATGAGTTATTTTCAAGAATCAGGAAGGAATATTTATCTCTAGCAACTTAAGTTAGATTTGTAAAGAATAAATACGAGTGCAAATTAAATAGCAATCTGCTAAAATCGTCGATAAGAGGAAATATATTTGAAGGATATTTGAAAATTAAAATTATTACTTGCTAAATTTTAGCTTTGCTGTCTTTAAATGCAACTGAGCACTTTTATACAGTATTGCACAATATATGCACATTATACATATATTTTGTATAATACACATATACAATATACAGCTAAAACATCACGTTTGATGTAGAAAGATCTTTGCCTTCTGTTTTATTATGAATTATTGTTAAGTCTGTCTCTTCAAAGTGTTTCAAGTTACGAAGGCAAAGCAAGAACCACATTGGAGGAACTGTTACTCTGATGTTTGCAAAACAACTTTGATGTTATAGTGAAAAGATATTCATTCTAGTTTTATCTCAAAAATGCAGTAACCTAATGTGATTAGAGAGGAACCACATAAATCCAAGTGTTATAAATAATTCTGTGGGCTGAACGAGAGACAATAGAGAAGCCTAATTCAATCAGACTGTAAAAAGTGTCTTTAGCTTCCTACGTAAAGAAGAAAGTTTGCCTGAAACAAATTACTTCCTTTCTTTAGAGCCTTACAAATCACAGGCAGCAACGCCTCGAAAAGGGTGTGACACTCTATCAAACTTTAATATTTTTTGTAAACGATTGACTCCACCCACGTAAGTTAGTCATCTACCAGAATCAATAGCAGTCAACAGTCTGAAACAATCCAAACTAAAGTAATAAGTTTAAAGCAATCACGCGGTTTAAATACCGACTTTTCCATGATGAAGAATATTAATAGTCGTACAATGTACAATGCTCCATTGTTTCGCATAAAAATGCACTTCAACGTTATAAATTTGCGGTTGGCTGCGGTTCCTGGCACGATGATAGACATTTTTTTTGTACAATACTAAATTTTCTTTGAAGACATTGCATAAAAAAGATTTGTTACAAATAAACTTTAATGTAATAAAATAAAACCTATTCTTACTGATTTGCTATTTCATTCATGGAGACATATGTATGTGTAATTTATACAATCGGGGACAGAGGTATAATAAGTGAAGTAGTAAAATGTATGTTACAGAAAAACCGCCAAAGAAGAATTACCAAAGTACTTAAGTACTTAGGTACTTAGAAGGACAGAAGAATATTAGCAAGTTTCAGTTGTGGAAACGAGACCAAAGCAAAGGAATACTGGAAAGGAGAGAGAGAAAAAAGATGCAGATTATGTAAAAGGAAAGAAGAAGATCTGACACATGTAATAGAAGAATGTGAAATAATGGGAGGACCACAGGACACAGAAATAATACTAAACGAGATTGGAGAAGGACTAACAGAACTAAAAGCAATAATAGAGAAGAGAAGAGCAATAAAAGACGGGGAAGAACGACAATAAGGAAGCACAGCAAGGAGGCAAAAGCCCAAAAGTTGCAATTTTTAGAGACAGAATAATTAAGAGAGTGCAATATAATAGAGTGGATAACAGGGGAGGTAGATATATAAGAAGCGAAATAGGTAAAAGAGATGTAAAACTGAAAGCTCGTCCAAAGCCGAAAGTCACGGACTAAGCAATAATAATAATAACAATAATAAATAATAGTAAAATGTATGTCGTAAAAGGTACGACATTTTCATTCAATGTGGCTTGTTTACACAAAAATATAAATATTAATTTCAATTATTCATTAAGTGCTATATATTACGATTAACGATCTACAGTGAGATCCGTTATAACGAGACGTGATAAAGTGCAGGCGTACCGAGCGAAAATTCAAAGTCGATTTTCTCGAAAACAAAGCCTCAAACGAAAAATTTTTATTCTATATTTTCGACTTCTTTTTTCGCGTAGAATCACCCCCTTTCCGCTTGTACCACCAGTTACCAACCACCCTGTATAAATATTTTCAATTAGAGCACAGATATTATCACAATTTTAATTCAAAGGAGTGAGAACAGCCGAAGTATAAATAATATATACTAACAAATATTTCGTTGATTATGCTAAGCTTCTGAAACTTTTACAATTACTACCTTTTCACAACACAGAATCAAATATCGCTTGTTCCTTATTTAAGAATTTCTGCGTTATAACTTAGTAGTATGTAATTCCTGTACTGTATCGATAAAAGATAAAAAGGACTACAACTGTAGCTAATAAAATTATTTCTCAGACATGAAGAAAGGAAAATATCGTTTTCGTTGGCAGCAAAGCTGTTCGGAGGAAGAAATAATAAGAAATACGAAATAAATTCCTCTAAATATGAAGGAAGATGCCAAGATACATCTCTCTTTCAAAGATAAATATCTCAGACATAATTGCTTGGATGAGTTGCTTTCACCATCGGTAAGAGGAATGGAACGAGGTTGAAAGGAATGATTATCCGCAAATCGTACTTGCTTTCCCAACGTCCACCGTGATCCTCGTCGTTCAATTTTTGCTCCTTTAGAAGCAGTGGTCCAGATCACGTGCATATTAGATTTAGCCTTGCACGATTTCAAGAACCTGTAGTCCGTCTCTGCCAGGATGTTTGGCTTGTAGGACATCCGCTGATTCTCGCCATTACCTTTACCTACACCGTGGTTAACCGCTCAAGAGTGACTCGCTACCTTCTACCTTCTACTCGTTGGAATCTCTCTGTATATCTCTAGTAATCCGATTTAGAGCGTTTCACAGAGCCTCTCGAATATCAGAACATCAACTTGTCAACGATGTTAGTCTACAATTTTATCCTGTGTACCCAAAATGCTGCAGTAATAGGAAAAATGCTGCAGTAATAAGAAAAATACCTCAATATCGTTCCACGTATCGTTTATGTATGTAGTTAACTGTTACTTCTACATTTATTGCAGCAAGTGTCCGTGTATAATAAACAGGTACAAATAGTCGAACGTTTCTAAGAAAAATGTTAGTCTATTTTTATTTCTACGTGCCAACTGCACGAATACATTCGTTCCTTACATTACTGTATATGCTATGGACTCTAGTTCTCAAGTTAGAGATAATTAAAGACTGTCTGTGGCATAATTTCATCTTACACGTTAATAGAAAATTGTCGTTGATGCCTCGACTGCAAACTTGCGTGTAGATTACGTTCTAACCCAACGTGTTCGTTATGATAATTTATTTTTCCACTTTTAATGAATACTGCTTCGTCAGTGAACAAAATGGAAGATAACATCCTGGATTTCGTATCAGGTTCGTCTACGCTATCGATCCTAGTGACTGCTGCTTCGTTTACGAAGCTTCAACTTCAATCTCTTGTGGCTTCTTGACCTCGTATCAGGTTCGTCCGCACGTGACTTTGTCCTAGAGCCTTCGTGATTTCGCATCAGATTCGTCCTCGGAAACAATAATCCTAGCGAATCCCTAATTTCGTATCGCGTTCGTCCATGCACTTCCTAACACATTTGCAACTATGTTGCATGAAACAACCATAGCCAGCCTCTCGTGCTGCTCGCAGGGTGGATGAATACTTGCAACCTACAATTCTCAGTCTTCTCTTTAACGTGATTCTGATATTTTTATTTCCTGATATTTTGCAGTAACACTTTTCTCTTACAAAATTGCCTTTATGATACAATATGTTATAGTATGTTATATATTTGTCGGGTTTTCGTTAGAAATTTTGGACACGTAATAATTAATAAGTTTAACGAAAGCTATTGACAATGTTCTTGGGTTCAATAACGAATCCACGGTCAACGGGAAAACCCTTTGTACAATAGAATATATTTTGTAGCACGCAGACACGTTAACTCAGACGCTGGGTTACTTTCAAACTGACTGCCTAGACGATACCAGTAAACTCTCCAAAGTGATTGCGAAAATAAAAGACAGATACGGTCACATTTATCAATTACATATTGATCGGGATTATCAACAAAATTCCAAGCGCCGTTACCAGGCAGTCCTGCGTGAAACCAACATTGCTCCTGGCCAGGGCTTGATTGTTAATACAGCGTGTCCCTCAACATCGGTACTTCTTCCGTTAGACATAACGTTCATCCCGTGACCGTGGTTACGTTCGGCGACCAGTTATGTCACCTCGAGCCCAAGTATTGGGGATCTTCCCAAAGAAAGACCCGATGTCCCTACATCTCCGACATATTTATATAATATGTTGTAAAATCATGACATTTACTAATTTCATACAAAATAGGACACTTGACCCAGACCATTAAAAGAACGACTAAGCGTCGAAATAAGAAATTAAAATTATTTATTTATGTAAAATACTCGGAAGAAGAGTAAATTATTCGCAAGAATTATAACGACACAATAATATAATTAATACAAAATAATATCGAGTATCCGAAAGGCTTGTACTATAAGAAATTAAAAGCATAATAATTTATACTTCGGACGTATGCGAAGTCGATCTTGATTGCTAAATGCTAAAAGCCATTTTTCACAAAACCACCTTTTGTCGAGATACGTTTATTTGAATTGACACGGCTGATATGTGCTATGATTAATTAATTGATGCTTGATGCTACACGTCATGATTTATTTAAACTTTCTCATCCTCCTTTTTTAACACGATATCTTCATATCTTCTCCTAAAGTTGACGTTAGATCTATATGCAAACGTCTGTTCTTATGGTTCTTCAACTTGTTCTGCTATACTCTCAGTAATTAATACTTTTGTACACCAGCCGAGGAAATCTTTTTGTTCTGTCAAATTATTTATTACTTTTTTTTGTATATGCGAGTATCTGTGGCTTTACGTACGCACATACGCGTGTATGAGCTTTTATGCGCTAACAGTGGTACGAGGGTATGGTAATGCAGCACGTGCAATGGTTTTAGATCGACGACACAAATGAGGTTTATTGAACTGGCGACGTGAGGTTTGTCAGAGATGAACAGCGGAGTTGCTTTCATGGAATAATCCTTTGAACGAAAATTTCTTGATAATCGGCGCTAAATGTTACGACTGTGAATTGCGCGAATCGCTTACAATTTTTCCAATTAAAAATTATACGAATTATTGTTCCATATCAACAACGAATACCAATGTAATATCGATACGATGATTGTCCATTTCAAGTGTATTAAATCTGTTGCATTCTTTCGATTACTTCCGATCCGATTGTAATTTTTTAACGTTGACAAAATATCTCGAGTTTGTGCTAAATGTGGAAAAATTGTTATTGGTTTGAATGATTTCTGTTTTTAATCTCATATCGAATATTCTCTTGAAATATTACAAACGTGTTTTGTTTATTAAAATAAGAGCCAGATTGAAGTACTATAAAAATTCGACAATCGTAGTAAGATCAAATGACATGTTTGCCGATGGATGGATAAGTTTCATGACTTGACTTATTGCCATTAGATTACTTTTCGGTGAGCTTTGAAATTTACTGTTTCGGGTCTACGAAGTTGGCATCTCAAGCGTGAATTTTTACAAAAAAAAAAAACAAAAGAAAAAGCGAATGGTATTGGTGTGTCCACGATTTGGTTGTCTACATTTGTCCAACTAAAATTTTCCACCCTACAAAAAAAAGCTATCACCAAATAAAAACATAAAAAGTTTGACATCAGCGCTGCGTGAAATTTTTCATTGATTTTTCAGTAGGATATGATTGTCCACGATTTGTTCATGTTTGTACACTCAAACTTTTCAATTGATTAGACTAAAAAAAAAAAATAAATAAATTTGGTTAGCACCAAATGGAAATTTTTAACGATAACTTATTTTTTAAAGCTGGACAAACAGGAATTTTTGTTGGACAAATGTGCACGAGTACTGTTTATAAAAATTCGCATTTGGAGGTGCAAATTTCACGGACTTTACTGTTTCTAATAAAATTCCTACAACGCCAGATGGTACGAAAGGACGAACACAGAATTCACGTCGCATAATGCACTCTGAAATATCAAATAAACGATTTAATCGGTCTATGGTATATGGTATAGTGGAATATATTCAGAGTATTTCAGAACAAGTTGTTATTTCTTCCATAATAATTAAAGTTGAACTTAAACTGGACTTCACGTATTTTTGAGAAATTTGAAAATGTAAAATTACACACAATGTATATAATACACGAAAATATATAAAATATCGAAAGAAAAATATTTATTATAAAATTTCATAGATGAAAGAAATTTTTATTTCGATAATAATAACGAAATAAACTAACGAAATAATAATTATCTCGGTATTGTTCGATTAATAACTAAAACATAACTGTTTACACGTACGCGATCAACTATTATACTTAACTTGTACGATAAGTTGTTTGCTTTTGTTTAAGTCAGACAAATGCAGTTACAATATGAACTAATTTTCGCGAGGCTATTTCAATATAAAACAGTTCTTGCACTTTACATTTTACAAATTTATCAATTTGACCAATGCCTCTCTTTTTGCAATAAAATAATTCTTTAAAAGCTTTTTATCGACCGCAGGAAAACACAAGAGATGAGGATTTTCTTTGGAAAGTTTACGATACTTTCTCAAGGAAAATGAGCTACTTTCGAGTCGTTTTAGTTAAGATTTTTAAACTCAGTGTCTTGAAAAGGTTAATCAAGAGTGGTGTGTAACGAACTGCTTAATTACGGCTAACCTCGAGAAAAATTCCACATCCTCGCGAAAAGATGCGTTGCCTCTAAGTGTAGCCCACCTTCTTGAGAAAAAGCACGGAAAAACGCAGCGGAAGTGCAAGGAACTTGTCCGCGATACCCTAAAAGCACGTTGAAATTACCTTTGCCAGGTAAAAAATAATTAGTACGCGTCTTTCGGCCAATTGTACGTGGAAGCTAAATACGAGATGGTCCGAAATTCATTTTCCGACTTCTTTTAATGAGAGCTTTAATTAGCAAGTTGCTTTTTTGCGCAAATAGTTTCTTCTCTTTAGAATTATGTGGAATGAAATGGCAAGTTACGTGTATCAAATGTTCGCCTTTTGACCATCCACAAGTTTCAACATTTTTTATTTAAGATTACAAGTAACAAGCTCTTTGTTTATTTATCGATATGCCTAGTGATGGGATCTGAAACAAATTCGTTGAACGAATCTGTATCAAGGCTGGCGCTTTCAATTGAATATCTGCTGCCACAAAAATCTATCGAGGATAAATCTGACGAAGGAACCAGTAATTTTTACTATTGCAATATTTTGTTGCAATGAACTAAATTGAACTAAATTTCGTTGATTCTATAAATCAAGGAATTCATTTCTGAAGTGAGGATCATCCGAAGATCATAGTATTGGGTCGTTGTATTGGTCTTGACGTCGGCTACAAATGTATGCAATCAAAAATACGTCGTACCATTCAAAAAAAAAAGTGGAGATGACTATGATTTTTTACAGGAAGAAGCATTTTTCTTGGCGGTTTTAAGTACCGCAGTTTGTAGCTGTTTCAAAGTAGGTCAACTTTTGTTTGAAACATTTCCCTGTTGCTTTATCAGAAAAGCTTAGAAAATCTAACACCCTGTATAAAAGCCAAATTGGTTACAACTAATCTTCAAAATATTGATACGTCTTTATTCACACGATTGGACAAAGCGAATACAGTGGAATTTCATTTCTCTGAATTTGGAGGACAAATAATTTGTATAATAGGAATTCGTATAATAGGGGCTCACCAACTTCCCTCATTATGCACCTATTATTTTTCGTTCGCACGATAGGAGCTGATGTTCAGAAAAGTGAATTCAACCGGCAAAATTTCACTTAATCGGCGATTAACTTTCATTCAAATAAATGGAGTTCTAAAGAGTTAATATAAATCGCTACTTACCGACTAGAATGAGGATAAATGCTGGGTCGAGCGCAACATTTGTGAGCCTGGACAAATTGTTGAACGTGTCCTTTTCGGTCCAAGCCCATACACCTACCGCCATGATACCCAAACCCAGCCACTGAAATATCAAGAGAAAAATACTTTAAAAATTAGTCACAACGAGGATTAATTACAACATTATGGATGAAACATTTTAATTTGAAACAGGCATTAAAACTTTTTCTCAAACTCTTTTCTTGATTTATATTCTCATTTTTTGTAGCTTTATCAGTTGTAAAAAAACAATGATTATGTTGATAAACAAAATAGCAACAATTATGTTAGGTTTATTCCTGGTTTGCTTCATTTAAGTAAATTCATCGATCGATCACGAGAACTGGTATTTCGTATTTTTAACAAAATTTCAAACAGCTCATATTATGTATGAAATTTGTTCTTACTTAGACATTTCATTAAATTTCCACGATTTTCTAAAATGGACAATGTTCTAATCCATTACATTGACAAATATTCGCTTAGCTTTAAATCTAGTCGCTTGATCAAATAAAAAAAGAATATTAATTAAAAGATATTAATTACTAAGTTGACAATTAATATTATTTAAAGTACTTATTTAAAAAGTACATATTTAATAAGTACTTATTTAATAAGTACTTATTTAAAAAGTAATATTTCAAATGTAAATTTCGCCCAAGTTTGCTTCGATATTTAACACTAATTACACTGAATGTAAGATAGGTATAATTAAAAGAAAACTAAGAGAATCCGACGTTTTCGTCAGAGGGAAAATTTATTCAAAATACCAATTTCTACGACATATTTAAAAATCATCGAAATCGATGAGAGAATAGTTAATGCACAAGTCCAACATTAACAATTGTATAGAAATGAGTAGCCTGGTTCTGAGATTAGATTAGCTCCTGGTTTTTTAAATCTTGTATCTTTTTGTCTTGTTCCAAGTTGTTCAACGCTTGTTCTACCTTGTTTCAAAGAAATAATCAATTATCTCAAGATTCTCTCAAGGTTACAAAAACGTCGCCAAAGAATGGAATTTTCCACAAGACCCCCATTTTTTTCTTTTTTTAGAATCAAACACGTAAAAGTTGTTGTAGATTGTCCTAGTTGTTCTGAACGTTGTTCCAAAGTACTGTTCCGAAATTTAATATTATATTATATTATATTATCGTATTCGATTTGGGAAATAATCTGAAGAAACCGTAGCCATAGAACCATGGACATTTTTCACCATTTTGACGACGATAATACACGGTAAAAGGTTCCTCCTTCGAAACACGCACCCACATCCGTAGAACAATGCAGAACAAAAATTTGCAAATTACAGGAATACGAGGCTGACCTTACTCTTGCGTCGGCGCCGCTCGTCGACGACGTTTTATCAATTTTCTTGAGAATGGAAGTTGTTCCAGACTTGGCTGCTTGAAAGAATTACCTGCAGCCCTGGAACAACTGACGGCAAACTTCTAGAGAACGGAACATGAATACAAGGGTGACTTTGCTCCTGCGTCGTCGTCTAAATGACATTTTACCTCCCATGTTAAGTATGGGATTGTCGGATAAGTCTGAAGACTTAAACTTTGTCCCAACACGTCTCAAAAATACAATTAGACGAACAGACGCTGTCCTGTACGATAATCCTCTGCCATTGGATAGTGCCATTATTCCATTCGTGATGGAATTCCTGTTTCTCGTTATCAGCAAAAACGCGAGCCTGACAAGGTTTAGGATTTACCGGACAACCCAATATCATATGTCATTTAACCCATTTGCATCCAAGCGCGGATTATTCCGCGATCGGGCGACTGTCTTCTATGACCAAGCGCGGATTATTAGGCGCGCTGCGACTGCTTTTCGTTTCAGTCGCCAAGTATTCTTCAGATGTGAGAGTTCACGTCTGACACGTTTGTCAGCATCTCGCCTGTATCAGTTTATCGTATTGACCATTTTAAAGAATTCCACGAGAAATAATACGATTTAATTTCTTATTTCTTATTTTCTTAAATAAATAATCTTTTCTTTTTTCCTCTGTTATAAAGAACGTAAGATGCGACGTTTGCGAAGTAACATCGTCTACCAATCGTTTTGAACAGTAAATTCTCGATAAACTCCGTGAAGAATTCGGATGTCATTTACTGCACCTACGACCGACCGCGTGCGGTCATAGGGACCAGTCCTTTGAAGTAGAGCCATGATGCAAATGGATTAAGAGAATTGACATAAGTAGAGATAGTTGTACGGAAAATACGTGTAATTAAGAGATGCGCGTCAATGTCGTACGTCATTTAATAGAATTAGCTTATATAGGAATAGTTGGCCATCTGAAGCCTTATGCGATAACGCGTTCGTATTTTGCGGGATAATCGTTTCTAATCCTTGGGGGTTAATTTATGGCAACGTGCAACTATCGAGTTTGCTGCTGAAACAAATATGTATCTATTATGCAAGTGGAATAATACGTTCGTTGGCGCAGACGGAACCAACAAATCCGCTTTCAATCAAACTCCTCTTCGTAGATTCATGAGGAAAATATGAGGCATTGTGTATTTGTATTTCAGCATTTATGTTAATATTTATTTCTTATTTTCGAAGACTTTTAATATCGCAGTTAGAAAGATTGTAGGTACTGATTAAATTGACAAGCTAAATGCGATATCCTACGAATTAGCATAACGAGTAACGTGTTACTAAATTTAATATACCAACTTTGAGCATTCACGATGAACTGCACCGATGTTAAATTTGTGTATTAGCCAAGCAGGAATATGGTAGTAAATAAACTGTAGATGTTTGTGCACGTTCAATATACAAATTCATATGAAAAGTGGGTAGAATATATTAGCGATATATTCCATTTGCACAAGTAACAAATGCAACTCTCCATTATGAGGCCGAAAGACATAAAATAAAGCAAATTACAAATTAATAATATATTCGATATAAGTTTAATGTATTAAATATTATATACGGTACAATATTTACTAATAAACATTCTGTTGCAAAAAGTGGAGTAGTGTATGTACTTTTTTCTATTAGCAAAATATCAAACAGCAAAAGACATTTTGGACAGCATAAAGAAGATAGTTTTTTTTTTAATCCAAAGAATTACTTGACTCAAAGAGAAATAAAGTTTTTTAAGGAAATCCAAAAATCCATGGACAGTACTTATGTATAATTTAATGCAGTTGTAGCTTTATTCCTACTGTTTCAGAATTGACTCAAAGAGAAATAAAGCTTTTTAAGGAAATCCAAAAATCCATGAACAGGAGTAGTTATTAAAAAACGTGTATGTATAATTTAATACAGTTGTAGCTTCATTCCTACTGTTTCAGAATTTTAACTGATTACTTGACTCAAAGAGAAATAAAGTTTTTTAAGGAAATCCAAAAATCCATGGACAGGAGTACTTATTAAAAAACGTGTATGTATAATTTAATACAGTTGTAGCTTTATTCCTACTGTTTCAGAATTTTAACTGATTACTTGACTCAAAGAGAAATAAAGTTTTTTAAGGAAATCCAAAAATCCATGGACAGGAGTACTTATTAAAAAACGTGTATGTACAATTTAATACAGTCGTAGCTTTATTCCTACTGTTTCAGAATTGACTCAAAGAGAAATAAAGCTTTTTAAGGAAATCCAAAAATCCATGGACAGGAGTACTTATTAAAAAACGTGTATGTATAATTTAATACAGTCGTAGCTTTATTCCTACTGTTTCAGAATTGACTCAAAGAGAAATAAAGCTTTTTAAGGAAATCCAAAAATCCATGAACAGGAGTACTTATTAAAAAACGTGTATGTATAATTTAATACAGTCGTGGCTTTATTCTTACTGTTTCAGAATTTTAACTGATTACTTGACTCAAAGAGAAATAAAGTTTTTTAAGGAAATCCAAAAATCCATGGACAGGAGTACTTATTAAAAAACGTGTATGTACAATTTAATACAGTCGTAGCGTTATTCCTACTGTTTCAGAATTTTAACTGATTACTTGACTCAAAGAGAAATAAAGTTTTTTAAGGAAATCCAAAAATCCATGGACAGGAATACTTATTAAAAAACGTGTATGTATAATTTAATACAGTTGTAGCTTCATTCCTACTGTTTCAGAATTTTAACTAATTTAGAGTTTTGCCTTAAAGCATCCCTTTTATTATGTAACAAAATATCAATTTCTATTTACTAAACTGATTAAAAGTTTCCTACATTGAAAGTATTCATGTTCGACTAATCATAGTAATACACTATCAAAATCTTCAAAATGCTATATTTTTTGTTTTTACTTACAGTGACTCTTCTTAATATACCTCATCGCGATATTCTAAAAATTACTGCTCTCTATGCTCATTTACAACAATGTCATTGAATCGATTGGATTTTAATAATATACTACAACATTTATTCTAATTAGTAGAAACAAAAATTTCATTTGCCCGATGAACGTAATTTGTTGTATGAAAAGCGGCAAATTAAACAATGACGAAATTTAACATCGCACAAATATTTCGATAAGGAATAAGTTACAATATTGAATTTTTCAAGAACAATGATTTAAGGAAGAAACAAGATTATACGAAATATTTAAGTAGACGTATCATAATACATCTTCGCGTGTGTGCACATTTTTCTGTCCTTGATTTGCCTGTAGCAACGGATCATCGAGATTGGCTCGATCGGGGAACAATCATCCGCAATAATTCCGCAATAATTCCGTGAATGTGCTAGTGACACATTCCAGCCTGACACGGGAATGCCGTTATTCGTACACGTAGAAATAACAACGATCGACGAAAACATTTTTCTCCCTCGTTCTCCCCTGTCGAATTGTCGAATTTGTCGTAATAAAAATATTCGATAAAAAACATTTCTGTTTTCGCGATGCTACTTACGTTTAATACGCCTAACATCTGTGCCGATTAAAAAAAAAATAATTTTTTATTAGATTCTTCATTAGATTTTAGAAAATAGATTCTTTCCATCGATACATATACCTTTCGAAAGAACTTGATTTTATCCTGAAGATATTTTTCATACAACAATAAATAAAGAATAATCAAGTAATTTTAATTAAGTGCTGAAACTTCGTACGATTCAATAATATCGTCTTACAGGTTACGTACATAGCAATCGCAATATCTGCGCTATATAACACGGTTAGTTGTCTTTCTTGCAAGCGGAGACGACCGAATGAAATGATTATAATACTGCGATCGAATAATTGATCGTTAACGCGGGCGAAGCACAAAAATATAAATAATACATTGGAGTGAATATGATTTGGATAGTTTGCTGCCAACCGATCGCATCTAATATTAACAATTAATAATTGACGAACCATATATCACCGAATAATCTGTGTGTACCAGGTATGTAAATATGAAACCGGAATTTTTGTATAGAAAATACACGTTTATTGTATGAAAATGATTAAAAATATTTTATTCGAAGTATTGCCCATCGCTAGCTATACATTTTTCCCACCTGTCTGGCAATTGGTGGATGCCATGCCAACAAAACTGTCGCTCTTTTGAGGCAAACCAGTCATCGAGCCATTTTCGTACATTTTCGTAAGAAGTGAAGTGCTGGTCAGAAAGTGCGTGTCCCATCGATGCAAATAAATAGTAATCGGGCGGAACCAAGTCTGGTGAGTAAGCCGTGTGCGAAAGTATTTCCCAACTGAACGCTTCGATCGTTTCCTTGACCGGTTTTGCTGTATGCGATGGTGCATTATCATGAAGCAAAATTACTTTTTGTTGCCTTTTTTGATATTCTGGTCGTTTTTCACGCAAAGCTTGATTCAGATCGATCATTTGTTGTCGGTAGCGCTCAGTATTAACGGTTTCGCCAGGTTTTAACAGCTCATAATAGATCACGTTCCACGTTCCACGTTCTTCGTTCCTCGCGTCAAAATTGCCACTTCTAAATTTTTTAAACCACTCAAAGCACTGTGATTTACCAAGAGCATGCTCACTGTAAGCTTCGACAAGCATTCGATGCGATTCTGCAGCAGTTTTCTTCAAATGGTAACAGCATTTTCTTCAATGCTGTCCGCAAATCGTAGTTTCCAGGCACAAAATTCGACATGTTCAACGCTATTACAAACTATGCTGTTGTATGAAACTTGTATTGTTCTGAGTCGAAAATGTTTCTGAGATGTCAACAAAGACTTTTGGCATCAATGACGCAGTTTAGTGATAATTACATTCAGCTAGGGCCATCTATAGGCAAATTCCGGTTTCATATTTACAGACTTGCTATTTCCATGCAAATTTATGTGTCTGAAGATATAATTGAGAAAATGGAACCTCGGTAGAAAATTGCTTTATCTATCAAATATTACAGAAAACGCTATGCTATGAATATCTTATTACATATCGTTTCATATTATGTGCATTCTGTGTAATATTACACTTTCAAATTTCCTACAGGCGCATAGAGCTGCATAGTGTAATTGTGAGATTAGCACATCGTGCTAACTATTGTTGTATATCCTTCGAAACATAGATGCTCGGGGCGTGGATTTCGTTAAATATCAGAACGTCAGAGTAGTTTACATGTTCATTAGGATCGTTTTAATCATCGAGAATGGTGAGCGAATAATTCAGAGACGAGTTAAAGATCGCGTGAGAATTGCCACTTGAGCGTAATTTCTCTCACTTCGCGGATATATAGCAAATAAATTTCGAACGCTTATCAATCGACTCTTGACAGCGATTACTTTACGCGTAATCTTCGGGCAGCAGGTGAAAAAATAGCTTTTTCGAAATTGGCTGCCAACGTCTCGTAGTTACTATATTTTGTAAGGACAGTAATAAGGATATACTACATTTTCCTTGGTTTCTCGCCGATAAGAGTAAGTAAGAATCCTTCAGCCGACCCTTTACGACCTTTACGACTTTTCTCTACATTTTGATAAAGTATCTGATAGAGTGTAAGTGATCAACTTTTAAGACTTACACCACTTTTGCATTAAAAGCGAGTGTGCGACCGTGTCTGCTTCTAAAAATCGAAGTTTTCTTTTGCATATTTTGTGAAGCTCGATAAGCGTAGAATACTATGGTGAAGGGATATCTTAAAATTCTAAGAAATTTGTATTACATCTTGTTCGACTATTCGTTCTGCATTAATCAAACAATGAATAATGAACGCAAATAGTTGAAACTGAGAGCCATTAAAAATTAAAATTTCCATTATACATTTTTGTGTAACTTTTACACATCGTTCGCTACACTCTTTATGCAGTGTACTCGAGTTTCATCCAAAAAGCTCACACCACGTTGTTTGCGACAATATATGCAATATCAGATTCATTAATTAAAGATAAAAAATCATCCTCATTAAAAATCAAAAAAAATTTTCATCAAAGAAAGAAGATCGTATTCGTTATTGTGTTTCCCAGGTTTATTAAATTTATTCATACGTCAATTTCTGTTTTCATCCTTTCTCTTTTTTTGTGAATTTGTATAAATCTGTAGATTCATAGAATTACATATACTGGGAATATTTTATTTCGCATGTTCCTTTGTTGTCGGTGCTGTATTCATTACGCGTGCTTTTAAAATCTCGGAAGAAAAGATTTAAACAAATAACATTTCAATGAAACACACGTTCCCAATTTATGTACCACCTTTTATGTGTTTTCACCCGCCACGAAAGGCTCCTTGTGTAAAGCATCGTCCATTATAGATTGGAAAATTAACTGTGAGAATTTTTACAAGGAAAAATTAAGCAGTATAATGTAATACAATAAAACAGCGATAAAATACAGAAAATAAGAGATCGATGTAAGAATATAATACAGCGTAAGAAATTAGAAATAAGAACCCAACAACCTCTGTGTAACAGGCTACGAGCTTAAAGTACAGATAAATTATTATTATTATGTGAATTTTTACACGTTTTCTGCTGATCGTTTCCTAGCATTTTTGGTTTTTGTACTTACTTTGGTTAGTAATCAATACACTGTCCGCATGCGTCTAGACGTGTTTACTCTCTTCGGTGCTGTTACGATGCACTGAAACTCTTATTCTCCAATTGGCGCCGAAAATAGTACTTGCTTTTGTTTCCCGAATATAGTGATATATATGTAAGATCGTTAATCACGTGGTAATTCAGGTGATCGATTCTGAAGTCTGAAAATCGAGAATCGATTTTCAACGTCCTGAGCTACCGATCTTTCCCCATTAATCTTCAATGTTTTAAATAATTAATCTTTCTTCTGTGGTCTTATCTATCTCCGATGTTGCTCTCCGTCCGTCCGTTTGGGAAATGAGTGTCTCTGAAAGTGGCTGTCCATAAAACAAAGAAAGTCGTTCTGTCCTTGAAACACAGAAATTCGTGCTGTCCGAGAAAACAGAGAAAGTCCCTATCGCACTTGAACTCTAGGGAGTTTACATATATGTACTTTATTCCAATACATAATTCAATCAATACATCCTAAGACTTAAACTTTATCCCAACACGTTTCAAAAATACAATTAGGCGAACAGATACTGTCCTGTACGATAATCCTCTGCCATTGGATAGTGCCATTATTCCATTCGTGATGGAATTCCTGTTGTTTCTCGTTATCAGCAAAAACGTGAGCCTGACAAGGTTTAGGATTTACCGGACAACCCAATATCATATGTCATTTAACCCATTTGCATCCAAGCGCGGATTATTCCGCGATCGGGCGACTGTCTTCTATGACCAAGCGCGGATTATTAGGCGCGCTGCGACTGCTTTTCGTTTCAGTCGCCAAGTATTCTTCAGATGTGAGAGTTCCCGTCTGATCCGTTTGTCAGCATCTCGCCTGTATCAGTTTATCATATTGACCATTTTAAAGAATTCCATGAGAAATAATACGATTTAATTTCTTATTTCTTATCTTCTTAAATAAATAATTTTTTCTTTTTTCCTCTGTTATAAGGAACGTAAGATGCGATGTTTGCGAAGTAACATCGTCTACCAATCGTTTTGAACAGTAAATTTTCGATAAACTCCGTGAAGAATTCGGATGTCATTTATTGCACCTACGACTGACCGCGTGCGGTCATAGGGATCAGTCCTCTGAAGTAGAGCCACGATGCAAATGGGTTAATAAAACGTAAAATACCATGACTTCGAAGGTAACAGATATATCGCCAGTGGAAACGTGTCTTAAGTAAAATCGAGTAAAGACGTAAATTACATACGGTGGCCACAGAAAACATTCGTAATAGTATCAGGTCTGTAAATATGAAACCGGAATTTGCCTACACATGGTCCTAGCTGATAATGTAGTTATCACTAAATTGCATCATCGATACCAAAAGTCTTTGTTGACATCTCAGAAACATTTTCGACTCAGAACAATACAAGTTTCATACAACAGCATAGTTTGTAATAGCGTTGAACATGTCGAATTTTGTGCCTGGAAACTACGATTTGCGGACACCATTGAAGAAAATGCTGTTACCATTTGAAGAAAACTGCTGCAGAATCGCATCGAATGCTTGTCGAAGCTTACAGTGAGCATGCTCTTGGTAAATCACAGTGCTTTGAGTGGTTTAAAAAATTTAGAAGTGGCAATTTTGACGTGAGGAACGAAGAACGTGGAACGTGGAACGTGATCTATTATGAGCTGTTAAAACCTGGCGAAACCGTTAATACTGAGCGCTACCGACAACAAATGATCGATCTGAATCAAGCTTTGCGTGAAAAACGACCAGAATATCAAAAAGGGCAACAAAAAGTAATTTTGCTTCATGATAATGCACCATCACATACAGCAAAACCGGTCAAGGAAACGATCGAAGCGTTCAGTTGGGAAATACTTTCGCACACGGCTTACTCACCAGACTTGGCTCCTTCCGATTACTATTTATTTGCATCGATGGGACACGCACTTTCTGACCAGCACTTCACTTCTTACGAAAATGTACGAAAATGCCTCGATGGCTGGTTTGCCTCAAAAGAGCGACAGTTTTTTTGCCGTGGCATCCACCAATTGCCAGACAAGTGGGAAAAATGTATAGCTAGCGATGGGCAATACTTCGAATAAAATATTTTTAATCATTTTCATACAATAAACCTGGTACGTACTCTTATTTTCTAAGTAAACGCTCCTATAGCAAGTTCCATATTTCATTTTCACAAAATCAAATTTTTCTAGTCGCATGAAAGTGAAATATTACTAAATTTAATATGTTTGGATTTAATTAATTAATATGTAAACTCTACAATAGGTACATTGGTGTGTAAATATCTCAACTCGTTACCTATTGTTTTCATCGAGAAACTTCTTAACCGAGTTACATTGGATTTCAAAGGATACTTATTTTCTGATATCTTACGTTTTATCTATTTTTTATAATATTAATCAGCCATATATTCTCTACAAAAAGATATTAACCTATTTGTATCGAAAAGCTATCAGTTAGGTGGATATTTTAACTTTAATCTGTTTCAGTTAGATCGACTAATATTATGAAAAATTTAAATAACCAAACCAAGCCATTTAAAAAACTCAAGATCAGCCTGGTATGTCGGAAAATATAGGACATAGGAAAATAAAATTGCATGCATCCGACGAGTCTTTTGAAACGCAATGAAATTCATTTAAGACGATTTTTGATAAGACCAATAACGATTTATTTTAGATGGATAGATTCTTATTGACTCATTCTGTACATAATACATATATGACTACAAGAAATGTTTACACACCATCGTATCCATTATAAAATTTACATATTAATTAAGTAGATTCAATCATATTAAATTTCGTAACACTTAGTAGTACCTTAATAGTATTTTAGACTGTATCTCTTATTGACGCATTTTGTATGTATATAATTTGACCATGACATTCTCTGTACTAAACGAGAACAAAAATAGACTTTTTCCGTATTCGTAGGTATTTCATGTTTCAAGGTAAACAATAGCTCCACTTTATACAATGTATATATGAATATATGCAATATAATAGTCGCTACAGTTTTTTGGATATGTCCGATAATCCGACAAAAAAATATTCTGAACAACAGTTAGCCAGTGCTGAAGAGGTAGTGAACTGGGACACAAAAAATTGGCAGAAAAAAATGTTGGATCAAAAACTTTCATTTTTTATATAACAATACACGTATAGTCTTTTCCATTCGATATCATAACATCGATGAAGGATAACATTCTCTTCGTTTTAGAAATATCCTGTTTGCAATATTAAAGCTATATTATGTTCATATTATATTTATATAAAGTTGTATTAAATTATATCAAGAATAGATGGATTGATTAATTCTTAAGATTTCCGAATAATATTACATTAATTGCTATTTATACCATCTTGTGTATTTCCATACAATTATTATATATATTTTCAATATATCAATTAAAATAATTCAATTACAATATATTTTAATACGATTAATATATATTTTCATTATGCGTTGTTTCATTATTTAATTGTTTGTTCACTTGCAAAAATGGAATCGCGTTCATACTAGTAGCACTTAAATGAATTTTATTAATATGTCGTATTTAATTATATTATATAAATAAAAATGAGAATGGAAAGCAATTTTCTCTTCAAATTTTCAAAGTATTACCTGTTTTGTAGTGAAATATACAGCATTGCCGGTTCTGTAATGAATTGCACTTCGTTCCAGTGCTGTTCTACGCCGTTCTCTGACGCTTCTGTTTACACATCAAGTTTGTAGCAATTGAAATACTGTTACTTGTCTCTCCCGCTCGAAATCAAGCTACACCTGACTAATGTAAACATAAACGCAATACACTATTGGAACGACGTAGAAAGTTTCAGAATATTTTTATAAAGAATGTATTTGTACCGCCAATTTTCTATTATTTTATACTATAAATCTCCTAATAAATCTTAACACGTTATATTGTTAAGAAACCAATCTTAATATGCCTTAATAAATCTTTATATATTCTGTTTCTAGTTAACAATGGTAAGCATGGTAATATCGACTGAAAAGTACAATTTTGAGATAGAAATATTAATTTATGAAGCTGTAACTTGATTTAGAAATTAATTATGCTACTCCGATTTTCAAGTTACATTACTGCATTTTATTTTGATCATTCATTATATACAACACTATTTGATAGAAATCGGCGGGGAAATATTTCTACAAGCACGTAATATGATGAAACACAGGCATATATTACTAGAACGTATATATGTAACAGAAATAATAAATAAATAATAAATAAATGTTTACGATATTTTAAACAAAACTCTTAAAAAATTGTAGTATTAAAGAATTACAAACATTTAATGAAGGAATTAAAAAGAACATAAGACACGTAGAACACAAATGAAATGTTATATTAGATTTATGATTTTTATGGACAAAATTAAAAATATGAAATTTAAATAGAAATTTGTTTGCTAAATATCACAGCAAGTGCTCTACCTTAAATATTCTATGTATTTTTGCATGTTATACACAGTCTGTAGATTCTTGGAATTTTTAATTTCCCTAAAATGCATAAACATTCGCAGTCTAATTATGACCGGCAGTGTAATTAGAAAATGACCAAATATGACAAACAATAGCTCGTATTATCATTTTAATATGCACTGATAAAGGTAGATAGGCGTTCGTCGTTCGAAATTAATTTTATGTATGGTACATTGAATAGGGAGATCGTTCTCGACGTCAAAAAATGTCGTTCAGGGGGAGAATGATAAAAGTGGTAGGCGCGTGGAGGTGAATTCAGACAACAAGTCGAAAACTTTCAAGCTCAATTAAACTTGAACCAAGTTGCAGACAGAACCATCGCCCCGAGGCGATGAGAGCGATTGGAGTGCTCTTTCAGTTGGCTGTCCGGTTCATTTGCTACCAATACGAAAAATAAAATACGAAGCCCTACGAAAAAGGAGACGAGGAATATATCATCGTGTAGCGAAAAGTGTTTCTCATTTATATACCGATTATCCTCGATGTTCCAGCCGATCAATTAATCTGAGAAATTAATCAAATGTCGCATTATTCTGCTGCAATTAAGCGAGATGAAAATTCTTCAGAAGAAAGCATAGCTGTTATGTTGCATAAAAAGTATTAATTAATTGATCCATGTACGTATTTATTACTTTGTGGATAATAGGTAAACTACAGAGAATTCAAAGAATATCTTTATATACAGTCGAAGGTAAAAATAAGCAGACAGGTAGTGAAAATTTAATCGAACTAGTAACAATGTTATTTATTTATTCTGTATCTTTATACTACATATTAGATTAGAATTCTGAACCTAAACTCTAAACTCTATGAACTATTGTAACTATCGCATATATATTGTAATATCTTTACTACAATTAGTTTATTTAAAATAAATGGATTAAACAGATGTTGGTTAAACAAGAGACGATGGTTGTTTAACGTGAGCTAATCACAATAACGTATTATAATTAAGACAACTAAATAGTTAATTTGCAACTCTCGTCACCACGGATCCAACGCTCTCTCTCTCTCTCTCTCTCTCTTTCTCACGCGGACCACACTTTCTCGACAACGCTAGTGTCACGTAAAATAAAAAGAAGAAATCGAAGACGAAAATAAAAAAAAAAAGAATTTATTTCCTAACACTTTGTTTACGCTAATGACAGTTTACTTCTGAACTGTGACTTTCCCAGACTCTCGATTTCTGCTGTCCTGTGTCTATTCTCTTCGTCACTTTGCATAGGCAAACGTAACGTATCCTCTCGTAAACGTGGCAATATTCTCATTCTGTTTTTGGATACTGTCCAATATTGCTCGCAACATTGGGTCAGTTGAGGTAAAGGTTCGAGGTTCGTTTGTCTTAGGCAAACTTAGGTTATTACGCTGATTTTGTCACTTTCGGACGAAGACGAGTCTTGGCTACCGAAGCTAGGTTTTCTTTCACCGTAACGTACAAAGGGATCCAGTTTACCTTTTATTGTCGCTTCATTTGGTTCGTGATAGTTACTTCCTTGTTGCGGATGACCCTAGTCCCAAATAATTCTTAATTCTAAATCTTCCGTAGATGATGAATGCCTTTTGGTTTCCGAACAAACACTTTTAGCTATCCTGGCAGAATCGCTAAAAATGTCACGTAAAATAAAAAAAAAAAGAAATCGAAGATGAAAATAAAAAAGAGAGAATTTATTTCCTGACACTTTCTTTACGATAATGACAGTTTACTTTCGAACTCCAGCCGTGACTTTCCAAGACTGAAGCTCTTACAAATCGGTCGCATCCCTACGCAAGTGGTTATCTTATGAAGTAGGGAGGACCACCTGGTGTTGGGTCTGGGCCCTGCACCTGCTGCTGCCACGTGCCCTCCCTCCCTTGCCGTCTGGTGGATATCCGTCATCAACCCATCGGTTTTGAAGTGTGCCGGTCGTAACACTAGCAACAATATCTCCCTGACTTCTCGATTCACACTCTCTGGCTTCTCAACTCACACTCTCTGACTTCTCAACTAACTATTAATTCGTCTTCGTCCCTTAGCATCCCTTTGTCTTTTGTCTTAGCCTCACCACGCACGTGTTCCGCAACCGTTCATGGCCAGGGTCACGCAGGCCTTTTCCGCAAAACTATTCGATTGAAGGACCGACGATACATTGCTGGGCCTGTCGGCACTTCGGCTTCCTCGTGACATTGTTTACAGTTCGCTCGATATCTCTTAGGCCTTTCGTCCAGGATACTACAATATTTAGATTTAGAATTAATTAAGAAATAACCAAAATATTTCATAGTTAAAACAGAAGGAAACATTTCTCGTGCCCCATCTTCTGCATCATAGATGTATACACACACATACGGTCGATAATTCGTTTATATAATACATGTACATTAACCATCAAAAGTTTAAATAACATCAACTTCATCAAATTAGCAGACGAGGTGATACGTAGTTTGCTCGAAAATATGTGCGAATTCCGCATGATTCAGTGCGTGTTCTCACATTTTATGAATCCGAGAACACCCTTGGCCAGTGTATAGAGAATAACCAGTGCCCCTCGTGAAACTAAAGCCTCGTCTCTGTTTAAATTTTGACGAACATGTCTGTCAAGTTATATTACCATTTTATTTATTTATACAGAAGTGGAATGTTATGAGGCAACTGCGTTAAAACACGAGAAGCCGAGATGCTGAAGCAAATTATCGTCATATAGAATCGAGGCGACATAAAATTGAACTATAGAATTTTTTTTTTTTATTTGTTAGGATATTTACAATCAATTCTCGTTGAGAATTTTCAGTAACTTCATTTGTCGTGATACAATGACATGGTTTATAATAGCTTATATTGTTGATTCTAGTTGGATCTAATGATTCAATCTGAAGCGTATTTTCTTTTTAGTCTGCGGATCTGGTCCGTCGTGTCAAGTAGTTGGGTGACTAATGGGTTGTGGTGGTTGTTGACTCCTGTGTTATATCTGCTTCTGAACTTGTATATTTCTTCTTTGACTGTGATTATCTTGAAATCGCGGTGGATCGTTTCGTTGGTAACATACCAGGGTGCATTTATTAGGGATCTTAGCGTTTTCAATTGGAAGTGTCGGAGTATTTCAATGTTGGAATTACTTGCTGTTCCCCATAGAAGTTATAGAATTGAATATGGAGATATATTGCTGTGTAAAAGTATTAGGTCATCTAGCATATTCATTTCATAATGGCTAATCATAATTACATTTTTCACAGGAAATATTAATTGTTTGTTCTAGTTCGCAATTTTCGTACAGATACTTCAGGAAGCAAATCCTTAAGAAACTTTCAAGAAATTCTAATCTTCGGATAAACAAATTTTTTAATTGAATTGTTATTAATAAATTTTTACGCGTTTATGAGAAATTTAAAAATGTAAAAATGTACGAAATGCACGTAATATGTAAAAGTATAAAAAGTATTCAAAGCGAAGTACTTGTTACAAGATTGAGGCGCAGGAACAGCTTGCGAAACAGTTAGGAAACTATTTCAAGTCGCCTACACGAGATGAGAAAGATTTAGAAGGAAGGAACGTGGATGTCTTGTGAAATTGCTGCATGATAACGTCAGATCACGCGTTGCTTCTGATAGAAGAGGCACCGTAATGAGACTTGGATGAGAGGTTACGCAGCATCCGGCACATTCACTCGACATTGCTCCGTCGGACTATCATCTACTTCGGTCGATGCAGCACAATTACTCGGATATGCGCTTTCGATCGATTGATAAAATACAAGAACAACTGGACCACTTGATCGTGTCAAAAGACACGACGCTCTTTCGAAGTGGAACCCATCAACTGCCCGAAAGATGTAAAGTTACTTTGATGTAAGAAGAAAGATTATTTTTTAACAGAAAATCCGTTTCATTATTTTTTTTTTTTTAAATAAATCATGAATTTCCTTGGAAAATTTCGACTATTCATCTATGCACCTAATAACGAACGTTTGTGGATATTAATATCATTGATACGCTGAGAGATGAATTTTAGTGAATTTCAAGATGAAAGTTATGTCAAAAACTGTAAAATGAAAAATACCGATTTTCACGTCTCCTATCGAGAACGCAGTTAGATCATTTGCAATATAAAACCGAGGTTCATGGTGCTTCGTCATTCAATAATGATTCTTTAATTCGTTTGGTCATGGACAGGGAAATGACTTTGCGTTTGATACGTGTCGAAGAACGTCGCACCGGATAGCATAAATATTGATCGGTTAGCGGTACTTGAAAAATCAATAGGACGCATGGTTTCAACCGACTAGCCACTGTCCATGGTACACCGTAGTTAACGTGCTCGACGATTATTCCTACGCAGAATTACGCACGCCATCATGTAAATTTCATGCGGGTAGATGCATATCGCATGCGTTTGATGCTTTTATATCGATATTAAATCAAATAGTATGTACATAATTTGCTTCCATTTCGATGTATACAATTTCTCATCATTAGAGATTGTATTATAAATTTATATGCGAAATTAATACCACAGTTATAGATCATAGAAATACGTGCTGTTATATTATATACAGGGTGGTTGGCAACTGATGGTACAAACGTAAAGGGGGTGATTCTACGCGAAAAAAGAAGTCGAAAATATAGAATAAAAATTTTTCGTTTGAGGCTTTGTTTTTGAGAAAATCAACTTTGAATTTTTGCTGGAACAATAGCTTGGCCACCATGCTCTCCTGACTTAACTCCGCTTGACTTTTATTTATGGAGCCATATTAAATCAATTGTCTATTCTGAAGAAGTCGCAAGTTGCGAGCAATTGAAAGAAAAGATTATTGTAGCCTTTCATACTTTAAAACAATCGAATACATTAGAAAGTGTTCATGGAAATTTAATCAGAAGAGCAGAAGTATACGTTCGGTGGGATGGGCAACATTTTCAGCAATTTTTGTAATAATAAACTTTATGATTACTTCATATTATTTCATTATGTATTCCTAATTTTCCGTTACGACAAAAACAAACATAAACTACGATAATATCCATCGAGACAACGATCTACAGTGAGATCCGTTATAACGAGACGTGATAAAGTGCACGCGTACCGAACGAAAATTCAGAGTCGATTTTCTCGAAAACAAAGCCTCGAACGAAAAATTGTTATTCTATATTTTCAACTTCTTTTTTCACGTAGAATCACCCCCTTTCCGCTTGTACCACCAATTACCAACCACCCTGTATATAAAAGTTGTCGATATTGATAAATATTCAATAATTATTAATAGAATTTTATACAATTATTAGTACTAATTAATCCATATTAAGTCGCCAAATGAAGTTATTAGAATTTTATATTACTTAATCTCTGATATTACCCGGCTGTTCCCTCTTGGGAGACACAAAGAGCTTACTGGTGATTACATAGCACAAAGTTACACAAGCTCAAACTTTTTTCAAAATACGTGTTCTCCTGAAGTGTGGCTTTTATATCGTATAAGAAAACGAATAAAGAAATGAAAAATATAGATTATACTAATAGACAAAGATTGTACTAAGCTACGAGCGTCGTTACAATGAACGATACATACACACACACGTATACGTGTTAGCGGCGACGCAATTTCGTGCCACGCCGTTATTTAGCTTTATGATAATTTATGAATTGGCAGGATGCTTGAGCAAATATTTGGAAAGTCGATAGCCGGTGACTCGAAGTCGTGAAACAAGGTATAAGGTATCGATCACCTGTTTAGAGGATGCGTGAAACAGTTTGGCGAAAGATAGATTGGTAGAGAGATAGGCTGATGTCAAGCTACCTGACGTTGCATTGACAAAGAAAAAGAATAGAGACTTTGTTTATAAGATCAGGCTACGAGATGAGGAAGGCAGTGATGTATTCTGATAAGCAAGACGGGAGGGACCTCACGACACGCAGAAATTCATTTTTAACATACACATATCTTCAACTGCAAGATTATTTATTATTAATATTACTATAAATTTGTCATTTTTAAATAAAAAGTTGTTATATCATGTTTATAATTGTATATTCTTTGACTCTTCTAATTTGGAATTTATTCCATTAAATATTTTATTTTCGTTTAAAACTTCACTAATTATATATTCGATATTTCCTTTATTTCTAACTTTTTTAATTAGATGGACATGTCAGTTACGAAAATTTTCATACGGCTATTTAATTTTGTCTCTGACTTAAAAGAGTGAAAACGCAAAATTAGTTGTCTCTACATTTCAGTACGATTATTATGAATGTATTCTTAAAAGAAATTGAAAAGATTAGATCGTTTAACTCATGAAAATCTTGGAATAAAATTATATCATAAGCTATAGAACCTTCGCTTTTTTCAATGTAATGCTAAAAGAACAGTGTAATGTTATTGATGATTACGTAGGACCAACAAGATATTAATTATAATATTATATCTACTATTTGCATGATTTCGCGATGGTGTATATATACACTATTGCTCGTAAATATTTGGGCATTTTGAACGATTTATATTGTATCTAATGAATAAATCGCGAGAGCTATGTCAGATGCAACATGAAAAGGTACACTGCTAGATAGATGCACAGATGCACAGTAGAGAAATCCTGTACAAATCAGACGTTTGTACCAGATTCACAGTAGTAGAGTCCCGGAAAGATCAGACGTCCGGATCTGAACGCTTTCAGTTGGACACAGCGCTCATATCCAGAGAATCTGAATACAAAGAGTTCGTCAAGTAACTAAACGATTCTATACGGTTTAACGATTACAAATGAATAAAAAAATTCATTTGCGATTTTACAAAATATATAGCACAAAATGTAAAATGTTGTTGGTTGAATAAATTTTTATTAATCTTTTACAGGATAATATATTGTAGATATCAGCATGGGTACCAATATATTTGGGACAATGGCAGTGTAATAGTTCTGCGTGCATCTAAAGATATAAAACTAAACGAAGATGTAATAAATTTTGTCTCCTTGCTATTACTAACTTGTAAAAAAAAAGATTTCTCTTTGTTCTTTGCAGGTAGCTTTTAATGTCTTACGTGACACCATAGATTTGTATCTTCGACTTATACCACGGAAAATATATGGAAAAAGTATAGTAAGTTATGAAAAGAGAGGAAGAATTTAGAAATTGTTTATTTGATACGTATGTTGAATTAATATTACCGTTAATCTCGCGTATGATATAATTGTTAATCTTATCAACTTATACATAGCTTGTATTTTATTTTTATCTTTCTTCGTTTTCTTTTAAATACCAGCTAATTTGTCTTTATTATTTTGACAACTTAATTTTTCTTTTCTTTCTTTTGAAATTTTGTAAATTTTGTAAATTTTGTAAAATACAAATATCTTTATTTTCTCATCACAACATGAAGTTTCGTCGAAATATGTAACAGTCTTAATCTCTCTTCTTTTAATACTTTTTTTCATGTTACGATATTATTTCCTTGTCGTATATCATATTCCGGTAATTCATCGTAATTAGTTATTGTACTTTGAAACGTTCTATCGTATGAGGGATGTTACGCAAGAACTTTTATTTGTAATCTTCCGTATTATTTTATTACGGTATATTATAATTAAAAGTTAGATATGTTAGAGTTACTCACTCTATTTATTGCTCGTACAACTAGCTTCAACAAAACAACATTAATATTGGTAATTACGTATTAACACCATTCTCGATATATACAGTTATCAATTGTTATTAATATTAACAATAAACCATGTTCAACTGTTTAGTGTTATTCTTATTTCAATATTCTCCCATATGTACAACCCTATGCTATAAATTAATTAACAACTTAATGCATGCAAAGCAATATTTATTTTATTTCTTAAATATCAGGTCTGTAAATATGAAACCGGAATTTGCCTTAGCTGATAATGTAGTTATCACTAAACTGCGTTATTGATGCCAAAAGTCTTTGTTAACATCTCATAAACATTTTCGACTCAGAACAATACAAGTTTCATACAAGAGCATAGTTTGTAATAGCGTTGAACATGTCGAATTTTATGCCTAGAAACTACGATTTGCGGACAGCATTGATTTTCTGTTACCATTTGAAGAAAACTGTTGCAGAATCGCATCGAATTCTTGTCGAAGCTTACGGTGAGCATGGTCTTGGTAAATTACAGTGCTTTGAGTGGTTTAAAAAATTTAGAAGTGGCAATTTTGACGTGAGGAACGAAGAACGTGGAACGTGGAACGTGATCTATTATGAGCTGTTAAAACCTGGCGAAACCGTTAATACTGAGCGCTACCGACAACAAATGATCGATTTGAATCAAGCTTTGCGTGAAAAATGACCAGAATATCAAAAAAGGCAACAAAAAGTAATTTTGCTTCATGATGATGCACCATCGCATACAGCAAAACCGGTCAAGGAAACGATCGAAGCGTTCAGTTGGGGAATACTTTTGCATGCGGCTTACTCACCAGACTTGGCTCCGCCCGATTACTATTTATTTGCATCGATGGGACACGCACTTTCTGACCAGCACTTCACTTCTTACGAAAATGTACGAAAATGGCTCGATGACTGGTTTGCCTCAAAAGAGCGACAGTTTTTTTAGCGTGGCATCCACCAATTGCCAGACAGGTGTGAAAAATGTATAGCTAGCGATGGGCAATACTTCGAATAAAATATTTTTAATCATTTTCATACAATAAACGTGTATTTTCTATACAAATATTCCGGTTTCATATTTACATACCTGGTATTGCATAGAAATATCGATCCTAAACACTTTCCGCTCTATTATGTACACTGTTTGTTCTATTACATCTTCTTATTTATTTTCTATCTATATGTTTATGCTGTATCTCATTATGCTTTTAATTATCTTATTCCAACACCTTTGTTCCCAATTAGCTCGTGCAACAGATGTTTTACTGCAGTAGCATAGCTACGATTTTAAATCATCCTGTTTATATTGCAAATTAGTATGTTGCATTAGCGATTTCGATTGTATCATGTGGAGCGGAAGATTGTACATACATTTCGACTCTCAAACTTTTATGTATAAGGGAAAAGGAGCGAAACAGGAAGGAGTCGAGGGAAATTGGGTGAATGCAAAATAGCGTTCGGGATTTTCCTCACAAACTTTACCGGCTACTTTCATTCAAGAAGTGGAATGCACTTTGATTGTGAAAAGTCTAAAGTAAAATTTCTGCACAGAAAATCTGAAGAAAAACTAGTCACGAGTAAAAAAAACCTGGAATGTATAATAACTTTTATAAATTCTTGCTTCTTTTTATTAGTTCAAGTTAAAAGAACGCACTTCCGTTTAAAAGTATCGGGACACTCGGTTATTTTTAATTTACAAGTTGTACTTTGATTGCAAAATTACGGGCAGAAATCAAATTCCGATTGTGTGTGGTTTTGTCTTTTATAAATATCATAATTATTATACACATATAGTCAGTGAAAACCACCACTTGAAATGATTCGTTATCCAGTGAATTTATCAGAATACGTTTCAAGTGAAATTTATTTTTTATTTATTTTGTTAGTTATTATTTATAATATTTGAGGAGCTTGGGCAGATGGGTACATGTTGATCTCTTAATGCCTTATATTTCTTGAAACGTTAAGAGGATCTTGAGTCCCTTTAAATTAAATGAAAAATTTTTAAATAGACGATAGAGAAAGAGTTTTACGGTTTTTGAACGTACTTTACGGGAACAGGTTCTGCGAAACCTCTCTGGATGATCTCAGATGATGAAAGACAAAGACTGGCGAAAACACGACGGCAGATGGAAAAAGAGCTTGTCATGCAAGTTGCATCGAAAACGCTAAGATCCCTAATAAATGCATCCTGGTATGTTACCAACGAAACAATCCACCGCGATCTCAAGATACCCACAGTCAAAGAAGAAATATACAAGTCCAGAAGCAGATATAACACAAGAGTCAAGAACCACCACAACCCATTAGTCACCCAACTACTTGACACGACGGACCAGATCCGCAGACTAAAAAGAAAATACCCTTTAGATTAAATCATTAGATCCAACTAGAATCAACAATATAAACTATTATAAACCATGTCATTGTATCGCGCCAAATGAAGTTACTGAAAATTCTCAACGAGAATTGATTGTAAATATTCTAACAAATAAAAAAAAAAAATGCAAGTTGCAATAATTCCAGCCGTCATTTCCAATTGATTACATGCGACGAGAAAGATTCAAAAGGAAGGAAATGGGTGCCGCATCGATTGACCGAGGTGAGGATTGTGTACGGTGCTTAGATGATCCGCACTGTCAGTAAAACAAAAAGCAGCTTATTTATGACGAATCATAACAGGGTGCGAAAACACAATAACGCGAAACGCAAACGAACGTAATTAAATCGATGGTTGTTGACCTTTTCCAAGTCACGGAACACTTTTCAGATTATAAGAAAGATTTGCGAAATAGCAAAGTCATAAAGCTAACGATATATAAAATATGCATAAACTTTCTATTCAAATTTCTAGATCGTAGATTACATAAATAAGCAGCGAAGAAAAGATGTGAATCAAAGGGAGAAATTATATTCACAAAAACTGTGACTAAATAATCTATATACATATATATATCTGAGATGGAAGGACACTGGAGCCTTCCCTTTGGAACTTTGGGAAAACTCCTTAACCCTTTGAGTGCTGACTACTCGCGGCCCATGTCGTCCGTACGGACGGCGCGCGTCTAGCGCTGACGATCGCTATGGACGGAATACTTCTTCGTTAGACTGAACTCTGTTGATTGACTATTCAAAGCGCAAATCGTAATAAGTTATAGTAATTCTTTTGCACGAGATTAAATGATTCAAGAGCGTTAATTTTTAGTTATTTTTAATTATTTATTATAAACATTGAAATTTACAGTTAACTAGAATTTGAGTAATAAACTAGAAAACAATAAACTAGAAAACTAAATTTAGTAAATATAACACAAGTTAATAATTTAGTTGTGTGTGAAAAATTCAGTGCTTGAGAAAACTAAAAAAACCAGATGTAGAGTTTTCTTACAAGTGGTGACCACTTCGACGATAACGAGCCACTATTGGCATTTGTTTACTGCTGTAAGGAATGCATTTATATTTATTTCACACAAACGTAATAGTATTACTTCTGCGTAGGTGTTCGGAAAAATTGAAAAACCCATACATGCGTCCTTAGCCCATGCCGGGCACTTACAGAAAGCGCATATATATGTTCTTAGTCCACATCGATAGCTTTCGCCAGACACCTATATGCGCCCACAGCACTTAAAGGGTTAATACTGTAATCTAGATTCTACCATAGCCGTAATTAAGCAATTGTCGTCATTCAATCCGATTGTATTTGTTCGAGATTTATGATAATGAAGTTGGGCTCGAGGCGACAATCAGTCGCCGCGGTCAAGGGATGAACGTTTTGTCTAACAAAGGCATGGAGTAATTCTATAGCTCTCCTTAAAAGAAATAGTTGTGGCGGCACGCGACAGTAAACATTCCGACGGTTTCTGTCCCGTGGCTCGCCACACGCAGACTCTATCCTTTGGGTAAGATGATTGCCAAATGTCAACGCATCTCCACAGTACATGTTCAGCCTGAGGACCCGTTGTAAATCTTAAGATTTAGTTAACTAAAGTCCTTCAACAGACAAACAGTCTTTGTTCCAATTACGGGAAGATAGGAGAAATCTATTTTTCTCACGAACGACGCTTCCCGCTAGCAACTTTCCCTCAAGGGCGGCTAGCACCCTTCTCTAACCACCAACATGGAAATTGACCAATTGATAGTAACGTCGATTTCCCTCACTTTCCGAACGAAGGCTTTTCTCCACGAATCCGATGATCTCGTGGCCTTAGACACACCCCATCATAGTTTCCCTCTACAGCGTTACCGTGACGGAGACACACTCTCTCGTACGATATCATCAACGATTGAAGTATCGTTCTTACACGCAGTGATTATTCCACGTTTTAACATCGAGTACAAGACGTTGGTAAAAGTAAAGTTAAAGAAAAGTAAAGTTCACTATCCCGTTGTCCGCGGATTTGTTATTGAACCTAGGATCATTGTCATTAGCTTCTCGAGTACCTAATTATCACGATTACTTGTCAAATTCTGTAATAATCATATTTGCGCTAGTAAATATCTCCTCTATTACATAACGACGACGTCTAATCCAAATGAAGATTCGTTTCACGTCCCTAAACCTAATCTTATAATGCAAAAGTGATCGATCTGTTCACCAAACAACCAGCCCAAAACGCTGTGCCTTGAAACGTAAAGATTAAAAAATAAATTTCTCTTATGACGTAAGTATAATTATAATTATAAAAATATAATTATAAAAATTATATAGTATAAGTTATAGTAAGTATAATTATAAAGATATAAAAAGCGTGCATTTTATCCTACGATAATCCACTGAAATTAAAGACGCGAAATTCGACGTACGAACTGCACATTAAAAATAAACAAACGCGTGTTCCAGCGTTTTTCGAAATTCAATCCTTATGGGGTGGGAAAAGTGTATGTCTCTGTCTCAGAAGATAAAAAGATTGACAAATTCATATTTTTATGTTTCAGATATATGAAATTACGATTCTATTCGAAACTAATTAGATGAATCGTTTAATTATATTACGAATATTACGAGAAAGAGTCCTTTGTTTTGATCCTCTTTCTTCTTTACCGAACAGTATCGAAATCTTGTGGATCTCTACGACGATGTACAGTCTAACATTTATCACAGTCATTTGGAAGCAAAAAAGTTTCCGAAAGTTTGGCAATTCGCAGAGGGATTACACCGTTTTTAAAAAACCATGAAAAATTGTAGAAGTTCTAAAAGTTCTAGAGTTTGAGAGAAGAATAAATTTCTTCGATGGGCAAGTTAATAAGCTATGTTGTTGGAGAAGATATTCTGGATAAAAGCTAAAGTAAAAGTTTTGGACGAAATTTATAACGATTCGAGTGGACTTCCTGCAAAACTGATCAGCTGATCAGCTTCCCAGTTATCCTGGTCGCTGATTTACGAAAACGTGATTCCCAGAGAGATACGTCGAAAGTTCCTAATGAAAATATTTACAGCTGAAAGACCGATCCAAAGACTTTATTATTCCGAGGCTACGGCAAGCCTTTTTTTTTCTTTAAAAAACTTCAGTCGAGTGATTTTTTTCTATTTGAAAGCTTTTTGCTTCTCTTTCGAGCTAAGACGCTGTGCTTTCAGTGGCCGTCTCTCATTATGCGAATCGACAAATACTTTGCACTGTAATGCAGTGACAAAGCACATCGCTCCTGTTAGTTTTGCTAATGGATAAAAACTTTCGTTGCCGTTGTCGAATATCGTAGCGGCCTGGTAAAGGTCAGTTACGCTTGTTTTTGTATCTCACGAGGGAAGTTTGGCAACTCGAAAATTCGAAAACGCTTGAAACTTTGCGCGAACGTAGTTCGTGCGATGTTAATAGCGAAACAATCTTTTCTCTAGCTGAAAAACGGTCCCAGGGGATGGAAACATTCCCCCAAAGAAATCTTGACGTTCCGTATTATCGCGAATATCTTAGAAAGAAGACAGAAGACAAAAGAAGATATAAGAAAGAAGAAAGACAGAAGACAGAAGAAAAAAAGTTAAATTACAAGTTGTAGAATTTTCTATGGCCTACATCGTGGATGTGAGAAATCTCCGACAAACATTTTTCGCGAAATTTACCCTCTTTTCTCTCGATCCTCTATCAAAACTTAGAACCGCCCATTAAGAACGAGAAAAAGATAACCCGAATATTGCTCTCTGATCCTTGCGTTTTCTTCATTGGCCTCTTACGACTTTCGACTTAAGGGAACACACGGTCTATAAAGATCTATGAGAAAAACTGTAAAAACTGTAGAAACACTGCCAACCTTCTAATTTCCATGATTTCTTAGTATATCGTAGAAATTGACATTTTGATTTTTTTGCTAATTAAGGATGGGTCCATTTAGTTTCCGAGATATTCGCGAAAAACTGCCGGTACTGCAACAGTGTACTCTGCCAAGCGAAAGTAGGAAAATTCAATTGAATAGTAAAATCAAATATCTAAGAGCTATGTATATTTCAGTAATAGCAAAATCAAACGTCTAGAAACTATGTATATTTCAGTAATAGGTAAAATATTCAATTGGGCATTAAAACCAAATATCTGAAGGCTATGTATATTTTAAATAGTATCCATCGAAGTATAGCGTTCATTTCGAGTCATGCAGAACCGAGGAGGACAGCAGGAGGATAGAATGACCGTCGAAAACAAACGTTCAGATCCTGTCGTCACATGCTTTAATTCAGAGAAACAAAACATTCGAAGATATTAGAAATTATTGTCTTTTCTATACTTTGCTTCGTGAGAAAAGTTAACCAGATGTCGAATTATTTTTATATATGTAGTATCTTAAATGGGTCTAGAGGAAGGACAAGTAAGGATGTTTTATTTGTTAACAAGGTGATATAGTTTGTGTATTTAATAACGATGAATATAATGATAAAGAGTGACAGATTATTCAGTGATAAACAATGTCAACGTGTTCGTTCAGACTCGACGGACCAGATCCGCAGACTAAAAAGAAAATACCCTCTAGATTAAACCCTTAGTTTCTACTAGAACCAACAATATAAAACTATTATAATCCATGTCATTGTATCACGCCAAATTAAGTTACTGAAAATTCTCAACGAGAATTGATTGTAAATATTCTAATAAATAAAAAAAAAAAAGAAAACGTGTTCGTTCGGCTTAGCGGCTTATACACCTGACCTCTCGACGTGTGCTCTTAGAATCTTCAAAAAGGACTGCTTTGACCTTAGATCATTTCTTGGTCTTCTCGGGGAGACGACCCCCATGTAACGTAAATTACATCAGAGACCAGGACACACACACACCTCGGGCAGGATGGTGTCCCGGTCGGCATACTTCGCACCCGATGGACCGACGAGAGGAACACATGGTGACCTTGGCGACAATGTATATTGGCAGAGTACCTAAGGATTCATTTATGGCCTAACGGTCCTACCATAAAATGTTCCAGAAGCGTAGCAACGGTCACATACGCCTACAGGGTAGTGGGGGATAATGAGAGAACAGATGACCGAAAGTAAAAAGATTGTAGGGACTCACTCTCGTACGGTCACGGCTAGAGTTCGGAAGTGTCTTATACTTGTATAAACGAAATAAAAATAAAGTCTTCTCCTTCATAATAAAATTTCTCTTTATTTTTACGTGACACCCACTACGCTCGGATCACGCTACCGTTCGCGCCTATGATCACATATGCCGCGTTCTTTTGAAACAACAGACCGAAATCGACGTTTCTGGAAGTCGCAGCTTGGCGGCAACTATGCGCTCGTCGATACATCGTATGTTCCTCGTCGGGCAGACAAGGCGATCCGCCTACGACATCGTAGAACCGCGAGCAACGGCCAGAAACACGACCCATACTAAAGCCTCGCAGCGTAACAAAGCGTACACCTCCCCCTTTTTTTGATACTACATGTATTGTCTACGTTTTATAAATCTCTGCACCTCCGAGTTTCTCGTAAATGTATAAAATTCATCTGTTCGATTATAAATGTTTAAAGTAATTTTATTATCAACAGAAAAATCATGAATGTGTTGAGTTATGTTTACCAATAGTGGAACAAGGTTGTTGTCTAGCTGATTTACGAGCAAAATATACAAGCGTGTTACGATGATCTATCTATTCAAAGCAAGAAAAGATAGAAACGATCGTTATTTATGCCGAAGCTGAATGGTACATGTTTTTATTTTACATTTTACACGATGCAGCATGATTCAATCTGTCTGCGTTTGCCTCTTGTTTCTTTCGCAACAAAATGATAGGACACGTCGAAGAGAAATGATAATTTAATTCAGAAACAGGTCTTCTATTCGCACGTGAATGCTGTGTACATTTGTCTCTTCTTTTTATGACTTCCAGTAGCATTTTACGCACACTGTTTCCTGAATCATTTTACAAAGTCTCTGGAAATTTTCCAGCCTTTCTCAATAGCGATTTCTAATTCTCTCAATAAATGATATATGTAAATTTGTGTTTACCATGAATATTGATATCGACACGAGTTAGTTGCTCCATACATTCTCGATAATATATACATGAAAATATACAAATGTCAACTACGTTTTCTAGATGAAATCATCTGTTTCTTAATGCATTGGTCGATGAAATCGGCAAAGATGTAAATGTCTGAGGAAACCGTCGAAGATATTTTGTTAGATATTGATGAGGTGGCGTTAAATGTAAGTGCCCAAGAAATACTCTCGGTGTTCAACAATCAACAATCAACAATCAACAATCAACAATCAACAATCAACAATCAACAATCAACAATCAACAATCAACAATCAACAATCAACAATCAACAATCAACAATCAACAATCAACAATCAACAATCAACAATCAACAATCAACAATCAACAATCAACAATCAACAATCAACAATCAACAATCAACAATCAACAATCAACAATCAACAATCAACAATCAACAATCAACAATCAACAATCAACAATCAACAATCAACAATCAACAATCAACAATCAACAATCAACAATCAACAATCAACAATCAACAATCAACAATCAACAATCAACAATCAACAATCAACAATCAACAATCAACAATAAACAATCAACAATCAACAATCAACAATCAACAATCAACAATCAACAATCAACAATCAACAATCAACAATCAACAATCAACAATCAACAATCAACAATCAACAATCAACAATCAACAATCAACAATCAACAATCAACAATCAACAATCAACAATCACACCTCTCGAATGTGTTTGCTTCGCTGTTATATTAGATCCTTCGCACTTCGCTGTTCGAAACGGAATGAATCTTTTGTTCAAAATCAAACGGATTCTTTTCTTTGTTGCCCCTCGATATTCCCACTACGCACGCGTTTGGTAGACGTCCGCGACGGTTGCCGCGTATGCATTCGGCGAAAGGACCGTAGGGATATCGATGGCACATTGAGCATGTCGGCCTTATGCTTTGATGATATAGCGCTTTGTGTCGCGAAGTCGTCGGAAAGTTCCGTCGTCGAATGCCGCCACACTGAAAACGGCAACGATCTTTCCAAATTATCTGTGACAGACGTCTCGGAGGAGGAAAGCGAACAAAAGGGACCAAGAATCAGTTGATTCTTCGTACCTATTTCGTTTTCGTCCGAATCAGACATTTCTTCCTCAAAGTCAGGTACTCATCCCGGCCCAACGTACCGAAAATACCTTTTATCGGCTATTACGGATTTTCGACATTCATATCCTCCGCTGAACCGCTAGATTATTACTTTTTACTTGCCAACGACAAGCTGCTCCATTTAGTTTTACAAGAAACGAACATCGAAGGATACAGAATGTCACAATCTGCGATTTCCAGGATTAGAATAAGATTTTTTAAAGAAGTTACGAGAGCAGACCTAGAAATTTTCCTAAAGATAATATTTCTAGCTGCAAACATTCGGGCGCGGTCCTTTGTTCATTATTGGGAGAGAAATAATTTGTATCCCAATTTCCCAATTTTTCGCAACGCCGTGCCAAGGGACAGGTTCCTCGACGTATCGAGTGCTCTGCAATTTTCAAGAGTCTCGGGACTAGGCTGAAACCGCCCGATCCGTTGCACAGAATCCAACCACTGGTCGACTACTTTCACGAGAACTTTATAGCCCGTGTAAAAATTTATGCTTGGAGTCGATGTGGTTAGGCCCGGCTAAATTATATCCGCAGAACGCCAAGGACGAATCTCACGAATATAAATTGAAATTGTTCGCACTCACCGAGCCCAATGGAATCGTACTTCGCAATTTGTCTTGTTGGGATTCGCAACGTTCAGCTACGAGCGTAGTACGCACGGAGAAGGTCGTGAGCAGACTGCTGAAGGATATTTTCACACTCGGTTTTCTTTTACAATGTAAACATAACCGTGCCTTTGGTGACGCGATTGTTGTACGACAAAACTTACTCGACGAGTACTCTAAGGTCAGACAGGAAAATTAATCCTCTGGATGTGATCGAGAAAATTGCGAGAAAGGGGAGCACGTCATTCTCTGGAAGACGTATGTTTGCTGAAACAGCTGCAAACGCGAAGAACTGATGGTCTCGTCCGAATACAGAGGGGATCTCGTCAGGGTAAAAACTAGATCTGGTGGTAAAGTGAAAAAGCCGAAGATTATAGACAAGTATAATCTTTATAGGAACAGAATTGATCACGCGGATCGTTTCGCAGCGTACTACGTATGCGACAGAAAGAAAATCCAATGGTACGTGAAAGCTGGCTTACACACTTTCCACGTTATTATGAACAATGCGTATTTGTTGCATAGAATCCACACGGGAACGAAGATTATGTAACGTCACCCAAAAGCCAGACATCTGCCGACTTCTGGATATATCAATAACATTTAGTAATGCGATAACGATGAGAATAGACAATAATCGGACTCCCACCCATAAGATATGCGAATCATAATGAAGAGATAAAAACCGCAGTCCTTTAGTCAGTAGGTCAGTCTGTGTTCTACGATTGAATTATAACATTGTCGTATTAATAAAGCATTCGCCTTTTTCTTACAACACCTCGTCATTTATTACGAGACAATTACGTTGCTGCAGTTTAAAAGGGCGGTGGCTGATAAATTGATATATAGAAACGGGCTGCGTTTGGGTGCTCCGCCTAAATCGATGGTGGAAACTGTAGACACATTTGCCAGCAATATCAAGCAAGAAGGGAGAAACGAAGGTATGCAAGAAACGTAGGGCGTGTTCTGCGAGAGGTTTAAGAAACGAGGCAGTGAATTATCGGGCGACGTGCCGGCATAGGCCACGTTGAATACTTGAGTGGATGCTTTGCGGAATATATGACGTATAATATAATACATATGCGAATATTTAGTTTGTAAGTAATTTCTAAACGAAAAGACTTTGTTACTTTTATTTGTCGCTATTTATGAATACGTGAGTATTCATAAACGTTATAAATGAGGTGGTTTATTATACGTGCTGGTTGGATTATTAACCCCTTAGCCTTGCAACTACTGACATAGCCCGTAGGACGATGATCAGGCCAAACGTAAATATTACGGGCATAGGTAAATAGTACGTACTACACAAGTCGTGCGAATGGCTCGAAAGCTGCGCGAGCTTGTTTACGTTTTCGGCTCAAAATTATCGAACGTAAATCGTAGGTTAAGGGGTTAAAGAAACGAGTGAGGAATTCGTAATTGTCAGGTATATTAAAATCACTTTAAGTACAAGTACAGAAATAGTGTAATCGTCGCTCGCTCAAAGCTACTGTTCAATTATACGCTCGCTATTCGACTCGCTATAATGATTCGCTATCGTCACTATCCTAGAGAGAGTCACGTAAACTTGAGGGTTATATGATAAAGACGAGGTTGAGCCGAAACACAACTATTAACTTTGTTTTTTATTAGCAATTTTTCCAAAAATTTTTTCACACCAAACTTAATCTTAACTTGTCAGAAAAATCAACTCGTTTGGTGACTCCGAGAAAGCAAAAGCACATCAACCATCGTGTGAAATTGTAATCTAAGATAGCTGCGCTAGAAATAAGATTTCCCTTGTAATTATCCCATTTTATTTGCATTTCAATTGTACCGTGATATCGGAACATCATCTCGTTTGAAGTATCAAATAAATGCAGTCGATTTGCTTCACCTGTAGCATACGTACGAATGAAAACAAGGATAAAAAGTAATAAACAAATTTGCCGTGTACAGTTGAAACTTTTTTATATTGACACACAATTTTATCAGTTTGACAGCATCGTGATCGCCGACTGCTATACACAGATAGAACAGATCCTGACCACGAGTTAGTCAGAATGCAAAAGCCGCGCCAGTTTTCTAAAGCCCGGAGGCTAATTCGAGGATAACAGTTTCCATGGAATGGAAATATTTCTACGTCGATATTCGATAATCGATTTTACCCGCGGGCATCGTTGTCGAGTCTATACGTATAGAAATGGCGAAAATTAAATTTATGGTCTCTTAGACGACATAGCAAACTCTGGCGAAGGCCGATAACGATAACGATTCTCTTAGGTGAGTTTGCAAAAAAGCAGCTTTAACAACGATTTTCATAGGATTTCTTCTAATTGTCTCGTTTAGATTACTGTGGCGACACTCGACTTCGGAAATTTCCAACGGCTTCGCGACACAAAGCGCTTTACCTTAAAGCGCTATGCCGACAAGCCTAATGTGCCATCGATATTCCTACGGCTCTTTCGTCGAATCATCGGGAGAACGCATACGCGGCAACCGTCGCGGACTTCTAACGAACACGCGCGATATCGATGGCCAACGAAGAAAAGAATCGGCATGGCTTTTGAATAAAAGAGATTCAGTCTGCCCCGAGCTGCGAAATGCGAAGGATCACGCGAAGCGAACGTAGAGAGACGAGGAGTCGACTCCTGATAGCCAGCGTTAAGCATTATTTGTTATCAAGCGTTGTTGATCGTTAACTGTTGTCAATCGTTGTCTGTTGTTAATTGTTATTTGTTGTCACGTGTCAAAAGTCAATAAACGTTATTGTTAAAAAATCAGGAGTATTTCTTGTGTGCGCAATCACGACCTATACCACCTTATATATAACACAGTGGGGAAAAATGAGTAAGATGAACATCGGATGCCCGAGTGACTTGATAAAAATTAAAGTGTAACTGAAAAAGGAGGAAAAGGAGGGAAAAGTTTAAGGATTCATTTACATATACCAACCGGATAATAGCCTCATCCACTCTCCAGCGAGGTCTCGACTCAATGGAAAAGTGGTTCCATAAATGGGGCTTCAAAATTAACGAAAAAAAATCCACACATGTAACCTTCACGCTGCGAAAACAAACCTGCCCACGGGTCTCCATTAACAATATAACAGTTCCCAACAAGGACACAGTCAGATACCTGGGCATGACTCTGGACAGGAGATTAACCTGGAAACAACATCACCTAGACAAATCTAAACAACTCAGGGACAAACTCAAAAAATTTTATTGGCTCATTGACCGTCGCTCCAACCTAAGCACGCAGAACAAAATTACGCTCTATAAGACCGTAATAAAACCTGTCTGGACCTACGGAATCCAACTATGGGGAACAGCAAGTAATTCCAACATTGAAATACTCCAACGCTTCCAATCGAAAACGCTAAGATCCCTATTAAATGCACCTTGGTACTTTACCAACGAAACAATCCACCATGACCTCAAGATACCTACAATCAAAGATAAAATACACAAGTCCAGAAGCAGATATAACGCAAGAGTCAACAACCACCACAACCCATTAGTCACCCAACTACTAGACACGACGGACCAGATCCGCAGACTAAAAAGAAAATACCCTTTAGATTAAATCCTTAGATTCTACTAGAACCAACAATATAAAACTATTATAATCCATGTCATTGTATCACGCCAAATTAAGTTACTGAAAATTCTCAACGAGAATTGATTGTAAATATTCTAATAAATAAAAAAAAAATTTTGCACATACAAAGTGGAATACGTATCAGGTCCGTAAATATGAAACCGGAATTTGTCTATAGATGCCCTAGCTGATAATGTAGTTATCACTAAACTGCGTCATTGATGCCAAAAGTCGTTGTTGACATCTCACAAACATTTTCGACTCAGAACAATACAAGTTTCATACAACAGCATAGTTTGTAATAGCGTTGAACATGTCGAATTTTGTGCCTGGAAACTACGATTTGCGGACAGCATTGATTTTCTGTTACCATTTGAAGAAAACTGCTGCAGAATCGCATCGAATGCTTGTCGAAGCTTACGGTGAGCATGGTCTTGGTAAATCACAGTGCTTTGAGTGGTTTAAAAAATTCAGAAGTGACAATTTTGACGTGAGGAACGAAGAACGTGGAACGTGGAACGTGATCTATTATGAGCTGTTAAAACCTGGCGAAACCGTTAATATTGAGCGCTAACGACAACAAATGATCGATTTGAATCAAACTTTGCGCGAAAAACGACCAAAATATCAAAAAAGGCAACACAAAGTAATTTTGCTTCGTGATAATGCACCATCACATACAGCAAAACCGGTCAAGGAAACGATCGAAGCGTTCAGTTGGGAAATACTTTCGCACGCGGCTTGCTCACCAGACTTGGCTCCGTCCGATTACTATTTATTTGCATCGATGGGACACGCACTTTCCCAGCACTTCACTTCTTACGAAAATGTACGAAAATCATTTTCATATAATAAACGCGTATTTTCTATACAAAAATTCCGGTTTCATATTTACATAGCTGGTAAACGCTCGGAGGAATAAAGGAATAAGGGAATCCACACTGAGGATTTTTTTATGCATTTCTGGGAAATTTCACGACATAAAAATATTAATTATCTTGAAAATGGTTGCATATTCGAAAGAAGAGAAGATAAAATATAACGAGTTAGATGAGTTGGGTCATTATCGTATTCACGTGTTTGAATTCATTTGCAACAACTTCCCCAAAGTTTATTGGCAAAATGATGAGGATATTTCTTGAATTTTCCAACTTTAGACGATGCCAAAAAATGACCATCTTTTCACCTTTTTGCGAATACGTAACAATTAATGTGACATAGAAGTTTCCACATTGGGAGGTAACATCTTATTTAAAAAATATCGATACCCTTAACATCCCATAATGTACGAATGTATGACAAAAATCTTGTCAACCATGATACTCTCAATTACTTTTTCCTTTGCTATCTCTTCACAGTAGTAGAAGCAACAGAGTTACTTTAGGTGGTCATGTTAAATGAAACTGGAACGCTTCAAGAGATAGGGAAAGATAAAGCAAGCAGCAATAGAATAGGCAAATGCAAAAGGATGCGATAAAGAATAAGACAGGAGGTAGAGTGGAGGGAATCGTAAGAGACTGAAATCTAAAATGGAAGAATGCTAGAAGAATCGAAGGCAAAGTGAGAAAGCAAAGAGGAAAAGTAGGAAAAAAGAAAAGGGGACATAGAACGATATCTGGAACTTATTTCCATTTAAAGTAGACTTTACAAAGTGGCTTGCAATAAACATAGCTGCACGTTTACTATCACAATGTGAACACATGTATCTTCCTGCACACTACTCGATACTGCAGTTCTATACCAATACCAGTTCCTTGTAGACTTCGATATCTACCACGAACAAACAGGAACATAAATATTTGCACAAAGACGCTTCGTCCCTGTATGCATACAGTGAGTGAGAAAAATCTACATATAGTCTTTAAATAAAAAATATTATTAGCAAAAGTGTTAGGTCTAGAAATTCTTTTAAAGCATTCAGGCAAGCATTGTTAAAGTGTATAATACAATTTATTCACTTTAACGTTTATTAAGAGAAGAGAAGACTAAAGAAGAAACGTTAAATACACCTGTTGTATCTACACTATCGCTGAAAAGTATGCAGGCATGTGGATATTTTTGACAATATGTACACCGTATACTTTATACATATACTTACTTTACTTGTACGCTTGATTAGTTTAATTCATCAAACGTTGTCATAATGCAACGTTTAAGTTGCAATTTTTTTCGATCAATTTATATCATCGAGTTCTGTCCTCTTACTACAGTGACTAGAAAAAGGATTCAGGGATCCTTTTTCGTCGGATCCTTTTCTCACTTAGATTCCAGAATTTTACGAAATTTAAAGAAATTAAAATATTTTTAGTAACACGACAAATTATTACTGTAGAATATTTATTATAATTTTTAATAGATGAAACGAATCTCTGTTTAAGTTTTATATTTCTTTACTTGTGTTTGTCAAAATATAAATTTGCATAAAAATCCAAGTTGTAATAATCACCATAACTAGATAGAATAATATATCGTAGCCCGATTAAATTGAATTTTGGAAGTCGATATGCAATAATAAAGCTGGCATTCGTAATCGCCAAACCATATAGAACTGTTTAATTATTTGACGAACTCTTTATATTCAGATTCTCTGGGTATAAACGCTGTGTCGTCTGATCTTTCCGGGACTCTACTACTGTGCATCTGATACAGATGTCTGATCTGTACCAGACTCTTCTACTATGCATCTGACGCTGCGTTTGACAATGTTCATTCATTAGGTTCGTTTTTTTTTATTATTTGGTAGACTATTTAGAATCAATTCTCAACATTCACTAGGTGAATATGATATCAATCAATCGAAATACTCAAATATTAAGTGTACAAACGACTAACCTAAATTTTTCAACGGAACTCAACGTTTATATTTTAGGAAGAGATCCATTATTGAATGATTTAATGATTCATTGAGATTATATCTTCTTTACGACTACGCCAAAAGTCAAAATATTCTAAAACAATTTTTACGTAATATAATGGCATCCTTTACACGTTCAGAAAAATAAAATTTCACTTTGGTATTATTGATCACTTTGGTAATAAGTAGACCGTGGATGTTTATGCATTTCTGGGAAATTTAAGATTCCAAGAGTCTTGCCTAATATTGCTAATAAAATAACATCAAGATTATAGGACGACATAATAAATCTATAAATGAAACTGAGGTAATGTAATCATGCTAAATCCACAAATACGTAAGTATGTAGATATTTATAGACGTTGTAGATAACATATATTTTATATCGCGTTACATTAATTTTCTATACCGCACGCGTGAGTATATTTGTGTGTGTGATGAACTATTCACTTACGATTTGCGATATATCTAGTTACGTTGGATACTTCTATTCCTCTCAAATAGTTGTCAGAACTTACCTGAAACAGAAATAAAATATCAAATTGAGTCCTCCTTTTCTATAAATGCCATCCATTTATAATATTCATAATCTATCCATCTACGATGATAGAATTATGAGAAGAAATACATATGAAAGAATTGGAAAAGTTTATTATTTATCATCAAGCGGAATTATGTTGTCATATCACGTACTTAAACTCGAAAATAAAGGTTTCCGCAAATGTCTTCAAACTTCGCGAGACTGTAGGGTACAAGAGTCGAAAAATGGTAGCCAAAAAAGAAAATTAAACAAATTTTTCCCCCTAAGATAACAAAATGGAGAAAATAGGATTCAATCGTGTCACTTGACTAAAAGAAAAAAAAGGTTGCGATTCAAATAGTGCGTTAACGCACAACATTATTCTTTGATGGATTAAAAATTACATACATATTCGGTGCATTGCCAACATTTTCTCGAAAAAGAAATTATATTTTCAACAAATGTTATCTTTCATTTGTTATTTGACTTTTTAGATAAAATCACGATCGACAGTGATGATGGTTTATTTGTATATTGAAATTTCTAGATTAAAGTAGAATAGCAGAAAACTTCGCTGAGATTGAGGATCGTGGGAAGGATAAAATAATTTCCGGAACATGGGAGTACATGCACGAAGGATTCCAATGCGATGGGAGGAGCCGGCCAAGCGTTTCTAATCGAAATCCGGGACGAGAAAGGACAATTATTGCTGCAGATTAATAATTTCACTATATAGGCGGGCAGCGAAATCGACGCAAATGAGGCTTCTGAGAAACTCTCCTGTCTTCTTTCTTTTCCTTTGTGTATCATAAAATCGATCCATCTTATTGTTTTATTTATTGTCTTATTTCTACAACCGGACACGTGAAAAATTGCGCTAAATGTTATAAATCTTCATTAGGAAGTTGTCGAAAAATAATTATGTTTTCTCTGTAATTTGCTTTGTATCATATAATATCATATCATTTAATATCATAATAATATCATATAATATCAACTCTCTCTCGATAACGCTAGCAACACTGTCTGGACAACGCAATTCGCACTCTCTGGCTTCTCAATTCATACTGCTGTTGATTCGTTTATGTCTCTTAACAAATCCTTATCTTTTGTTTTGACCTCATATTTTTCGTCTTAGCTTCATATCTTTTGTCTTAACCCCACCACACACATGCTCCGCAACCGCTTGTTTATAATTCAATCAACCAAAAAAATAATTCTGAATTTATTACAAATTATTCTAAATTTTCTCGACTTTAGATCACTGTGGGTTCATAAGCTTTTGCATAAAAGAGCCCTAGTGTCCCGCAAAATATTCTTATAAACGTGAGCTTTTTGTACTGTTTCCTTAGATTGTGTGAATTTTAATATACCAGAAATATGAAAGGAATTCGCTCAAATATTTCGAAATAATAATTATCTTTGTCGTTCGCATTGTGGAAAAAGCCGTTTTCGTCACTAATAATATTTGATTAATACTGTTTATTCATTTCAAAAGCGTTCAAAAAAGAATCGTGTTATCAGTTATTTTTCTCTGACAGTCATTATTCTGATAAGCATTAACAATTTTTAATAAAGATATTTATTACAGATATTACCTTATTTTATGCTTCTTTTGTTATATAAAAACTGCTACAATGCTATCTGTTTATTACTAATAGTCTTTAACTCTTTCTAATCGTTCATTACTAATTGAAACAATCGCTTTTATAGCGATAATAAATATATTTAATAACGAGAAATATTGGTAATACAATGCAAGATGCGATAATATAATTTCAATTGTATTTTATCACATTTCATTGTATAGTTCTCGGAACGATCTTTCATCGATTATATCTGTGCCTGGATGCAGAAAATATCAATGTCAGTATTTATGAAGTTGAGAGATTAAAGTTTCCGCTGTTTCAAGTATCATTTTTAATACAAAAATTGAGAACCAAAGTCTATGCTATTTGTGTCTCATATGTTGATTTAGGTATTTCCTGCAGAAAGTTTATTTCATGAAAGATGTTGACATTGTCATATACAAATATCATTCTAGTCGTTCGTTCATTTGTTTAGATAGAACTTAATACCGGGTTTAATTCGTTTTTCCAAAAGTATGACATTACGCCAAGCCACAGATTCATTTTTGGGAAAAACAGACCCAGAATAGAAATGTCCAATATTCAAAAATCCTCTTTTCTATTTTTTTGAATTCGAAATTTAATAATTTTCGCGTTCTTCGTATAATTCTAACCGATTATAGAAGGTTCCAAATTCTTACGTTACTCCGCCGCAGTTACTCTTTCATCCCTGCAGTTTAAAATTCTTACTTTTCGTTTAACATGAGCTTTTTTTCAGCAAGTCGATAAATATTGGATTGTCCCAAAAGTTTCTTTCATTGTATGGGCAAATAATAGAGACAGAATACTTGTTGTTTTATATTATTTTATTGAATTATGTATGATCCATTTTGTTTTATTGTTTGCTCTATCGGAATAATAAAAATTGACCATACATAATTCAATAAAATAATGTAAAACAAAGACTGTTGTGCATCTATTACTTCCTTATAAAACGAAAGACACTTTTGGAACAATCTAATACTTTCTCGCTCGTTACGGCTCGTTATAGTTATTTTTGGCCATGTGCTTAATGGAGCTCATAAAATATTCTCAAATGTTTCGAGACTTTTTGAAAATTTGTATGGAGCCGATAAAGATCACGAATTTTAATCTTAATAATTTCAGTCGAACACGTTTCTACTGTCAAAAATGAACTATAATACGATTTATAACATACCGTAATAAAGCGACAAACTGTGATTCTGAAAACTTTCTTTTATACGTCGTACAAAATCGATCAGTTTATCGTTAAAAAAATGTGTCTTTTTGAATTGTCGCTTGTTTAAAGAGTCTTAAGTTTCGGGCAATACGTCAGCTTCTTTTAGCTAACGACCCATCATTTACAACGATAAATATGAATTACATATATGTTTGAATGGCAATAAATAATATTGAATGATTTTGCAACACCAATATACGTGTCGATGAATTTTTCACGCAATGGGCCACGCGTCTGCTTAAATATAAAAATATACAGTTTTGTACAAGAAGCAAAGGTTTCCTCGAAACTCTTATGACCACCGGATGCGCTTCTTCGAATGGAATACCCTGTATGTTACTTGTATCTACAGACAAGATAAATAAAATTATTTCTAGAAACAATATATCTTTCATGCGATATTTCTTCGAATTAAAACTGTCGTCCTGATACACACGCGAGATATCTCACCAGTGATTGCGAAACGGTTAAATGTGTCCCATTGAAAATCATACTAAGTAAAATATTTAATATTGGGGGATTGCAAGAAATTTTATTACGTTCGACGACAGAATTGTTTCATAATTTTTGTATGTAAAAATAAGAAAACTAAGAAGCTAGAAAGACAGAAAAAATAGTGCAAGGCGTACTGAGTAAATTGTTTGAACGTAACGTGATTACGTTCCTTTCAAATGAAAGAAATATTCTCTATGTATATATGTATTGCAATTTAGCAAAGTAAAACTGCAATTTAGCACTTTTCGTAGTATTATAATCCCATAAAAAATTGTTATACTCTAACTTTATCCATTAAAATTGAAAAAAGAATTTTATTTAGGTATTTTACCACTTTATATTTCCTACTTCTACATTTTATGCGTATGTATACATGCGTTGCATATAAATAACATGTATGTGATGTTGCACACACACAGTGCACATACAGCAACTATAAAAATATATGTTATATCCATTACCATCAATTTTTTCTTAAATTTGTACAATAATATCTAAGATACAATAGCACGAAACTCAAAAATTTATTTTAAGAGTTGATCCAAACCATTGTTCGTAAAATCTAGTTTAAACAAGAGAATAAACGAATTATAATACAAGACAGAGTGAAATATTGTAGTATCGTGGATTGCCTAAGAAACATCGAGTGAACCATAAACAACGTTGCGAGAAAGCCTAAGTGCCAAGAGCCCGAAAGGGTCGAAAAATTTCAATGGCCCAAACGGCCCATCAATGTATCGTCGGTCCTTCAGTCGAATAGTTCCGCGAAAGAAGACGTATGCGAACATGATCGTGGACGATTACGGAACATGTACGTGGTGGGGATATGGCAAAGGACAAAAGGATGTTTAAGGGAGAAAGAGGAATTGTCAGACAGTCCTTAACTGAGAGTCGAATTGTCAGGAGTTGGTAGGTTGTGAGTGGAGTGAAAGTTGCCGAGTTGTTACGAGTCATAAACTGTTATTTGTGAATAGATTCATCTATCAATAAATTTATCATATAGGATAGAAATAATTGGAATCCTAATTTCTAATATTTCTGAATAAATAATCCTATAATAATAATAGGTTTATTTCGTAAAAACTACTGGAGATATCGTTTAACGTTGCACAGAACAGTGGTATTATCTTATATAATTTACAAATTCATTTATATAGCATGTAGCTGAATTTGCTTGTTCAATTGTGCGAACACTTTCGTCCTCAGTTTCTATGAGAATTATAATTATCTGTAATTACATAATTCTTCTTGTGTCTGTATGAGTCACAGCATTTTCTATAATAATACTTTACAACCGCACATATAGAGAATTTTATTTGCAAAAAAATTTGGTATACGATACTTTTAAAAAATATTAACATCTGACATCATTTGGACATAACATATGTGTGTGTGCATTTCATAAAATTATTAATAAATATTCAAGAGTGTGATCGATAACGAAATTGCAAAATATATATATGTATATATATATATATCTCTTATCGTCTCGTTTCATTCTATTGATAATTCTATGTCGTCATATATATATCATAGCTTCGTCATCGACCCCACTCTTGCGTCTCTATTGATAATTCAATGTGACAATTCTATGAAATGCACACAACATATATTTATACACGTACACATATCAGGAATCAAAAGAGGATCATTCCTCGGCATGACTTCGACATCGTTACACGTTGATTAGTGCGGGAGAGTAACCGGAACATTTTTATTTTGTTTTCTGTAACTTTTGCATCCTATCATGGATTCCTTCGAAGAGGACCTTGCATATTTCTTACCTTTTGATGAAGCTGAATCAGACGAAACTCGATTAAAAAAGTGCATCGATCAACTGTTCCAAAAACCTTTAATAGTTAATGATACAAGATCCGCAAATAATGCTGTACTGTATAATGTTATGGGTGAGTACGATAACAAACGAATATTATATCTCCTATATTCAGATTTCCAGATATTCAGGTCTTCTCTTAGTTTTGTACATTATATTTACTTTGGTATAAAATGTATTATGTGCATATAATATAGTGATCTGTTTATTAAATTACGTATTATAATTTTTTCATTGTCGGTATAGCATCGAACCAATCAGTGCAGGTGAGTTTTTCATTAAAAATGACTTATAAACCATCAGTTGGTGGAACAGTTTAGTCGTTATAATTACTAATTTAGTCTTTATAACTTACATATTATAAGTCATTATTAACAACTAACTTACCATGACTGATTGGCATTTGTGTACTTCTGTAAACGGAAGTATACACGCAACTATATATCGTAAATTTATGATACTAGAGTACCAGGAAATATACACATATATACATATCAAATACGATCATAAATTTGGATCAAATTTCAGTACTCGATCTGCAATTTTATCTTTAGAAATGGTAACGCTATTTAAAACACTGAATCTTAACTTCTACGAATGAATTAAATATCTTACCACGTAATATTCTTCATATTCGGACGAGATATCGTGCAATTGCAATGTCGTTCATGTTGACGTTTTAAACGACATCTCGGATATCTTTTCGTTAGAAATGAAAATATCCAAATAAAAACTCGGATAAAAGACAGTTGGTAAGACACAGCCCGCTTATGAATATGAAAACAACTAGCAATCGCTATTCACACTGATAGATCTAACGCCGCTTCGTCTAACGCTGATTGAGGCCTCCGGGAAAAAGCTATATTCTTGAAGAAACAACAGCGTTACATGAGGCAATGTTGAACGCATCAACAAATTCATATATACTTTAACGTGAACTTTCCATTTCTAACAGTTTATAATTAAATCTTAAGTATTCGTTTGCTTCAATCGAATGAAATTTCGTTCATACGGATATGGAATTGCATGATCATTTGCTTTGAGATTGGCGTAAGTCCATTTTCCGTAATTAGTAGTCAAGCTGTCGAGACGCTAACAATATATTAAGTGATGTAGGTTCATTCACGAGCCTGAAAAAAGATGTTGGTTCAATCGATTCTTAAAAAAAAAAAAAAAAAAAAAAAAAAAAACTGTGTGGCTAATGTAAAAGCTAACCGCTAAGTGTAGCAGTATGAATAGCGACAATCGAGGCCTTGACAGGTTCCAAAATCTGTCATTCGAAATGTGAAATGTTGAATGAAAACTGTAGTTATAAATTTGAATTAGAAATGGAATACCACGCAACCGATGAGCGACATTTGATTGCCGTATTAAAACACATACACGTGAGATATCTCGTCCGAGGCGCATCGCGATTAGTCGGAAGGAGCTGAAACGTTATATCGAAATAAAACCTTCTGCAACATTTATTCGCGATCGATTACAAGTCAGTTAATAAAGTGCGAAAATTCATATTCACGAACATATTGAAGAGAAAATAATCGAAACATGCAGCAGTCATATTCTTGTTTCATTTTTTCGCAATAGCAAGCGCAGCCATATTGCGCGAGGATTATAAAGAGGCTATTAACTTCTGTACGAGAGGATTGCAAGAGATCGTCCCATACTGCGAAATGTCTGTATATTTATACTCAATTCGTGCTAAGGCCTTGGAATGCCTTGAAATGTACGAAGAGAGTTTAATAGACATCGATAGGGCGATCGAAATTTCTCCCAATACCGAATTAACCAAGCGTTTCAAAGATACAAAGATGGATTTAGAAAAAAAAGCTTCTCGTTCGCATACGAAACAAAATAACAGAAACCACTTTGAGGATATACCATCGCTATCGCACGACGAAAACAAAGATATTCCTGGTATGAGCGATGCTGTTCGCTTGGTTCATAATAAAAAATATGGTGTAAATTTTGAAGCGACGAAACCCATCGGCACTGGAGACGTCATTCTAATCGAGAAACCCCAAGTAACGTCTGTTCTTCCACCAGACGTTGCTATTGCGAATGTGTGTCACTATTGCCTAAAACGGTACAGCGCATTACTTCCATGTGAACGGTGTAATAGCGCGCTATATTGTTCGAAAGAATGTCGTGCAAAAGCATATGAAGAACACCATCGAATTCAGTGCAGCTCTAGAAACTTTCCTCCTGATATTCAATTTGTAATAAACTTGTTTATGAAGATTACAGAAAACGGTGAAAAACTCACAGAAGCCGTTAAATATTGCGAGGAGCTCGATACTGGGAGTGCAGGTAATGATAATTTATTAACTCGTAAATCTCTATTAAGCCATCATCGATATGAACATAAATGTGAATTGGAGTTATTAGCTTGTGCAGAGAAAGAACACACTCTTCAACGTTAATTCTATTTTCTTTCTGTATTACTGTCTTGTATTTAACGCTTCGTGCCAAATTTTGATAATTTCTCTTTTACTCGCAAGTGTATTTTATATATTCGCGATAGAGGCCTTGCTTTATTAATAAATTGCGAATGTTCCTGCATTTACACAGAAATTAAACATACGTAATAGAAAAAATGTACATCATATTCCAAATAGAATAACTGATTGTAATATTTTAAGGGTGAAATAGATCTCGATTCAGTTTCTGTTTCGTTCGTTGTATTCGTAAGAGTGTGAACTTGCATGAACATCCATAATCAATGAATGAAAAAGAAATTTGTATTGTCTCGTAACTTCGTCGTTAACAACATCGTTTCAATTTTTAATAGGTTCGATGAAAGAATTTTATACGAAACGTGATAATTTGGAAAACAATTTGAAATCCGTCCTCAATTTGAGTATATCGATGAAGAAGAATGACGAGAGAAATGCAAAATATATATTTAAATCAGCCCATATCGCTTCATTCCTACGAAACCAGACCAATTGTTTGCGGGAATACAACGATATCTTAAGTATCGCTAAGTTACTATTCCGATTATTCTACATCTTCTACACACACGTCTTTATGGTGAGTATCAACCGATTTTTAATTGCATTTCTTCCAAACCGCTGCGGTTAATATATGATTTTATAAAACGCATGCAATATGTAAAATACAATACGTAAATACTACAATATGTAAAATGTCACTGATTGAATATGTTTTCATGTAATAGCTACTAATCATATATTTTCCAGGAGGATATATCGGTTAACACAGATAGTGTAAGTGGAGTATGCAATCTGTATTCCTTGCTTAGCTTGGTTCGTCATTCTTGTTGTGCGAATACAGTTTATTCGATACATAAAAATGGCGTGATAGCTGTACGCGCAGCTAAAGACATAGAACCAGGTGAACAGGTAATAAATTTCGTCTTTCCGTTGCTAGTAACCTGTGAAATAAAGATTTGCCTAATGAAGTACTTTGCAGATAACTTTTAATTTTCTACGTACAAGTAAGTGCAAAACTTTCGTAATCGAATTTATAAAACGACAAGTCATCCTAGGAGCAGAGAAACGTATCTCATGTAAGTGCGTGGCTTGTGAAAGGAATTATGATTTTAAACCTGAGCTTGGTAGGAAATTTAAAGTACCGAAAGAATTAGAACGACGCCTACGTAAAAAGCCATTCGATATCGACAGCTTGTGGGAATTACTCAAAGTAATTAACAACGAGAGAAGCCAACCGTGTTTAGAAGCAGAACTCTTGAAAGCTGCCCTTTCAGATATCTATTTGGGAAAGCGGGACACTGTAAGTTTTTCGAAGTTTATTTACACAGGTTTACCTGCAAATTTAAATTTTGCCTGCATTGCATTCGATTGAGCTTGAAATATTTTGTCTCAATTTAATACACATACATACAGTCAGTCGCGAAAGCGTGCACAAGTAGCCTATTGAATTTCGTGTATCTAATTTACGAGAGAAGGTAAACGCACATTTTGTCACAAAATTATTTATGCGTAACAAATTTCCCTGGAAAAAGGTTATTGATTACGTAGGAAATTGGCAAAAACTATTTACAAGACGCTATTCTTAACTTGTAGAGTTACCTGTATCGTTAACTCAATCCTAAAGCAAACTATTACCTATTGAGAAAGATGAATTGTTATAGACAGTGTTCACCCTGTATGTATGCTTATTAAATGAATAATATCACTTCATCAAAGTTCTTAATCTTCAGTTTTTACGTAGTTTGTATCTTACTCCTTCTTTTTCTGCCATCCTTTAGATACAAATTAATTTATATTTATTATTTTGACGAGTCAACTGTTTTTCAGCTACTGAACGTCCTGTACCGATTAATTGGAATTTCGTAAATGAGTCTTGATCCTGATTATGATACGAGGATTCGAGCGGAATGCATAACATCCTTAATCTTCCGTCTTTCTAATGTTCTCTTAATGTTATAATATTAATTTTTTACTTTGTATTTTTAGTGGCACACAAAAATGTTCATTTATAATCTTTTATGCGATATGTATCTTTGGTTGTTTATTATCTCTATATTTATCCGTATTATTTCCGTACAGTATTTTATAATTATATTATATTTTATTATAATTAGATACGTTACAATATTTCTTATCCGTACAATTAGTTTTAACAAACAACGTTAATATATGTATGTAATGTTAACTAGATATTAACTTGTAACATTATTTTTAATATAGTCTAATAAAAAATATTAATATTGATAATTTCATATGCGCAACTTCTTCGTGTTATGTTCATTTTTCTCTCTTCGTATTTACATTCTTTCAATATACCAGAGTTAACCACTTAACACACACGTTTATAACTATTCTAACTATTCGTACTTTATGATTCACAATGGTCAAATATAAAATATATATTCATTTCTTCATGATTCGCCTAACTCGATTGAATTTCCTTCAAATTTAAGATACATTTATAAATACAAGCAAATTTTATACGGTCGATATGAAAATGGATATCTCGCCAATTATTCTTTTGAACATGTAAAGCCTCGTGATATTGCGGTATCTTTGTAACAACAAAATTCTTTCAATATAAGCGAATGAATTAAGTGCACGATACACAATCTGTATTTCATAAAATATCAATGCGCAATTATAAAACGAGAGGCCGAACAAATGCTTCGGTATATTTCTACTCATCTACATCGGGTATCGATACAGATTCACTGCCGTCCTACTTGCAATGCAATTAGGCCAAGGATGAAACCTAACGACCTGAGTTAACGAAGCTTCGCAACGTACAACGATCTGAACTCTCCGAGATCTGCCTTTATAGTTCTAAAGTAAGATAAATGCGAAACCTTCGATAAATCGGCAAAGTAAACAAATTAACGGACTAAGTCATTAAGTATCCATTGTTAAATCCTTGCAAATGTTACATATGCATAAACTTGTAAGCTTACATATACCTAGATCACATGTGTATGTCTAATAGGAAAGTCAATCAAAGAGTGAGTCAAATATAAACCGGGCTTTGTAACTTTATATTTCAGTAAAATGTTCCAAAAAGAACAGTTCGCTTATTTTTCTATGTATTTTCTTCTCTACATTTCCTCCAGGGGATTGCTAATTTTTTCATCCCAGTTTCGTAGAAAGTGCAGGGCTGGGTCAAGAGCCAATTACGCACGAATTGCTCTACTTCTTCGTGGCTGTTGAAACGTTGTCCTCCTAACGCTTTTTTAAGTGGCTATGATTTTACGGAACTTTAACTCCTTCCGAACGATGGAAACCACACTTCCACGACTAATATTAATCTTCCAGCGAATTTCGTCGATCGTTGTGCATCGATCGTGCTCGATCGGTTACCCGACAGCTTCGACGTTTGCCGGCGTTACGCTCGTCTCGGAGCGTCGCGAATGCGATGCGTTCTGAACGTATCGACGTCCATTGGAAAACGGTTTATGTCTCCTGAACACTTGGCTTCTTGATAACGTGTCATTCCTAAACCATAGTCGCAATCTATGCAAAATTCTAGTGAATTTTGTGCAGCCAACCTTTAGAAACTTAATAATTATGCATCGTGCGACGGAAGATGGTACTGTCTTCCCGCTCATTGAGTTGTATAGCGAGGAAATGGTAAATAGAGCACCACATGGGGTGGAACGTCTTTAAGACACGTCTATTTGAACTCCTACGCAGTTCCATCTGGATAAGTGACACAGTGCAGATATGTCGCACGCAATCCGGTTAATATCTGACTGGCCCTGGTACATACGCTCGTTTGTTGCGATATCCACATAAAATTTGATCGATATCGATTAAAATTCGTAGTCTTTGGGTTGCTGATACAAAAGACACAGTTGTTGTACGGTTCTATTGGTGGAGTTCTACAAGTGAACTTTAAATATTCATCGCGCGACGACAGAATCACCACGGAACAGTATCAATTTAAAACATTTACGCTTGTTTTCCCTAGAATCGTGATCTTTGAGTTACGCCATTGTTTCAGCAAATGAGCGATACGTACACACTCTCGTTCATAAATGTTAGAAGTATTAATTTCAGGCGAGACAATAAAAATTGATCTGGGTAATAAAACGACTAATCGATCAGAAAAATTTGGGAAAGTCATTGGCAAAAGTTATAGAAAAATATAATAAGTTTGGGATTTCATACCCTTCGTGATCTTATGATTCGGAGCATCCTTAGAAAATTTATTCAAATTCGAGATAAGGAATAAAGTAAAAGGTTCTTTCGCTTCACAGCCAAATAATAAAACGGTTTACAGAAGAATTATTTCATTTTCTAACGTGAACTAACTAACTAATCAACTAACGTATAATTATTTTAGAACAATTTGTGGCACCATAAGGTCATACATGTTCAAATATAATCACGGAGTGATTTAAGTAGCTCATTTAAAAAATGCCACCTAATTTCGCTCGTGAAATATAAATTTATAGGATGCATGTGAGGTGTAGATGTCGTTCGTGATAATTGTAGCGCTGACTGTAGATGTCGCTGCTGGGCTACTGCTGCTTTTTCTTCTGATTTAGATGCGTGGAAGAAAAATAGGACTCCGGTCGCCGGGATTCGAACCCGCCTCCCGAACGTTCGTAACCTAAGGCGCTAAGCATTGCGCTGCCACTGTTTCTTTTTTTAATCTTTGTTTATTAATTCCAGATTTTTTACATCTTTTCTTTTTTTACATGATTTTTTTCCAGAATAAAAACTGAATTCTGATTGTAGGATGGTTCAGGCAAAAGTACCGATACGCGACGGTATGACATAGCCATGCATTATTACATTTTTTTTTTTTTTAAGATTATTATTGTAACTTAAATTTAAGCCGCTGTTGCGCTGTGCTTATGTGCGATATTTTAATTTATGTCCTGAAAGCCTGGACGCAAAAACAGGACTGCGCTGCCACTGTCCGACCGTCGATCGGAGGTAAGGTGTCGAGGATTTGCTGTGCCGCCACACATGAAATCTTACAATAACATATATAATACGAAATTTCAGGTGGATAAAATTGTAATAGTCGGTGTATATCACTTTGACTGCCACGCCAAAATCACATGTTTCGTTCAGGACGCCACGGGAGTATTTTTATTATTCAAAGCATGTAATGACAAAATAATAATAAATTGATGATATAAGACAACATTCTTCCCCAATGGACCGTTCATCTTATTGATGGTCACGGGTGACCACGTGGCGCCTTGGTAACAGTTGATAGCGACATATTATAACAAGGCTTCGTTTATTTCAATAAACCATTCGCATTCGTTATTTCGTCGTAAATAAAACGTCCAGAATATATTGTTGAAACGTGTAGAAGATATTAGTAAACGGTATTTGCTCATTCTATATATAATAGTAAGGTATGTTCACATTTCTAACTTCAATTATATAATTATAAAACAGCATTTACGACTATTTTCTAAGCTGTGTTTATAATAATATTCGTAGATTACCCCTCAAAGATATGGATACAAACACAGTGCACCGTTAGATGCAAGATCTGTTCTCACTTTTTTTTTATTGATATTCTAATAAAAATGTTTAATCGTTCAATGGGGCGCTTTTTATTTCAAAGTATCTTCTATTTATCGGTTATATTCAAAATGCCCTGACTGTCAATTTTCATACAATTTTTACAATTGTAAGAAGTTCAAGCGCTTCGGTCACCAATGACCACCGTGGCGTCACAGGAGAAACCGTGACCGGTCGTATATGACCAACGTGACAGTCAAAGTGTTAAAGTCACTTTAAATACAAATACAGAGATAGTTTATACCGGTGGTAATCGTCGCTGGCTCAATGCTACTGTTCAGCTCTACGCTCGCTATTCGATTGTATGACTCGCTATAATGATCGCCCTACAGAGCACGTTCGTCTGTTTTGTATCGACCGGTGGTATTGTAAAAAGTTTGAATATAACTCCGGTTGACGATTACAAACAACGGCGATGATATTTTGTCCGGAGTTCGTTTACCTTTGAACCTAGCAAACCAAAACAACGTTGGCACTCCAAGGCGCAACAACATGAGTCTCTCCCGATTGGAATTTTCCATTGACTCGTGTGCCGCTACAAATTGAATATTTAACAATACAAATTCCAAAGTTAAAGGAAACAAAGTTGGAGAAAAAATATTGAATTTTATCACTTATAAGATTCTTATTACGTTATAGAACATGTAGATTCTCCCCTGCTCGTGCTTCCATCGACATAACCACAAAGGTTTTAGTAAGACCCTAATGATTTTTCGTGTGAGTCTCATTTTCTTTAATACAGTGTAGAGCTCCTTTATTCGAGCAGCCATTATCCAAATACCCTAATATCCGGACATTCTATCATCCGACCGCTCTATTACCCGAACATAATAATTCCCATGCCTTTTTTCGTTTCAGATATGTTCGTATTTTATTAACCTTCACGTAAAATGTATCCCTTGCTTCGTACGATTCAGTGAATTCCGATTATAAGAATCTAGTACGAAACTGATAACTATCGGAAGGAAATACGATACGATTCAGACACTCGAATGCGGTGCGAGTGCAACAGAATTAGCAAAAATACATGGCGCTGGAGGAGTCGCAAACACGGACATTAAAGCACAAAACATGATACTGAAAATTATGCGAAGCACGTAGATTCCATGGCAACGGTAGGAAAGCTGCAAATATATTGATTGTGTAAATGATTTTATACAAATGGGAACAGCAAACGAAAGTGATAATGATACGATGGCTTCTCATGCCGAAGCATTCGTGGAATTTGAAAAGGAGCTGGGATGGTTATTATGGGATGGAATTTATTCGTTTCAGCTTAGTAGCCCAGAAATTCAACTTGGTTACATAGGTTACAATATATACATTATTTTTATAATTAATTGCCGAACCTGCCTTACGTAATTATTTATTTCCTAGCTTTCTATTCTGAAATTGCCTTTGGTTTATTATAAAACACTTTCCTTTCTTAAAACTAACTGAAACTGTTTCGTTGGTTGCTATTTACACTTCACATTTTGCACAACCCCCTTGGTTCACCTCTCCTCCGTCTCTCTCTCCCTTTTCCCCCTTTTCTATATTGCTAGCCATTCGACTACTTCCGCCTTTTCTTCCTTCGATAGTATTTGTCCCATGCTCAGGCTTGTCCTATCAAATTCTTTCCACTTCCAATGTTCAAATGTCCCTTCACTGCTTTTACGAAATAGCTCCTTTCCTCTTTAGTCGTTCAAAATTTAGTCGTTCTGCTCTTGCCAATTACCTTCTGCCCCATCCCTTCTCCTCTCCCCTTGTTTAACCCTTTGAGTGTTGTGGGCGCATATAGGTGTCTGGCGAAAGCTATCGGTGTGGACTAAGAACATATATATGCGCTTTCTGTAAGTGCCCGGCATGGGCTAAGGACGCATGTATGGGTTTTTCAATTTTTCCGAACACCTACGCAGAAGTAATACTATTAGGTTTGTGTGAAATAAATATAAATGCATTCCTTACGGCAGTAAATAAATGCCAATAGTGCCTCGTTATCGTCGAAGTGGTCACCACTTGTAAGAAAACTCTACATCTGGTTTTTTTAGTTTTCTCAAGCACTGAATTTTTCACACACAACTAAATTATTAACTTGTGTTATATTTACTAAATTTAGTTTTCTAGTTTATTGTTTTCTAGTTTATTACCCAAATTCTAGTTAACTGTAAATTTCAATGTTTATAATAAATAATTAAAAATAACTAAAAAATAACGCTCTTGAATCATTTAATCTCGTGCAAAAGAATTACTATAACTTATTACGATTTGCGCTTTGAATAGTCAATCAACAGAGTTCAGTCTAACGAAAAAGTATTCCGTCCACAGCGATCGTCAGCGCTAGACGCGCGCCGTCCGTACGGACGACATAGGCCGCGAATAGTCAGCACTCAAAGGGTTAAAGAAATTATCATTAATTTCTTTAATTTACTTAATCAGAATGCGTATTTGAATAAACGAAATTTCATATGAGAAAAATGATTGTTCCATCATCCGAATAGTTTCGTCTACCTTATCCCGGATAAGGAAGGCTCTACTGCATATGAAATGATACAGTGACGGTGAAAGGAAAGTTGGAAAAGTAAAACGGAAGAAACGCTGCAATTTTACAAAACTGATAATGCACAATATAATTGCCCGTTCTATAACAGACGAGTGTTTAGTAGAGAAAAATTGTTTACTAGAAATCTCACTTGTATATACATGAGCATCAATTTGAAACTTTCTTCTGTCCGCCACTGTATGACACAACTGCTTAAAAATAATGCTGCTTTAAGTAGTCTGAAAAGACTTTTACGCCAACATCAATCTCTTGTTGACACAACAGTGGCCACTGTGCTCAATGTGCTTGAAAGTTTTACCCCAACAGAAACAACTTCACTTTCACGAGGGTCATAATGAGTATGGAGTGAAACGGGGAATGATAAACGGAGGGAAATGAAATCTGCGTGAAAGGGCGAGGCTAACGCGACGTACATGGGGACAGTACGGTCGATCAAACACAATGAATACGGCACACTCGCGCAGAACGAACCCACCACCAGCCGCGGCAAAGAAGCTTTAAAAATTAAAACAAATCGCTGAACTTGAATATAATTTCACACGGTACTTTTCATGCGGAAGAGGTATGAACATTTTTTTCAGCGGATTCTCAATTATGAGATAGTATATACCTGTAAAGTTCTAAAGTGTCTCGAATTTACTAACTCGTATGCCTTTTTATTTATTTATTTGTCAAGCTTTAACAACTGCTCATGAAAAGGTTCTACATTAGGGAAACTAGAGTAAAACTGAGATCTTGAGAATAAAATGATGAAACTCTGAAAACGATATACTTTGCTTGCATAGCAGTATACTTAACTTACTAGGTCGTTCTCGGCCAGTAATTTCAAGTAATTTTTCATTTCCTCCACATTTCTGTCCGAATTTTGCTTTCGTAAAGAAATCATTGGGGGATTTTTTTAAAACTCGAAAGCCTAAAAGAGGCTGCTTAATAAAGTTGCAGACGGAGTGTTAAACAAAAATTGCAAGTGTTGCTTATTAAAGCAATATTTTTATCGAACAATAGTCTACATTAGATTTTTACAGAAAGAAGAACATCCTCAAAATGATAATTTTACATAGACAAATTCACATAGAGGTACGAATTTAAGTAAATTCATACGGAATGCGAGTGTATATCGAAATTACAATTTATTACAAAATTAAAACATCGAAGTTTATTAATATATGCAATGCAAATTGACTAAGTATGTCTGCGAAACATACACTTGTACTAAATATTTTGTAACAGTCTTGCGATAGTCGAGTCTCGTAACAGTACTAACGAAATTTCGAAATGTTCCGTATAATATACATAATATATCATAGCACGCATCTACAAGTATTCAAACACTTTCGTGAGTCTGTGCAAATTTGTCAATTTTAAATTAGATTTCAGAACTAGAGTTTGACGAAAATCAAAGGTATTGATTGTTCATTAGCTGAGAAAATTCATATCCAACGTATAAATATGCATTATGGTTTAATTACTATAACATGCGTGAGAATTTTTGAATAATTTAAAAAAAAAAGATTCACCGCATTATACAGTGTCTACAAAAAGTATTTGTACAGGATTATATTTATTGCAATCGATATACTAATTAATTAAGTATATTAAATTTCCGATCATTTGATATTATCAGGTACTTCTATATGATTACAAAAATTTAATGCTACGAAAATGAAATGTGCAACCTGATAAAAGAAAGGCTTCATTGGAAAATAAGGTTACGCACAGATACTTTCTGCAGCCACTGTATATGATTTAAAAATAAATGAAAATGACTTTCTCGTTACTGTATGATTTAACCGACCTTTTATTACGCAAGTATACTTCGTGTAAGTAGGTCAGGTATGGAGGGCTGGATGATGCGCTCGGACGCATAAGGAGGGTAAGTGCACTTATACTGTTCTTGCATCCGTGTCCTCAATTGTTGATGTACCAAGTCTGTGGTTCAGTATTGGATGAGATTCGCAGACATCCACGTAATCAGTCAAAATGTGTACCGCATTAGGAAATTATTCCAGCGAATAAGTATTACGTACGTTATTTTAACATTTATTATTGGTACAAGAGGTGAGTTAAATGAGCTGCGTTCATTCATTAACGATTCAACTAGATACAAAAAATAGTACATGTGTCAAAAATGAAGATAAAAAAGTGAGCGCACACGTCAATTTATTGTTGATATTTTTTCAATTAACGAACAGCCGATTCTCTGCAGTTTCTTTTTTGTTTTTTCTCATTTGTAAGCTACTGGTTGATATTTCAAATTTTATTTCTTGTTTGTTCTTAATTGCGAATTGTTTTACTCGTCTTTTTATCTCATTATATTGATATTCAGAATTCATACCTAGACTTATATCGTTGTTCGTAACTGTGCGGACGCTTTATGGATTTATAGCAACGATACGTGAATTCTACAAATACGTGTATGTGTACAAATTAATGATGAATTAATTAGTAATTAGAAACAACATCTGCTACTTTTTTTATAAAAGGGTATTTTTTCAGGCTACAGATCTAAATTACCTATCAAAAATGTAACAGTAATGTATTTTTCTGTTTACTATATATGTTGCTATATATATTTACTATTTAATTATCATTGGTAATATTAACATCGAAAATAATCCCACCAGTTTAGCACATTATTCTCAAATCGATCTATAATTTAAAAATGATAGAATCTAAAGATAAGAGATCGAAGGAAAGAGTTGCTCAAGCAACAAAGTAATTCTGTAAATTTTCACGGTTACAGAAGCCAGATTTATTATCGAATATTGACTCCCAAAAACCAATTTAATCATATTATAACTATTGTAACATTATATAATTAAATATCATATCTAGCCATGATGCTTATAAGAGATGAAATCATTGCAGTTTGATCTTACCGTAATCTTGTTAAAACGTTCTAATCATGTAATCTACAGTAATCAGTATCGCACAGTACATATTGAGTATCGTATAGTATCGTACAGTATTTACACAGTATCTCTGAGTATCTCCGAGCATCGCGATTATCTAACAGTACCCATAATATCTTCGAGTGTCTGCCGAGTTATGCAACGAGCATTTACGAATATTTATTCCGCGATTTTATTTTGCGATTTATACTTTGTATTAACGACTCACGTATATTAATTTATTATTCTAAATATATTCGATGGTTTCAACAACGAGCAACCTAGTCATTAAACCTCACGTACCAACGTCCTCTTCGCATAAACCTCTACAAATCGGTGACCCCGACGTGCATACCTATATTTGAAGAATGTATTAAGTTGTTTGATGGCATTTGTAACAACTATCCATTATGCATTTTTGCCTCCTGTTCTCGATCACTATCTTCCTGAACGATAAACGATCTGAGGTGGTTTATTATACGTGTTGATTTATCAAAGAGACGACCGATAAAATTGTAATAGTCGGTGTATATTAGAATCACTTTAAATACAGGTAGAGAGATAATCGTGACTCGCTCAATGCTACTGTTCAGCTCTACGCTCGCTATGCGACAGTATGACTCGCTATAATAATCCTATAGACCACGTTCGTCTGTTTATATCGACCGGTGGTATTATAAAAAGTTCGAATATAACTCCGGTTGACGATTACAAGTAACGGCGAGAATGTTTTGTCCAGAGTTCGTTCACCTTTGAAAGTAGCAAACCAAAACAACGTTGGTACTCCAAGGCACAACAATATGGAGTCTCTTGCGATTCCAATCTTTCGTTGACTCACGTGCCGCTACAGATCCTTCGAAATTGAATTACTTCTCCCTTACATTTTGGATTCTCTTTCGAGATACGTACCCATTCAGTTTAGAGATACGTGATTATTAAAAAGACAACAACGACTTTCAGAATCTACTCACTATACACACTCTCACGTGCATTTTTGCAAATAGATATAGTTTCTAGCTAGTATCGAGTTAATTGCAATAACTCGATATGTTTAGAAGATTGGTTAGTTCATTGATTAGTTTCAAGATTGATTAGTTAGTTCATGAGCGTGTCAAACCTCAAAGTGTCGTATTGGTTTAATCGGAGCAAAAGGTTTACTTGGTCGGAAATGCATTTAATATGTAGTTGCGAGAGAGGATACAGTAATAATGCTCTTCATAATATTTTCCGGTGGCCGGAAGATAGGGTTTCACGCACGCATGCTACACTTATTCGTCCATGTAACTCACGACAAAGGGTCATCGAACCCTCTTTCGAGCATAAAAACCTGCACCGACTGTGAAAATATATGCTGCACGAATCCGGATAAATGGAAATCGAAGTAAAAAAACTGGAGAACATTTCGATTTCCTTTTTCTACTAGGATTTATGGCTCGTTAATCCGAGCCAATTAATGACGCAAGCTCTTTGCTCCCTCTCTAACTCTACTCGCTCAGGTAGCTGAAAGAAGTGGAGCAGGTAAGAAAAATAAACGCAGTTCTAGAATTACATTTATCACTTTAGATAACAGCTATGACGTACCGTATTTTAGTACGATATTTTTGTTATTAGTATCAGTCGCTACGTTTATTTTGTGGCTAATTAATCGGTCAGTGCACGAGATTTATTGAGACGAATAATTGTAATTAGTGATAGGTCGAAATACGTCGCAATTAAGTTCGAACTTGGAATATTCATTGACTAGATTCGAATCCTCTACAAGTGTTTTGAAAAAAAAGAAGCTGTACCTTCAAGTAGACTGCAACCTAAACGCAAGAGATTGGAACATCCATGAGAACCTACTTTGGCAAACAAAACAAGTACTTCCAAGTAGAATTGAAATGAACATGCCAGAAATTCTCCGTTCACATGAAATCATCTTTTTAGGCTGATGTTCTTAAATAATATAAGTCAGAAATCAATCGGTGTAAATTAGTTTTTCATTTATACTCCTTCAACATAAATTGTCAGTGTCGCCGAATGTAACGAGGAGCTATTTACTCGGCGTAAATCATCTTTCATGGAAACTTCTGAACCCTCCAATTACAAACGTTCAAATGGAGTCCTGTTTACTGTTAATAATTCCTACTATAATTTTTCTACATTTGTTCCAAGGAAATAGTAACGTCTTTCTAATTCTCGTGATTCGAGTGATACTTGCAAGAGCTTCGATTCGCTTAGATATCGAAGTTGTTATAAGTTTCGTTTTCTGCGTCTCGAAGAAACTTTACGATTTAGATAATGTATGGTTATATATTACGTAGATGCATTTCTCATTAGAAAACATCAGCACAGAGTTGCAACGTATCGTTTCAAGGAAAAAGATCATTCGTGTGTTTCTACGTAGTCTTCTTCCAGGGATACTTTTTCTGTATATATTCCACACAAGAGTGTTACTTCCTCTGTTACGAATTTTAACTTAAAATCTCGTTATGAGTAGATTTTCGAAACTCGCGAGCACTCGTTCCGAGGTTCGAAACCAGCTTGTGAAGATCGGATACTTGGCAAGTATAATGAACGAGCCGTATTCTCTTATCAGCAGCATTCGAATTTCTTTCTTTATTAGAAAACGTTTGGCATTTAACAGAACGATTTTTGCAGAAATATACACAGCACGATTATTGTTGTAATAAAACGTCAAAAACAGTTTATATATTATACCTTTAACACGTTGACTGCCACACGTGTTTTCAAAGAAATCTCCGTCAGGCCACGCGTGCAGCAGTACCAAGCGTTCTCTGCTAGGTGCTCCCATCGATATTTTAGTAATGCGAGTCGCCTCATGTGATGGTCTCAAGAATGATCTTTCGTTTCGTTTGTTCGCAACGTTAAAACCACTAGCTGTTGTTGAATATAATGAAGGAAAGCGTGGTATAGATTATTCCGACCAAATGGTTTTTTATGCCACCACGATTAGGAAAGGAATCAAATGGTACAGAAAACTTGGCATTCAACTCCTTCTGGGAATTTCTGTTGTAAACGCTTTGACAGTTTACAAAATTGCAACAAGGAAGAATATAAATATTAGAATATTTAGACAATTATTAGTTGCAAAATTATTAGGGTTGTCTGAAAATACAAAAAATCCTTGTCTTCGACGGAGTCAGCATAATATCGCCGTTCGGAAAAATGATTCCGGAAGAAGCATTAGACGCGCATGCAAACTATGTTATGCGAATAAAAGACGTCGAATGGGCCGAACAAAGGCGCAAAAGAATTTGAAGAAAACAACAAATTTGAAGACAACAACTTATTGTCCAAATTGTCCCGACCAACCTCAGTTATGTATAGAATGCTTTAAAGTTTTACATTCTAAATAATTTTTTAATAAGCCATTTTCGTATTACTTTTATAACAATTCAACAGTTTTATTATTATGGAATATCTTTTGAAATACCTACGACGATCCTGCGCAAGTAGTCAAATAAGCGACACCCGAATATGGGTTACGCGGTCCAACCAGAAACTTTGCTGACACCCGAATACGGGTGTCGTGGCAGTCAACATGTTAATCCATTGACTGAGTAATGAGCTTGCAGTATCGAAGCTGGCAGTCGAATCCTACGAAATTTATGGATATACAGGGAGTCCCAATTTTCCCCACCAAACGTTGTCGTTATATTCTATAAGCCAAGACAAAAAGAAAATGTCATATAGACATATGCCATTGGAAACACCGTTAGAAAGAGTTATAGTAAGAAGAAACGATATACGAAATGAGCAATGACAAACGCGTGTTATTACGGTGTGTTATTACGATGCAAAAAGTAATAGTCAGAAGGTATCACGATAATTTTATGACTTCAACGTCTGTATTCTACGATTCCATAGTGTCCATATAGTAATAACTGATATAATCTGATTTTAAAATTTCTTTTAATTATATGTAATTTCCCAATGTTGATTTCCATCAGTTATAAGTTGCAGATATTGCGAGAAAGATGGAAAAGATCTACTAAAAGATTACTATACTTCGTTACGCAATACGATGGCCTGAATAGATTTGTCAGATTTAATCACATAACAGCGACACCATGAATGCTTTTAAAACTAATAGTCATAATTCTTCTTATATTATACGGAAGCTGTTTCTAAACGGATTAATAAGTCACGACACCATAAGGTTCGTGAATACTGAAATACAATATCGAAGTGATATATCATTGTTCTAGACACTAAACCCAATGTACACAACAGTGTAAAAAAGCCCTTTATTCAGCAACAAAAAGTATTTGCATATCCTCATCTTCCTATGAAGTGTATTTTTATTAAATTCTAATTTCATTTTCATAATATCAAATTTCCATAGCTTAGACGGTGTGAAATTTCTGCTGTCCTTGTTGACCTCCGTATGACCCGAAAAAGATTTTATACTTCAATAGGTATGGAACTTTATTTGGAATTACCTTTTGTATATTCCAGACTTTTTATGAAGAAAATAGTTCAAAAAGGAAGATAACTGAAGGGATACAAACGTGAAGAAGAAATTAATTAATATGTAAATGTTACAGTAAATACATACATTGTGCAGATAATTCGCAGCAGCCACTTTATTTTATAACATGACAAAGTTCATTATTTTAATATTATTTATATTTTCTTATAACAAGTTATATCGATAGTTAATTTGTAAAAAGTGGGTTAATTTGTCTTCTGTAACAGTACGTTCTAAGTGACTATTATATTGTTATAGCACTTAAGAGTTACGTAATGATTAGAAAGCGAACCGACGGTACGCTCCGTTATAATACGCTACGTCTTATGTTACGAATTACTGTTTATTCAATAAAATTTCTTGCAACGTGGTTTTCGTATTACACGCAGTTGTAACCAAACTGCGGAATAAGTCTATAAACTAGTAGTTTCAATGATATGAAATTTCTATTGTCCTTTTCGGTTCTATATGATCCCAAAATAGATGTTACATTTCAATAGATATGTGGCTTTGTGATACAGATATGTGAACTTTCCAACGGCTTCGCGACACAAAGCGCTATACCTTCAAAGCGTAAGGCCGACATGCCTAATGCACCATCGATATCCCTACGGTTCTTTCACCGAATATTCCGAAGAATTCATACGCGGCTTTTAATAAACGCGTGCGTAGTGGGGATATCGAGGGGCAACAAAGAAAAGAATCCGTTTTGTTTCGAACCAAAGATTTATTCTGCCCCGAGCTGCAAAGTGCGAAAGGTTAAGTGTCATAGCGAAGCAAACACTATTAGAGATACGCGGTTATAACTCTTGATAGTTAGTCGTTAATCGTTAGTTGTTAATAACATCGTTAATCGTTGTTGTTGAGGTTATTAGATGTATAAAGAGAGAAAACGCGTGGATAAAGTGTAAGGTACAAAATATATATATTTAATTTAATAGAGAAGTGTAATAACAAGTAGGAATATAATTTGACCTGGCCCAGACCCTGTCTGGACCTACGGAATCTAACTATGGAGAAAGAAAATATCCTCTAGATTAAATCCTTAGATTCCACTAGAACCAACAATATAAAACTAGTATAAGCCATGTCATTGTATCACGCCAAATGAAGTTACTGAAAATTCTCAACGAGAATTGATTGTAAATATTCTAATAAATAAAAAAAAAATATTACACCTATTTCAACTATCGCGAAGACGCGAGAAATAAAATTTTGGCAGTTACGCCGTAAATATAAAAAAAGCACGAATTTTTCGTTAGAACGTAATTTTGCTATTCAATTTTTGTCAGACGACAAATCAGGCGAATGTTGCATGTCACGATCATTGCGTGTAATCCAAAACTGTCAAATGAAGTGTTGAGGTTATGGGATGTATAAAGGGAGAAAACGCGTGGATAAAGTGTAAGGTACAAAATATATATATTTAATTTAGTAGAGAAGTGTAATAATAAGTAGAAATACAATTTGAGCTGGTCCAGATCCGCACGCTAGCAGTGTTACCTTATAACTGAAAACCCCGAAGCCAATGTCGCCTGTCTACTGTTTATGGTCTGCCTTCGTGCTATTCTTTTGTCTATATGCTGTCGATGGCTTCAGCGCTTGAGAAAACTAAAAAGACCAGATGTGGAGTTTTCGTAGAAGTGGTGACCACTTTAACAGTTGTTAATCGTTGTTAATTGTTAATAATTTAATAAACTTTATTGTTGAACATCAAGAGTATTTCTTGTGGGCAGCTTCACCAACGACCACCTCAGATATTGGGGAATTTCACATAGTTTTTAAATATTTCGTTTCATTAATCAATGTAATTTTTCTATCTTTTGTGTATTGTAGACATTTTGCGAATAAAATAATTCGAAAACAGAAGCTATCTAAAGAAGCAAAGAGGATATACTTGGATATACTCTAATTAATTATGTAAATGCAGGATGACTGTATAAACCTAATTACGTAACAATAATGTTTAAAGATGTTATTTTTAAATAACATGTAATGCGTAAATAGGACAAACTTTATATTATTAATTAAACATAATATTGTTCAAAGTAATTCATCCTTTTCTAAATATTGTAAATTCTTAAGATTACATTTTCGGCTATCTGATATTAATGCAAATTTCTATTTTAGTTTGCAAGTATCTATCAAGTACTAAATTTCAGACGTTCAAGCATGAAATCATTTAGACGAGAAGAAAATAGGACGAGGAATTTATTAGAATAATATATAAAGTGCTTTATTCTCTGATTGTATACTTATGAATTATATTGTATACAATGTATATTGTATGTATACAACTGTATACTTCAAAGACTACGTTTAAAATAATGATACAAAAGTTACATTAGGAAAACATTGCTGTGCCACTTCAAAAAAGCCATTAAAATATATTTATGGCATAAATACACAGCTGTGAAGCAATGCTAAAACTCGATAAAGTATATTTGCTCAATAGAATGAAGAATTTACTGAACGAAGTTTCGCATAACTTTCCTTTAACCGCAAGAAATTTGTATCTTATATATTTAATTAAAAAATAATAATTTCAAAATCACTCGTCATTTGCAACATTTCTTTCGATCGTCTTATATTACCAAATCTGTTTCTCAATATTGTGGTTACGAAAGCAAATTTCAAAAATTCGCGTAATATCTTTTTCGTCGCTATTTCTCTTAGCTAGATTTTGCAATTGTATAAAATATAAAGAAATCGAGGTATTCTTGACATTGTGATAAACCGTTGCTCGGTCCTTAACGAATTAACAAAACTGTAATCGCTGTGTGTTCGATTAAACGATTCTCCCTTAGTTTCGTTCTTTTATTTTTCCAAACAAATTGCAAAGCGTGTAAAGCGAAGCATCTTTAAGGTGCAACTATACACGAGAGTTTTTACGATACCGAAAGTTTGCCTTCTTACTGTGCAAAGGAATCGAAGAAGTCACACTTCCTTCGAGAAAAGCAAACCCATGCCATGGTGGCCGGTTGCACTGGTTAGAAACCGGTTTTACAGGCAAGTTTTGTAATGAGATTCCTCAAACAGTCCTAGCAACGAGTGGGACAATAAGGATGAAGAGCTACAGAAAGGAAGTAGTAATGATGGAAAACAAGCAACGTTTCCACTAAGGGCAACTCCAATGCCAACTTTCCAATCGGATGAATAAAAATTTACTAATTGAGTCAGAGTGTGATTCAGAGCAGGAAATTTTATACAAATATACTGCCAAAGCATATGTAACTAGGCTGCACATGTTTATGGAAATTCATATTGCTATCAATGTAATTAAATGAATGGAATTTAGGTGTTAAATGCTATAACGAGTATTCTACTTTGAATGCTCTATACGTTTTCGCATATTACCTGCAATCTGTATATTCTTGTGGCTTCAAATTTCTCATAAGTTCATAGAAATCCATAGTCTAATAATAATCAATGAAATCCTTTTCTTTTATTAAAAAGGTTTGCAGTCGCATCGACTGCTACAGTTATGAGCGACTTGGTACAATTATTAATTTATTTTTATTGCAATGTATATAGAGATTGGAAAATTTTCCTATTTGCATGATTTTACGTGGTATATGTAATAAAAAGCTGTACATCACTATAAACTTACATAGGTATATGCATATATCAAGTATTTCCACTTATCTCTATAATTGAGCATAAATTTTGATTTCTTTGAAGAATGTAATTACGTTGCCAATATTTTCACGTATGTTCGTGATTTCACTGATATTGTTTTGCATTTTATATTTTTTCCTAATTTCTCTTAAGTGGCCGCAATAGAAAGGAATGCGTTTCATTGTGAGATGAAACGTTTTCGATAAATGAAAATTTCTCCGGCTTTAACATATCTTATTAACCTAGATCATTTTTTATCTCCGAAATTATTAACCACGTCGACATGGATCTTTTCTTGTTTCACTCAATAAAAATTAGATTGCAATGTTCTTGGGCAAAATTCCCTGGAAATGTAAAATATGCTGCTACTTGCAGCTGACTCAATCTTTTGCATGCGATTAAGTTTGAAATTAACGTGGCAGTTAATGCCAATAAATAGTACCTTGTACGCTGATTTAGGTAAACCACTCAGGCGACATGGTATGGCTATCGATCACGATCTTTATATCTATAGAGTTTTATGCGAATACTTGCAAAGAAATTCGATCGAATTTAAAAATAAATTAATCAGTATTCTTCTTGATACATGCACCGTCAGTCATGAGAGGTTCAGAATACTTATCAAATTTTGTCTATCTGATTTAAGAAACTGAAGACGAAACACTGGAGGAAAGTCAGAATAAGTCAGAAATAATTGCAAAACCTTCAGCTTTTTCAACGTCAAGAAGACAGACAGCTGTAATATATTATGTATTGAAGCTTACGTAAGACTACAAGATTGTATTAATATACTATTAAGCTTACAATTTTTATGATTTCGTGCAGATCTAACGGATGTCTGTAATTTTTCTAACATTATATCTTGTACATATTTTACCTGGTTTTTCTTAATAAGGGTGAAAGTGAATAAATTGCGTTACATTTTAAAAACATGTGTCTTAATGGAACAAAAAGATTCAACGACATATTCATGTAATATTAAGCCTATCACTTTCATGATTTCATCAGATACAACAGGTGTATAGAATATTTCTAACAATGTATTTTGTATTTTGCTATTTGTTATTTCTTAATAAAGACGAGAATCAATAAATTGCGTTAAATTTTAAAAATATGTATCTTAATAAAAGAAAAAAGAAATTCATAGAGCTATGATATTTTATATCATAGTAAGGACTTTAAAGAGTGTGTGTAAACCTTCGCGACTGTCTCTAATATAATCTTCTTATAATCTTCTCTTACCTCGTGATATACTCGTTATTATAGTAAACGTTTTAAACATTCCTCTATATTTCTTATCAATTCCAAAGGTACAGGTATAGATACGTTTTTCGATAGAAATTATGAAGACTATGAACACATTGGAACAACCCGTTGCTATGAATGAGAAGGAGTTCATTACCGAACATCTGTTCACCGAGTTCAAGGCCGTTCAACCGTTTCCGAAGAGTCGTAAGTGCAGGTGTCCTCATCAAGTATTTCCGATGAGTCACTGGTAGCACGTAAATATACATATATATTTTTCTTCTTCTTTAACTCTCAACCAACAAACCTTGTAAATTCGTTGACAATCTGCATATTAATTAAGATATTAATATCGTGTTGACGTATACTTTTAAAATAAAACACAATTTATTCCCTTTCAACCTTATTAAGGAAAAAAGAAATGCAAAAAAGTACACGATATAATTGTGAAATAAATGTTTTACTGCAATTCCCGCATATTTTCGAAAAATATGTTCATGTTCGTCGCGTGAAAATCGTCGTGCGTCAACGATGCATTAAAACTTTTAATTTAGCTTACATTGGAAATAATTTTACCTCCTACTATATTTATATTACTGTATTTATTTAAAATAACACGAAGATAGATGTTTGGAAAAATGGCGAAATGTGAAAAGTGATATCGCTTTAAATATAGGTAATTTCTGAAGTAATTGAGTATAAAGTAAACAGTGTATAATTAAGAGTAAGTTTAAATATATATGTAGTAGCCTAATTGAAGTTGAATAAGAAATCTATGTAAATCAATCTCGTTTTGGTAGGCGAAAACTAATAAAATGTATACATATATTTATATATTTGTTTGTGCGTTTGGCTTGTAATACTTTCTATATTCATCTCACTTATTGCAATATCGTTAATTACACGAAATACCATCGTATTTCGTTTATCCTGTTAATTGACAATAAGTGGCTTTTGCAACGAACAGGGCGAGTTAAGTAATCGCATAAATTCAAGCATTACACTCACGCAATAAAAATCGATATACCATTTTCGTTATATCATACTATGCATGTACACGCATATGTATATATATGGATACAGCCAGAAGCAATCAACCAATATTCATACGGTCGTTTTTTAAGATGGCCCATTTAAATCTGTCCATGCGAACATTTTCGAAATTGTTGATGTCGAAAAATATTTTACATCAAAATTGAATAATTTCGAAAGGATCGTCATCTCATGTTTCTATTAGTATTTGGATTTTATTATAAATGTTTTTTATTATGAATTTTATTATGTTATTTATTATGAAATGTTATTTATTATGAATGTTTTTTATTATGAATGTTTTTTATTAGTATATCTATATGTATATTGGTTGTGTCTATATTTTTTGAAATATACAACATAATTTTCTACCAATTGGTAGAAAGAATTCAAACATATCGTTTGAAAGGTTCCGCAAATTACAGGCTTACTCTATAATTAGACTCACAATAAATAGGTACAGTTATCCACATTAATATTCGCACACAACAGTGTCTGTGTATTTGTTGGTTTGTGTAGGAGGAGATGATTTAAATTTTGTGTTGCTTATTCTACGAATATAAGGAAACATTTATTGTAGTTTGAAAATACGCAAACAATTTCCTTCTAAAACTAGCGTTTAATTGTACAATAAATTTTAAACAAGCAGAAGATTATTCTCTTTGTTTCTTAAATTCGATGTGGTCTTACTTTTACCCTTTTCTCTATAATAAATTGCGAATCGTCTTTTAACAAAACTAGCACTCTTTCCTTTTCGTGACATGCTAGATTTCTTGATGCGTTATAAAAATATTCACTCCTCTCTTCTGATTTCTCCTCTCTCTGGCTTAATTATACAGAATAAATCTATTTCGCGTTTGGAACCGTTTCTAAAAATCGCTAGATCGCAGGACGGAAAACAGAGTCCGAATATTAGTATGACGTGAAAATAAGACAATTCTTTGGTAAAAATCTGCTATGTGTACAATTAAACGTTGTTTAATTAAAATATTGCTAGAGAGAAATTATTTACGCATTGTCGAGCTACGAGAAGTGGTTAATATTTTCATAGAATAAGCAGCAGGATATTTAAATCATCCCCTCTTATACGAAGCCACAAATACAGAGATACGTAGTATTGTGTCTGAATATTAATGTGAGTAGCTCTATAGCATAGGGGGTTCCCTACTTTTCCGGTCAAATTGTAGGAGTATAATGTACAAGTGAAAATAAGGGGAAAATGTCACACGTTGAGATTTTATGCGTAAATGCTTTATTATTGTTATTTATTTTATTTAAGGCATTTTAAGCGATTAACAAAGTGCATAACAGGAATATGCAGAAAGCGAGATATGGGATACGGTAAAGCGAATTACAAACTTCTGTACGTTTCTACGTTATTCCTATTATACGCAACTAGAGCTGCTTGAATACTTAAATTCTGACCACAGCATGTTGTTACAGTACGTTGATATTCGCAGTACAAACTCGACATCGATGTAGCCTGGAATTTATTACGTTCCGAATTTCTTCAGAATCGAATTAAATATGAGCGGCAAAATTATTAACGAAACTAGCCTTAAATAAAATAAATAATAATAATAGGAATAATGTAGAATCTGTTGCTACACACTGCATTCAATATTTACGTGTAACTCTATAACAAAACGTTTACGACCAAATTTTATGGAACATTTTCCTTTTATTTTCACTTGTAGATTATGCCTTTATAGCTTAGCCGGAAAAATAGAACACGCCTCATACATAATACACGTAAGTATACAGCATATAAAATCTACCAGGAGCTAAAGCTTACATGTTTTGATTTTCAAAACAGAAATTCGAGATATGTTATAGGAGAAGATAAGAATCTCGAGCTCCATTTACAATTATCCGACTGCTCTCTATTTCTTTCTGCCCATTTCAAAGGCATATCTTCTAACCTTTAACAATAACAGATTAATCTTTACTAGGGCAGCAATTTTTATCGAGTAAAAAGTAACAGGAACCTGATACCGTATACTTTTAACACAGTATTATAAGCAGAATATCAATTTACAAGCAATTTGTTAGTCTATTTCTGATTTAAGAAATGGTTTTCGTATATTAACAACGGTATTTAAAGTAGAGCACTTACTACGATATTTAGTAGATGAAACAAATTTCTATGTAGATCTGATTTCATTAATTATGCTCATAAAAGCACAGAATTGCATGAACATCCGCAGTCTACTGATGGCTGCGATAGACGCTATACTACACGGTAACAATGATTACATCGTCAAAGATGATCAAATCACTTGTACAATATACAATGAACAATAAGAAGAACTGAAGTAAAAGTGATATTTGTTCTTCAAGACTATATTTACATCTTAAAAAGGTCTTGCCCCATATAACTAGTAGTTGGTCTAAAAAAAATATTCATGAAAGTCACTTGAGTTTACTAACGCGAGAATCCCCCCTTAATGTGTCCAAAACCAAACACGCACGATCCTGGCTAATTTTCTAACTTACTACCGCGCTTTATCGATTTTACTGCTAATATATGCAAATTATGTTATAAATATATTTGAATAACGCGATACCAATTATAGGTGGATTTCTAGCTTAAAAAATATCAGGGCCAGGCTTACGCGCATTTCGAATCATTTTGCCCCTCTTTTGCTTTTCTTTTTATCTTGTCTATTCAATTTGCCTTTGTCCTCTAGCGAGTTAAATGAGAAGATTGAGAAAGATCAGGAGGTCAGGTTATATTCATAAGTCATAAATTACAACGTCGTAATAATAACGTCTATCAGAACGTCGAAACGTTATGGCGATTTTTATCACGTTCACTGCGATTATTATAAATTTTCAACCAGATAACGAATAAATAGCGTAAATAATTCATGTACGTAGAAATGCATGTAAATATTTCTCTAATAAGGTTTCTCTTCCTTTAACTTGTTCTATTGTAAAGACAAAGTAGTAATATTTATATAGTTTTCGGCCAACGATAATAATTATAGTTTTAACGGTAAAAATTATAAATTATAAATTATAGTAATTTCCTCATTGTTCACGAGAAAAAATGTTGCGAAAGACGTTTTGGTTCAAATAGGAAAATTATGCTTTTTAAATGATCATCAAACGAATGATATAATAAAAATTGCATAATTCGTAATATATTATTCAAGCAATTAATAATGCAAACATTTCTAGATTTAATACTTTGAAATTAAATATCAATCTGTTAATTAATTCAAATTACGATAAACATAATGAATGAAATATGACTCGTTTTACATTCTATTCACGTCGTAATGCAAATTCGTTCTGTTTCATACTATTGAAACAGAAATATAATTTTAATCGTCAAACTTTATGTATATATATTAATAAAAGGGAAAGTGCAGGATGCAAATAAATTCATCTTTAAACAACAGACGAAAACAAACGTCCATTTAAGTCTATACCTACATATAATTTTATTAGACGCATAATTTCAAATTATCGTGTCACGTTATCAGAACTATTTATTCAACTTGGAACTCAAAATCTACAAGAAAGAGATTACGTTTTACAGAATAGAAATCAAAATGAACTGTGTACTTTTTAATTCTGAGAAATTTGTATGTAAATATTCTGCGTATATATATTTATACAATATTGAAATCATAACGTATGTAAATGGACGTCCTGTATCATGATTTTTGCAGTTGTAGCAATTAGAGTACACAAGGGCTGCATTGCAGGTTATTCGTTGTACTTTTTGTTTAAAATACTTCGTTGTTTTCTTGATGAGCTACATTTCTTTCACGCGTATATTTTAAAACAAACAGTTCACTTGCGTATAAATCTTTGCTCATTTTCGTATATTCTACTTATATATTAACTAATAATATATTATACGAAACGATAAAACATGCTTTTACAAACAAAATGTTAATTCGTCAATTAATCACTGACCAGATTAGTCAATAAGTTAATCATTAATCACGACATAACCCCTCTATTTACCATTTGGAACAAGACGTACTGCCAAAAGTTACTAGCTCTTCGCGTTTTTATGAAAAATAAATTTCAATTTCAAACGAATGAAAATTACCATCGACTTGATAAAGTATAGTAACTAAATAGCGGATTTTTATGCATTTATGGAGGCGCTAGAAATGCGTGTAATATGTATCGATATATACATAAAGTAGCTAAAAGATAATATTATATTATGTTACATGTAGAAGAGTTGTGCATCCAAGTTACATTTCCTAAATTATCTTTGTAAAAATATGACTTCGTATGAATATCCGCAGTCTAGCAATAACGTTGCAAAAACATGATAGAAAACATGAAAGATGCGTTGCTACTAGAGACAAAAAGCTAGAAATGCAATATCGAGATGTAATACTCACCCAAAACATCACGTTAAATCCAAAGATCACATACTTGAGACAGCAGCTCACTTCACTGGTATCCCTTCTATACTTCCGCACAGCAGGCATGGCTAAGACACATTTATCTATCGCTTTTGCGAATTTCACGCACACATGCACACAACACAGCCGCAAAAACGCAAGCCACTATTCACACAACACAAAAGAGCACCGGTGCCCTAGAGGCAGAGCAAATCACAAGCGCAATGACATAGCCGAAAATCCAATTCCCTTCTTCTCTTGACTTTTTGTCTTCGAATTATCTCGCAGAGCTTCGATATCTCGACTCCGTCTCGAATCCTCGTTCTATTATTTATCGCGCGTATTTTCTCGATTTTGCTCTTTCCGTTGGGCTCGCTTGATCAGCTGATCACAATAACGTACCGTTTCGTAATTACGACTACCGCCATTGTCACGTCACGGTACATACTACCCGAGGCTGGATCAACGAGACTGCAAGCAGCTCAGACTTTCCACTCGTCCCTCCGACTCTCCCACCCAACTAAATCTCATTCGCTTGCCCCTCCAACGCTCGATCCTCCACCCTTCTATGCTCCCCACCTTACCACCTCCCGCGCACCAACTATGCTACTCTTTGGCCCAATGCACACGAGCGACGCGACAGGGATACGATGCCGCAGCGATATAGCAACTTTGTGCGATTCGGCCATAAAGAGTAACAGAGTGCATGAACGAGATGAAAAAGTGATACAGGGATAGAAAGAGAACGTTGAGTAGAGGTCCTTGTATCCTTGTTTAATAACGCATGTATATTCGTACAGTAGATATGTAAGCATAACACCAACGAGCGGTGCCAGTGTGCATGTCTAATCAGACAAGGGCGAAAAGGGCCTCCGTTCTGTTTCTATCGTTATATCGTATTAGTCGCATCCACTTACACGGTAACATGTGACTCGCACACTTTATTCTTATATCTCTATGGGTTTGGCGGCTACGTATATGTTTTTAAGATTCGTTGCAGACAACCAACTTTTCCTGTACGACACCGTTCTGCTGTCGTTGGAAAAACATAAAAGTAAAGTTCTTCTGTCTCACAAAAGAAGAATACATATATATATATATATTTCCTTGTTCTTCCAATCCGTTGCCGTTGCGGCGATTTGCCGTAAACCGCTCGTCTGCATCGGACATAATCGTGCAATGCATACGAGCGATATTGCATTGCACGTCTATAATTTACAACAATCGCACAGCGACACCACTACGGCAACGTGTCGCTGCCGCATCGTTCGTGTGCATCGGGTCTTTATTATTTTATGTTCCTCCTTTTTTGTTCTTACCCTCGATTATCATCGACGCGATTCCTTTTCTCTCCCTTCAGTATCTTTTCCTACAAAACTATTTTCTAAATATCTATAACCTTATATATATCGTTACATATCGTAACATTTAATGCAGGAATGAATTTCGATCTTTTTTTTAAATATGCGAAATATCAATTTAGTAATTCCTGCAAATATAAGAAAATGTAAAATGTTTCTAATGTTATATATGTATAATTATATATATGATTATATATGTATTATACAATATTTATCTATTATACTGCATAATTGTACATATATTATATATGTATTCGTATATAATTTAGTTTATACTAGACTATTCTTAATTTCTTACTTCATTTAAACTTCTCACAGGTTATCTTATCTACTGTGGCTTGTATTTTATATTAAGTGTAATTATATAACAAATTTTGTCATAATTGCTACATTCATATTAGGATTTGAAAAATATTCTTCCTCTATAAAAATTACATCTTTATCCATTTATTTTACAACAATAAATTTATACATAATGAATTTCTTTTCTTCGATGTTAAATTAACGTTTGTTCCAGCATGTTTGTATTCAATTTCGCTGTATGTTATTATTACTATTATTAATAATAGTAGTGTCGTATATTGTACCTTTTATTCAATATATTAAAAGAAATGTTCGTTTTGACAGAATATGCAACGCTAGCCTTCAGTTTAATAATTATTTGTTTCTTTCTTCTACGAGAGATGACAAGCGAATTCTTTGTCAACATAGTATTTGCTGTCTATAATTATAAACATAAAACTTATGTTTGCTTAAGCGACTTGCGGAAATTATTCATGATTATTGGGTGTAATTAAGTGTCATCGATGTTTACAAACAGTACTTTAATTATGATAAGCAATAATAGTTACTAAATTTTCATACAAATTTTTAGTAGCTAATACGTGTATGTAGGCATACGGGTATACACAACGTATATAACATATACACAAAATTATATTAGTAGATGTAAGTTTAAAAAGTAAGGGGAATCATCTTTTTAAATGTTTATTCCAAAACCAGGAATGTATATTACATATAAAATTATATAATTTATTGATGTGATGATTGATTAATGTTGATAAAAAAATATTGATGCCTATTTACAATATTTAAGCTTAAAGTATTATCTACTTTTTTCACACAATCGTATAAACTCGGCTTTATGTATATCAATATCGATATGTATATATGTATATTAAGAGCTTTGAAATTGCCTGTATATATGTACATAAATCGCAAAATATGTTTATATGGTCTTTAAAAAATACGTAATAATAGAATATTTTTATATTTATTGATTTATTACTTTCTTACAGAAGCAATTCCATGTTACGTAGTACATTTTTTGTATTATTAATCCATCTGGGATAATGATTCTTAAATGGGGGTTGACACATTTATAAAATTGTAGAACCAATCGTTTTGACTGGTGTGGTATTTCTAGTGTTAGCATCTAGCGATCGATCCGGAATTTTCCTGATATTTGATATCATCATATTGAATGATATGCAGTAGAAATTTTAAAAACATAATGGAAGTTGTACAAAATGAGGAAATTGGTTAATTGGGGTTCGACAAACAGATTGCAAGACCCTTTTACACTTTGACAAGTACCAGTCATTTTGACTGGTATTGGTATAAGTAACCTCGATACAAAATTATCTTCAGTTTGAATACATAAAAAGGAAAATAAAATTCATTATATTATTCTTTTAGTTATCGTTGCGAAAGTCATTACATCATTGTGGAAAAAGATATAACACGAAGAAGGAATTTTAAAATAAAACCAGTCAATTTGACTGGTGTGGTAGTTCTGGTGTTAAAATGCTGTGAGTTTAGTTATTAGCGACCATGGTAAATTTTCGTTAAAGTCACGTACGATCCTTGAAATGTGTTTTGTCCTTTACAGATACTTAATCTTGATTACTTTGCATTTAACAATAAAATAGTCATAAATTTCATTGAAGATGTCTTTTCGTTTCGTTTCTACATTATGAAATAACCACGAAGCGATTCTACCACCCTGAGAGATGGAAGATGAAATCTAGGAGAAAATTTTAGATCAATGTGGTGAAACTTATCTTACTATTGGACTATGAAAATCTAAGGAAAAGACATCGGATTAGGTAAGAAAGATGTATAAAGCTGAAGAAAAAAAGAAACTTTTCAAATTAAACAATAATATCTCCTATCAATGACTTTTATGACAAAAGTTATTTTTACTCTCGAATAATTCTTTTCAATCTCTCGCGCCTTTTATTGAGCGAGATAATTTGGAGTTTCATGGATGCCAGCCCATGTAAATACAATTTTTAAATTATCACTAAGTTGATTATAATGGTTTATAATATATGGATTATAAGTTGTTGATTATAATTAATTTTATTTTTGTATTACATAATATTCAGAGAACATTTAGTACGCAATGCATTTATAACAATTTTAGTTTGCACTTTTTTCATTTATACAATTGAAAGTCTAAATGTATCTTGAGAGTTTGGTACTACTGCCACGAATTCAAATTGTTAAATTCAGTGTTCAATGTATTAAATATAACCAAATTTGAAATATAATATAAATATAATTTTTGTTTAATTATCACATAGATAGTTAAAAATAATGAGTTTAATACCATATCTACGTCCTGTATGTACACATTTATATATGGTGCATGAAATATATATATAACATAACCCTATTCTTGAACTAAATATGAAATGAAATATTATTTTCAGATATTAATTAATCAAAATAATGTTACGAAAAGGTATTTACATGCCAGCACAGTACTTCATAAAGTACAAGCTGGACGTTATAGGCCAAAACCAAAGGTAGAGCAACCATTGACATATGAAATGGCATATCCACCACATGAAATTGCTGCTAAAAAGTCATGGAACTCATGGAATACATGTAGGCATATTTTATAATTTGTTTTACTAATAAAACAACTTTTAATGGCAATATTAAATTAAAATTATATACAAAATTTAAAATTTGTTTTAGTTTTATATTATGTTTACTCAGCTTTTTATCTATGTATACGTCATTTGAATATATGTGGATTGTTAAATATATTTTTTTCTTTTAGCAAATATAAAGGATGGTAATAGGCCATCAGAAACTACTATAGAAGATTTGTTTATTCGAAATTTTGTAGAAGGAACTTGGCATGGATTGTTTGCAAGTGAGATAATTATTAAGCGTCAACACAACATCATAAGGATCGCTGGTCTTGTTATACGTGGTATAACACCCACTAGAATGCACTTTTTACTTGGTTATACTGAAGAACTTTTGAGCCTTTGGTTACATTGTCCAGTAAAGATGGAAATAGTAACAATAAAAAACAAAGGTGATGTTACATATAAAGTTATTTAACATGTTCATAGGTCTTAATTATTCTGATATATAGATCTAGGGACTGTGAAGATGTTAATCATAGCTATAATTGTTATAATTAAACTATAGTTGTTAAAATTACATTGTATGAATAAAAGTAAATTTACAATTATATGTATTCATTATATGTATTACTATGAACTCATGTAGTTTACTGCACAACCTTTTAAATTAAGTATGTCTACACATAACATTGCAATTAATATACTTATATATAAGATTAAAACATGGAAATACAGTAAGAAATATTGTAAAATATATATAATATATTGAAATTTGTACAAATACTAGGTTCGATTCTACATTACAATTATGCTATCATTTTATCAAGTTATACATTTAATTTTATTCTTTGATTCTTTTATTACTGTATGAAAAATAAATCAGTATAAAAATATATTTGCAAGTTCTCTTAAAAAGATTTATGTACTGATTTATTTCTTAATTCATTCATAAATGTCTTTTTTCTCATTTCTATAAAATGTTACTTTAATTGAAAAAAATAGTGATGGGCGTATATATCATCTAACACAAATATTCTCTTATAAATTTGTTTAAAGCATACTATATATAATATATAAGTCATATTATATTTTGTAGAGTTATAATAAGTAGTAATTTCAGGCTTGACACTATTTTTAATATGTGAAATATGTTATAAGATACAAAACAATACATAAAAAAATAATTTAACGTAAAATATAAAAAGAAAGAAATAGTGACGTAAGGTACAATTTTTATCTGGGTATACTGTAAACTGTGCAACCAGGGCTCTATAAGATATGTAATAAAAACAAACCAACAATATTTTAAAAAATAAGGTCTATATGTTATACTTGGAATGTTAACATTTGGAGGGGAGGAGAGGATACGTTACAAGGTCATTAACTTTTATAGGTCTTGCCAGCTGCATATTACCCCTTATATAAATTTGTAAGGAATCTGATTCAAATCAGAATATTGACTAAAATCTGAAACAATCTAATTACTAAAAAGATAATGATGATGATGTATCAGGAAAAATTAGTTACACTCGATAAAAGTGATATAGCTAGGGCTGTACGTATTTCGCATCCATGTAACTTGCGCCAGATTTTTGTAATCAATTTCTAGTATCATTTGTAATTGAACGATGAACCATAACATTGGAACTTCCAGAATATAACTTAGATATGACTCATATCCACTCTCCTTCACATGGAGACAAATCTTGTTAGATATAGCGCAAAGAGAGAACTTGGTTCCTTGTAAGTTACAAGTTGTAATCTTCAATGCATCCCTAATTACTTGTTACGGTTATCGAAAACTGTAAACTTTAACTATTGCTCTAACAGTGGTTAACAGCGGGTGAACCGCATTACTTCGACGTCTTGGGTTACTCAATTACATTGGTTGCACTATGACGCTGTACTGCGTTTTATTAGTAATCAATTAATTTATTCACTTAAGCCATATGCATCAAGCGGCACGAATACATATTACATATATGGTTAAGTTTAATCCGAGATTTCATTGTATCAATACATAGACATAGATGCCCATATAAAAAGAAGACTTATTTATATAAATATAATATAACCTTATTCCTGAATCAAAGTAAAAATTATTTATTCTCAAATATTAAGCAATGACTTGTAAAGTATTTATGGAAGTATTTATATATGTTATATGTAAATCCAACCATTGATATATTAAATAGGGAATATTTTTTATTATATTATTAGCGAATACATGGAAAACACGTACGCGTATTTTCAATTTTGAAGTAATTTTAATTTATTTTATTGACAAAAGTATGTTTAACTTTGGAATCCTCTATAATAATAATCTTCTCTATATAAAAGTAGAAATATAATGATATAGTTTAAATTTCTTAATTTGTAGTTCTTTACTCTTTAAGTTTAATTATTTATTTTTAAGCATATTATTTAAATACACACGATGCACTAAAAATAGGCGATCAAAGTTTGATATTGTATTCTGCTCTTCCTAAAAGTACGAAAAAGTGAGATTGAAAATTTATTTCATAGATTTGGATTTCACCAGAGTGATTATTACGTTTGCAAAATATTTAAACAGAGATCGATTTACTATAATACATGTTAATCTACTCAAGAGCAGAAATAATATCATTACTTGCAACTACTTAATTTGAATGTTTATTAGAAAAAGTAAAATATGATACCAAAGTTTGGTCATCTATTTAAATTACACTCCGATCACGAATGCATATTTACTACGAAGTGTATATTTATTTTATTTAACAAATGCATGTAAAAGATGATAATAAGTCACTGAAGATTATTGTAGATTTTTATTATTCGAAATTATATGTAAGGAACTTGGTTCGTGACCACTTATAATATTCAATTTAGAATTGTAAGAATAAACATAAAATAATTAAAATAGTTGATATTCTTTTGTATAAAATATCAGCTACTAAAGTTTACTTTTTGATTATATTTACTTTTAACCAATTAGTTACATTGTTCAGTTAAAATGAAACTAATAATAAGGGTATAAAACAAAACTGATGTTATATATGTATATGTATAAGTAATATAATTTATCCTTGACATGTGACCGACTTTAATGTTAGCTATGATTATCATAAAAATTATATTGTATAAAAATAAACATAAATCTATGATATATGTATTATTAATTTACTATAATATGCATTCTTTTACTGTACAACTTTTAACATTAAATATATTCTAAATACAACTTTAAAAGTATCATATTTTGATATAATTCAATAGTGTTTTTTTTCCATATAATTTTGACAAATTTTATATAGAACAAAAAAGTTCATATATAATTTTATTCCATATAATAATAACCATGTAATTATTTTATTTTCTGAATACTTTTAATTTATTTTATGTTAGTTAATAAACTGTTACATTCAATCATGACTCAAACGCAGCCCATATACAATCATTGCATTTTCAATAAAAAGTAAATTACATATTATTTTAAGATAGGTATTTAAATAAAAAGATATTTAAGTGCAAAATGACAGAGCATTCAAACTTTTATATATTCTACTAGACACATTCTCTCCTCTAGTATGTCTTTACAACTCTTTTCTTCCATTATTCAATCAGGATCGTGTTGCTACATATTTGTACTTTCAATAGATCTTTGAGTATTTATATAGGTATATAGTAATGAGGAATCATCATTAACTAATTAAGTGAAAAAATTAAAATTACAATTATAGTTGGCAATAAATTTATAGTATGTTTATATGAAGAATTATTATGATGAGACATTCTTATATAAAATTGTGAATAGAATTTACAAATTTATGATTATGCAGTATATCGTACATGACATATTTTAAGTAAAAATGACATCGCTTTAAAAATATATTTTTAGAAGATATTTAATCATTAAAAATTCATTGATTAAAAAATTGATATTTAAAAAATTTTGTGTAACTATATATTATAATAATTATATCATACGTTTTTAAAGAATTTTATTTTTTCAGTGATTAAATTATTTGCTTAAATTAATATTTTTTACCTTTAGAGACAAAACAAAGACTAATAAAATAAGTCTTGATTCCAACATTTCCAATATAGCATGTAAAAAATTTCCAAAAGCGTACACGACATCTGATTGAATTTACAATATTAACACTGAAATGTAATTATTCTTATGATGGACGCAAGAATTATGTTCCAATGTTTATAATTTGTTATCGTGTTCTTATAAAAGTACAGACTGAAATGTGCTGTGCTTGTCTTATTGTACTCTAATATAATTCTATTCTTATTTATGGAAGTCAAAAATCGACACTATCACGCAATATTATATAGAATATAATTAACATTGCACCTTGTTCGAGCAAATAAATCACATACACGAGGCAATACGAAATGAAATTATAGAATAATTTATATCAAATTATCTTTGGGATTATGTTAAAAAAATTATGTCGTATTTTGCGTTAGTTCTATTATTGTATTATTTCTACTTAATATAAGATCGTTTGCAGAAACATAATATATAAAAAATGGCTATATACTGCAAATTATAATTGTAGTATATTGATTTTAATAAGCCATATTTTTTTCAATCCAGACAATTATAAAATATTTGTTCAATATTAAGATATTAGTAAGAATTCTAGTATCACGTGCGACAAACTAAAAAAAGTAATATTTTTATGAATAAATAATTATTATAAAATGTCTTGTATTAAAAATGGTTCTTTTGGTGTCGTTTGTTATATTGTACCATATAACTGCTAAATGCAAATATATTTTTAAATATTATGTTATATATATGTACGTATATATTAATAAATAAGTATATAATATACTACATTCTGATAAATTATTATTATTAAACACTATTACAGTGTGGTAATTTCAAATCTATATGTTTTGTTATATTGTTGGACTTAATTTAAAGGCAATATTATTCTATTAACATTGCGCGTATAGTGTCATTTTATATTTATGTATATATACTTATATTACGTAGTATGCCCAAAATTACAGAGTACAGAAAGGTAAAGGCATTGACTACATATGTTCGATCAAACTGTTAAAGATGTACCAAACATTTCAAACAAAACATTGTGTTCACATCATACAAGACTGACAACTAATATATTTTTAATCACATAAAAATGTTTATTATTACTAGTTAATTAAAACTAATGTTGAATCTTCTATATATTGTATGGAGGAGCTCAGAAGATTGAAAATTAACATATTTAAAAAATTCCATAACTATTTTTAAACTCATTTATGAATTTAATAAGATAAAATTGTAAATATGCAAATTATATGTAAGAAACACTTTTAAATTCATAATTGAAATCATATTATATCAGTTCGATGAATTCTCATATTGTCAATATTTTATATCATTTTATTATTCAGCGTCATTCCAGTTAATTCTACACATTTATAACAATTTAGTACATTTTTGTTTTTGTTATAAAATTTAGTGGGTTTCACAAAGAAATAATCTATGATTTCTAGTGAAATTTTGTTCTAATATAAGTACTAATTAAGGTATTAAATATTATATTCAAAAATATAATATTTCACAATAAAATCATTACTTGATCATTTATATCTTTATGAATATGGAATGTAAAGTGTATGTAAAGTTGTATTAAAATATATGTATATGTATATAAAGTAATTAACTGCTTGTTTACTAATACCAGAATAAATTTTATAATTATATCTTTTTTATCTTAAAAATACATCTTTCAATATTGATATATCCTTCCTGCAGCATTAATTCATTAAACATGAAAAAATTTGAAAACAGACGTGAAAAACTGAAACAAGATTTCACAAACTCATATCTTTACACACAAAGCGGATTGAAATGAACTAATGTATTTCATTAATATATGATTTCTGTTCATTAAAAGTAAATGTTTATCTAAATGATTCTTTAATTCTATCTAAGTACTCCATTTATTGTCATACGTATGTAATCATCTCATCTTTTAAATAATTATTTATAATCAATTCTACAAATATTGATATATAAAGAAGAATTCATTAAAAACTGTGTAATAATCTAATTTTAATACAGCACTAATTGACTAGACTTTTTGTTTTAATATAGTAGAAGAAGTATTGTTTTATATGTATTAAAATGAAATATTGCTAAACAAGAATGTTGTTAAACAAAATAATGTAAATTCTAGAATGTTTGTTAACTGCCTTCATTATAAACGTCTTATATAGTTTTTTTATCACATATATCAATTGTTAATACTGTTACATCTAATTAAATTGTAAACAGTTGATTTCTTTTATATACACACAATATGTATGCCATATCAGTGATTAGAATTTATCAAGCACGGATATGGTATTTTTTCCAATGTTTTCAAATTGTTTACAAAATGTTGATAATCTTCCGATGTATAAAATATGTCATTATATAAATTTTGTGTAATAGCATTAGGGTAACATTTATAAATTTCATATATGAATATCAATTATACAAATGAAAATGGACCACTAAATTTTTATAAGAATTCATCGAACTGTTTAAGACATAGTTAAGATTTTTGTAAGAGTGCTGCTATCTTTATTTTATAACAAGGGATACTATGTATATATTTTTAAAACAAGAAATTATATGAAATTGTCGATGCTTTTTACAATCTTCTTTGTATTATAGTTTATATGAAAGCACATTAGCGAAAGTAGTGTTACTATATTGAAGAACTGCGGTTCTCGATTTATTACATAGTATAACAAAGTTAAATATTAACTTGAATTACATAAATTTTTGATTAATGATACAATTTTGTAGTTGTTATGTGGTAGTCAATTAATAATATTTAATTTTTTGACATTCTTCTCTTTTTCTTTATTACCTAAATTCATATTTTTATATATTCTGAGAACCATAATACTTCAAAGTACATACATAAACTCTAAGCAAGAATGTGATATTGATCATTAATCCTTCCGAGCTTCTATTTAACAAAGCTATTTTGAATACTATGGCATATGGCATTTGTGTCAGCCAAAATGCATGAAAACACATGTTGTTATCTAATGCTTTAAATAAATTATTAGTTGCTCTGCCTTGTTTTAATATTTCTCCAACAAAGCATAATTGTTATAAGAAATATATATTTTATTACTGAAATATGTCTTGCAAATTATGAACAAAAATTTAAAAAGATACCTATGTATCTGAATCCGTTGAATATCAGAATGACAAAATAATTATTTGAAATAAAATGTTTTGAATATTATGCTTGTAAGAAAAATTTATTTTTTGAAAATAACAGCTATTATAAGGTTTACTTTAATATCGATTCCGTTTCACATAAAAGATACAGATATTTTTCAAATTAAAAGCATTCAATTATGATTTAATATTTGATATTACTTGAAAAGTAATGATTATTCTGACAAATTTTATTTTGTTATAAGAAATTTTATACTATGTAGCAAATAATAAAATTTACAATACTAATAATACATCAGAAAAAAAGATATGTGGAAGTCAAAAGCATTTAATATTGATATTATGAAGAAAATTGCGTCAATTGAATTTGAAAAAGTATTAACATCAGATATCATTTACTTCATTCATATCATGATAAGTTTTAAAATTCGATGCAAAATTTTTTAAATAAGATAAAGAGAAATTGGCTCGAAATTATGAATAATTATCCTAGCATATTTTGTATGTATGTTCAATTATCATATGTTTATTTCTGAATGCATATACAAACAGGGATTGCCACTTCTATCTTCATTAATTAAAACTATATTGTAATTACCTACTTTATACAACATTTACTACACACATGTCTTTGTTAAACTAATCGTTTACTACTTGTATAATTCAGTTGTTGCATTTGTCAAATGTGAATAGAAGATAAGCCCATTTAATAGTTTTCATTATGAAAACTATACAGTATATCGGTAGTGCCGTTTTGTTTATAAAATGTGTAGGAACACTAGTCATTATAAATGCTAACAGGTATTTAGGTACATCTAAGCAACCTTTACAATTGCTGAAGTTGAAGATCTTACTTTGAGTTACTGCTCTTCGTATACATGTTTTGTATTCAATTACATAAAAAATAAAAGTAGCTTGTTTTTAATGAAAAAACTAAAAGCATTATCAGAAAAATATCAACGTTTTGGAACCTATTATGTATATATGTATATATATATACATATACATACAATATATATATACATATACATACAATATATATATACATATATATATATATATACACATAATATATATTATATATATATATTTATTTATTTATTTATATCAATAATCAATAATTAATTAAAAATAATAAATTTCTATATCTGTTATGATAATACTACGTAACATTAAAATATGAAAATGTTTCAATTGTAATCTTCTATTATTATTTGAGGCCTACTAAAATATTTATAAAACATTTACAAAGATATTATAACATTTTTTGTGCAGAATAATAAAATGTATTATGATACAATAAAATATTACGTTGATGATAAATGAAATTGTATACATTTTCCTTACAGAAACAGATGTTGTATGAGAAATAAATGGATAGAAATTTGTTCCAATCTTCATTTTTGCGTTGAATTACGTTAGATAAAAATTATAAACGCTTAATAAGATCGCTATTACTGACTCAAAAGATCATTGTATTTAATATAACAATACTTACAAACCCTGAAAATTTAAAGAAGAAATATATAATACAAAGTAAGATTAGAAAAAATAAGTTTTGCTATACAATTTAGATTATATGCAACTGAATTAACAAGTAGTAAGTTAGTATTCGTTATTTATCATAATTGGAACTGAACGTCTAATGAATGAATGTCAACTGATTTTCAGGATACTGTGAATGATGAACATCATTACATTATTATACTTACAAATACACTCGCTACAATATTATCTATTTACTTATATAACATTATCATTCTCAATATACGTGGCCAATAAGAACAGATTTGTACTTGCATTGAAATCGTTAAGTTAACTCCAATCACTTCGCACAGCCCAGTATAGTGTGTATGTTTTCATATTTTTTGTTTTTGTTTTCTTTAAAAATACAATTTCTCATTGGATGGCAGCATTCTTATCAAAAAGTTGGCTTGGAGAATGTTGTAATGACATTTAGGAAGAGATTAGGGATTTTCTAGTAGATACTAATTTGTTAATAAATATGTGAGTTGTTCCAATTGTTAATGTGAATATCACAGAGGCTTGATCGGAATATCTTTTTGTAGGAAAATAGGTATCTACATATTACGATGGTAGTAAAGGTTAAAATACTCTTAATATGGGAAAGTTAGTTCTTAAAAATGCAATACACTATACATGGGCTAAACGCATTACAACACACCTCCCTTCACCTGGTCATTAGAATTATTCATCAGTATCTAATAACTTGTGTTGAATGTGCGGTAATATGGAGTATTTGTAACATTCACTATTGAAGTAACTGTCGACTGCGAGTGATATTGCTAGAGCCAGAAGTAAGAGAAAATGTGATGGGGATTTCTTTCTTATTATCTTTTATTATTCCCTTATATTTACTTGGGCCTAGATCGCAGCGGTTGCTACCTGCGTGAGATCAATCCATTGCTTGTTCCTACTGTTGGTGTCATTTCAAGCTCTACTAATAAAGGAAAATGATCTGAAAGAAACAGTTAATTTATATTTAATATATAAATGTCGATTATATTTTGTAGAAAGATTTCATTAAGCTTTATGAAGCATCATAGAAATTTCGTTTCTTTATTCTCTTACCAGATGGAACGTGTGGATGTGGACAACCAACTACTTTATGTTCTTTAAACCAATCTGCACTTAGAGGACCTAAAAGTCCTAATGGTACCATACTTTGTTTCGAGTAGAAAATGTAATCTATTATACCTTTGAATTCGAATCTGCAAGAAAGGGGAGAGCTACGATCTTAACTTCCATTCTATATGAAATAAAAACAAGATATTAACATAACGTATAAGTAAAACTTACGTATAATTAGTATAGGGCATGATATCTTCACTATATGCAGATGCAAGTTTAAAAGAATGAGTGAATTCATTAGGTTTATCGCAACCAGAGATCTTCTGTAAGCATGATTTATAAGCTAAGTCTTTAAAGTCACGGTGATCAGCCGCTACTCGTCCCGAAGTAAGAAATTCAATTACACCTAAAAAAAATAAAAAAAAATATTTAAATAAATGTAAAAGACAAAAATATCAAATATAAATATTATCACATTATGCAATAAAAATATTATTTAATATTTGAAACAAAATTAGATTAGTCAACCTAAGTGTTTCGATAATAAAGGAAAAAGGGACGAAATCAACGTATTATTTATAAATGTCTCATTCTTCATAAAAAGACGATGAAAATAAGATATATTCAAAGTGAATTTTCAAGATACTTAAAAGTAATTCTTTCAGAAATAAAATCTTATTATATGTATATCCTATATTTTGTTATACGACATGAATCATTGGATGAAATATCCATTAACATGGCAAGTGATATTAACAATTAATAAAATAGAAATTAAATATTAAATCAAATGTTAAAAATCTAAATATAGACGAGATTTCAGAATTAGATTATGTTTTCTATAAGTTAATCATTACGAACATACACTTTCTCTAGATTAACATTGGACTTAAAGTTATTTTTAAAGAACAAAGTAAGATTGTTACTCCTATTTTATTAAATACTGCATAAAAAAATTGTTTATTTCAAACAGCCTTTATATTAAAATATTTTATACTAATATTCTCAAATAAATGATATAAAGACATCTAAGTATTACAGTTCAATTTATAAATATTGTAAAGTCGACCAGTTGCGGAAAGACGCGATCGCGAGGAAGCGCATCAACGGAAGTCGTAAATTCCTGTTACGATTATAATAATCGACGCCACGAACAGATCGATCCCCTCATTTCTGTTGGGATAATAGGGGTGGTTGAGTTGGTATAACACTGCGGTTAACAGGTTATGATATATGTTTTATTTCCAACAGCTGATTTCACTGATGATATAAATGTTCGGAGATACTTGTGGGTTAGGCTACGATGTCGAATTGTAATGTCTTTTACAATTAGGTTTAAAGTGTTCGACTCGTATCGGTATTAGCCACTTGTCGAGTGGCGACTAAGTTTTGACTCTTTTACATTTACATTTACATTTTACAATTTTAAATGATACTCTACAATTTAAGATACTTTACATATTGCGTTAACCTGTTTTGATTTTTAAGCAAAATAAGGAAGCCATACATTTTAATGTACTTGGTTGTTTATACAATACGATATTCGATTTCGGTGCAATATATACAATAAATTATTTGCAATTAATGCTTTGATTTTGTTTAAACAACATTTTTGTTTGATCATCGATGGAAAATAATGTCAGGAAATGCGAAACTCAAGTATACGGTACGATCGCTCGCTTTTTTCTTATAAAAATTATTATATCAAAGTAACAGGCACTCGAGAGTGCCATAATTTAGGCTTCTCTCTGTACTGCGTGCTGAGCCAAGGGCTCAGTAGAGTCGTCAACCAAGACGAAAGTTCAAGAAATATATGTATTATACATACAGTCTATTAAAACTTTAATCTTATAATTTAATCTTACTTTAGCAAACTTTACGAAACTTTACTAAACTCACGGTAGCCTTTTAAGAGTTTCAAGACGTTCTTAATTGAAGTTTTCTTCTCTAAAGTTAGCGAATTATTTGTGAATAGTTCTATCAGATACGAAACCTTTTCTGTGAACATCACACACCTCATTTGGTGGTTGAAAAAGAGATCTTTTAAATCTCGACAATGTATTCTACTCTCTATTATATCTAAAATATTATTCTGAGAAACCAATCAATTGTAATGAACGTTGTTTCAAAAGACACGCGAAGAAAACAATCTTTCGTCTTTCTTCGACGTGTTCAAATATTGCCTGTCCAAAAAGTGCAAGAAACCGACCTTTTCGGACGATTCAGAGCATTTTGGAAAAATCAAGTATCGCGTAAAATTGTATGTAAAGCTAACGTATAAGATATAAATGATAGTATAGTTTACCAGAGTCAGGTAGAGAATTGAAGTCACCGCAAAGTAACAGCTGAACATTGGAAGAATCAGGCTTGTGACCAGGTCTGAAAGACTGGCCAGCTTGGTCCAAAATGGAACGTAATTCATTACTGAGCATCATTGTTTGTATTAATTTAACATCGCAAAATTCTGGATCCCAATGAATGTGGGCAGTGCAAACTAAAATCGGTTGTTGAACTTGTGCTGGATCAGATGGAAGGCCTGAAAAAATACCAAATATTATTGCTTTACTTTTAGTGAACATAATTTAATGTCTCGCTGAATATTCGTAAATTTTATTCAAATGGTTTGATTAAGAAACAGCTGATGAATTATGGATATTAAAATCATATATTAAATAGTAAATATCAAATATTTGTAAAATATAATAATAATTAATTCCATAGATTTTAATACGTATTGCTAATATGATTAGAGAAGAGTTGTAGACATTAATTATTCTGGAGCAATGTAAAGCGAAGAAATCAATTAACCCTTTGAGTGCTGTGGGCGCATATAGGTGTCTGGCGAAAGCTATCGGTGTGGACTAAGAACACATATATGCGCTTTCTATAAGTGCCCGGCATGGGCTAAGGACGCATGTATGGGTTTTTCAATTTTTCCGAACACCTACGCAGAAGTAATACTATTAGGTTTGTGTGAAATAAATATAAATGCATTCCTTACGGCAGTAAACAAATGCCAATAGTGGCTCGTTATCGTCGAAGTGGTCACCACTTGTAAGAAAATTCTACATCTGGTTTTTTTAGTTTTCTCAAGCACTGAATTTTTCACACACAACTAAATTATTAACTTGTGTTATATTTACTAAATTTAGTTTTCTAGTTTATTGTTTTCTAGTTTATTACCCAAATTCTAGTTAACTGTAAATTTCAATGTTTATAATAAATAATTAAAAATTACTAAAAAATAACGCGCTTGAATCATTTAATCTCGTGCAAAAGAATTACTATAACTTATTACGATTTTCGCTTTGAATAGTCAATCAACAGAGTTCAGTCTAACGAAAAAGTATTCCGTCCACAGCGATCGTCAGCGCTAGTCAGCGTCCGTACGGACGACATAGGCCGCGAGTAATCAGCACTCAAAGGGTTAATTGGACTAAATAATATTATATTAAATTTATAATGTCGTGTACTTATTAGGATAGGTTCGAATTTTATGATGATTGTAATAATAAATTAATTTTGGGATACCAAAAAAGGAATATTACTACTGACCGAAAAAATATCAAGGCAAAGTTGCGGTTATTAATCAATCTAATAAATCTTATCCCATCTAATGAAATTCATAATTATGCAAGAGGTGAATAATAAGAGGAAAATAACAAGAGAAATATTTATAATACAAAATAATGACTTTTCAAAGAAATAATAAACTTAAATTTATTGTCGAGATAGTCTTTTCGTAACTGTTTTTCATTAAATACGATATTTATTTCATTACATTAGTATTTTATAAGTAACTATCTATCTTGAAATGCAACTGAGTTTATATCACTATGTTCTAACTACAAGTTTAGGGTAACTGCTAATTAATTCTATTAACGCAATTCTTCTTTCTTCTTGTATATGAAAATATCATCTAAATCGAGCAATTATTAATAATTAATGCAGAAGGAAGACATTAAAATTATATACACATGTGTGTTGTAGAAATTTGATGAGTCACAATAAAATATTAAACCATAATAACTGTATATAAGTTATATACATAAGTTTTATTTTTATGCACATCTCATTCTTTGCAAATATATGATATTTGATCCATTTGATTCAAATTTATTTACTTGTGTGATTTTATAAATTACGCTAAAATGGTAGAAATGATAGAATAATCTATACATAATCTAATATCACACTGATATGAAAGATGAGAACAATAATTGTTTATTGTACAATTTATTTAAGACTTATAAAATAATCGAATAACTTATGGTAATATATTCAAAAAATGTATTGTACATATATGTAAATTACATTATTACAATATATAAAATGTCACATTGATACATTTTCAAGATGAGATGCTTTAAGTAACAATACATGTTCAGCAATGTATTGACTTTTATTTGTAATTGATAATATTGTATAAATGTGATTGTATATTTATGTGATTCAGCATACAAATGTATCATTATGTTATATATTGCATTAAATATTTAATCATAATAAGTAGCTTTATATAAGAAGGTAGCAAAAGTATACAAATTTTGCTAAAATATTATCATCAATGTAAAAACACCATAAAGAAGACCACAAGGATATGCAATAAGAAGCCGTTGATTTTCTTCTCCTGACATAGTTGTAAGGAGCCTAGATGCGGATAAAGTTGACCAAGCAACTGCAAACATGGCAAGAAATAAACCGATCGGGCCTCTCAAAGTTGTAAAAACACTTAAACCAGCAAGGACTACTACAGGTAATAAACAATAACCTAACACAGATGCCACGGAAGACAATGTAATATTACTAGAACTGCTCATTAACGATTGCAGGATATACATCAAAATGCACGATGTTACAGCTAAACCATAAACATAACCGAAATGTGCTTTTGAACCAGCTAATAAGAGAAACGCGGCGAGCATTAAACAAAATGCTACTGGTCCGGCTAAATCTGAATCCTGAAGTAAATAATTCGCATCGTCTATTTGTGCTTTTCTATGAAATGGATTTAATACAGCTAATGTTTTTTGTAATATTCTATCAGGATCGATGCCCAATTCTTCTAACAGAGGTGGTTCTTCTTCTTCATCTACAAATCCAGCTGATCCTAAAATATTTGTATCAAACGTAATAAACAGTTATTTAAAGCGACATAAGATATCTTGATTGAAATCTGTTTTAAAACTATTTTTACGGTACGTACCACCAGCAAATGTATTTTGAACAGGATCGAGAACAGGATAACCTTTTTGCGCGTATGAATAATCACCAGCTTGTTGATCATTATATGTTTGAAATTCGAATTGTTGGTTAGGTTGATCAAAGCCAGAGGAATCAAAGTTATAATGGCTTTGAGGAGATTGTCCCCAATAATTTTCTTGTCCAGTATAACCAGACATTTGTGTGTAATATTTTTTATAGTGTATAAATTTATTTCTTTTTAATCCGAACTTGCACTAAATTCGTAACTGCAATTGACACATTCACATAAGTTAATAGGTTATGAAGTAGCAGTCTACTAGTTCTTGCGTGTGCTACATGATGGCGCAGTTTGAAATACATATCTCAGTCGATAAGCGGATAAAAACACAGACGATAAAAATTAAAAAATTGTCGATATCTATAACGTATATCGATTCATCAATCGATATTAAGCTATTTGAAAGCTATTTGAAAGCTATTTGAAAATCAAAATTACCGACTTGACAATTTTTGTCACTTGTTACTTATTCGAGTTAAAAGAACGTACAAAAATTTCGAAAGCTTTTTAGAAATTTATTAAAAGTAACTGCATTTCCTACATAAGTTTGAAATATACTTTTATTTTACCAAATTACTAATTCCGTATTCTCTTCAATTATATGTAGCGTCTAGAATCTAGAAGTATTTATACAGTAATTGTATAAATATTTATACTTATACATATTACTATATAAATCATTTACTAAACAATTGAAATTAATTCGTATATTTAACATAGTTTCATTAATATCTATTTTTACTATCTGCGCATCTATTTTCCCCTCTGACTGTAATTGTTCATACATAGCCCAAAAAAATTTCCATGAATTGGATGAAAAAGGGTGATTCACATCTAACTTTATTGACTTTCGGATATCTTGTAAGGGAGACAATCCTATGTAACATGCTCTTTGTCCGAGGCTTGGGACGATCATGGTTCAAAAGTTATGAGAAAAAGAAAATTGTACTTGTTACATTACGTTCACTCCGATATAAATAGGTTAGGTCTACCTCACTCTAGTTTTCTTATTTAAAGACCGAAACCAGCAGCGAGATGGGGTTCCTCAGGCCGAATTCAAGGAATCTGCCTCTCGGCATCAACCTAACCTAGCCGAACCTAGCCGAACCTAGCCATACCTTAACTCGACATATTAGGATCGCAATCCCATTCAAATGCATATGCAATTTCATTTTTAGCCACTTACATTCGAGTAAATGCAATACGACCTGTACAATTTTCTTTTTCTCGTAACTTTTGAACCGCGATCGTCCTTCTACGATATATTCGAAATTCAAGAAAATTAAAGCTGCGGATAAGAGGTGCCCTTTTCCCACTTTTTTACACCACTCTATACCGATGGACAGGGGATCGTAGGTGTGGTGTCCCTAGCTACTAGCTGGACACATAACACGCGCAAGTAGTTATATTTTGAGATAGCCTCTCGTGAGTTAATACGCTCGTAAAAAAAGTGGATCGTATGACATGTAAGGGGACGTTTGCTAGATGGCTATCCGAGATAGGATTGACATTCTGGCATCTCTACGTCATGAATTATAAGGCTGCTCGCGTATATGTAGTCTATGAACTTGTGCCACTTCATCTTCTTCAGATGATACGAAACGTGCTCCTCGATTTATGCTATTATAATTTATGACTCGCAATTAATTAAGAAATTGCTCCGATATCGAATACTGTCTATCAGTATGTTTTGTTGACTGCTTTTGCGATTCGAACACCTCTGTATCATGATCAGATGCCATTCGGTTTTTAATATGCATGTTCGATCCGCTCAACCTTGTAATGGCCTGCTTGTTATGATCTTGTAATTATATCGATGGCAGTCACAGGTTTACAAGTTCGTTCGTACGAAGCTAATATGTTTAATTACGTGGGAAATACACATGATTATATTTCTCGTTCATGGTAATATTTAGTTTACAGCTGAGGCCTGTAAATCAAATAACAGTTTTGCTTCTAAAGCAAAATTTGTCCCACTACGGGGATAATGCAAATATTTAAACAAAATCTTCTGAATAATAGAAATAATAGAGTTTCTTTGCACCTAGGGGATACATGTTTAATACGTAGGAATAATCATGAGAGCACGCGAAGGTTTCGAATAGTGGGAACATTTGAAAGACAATGTTTCAGTGAAAACAGTTCTTCTGACTGCAGCAGGAAGTTTCAAAATTACTTTGCAATTTTGAAAGCGTTCATTAGTGAAACTTCTTTGACAAAGAAAAATCGCTCATACTAAATTGATATGATTTTATGATTCAGGAGCGAGTGTAGTGAAAGTGGCAAACCGTGTGCCAAAATATACGTATATAGGGTGTTCAAAAGAAGATTGATAGAAATTTAAAGAGTAGTTCTACGAAATGGAAATAAGATGAACATGAAGAGTAAAAATATTATGTTTGGGTTACAACCATTGGAACATTCTGTTTGTTGCAAAGAGTAATGTATTGCATGTATATATAACACATGCACAGTTGACAGGTATTTCACTCACTCTTTTATTCTGATTAACTAAAATTAGCTAGTTTTTTCTATTTATATTAATATTAGCTACTGTAATATTAATTTTTCAGCAATATGTACTGAAATTAAATTACAGTTTCATGATAAATTTTATATATTTGCAATAATTTGGAAGTGTCCAAATATTATACTTATGGACGATAATGTATGCAGTAATCATAATAATATTTGATCCATGTATTCATTATCAGCAGTATATTTAGGCTCGTAAGATCACTCACCATTATCCCAAGCAGCTTCCTTGGTCCTAAGCAGGGCAGCTAATCCAATATTATCCTTTGGCATTACTCGATTCAGCATGTTGTCAGAACCTTCTGCATTTGCCATTGCCAATTGGTTAAATTCGACTAAATGCTCTTTTATTAACGTAAATCTGTCGAAAAACAAGGAACAAATGGATTAGAACGACACGAAGTTGTGTTTTACTGTTAATTTCGTAATAATAATTTTTTTTTTAATTATAACAGGAATTGAGATATATCATTCTTTAACTTGATATACAGTGAAAGTCAGCAATGAGTTGTACGTTTCTTAAAAACGAGGTTCGTATAATATTGACACACCTACAGACTCGTTCATGTTTCTTACTATTAATTTAGGCTTTATGATCTTTTCACATTTTTTCAATAGATCTCGTCCCTTTAAGATGTACCTATACTCATTTTTGACTATTACTGTATACACGATATCGAAGAATGTAATACAATGGATGGAAAAACAAATTCATCGATTATCACGAATTAACGTCAACTTTATCGTATAATTGTATAATAACGTGAATGTATTGCTTTAATTAAATTTAGTTAAGTCGTATAGCTTTATCATATTTCAAGTTGTACGAACGTGCCTACAGAATTAGCGAATTCGATCGCTGTAAAATTAGTATGCTTCTGTTACGTGATAAAACGACGTGATCGAAGAAATCATTCTTCTTGTTGATCTATTTGCATAAAAATTCCACGAGTGATTAGCGAAACTTAATTTCGTTGAGTGAAAAAGAAACTTTGCAACTTGGATACGATGGCCAGAGGATTTTCGTTGGGAAACTTATAAGAAGGCGTATCACGTACACCATGTAGAATACAGATTTCTCTCGCTGTTATGTGTAGCACGTATAGTTGGCCAGTATATTCTTCACTGAAACTCCATTACAAGCCATCATCCCTCTTACGATCTTACAAGAACCTCTAAACAACATGGAAGCAACGTTACCCATAGATATCGAGTAGGCGTCACGTAGAGCACATCAACGTTTTTGCAAAAGTTGATGCTTAATGAACGAAAAAAGATTCGGAATTGTTCATTTAGTCAACTTTAAATGGCACAGCTAAACGGAGACTTAAATTTCCCTTCATTCGCTACTGTATGTAATCGATCGGTCTCTATTCTACTTATTTTAAATTCGTCAATCATTTTTTTTTATTATTATTTAATTTGTACTGTACAATTTGTCCAGCTGGACGTTTGGTAAATTTTTCTAAGTTAATTGCTAAATAACATGTGGGTGTTTACCCACAGTGGGATACCATCTTCGAGTTTGAATATTTTATTTCTTCAGTCAGATCAGTAGGGTATTTTCTCGAACAAAGGTCTTTTTTTTTATTTAATTTGCACTTTACAATTTGTCCAGCTGGACGTTTGTTAAATTTTTCTAAGTTAATTGCTAAATAACATGTGGGTGGCTACTCCCAGTAGGATACCATCTTCGAGTTTGACTATTTTATTTCTTCAGTCAGGTGTGTGGGTTGTTTTCTCGAACAAAGGTCTTCTTTTTTATTTAATTTGCACTTTACAATTTGTCCAACTGGACATTTGGTAAATGTTTCTAACTTAATTGCTAAATAACATGTGGGTGGCTACCCCCAGTGGGATACCATCTTTGAGTTTGACTATTTTATTTCTTCAGTCAGGTGTATGGGGTGTTTTCTCGAACAAAAGTTCTTTTCTATTTAATTTGTACTTTACAATTTGTCCAACTGGACATTTGGTAAATGTTTCTAACTTAATTGCTAAATAACATGTGGGTGGCTACCCCCAGTAGGATACCATCTTCGAGTTTGACTATTTTATTTCTTCAGTCAGGTGTGTGGGTTGTTTTCTCGAACAAAGGTCTCCTTTTTTATTTAATTTGTATTGTACAATTTGTCCAGCTGGACATTCGATAAATTTTTCTTATTTAATTGCTAAATAACATGTGGATGGCTACTCCCAGCAGGATACATCTTCCAGTTTGACTATTTTATTTCTTCAGTCAAGTCTGTGGGGTGTTTTCTCGAATAAAAGTTTTCTTTTCTATTTAATTTGTACTTTACAATTTGTCCAGTTGGACATTCGGTAAATTTTTCTTACTTAATTGTTAAATAACATGTGGATGGCTACCCCCAGTGGGATACCATCTTCGAGTTTGACTATTTTATTTCTTCAGTCAGGTCAGTGGGGTATTTTCTCGAACAAAGGTCTTCTTTTTTATTTAATTTGTATTGTACAATTTGTCCAGCTGGACGTTTGTTAAATTTTTCTTACTTAATTGTTAAATAATATGCGGATGGCTACTCCCAGCAGGATACATCCTCGAGTTTGACTATTTTATTTCTTCAGTCAGGTGTGTGGGTTGTTTTCTCGAACAAAAGTTCTTTTCTATTTAATTTGTACTTTACAATTTGTCCAACTGGACATTTGGTAAATTTTTTTAATGTAATTACTAAATAACATGTGGATGGTTACCCCCAGCGGGATACCATCTTCGAGTTTGACTATTTTATTATTATTTTATTAATTTAGGTCATGGACGTCATTTTCAACAATTTTTGAGTTAATGAAATTCCTGTAGAGCGAGTACTTTCTTCTATTATATGTTTTCGTTATTCAAGTCGTCTAAAATTATTAATTATTATTAGGAATGTTTAGTAATGTGAATAAAGACAGTCTAAATCCACTGAAATGAGACTCACTCGAGCGCACGTTTGCCTCAAGATCTTCAACTTGATTTCCTCAAAAACGAGGCGTTAAGAGAACAAATTTTCTTCTTTCTTTTCAAGTTGTTTTTTCAAGTAGAATCGCCTGTTGGTCACTTTTGTGCCAGTTATTGGATATCCGGTAGCAAAATATGCTTTTCAATACACGTAACTTAAATTTGTAGTCTATCAGTTTCATAGAAAGCTAGTAAATATCTATATATTTTGGTGAAATTTAAATTGGTCCGGATACTCGTGAGGATATTCTGCCAACAAGCAAGGTAGGTTAAAGAATTTCCTTTTAATTGATTCGCTTGTTTTCCATATTTGTTCTAACAATAAAAAAGGAGCATTGATCTAACGAATTGTTTTACAATTGTACATGATCTGTTGTTCTAGATTATTGTGAATCGACGAGGGCATTGTTTCTCCCTTTTCCATGATTTTCTCCCAAATTTTTTTTTTTTATTTATTTCTTTATATTCACAATTTGTCCAATTTGGACATTTGGTAGAATATTGTCTCCCAAATGGATGAAAAACGAACGAATCTCCAAAGGACCTTTTTACCTACTCTATACGCAGTTTTACGAAGTTTTGACGTTTAAATTGGCGACAGATTGTATATGAATCGACGAAGGTACACGTATCGATTGCTGTAATGTAACACGGAAGTCGTATTAAAAGTTGCTGGAAATAGCGCAGAATAGTTTGTGGCATCAGGAAGAAAGTAGGAACTCGTTAAATAACGGTGGTCTTTCGTCCTTGCAGAGATTAGATTGTTAGTCTTCCATTGGCATCGCATTTATTATACGGCTGGGATTTTGCGGCCGAGCGGCGAATTAAGTGTATAAAGTGGCTGACAGATGCAACGGTTGCACCGGCCTTTAAAGAAACTGCGCGCTCTCTTACAGTCCATGCTGAATGTAGTACCTTTCGTTGCACGTTAGCCGTTAACAGAGCCCATTTGTGCAGCAGACCATTTCTGTCTCGTATCTTGTTATCCCCTGAGATGCGAGCACAGATATCTAATATTTCCACCACTCTACCCGTAGCTTTCAGTCTTCGGTTACAAAACTTAGAATGAGTTTCACAGGGTTAATACTGACCCATCATACACTAATACCACTAAGCTGTACCGTGGCTTCTATGAATTCCCAGCGAAGATATAATTAACGAGGCTGGCTGTCCTATAGTCGTTCCAGATTTCATGTCGCCTGGGACTCATCGACTCTTCGCTTTTTCTATCTGTCCAAGGACCGTGCATCGGCAAAGCAGCTCGTTAATCGATCTCATTTAACGTTGTGATTCTCATCCAGTATGCCGCAGGAATTTTTCAAACACGAGACACCTGATTATATCAGTCATGGCTACTGACTATTTTTCTTCTTAGGCTTTAGACTGTCGAATAAAAACAACGATAGCTCCTGTGAATAGCCTGTTAAATATAATGTACGCTGTGGGAATAAATTCGCGCTAGAAGCAGAGTCAGCGAGATTCTATAGCTCTGAATAAATCGAGAAACAAGAACAACGTTTTTTCGCTCGCAGCTTCGTTTCCGGGAAATTCCTTTTTATTATTTAACTTGTACTTTACAATTTGTCCTGCTGGACATTCGGTAGATTTTTCTAGCTTAATTGCTAAATAACACGTGGATGGCTACCTCCAGCGGGATACCATCTTCGAGTTTGACTATTTTATTTCTTTAGTGAGGTGAGTGGGGTGTTTTCTTTTTAGTCTTCTTTCTATCAGAGTTTTGCTCGTTTCAACAGCCAGCCGGTTTGAATGTCCTTGACATTTTTCTGCGTATCTGCCGATTTCTTCTTTGACCGTTGGTATTTTTAAGTCTCTACGTATATTCTCGTTTCTGACATACCATAGGGCGTTGACTATTGTTCTCAGTATCTTCTATTGTAGCCACTCTAGTTTATTTATGTGGCTTATTGCCACATAAATTGGCCCCCAATAGGTTGTCCCCCATAGTGGTATTCCGTACGTGCAAACTGGTTTTATTATCGTTTTGTAGATTTTTAGTTTATTTTCTATGCTGAGTTTAGAGTTTCGACTAGTTAGCCAGTACACCTGTCTTCTTTTTATTCGTATTTTGTCTATAATTGATTTAGTATGTTGTTTCCATGCAAGTTGTGCGTCTATGTGGAGTCTTAGGTATTTAACTTGCTTTGTTTGTGTCACGTGCGTGCTATTCAATTGGATATTTGGTGGTTTTCATTTTCTTAGTGTAAATGTAATATGGTTGCATTTACTGGGGTCTGCTTTTATTTGTTCTGGGAAAATTCGGCTTGAAAATCTGTCGAGTATCCGACTAATTTTTAACTAAGCCCGATTAAACTCTATTTGTTCGAAAATGAAACTTCAAGCGACAGGTATTTTTTTATACTGTACTTTTGACTTAGTTTTGCATGTAAAGTAACTATGCCAATTGTCCATTTCTATTTAATTAAGAATTAGAGAAGTATACTTAAATACAAATAGTCGACGAGTTCGCAAGTTTGATTTTCTTGGAATTGGAGCTTCCAAGGCAATTTTGTTATTCTTGATCTTCGTCTTATTTCGAGTCACATAATCTTCCTTTTCATCACGGATTTTGATGTATCCCACGGTGTATATTTTGGTGTGTCGCAAAATTTTAGCAATCATTCTATATGTGCCATGAAGCGATGTCTAACAACTTTTTTCATTTGTAATACGACAGATGAGATTCAGCGCGAAACGACGATACTATTGAGAGTATTCTGAAAATTACACAGCATGTTTGATTATGTTTTAGATGAACAACGACCTCAAAATTTATGTTTGAGAAATGTTTGCGTATGTAACATCAAAAATGAAATTCAATGCAAACCGACAGCATTATTGAGAGTATTCTGAAAATTACATAGCATGTTTGATTATGTTTTAGATGAACAACGACCTCGAAATTTATGTCTGAAAAATGTTTGGGTATGTAACATCACAAATGAAATCCAATGCAGATTGACAATATTATTGAGAGTGTTTTGAAAATTACATAGCATGTTTGATTATGTTTTAGATGAACAACAACCTCGAAATTTATGTTTGAAAAATGTTTGCGTATGTAGTATCACAAATAAAATTCAATGAAAACCGACAATATCACTGGGAGTATTCTGAAAATTACATAGCATGTTTGATTATGTTTTAGACGAACAACGACCTCGAAATTTATGTTTGAAAAATGTTTGCGTAAATCACAAATGAAATTCAATGCAAACCGACAGTATTATTGAGAGTATTTTGAAAATTACATAGCATGTTTGATTATGTTTTAGACGAACAACGACCTCGAAATTTATGTTTGAAAAATGTTTGCGTAAATCACAAATGAAATTCAATGCAAACCGACAGTATTATTGAGAGTATTTTGAAAATTACATAGCATGTTTGATTATGTTTTAGACGAACAACGACCTCGAAATTTATGTTTGAAAAATGTTTGCGTAAATCACAAATGAAATTCAATGCAAACCGACAGTATTATTGAGAGTATTCTGAAAATTACACAGCATGTTTGATTATGTTTTAGATGAACAACAACCTCGAAATTTATGTTTGAAAAATGTTTGCGTATTGTAGTATCGTGGACAAAAGGCCTAAGAGATATCGGGTGAACCATAAACAATGTCGCGAGAGAGCTGTAACATCAACCACATCTCAATCTATATCAAAGACCAGGCAGCACACCGAGGGCAAGGTGGTAACTAGATGCCTACACATCTTTACTGCGTACCCTCAATATTCTTAAGGACCCACCATAAATCTTGGCATTTTCATGGTTAAGGTCCTTCAGACAAAAAAAAGCATCTTTTATTTCGAGTGTTCTTTACATTTTTGTCTACTACGGGAAGATACGGTAATGTTAGTTTTTCTCGCGTTCGGTATCTTTCGTTAGCAACTTTCTCTCAAGGGCGGTTAGCACCCTTCCTTATCCACCAACTTAGAAAATTAGCCAATTGACAGCGAGGTCTATTTCCCTCACTCTCCTAATGAAAACTTGTCCTTAACAAATCAGCTCTTTTCGTGTCCTTAGACCTACCCATCACTAGCTTTCCCCCGCCACAACATCGTCACTAAACTTTACTGATTTTCCAACTTTCGAATAGTCGACGTCTTTTTACCGGGTTTCTACCCTTAGATCAGTCGCCTACTTAATTTATATAAAGTTGTTAGAGTAAAGTGTAATTTATATGTGTCAATTCAGTGTATACTCAATTGTGACTATTAAGTGCATAATAAAGTGTAATAAAAAGAAAGTTAATAGTTGTGTTACGGCTCAACCTTCTTGTTTTTATAATCTGAGTCACAAGTTTACGTGACAGTGTCGTCGGTCCTTCAATTGAATAGTTTCGTAGAAAAGGCCTACGTAACACTGGCCACGAGCGGTTGCGAAACACGTGTGTGGTGGGGCTAAGACAAAGGGATGCTAAGGGAGAAAGACGAATTAACAGTCAGTGTCAGTGGAGAAGCCAGAGAGCGTGATCGAGAAGTCGGTGAGTGTGAGTTGTGTTGTCGTGATAGTATTGCTAGTGTTGTCGAGAGAGTGTGGTGTGCGTAAGAGGAAGAGCGTTGGATCCGTAGTGACGAGAGTTGCAAATTAACTATTGAGTTGCCTAAATTATAGTACGTTATTATATTTAGTTCACGTTAAACAACCATCGTTTCCTGTTTAATCAACATCTGTACAATCCATTCATTGTAAATTAATCATAATAGTTTACGATACTACAGTATGTAATATCACAAATGAAATTCAATGCTAATCGACAGTATTATTGAGAGTATTCTGAAAATTACACAGCATGTTTGATTATGTTTTAGATGAATAACGACCTCGAAATTCATATTTGACAAATGTTTGCGTACGTAACATACGCAATGAAAATCGACAGTATTATTGAGAGTATTTTCAAAATTACATAACATGTTTGATTATGTTTTAGATTAACAACGACCTCGAAATTTATGTTTGAGAAATGTTTGCGTATGTAACATCACAAATGAAATCCAATGCAGATTGACAATATTATTGAGAGTGTTTTGAAAATTACATAGCATGTTTGATTATGTTTTAGATGAACAACGACCTCAAAATTTATGTTTGAAAAATATTTACGTATGTAGTGCCATAAATGAAATTCAATGCAAATTGACAATATTATTGAGAGTGTTTTGAAAATTACATAGCATGTTTGATTATGTTTTAGATGAACAACGACCTCGAAATTTATGTTTGAAAAATGTTTGCGTATGTAGTATCGCAAATGAAATTCAATGCAAATCGACAGTATTATTCAGAGTATTTTCAAAATTACATAGCATGTTTGATTATGTTTTAGATTAACAACGACTTCGAAATTTATGTTTGAAAAATGTTTGGATACCTAATATCACAAATGAAATCCAATGCAAATCGACAGTATTATTGAGAGTATTCTGAAAATTATACAGCATGTTTGATTATGTTTTAGATGAACAACGACCTCGAAATTTATGTTTGAAAAATGTTTGCGTATGTAGTATCACAAATGAAATTCAATGCAAAGGCAGAGTATCATTGAGAGTATTTTGAAAATTACATAACATGTTTGATTATGTTTTAGATGAACAACGACCTCGAAATTTATGTTTGAAAAATGTTTGGATACATAATATCACAAATGAAATCCAATGCAAAGCGAGAGTGTCATTGAGAGTATTTTCAAAATTACACAGCATGTTTGAATATGTTTTAGATGGACAACGACCTCGAAATTTATGTTGGACAATCTTTTTCAAATATAACACGACAAATGGGATGCAGAGCGGAACAACAATATTATTAAGAGTACTCGGGAAATTGTATATAGTATGTTCGCATATTTAGCATTATTTAGCACACTTAAGGAGCACTATGCGCGAATGAAATAGATCTAATGGCTACTGGTAATAAATTACATTCCTAGCATGTAGCTGTGCAGGTGAGAGAACTGCTGCATTTTGACAAATAACGAGAAGGAAATGCCAGGTAAGAAATTTCTGTTGTGGTAGATGTGTACGCCAGTTGTACAGTTAACAGTTGCTATGAAGTTAATTGTATTTTGCGTATTATGCAACGAACGTGCCGATCCATCATTGTCTCATGTTTTGCTAATTAGATAACTGTAAAGATGGTGAAATATGTTAGAATTTACGCGTATCACGGACCGTTCGTTTTGTATATCTATGCAAAACTGTATGTGCAGCTAAGCACAACCTATAAATTACCACTGTGAATAGTTGAAAAGTACTAGAACTAGAGTTTGCAATCATTTAAGGTCTTGATGTGTCAAGAAATGTTGGCAAGAGAATAATTGTTTTAGTTTTTACGTGGTCCTAGTTACGTAGATTGTGTTACATTTGCATAAAATCTTGCATTGTGTTTGTATAAAATATTCTTCGCAATTCCAATATTTATGACGAGATAAAGATAGATTTCAAAAATTTGCCATTTAATTATACAAAGATTAATATGAATTCCAATTTATATTATTATACAGATATTATTCGAATCAATAAGGATTTATCTTTTTATGGTAGCAATCAGAATTTATAATCCTAAGCTACGCTTTACAAACCATGGACAATTTTTCTTTCCTAATTTTTCCCCCCTTAGAACTAATAGTTTTCTGAAAAATCAATTTTCAAGGAGATTAGAAATTTTAACTTTGGAGATGTTCTATTTAGCAACTCGATAGGTGCAACGGTAAGGGCACGAAACATCTGCAAGATGGAAATTTTGCAATTTTGTTGAAAATTGATTTCTTCGAAAACTGTGGGTTCCGGGAAAAGCAGTTTGCAGGTTCGTGTTTAGCTCACGAAGAATTACCTACCGAGTGTTGCAAAATTGGAAAAAAGTACAAACTCGTCGAACAGTGTAATTTTTTATGGATTTACTCGTTAGTTTTCTACATAAAAATGGATGGATCTTAAATAGTGTCGTACTTACTTCGCTGTTCTATAAAATATGGCACAGCCATCTACGTATTTACGATCATTCTCCGCCATCGTCTTCGCCCGAGATTTTGGAGAAAATATGCCATCGTAGCCATCGTGTTTAAGTTCTGGCAGGAAGAAGTTGTAGAATTGGTCCGTCTCGACCTCCTGCAGGCTAATTATGTCCGCGGCATAATGTCGTATCTCATCGAGGATTCCCTTTTTCCGATACTCCCAATCGAGCGCCCAACTCGGACAATAACCATACATTTGTCGAGTCGCGTACTTGTCACATAATACATTGTAACACATCACTGTGAATATACCTGGAACAAAGACAGAACAGAACCACTTACAATTTTTTACTAAATTTTACTAAATTAAAGTCAAAACATCTTTTAGAATAATCGCTCTCGCGAACGGATACTTTAATATTTTTCTTTTTTTTTATAAAGAATAAAAAGACACATCGACTGATAAGAAAGATCGATAATACATAAATTGAAATATAAAATTTAATTGGAAGGGAGAGAGTATCTCTGTAAGGTAGAAATTTGTTCAAAATTTGACTACTCATTTAATTTCGTTTGCCAAAATTTTCTCTATTTCTTAACGTTTAAATTATTTCGTAAAATTATTTTGTTTCGAAGTGTTCAGCGAGTAAGAAACGTATTTCCCTTTGTGCAAGAGATTATAAAGATAACAAAATTAATGCTAGTCGAACTGACGATGATAAAAATGAAGCTGTGTGTATGTTGGGTACGTGTATGATCGTATGTGACGTGTGTAAATGTTTATATACGTGTACGATATATATAGTGAATGGCAAAAATCTTCTTTGTAATGGCCTGTGAGCCTGAAATACGAATAAACACCATCGCTGTATTTTAAAATATTCATCGAACTGTTTAACGTGATGAATTAAAAGTTCTACTGCTTATACATAAACGTAACGACGTAACAACGTAATTACAGAAATGAAATCTAAATAGAAATTTGCCTCGTCTGCTAAATACAACGCGTTAGTGCTCTATTTTAAATATCGTACACATTTTTACATATTCAGATACCTGAGTACGACTCTGGACAGGAGATTAACATAGAAACAACGCATCATAGACAAATCGAAGCAACTCAGGGACAAACTCAAAAAATTTTATTGGCTCATTGGTCGTCGTTCCAACCTAAGCACGCAGAACGAAATTACGCTCTATAAGACCGTAATAAAACCTGTCTGAACCTACGGATTCCAACTATGGGGAACAGCAAGTAATTCCAACATTGAAATACTCCAACGCTTCCAATAGAAAACGCTAAGATCCCTAATAAATGCACCCTGGTATGTTACCAACGAAACGATCCACCGTGACCTCAAGATACTCACAGTCAAAGATGAAATATACAAGTCCAGAAGCAGATATAACGCAAGAGTCAACAACCACCACAACCTATTAGTCAGCCAACTACTTGACACAACGGACCAGATCCGCAGACTAAAAGGAAAATACCCTTTCGATTAAATCCTTAGATCCTACTAGAACCAACGATATAAACTATTATAAACCATGTCATTGTATCACGCGAAATGAAGTTACTGAAAATTCTCAACGGGAATTGATTGTAAATATTCTAACAAATGAAAAAAAAAACATTTTTACATATTATGTGTACTTTGTAGGATTTTTGGAATGTTAAATTTCCAAAAAACCCATGAACATCCGCGGTCTACTTAGAATAAATAATTCATCGAATATAATCAACAAAATCATAGGATGCGAAGGTGAATGAAAAAGGAATAATTATTTTACATATTGTTCGTAGACGTGTGATTTGCATAAAAATACTCGTCAAAGGTTGACGAGAGTTTAATAGTTATTTCGAATTCATCGACGTTATCATGTCAAATGCACATTGTTTGAACACGATGTGCTGTGAGATAAACGCCGTTAATGGCTGTCGTGTCCCGGTTTTCCTTTAGATTTCCTTATCCAAATCCAAGTTGGAAGATAGAGGTAGTGTAAGTACGTATAGAAACCCGAGCTTATCTTAACGCGGATAGACGATAACGACTGAGAAAATGAGACAAAAGGGAATTCTTCTATAGTTATTTTCCAAAAGGTTCTTTCTTCAGGACCATGTTCAGGAAGTCCCAGATGATTCACTTAAGATACGTAAAGAGCAAACGTGTTCGAAGCACATACACGTTCATTCATAATTATCAGCATATCTGCTGAGTTTCATAGGAAACGTGATAATTAGTAGGCGGAGAGTTTTTATGCGAATTTATGTTTTCGAGAATCTAATTAAAGAAGTATAGACCAGACAGACGATTTTCTTATCTATTAGGTTGTTTGAAAAGTTTTTTCGTTTTATAAGGAAACAATGGACGCACAATGTTTTTTATTTTATATTAGTTTATTGAATTATGCACGAACATAATAATAGAAATATAACGAAATGGGTCATACCTAATTCAGTAAAATATTATAAAACAGAAATTGTTGTTCATCAAAATTTTTTTTTTATTGCTTAATTTGTACTTAGAATTTGTCCAGCTGGATGTTTGGTAAATGTTTCTAACTTAATTGCTAAATAGTATGTGGATGGCTACTTCCAGCAGGATACATCTTTGAGTTTGACTATTTTATTTCTTCAGTCAGGTCTGTGGGGCGTTTTCTCGAACAAAAGTCTTTTTTCCTATTTAATTTGTATTGTACAATTTGTCGAGCTGGACGTTTGGTAAAATTGTCTTACTTAGTTGCTAAATAACATGTGGATGGCTACTCCCAGCAGGATACATCTTCGAGTTTGACTATTTTATTTCTTCAGTCTAGTCTGTGGGGTGTTTTCTGGAACAAAGCTTTTTTTCTATTTAATTTGTGCTTTACAATTTGTCCAGTTGAACATTTGGCAAATTTTTCTTACTTAATTGATAAATAATTTGTGGAAGACTACTCCCAGCAGGATACATCTTCGAGTTTGACTATTTTATTTCTTCAGTCAGGTCTGTGGGGTGTTTTCTCGAACAAAAGTTTTCTTTTCTATTTAATTTGTACTTTACAATTTGTCCAGTTGGACATTTGGTAAATTTTTCTTACTTAATTGTTAAATAATATGTGGATGGCTGCTCCCAGCAGGATACATCTTCGAGTTTGACTATTTTATTTCTTCAGTCAGGTCTGTGGGGTGTTTTCTCGAACAAAAGTTTTCTTTTCTATTTAATTTGTACTTTACAATTTGTCTAGCTGGACATTCGGTAAATTTTTCTAACTTAATTGCTAAATAGCATGTGGATACATCCTCGAGTTTGACTGTTTTATTTCTTCAGTCAGGTCTATGAGTTGTTTTCTTTTTAGTCTTCTGTCTATGAGAGTTTTGCTCGCTTCAGCAGCCAGCTGGTTTGGATATATTGCTGTTCTTTCCTTGTATTTTTCTGCGTACCAGCCGATAACCGAACAGAGTATTATATCTTATTCAAATAAACTTTGTGTCTCTCTGAAAGATGTGGATTATTCATTCATGTTGAGGTTTTATCTTGGAATAAAGAAAGGAAACGCGTGAATAAATGTATGATAAAAACATATTTAAGTAAGTTTAAGTACAATGTGTATACTAGTCCAGATCCTCACACTGCCAATGTTGCTTTACGAGAGAGCTCCAAAGCCATGGGCCTTATGGTGTATTAATACAATTACGAAGATTGACCCGTCTATACTCCGCTGCACCATCTTTGCATCATCATTTGCTCCTAGAAAAAGCTATGAGGCTAAGAGGTCCTTCAAATTGATTTAGAGCTAAACAATACTTAATAGCTTCGAGGACTAAGAAAACTAAACACTAGAGAAGATGTAGAGTTCTCCTAGAAGTGAGAATCACTTCGACAATTCGTACACCGTAACATTGGTCTGAGCAGGATAACTGGCAACAGGCCAAGAAACAGAATAGTTTGCTCGCAATTAGATATATCAAACGGCGAATGTTTTCATGCCTATGAATCGAAGATATAGCATCCTCTTTGGATACAGAATCCCTGCCACCTTTTCCTGCAGATAACAGAGCCCAACGTACCATCCGTAATTATCTGTAATGGATAACTCGACTGCCTCTTCTAGCTTTGCTCTGGCGGAACAAGGCTCGAGCGATTAAGACTGAACTCTCTTCGCTGTTGGCGTTCATTACGTTACGTTGGTTCTACGCAAACGGATTAACAGACCAGGAAGGAAGATTTCGAAAGCCTACTTTATTATTCCGGCACGTTGCACCATTCGATCTATTTCGTAGCGCCACAATTGCGGCCGGTTTCCGATAAAAGGACGCGCCACAATAAACTACGTATCTTTGCTTCAAGATTTAAGCGGCTGCCAGACGACGAGAGTTCGTGTTAAGCGCATCTGGTCTTACCGGTCGCGTTTGTCTTTAATACTCGCTCGTTCGCATTTACTCGTATTCACGCTGCTGCACGTAACTTTGCAACATCCCTTATTGAACAGCGAGCGCAGGTCTCTTCGGACTTGCAGTAATAATATATACGAAGGAGACTACGAGTACGGTGGAAGAAGACTTTGAGAGTACGTTTTTTACCAAGCAGATATCATCCAGCGTACGACTTTCCCGTTTTCTTATCTTCAAACAATAATTAACATCGGACACTAAATTGGAACGTTGGAAATTAAACAGTCGTCGTGTATCTTCAAGGTAAATTGCTGTTTAACGCGCTAGATATATCTACCGTGCCATTATCTTGGTTGGAAAATGGTAAATATTAATTGTGTCTTTGAATTTACCGTTTTTGGTAAGAAATGTTTTTAGTGTTTAAAATTAGTCCAATAAAAATGTACAGTCCAGCGTAGATATTGGTCGAAGATCTCAACTTTCATGGATTTCGAATCAGCTTTGTATCAAGCACGTGTTTAGTCTAAAGAATTCTTGGCAATGTTTTGATAATATCTACGATATTTTAAACGATATTTCGTAGGAAGAAAGTTCATTCGATGTGAAGCTAATTATAAATATCGAAGACATCGTCAAGCATAGATGAAACATTGCCTACTTAATTGTTGCCAATTAACTCATTCCCTCTCAGTCTCCCTTTATCGTATTATTAATTGATCATAATCCTCTGAATAGCTTTGTTAATAAATTGTCGACTTTGTTAATAAATTACTTTCATCTGATACTCGATGAATGGCTGTTTCCTTATGCGAGTTGTAATAAGAAAGTGATTTTGTCAATGGCAACGTAAGCTATGAAAGTGTTGCTTCCAGCTTCATTCATGGTTAGGCACGGCATTTCCGAGGTCATCGATGCCATGACCTGGCTCAATAGTCGTCAAACCAGTCTCAGGAAATCCGAACAGGTTACTTAATTTACCTTCGCTAGCACGAAGCCACCAATGTTATTAACAGTACCGAAGAGAAGAGATGATATCCGGTCCTCGAACAGCGAGAAGCAGTAAAAATTTGAATAACACAGATCAAGATAAAATTAAATAATAAATTTGAAACGTCAAACGTGGTTTCCATCGTTAATGAAGTCATTATCAAGACAAACGATCGATCAGCAAATATACGTACTTATACTTATCATTAGCACGTATACCGTGTAAATTGATACGAAACAGCATAATTAGCAAGAATCGTTTATTTGAATAGAACTTTTCTAAGCTGAAGAAATATTAGCTATTTCGTAACATGGAACGCATTAATAATATTCACTTTTAGAAGAATCAAAAGTTGTCTGCTTGTGACTAGACTTCGAATGATTATACAAATTCATAGTTTAACACTAGAACTACTGATAGTTAACACGGAGCTATTCTACCAAAATCAGACAAAGTGATTGGTCTTTAAAAAATACGTAATAATAGAATATTTTTATATTTATTGATTTATTACTTTCTTACAGAAGCAATTCCATGTTATGTAGTACATTTTTGCTGTTATTAATCCATCTGGGACCATGATCCCTAAACGAGGGTTGACACATTTATAAAATTGTAGAACCAGTCGTTTCGACTGGTGTGGTATTTCTAGTGTTAGCATCTTAGCGATCGATTCGGAATTTTCCTGATATTTGATATCATCATATTGAATGGTACGCAGTAGAAATTTTAAAAACATGTGGGAAGTTGTACAAAATGAGGAAACTGGTTAATTGGGGGCACTTTGACAAGTGCCAGTCATTTTGACTGGTATTGGTATAAGTAGCCTTGATACAATATTATTTTCAGTTTGAATATATAAAAAGCAAAATAAAATTCATTATATTATTCTTTTAGTTATCGTTGCGAAAGTCATTGCATCATTGTGGAAAAAGATATGACATGATGAAGGAATTTTAAAATAAAATTGTAAAACCAGTCGATTTGATTGGTGTTGTAGTTCTGGTGTTAAGATTTGTTTCGCTTATTGAAGATTCTACCGTGTGCTTTGAACGTTCTTTGGAAAAGACTTATTGAAGAAAACTAGATTTTTATTTCAATGGAAGCCAGTCATCAATAGAGCTCAAAAAAGTTTCTCAAAAAATGAAATTATTAAAAGATATTAATTTTTAATTGACCCATTATGAACGATTCAATTTTTGTTTGGCTGTCAGTAAACGTTATCGATGACGGAGATCTAATTTTTTGAAACTTATCAATAATCGTTATCGATGGCCCGAATTTTATTTCGGTTACCGATAATCATTATCAATGGCGAAAAACCTTTTGTTACGTTCGACTACCATAAGTCTTATAATTAGTATTTTTTTACTTTGTCAATGAATATGTATGAATTATCAGTAATGTTAATAACAGCTGACGATAATCGAATGTAGGCAGAAAAATTTATTGTCGTTGATAATGGTTATCAGTAACGAAAATAAAATTCTCGTCATTGATAACGATTAATGGTAACGACAAAAATTAAATTTAGTAAACAAAATTAAATTTCCCTTATCGATAATGACTATTCGTAAACAAAAAGAAATTCTCGTTATCGACAATGACTAACCAAGATTTCTTAATTAAAAATATTAATTTTTATGTCGTAACGTCTAAAACTTGCCTTATAATAGTCATGTCTGTTTAGTAAGATAAATAGAGAAAAGAAGCTACAGTTCGAAGTCATAGTTCACATAAATAAAACATTAGACTTTTGGAAAAAAACTAATTTCTTCGGACAAAGGAAAATTCATAAATTCAATTTTCGACGGTACAGACGTGCTGTACATCGAAATGGCTGTAACAAAGATGGAAACGACTAGAGCAACGATTATATATACGGAAACAACAATAATTCCAATAAAAGTCTAATTGTATCGTTATAAACGTGGGAATGATAATGACGCATAATTGCTGTCTTCCAAAGAATACGTTCGTGAGCGGCCCATAATGATCATGATTGTCAGGGTCGTCACGAGAAGTGCAAGAAGTAATTTGCACGGTCCTGCTGGCATAGTCGTTAGTCGCATTCCGCGTTGCTGCACGTACGGACTTATCACGACCAACAGATTTCAAATAATTCCACGTGTTTCGAGACCACAATGCAAGACAGGAAAAAGAGTAGTCAGCGGTATACTAGTGGCCTATACTAGAAATTTCAGGACTCGATCGACCTATGCTTTCTAATTGTATCAAATGAATTTTCGTTGAAACCATGCAGTAGAAATTACAAAATGGAAAACAACGTCGAAACGTTTTTCATTGTCCTCTCGTGTTCAGAATCCACCGCCGAAACGGTTCCCCGTGCAGTAGCTGCACAGTGCATTCAGCAGGTTCAGCAGGTGTTATTGAGAACACAATTTTTGAGGCGCATGAAATTTTATCATCTATCATTCAAAACAACACAAAATCAAGAATGAAAACGACGTTGATCGCATTTTTGTAGCCAAGGCGACTGATTCGCCGAATTCGTGCCTCCCGGCCAGACTATAGTTGATCATCAGACTGTAACTGGATCACTTTACGCAGACCAACTTGATCGTCTTTTGAAAAGCATTCGTAGGGTCAACCGGAGCACGTACCAATTACGAGAATGGTTTCTCCTGCATGGCAGTGGTTCAGTATACTCGTCGTTGATTACCTTCGTTCTATCATTCGTTTCCATCAGCAGCCTTTTTCTAGAAAATCGGTTACAGCGATTGATCTTTCACTTTTCCATTTTCTACTGCCCGGGTTTGGCGCCTGCTGATTTGTTTCTGTTTCCTAAGCTGAAAGTGGCACTGCAAGGACAGCGTGTTTGGAAGATGTAGAAACAATACAGAAGAACATGACAGTTCTTTTAAGTTCAATAAGAGTCTTTTAAGTCCAATAAGTCTTTTAAGACTAATAGATAATGAAATTTCATTTATCTGAAAAGCTGTGTTCTTAATAACGTTGGTCCCGGAATTTCTTGATCGAACTGCGTATACGGGACACCCTGTATATTGCAGTGCAGAAAAGCTGAAGAATAATGGAACGTTTATAACGAAGCGTTTAAAAGGCTGTAATTAAATAAACAGATCAAAGAAGAGATAGACGAAGCTAAGGGAAGAGAAGAGATGGACAGTACAATCGGGTCATTGGATGTAATAACAGCGGCCTATTATTATAAGTAATGAATAGCATGACTCATAATGAAATGATTTATCTCATTTATTCCATAGTCAATCAGACAATGGATTCCTTTTAGTTGACCACAACAGTGGCGATGGGAGCGATGGCAATAGCGACGGTAGTGACAGTTGTATCGGCAGAAGAACGGTTGTTCGTGCTGTGTCTTTCTGGCACTGGGTTTCTCTAGCTCTTTCACAATACCGTGGCAACGTTTGCAATAAATCTGTGGTGTGGTGCGATATGACAATCGGCAGACGTTTCGATGCTACGAAACTCACTGATGCTGTGATTCGATGTTGATTGACGGCCAAGGTATTCGTCGTTGGATTAGACCACGTCATCTGGTCACAAGGTACCATTTATTATCGTTGCAACGTGCTTTTGTTAAAACAATTTTCTACTTCGTACTATACAATATTTAATAATCTTTTAATTCAAACCTCTCCATTGGATCTCTATTATTAGAATGGCCTAATATTTAGAGCAGCTACCATCCCAATATTGAGTTATTTAAACAGAACGTCTGTTAGTGACAAATGCTGTTACTATTTTTCATATTTTTCTGTTTTAAATACCATTCTTACATATAATGATAGGGTGTCTTAGTTAAATGAGTTCAGCTAAATATCTGCCTTATTTATGGGTGTATGAGAGTATTTTCTTGTCAGGACAAAGTTCAACTATTTGAAGCTTTGTAATGTGGCTTGTGTGCAATACAGTTTTATGGAAATGATTGCAATGAGAGGCATCATCGTGTTTTGATATACGTAAACAAAGATGTACTCAACAGCATACCTGGCTATTGGGTTTGGCAACTAAGTAAGTACAGATTTTGTGACATTAGGTGATAACCTAATGCCAACCCAATAGCTCCAGTACACCTACAACAAATCATGAACTTACATTCTACAAAGATTGTCAAAAGTACTTCATTAGAGGAATAATAGAGTAATGGAACGAAGAATAGAGACTTATCAAGCTATGCAAAGTCTGTAACAATATAAATGATGACAACCTGGCTTTACTATTGAATAGAGAAGATCAAGTAACATTAACTCGATTAAGAATAAGACACAACTCTACCTTGTTATCAAAACCGAGCTAAATATTTGTGATAGTTAAGGTATATTGAACTTCATCGAAGGTATCCTAATCGCCTACCTTAATTAGAATATTAGAAGGGTACAACATGACCTAACAAACCATGAAACTGAACAACATGCTATAAAAAGAAGACTGCGACAAAAAAGCTCCAGATTTTTTGAAAGATATTGCTTTATAATAATTATGTGTTCTGTCTCACTGAGCATTCTCACCGTGGTCATTAATAATCTTAGGAGTTACACACACATCTTAAACACAGAATAAAAAAGAAGGATGACGTATAGTACTAGACATGTGGCTGATGCTTGTATTCTATTTAATATAAGTAGGAAAAGAAGATGATGAGCTGCTAACAGTAAACAGTGGATGAATAATATTATACGTATGTTTCTTAACTAACGTGCCATGCTGTGTGAGCCACAGGTGGCCTACATGTACTATATTTTCTGTTTACACGGTTCATGTTTGCAGAATAAACAGATAGTTTATTATTGTAAAATATTTCAAATATTTACGGATAATTAGCGATTAATTATGCGTGTAATTACGTATTGGTAACTATGAACAATAGAAATTCTCCATTTCATGTTTTATGTTATATCATACAGAATGACCACTTTAAACGCATATATGTTATCTATTATTTCATTATCTATTGAAATCGTTATTGTTATTTCAATCAATCAATGTTGTTATAAATTGTTATATACAGAGATATCAATAGCAATGTATTTTTTTTAAATTATCCTATTATCATCAATTTATTACACATTTCACGATGTATTCAACGATATGAATGGGATGTGAAGAATATGATCGATGTACGAACAGCAATTTCCGGTGTCTTTATAAATGTTTATGCTAAGTTTTAAATTGGATAACACGGAGACGATGGATAATGGATTTAGCAATGAAAAGAAAAGCAATAAACTAATCTTGAGAGCAACTCGTCTGCGTGAAATTCGTTTGAAATAAATTTTCGTTTTATAGCTACATATAAAAACAGTCATGGAAAACGTTGCAACTAAAGTATCGGAAAATGTTTGCTTAAAAATTATTAACAAAAACAGCAGTGGTTTATTTTGGTTACTACAAGATAAAATTGGAAAATTAACAAATTGCTATGTATTTTGAGTTGCGTTCAACAATGATGTGCATGTTCCGACAATAATTTCAAATGTAGCTAAAATATTTGTCGCATTGGCTAAATGTGAAGTTTGTTTTTTCGACCGAAATTTATAGGAAGTTTATATGCAATGACATAATTACTACGTAAAATCCTACAAAGCTACATTTTCTGTAAAAAGCGTAGGGTATCAAATAGGAAAAATGTGGAGTCCATGTTATTTGTATTTTATATTAAAAAAAGTCAGAAATATTAGCGTTAAGTAGTACACCATACCGTAAAGTTTCTAATAAATTCCAAAAAAAGCGATGGTTTTGTTTTGTCGTATGTTTACATGTATCTGTGGTAAAACTACAGTTTTACTATAGCTGTTTGTGCTCCAAACATCAAGATTTTAAATAGAAAATACAGCATGGGCCACCTGTGGCTCACGTAGCATGAACCATATTAATTAAGATACATATGATATCACTTAATCGCTACTCATTGTTAAATTCTCATATTTTCAGATACTATGTGTTCTTTAGTGATTTATAAATATGGAAAATGTGGAGAAGCAAAAGAATAAACTTCATTTCATTACATTTAGTCAATGCAACAAGTATTTTAATTATATTTTAAATTATTGTTCAAACATGCATATCATATACATTATTAAAGGTATCGCGAAATACAGAACGATGATTTGTTGACTTTGCAATTTTATCTTAATAATTGAAATAAAACTGGACTTTCAATAATAATTGAAATTGCTTTAATGAATTTTACAGAAACATACTGTGATGTTTTAATTGCGACATTTTTCAATATCGTATCTTCATAAGTACTTACGAAACGAAAATTCAATTCAAATTTTCTCTATTAGTTTTAATAAACAGTTTTAATAGACAAAATTCTTACAGGAAGAAACTTGCTAACAAATTAATATCGCCATCTTTCTAAATAGCACATGTGCATTTCAAATAATATTTAGTACTTCCAACAAATTAGGCTTGATCTTGGAAATGATCAAGTTTCTTAAGAAAATCATTTATATTTCTCAGATTAATTTCCATATGTAATAAATTTATGTAACTTACATGTTGGCCTTGTCCTATTCGGTCTCGTCAATGGAATCCATGGTCTTTGAGGTGGATGATTTGCAGTAACTGAAACAAGAAGTTTGTGTTAATTAATAAAGGCAGCGCCAAATTATAAAACGTAATTAATAACGATTACATATTTATAAATTAATTTACGCATTTATCAAATTTCTATATATGTATATTATACACGTGTATTTTTGGAAGGCTTATTTTATTTATTTATTTGTATAAAGTGAAAAGTCAGCAAGTCATTTGTAATCATTTTGAAAATTGAAAGCCATTTTAATATTGTGCAAATAATGAGTGCATTTAATGTGTGCGATTAAATTTTCTGTAGTTATTCACCGAAATATTTACAATGTTTATTACGTAATTAAGATGAATCTGTATGAGTACCAAACAAGTATCAAATCCATGCACAGCAATTAGTTACAGGTGTATGCTGTCAACTTAAGTACTATCGAGTTAAACATAGCATACTCCCAATTTACAACAATTGCATAAAATACGAAGCGATATTTTAATTATTAACAGTATTTTACGATATATTTTCGAAAACAAGAACCGTTATTAAATTAGAGAAAAATAATTAAAAAATTCCAAGTACTCGATAAGAGATGGTAGAGTTTAATAAATAATAATAGATAATAATAATAGAATAAATAATAAAAGAGGTAGTTTGGAGTTAGAGTAAGAATGTATTCACAGACCAAAGTGTTCAATTTTTGGAATTTTTTAAAGTTTAGTGCTAAAACACTTGATCGATATACAGGGTGATTGGTAACTGGCGGTACAAGCGGAAAGGGGGTGATTCTACGCGAAAAAAGAAGTCGAAAATATAGAATAACAATTTTTCGTTTGAGGCTTTGTTTTCGAGAAAATCGACTTTGAATTTTCGCTCGGTACGCGTGCACTTTATCATGTCTCGCTATAACGATCTCACTGTAGATCGTTGTCTCGATTGACGTTATGTTGATAAACACTTCCAATGTGTTAGAAAGTGTTCATAGAAATTTAATTAGAAGAACAGAAGAATGTGTTCGGCAGAATGGGCAACATTTTCAGCAATTTTTGTAATAATAAACTATGATTACTTCATATTATTTCATTATGTATTCCTAATTTTCCATTACGGCAAAGACAAACTTAAACTACGATAATATCCATCGAGACAATGATCTACAGTGAGATCCGTTATAACGAGACGTGATAAAGTGCACGCGTACCGAGCGAAAATTCAAAGTCGATTTTCTCGAAAACAAAGCCTCAAACGAAAAATTGTTATTCTATATTTTCGACTTCTTTTTTCGCGTAGAATCACCCCCTTTCCGCTTGTACCACGAGTTACCAACCACCCTGTATAATTCCATCGATATATAAAAGTATACATAATCTCATCAATTTTGTCTACTTGGAGTAGTTCTTAGCCTGCTTCCGTATCGAAATTATTTGTATTAACGCGTAACTTTTTGAAAGAAATATAAATGCTATTAAAAATGATTATCATTATTTCCATAGCGTCATACCAGCTGTATATTTATGATGCATTAACGAACCCCAATTTGGCTAACATAGTTGAACAAGAGCTACGTGAACCGATTTGCCAAATAAGTGGCTGATATATAGGTTACGTTTTATAGTACCGTAAAATGACCCACTTCTCGCAGAAGCTTTAAAAGCGGAGCAGTAAAACAGAGAGAAAGAGGGTGAGTCAGGAATCGGAATATATGAAGAGGTACATAGCGGAGAGCGTTAACGACTCTCCGGAAATGGCGGTAACAACCTTGAAACCCAGAGACGTGACTCAACTCTGGCACAAATGGCGGTACATTAGACAAGTGGCAGGAGCAAAGTACGACGAGGCGCGAAGGTAATCAAAATTAACAATTCAAAGCCTCTGACGTCGTACTAGTCGTAGAACGTGTTGAAGACTCGGCAAGAGTGCTCTTGCCTTCGTCTCCTTATATCCGCAACCAACCAGCTAGTTGACAGACAGAGTTCGGGTAGTAATCTTCCAGTTGAAGACCAGTTCTAACGAAATTCCTCCAACATAGAGAAGCTGGAACTCTCGACTCGTAATTTGTTCGTGTTGCCATTCGACGCAATTCATTTGCTAAATTTGCCCTACGTCATGTCACGACGTACCGCTGTCCTCGACAGAATTCCAAGTTGGAGAACGCCGAACCGGAAATTGAACTTAACTTTCTATTTAGTTTTCGCAGCCAGTTCCAGAAGTTCACAAGTATGTAGCAGGATCAATTGCGGAAGGCCTGGCGAATGTTAGAGAACGCGCTCGTCAAGAAACTTTCGACAACTTTAGCTTTCTCGTCAGTCGCGCAAACGTAGGACGGGGAAAAAATGTTTCGTTCTGTATTAGACGCACGGGCGTCTACTAAACGCTATCCTGTTTCATTCTTGAACGAATTCTATGCAGAGAAATATTTGACGCAAAGTGTAACGTAAGTACAATCGTTCGTCGTATCTTTGAATGGGAATAAATTAAAAACGTCAATGGCAATTTTGATAATTTTCCGATAATCAGTGTGAGATAAATTGCACAATTCTGAAACTTCTAATTGCGTGTTAAGTAAAATTTGAGCGAGAAAATTGTACAGAGTCGAAGAATGATCAACTTCGTCTTATCTTACTGTGCCCAAACTATTGTTTAGTCAATTGGCTAATCTTGATAAAATAAACATAAACGAATAACTAGTTAAGATAAAGATAAGAATTAGATGCGAATTACCAAGTAAAGAAGGAAAAGAAGCGTCTGTGAACTGGTTAAGAAAACCGTGAATAAAAACTGGGAAAAAAGGTGTCTAATCTATAGTCTCTAGATCGAGGTACTTTAGTTTGGAGTAGTTTACATTAGGATCGAATAAGTAGGTTTAGCCATTAGTTTGAACACAAGTAGACGGATGTTAGCGATAAGAGTAGATATCGAGTACTAAAATGACATCCACACTAATAGGACACTAATGTGCAGTATACGAATTAAGAGTGTCAGGTCAAAGAGGTATGATGTATTATATGATATATTATATTTGATATATTATATTGTCCCAAAAGTTTCTTTCGTTTTATAAATAAAAGAAATTTTAGAAAGAAAATTTAGAAATAATACCTACACAACAAAATATATGACAACCTAATTTAATGAAAAGCCAAGTCCCACCCTGTGACACCTAGAGCTTAGGATTACATAATAAATAACAACAATAACCAGATAAGATAGAGAAACAGTAAGTGATGCGTGACTTTTTTATGGCTTTTTCAATTTGAAATTCCATGTGCATAGAAACGAATACACAAGATGAATCACACAAAGCATTGCAAACTACCTTTTCTGAAACTGCTGCAGACTTGCTTTTTTTAATTAAATGGGATACCACAGTTAATTATTTGGGACATAACAAATTCCTCGGAGGAGGAGAAATAAAAAATGGAAATTCTGCTGCCTCAATTTTTCAGGTGTTAATTGTTCGTTTCCATAAAAGTTACAGAATGTTGTTTAACGCTTGCAAAGTACTTTCATGTGCATCAACTAACCATGCCAGACCCTTTCCATCCTAGTTTTCGTCTTTGATTTTCGGTTTAATTCTTTAATCCCCTACTCCGAGCTGTACACTGTCCAACTTGCTTTTATATTACTGTTTGTTCTATTTTATTTATTTGTTCTGACACGTTTAGTTCACAGTTGTCACCTGTGATTTGTAATGCAATTTATGTCCATTCGTATTCATTGTAGTTCGTTTCATATAGTTTGATACAAGTAGTTTATTTCATCGTATTCTCTTACGTTCGACGTCTTGAATGGCCTTTCATAAGCCTGCAGATTCACTATATAATTTAATATGAATTGGACGAGTGTTGCAGCAACTGAACATTCAATGTATTTGTAATTTATTTCTTCTGGTAATAAACGCTCATAGGAAACAAGGACTAGCCATCATGCTATAAATGTTGTACTATAGACATTTTGTAAAGAATGCTCACAATTCTCCTTTGTAATCCTATTAATAGAACCTCGAGATAATCCAGTGCCAACAGTAACAACGTGAATATAAGTGAGTGGATTTTTTCAAAATGAATAAACACTAAAAAAGCATCGTCAGCATTTGCAATCAGACTAGATCTATTTCTTTTCTTCTTGCAATCTTCCCATGAGTTCTTAAAGTCTTTTCAATGTTATAAAATATCTTTTACGTCTCTCTGGATATCTCGCAGTGCGCACACACAATTGCAACGCTACGTTCAACGAACATGAAGAGTGTATCAATCTTTTTATTATACGAATACATTTTTCGTTATCTAAGGGCAAAGCGAGACACTGAAACAGTTTTAGCAGCGCGAGCAATGCATTTGTTTATCGTTATTTCGCAACGTGAATGTTCCCATTTTCTAAAAGTGTATGAGGAAATATACGTTGTTTCTGAATGCCTTGATGTAATCCAGACCCTGCGCAAGTTACGTTCCTCATATTTACATTCCGTTTGTAACGCGTTTATGGTCGTTAAATTTGCTATGATAAATATTGCAGTCATCTATTGCATTCACTTAAAAAATATAAGCCTGAAGGATATCATTTTTCCACTTTAATATTCCGATGATCCATTCCATATTTTGGAATCCAAGGCCATCTCAAGATCGTAATATTCTATTTCGCTTCGTTGGAGGTGTCAGAGAAAGCAGCGATAGCTTTAACGAGACTACTGATAGAATAATACAGCTGATAAGAATTAAGAAGAATGACAAGACTCGTATGTTATTCAGGAAATAATTACGAGCTTTGTTACGGTCAATTTAAGTGGAATTTAAAGCAATGGCAATGGTAACGTATCGTGAAATATTTCTTCTTCTCTTTTTTAATTCGCAGGTTGTTTATATACTGTTACGACAATAAATAAATCTTGCGTGGAACGTTGATACGCAGGTACTTGCTCGGTAGCTCATAGCCGTACTTAGTACTTGATTATTGTTAGCTATTTATGTTTACCGAGTGCTGAGTTAAACTCAACTAGCTAAATCGCGTTAGGAGGTCTGTTGGTTGGAATCTCTTGAGTTTCCTCTTTACTCCACTTTCTACCCAAAGCGTTTTTGCCAATTGATTAAAAGATGAGAGTTTGTTCTCGTGTCTGCTTGCGTGGGTAATTATTTCTTCTTTAGCGGATGCTATCTGTAAACCTCTGCGTATTCAATTATTTCCAATCGAATAAATACACGATGAATTATAATCATTTTACAATTCTACGTTCACGATCAGTGTCTATTAGATAGGAAAATTAAATTCTAATGGTCTGCAACGAATATTATAACCATGTTGTAGACAATACAGAAGATACGAACCAATCAGCTCAATATCTACCAGTTACTCACGATTGTCCTCCTATGCTAAAACGTTATTATTGTTATATATAACAGGAGGCGAACGAACGTGGAAATTGTAAAAAACTACTCTGCAATTTTAGTTTCAAACGTTTGCTTAAACACCTCTATATTCGGTACAGTGTTTCCAGTGTTTCACGACAAAGGATCGTCAAAACGATCGTCAAGGATCATTTTTATATGAACTGAAGTATCATCTGATGCTCATAATAAACTCTACTACGAGCTCTACCAAATTATTAAGTTGTCCGAAAAGTGTCTTTCCTTTACAGACACGTCTTTTACAACAAGGCATCTTTATACAAACATGAAACCTAATCTGTCGAATGTTGTGATCTTTATTTCTTGATAGAACAAAATGGATCATACGTAATTCGATAAAATAATATAAAACGAAAAATGTAGTGCATCCATTATTTCCTCATAAAACGAAAGAAGCTGAAGTATCATCTCATGCTCATAATAAACTCTACTACGAGCTCTACCAAATTATTAGGTTGTTCGAAAAGTGTCTCTCCTTTACAGACACAATATGAAACCTAATCTGTCGAACGTTGTAATCTTTATTTTGATAGAACAAAATGGATCATACGTAATTCGATAAAATAATATAAAACGAAAAATGTTGTGCATCCATTATTTCCTTATAAAGCGAAAGAAACTTTTCGGACGACCCAATACTTCGAACTCCAATGAAATACAACAATATTTCACATAGAAATGCTAAAAAGTCATTTCTATGCGAATTAACTAAGCAGGTACGATCTGACATGCAAAGATATGGTAACGTAGCCGAGTATAGGTGTAACGACGATTCTCCATACATCGTCCGCATTCCGTGAAATCTTGCAAACCTAATTAAGATCTTTCGTTGTGGACTGGTTTAACGCTATCCGCCAAGTAAAGGGCAGCCACGAACACGCATAAAAGAAGAAAGCGACGACTGCTGTGATTCTCGGTATATAGCATTTAACTGTTTTATTATGTTCGTATATCGCGTCGAACAGTTTTTATAGAGAGCCATTGGAGCCTCGGCGTAGCTCATTCCTGAGAATCCACGTCTCGTACGGCCCCGAAGAAGCTGCGAAAAACAGCATTCTAATTAATGCTGATCGGTACGAAGCGAATTCCAATTTAGCGAACTACCGTGGTCAGTTAATGCGGTTAATTAAACGAGGAAGCGGACGAATCTATTTTGTTATTCATCGAATGTTAAATAATATTTAATAAGAAATATCATATCCTTAATTTGAGCCGTGGCCGCCGAGCTATGTAATGATGCAGCACGCAAACAGGTACACGCGAGCGTGTCATGCCACCGAGGTTAATGGCATCGCGTATAATGACAGGCTGCAGTCACGGTGAAATCAATAATTACGATAACAGGGTTATGGTAACCGTGTCACGCCACCTTTTGCCACGTGTGATTTAGAAGCTGACAATTTCAACGCACGCCCACGCTTTCCTCCTCGATAACGTATCGGTTGTTTATTGGATCGCGAGCTGTGCACTAAAGTATCAATAAGGCCAATCGAAACTTAAGCCGATTTTACACTGCTTCAGATTGAGGAAATCCGGCGGATGAACGCTGCTTTCGTCCTCGTCTCAACCGCCAGCATTTTTGCTCTAATTAATTCATTAACTCTCGGACAACCATGACGTTTTTTTTTTATAGCGTTTATTGACCTGTAGATGAGTATTACATTGGTATGTTGTTCACAATAAACAATGAGCTTCGATTGTGGTGTAGTTTAGGCAAAAGTACCGATACTTGACGGTACGACATAGCCACACAATGTTTCGTGTGTCGAAATTACATTTGTTAGCTTGCTATTTTTAATTTAGATTTAAGTCGCTGTGGAGCGGTGCTTATAAACGATATTCTTTTTTGCTTCCTATCTCTATCCTGAAAACCTGGTCGCAAAAATAGGACAGTTCGTTAGTCTTTTTGGTTGCGGAGAGGCTGTGGACAACCGTGACGTGTTTATCTTGATGTGACAGCAGCGTGAACCTTGTCAACGCCACGTAGTATGTGAAAATCATATTTATTTCAAGCAGGCCTGTGTATTATATTACGTACTTTTATACTCGCGTTGTAATACGTATATATGTCGTGTAGAATAAATATTATTCATTTGCTAATTATCCATATTTCAATCATCTTACCGATTTCGAAGATTTGCAATACGTTGCCATGATTCTGAATAATTTTTTCCTATACGTGCAGCCGTCGCTCGGCCTTAGTTTGCGAAATACTCGCAAAAATCTGCCGGTACCACTACAGTGAATTTTCCCTATGATTGTACGCCCCTGACAGCGTATGCGTCAGTATCGGTTGGATAAAATGACACCTAATCAAAATCTATATAAACTACGAATGAAAAATACGAACTGGGTCTGACTAGGCCATTGATTGATTAAACAAGGCGATTTACGTTCTTCCAGTCGGATATCAATTTCGGTTTGAGAATTTGTCAGGAACCATAGATATTAACCACGCGGATATATTGTCAATGATGGAACGAATTTCGTAGGTTGATTTACCGCAAAAAGATTCTTTGGTTAACCATGGACCGCATTTCAGTCGTGGTTAACGTGTATTTTGTTGCTGCAACTTGTGTTCACAACCAGTGAACGCTGCATCTGGTCAGTTGATATATTAACATTCTTCCTGGGTACCTACATAAATACCATGATGTTGTAGCATTCATTCGTTCAACCTGTGTATGCACAACTTACTTTGAAATATAACTTATAATTGTATGTAGTATAAAAAAAGAGGGGGTATATGCTTGGTTTATTATATATTTAAGTTCGAGTTTCTCGGGATAATATAAGTTGTAAATTCAAGGTATAAACTGAGAATCGTAAGAGTGCTGGGGAAGAGAGAAAGAGAGAGAGAGAGAGAGAGAGAGAGAGAGAGAGTGTGTAAGTAAGAGTGTATGCCTTGGTGACGTCAAAGCTAAATGAGTAAAGGAGTGGGAGAAGGATGCGAGGGTTGAGGGTCAGCATTTTTTTTTTTTATTTATTTAATTCTTTTCATTTTCAATTTGTCCAATTTGGACATTTGGTAGAATTTAGCATCTTTTGACCTGAGAAGACAGAAGTTGGGGGCCGAGTGTTAGAATGAGACGTACGAAGATATTGTAATCAGTTTTTGTATTGGGTATTGCTTGTTAAACTGAAACTAAACTTAACTTCAAATAAAACATCCTTTATTGTCCTTGCTCTAGACTATTTAGATACTACGTGTATAATAATTATTTTTATATGGAAGTATAGCTTATAATTATAATTATAAACTATAACCTTGTCGCTTTTAATTACTCTCTTATTCGTGATGATAGAAAACAATGTTTCATGGTATCGAGGGAAACATACTGTGCTTTATCCGTTTCACCTTTAATCCAACTATGGGGAACAGCAAGTAATCCCAACATTGAAATAGACAAAATTGAAGACGCTAAGATCCCTAATAAATGCACCATGGTATGTTACCAACGAAGCGATACATCGCGATCTCAAGATACCCATAGTCAAAGAAGAATTAACAAAATGTAGTAATAGATATACCAAAAGAGTGAACAAACATCGAAACCCCCTAATTATTAAATTACTTAATACGTCGAACCAGATCCGCAGGCTAAGAAAACACTATCCGTTAGACCTAAGCGCTAGATTCAACTAGATATTTCTAATAAGTAATATTTACTTATTTATAATATTATTATTTATAAATCATATTCATACATATTTATAATAAGTTAATAGACTTATTACTCAAACTCAAAATTCTCAATGCGAGAATTGATTGTAAAGTACTTGTAAATAAAAGAAGAAAAATCTGTTTCACCTGGCGATGACCCTAAAACGTTCTGTAAAGGTGACATTAAAATCTTTAAACGGGGTTTTTATTCTATTTTTTATTAGATACTCCTGTAGCTGACATCCAGACGTTTTCACATCTCTGCGTACTCGTGTCTTTTGCATTACCTGTCGTCGAGATATGAACTTTGAAACGAAAGAAAATTATTAAGATTCTCCTGGTATTTTTATCCCGATTATTTCCTCCATCTAGGCTTTACGATTTTAAACCTAAAGAAATAGATGCATTAACATTAATGTGCAACAAATAATGTACTAACATTATCATAAACCATTGGTCAGTAACTTAACGAGCTAAGCCACTTACTCGATTAAAATTAAACCGATACATCGGCTAAACAAGATATCAAAGAGAGCATTAAATTGAAACGGTATGAAAATGAATATTCCTATCGTTACTGCTTGTACGATTATCGGAATGCATATCGTTTTGTTAAATTTTCGGAGTCATTCGATGTTTAATACTCTTATTCAATAAAGAGAGAAACATTTTACTGATCTAATTTAAATATTTCTCAAGCGACGTACCGACCATTAGCTTTTTCCAATAATCTGCGATCATTGCAAGGAATGGTGCAGTTAAAATAATATCACTTTTTATACGCAAAAAGAATATGTAATTCTCTCTCTCTCTTCCTCTGCCCGATCGTTTACAAGTAGAAGTACTGAGACTTGCAATTAGCGGTTGCTGCATTTACATATATTCTGCCAGAGCGTTAACATTCTTTGAATGTACATAACACTCCAGTGAGACATCACGCGTGCACTTAGCATATACTGCACGACACGGTAGCCAGTTTTTAATGTACAATGCTAATTCTGAAGAGGAGTGAGCGGTATACTACTACTACTGCTACTACTACTACTGCTGTTGCTGCTGTTGCTTCAAGTACCGTTGCATTCCAGTGTGTCCAGCGGCTACCTTTATGAAAGTGAAACCACTGTAGCTACGTGCGAATAAGCCTTAAGGTGTAGCACCCATTGGCTTCTGAAGTTTGTGAATAAGCTCTCTGCTTCTTTCTGCTCAACTATTTCACGAAACTGCACTTTAAGGTGAAATAGAAACTCGAGTGTGAAAGTAATTGAAGTACGCAGTAGGTGAAACAAAATTTTAATCGTTAGATATGTAATTTAAAAAATTACAGAGGATGGTTCTTACTTAAAAGAACATCAGAAATAAAAAAGTAATCTTCTTAATCAGATATCATTCAACAGTTGAATGTAACGATAATATACAGGGAAACTTGCACATGTTGAGCACACGTGATTATCATATGGGAGGCTATAAAATTATATATTGCCGAGGATCTTTTGTAAAATTGCGACTTTTAAGAGCCTCGGATAGACTGATGGAGCAACTTTCGACAGGGACAACCAAAAATTGTTGTCTTGTAAACAATATCGAATAGCGTATCCACACGTGCAGTACAAAGACGATGTTACGCCACGAGGTTTAACACAGGCTGTATTTTCTAACCGTCACTCGCGGCCCTACAATGTCTCAGTCAGATCGTCTTATCTGACCGCCGGATCATATACAATGTATCGACGAGCGCATAGCTGTTGCCAAGCAGCGAGTTCTCGAAACGTCGAATTTGGTCCGTTACGTTTTCCACGCAAGAGCGGACATACGTGATCATAGGCGCGAACGGTGGCGTGACCTAAGGATGGTGGGGGTCGTCTTAAAGATGAGACAAAGAAATCATCAAAAGTCGATCAGTTCCTTGTGACGCGTCGAACAGTACACATTGCCAAACATTCGCTTATTCTGTTAAGTATCATATCGTGCTACGTCCACCAAGAGACTAACTTCAAGTGTAAGAGCCTTGCTCGATACTGTATACATTTACATTATCTGCGTGCGATAAAGTTGTTAATTGTTTATATCTTTTCAATCGTGTAGACTAGTTGTTGGAAATATAAATTTTAACTCTGTGAGTCACAGTGTTATCATACCTGAATCACCCCTATTATCTTAATCGAAATACGGGGATCGAACTATTCGTGGTGTCGATCATTTTAATCGTAACGGGAATTTACGACTCCCGTTGGCGCGTATTCTAACGACCGCGCCTCCCCGCGATAGCTCGAAAATACATGGTCCTTCGAGCCGGATCACGTGCCACCAAAGAAGTGTACTGACCAGTGACTATACAGTGTCACGTGAAATCCACACTCCAACATCTTAGTCAACTGACCAAAGGAGCCGCCACCGGAGAGGAACACCTCCTTCGTTCAGCATCTACACGAGACCACACCACACTGTAGCGAGTAAAAAACGACTCTCAGATCAACGCCCATTTGATCAAGGTAAGATCGTTCCTACCATTAACACCAAACATGGCTCAACCTGACTCGATCAGCACATTGAGGCGGAGACGCAGCGGCCTCGCCAACCGCTTTACAATCACGAAACGCCAACTCGATGAATACGAAGAGTCTGGTCAAGTAAACAACGGTTACTTAGTATCTTGCCGTCAAGCGTTCGACGACATCTGGAAGAAGTTAGTCGCGGTTCAAGACGAGTTAGAAGGGTTAGATGAAGGGGAAGTCGGTCGGGCCGCCGCGTTGTATCAAGAGAAGCTGGAGATTGACGTACGGTTCACAGGTCTCCTTGATAAAATACCCGCACCAAACCCCTCGCCAACTAAAACGCGCGATTCAGGCGTGAAGCCCGAGCCGACATCACTCACCCTACCAGAGGTCCGCGCTCCTCAGTTCGACGGTGCCCTCGAGAACTGGACCTATTTTTATGACACGTTCTCATCCACGGTAGATCGCAATGAAAATTTAACAAATGTCCAGAAATTTCAATATCTACGCGCAGCTATCACTGGACGGGCCGCACGGAGCATCCAATCATTGGAACCCACAGATGCCAACTACCCCATCGCGCTTAACACATTGAAGGAGAAATTCAATTGCCCCCTCCGGATCTGTATGCGCCATTGGGAATTGATGCGCGGTTATCCCGAAATAGAAAAGGAAACTCCTGAAGCCATTGAGGATTTGATGGAAACCATCAGCGTAAATCTCAAAGCGCTCGAAAGATTAGGACAGTCGGTAACTTCAGATGTAGTACTGATCGAGTTGATCGCGTCAAAATTGCCTGCGTCCAGTATGCGTAAATGGCAACGTACGTTGCCAAATCAGGAAGTACCTTCCTACCATCAGCTGATGGAATTCCTAAAAACACGAGCCAACGGGAATCAGCTCCTCTCTAAAGTAACGAAAACAAAGGAGTCACCCCCCAAACCTCCTCGTCGCCGATATAACCTACCACGTGGACGAACCTATGCCACAACCAGCAGGGCGCTGGTGTGTCCGACCTGCGACGGACCCCACAAACTCAGAGACTGTAAGGTTTTCAAAGCCAAATCAACCATAGAACGTCTTCAACTCGTAAAAATGGCATCGCTGTGTACAAACTGTCTAGGCAACGGACATTCGATAACACAGTGCACCGCGCGTTCGTGTCATATCTGCGGGCGACGACATCATACGTACCTACATCGAGAACAAATACAAGAAAATCCTCGGTCGTCCTGCGGTCGGTCGTCAAAGGGTCGGTCGCCAAGCATTCAGTCGTCGGATAGTTGTTCATCGAGCGGTCGGGCGTCGGGCAATCGTTCATCGAGCGGTCGGTCGTGGTCAGACAGTCGTTCATCAAGCGGTCGATCGTCGGGAGGTCGTTCATCGTACAAACGATCCTCTCATGGACAATCGCCATCCGGATCATCGAAGCCGCGTTCGGTCCACCATTCGAGACGACCCGCCAAACATTCAAATAACCCTACACCTTCGGCCCCAAGCGATATGAAAGCTCACACTTCGTATGAGTCACGCGCATCACGGACCAAGGGTAATGTCCCAGAATCCGCGTCCAAAACCCACCCAGGTCAAAACTGACTAGACAAACGGGCCGCAAAGGAAGGGATCGAAACGACACATATATCTCTAGACGTTACGCCGCATCATGATCTGCTGGTCACAACACAGATCGATGTGCTAGACAAGAGGGCATCTCCAATTCGAGCCAGAGCACTGCTAGATACTGGCTCTAGTATGAATTTCATGACTGAGAAATTCGCAAACTCCCTCGGTATAAAACGAAAGAGATGTTCGGTCCCAATCGGAGCCCTCGACGACTTAACCACTATCGCAAGGAGCCAACTAACGACCACCATAGTTTCTACGGATGGCAAATATGAACGCACAGCAACGTTTTTAGTAATCCCAACAATATCATCGGAAGTCCCAGACCATCCAATCGATCGGTCCGCTCTCCAGATACCCAAAAATCTAAAATTAGCCGATCCAACATTTCACATACCAAGCCCTATCGAAATATTACTAAGCTCGGGACCAACGTTAGCCTCATTATGTGTCGGGCAGATTAAAATACCACAATCCATCGATACTGAGTTATGTTTGCAAAAAACTCGCTTCGGTTGGGTTATCGGGGGGAGCCCATCCACGCAATCGGGCACACATTCGTTTCACATTACCACAGCCGATTGGCGGCATGTGCCTACGGATGACAACCCAGCGGATCTGATCTCCCGAGGGCAGGCTCCCAAGGAATTCCTGCGTCCAAACATCTGGAAACACGGACCCGAATGGCTCAAGCAGCAGCCGGAGAACTGGCCGATCTGGATCCTTACACCGTCGGGGGACATCCCGGAACAGAAAAAAACGATCTGTCTAACGACGAATAACAACGATAACCCCCTCCTCCACCGATACTCGTCCTGGACCAGACTAATCAGAGTCGTCGCTTGGTGTCTTCGATGGAAACATAAACAACACCTAGCTGCCCATCTAACAACCGACGAATTAACCAGGGCTCACAACAGGGTGATCAAAATCATACAATCCGGTCATTTTGCGACGGAAATTCGGACACTACAGAAAGATCGAAGCAGGGACGTTGGAGGAAAACTACAGCCATTAAATCCCTTCCTCGACGAAGATGGGATATTACGAGTCGGAGGACGACTAACCAACTCTTCTATACCCTTCAATCAAAAACACCCCATTATATTGCCCAAAGCATCTGTTACAGAGCTCATCATAGACCAGGAGCATCGGAAAAACCACCACACCGGGACACAAGCTACCCTGTACGCGGTAAGATTGCGCTATTGGCCGATCGACGGTCGTAGCCAAGTGTGGCGTACCATTAAAAGGTGCGTCCGCTGCTGCAGAGCCAACCCGCCGCCAGTGGAATATTTGATGGGTGATTTGCCAGAGGCGCGCATTACCGAATCGCGTCCGTTTACGAACGTCGGAATCGACTACTGCGGCCCATTCTACATCAAGGAGAGGAGGGATCGCAACCGACGTAAAATAAAAATATACGCTGCCATATTCGTTTGTCTAGCAACCAAGGCGGTCCACATAGAGCTAGTCAGCGATCTAACCACCGACGCTTTCCTAGCCGCCTTACGTCGATTCATTTCGCGGCGAGGACATTGCGCAACCATCCTTACCGACAATGGCACCAATTTCGTCGGGGCCAACCGGGAGCTGCAAGAACTCCGGACCCTATTGCAGTCTGACGACCACAAGGAGAGGGTACAGACTTTTCTCGCCGACCGACAGATCCAATGGCGTTTCATCCCTCCAAACTCACCACACTTTGGCGGTTTATGGGAAGCCGCGGTGAAATCCTTCAAGCGCCATCTCATCCGCGTCGTCGGCACGGAACTCTTGACCTTTGAGCACCTTCATACTCCTGTGGTTGAAATTGAAGCCATCCTTAATTCACGCCCACTGACTCCCATATCATCCGATCCGAAAGATCCCCCTGTCCTCACTCCCGGTCATTTTCTAATCGGTGACACACTCACGAATTTACGGGAGCGTGATTTCAGGACAGTTCCATCAGGGCGGCTATCAAGTTGGCAGCGCATCCACCAGATCAAACAGCAGTTCTGGAGCAGATGGCATCGAGAGTACCTCAACGAGCTAACCCGCCGCAATAAATGGGATAAGGGCAAACATGATATCCGAGAAGGCACCGTAGTAGTTCTCAGGGAGGATAACGTACCATCCATGCAATGGCCTTTGGGCCGCGTGATCAAGGTCCATCCAGGAGTCGACGGAATCATACGGACCGCCACCGTGCAGACGGCAACAACTACCCTGGATCGTGGCGTCAAAAGACTGGTCCCCTTACCCATTCACCCAGATCCAGACGAGTCCGACCACCCACACGGAGCCAAGGAGATTCGCCAGCGACGCAACTGACTCCACACCATATCATTTGATCGGTACCCTCTCAACGGGGGGAGGATGTTACGCCACGAGGTTTAACACAGGCTGTATTTTCTAACCGTCACTCGCGGCCCTACAATGTCTCAGTCAGATCGTCTTATCTGACCGCCGGATCATATACAATGTATCGACGAGCGCATAGCTGTTGCCAAGCAGCGAGTTCTCGAAACGTCGAATTTGGTCCGTTACGTTTTCCACGCAAGAGCGGACATACGTGATCATAGGCGCGAACGGTGGCGTGACCTAAGGATGGTGGGGGTCGTCTTAAAGATGAGACAAAGAAATCATCAAAAGTCGATCAGTTCCTTGTGACGCGTCGAACAGTACACATTGCCAAACATTCGCTTATTCTGTTAAGTATCATATCGTGCTACGTCCACCAAGAGACTAACTTCAAGTGTAAGAGCCTTGCTCGATACTGTATACATTTACATTATCTGCGTGCGATAAAGTTGTTAATTGTTTATATCTTTTCAATCGTGTAGACTAGTTGTTGGAAATATAAATTTTAACTCTGTGAGTCACAGTGTTATCATACCTGAATCACCCCTATTATCTTAATCGAAATACGGGGATCGAACTATTCGTGGTGTCGATCATTTTAATCGTAACGGGAATTTACGACTCCCGTTGGCGCGTATTCTAACGACCGCGCCTCCCCGCGATAGCTCGAAAATACAGACGATGCGTTGCGAATTCTCGACTACAGAGCAATCGGTAGGGTCAAACCGATCGGTCGATATCGCGTACCTAGAATGAATTAACGTTCAAGATGGATGAGGTTTAATATATCGAGTGTTAGAGTAATCCAGCACTGTGTTGAACTTGTTGTATAAACGTAACGTGTGATGTGATGCACGGCTGTGGTAAGATCTTGTTGGGAGTGAAGTCTTTCAACCGTGTGGTACGATGTCTGTTGATGAACTGTCCTCCTACGTTGCTGATTCTCCCTACCAGCCGTTGAGTTTTGTCTGTCCATCGTCCCCTTTCGGCTGGTTCTTTCCAGAGGTTTTTTATTTGACCTCGGAGTCATTAGGTTTACAGCTCGTGGAGGATATGTAATTCGGAATTTCCTAAAGGAGGGAATGAGCCTGTCCACTTAAAATTCCGAACATGAATTTTACAAATTTATCATCATGATCAAAAATTAATGAGAAACGAAGTCATTCTCCATGTGAATTTGACGTTGAACCGACCAATTTGTTGATTTTTACGAGCTTCCTGGGAGAGGAGGAAGCTTATTACCAATTGCAAGAATTAAATTGTGGAAGTATTGGAAAAATATTTGAATAACAAAAGTGGAAGATTACAAGAATGGGGTTGTTTCTTTTCTTCCAGAAAAAAAGAAAAAGTAAGACAGTATATGGAATTGGAGTAGAGTAGGCAATCGTGATATGAAATATATGATAATATATGATATACTTATAATTTGTAATAAACAAAACGAACCTGTATCTAACTTTCATTCGCCTAATTGTGGTCACAAAAATAATAAATTGCCGAAAAACTGCGCCCTGGTAATAAATTTGTAAAAAGTACAACGTACTCACTTCTTATGTACTTTAGATTATTTAAAATTATTAATTTTATTTAATTTAAATATGAATTAAATTAAACGCAATTATCTCCGCAATTATACGAGCTGCCCCGTACACGGAAACGGGAATTTAGTCCGAGTGTTTGTACAAAGTTTCGAACGGAGGCTGTGAGATACGTGAGAGAATTAAACACTTGATATTAGGAGGCTGCAAGCTGCTCAAAATTTCGAATGAACGTAATCAAAATGTGTCCCCGGAATGCCTATGTAGGTTGTTCAATTTGAACGAAAGAGACTCTGAAACAGTGAGAACGAAACTGCGTAGGTGTTAGAGTATAGTATCGAATAAGAGACTACGAGGTCGACTATAATGTATTTATTCAAGAAGTAGGAAATACAACTGGTGTACGAAACTCGAGGAATTATTGAATAAAGCAGAACGTGGAAGGCCGTAGAAAGTGCAAAATGCAGGATAGCTTGAAACAAATACAGAAAGTATTGGGTTGTCCGAAAAGTTTTTTTCGTTTCATAAGGTGATAATAGATGAACAACAATTTCTCTTTTATATTTATATTATATTATATTATATTTGTATACTTGTATATTTATGTATATATTTATATATTATATATTTATTATATATATTTTATATATCTATATATTTATTATTATTATATATCTATATTTATATTTATTATATATTTTATGTATTTATACTTATATATTATAGAATTAGGTATGATCCATTTAGTTATATTTCTATTATTACGTTCGTGCATAATTCAATAAACTAATATAAAACAAAAAACATTGTGCGTCTATTATTTCCTTATAAAAGGAAAGAAACTTTTCGGACAACCTAATATATGGAAGATAATAAAAAAAGAAAAGAAGAGAATAGACATTGAAAGAGTGGCTGAGTCATCATATGGTAAAAGGTATGAGAAATTAAAGGAAGGGAATGTAGAAAGGGAAGAAGAGTACTTAAATGTTAAAATACCAACAAGAACAACAGTTTGGTGGAGACTAGCTAGGAAGAAAACGTTCTATTGCAAGGAAGAAGGATACAACCAAAGAATAAAGAAAGAGCAACTATGCACATTGTGCAACAGGTGCAAAACATAGAGCACATATTATTGGAATGCCCTTTATATGAACAAATAAGAACACTGTACTTGAAGGGAAAGGAAACAATGGAAGAATTACTGGTAATACAAACTAAAGGACTATACAAGAAGAATATTTTACTACATACAAGAAACAGTGAAAATAAAAGGATTCTATAGGGATAAATAAAAGGAATTCAGGGATACAGGAGCAAACAGAACTTTTGTTTACACGCACATATAGTATCAAACAGCTGTAAATCTAAACCATGGATTACAAGAGTACTATTTTGTAATGATTTTAACAAGTGCAAGAAGTAAGTATAGCATTCCAATATATAAGTGTTCTGTAAATGTAAATAAATAAATAAATGTTCTATGATGTAAATGTCCATTAATAGACATTTAAGCTAAGTAAGTGAAAATTTGGTTAAGTAAATGTAGAATTAAGCACAAAGGTAAATGCAAACTTAATGAACTATATGAATTTAGGCTAAGGAGTCTGTAAGCATAGAAAACAAAGAAAAGTAAGATGAGAGAAAATGTAAATCATCCACTGATACAGCATATAGTTGGCAAATTGTAATAGATGATAATCTATACTGCAATAAAGAACACAATACAAATCCATCTATTCCTAAGATTATATTTTAATCGCATAATCGATTCATATCTAGATTTAATTTTTCTATTTGCATTTTGCATCGACATCCGTGGTCCATTTGTTAATATACAAATCGCTCGCAAATTCATGTTTCCTACTATGTTCAAAGATAGTGAAATAAAAATCTACGCGTATCTGTAAATGCAGCTGTTTCTTGCATTTCAGACGATGTAAGAGCCTTAAACGATAAAACAGGTTCCATTTCGCAAAAAATTGTAAATCTTCAATCAATTCGCTTCTTTACATCGAAATGGATATGTACAGTATAAAAACTATATTGATATGTAAATAGTCTCGTGTTTACTTCTTGTTGAAATCTTCTGAAACAAATTTAAGTTTTGTTACTTCTCTTCACGTTGCTTCTAATGGACGAGAAAATCCAATCTTACTGCAGACGATTCTTGGTTTTATTTTAAAGGCATTATAGGATACGCAAAGAAATCATACTGTCGAAGGAACTGCAATCTGCAACTGTTTTTGCATACAAAAATTAAATTACAGTGCTTTTATATTATAATGTTTCATATATGAAATAGGCAACGAGAAGTTATTCAAAATATGAGTAATTTATTTTCAAATAAGAATATATTAAGAAAATTCATTACAATATTCATTATATATCAATTATATTAAATTATAAACATCGAGTTGCGATGAAAGCAATATTTAAGTACGCAGTGTACATCTTGCAATTATTGCAAAATTGGTTAGAAAATAAAAATTCTTTTAGTGAAAAAAGAAAGACAAGATCTTCATACAAAAGCCATAGAAACTAAACTCAAAAAACGCACAGGCTAGCAAGCAACGTAACTAACAACACGCATCGTACTGCTGAGAAGAAAAGTTGAAAAATGTAGTGGTATTGTATACACTAGTTAAAATTTTTATACGAAACAATGGGCTAATTTAATCAATAACGATCATCATGTTACTGACGAGAAAAGTTGAAAAAAGTAATAGTATTGCGAATTAAAACTTTTGTACGAAACCATGGACAATCTCACCGAAGAACAGCGCAATTGTATTCATTTTAGAATGTTAGAAAAAAGGAAATAGTCAAGCTGACTCGAATAATTTTTCATTCTCTATACAACACGTTCACCGTTCCTGCCATGGCAGTCGTTGTTTTTTTGTTTTTTTTTTTTATTTACTTCCAGTCGCAACACGCAGGTACGGAATTGTGGTGTCAGCTTGTGCGAAATCGTAATTCGCGAACGTTGGAGCAAGCTATGGTGTAACCTGAGGCGAACAGCATTTGGCATCATATTTCAGAATAATATTCAAGGTCTACGTCGCCCATATACTAGGTCGTTAATACCTAAAGCTGCACACACAAATATGCGCATTCAACGAGGCGGCTCACGAACGCATTCGAACACTCCCAGAAATTTCGCTATTCACACTCAGCAATGCTATGTTTAACACTGTCTCGTATAACACTGTTTGAGGCTTCCGAGAAACGGACGTGTTCAGAAGGAAAAGAATTAGTTACACGAAAGTATCGCGGTTGACTTTATCAGGATGTCATAGTGATACCGGTGTGCGTGTGAAAAAAACACTGTTCCACGAAAGGAAGTCTGGGAACACTGTCTTAAAAAAGAAAGTCTGGGAAGAGTGCTTTTCAACGCGTACAACTTGTATTAGTGCGACACACTGACGAAGCCAGCTGCAAAGCTGGAGAAACGTCGGAATTCTTTTCTTTCTAGACACGGCTCTTTCCTGGAAGCTTCAGAGTTAGGGGAAACAGTGTCAAATGTATCAGTGCGAAGCGTAATCGTGTGAATCGTGAGAATCTAGCTGTGAAAGCTACAGGACTAATTGTCAGCGATCATCGCTAACGCGATTTGCCACAGGTCTGGTGTTCAAGATTTATAGACAAGTAGCGAATTGACAATGATATATTTTTCAATTTTTTATCTAAACCTCGATAAGAGAGTTTTAGGTGAATTAATTAGAAAATCCGCTAGAAATCAAATAATAAAAAACACAAGAAAAAATGTAATGATACAAATACGAAAGTTAAATGAGCGATTAAAAAAAGGATTGATTTCCACTATTTGTCAGATTTTTATTATAGTACGTAATATATAGAACTTTGATAAACGAAGATTCCAAGTGTTCAATTAACAATTATGAAAGTTTTATCAAAGTTAGAGGTAAGTTTCTTTGACAAAGATGAAAAGAACATTAAATTCGAGCAACTACTTTCTTTATTTTTGTTGTTTTATAAGATTGTTTCAAAATTGCAACATTTATCTTAAAAAATACTTTTTATTTTATTAATTATGTAGCGAGTTCCCTTGTTTAGAGAGGAGAAGATCTGAATTTCAAACAGTTGACCATAAACACATAGAGTATCGAAAAGGCGTTTGCAACTGAATCGATACAATACATATTTTGCTGTCCAATTTCTTTTTATTTTTGTGTTTCCTTTTCCTTTTTGTTTTATAAAGCACTCGTACGGATACGTAAAACTTCGTATTTATGAGATTACTCTTGAAAGGGTCGATCCACTTTCAGAACCAGCTCTATGGCATACCAAAGTACCTTATTATCTGAAGACCCAAGGTGTCTCTAGATAGAAGGATGTAACTCTTTCCGGTTATATAGGTGTGCCTTTTTTATTCATCTTTCTCTTCAACCTTACACGCTATCCCTTTTTTCCCAAAAAGAATCGAGTACCTGTTGATGTATTGAAACTTAATGAACTATAAGTATTCGAAGCTGACGCTACGTTTAACACGTTGTCGCAAGACATTTATTGCAAATATACGCTTCGTGGGAGATTAGTATACAACACGAATAGTAATCTTAAACATAGAATTAGTGCTACACTTAGCAACTAAATTTACCAAATGTCCAACTGGACAAATTGTAAAGTACAAATTAAATAATAATAATAAAAAAAAAAAAGAACGTAGAGACTCTCTAAATATCTAAACGGCTTGTTAATAAAAGCTGTGTCGTAATGTGTAGGATCCACTTCAGGAGAGGACAAGTGTGGCACAAAAACAATGAGAAACGTTCATACGAACATACATCTTATTGGACCTTGTTTCAAAGCTATAGTCATCTTTGTGCTTCGATAGTCCAACTGCTTACCTTTACTATTTCCTCCTAATAGGATACGTCGTGCAGGACCTCCTCACATTTAAATCCATTAGATTTTTATTTTAGGCCCACCTGAAAGCAATTGTACCAGCGTTGAAGTACTTCGTGTACGTATACAACAAGGTTGCCAACAGATTCAACAAATATCTGGAATTTTTGAAACATTGCGAAATTCTTTGACGCGATGAGTGCAAGCTTTCATACAGATCGAGGCTGGCCATTTCGAGCATCTTTTATGAGGCCGAGCAGTTGCTGAAATTGGATTGGCGAATCACAAAAAATGCTCGTAACTTTTAAACAAAGTCGAATAGAATATACGCGAGTATGAACCTTTCTCGTTGCTTTTGTGCCTCCTGTTCACTTCTACAATGGCTCGTACATATCAGGTCTGTAAGTATGAAACCGGAATTTGCCTATAGATGGCCCTAGCTGATAATGTAGTTATCACTAAACTACGTTATTGATGCCAAAAGTCTGTGTTGACATCTCACAAACATTTTCGACTCAGAACAATACAAGTTTCATACAACAGCATAGTTTGTAATAGCGTTGAACATGTCGAATTTTGTGCCTGGAAACTACGATTTGCGGACAGCATTGATTTTCTGTTACCATTTGAAGAAAACTGCTGCAGAATCGTATCGAATGCTTGTCGAAGCTTACGGTGGGCATGCTCTTGGTAAATCACAGTGCTTTGAGTGGTTTAAAAAATTCAGAAGTGGCAATTTTGACGTGAGGAACGAAGAACGTGGAACGTGGGACGTGATCTATTATGAGCTGTTAAAACCTGGCCAAACCGTTAATACTGAGCTCTACCGACAACAAATAATCGATTTGAATCAAGCTTTGCGTGAAAAACGACCAGAATATCAAAAAAGGCAACAAAAAGTAATTTTGCTTCATGATAATGCACCATCGCATACAGCAAAACCGGTCAAGGAAACGATCGAAGCGTTCAGTTGGGAAATACTTTCGCACGCGGCTTACTCACCGGACTTGGCTCCGTCCTATTACTATTTATTTGCATCGATGGGACACGCACTTTCTGACCAGCACTTCACTTCTTACGAAAATGTATGAAAATGACTCGATGACTGGTTTGCCTCAAAAGAGCGACAGTTTTTTTTGGCGTGGCATCCACCAATTGTCAGACAGGTGGGAAAAATGTATAGCTAGCGATGGGCAATACTTCGAATAAAATATTTTTAATCATTTTCATACAATAAACGTGTATTTTCTATACAAAAATTCCGGTTTCATATTTACATACCTGGTATATTACACACGTTATCCACACATACTACGGTACGTCTTTCAGGACGAAAGGTAAGGAGCCGCGGATTGTTGAAACACGAAAATGGCTACAACTTTGAAACAAGGTCAGATGGAGCGCGTGAACTTTTTGGGCCTCCTGTCGCTGCTGAAGTGGATCCCGCTAATTATGATACACATTGTACACATGAAAAGTTTCCAGGAGCGTTAAAATATTTTCGTGGCCCGATGTATATCCAGTTTATAAGACTTACAACTTATTTCAAGTTAGATTACTTGAAAGTTTAAAGAAAGTCGGAATTTCGCGAAAAAATCGTTCGACCTTCCTATCTCATAGAAGAACGGACTCGTGGAAACAAAAAAGAAGTTGGCGACTGTAAGAAGTTTATCAAGGCATCGTGAGTATATCTGTCGATGAACGGCTTGCGGGACGAAGAAAGAAAGATGAAAAGACGAGAGCATGCTCTTACTTTAAAACTAATCCTAGTTGCCGACAGTTTCAGCGAAGAAAGATTCGTCGTTCTTCGTCTGACGTAAGGACGGCGGAAACTTTTCCGATTTAGCTACTAACCGCGACGGTAAGCCGACCGATTATTGTCTGACGGGCATTATTGCCGCTTGATTATGCCTGAAGAAAGGAAAGCGGCTCAAGGATCCTTTAAAAACATATTATCTCGGTATTGTGACCCGCGAATGTTGGAAACTTTGTTTCGTGACTTTTTCCTCGGGGACCAACTATTATACAATCGAAATTTGGATTCATTTGGATTCATTGCGATGTACACGGACTGTATTTTAAAAATGACAAGGCAGGGGCATTTTTCTCATGGAAAACGTTTGCTCCTTTAAGATGCATTTGTCCTGTGACGAAACAACGACGGCCAACTAATTGTTCAACCAAACAGTTCATCGGCAAATTCAGTTTAACAGCAGCGAATCAATTTACAATTTTGCAGCATGCTTTTTTCCTTCTTCTTGATGATTTTTATTTTACTTAAAATTTCACGGATGGTGTTGGGACACACCAACTGCAATTACTTGTCAACATGCTCGTAGGTTTTAAAATTGTCAGAAACTGCTACGATGTCAATCGAGAAACTCGAAATTAACAGTGGAAAGTATACCAATCGTAAAGACGAAAATGAACGCAAAGTTCTGTTACTTTGATAAACGAAAGTATAAAAATGTGAAATTGTACAGAACTTAACCCAAATAAGGTTGAATTACATTCGTATAATTTGGTTCATTAACAACGAACAACTTCAGCAGTCCCTGTAGAACTGTATCTTATACTCGTTTTGGCACACACGGGTTGCAGATATTTCGTCAGAAGGCGACGTAATGCTCAACGCGAGAAGCAAGTTAGGTGTTTGAAAGTTAGCAAAGAAAGATCTGAAGTGTAGTTTGCGAGTAGAGGGATTTAATGTTGCGAACATTCCGCGTTTACGTTTGCCGAAATTTAATTTATTCGGTAGAGTAGAGCCTCGATTATCCGACGTGAAAACTCGGATAATACGGAAAGGTGTATCAGTGTTCATTGTTGAAGTAAATACTTCAAGAAAAACTTTACAATTTTATTTATGTATATCTGTGACCTGGAGACTGCTATTACGCAGAAATATTCTAAATAAGGAGCGGTGCAATTATTGTACACTTGAATGTACATTATGTTTCAGATTGCAAGGTTTAGGAACAAAGGAACTAATAAACAAATTTCTATTTATGTTCCCTGTAGCCTCTGGCCAAAGCTATAAGCTTAACTTTTTTGGTAATATCCTTTTGCTATAAAAATATGAACCTGTTCCTTATCATTCTATTGTCTAACACATTAGTAACACTAAAAATATAAGGGTCTGAATTAGCATAAACTTATAGTTATACCTTTAATTATTTCAATGTAACTTTCTATTACAAATTCATCCACTTGTTCTTCAATCGGTCAACCTCAACTTCAACATTCATAAATCGAACAATAAAATCATAGGAAACATTTTGATAACGTAACGTAGTATTAATACTCGAGTTAATTTCTTTATTGAATCTGTTAAAAGTTTGATTAACTGCTTCCACAGTACCTGGCTATTTACAGTTTTCTACTTTCCGTGTTAAAATTTCGAAGAAAGTGAAGTTGTAATAAAGTTCGTAGCACCTGGGATAATACGAAACTTGTGTTAAAGAAGACTCCAATAACCGAGACTCTAGTGTATAAGGGTTTACGCCTATCCAAGTACAGGACAAATTGGGTTGAATTTACCGAATACAGTGTAACTTAAAGAAACAACAGTTCTTCCAAAATATGCTAAATATGTTTCAGACCTTTAATCGAGGTTCTGAGGTCAACTGATGGTAGTACAGTCGAACTATGACTCGAATACGTCTATAAGACTAAATTTTTGTTGGAGAAACTCTGATAGAAAGAAGACTAAAAGGAAAACACCCCACTGATCTGACTAAAGAAATAAAATAATCAAACTCGAAGATTCATATGTTATTCTTTTTTTTTTTATGTGGAAGTAATTTACAATCAATTCTCATTGAGAATTATAAGTAAATTATTCTGGCGTGGTACTATAACGTGAATAATAATAAATGATTATCGTATGTCTGATTCTAACTGAATCTAATGTTTAAATCTAGAGGGTAATGTCCTTTTAGTCTGCGGATCTGATCCGTCGTGACAAGTAATTGAGCAACTAGTGGATTTTGTTAATTCTTATGTTATATCTATTACCGAATACATGTTATTTAGCAATTAACTTAGAAAAATTTACCAAATGCCCAGCCAGACAAATTGTAAAGTACAAATTAAATAGAAAAAAAGACTTTTGTTCGAGAAAACACTCTATAGGCCTGACTGAAGAAATAAAATAGTCAAACTTGAACATGGTATCCCGCTGAGGGTGCCATCCACATGTTATTTAGCAATTAAGTAAGAAAAATTTACCAAATGTCCAACTGGACAAATTGTATACTATAAATAAAATTAAATTAAAAAAAACTTTTGTTTGTGAAAACAGACCTGACTGAAGAAATAAAATAGTCAAACTCAAAAATGGTAGCCCGCTGGGGGTAGCCATCCACATGTTATTTAGCAATTAACTTAGAAAAACTTACCAAATGTCCAACTGGACAAATTGTAAACTACAAATAAAATAAAATTAAAAAAAACTTTTGTTCGTGAAAACAGACCTGACTGAAGAAATAAAATAGTCAAACCTGAAGATGGTACCCCGCTGGGAGTAGCCATCCACATGTTATTTAGCAATTAAGTAAGAAAAATTTACCAAACGTCTAACTGGACAAATTGTAAAGTACAAATTAAATAGAAAAAAAGACTTTTGTTCGAGAAAACACTCTATAGACCTCACTAAAGAAATAAAATAGTCAAACTCGAAGATGGTACCCCGCTAGGGGTAGCCATCCACATGTTATTTAGCAATTAAGTAAGAAAAATTTACCAAATGTCCAACTGGACAAATTGTATACTATAAATAAAATTAAATTAAAAAAAAACTTTTGTTTGTGAAAACAGACCTGACTGAAGAAATAAAATAGTCAAACTTGAAGATGGTTCCCCGCTGGGGGTAGCCATCCACATGTTATTTAGCAATTAAGTAAGAAAAATTTACCAAACGTCCAACTGGGAAAATTGTAAAGTACAAATTAAATAATAAACTTTTGTTGGAGAAAACACCCCACTTACCTCGCTAAAGAAATAAAATAGTCAAACTTGAAGATGGTATCCCGCTGAGGGTGCCATCCACATGTTATTTAGCAATTAACTTAGAAAAACTTACCAAATGTCCAACTGGACAAATTGTAAAGTACAAATTAAATAGAAAAAAAGACTTTTGTTCGAGAAAACACTCTATAGACCTGACTGAAGAAATAAAATAGTCAAACTTGAAGATGGTTCCCCGCTGGGGGTAGCCATCCACATGTTATTTAGCAATTAAGTAAGAAAAATTTACCAAACGTCCAACTGGGCAAATTGTAAAGTACAAATTAAATAATAAACTTTTGTTGGAGAAAACACCCCACTTACCTCGCTAAAGAAATAAAATAGTCAAACTTAAAGATGGTATCCCGCTGAGGGTGCCATCCACATGTTATTTAGCAATTAATTTAGAAAAATTTATCAAATGTCCAACTGGACAGATTGTAAAGTACAAATTAAATTAAATAAAAACAAAGCTTTTGTTCGTCCTCTTCCGATCAGTTGCAAAAACCTCTAGAAGTCGAAATAAAACTTACTTAAACTCGAATTATTCGCCACCTGTCCAGGTACTTTATTTTATTTCTATAACTCGAGTTTAAACTCTGCAAGTCGAAGTTTACCTTTATGAGTCGAACTTCTATCGCCGCTTCTGTCTGCAACTCGAAGTACGACTATAGCTACACTATGTGTGGCAATATGCAAGAGAAGCCAATTATTCGATATTATCTCGCTTCTTCCAACTATTAGGATTATTCCAAGCAACACAAGACAACGCAAATCATAATGTCCCTACCTCTTCGCCCTTCGACCATTGTATCTATTAATGGAAGCTAATCGTTTTTCGTCAGTCGATCGCATAATTGCCATTATCTATCGCGTCTTTAACTTTCGCATTTATGCACGTTGAATAGAACGAGTTCTAAGAGGAAGCTTAAAATAATTGCACTCTCTGAGAAGGTGGTTGCAATTACGCCTTCGTGCGAAGCTTCTGTGCGGTGAATTTTCGTTTGTCAAAGTTCTTTTACCCGGAAATTTCGATAAGCCAAAATTCTTTTAGAATTCAAAGACCTTAGACTCTTCCCTTGGGGTTCGAGTTGCCGAGTTTCGACTGCAGTTCGAGGTCGATCGATGACAGTCGTCGAACCTCGGATAGCGATAAGTAGAACATAGGGTGACTATCAACTCGCCTTCGCATAAATTTTAGATTTCAGCCTCGACCTGGAATTTTTTCGACTTTGAAGAGTTCGCTGGCGCGATAAATCGAAAATCTTGAAGGGTTGAAAGAGAGCACGTGTTGGTAGAAAGTGGGTCCGGAGCGAAGCATTTGCATCGAAGTATTGAGAAGCAGGCAGAGGGTGGTTTCCTTCACGCAGTGTCGTTATATTGTTCCAGGGACCCCTTGACACCGGCCCCAAGTGTTTCGTGTGGTACGAACCTTTCACAGTTTTGCGCATCCACAGGCGCGAGCCTCTCGTACGTGTGAAAGTGTTCACGGACGCGCATCTTAGTCGGCCCATTTCACCAACAATACCCCTGAAAATCTCACGAGTGCTATGCTTCAAATCTGAACGAGGCACACACACACCTTTATATGCCCTTTGCATTCCAGCTTCACTTTCCTATATTTGTATGCCAACCTTTGTTTTACAGTGCACTATACGGTGTGTTTGCGGATTTACTAGCCTTTATTTTTTTTTATTATTTAACTTGTAGTTTACAATTTGTCCAGCTGGACCTTCGGCAAATTTTTCTAAGTTAATTGCTAAATAATACGTGGGTAGCTACCCCAGCGGATATCATCTTCAAGTTTGACTATTTTATTTCTTCAGTCTAGTCTGTGGGGTGTTTTCTCGAACAAAGCTTTTTTTCTATTTAATTTGTGCTTTACAATTTGTCCAGTTGAACATTTGGCAAATTTTTCTTACTTAATTGATAAATAATTTGTGGAAGACTACTCCCAGCAGGATACATCTTCGAGTTTAACTATTTTATTTCTTCAGTCTAGTCTGTGGGGTGTTTTCTCGAACAAAGCTTTTTTTCTATTTAATTTGTGCTTTACAATTTGTCCAGTTGAACATTTGGCAAATTTTTCTTACTTAATTGATAAATAATTTGTGGAAGACTACTTCCAGCAGGATACATCTTCGAGTTTGACTATTTTATTTCTTCAGTCAGGTCAGTGGGGTATTTTCTCGAACAAAGGTCTTCTTTTTTATTTAATTTGCACTTTACAATTTGTCCAGCTGGACGTTTGTTAAATTTTTCTAAGTTAATTGCTAAATAACATGTGGATGGCTAGCCACAGCGAATACCATCTTCGAGTAAGTCTTTCCCATTAACGATAAGTCTTTTATTTTTTATTCATTCTACGATATTTACGAGGAAATGTTCAATTCCTGAAGGAAATTTTTCACTTACTACATCACAATTTATTACGTCTTGGTAACTTGAATTTGTTACAGAGCGATAAGTATGTGGAGAAAGATGAATGGATCGAAGTGAACTATATCTTCGCGAAAATATTTTCTAACTCTTCGAAAGTGCAAAAATGCATATGCATTTGAGACAGTTACACCATCTATTTTTATTTTTAAATGACAACTTCTTTTTTCATATATTGAATCCTCCATATATTTCCATATATTGAATATATAATATGATTAATATTGATTAATTTAGAAGATATTTTAACATCAATTTTGTAGAATATCATATGAAGAACAAGGAGTGACGTATCTATCGAACATTTGCTGGAACAATAACGTAATTAAAAAGTCACGATTTTAGGGAAGACAAGTTTGAAAGTTCTGGACTGTTTGTAGCTTCGTAGCGAGACAATAGCATTACAATGACAGCACAACTCTCTCACATGCTGAATTTTTGAAGTTAGCTTATAATTTTTTCTACTAACTGTCTTTTCTCAATAAATTTACCAATAACCCAAACAACTAAAAATTTTGATTTACGCCATCGTCCCAGCAAACGAGCAACGTGGCAAATTGCACAAAATTAAACTTCAAGTATCATATATTTTAAATTAATTACTTTTCCATCATCTTACGAAAATTATCTTCTTCTGTGTATTTCATCATTTTTATTGGCTCTCTCCCGATCCATGTTTCACAGTACATGTACGTATTATACCTACATGGGTGTAATTATGTTTGTAAAAATAGAATAAGAGTTTAAAAACCGTATTGCACTGTGAATGCACCATTTAAGGTAATGTCAACTTTTTATTTGTACAGCGTGTGCGATATATGTATGCATACTTTCAGACAGGATGCAGCAGGAAAACTTGATGAAAACCATGTACCCACCGCTATTGTATTCATAAGCATCGAATTCTTTTGCGTCCTGCACGTCGCATAAACAATGTTTCAGTATTTAAATATTCTACATATACGTGACGCATTCCTCAACATCAAACGAATGTCTGTCTTTATAAAACAGCAGGTTGCGCTTAACGAGCGACATTCCTTCGGTTAAAAATCAGAAAGGTACTTACGCATTTCTTAATTTATAAACATGACACGTTGCATTTAAATATTTTATACGTGGATATAATTTTATGACAAGGAATGCGCAAGAGGACACGTTACATGAGACAGAATTAGTTTTTAATATCTTAAATGTATCGTGATAATGACTCGTTTAATATCGACACATTTGTACCCTTCAAATTTACAAATTCGTAGGAAGTTACGTGATTAATATAAAAAAAATTAATACAATATTAATATTCGGTATATAATTGAACAGATAATTAAAAATTCCCGGTGCAATTGAGGCTGGTAAAGTAAATATAGTAAGTATGAATTAGCAAACTGTCAATCCTACGTTATTATTTAGTATTATGTGTATTAAGATTAAGAAAAGAAAGTTTTTGAGCATTTCATGGGTATTTAGAATTATTCCTTTCATTGATATAATTGATAATCTATATAGTAATTTCTTACGTAATAACAGTATTTTTCTCTATTATTATTTAATTTGTACTTTACAATTTGTCTAGCCGGACATTTGGTAAATTTTTCTAACTTAATTGCTAAATAACATGTGGATGGCTACCCCCAGTGGGATACCATCTTCGAGTTTGACTAATTTATTTCTTTAGTGAGGTCAGTGTGGTGTTTTCTTTTTAGTCCTCTTTCCAGGGACAGTTTGTGTGTTTGCTTGTCCATATGTATACACTACACTTCGTAAGTATCTCTAGGGAAATTTTGGTCGATTTGTAGTAACAGTAAACAACCAAGCTGTACCAACCGATGATAAATTAATAATTGGAAACAGCATTTACTATCTTTCTATGAAATCACCAGAATACAAATCTGTATTGCATATTAAAGAACACAGCAACCATTCATTTTAGTATTTACTGTATATAATAGCGTATACGTTTGCTGTTTAACGTTAGGAGACTGTTTGGCTGTTTAAAACGTTCTTCTCAATCTGTTCTACAAATTAAAATTTGGAGAATCTGAAGATAAAGAGTTTGTCAAGTGACAAAATAGTTTTACGAGATATGGCAATTACAGACGCCTGTTTTACTATCAGACGATCATTCAGAAGCCGCAGTGACTAACTCCATAAATCGAAAAGCAAAAAGAAGAAGATAATGATGTTACAAACGCTATTTTTTAAATTTAGCTTGGAATTTCTTGTTGCCTATATTGTCTTCCTGTAATAAATAAACTCACGGAGGAGAGTTATCTGTTTTCCGAAAATTAAACATTAATGGGTTCTATAACGAAATTGAGAAATTGATAAGAAACCTCGATCGCTTTATCTTCAGAGCCAGAATTATAATATACTATTCTACGTAACTATGCTGATTACCAAGAATCAAATAATTTCAATTTTATCTCACTATAATTTCGCAATCAAAATATGTCTCGTGAAAAATGAGCAAGTGTCCCAACAGTTTTGTGTATCATTCGAATTTTTCCAGATATTTGAACGTATCCGTTTAAACAGCACATACTGCATGTCCTAATATCACCGATTGATATAATTTTACCCATCTTCTTCTCTCTGCTGCTTTACCATTTTCTTTTCCTACTACTTTGCAATTATAGCTACTTCGATCACGGCAGCTATTACTAGCCGGCACACATTCAAACCCTTGGCGCGCACATACGAGCAACGTCTCTTCAATGTGTGTATGATGAATCGTTTTGCCGGCCGGCGGTTCCCCGTGATTACATCGCGCAGATTATAAGCACCGTAGAAAATTGAGTTTATTCAAGTAGGAATATCGATCTTCTATCACGGGCAGGTGAACATTCTACGTGCAACCGCTCTCTAGCGACCACGCATGGTATTCAATCACGGTACATCTTGGCAAAACAGCTTTAAATACGGCTATTGCTCTTAACTTGTAAACCATAATTGACGCGCTGCGTTATACTCTTTTATGTTTGGTTGCAACGAAGCAGCCAAGCCTGGTAGAGGTATTTGCCGAATGAATATTAAACGTCCAGTACGTTCCTTTTGTTCCTTTTATACAGCGTGCAATAGTAAAGTAGATGTTAATTACCCATTGAAATCACCGACGTGGATTTTACCGACATTCTTTTTACCGACGACGATTTACTGACGCCACACTCGATCGGCTACAACTTTGACCGACCACGGTATTAACAGATAACAACAGTGACCGATAGTTTAGCTAATTGCTTAGCCGAATATAATAAGATTTAAATTGCTTGTTAAATGACAACGATAACATGCGAGCAATTTTGTAATTTCCTGGTATAGAAAGAGCCGATTGGGAAAACGTTCATTCACTTGCTTGTCTTGCTTGTTTATTACATACATCGGTTTCTTTATTGAGATCGGTCGATAACTCCAGATTTGGTTGTCCATTGTGTATGTTGCGTTTCTGTGATCGTGTGATTTTACGAACACTTGAAATGGAGAAACCTGCTCACGCGTCATTGCTCGTTAGGGACTTTTTGGTGAAAAATGATACAGTTCTGATTTCACGATCACCAGATATGACATCATGCGATTTCTTTTAATTCTCAGGATGGAAAAAGCTACGAAAGGACAACTGCTTTAAAACGCTGAACATATAAAACTGAGAACGAACCAAGAGGCACACGATAAAGTGAATTGCTAAACTGTTCCGAGGATTGGAAAAGAAATTAGCAAAAATGTATCATTTTTTGTGGCTATTACTTTGAAGGGGACAAAATAAATATATTACGTTAAAAAAGCAAAAATTGCACCAACTTTTTCATCGTACTTTGTACTTTACCATTTGTTGTACATAATATAATGTTTATTATTTAAATATTACGGCTTGCATTAAAGTTATTCTTTCCACTGGTTTAGTGATAAAATATCTTTACATGGTTTGACGATCGCAAACAGGAATTTCATTATTTCTTACTTAAAAGTTAATTCAATTGTTTTGTAATATTTTATCGTATTGTAGACAGCTAAATGTTCACATACACGGTGGGCCGTAATTTCCGATGTAAGTGAAGCAAAGGAGAGTCCATGGACTAAAATAGGACGAAGACCGAAAATAACAAAACTGTGTCTTCTTTTCTCGAAGCTTGGAAGTTTAAGTACGAAACACGACTAAGAAGTCATGTTCGGAATTTACTTTCGCGTAGCCGAACATATTTATGCGATTAGAAACTTTTAGGATGCCGGTACGGTCTCGAGAAACGTTTCCAACTTCACGCAAACTCGTAATCGCCAGCAGCCGCACAATTGTAGTGCCTTTTCTTTCCAATATCAATATTTGATAAAACGTAATCGTAATTCTTATTATACTTTTTATGCAGTATGTCTCTGTTATCAGCAACAGGGTGATTCTACGTGTAAAAGCAAGTCGAAAACGTAGAATACGATTTTTCCATGTGACACTTCGTTTTCGAGAAAATCAAGTTTAGAAATTGGTCAGGTATGGTTGAACTTGGCTACTTCGGGAATAGTACGGGAAATAAGATAGTCGACTACGGGCTATTGCACGTGTAAAATTAAGTCAAAGATGTGGAAGAAAAATTGTTCATAAGACGCTTTATCTGGGAGAGATATAAATTTGAAAATGTATCGTTGTGTACTGTCCATTACAGTTAAAATTACCAAATTTTTACGCTCCTGTGGTGACATTGAGAAAAGTAGATATATTTTTACCGCGTAGAATTACGGCTAAATTTAAAAACTCCAACTCCGCCCGTAGAACGTAATCAATTGCTGATAATAATTACTGTTTCATAGTGGAGATTTACTCGGATTTTCTTTTTGGTGCGTTTAAGTACCAATTTGGTAATTCTTTGTCTACACTTTGCGTTTATAATTCAATGGGCCCCTCTCATATATTGAAATTAAATTAAATTAAATTAAATCATGCGGGTGTACCAAGCCAGTTTTTGACTAAACACGTTGAAACTCTATTTTATTGAAAGAGGAGACTTAAACGAAAAAATGTTATTCTACATTTTCGATTTGTTTTTTCACGTAGAATCCCCTGTAGCAACGGTTAAAGAAGAAATCGGCAGGTACGTAAAAAATACAAGGAAAGAACAGCAGCACATCCAAACCAGCTGGCTGCTGAAGCGAGCAAAACTCGTAGAAAGAAGACTAAAAAGAAAACACCCCACTCACCTCACTAAAGAAATAAAATAGTCAAATTCGAAGATGGTATCCCGCTGAGGGTGCCATCCACATGTTATTAAGCAATTAAGTAAGAAAAATTTAGCAAATGTCCAACTGGACAAATTGTAAACTACAAATAAAATTAAATTAAAAAAAGCTTTCATTCCTGAAAACAGATCTGACATAATAAAATAGTCAAACTTGAAGGTGGTATCCTGCTGGGAGTAGCCATCCACATGTTATTTAGCAATAAGTTAAAAAAATTTACCAAATGTCCAATCAAACAAATTGTAAACTACAAATAAAATTAAATTAAAAAGAAGCTTTTGTTCCTGAAAACAGACCTGACTGAAGAAATAGAATAGTCAAACTTGAAGGTGGTATTCTGCTGGGGGTGCCATTCACATGTTATTTAGCAATTAAGTAAGAAAATTTTACCAAATGGGCAACTGGACGAATTGTAAACTAGAAATAAAATTAAATTAAAAAAAAAGCTTTTGTTCATGAAAACAGACCTGACTGAAGAAATAAAATAGTCGAACTTGAAGATGGTACTCCGTTGGGGGTACCAACCCACATGTTATTTAGCAATTAAGTAAGAAAATTTTACCACATGTACAAATTTTACCAGCTGGAAAAATTGTAAAGTACAAATTAAATAATAAAAAAAAAAAAAAGAAAAAAAAAGGAAGAAACGTAGAATGCCCATATTGTTGATCGTGTTACAAGTGTTGCGACAATCCCGTACAATTTACCTGAATTTAGATGACCTATTGTTTCTAAACTGTAACCGCTATTCAATTGATAATTTCCATGATTATATTTCAGACTCGCAAACAGGCGATACGAAATTACAAAATTACGATGATTTATATGGAGGCAGGTATACTACGCACGGCTGGCGACGTTTTAATCATGAGAACGAATCACGTGCACGTGAGAAAACGTTTTCATTACATACACGAACACTGGCTACCGGCCTTACGATTCAGCACACGCTATCGTAATCGAGCGGCTACAAAAATATATCAGCGAAAATGTAAATGACTGCGTCGGCAGTACCGTGTCGCACGATCATTTAATGTTACTGGTTAGTTAATGAAACAAGGAGAAACTTGCAGTCCAGGTTGTTCGTATAAGATGAATTTACCTTTGATCGAGCAACGGTTCAAATTATTTCTCATTGTTTTATTATGTTCGCTGAAATTTCTTTCAGCTTTATGATTCTTCCTTTTCTTTTTTAACGTGCGTTTAACGTCGCATCGATTGCAGGCTCATTAGCGACGACGTTAAGCTTAGACCGATTAGTAGTAGACTGCAGACTTTTATGCAAATTTATATTGTTGGTGATATAGTTAAAAAGGTAGAAGATCGATAGAAAAGTATTAAAGGAAACATTAAGAACGTTGAACGAATCAAGATGCACACAATAAAGTGAAATGCCAAACTGTTTTGAGGATTGGAAAAGACATTTGCAAAAATGTATCATTGTTTATACTTTGGACATTTTATATGCTTTTTTATATCATCCGTGTTTTGTGCAATTTTGTTCTTTCAAGAAGAACAAAAAGAATACTAGAAATGCATAAAAAGCTATATCGTTTTGATTTTTGCTATTATTTAGTATATATTTATTTCTTTGAAGAAATTTAACGCGTTTGATGCGTAGTCTTGCGACGCTAAGGCTGTGTCAGGCACCATTTCGTGTCTCTGACTTCGCGTTTCTGTATATCCACGTATTATCTGCTAGCCACATCATCTGCCCCATTTAGTCGCCTGATTTAACTGCACCGGACTTTTCCTTACGGACTTTTCTTAAACGTAAAGCGTATGACGATAAACCAATCGCGATTGAGCAGTTAGAAGATGATATTCGAGAAGCTTAGCGAAGAAAAGAAGAAGATAGTAAACGTAGCTTTCGAAATGTATGAAAAAGTAATGAAAAACGACTTTCTTGAGGTTGAGACTTTGTACATAATTTCCGAATATTAATAGATCACTCATATTAAGGAGGCATTTGTTCTTTATTGCATGGAATGCTTAGATAATATTATCAGAGAAAAAGTGCGCAAGTATAATATTTTGCAAAATTGAAATATACAGGGTGGTTGGTAATTGGTGGTACAAGCGGAAAGGGGGTGATTCTACACGAAAAAAGAAGTCGAAAATATAGAATAAAAATTTTTCGTTTGAGGCTTTGTTTTCGAGAAAATCGACTTTGAATTTTCGCTCGGTACGCGTGCACTTTATCATATCTCGTTATAACGGATCTCACTGTAGATCGTTGTCTCGATGGATATTATGGCAGTTTAAGCTTATTTTTGCCATAACGGAAAATTAGGAATACATAATGAAATAATATGAAGTAATCATAAAGTTTGTTATTACAAAAATTGCTGAAAATGTTGTCCATTCTGCCTAACATATACTTCTGCTCTTCTAATTAAATTTCTATGAACACTTTCTAATGTATTCGATTGTTTTAAAGTATGAAAGGCTACAATAATCTTTTCTTTCAATTGCTCGCAACTTGCGATTTCTTCAGAATAGACAATTGATTTAATATGGTTTCACGCCATAAAGTGCACGCGTACCGAGCAAAAATTCAAAGTCGATTTTCTCGAAAACAAAGCCTCAAACGAAAAGTTTTTATTCTATATTTCCGACTTCTTTTTTCGCGTAGAATCATCCCCTTTCCGCTTGTACCACCAGTTACCAACCACCCTGTATATCATAGCACATTTCAATCCGTTGTGACTTGCAGAGAAAAATATATCAAATTTGCGTAGTAGTCAACGCGTTAAATAGTAAAATAATTTATGTGCCATCTTGTATTTTACATTATAAAAACGAATTAACAAATTCATAATAAAACAGCAAGAGAATAAAAACAGTAGCAAGCATTCCAATCAATATAATTGATCATTGCTTATTCTCATAATTCCCTTCCAATGTCCTTCACGAATGAATTATATCACACTTTAACACGTATCTTATTGTGTCAAAAAAATTCATACTAATTTCTACTTAACCATTTTATAACTCTGTCGCTTAGCGCAAGAAATGTCAGCGTCGTATTTTTCCCAAAATGAAATTAACTCAGTCTGTAAAAAATTGTATAGTCTCTAACGATAGTTTTATAATTAATAATAAATAATAATTGTTTTATAAATAATACCAAAAACGACTAATGCGACATTTGTACATATCAAAGGGAAATTTTTCATAAAACAAAGTTTCCACGAAAAATACCAGAGTAGTCAACATAAATATAAAACGCGAATAGCATAAGATTCGTTTCTTTCTTTCTGTAAGAAAAGAAATTTGAAGCAGTAGAAACCTCGATGCCAAAAATTGTTCGAACACGCATTTTCGTTGTCCGAAAAGTTTCTTTCGTATTATGAGGAAATAATAGACATTATTTTGTCGAATTACGATCCATTTTCTTCTGTTGAGATAAACACCGCGACATTTCACAGACTTGGTTTCACGTTTGTATAAATGTGCACTGTTGTAAAAAATAAGTTTGCGAAAGAAAGACACTTTTCGGGCAACCTAATATCTCTTCGACTGCTGATATCTCAACTTTACAAATACTCGCTTTTTCTCTGCTTCATTGGAATTTTTTTCCAGCAAGCCACACATTTGAGGACTGCGCACCTATGCACATTTTTATGGTCGACTGTACATACGTAATACACTGAAAGATTAGAACTTGTAATTATCTTTCTTTTTAATTATCTACCTTATGTAGGCCAGTAAAAATATTTCTCATGGAAATATTCTTTTATCGTGTTGTTACAATGTCGTGCTTCTATTTTCAGCTATGCGACGAAACGAAAGGGAGAATAAAGGAAGAAGAAAGGGAGTTGGCCGGCTATGCGGTTTCAGCTGCGCCTTTATAAATTGCGTACGTGTTAAACATACTGCGTGCCACATGGTCATTAAGCATTATCTTGCTGATAATTGCGCGTGAGAAACGAGTTGCCTCTGTAAAGGATCATTCTCTTGATCGCACATAAATCGTTCTTCAGACCTGGCACGACCGCTATATACTAGCAGAACCGCGCACACTTTCCTCTCGCGTCTGCTCGGGCTTGCCACGAGCTATTTAGAAAAACATTTTAATCGTCCTCCTGTACATTTAATCAAGATCGTATCATATTTTTATTGTTTGCAATTCGATGCAGTTTTAAGTTGTTTTATCACGAGCAGAAATTTATTTCAATTCTCTTAACGACACGTTTTATACATTACGATTGTGGTACTTGTATTTTTCCCCTTTAGAGATTACCATTTTTCTTTGTCGTACCACGGCATGGAAAACTGGTATTTAATTTTCATTAAACATTTTATCATGTTTGAAAAAATACAGATAAAACATATTAAGAGAGTGCAATGTATTCCTTTTACAAATATTTCTATGCAAGCTTTTCAGATTAGTATGAGATCGTCATAATACAACATTTCATTATTTTTACATTTAATATGATATTCGCGTGGTATTTATTTTCCTAGATAAATTCAAAACGGATATTAATTCATTAATTAGTTACTAATATATTTTGCTATTAATTAAACATTTAATTTTAATGTTCTCATTCAGGAAAATTGTGCTAGAGAGGCAGGAGAGAAAGAGAGGGACTTTTTCTAGCATTAAAATTTTGAATATCAAATTCGAAATGTTTATGGTGCATCGATTATCAGAATGCAACGGCTGATACTAAATGAATAAATGTAATTAGACGTGGTATATAATTTTATATTTCATTCGATAGAATAATGTGAAACGCGAGGGAAGATGAATGAAACGAAGAAAAAGAAGCTGAACGCACTTAGTGTTACTCTTTCCAAACAAGTTTCGATTATATAAATATGCAGCAAGTTAAGTATTACTCAGTGATTTTCCAATTTTATGTGGAGCAAGATGGTTTATCTTATCTTATTTATGAGTGCATAATATTATTAACAAAGTTTACTAGGGCTATTCAATTATTCTTGCAAACTGATCTGGTTTCTTTCGATTTTCGATCAAGAGCAGAAACACCGTGGCTGGGTAGCTTCTCATTATGAGGCAGCGAATTTCTTTTACTCTTGTCTAACTGAGCAGTAGCCGGTTTCCACAGGTAGATCCTGTGAAACTGGGACGTGACGTGGACGCAAAGCACTTTCCATTAAATTGCTAATGATTTTACCGAAAGAGGTGTGGCTTATGCCTGTCGCACGAGAAACCTCTCGTCTTCATACTAAATCGAAAAGGATTTAGTGTCGTCGTTTTCGTCTAAAGAAAGAGTTCACCGATTTACCTAAATCTATGCTGACAGTAGATTAAGACGAGGAAAGACTGCAGCCTGTCAGGAAATTTGTCAAAGTATTTTTCTTTTCATAGATACGTATGTCTTTTATTTATTCTAACTATGTTTATAGCATAACTATAAGCATATAACTATGCTTCTAACTATGCATAAACTTATCACACCTATAGCTGTTCAACGATGCTTTATCAAACACACACATTCTAAGAATTGGGGAGAATCAACTGATGTACGTACATCTATGCTGACAGTAGATTAAGACGGTGGATTAAGATGAAGTAACTTGAACATGACACTGATCTCTGAAAAAATAAAGAGGCTGTGTAGGAACTACGAAACTAGATTAAATTATCATCCCAATGTTGCAGCCAAGAGACTCTGCTCATTCGATCAATCCAGAAGATTCAGAAGAAAACACTCGATCGTATGTTCTGTCTGTTTTCGCTTATGAGACGTAACAGAGCAAACTTAGGGAAAATGTTGAGATACTAAATTCGAGAAACACCAGAAATCATTCAGAGAGCAACCGGATCTACGACGAAACGTCTATGAGCTTGCTTCGAGATGCAGCTGATCATTGTTAGGATCTCCTGTAAATTAGACAAGACAAAATCGAAACAGAAAATTCCTCACAAAGCAAAGAGTTGTACCTCGTAAACAGATAGATGTTTATAGGAACATTTTGCATCGTTTTTAGGTGTAATGTAAACAAATGTAAATAAATTTTTCTTCGCGTGCAAGGTAGAGCAATAAGAATTATCATCTTGAATATCTCTGGAACTTTGGATGAAAGATATTTGGTATAAAAAAGAATATAGTTTTGATGTGATCGTCGGTGAAGGTGCCCGCAAGAAATACTCTTGATTTTCAACAATAACGTTTACTAAACTTTTAACAATTAACAACAAATAACGATTAACACTGCACTATCAAGAGTCAGTAACCCGTTTCTCTGATTATGTTGGCTTCGCTTAACATTTCGCACTTTGCAGAAGATTCAGACAAGAGACAAACAGATTCTTTCCTTTGTTGCATTCTTCCGAATATTCGGCGAAAGAACCGTAGGGATATCGATGGTACATTAGACCTGTCGTCCTTACCCTTTGAAGGTATAGCGCTTTGTGTCGCGAAGCTATTGGAAATTTCCGTGGTCGAGTGCCGCCACAGTTCTCTTTGTAGGCAGAGTTGCTTAAGAATATTATCTTTTTCTACGACATACAATTTTTACGTTTTTCAACTGATGGACACTCCAAGGAATACAAAGACTTGTAATACAAAGTACCAATCAAGGTCATAAGGCAGGGAATACAAAGACTTGTAATACAAAGTACCAATCAAGGTCATAAGGCAGGGAATACAAAGACTTGTAATACAAAGTACCAATAAAGGTCATAAGGCAAGAAATACAAAGACTTGTAATACAAAGTATCAATAAAGGTCATAAGGCAAGGAATACAAAGACTTGTAATACAAAGTATCAATAAAGGTCATAAGGTAAGGAATACAAAGACTTGTAATACAAAGTATCAATAAAGGTCATAAGGTAAGGAATACAAAGACTTGTAATACAAAGTACCAATAAAGGTCATAAGGCAAGGAATACAAAGACTTGTAATACAAAGTACCAATCAAGGTCATAAGGCAAGGAATACAAAGACTTGTAATACAAAGTACCAATAAAGGTCATAAGGCAAGGAATACAGAGACTTGTAATACAAAGTATCAATAAAGGTCAAAAGGCAAGGAATACAAAGACTTGTAATACAAAGTACCAATCAAGGTCATAAGGTAACTTTGCAAGATTCCTGAGATGAATCTCTATTCTAATCTCTAATCCCTGAAAATTCTTTGCTAAATTCTTTCGCGAATCTCTACTCTAATTGTCAATCTTTCAACATTCTTCCTAGCTTCTTTCACGGATTTTTATTCTAATCTCTGGTCTCTTAAGATTCTTTGCGAGATTCCCATCCATTAATCGCTTCCTCGATGCTTCAAACTAATTGTCAGCTTTCGTATAAGAAACCTGCAGATTTCCTAATACTCATAAACGCGAGGATACGTGCGCCATACGTTGAGGAATTAATTCTAACAATTAGAAGTCGTTAAAGATAATTCTGCTATTAATCTCCTCTTAATTTACGGGAAAATTGTTGGATAGCATGCAAAGTCGACAGTGCGTAAGAAGATAATTGCGTTGGTCATGAGGGGCTCTTTCGATGCTTTGCAATGGCACTTTGAGCGTGCAGCGTCGTCCTTCGCCGATAAAGTACATACTACTTGCGTCTCGTTATGAATAGCTTATAATCTAATTTTAATAGTCTTTCTTGGTCGGCTATTAGCATATTCAATCTGCAAAGAAATTACTTCCGAGCTTATTTTGTATCGCGGACACTTGAGGGAAGCTGAGAAAGTCGATCGTGCTAATGTGCACGAGACGGTCGTACTTCGAGACTTTAAATGAGGAGCCTGGCGAATGTGCCGAACGGGCAGTGGATTCTGCTCGAACGTTAGGAAAACGAAGAGCGAGAGAAAATGAGAGAGAGGGCAGGAAGGGAAGATCAGAAGGAAAGGAGGAAAAAGAGGGAAAAGGAGGTGCGTCAGGTGTTATATCCTGGCTTGACGTAATCTAATGGATAGAGGTTAGTTGGGGTGAAGCCGAAACAAGTCCACGACCGCGGGTGGTACGCACATAGAACGCGGAAACGCTGGTTAACGTTCCTCGTTGCGGAAATAACAACTCTGCTCGCGTTGACTTCAGGGACTTGGAGGGCATTTGCATGCTACACATAGAATCGCAGCCATTTCACCAGCGGAATTTTGTACATAGAATGGTCATCAAATATTAGGCGCACGAGTGAAAACTCGAAATCTATCGGTGAAAAAAGTCAAAGCTTCTTTAAAAGGAAAAAATATCGCAAGTTGCTTGAGCAAAGTATTTTGATCACAGTCTTTGCTTTCTATAGAGCTGGGATTGCATTTGATCAGTAGCATCGCAGCCCACTGATCCAATGCAACACTGGATGGTAACTGAAATAATACGAACATAATTTTATCGCGGTACAGTGGCATCATCGCAGCAAGTAATCCAAACGACGATCGAAAAACTACTTTTTCAATTCAGCCTTTCTTAATGCTAAACTTAGTTTAAGTCTATAATTCAGTTGCAGTAAACAAGGATTAGCTAGCTATTAAGTAGCAGTTTTATTCAACAGCAACAAATTCTGCTCCAGCCAACTAGTGATCAAGTTCATACGCGTAAATTGCGTTATGTAATTTCTGTTTCCTTAAAATTCCCTTTCTCGATGTGTCACGTACTCCAGCGGCTGAGATATCGAACAATTTTCATAACGACGTACAATTACTAATTAGCAACGCGTGCTAGTTGCACGTGTAAACTGTATAAATCTCACAAGGCATTAATAAAAAGAGAAAATCCGACTTTTAATCCCACCATTGAGAACCAATATCCCAGTGTTAGTGAAATAGTTTAGATGGCACGATATTCAGCGGTGGCTGAAGCGCGCAGGTGTTTTACCCGTTTTTTCCCGTAAATCCATTGCCACAGCAGTCTATCACAATTCAACAGTTCAAAAAAGACTGGAATAATGTAGACATTGAACGATTTCCGGTCAAATAATCGAAATGTAGTCACCTGATCCAACGATTGGATTAATGTGAACTCAGCTTAACTTTAAGCCACCTGTCAGGCACGAGATGATTTCCATTACGGAAAAATGTCGTGCCTTTAGACAGGATGCAATCGTCAGGACGCTGACAAAGGAGGACGTTCCGTGAAATTGCTGCATGACAAGATGAGACCACACACTGCTTCTGCGATAAAAGACACCATAATGAGGCTTGGCTGGGACGTTCTGCAGCAGCCAACTTATTCACTACACGTTACTCCTTCGGATTACAACATTAATTCCGATCGATGCAACACGCCTTATCCGATACATATTTCCAATTAGTGGATCGGATACAAAAATGACTTGACGATTAGATCTTGTCTGAAGACATAGCATTTCGCCACGATGGAATTCGTCGCTTGTCTGATAGATGGCACGAAGTTATAAAAAGCAACGGTAAATATTTTGATCGAACAATTTGCCGTATTGTTTTCTAAACGAGCTTTGAGTTCCACTGAAAAATGTGGCTCATTCGTTTGTATATATAATAAATTATTTGATATTGTAATTTTTATGGTTCGCGTATAACGAGCAGACCCTACTTTTCATACAAGATAAAATGTAAGATATACGTACATACACTTTGAGCGATGAAAATTGGAGACATCTTCCAATGGCAGTAGAATTGGTTTGCTTACCTGAAACAGGTAAAAATATTCTTATTAATTGCACATATTATTGAGAAGAGAAATGAACTTTGGTTATGCTTCTTATTATCGTGCAATGAATACACGTGCTAAATCTAAATTTTCATTCTGACATGCTTTGTCTGATACTACCAATTGCAAGTATAAGTGAGGTATATGTTACGTATTTATACGAACTTCTCTTTTTATTTTAATGTGCTGAATCAACTGCTACTGCACTTTCCACGTGTCCTGACTCAGCCTGTATATTGTCGATACAGTTTTGAGAACTCTGAATATCGACGATAGGATGGACGATAACGTGGATCGTCTGCACGTTCCTTGACAATGTAAGCACGTAATTATAATAATCAGAAGGATTATAATTACTCTCGTGGTCGTATCTTCAGATATTGAACTGTTTGCTGTTATGTGAGCCAGCTTGTACAAAGGTGGATTTATTTTGCGATGGCCCCACGGTCTTCCAATTCGATTTTCTGCCGATTAAGGACAAAGGTGGATCATCCGAGAGGAGTGAAGTTTCCTCGGAGTTGCATTGTTCAGCGTAAAATTTTCACCAACTGCTCGACTATGTCGATAATCGATGGTCCACGGTGAACCAGCTTGAATTCCTCTGCCATCAAAAATTACAGCGCCAGAGGAATTATATAGAATATGGGATATTTAAAGCCGGGATTATGGTAGGATGTTTAAATTTCATAAAATCGGCCATATTAAGGAAATTTAAGCCTCCAAATTTTTAATAGTTCGTTCGATCGTTCGCATATATTGTAGACAGGAAGCTTTCAACCGGTGTAACATTATTTCACAACTAGAGAAAAATTCCTTTTCCAGAAAATTAACTTTTTCACACGATCTGTTACGTCTGTCAGATAAAAAAGAAAAAGGAACTTGAATCTACTGATATTAGCAAATTTTAGTTATTTATTTAGAGAATTTATTTAGAGAACATTATGTATTTATAGAAAGCTTAGAAGGGGAAAAATACGTAGAATGAGCATAATATGCAGAGATATGTAAAATACATAAAGTTTAGCGCTTACTATTAATATTTAGTAAAACAAACCTCTACTCAAGTTACATTTTTTATTTGCCTTTATAAAAATATAAATAACGTGTAATAAAAATCAAATGAACGTGTAATAATTTAATAATTACGTCTTGCTTTTACATTTATAATTGCCAAGCTCGAACTTAACATTATCGAGCGAACAAAATGCTCGTTTAATCGGAGATAAGCATTTTAAGTAAACTTTAACGTGGATAGAGCAACAAGCAGATGGTTAAACAATAAATACATAGCTATAGAATTTTATACGTTTAACTTTCGGTTCATCGTACAGTGAAATTCTAATTTTCGTTGGACCACTTTTATCGATATTATTTGTCGATTAATATTGCCTGCATCGTTCTATGATATTATAATATTTGTAAAATAGTACAGTATGGAAAACTATATTTATGATATTTTTCAGACGTCATGAGGTGCATTTATTTTTTATGAAAATATTATAGTAAATCGAATCTGATGGAACCGACAATTTCATCCCTCGGTGGATAATGTTAGATCAAAGCTACATATTTTTATCTAGAAAGTAGAAACGTAGAGTAAGACTTTACGCTAAGGACATGGTAAAAATGTTCTTTTATCGGCAATCTACAACTTCCTTTAATATTTTTTACTGCGGTTACGAACTTCGACCGAAGGGAATCGTTCCGGTCGCTGGCTGTAGTTTAAAGGTTAAACTGTACAAGAAATTTCTTATCTACCCCTTTTAAACTTTCCGTCCATTTGCCATTCGTCGACCAAGAGTGAACTGATTTTATCGTTCGTAAAAACTTTGAATCGCCTCAAATTACGATTCTCTGTGTTAGAGCAAAGGCAATTAAACGCAGGAACAAGATACACAGTCGAGGAAAATACTGTTACGACACTGAATTCTTATATTTTATAATTACAAGTTTATGAAGTAAAAATTTCGTATCATATCTCTTACGTCAGTCTGCGTAATAAATAAAATCTGTTATGAAAATTTTGTAAATATAATTTACAAAATGCAATTTAGGTAGACAAATGTTTTATTTGTGAAATGTTGTTAAGGGTACTTTGATGATTTCAGATATTTCTGCATACTATGTGCATTGCAAGCATTTTTGTATCTTCAAACTTTCCATAAATAGAGAAAAATCTACAGTCTGCCCACTACAAAATGATCGAATTAAAAAAATTTTGAGATACGTAGTGCGTTATTGATTTTTTAAAAAATAGAAAATATACTTTTTTATTACGTTCAATTTAGAAATTAACTTTTAGATGTTTTCTATTATTCCGTTTCCTATCTATGGTTTAATTAGTTTATAAATTTTTCAAAATGTTTTATCGAACGTGTGTGCCAACAACACACGCTACACACATTGAATATGCATGCGAAACACACACCCAGTAAACACACGCGCCAAAAGTACAAGTCCAGTCGTCCTATCTCGTTGTGTATTTTTGATTACTCTAATGTCCACGGCATACTTTTTATTCAAAGTGCAACGGAAGACGAGTTCTAAAAGGTGTTTGTAAAGGGAAATCTTCAATTTCCAATCTCATTGTAAAACGTTGATTTTGTAAACCTTTGTCTTTGTCATCATAAAACTTCGAACTGCAGAGATTTTACTAAATTTCGTAGTCATTTGAGTTTGCAAAATTTTCGGAATAAAAGACCATTCTCACTTTGTTGTTTCGCTTTTGGGTACAAAGTCGTCATTGGGGAAACTCAATTTGGAGATAAGGAAGTCGAAGTTTTGTGTTTTGAAACGAGTCCACGCAGACTGATCTTTTCTCATCAAGTTAAAGCAGTCTATTTTTCGAATAGAGATTAACGACGCTAATTAAAACTTACTGCGAAGTGTATGTTTCAAAAATTATCGATTTGCAATGTGATATTTTATCCGCCTGGTATAAATTAAATATAAATATTTACATTTTTTTCCATTTTCCATTCTATGTTTTGCATCGTCATATAAGTTGAATAAAATTTCGTTTCTTTTTATACCGTACACATGTTTGAAAATTGAGTTGGTTGAGTTTGATGTTTGAATTAATTTAATTCATCTGCGATATTTTATCTTTCTAGTTATAAATTAAATATAAATATTTACACTTTCCTTCATTTTTCATTCCATGTTTCGCATTGTCATATAAGTAGAATAAAATTTAATTTCTTTTCATAACGTATACATGTTTCAATTCAGTTCAATGTTTGAAGGTTGAGTTGATTGAGTTTGGCGTTTATTTAATTCATTTGTGGTAATTTTCCTCTCTAGTTACATATTAAATAAATAGTTACACGTTCCTTTATCCTTCATCCCCATAAGCTGAATAAAATTTAATTTTTTTTCATAACGTACACATGTTTGAACTGTGTTTGACGTTTGCAGATTGAGTTCACTGCTGCTTGATGTTTGAATTTATTAAAAAATAATTATTTATTTTAAATAATACTTGTAAAGAAAGGTGCATGTACCACTGTAACATTTTCCATACTTTTATGGATAATATCCAAAAAAAGATACAAATTTACACTAAAATACTCGTAATCTGATACTGCCTAAAACGTTCCTTCATGAAGATAAAGGAAAGTCTGCAAAGTTTCTACCATACGTACAATTTATTACTACATTTCGTACGACTAACCACAGCTAAAGCGAAGTAGATTAGGCTAACGACCAGACGTGCGTAGACACCATTCAATTTAGCTATGTTTTTAAGATTCAATGACCAAACACTTGCATTTAGACAATTCGCATTTAGGCGCATATCCGTACATTTAGAACAATACCGATCTATAAAACTGGAACTCACTAAAATACTAATTTGACTAATTTTATCAAAAACATATTCTTACGAAGATGAAGACAAGTTTATAAATTTTGTACAGCGAGTAAAATGAATTACTATGCCTTGTATGACTAATCAGAAAGCGAATTACGTTAGATTGTTTCGCATGTATAGCCACTGTTGGGTTATGTTTCCAAGATTTAACAGTCAAACATTTGCAGTTAAATCCACCTGTGTGTAGCTTCATAGATAGATCAAGGTACTGACCTACAAAAGTTCAAACCACTAAAATACTCGCAACCTAATTTTATCTAAATCGTTTCTTTATGAAAATAAGGGCAAGTGTACAAATGTTCAGAAAAACAAGTATAATTAATTACCATCTACATGTCGTATGTGTCTTGTGCGACTAGACACAGCTAGAGCGAAGTAGATTAGATCGACGAACAGACACGTATGGATCTACTACTATTCAATTCGGTTATGTTTCCAAGATTCAATGGTCAAACATTTGCAGTTGGACCTTCCGCGTGTGAATTGCCGACCGATATCGCGACACTATACGATTTCATGCAACAGAAACTCGAGTTTGCAATTAACCCACATAGCATGCAAGCACTTGAACGAGGGGAAAAGCACTACGAGGACGTCGTGGTTGCGGACTTCGGTCAAGTGAGCTTTCCGTCACGTTGAGCCTCGACACTTGTTCACGTTTCGAACGTCCATTAACGGGCCTACCCCAACAGAATTATGCCAAGTTCTTGGCCTCACAATGGCTAGTCTCTTATGCTACAGAATGCCTATACCTACGAACTGCCGCCTGTTACTTCCAGCAGTCATCAGTCGCAGAAATTACGCGGTCCCGACCTTAATACGAACCGTGCTTAAGCACAAACTGAATTGCCACAGTCAAACTATTGTAAAGGCGTTAGGACAATCGCAATTGTATCGATAACAACGCATGGAACCGAGGTTTTGATATTATCACATAATCAGATACTGAACTATTCGCGTTTGTGTGACTCTTTTAATGCGTCGGTTGAATTATCAGATATTCGTTGTCTCGAATGAATGAAAAAGTTCATGGGTTGCTGATGTCGCTTTCTTTTTCTTTTTTAATTCATGATAATTTTCCTTAAAGGGTACGATAAACAGAAATTTTGGGTGGACAAACGTGGGCGATTATATCCAACTCAAATATCAATGAAAAAGATCATGGTACGCTGATGTGAAATTTTATTTAACTTTTTATTTCATGATACTTTTTTTTCAAGAGCAGTGGAATGAAATTTTTGGTTGGCTAAATGTAGAAAAATCATGAACAAACGAATACTGTTTTGTTTTTGCACAGATTTCGATATACCGATGTAGATCAGTTTCGATACACCTTGCAGCGTAGGTATTTCATGGAAAGATATTGTTTTAAAGTATTTTTAAAGTATTTACTGATTCGTACTTATAAAGACAAATATTTTTTATTTTATGCTTCTCTTGCCTTGCGGCTAAAGAATGACTATTGCTAGAATATGGTACGATATCCGTAACAAAAACTAAAAAATGAACAAAAACAAAGCGAACATGTTCGCAGAAATACATCTGCAACAGCATGAACGTAAATTCGCTGATATAAATAAACCTACACCTATTGAAGGAACTGGACAAAGTTCAACATACTGAAATAGCTTTCGAACTAATGGCAGGTTATTTAAGAAATAGATGCAATCGCATTTTCCAAATGTACCGACTTTGCAGAAAGAGATTCCATTATTTCACGTTCACCACACGTAGCGAATTTCTCGAGGTACCATTGACCCAGAGACATTTTCCTTAAACGTCAGGCAGAACGCCAGGCTTCTCTAACTTAAATGTAAATAACCAGATCGAGGATCGAAAGGAAACCACAGACAGGATTTCCGACTGACCTGCTGCACGAGGTTATTGACCTCATCAACGTAGGAGGTTCAGACTGGTTGCACGTAGGAAATGTTTGAACGCTACGTCTATGCATAGACGTAATGTGAAGCAGATTCAACCTGTAGATAGGGTATACACTGACTTGAATTTTGCCCTCTCTACATCCTTTCATTACTAGCTTGCATTCTCTGCTAATGATTTCGATACTTTTTGTTGCTTTGTCTTCTGTGAATTATTTTTGGTAGACATCTGACGTCATTTTTATTCATTTATTGTTGGCAATGTACTGGCCGTTTTGCCTTCCGTGCATATTATGTCCTTTGCTTACTGGCTTATATTATCGACTAATGGTTTTCATACATTTTGTTGATTTGTTTTCTGCGAATCATCTTCTACTTTCGAAGAAGACATATTTATTCATTCATTGACAAAATGAATAACCATATTAATGAACTGTTTATTACGTGGACAAAATTGATTCTTTCAATGATCACTGTAAGATGAGAGACGAAGTTGGACATTTTTTAACTGTAAACGAATAATCAGATTAAGGAATTATTTATCACGCGAATAAAGTTTATTCGATTGTAGTACAAAGGATTATCGATTGTGCTGTTTCCATCTTTGAAATGCGCTCTGTTCCCCACAACCGTATACCATAGGTTGAGATACATTTGATTTTCATTATGGGCTTGTGTATTAGGAAACCGTTTTCACGACTTGTTAACCGGTGCATCTTCTTCTGGCTCTAATTTGCTCAATTTTTTAACGGATGTGTTGCTTCTAGCTACGCTTTGAGTCTGGATGAAGCTCCAGATATTCGACTACTTCTCTAAAAATGGTCAGATAGAATAGAATACATGTTCGTATGAACTTTCTTCCTTGCCAAAGCAAAGTTGCTTCTATCCATTCTTGAAATAGTTCTCGCATGTTATAATACTCTCTGCATATTGTCAATACTTTTAGCTTATCAACTAAAAGGATCAATATGTATTGTTGATAGAATGTTCATTATCAAATTTATTATCAAATAGAACATTACGTGTTTATATGAATTTTCTTCATTGTTTTTATTCCTCCTGTCCACTGCTGAAGTGGATGCTACATGTTATGATACATCCTGTGTACGGATATAAAGCAGAACAAACTGTGAATAAGCCGCGATGCAGCTGCAAGTTAAACTGAGAGTAAAATCATAAATTCTCGGTCAGCTCAAAGCTCGATGTCCACGGTGATCACGAATACCTCAACCGACTCCTGATGTTCCCCACGTGCGGTCTTCAACGTACAGCGTGACTTCTCTCCATTAATAATTACAGAGTCCCGTACGCGGTTGGTCCCTCGGACATCTCGGCTATTTATTGTCGCTTAATGATTATTTATTAATCTCGCCTTATCGTCCATAAGTATCGTGGCTGGGACATTTGTCCTCGCGTCGCATTCCCTCTCCTACCGCATTTATCCGTTGACTTACATTTCGCGACTCTCCGACAATTCGCATTACGAGAAGTCGCATTACGATCGAATTTTATTGGCTCTTCGGGTTTTCCATTCATACTGATTTTTACTGATTATAATCTCATTATTTACTGATTTCATACAAAGAAATGGTATTCTCGATTTTGATGATTTTCAGATATGTCGTAGAAAGTAATATTTTGAACAACTTTTTCTTGTACACGTTACCGCTGAGACTCTTTTAGTTTTTGAGGTGTTCGCAAACAGCTGTTGGTACCACTCTAGAACAAGCTGATAAGCATTTTATATTCAGAATATCTAAAACTGATTTATACATTTGTATAAGCAAATTTCGAGAGCAATTATTTTCATCAATTTGCAACCAAATCAAACCAATCAAAATTCTGTTTTATTATATTTTCAGTCCAAATGCATAGTTTGCACAAACGAATTTAGCGAAGATTCATAAATATTTTAAATAAATAAATACTGTTTAAATAAATAGACCTTTTAAAAATGTATTGCCACAGTCATATTCGTCATGTGTTTGTTCAGAAAACATTAAATTCGTATTATTATAGTTTAACCTTCGATAGTTACAGACATCGTTACAAAAACTACAGACATTGTTCAACCTTCCAACAATGTCAACATTGTTCAACCTCCGAACACTACAGACACTGTTCAACCTTCCAACATTATAGACATTGTTCGATCCTCCAACATTATAGACATCGTTTAACCTTCCAATATTACAGACGTTGTTTAACCTTCCCATATCAAAGACATTGTCCAACCTTCCAACATTATAGACATTGTTTAACCTTCCAACATTAAAGACATTGTTTAACCTTCCCATATTAAAGACATTGTTCAACGTTCCAATATTATAGACATTGTTCAACCTTCGAACATTAAAGACATTGTTCAACCTTCCAACAATGTCAACATTGTTCAACCTCCGAACACTGCAGACATTGTTCAACCTTCCAACAATGTCAACATTGTTCAACCTCCGAACACTACAGACACTGTTCAACCTTCCAACAATGTCAACATTGTACAACCTCCGAACACTACAGACACTGTTCAACCTTCCAACATTATAGACATTGTTCAAGCTTCCAACATTATAGACATTGTTTAACCTTCCCATATTAAAGACATTGTCCAACCTTCCAACATTAAAGATATTGTTTAATCTTCCCATATCAAAGACATTGTTCAACGTTCCAATATTATAGACATTGTTCAGCCTCCGAACATTAAAGATATTGTTCAACCTTTCAACATTATAGACATTATTCAACCTTCGAATACTAACGATATTCTTCAAGTCTCGTACGACACGAACATTGTTCAACTTTCTACTGCAAACATTATTAAACCTTCCAACGTTAGAGACGTTATTCAATCTTCGAACACTGCAGGCATTGTTCAATCTTCGAGCACTATGGACATTTTTCAACTCCATTATGAGGAAACTTACGCGTATTCAATACGTACTCTATTCATTCTCACGTGTTTCTAGTACAGTCCTAACTTTTATTGCTTGTTGTTATTGAATTAACAAGTATGTGGGAAAGTTATTCAGTACGCATCGTTCGTATCGACATCAAAAGATTAACAGTCATAGACACGTCCGTACACAAAGTACAATTACGACGTTCAACGAATTAAATTTATAGAAAATTAATTCTCGTCAGTTTTCTACGCACGCGTAGAAATGACAATACGCGTTCAGCTATAGACTACGTGAAAGCCGCTTTGTGTCTATCACAGAAGTAATTCCAACACGGAGATCTCGTAAATACCATTGGTACGATGCTCAGGTATTTAATCCATTGCCACGGATCGCATTGTTCTTGCGTCGCGCTGCACCGGGTCATCTTTGTCCGCCCCTCTCATTCTCCGCTGCGTGCACAAAACAAGGCCTTTCGACCCTTTATCTCTTTCCGCTGATTCTTTCTGTACCTCACTCTGCCGTTTATCTTCTCCAGCATTCCGTATTTTTCTCATCCGATGCTGGCCTTGCCGGCTAGTCGACGCGCTGCGAATTTCCTCTCTCTACAACACCCTCACCGGCTATTATTTTAGCTGAATTTAATTATCCGCTGGACACGAATCGTCCGAGACAGCTGGATGAAATCCTTTTTGAACGCATTCTCTCCTATATCTCTCGACTTTTCGGCCAGACCTTTGTTTCTGCCATGAACAAACCGAAAGGGGTTGACATTTGTTCATACTTAATGAGCGGGACTATCGTCTTGCAAGAGATCAATTGCAGAATCAAGCTGCGTTTACGAGTTATCGTGATGCGACGAAGTATTTGTTTAAATATTACCAAGATATTCGTCAAATGTTCGTTTCATGCTACCGACCATAAGTATAAGGATACCATATTTAATAGAAATTCAATACTTTCCGCTACTTCTATTTCTTATTTATTTTATGGTAAATCTGTAATTGTATTCGCATCGTAAGTATTTTATAATGTGTCCGTGTATTTATTTATTTCAGCCTATTGGCCAAGAAATTGGACTTGGTTCTACAGTAAACCGTACCAGGTATGTAAATATGAAACCGGAATTTTTGTATAGAAAATACACTTTTATTGTATGAAAATGATTAAAAATATTTTATTCGAAGTATTGCCCATCGCTAGCTATACATTTTTCCCACCTGTCTGGTAATTGGTGGATGCCACGCCAAAAGAACTGTCGCTCTTTTGAGGCAAACCAATCATCGAGCCATTTTCGTACATTTTCGTAAGAAGTGAAGTGCTGGTCAGAAAGTGCGTGTCCCATCGATGCAAATAAATAGTAATCGGACGGAGCCAAGTCTGGTGAGTAAGCCGCGTGCGAAAGTATTTCCCAACTGAACGCTTCGATCGTTTTCTTGACCGGTTTTGCTGTATGTGATGGTGCATTATCACGAAGCAAAATTACTTTGTGTTGCCTTTTTTGATATTCTGGTCTTTTTTCACGCAAAGCTTGATTCAAATCGATCATTTGTTGTCGGTAGCGCTCAGTATTAACGGTTTCGCCAGGTTTTAACAGCTCATAATAGATCACGTTTCACGTTCCACGTTCTTCGTTCCTCACGTCAAAATTGCCACTTCTGAATTTTTTAAACCACTCAAAGCACAGTGATTTACCAAGAGCATGCTCACCGTAAGCTTCGACAAGCATTCGATGCGATTCTGCAGCAGTTTTCTTCAAATGGTAACAGAAAATCAATGCTGTCCGGAAATCGTAGTTTCCAGGCACAAAATTCGACATGTTCAACGCTATTACAAACTATGCTGTTGTATGAAACTTGTATTGTTCTGAGTCGAAAATGTTTGTGAGATGTCAACAACGACTTTTGGCATCAATGACGCAGTTTAGTGATAACTACATTATCAGCTAGGGCCATCTATAGGCAAATTCCGGTTTCATACTTACAGACCTGATAAACAAGTAGAGACAAAATTAAGAATAAGCTTACGGGTAATTACGCTAACATAAACCATATCAGTTCTTTGGTTATCGTTCCTCTTTATCTCTAAAGACTATCTTTCTACGCACATTCTCCCCATTACAGTTCATTCATCCGTTCATTCGTTCCGCCATTCGTTCTATTATCGCACTTGTACTTCGGTTCCCGATTTCTTTCCTTTTTCCTGTCCTCCTCCGCCTTACTTTCCATTCCCTGCAACCAGCTTATTACTTCCATATTTCCATCTCCATGCAGGATTTCATTGAAATTCATCCTCTTCCGCTCAAATTCATTCTGTCTATCGCTTCACATTCCTCCTTCCAATGCCTCAACGAGTCTTCTCCCTTTTTACACAACTTACTTGCCTCTTTCAGATTACCGCACCTGGTCCTGAATAAAATATCTACCTTACGATGTAAAGTATTAAATAAAGACGAATTTGCTACAAGTTTCCTATAAATGCACGAATATGTCTTCTGCCATGTGCTTGCGGCCAATCGGCAGCGTATGCGAGAACATCGATAAAATCGTGTAAGATGAACGTCGATCAAGCGCTTCGGTGCTAAAATTTCAGAAATTTCTATTAGTAGAATTAATTAATTTTGACATGTGAACGGCTCGCATAAATATCGTCTTTGAGCGTTTCACACAGGAAGAGATCCAGTGAAATAAGACAGTTCTGCTTGGGCAGATACTGATCAGGTTTCGTGAAATCTCGACGTTGAAATATAAAGGTCGATAAATCTTTCTTCCTTCGAGTAACGCATCGTACACAGTTTGAAGTCACCGTGTATTTCATACGATCCAAAAGTTTAAAACTTGTCAGCCTAAAATTTAGCGTACCTCAGGAAAGTCATTGGTGAAAAATTTGTCGACATAAAGAAAATTACTATTGATAATCGTAGGATTAACAATATTATTAGCAATAACGATATTAATAGAAGATTCGATGTAAACATAATTGGACCTGCAAGAGATCATCTCTAATGTTTTCCAACAAATTTCACAGGTTGATGTTTTCATCAATAGAATCTTTAATTCCGGGAAAACAAATTTTTCTTCCCATTATATGTGGCCCTTCGAACAATATGTAACTTTGTAATCCTCGGAAGCTTTTTTATGCAGTGCAGAAGTGCCGGAGATGTTTAAGTGTCCTCTATCTGCTCTCTTCAGTTAAGAGCTTGACGCTTTTATCTCCATAAAGATTAATTATAATTCTTTATAATCTTCATAAAGCTGCAGGACGAAGTATAAAATTATTGAATTCGCAGTAGAATAAAAGTATTCTTATGGCCATAAAATTTACTACTCGTCTGCATACTGGATCCATTATGTCCATGCAGGTTTTTCAGGTCTTAGCGTTGCAAGATTATCTCCTAACATTCTTGCATACTTCCAAGCTTCTAGTTTCTACAATAGGATTTTGTTCGATAGTTTTTCTTGCAACGTGTTACCTTGATTCTTTCAAGCAAAGAAAAATTTAGATAAAGCTGTAATGAAAGAAATGAAAAATCACTTTATCCGATCGAAAACGACTCGGTACACAGACTTAACAGAAGGGTTAATTAACTCAGATTCTCCTTGCAACTAATAAAGTGATATGTACAAATTACAATCTTAAAATAAATACCGTAATTCGATTGTTATGCAAAAAATAAATTTCAAAAATGCATATTTACGACACGTTAAAAGTAGGATTGAAAGTCTAGTAGCTGAGCTAATGAACAACAAGCAATGATTAATTTTCGTCGAAAAACTGATTAAAAAGCTGGACAAAAAGAGCCGAATTAGTTGAAACACATGTCGCCGTTGTGAGTACATATTCGGGCGTAGGTGTTTACACGGCTCGTCACGGAGTGACGGTGCGGGCGATGCAACCGGTCGATCCGGTCGCTCGGCTCATTCGATTGAAACGCGCGCCGAGTGGCAGCTCGTGGACATTGTAAACGTTTCGAAGCAGCTTAATCAGCTACTGTATACTGATGTGGTTACACCGACTGTAGGCAACCGGACGCCTGATCGAAGGGTGGAATTCAGTCGACTGTGGACACGTATTCTCTACGCATAATCTAATTCAGTTTGCTCCTCCGTCGAGGTAATTTCGATTACGTAACGAGCACCGATTTCGAATAGACCGCCGACTAGAATCGATCGATTTGCCCCTATATATAATTCGCGTTAGGAAATTTGGAAAATACAGTCAACGGCGCGTATTCCAGCTATTACGTACCTGTTAGATTATGCGTGGCCTTGAATGCGAATTAAAAATTATTAGAAAGTATTTCGCGATAAATCGTTTCAGACACAGACGTGAAATTTCACGATGCAGAAAATGGGGAGACTGGGAAGGGTCGATACATTTTGGAGAAAGAAGATCGTGTAAACGAAACTAAATATGATATAGTGATCATATATGATAATATCAATGATCATGGCAATATGAATAGATAACATGAATGATCCATTTGTACATTTGGATTGGACAGTATATTATTGAGAAACGACAAAGTTAAATCCTTCGTTAAGTTAAACTGAATTATACTAAACAATTAGAAATATTTATAAAGTAGATATAAAAATATTTTTTAATTTCACCGCTTTATCTTAACGTTTTTAACATTTAATATATAGAAGCTACTAATAATAAATAAATGATAATAAAGTAAATTAAAATACTAGGTTGTCCCAAAAGTTTAAGTAAAATAATAGATGCATAATATTTTTTATTTTATATTATTTTATGGATTTATGTATGATTCATTTTGTAATAATAGAATAAAATGGATCAAACGTAATTCAATAAAATAATATAAAACAAAATATGTTGTTCATCTACTACTTCCTTATAAAACGAAAGGAACTTTTGGGACAACCTAATACAAAAGAGAAAGTAGCTGGTGAAAGGAAGCAAGTGTTTTCCAGATACGAGAACGTGATTGTGTATTAGTAGAAAAATGGTTGGTTGTCTGTGCTCGTGAATAGAACATAACATAACAGAAAATTCGATAATGTAAATCGACCGAGAAAGATTGCAAATGAAACGTTGCATTAAACTTCATTAAAGCAACGTTGGCCTTTAATGGGTTAATTAAACAACTGACTTAGTTTGCTAAACTTTGGTTTGGAAATTGACTTGTTAAAAATAAATTAAGCGATTCAATGTCTAGAAAATATTTCAACTACTTGTTATTTAAATTAAACTGAGTTGTTAATTGCTAATTGCTAGCTGATTTGGCTTGCTAAACTTTGCTTTAGGAATTCGCTTGTTAAAAACCAATCTGATTTTAAATTAAAATAATCCTGCACAGGATTAATCGAGACGCGAGAATAAAAAGACAATTAATTTGATTTTCACACAAATATTAGGAATCACGTTGCATATTACTTTACACCATGAAATTATTAGTTTGTAATTAGTAAGATGAAAGCCATTCAAATAATTTGTTTATGTCGTACATAATCATCTCGAGAAAATTAATTAATTAATTAATCATTAAACAATTTTATTTATTCGACAGTTTGTTTGCTCGTAAACGAGAACGTTTGAAAAGCTGGTCGGTAGGAAAATACCTACGTGCTAAAGCAATTCGCCGAATATTTCTTCTAAACAAATTAAAAATGTTAACTGGGACACTAAAAAGAAGTTTCGTACAAAAGAACGAATAATTATTCGTTTCTATATAAAATTAATTTTTCCATCATATTTCACTACCTCGTACATCTTTAATTGTCGAAATAAAATCCATTGAATCTGCGTACGACACTGCACAAAAGCTGGATGGTATAACACGACACATAATGCAACACGTTTAAAATAAATCACAGGAATAGTAATGCGGTTAAATTCGACGATCGATTCAGGTTATATAGATCCTTATCACCCACGAACGTATCATTTAATTGAAAGTTTTATCTGATAATCGAGAAATCGAGAAAAGGATTGACGTACGTGGCGGTGTGTTGTTAAATATCCAATGGAAATGCTCGAGAAAGTAATTATACGAGGAAGACCAGTTTTCACATCATGTCTAAATCTCTTTGCTTTATTAAATCCTTTTCCCTCTCAAAGAGGGGCATTCTTATCGATCGAATTTATCTTCTTTTCATTCCGCTTTGCATGGGAAACAGCGACTCGTTAAGAGAGTAGTGACCTACCTAAGAGGCCGACACACGCTGAAGATGCGCCATTCAACCTTCGAAGCACGTTCTGTAATGAGAACGTATTACGAGCTGCAATAAAATCTATCGTTATCGCACGGACCAACGATACGGATGTTAGAGAGAGGCGGACTGATGCATTGCATACTGGGCAAGCCAATAGAATTGGAAAAGAATTTCAACGTGCAGCTTGTTTCAGCTGAATCTGAAATGCCGCTCGGATACATTCTTAGTCGGATATCCGACGCAATGGAATCTCTGCATAATTTCTTCGCATTAATTGCATAGCGCGTTTAAATTTTCTCCTCTGTAGTTTATAACGTATCTTACCACTTTAGATCAAAGACGGCTACAATTTTTAGGATTTGGCATGTTACGGAATTGTTATGAAGATGTTATCGCGGAAAAGAAGCAAAATTGGTTCAATACGCGTCGGTTTAATAGCGCGCGGTATTATCAAACGTAATTTCTTCGCATAAATCGTACAGCGTATTTAAACTTTGCTTTCTGTAATTTATATCGCACTCTGCCACTTCGAACGAGAGGCGATTAGAATTTTCAGGGTACGACATGTTATCTAATATTATATTTAGAAAAAGACAAGATTGTTTCGTCGTGTTTATTGTGCAGTAATATCTTCGAATCCTGAAAATTTCAATCCCTTTAAAGTTGCAAAATTTATGAAATTTCAGGGAACGAAATAATCCCTCAACTCCTGAGAATTTCAGTCATTCTCAATTTCGAATGTCAAGATGCGATAGATTAGAGGGAAGCTCCAATAAATTTTATTGGGTTGTCCGAAAAGTTTCTTTCGTTTTAATAGACGTTTTTTGTTTTATATTATTTTGTCGAATTACGTACGATACATTTTCTCCTGTTGAGATAAACACCGCGACATTTTCACAGACTCGGTTTCACGTTTGTATGAAGCCGCATTGTTGTAAAAAACACGTTTGCGAAAGAAAGGCACTTTGCAGACAACCTAATACATCAGCGAATAAGGGCAGGCCGTGCATTTCCATTCGAAATTCGAAATCTATGTCGGATTTGTCGCAACGAATGGTGGTTAACGGGTTATTCACGCGCAAGACAAAGCGCAATCACTAGAGCCAGAGGAATCAAAAGGGATAACCAAACTGGGAAGACAGATGGAAAGCCATACAGGAAGGAAGGATGAGCGCGGCACGCGGTTGCTGGTACGTTTCGAAACTGTTCGCTATTTGTATATAGTACACATTTATATGTATGTATAGTACTCGTAGATTCAGCTCGGCCGACCAACCGAATGACCAACCAACTGACTAACCAACGAAACCTTCGACCTTCCTGCCGCTCAACCGCCCCTCGAAGGATGCTTGTTAACTTACAATACCAGCAACTATGACGTACCGCTCTATGCTGTGTTATTGCTAGTGATGGGCTGAAATACGTCGCAAGTAGATTGGAACATTGTCCGATTGGATTTGTTGGCTTTCGTGAATTTCTCTCGGTTTGGAATGATCATGGAAGGTAGAGTAAAATCAAGGCGTATGTCAGTTCGCTGAACATTCGTATAGTTATTCTTGAATTCTGCAACAGCTTGTCGATGCTTGTACGATGCACTTGTATCAGTTTGCAATGAATAAATGCCCTTTGCTGCGCTCCTTTTATATCCTTAAACTAGGTTGGGCGTGCAGTGGTCAGCGATGGTTTCGAACAAAATGGTTTGAAGTGACAACAGTTGGGTAAGTAGAGAGCGCTGCTGGAAGGAAGGTTGTTTCGTATAGACTCGACACAATCATGAAGATAAACGCGTATTGGCAGCAAGTATCACTTTTAGGAATAAAGCAATACAGCAACGCGTGATAGCAGAGCTATCTAATAATAGAGAGCAGAACCTCTTTCGTCTTTCGTCTTGCGATCGCGTTACGCTCTTTTTCAGCGACGCACAGGACACAGGCTCGGGAGAAGAGTGATCGCGTCGTTTGTATTGTTAATGATATAATTAATTTGTAAATTTGTGCGTCGGTGCACGACGAGATCCGAATCTTTTCTAAGTGTTAGCGACCACCGCTAACACGGTTTGTGTCATGTCATGGCTGTGGTTCAGTTTAGAGTTTCTCTCAGAAAGAGAATCCCTCAGAAAGGATAATCGTATCTAATCTATGATGATTAGTCTGTTATTACAAATTACCGCCATCTAGTATTTTATTTTTTTATTTTTTTTTTTTGACAAATGTTGTCTTGCTGTAGAAAAATTCCATCATACTGTTAGATCTATTTTAGTTTGAGATCCTATTATTTTGACATTATGTTTTTTATTATTTTTGATTATAATTTTGCTCTATAACATTTTCTTCCATTTCTTGTCCTGGTTACATAGGACATCCCTCCTCCCATAATGAAGTTCAACGCAAACAGTATGAGCAAAGAATATATTTCTTCAAAAATATATATAATATGATATGCTTAAATTGGTTTTGGTGAATATAAAAAAAAGAGAAAAAAGGGATTTATTAGAAACAAAATAAAAATTATAGAAAGATGTGCATTGCCTTTAATCATTAAAATAAGCTAGTGAAGTTTTCCTCTATTTCCTTCTATCTCCTCTATTTAACTATTTATAAGAAGAAGATTCGCGTGTAATAATTAAGAATATTATTTATAATTTTATTCTAATTTTACGCCAATTTTGAACTTTATTCTGAATTTGTGATGATTGCTTTAAATGTAAACGCATACAGCAATATAACCAGTATTTCATAAACTACTAATGTAATGTTTATAATTAGAAAAAGGAAAAAAGCTTATTAAGCGATTGATAGAAAAATCGAGGGCAGATAACCACATTTTTTTTATGCATTTAGTTATTGATTAAAAATATGATCGATAAGAGGTCAATTGCTCTATCCCCTCGCAAACTTTTTTCATTAAAACTTTTTGTTTCCTCTGTATGCTTAGAAAGCAGACTGGTTTATTCTACTTATATTGTATTCTTTTGGATTTCACGAATTTTTACGTGGAACGAACAAAATGATCAATTAATTAATTAATTAATTAATCACAACTACATTGTAATTTCAATATTTACTTTTTCTTCATAATATATAATAATAGCTTATACGTTAAAAATGAATTGTTTAGTGTTAGATTAATTATTTCTGTCTTGTGCATTTACAAATGTCTTTTCAGATTTCTTTTAGTACGTAGTACATAATATGATCTTACATATAGTACATACGAATGAAGATTGATGCTAACATTAGCTGCTGGAGGGTTTACCATTACGTTTACATATGCAGAAAGCAGTTCGTGACCAATGTACAGTAGTGTATACACTTGCAGCTAGCGCAGCACACATAAAGAAAGAGCATGTTGGCATCTGGTAATAAGTCACGATGGCGAACCATAGTCAATTAGTCGTAGCACATGCGGTATTCCCTTTAGGGTCTTGCAATGTTTTCGTTTTTATGCTGTACTAAAGTGCACCGCCACGCCGTGAACCCAACTGCGTATGCTTATTAAGTTCTCTTGATATGCATAGGTTACTGAAATACGAGAATCAAAGATTCAATTCACGTACTAAGAGATTCAAAGTTCCTTCTGCAACGTAGCTTCTGCACTTTTCTCTTTCGTATTATTATTCGTATTATTTTACGAGATTTTATTATCGTTATATAAGTAACATTTCCTTTATATTATTCCGGTCGTCCGGAAAGTTTCTTTCGTTTCATAAGATGATAATAGATGAACGACAATTTCTGTTTTATATTATTTTATTAAATTAGATATGACCCATTTCGTTATATTTCTATTACTATGCACGTGCATAATTCAATAAACTAATATAAAACAAGGAACATTGTGCGTCTATTATTTCCTTATAAAACGAAAGAAACTTTCCGGACAACCTAATATATACTATTGTTGTTATACATCGATTTTAATAATTTAACATTTAAATACTGAATTTAAGTACTGACATTTAAGTACTGAAACATTTTTACAAAAAAATAAAAAAGAAACGATAACGAAATAGAACGAAGTGACAGTAACATAGTGATCGATTATTCCACTTTATTTTCTTTGTATTTACCTATCTTTTATCCCTTATGCTCTAAGATAAATCGAATATCGCGACAGATATTTTTTACAATTGAAATGTCAAAAGGTGCAGAACCAAGGACGATCGTATCTTATTCTTTAAATTAATAATATATTTTCGCGTGCTTGGTAAGTATTTCAATGTATATGTGCTCAAGACACGAACAAATGTTCTTATATAGTTGTACTATGCTATATACATAACACTGTGTAATTTGTAAATTTTTGTATTCAATTATTTGTATTAATATATAATTACGATGCATGTTTTGCATGTTTCTTTTTTTCATATATTACAATTCAATGTGCAAATATAATAATACATATGCAACATTGAAAAGATAATTGTTGCAAAGTGTTATTAATATCTCGAAAGCGTTCAGATGAAATATATTTATATATATCGCTGAAATCAGATCAGATAATTAAGGATACTACCATTTAAATAATATTTAAATAATATTCCATAGAATATTATTTACACGTTTTTTCCGTAACACGATGCACACGCCGTTTAGAATGATTAACAAGTGTAATATTTATTGCAGATAATTTAGTCATATTTTACATAGAGCTTTCGTAATGGAAATGGTCATGCTGTTCCGTTTACATTCCCAAAGGTATTACCCACGTTTAGAAACTATCAGAATTGGAGAATTAATGCCTCTACTTTCGTAATTTGCCTTCGAGATTAACGGATTGTGAGAGATAGTAAGTTTGGTTAGTAACCAATCAATTATAAGCAATATATATTACACAAAAGCTGACCATAAAGTGGCATTACAGCTGGCATGTTTATTTTAGACCATAAATTATTTCAGTCTTTGAAAAATATCCTCGGTGATGGAAAGAAAACTATAAGTATAATAAATATCATAATTATTTTCAATATTTGGTATTTAATTACTTAACGCAAGGAGTACGAAATCATTAAAAATGACTGGTACTAAACTTCTTGTTTCCGCAATTAGAGAAAACGTGCGACTGTTTTTGGTAACAGCAATGCTTACTTTTAGCGAGACGGAAACTTCAATATATTTATTCATTTGTCTTCTCTTCTTTATACCTATTCGTTGTTTATGTTGCTTACGTTAACGCAATATTTCGTTTGCAATTTCTTTTCAGACAATTCACGTTGCTGATTTTTATTAAATTGATATTATGATTATGAGAAGGAAGCGCAAGGACTTACTTAGTATTCTTTTCACCGACATTCTTCCTTCGACATAAATTCTACTATTTTATGAAGTTTGAAGAAATCGAAATACTTCATAGCGATGACGTATCTTATAGCAACGAACTATTCGTTTCTTCAAATTATAGAACTTCTTCCTTTGCCTTTAATTTCTGACTGACGTTACTTACGTTTGATACAATTCCATTTACGTAACTTTTATACGTTATTTCACCGCTTGGTCCTCAATGCGTTGATTCTACCGTGTAGAATAAATCAGAACATGCGAGAATTAGGAGCAATTCAGCACATTAAAATAAGGAATGCATTGTTTTCGACTAACAGGTCTTTTGCATTATAATAATTGTTTGCCTACCTTCAGAGAAATTGTTCCAAGTGACCAGGTTCAGCAGGTTCTACAGAACCGTGAATCTATCGCGTCGTAGATCGTTCAACTTGTTTGCACAGCTTCTACTAATTGTCCGGAAACTTTGGTCGTCACGTTGCGACACTTTTACGTTTTATGAAGAACAGATCTTAAATGCCGCTGTAAATAACAATCGAATGGATTCTGGTCCGGAGAGCTGGCGAGGAAATAAGGGCAGCGCGATCTATTCATTTGCCAGGGAATCGTTGATCTAAGCAGCGTCTAGCGTCACGAAATAAGCTGTAACTCGAAGAAGAGGCCATATCGAGCATGTGTTTATACGATCCTTCTTCTTACTTTAGCGTGCTGAATCAGCTCCTGGCGTAGTCTTCGCGTGTTCTGACTCAGCCTTTATGTCAAAGATTGCAAGTTCTATACTCCATGCAACGAGTCGAGTCGCTAGAGGTTAAACAAACGCACGTGATTGGGAGCGTATTCACAATCTTCAGATACTTTGTCATAAAGTGAAAGCAAGCTCTAACAATAGCCAATGTAAATTCGCTTTTGAACCGAACCTCGAATTCTTTACATCTATCACGTGCCTAGCAGGCGAATCTTTTATTTACCTCTACCGACTCGACTAGTTGCACGAACTATAGCGTTAAATATCATAGGGAAAGCTCGTTCCGTTTTTACGGCCCCGCTGAAGCATGCGTTTTCTCCTTCACGCGCGTTGTTTTCAATCTGCGCTGCGTTCCTTCCGATGACTTTTCGCCACCTTTGCGGTAACTTGGTTGTTCCATCGGTGTAGAATCGCACAGTCTTCTGAGAAAAGAAACGTTCCAATTCGCTTTTGCGGTCTTCCGAATGATAGCCTGAGCGTGCAACATCCTACGTCTCATGTAAATTGCACCAATTTTCGTCGTATGACTATCGACGCACGTGCGTGTCTGGCTCATGCGTCAGGCCAACGAGAAACATTCTACGCTCTACGGTTGATTGTTAACTAATCAACAATACCAGACTAAATCAATTAAATCGAGGTTAATGGCCATTGTTTAAACTTCGACCAAGTCTATCCCAGTAGAAGCTTCTTTGAACGAAGACTATCGAGTTTCTACGAGGGGCTTTCGCAGCCCAAGATTCAAAAGGCTTCTACGCGACTCTCTAATATCGTCACTTGACACTGTAATTTACGACCTTGGTATATTGATTCCTCGCTACACCGAGTACATGCATCGACACGTGGCATAATTATTACGGTATGTTCGTGCCAGTTTCATTAGTAGAAGATTTACAGCTGCCAAAAGTGTCCAGCCAACCTGTAATTGTCGTGTATCTCTTTACGATCGATTTTCAATTTTGAAACAGATATTAACGAAATGCTTCTTTAATAACGTTTAAAGTTGATATCTTGTATACTAAGGTTCACGTTTGTACGTACGTATATTTCTGCACGCTTATGTTATTTGCACTTGAAGATATTCAGTACCATCGATACGTGTTTCGTAATTTATTGACTGTAAATATCTCCGGAGATAAATGTCTGAATGATTTACGTCCTGTGAGTGATCTGGTCAAATGGATTGAACCATACGTAGCGAACCATCGATCTTCCAAGACCATGTTTAAGTGTGTTTTTATTATTATGGTATTATGTGCCATATAACTACCATGGACATATAAGATTCTCTTTTTCATTGGTTCGAATATCGCGTATTGATTTTGGTATTTGATTTGCATATCGGTGCGACGTCACTGTATCATTTTAATAATACACTGACATGCGACGAGGTTAAATAGCCATTTATAATTCCACATCAGGCACTATACTTATTTACTTGATGTTTATCCTTGAACATAAGTTACGTATACACGTCGTTAAAGATGTTGATCACATCGATCGAAGACTTCGTTATTTGTAAATTCTGATTTGTTATTCCATAATTTTATTTACGTAATAATACTCCTCGGTAATTAGTAATTAGTTACGCGATAAAATCTAACATTATGGACATTAGTCTAGCGAATGATATGCGTGTTGCTGAGGTAAGTACATCGATGCAAGTAAGTACGTGAATTAATCTCTAATGCGCTATTATTACTGCCATGTTGTATACAATATCAAGATTAAATAAAATATCCAACACCGTGAAACTATTAATCACATCTAACTAGAGTAAGGAGCTTAGCCATCTGTTGCGTGGAATCTGACATAAGCAGCGTTATTTATATCGTGGTTTTTATTATACGGATTTCTACGTTCTCGTGCCAACATAGTTAGCAGAGGTTTTTTGAAAATTAGATCCCGCGCTCGTTTCATTTTCTACGTCCAAGATCTGTAAACTTTTAACGCTTAACCCAGGTGTCTCAACAGCACCAGCTTCGATCCAATTCAGCTTACTACTCTTTTCTTTAATTCAACTAATATCTGTCATTGCTTTCGTCGATATTTGCAAACCGTGCGTGATTGCCATGATCGATCGATACTGTTCTCGGTGGTGTCAATGGTTGTTATGTGTTAGTAACAATATTTTTTGAAAATTTGTCGAAAAGAGCAAGTACACTGCCGCTCCTGAACATGTACAACATTTTGGAAAATTTGTATTAAGAATACACAAACGTTACTAAAATATACGAATCAATGAAAAATTAATGGTCAAAATTATTTCTTTCTCGTATGATCAACAAATGCATGTTGTATGAAACATAAATGGTTTATCTAAAATCTTGTCAATGGTATTGGTAATATTATCAATGCTAAAATTGATCGCGATTTAAAATTTACCTGTCTATTTGGAGGAACCTTCTGTATCTTGACAACCGAACGAATCGAAGACAATGAATACTTAAATAGTAACACTGGCAGATGTAAATTCCTTTATTGTATGCTAACTTGTGAGGCTAACAACAATCCTACTACGTCATAACATCGTACGGGAACTCAAATGAAACATAAAATCATTCTGTGTCTTCCCATTTGCAATTCCGTAAATGGCAATAACAAACAAGCTTGTCAAGTGATAAATAAACGTGTGTCCGCGTACTTTGAAGCAGCGTTGTACACCCAGAGCAGGTAAAACGCGACGATAAAGGAAGAGCAACCAGAGGTCCGATCGTGTCGATAGCTAGGAGTAGCCGATCGACACGTTGGCGCGTTAACGGGACGTCGGATTCATGGCAGTGGATGTTAAGGGTCGGCGTGGACCGAAAACGCTGTTGTCTCGTAATCTATTTTCTCCCGGGGGCAGAAGCGTTTAAAGCGGAATCGCGGTGGCCGGACGACAGCAACCGGTTCCGGGCACGCGGAGCCTGGCATCCGGTCGTTCAGCTCGGTCAGGTGTGTCCGACGAACGCACTAAATCTGCGAGAGTTACGCGGCCGGCACACAAATAAACGCTGCCGCGGAGATTCATGGAGCAATTCACGGTGACTTGATATTGTTAGGGGCAAGGAATTATCCCGGCCCGTGAATACGGAATCGGCATGCCGTTCATCTGGCGAATCCGCGGTCGGCCAACAACGACTGTGAGGGCCGCGCGTACGAGAAGGACGCGGCCACGACAACGCTGGTGTTGGTGAACCTTGTAATGGTATTCGAGATGGTTGTAAAGCTGTCCGCTAGTGGTGGAGCCGCTGTCCACGGACAACGTTCCGAGGACCATCGATATCTCTTGTCCGGAGTAACGTCGAGTGCCAGCTCGATGGCCGATCGATGAATTACATCGAGGCTCCTCTCCCTATCTCCTGTTCTCTCTCTCTCTCTCTCTCTCTCTTTCTCTGTTAACTACCAGCACCGCTTAACCGAATCGCTCTTCTCCCGCCGACCGATACGATCGATTCGATTTGCGAGGCGAGAAACTCTAGTTGCCGCCCCTCCGCCTCCGTCTTACCACACCCCAGGGGCTGATCACCGATAAACCTCATCCCCTTCGTGCCTGAAGGCACTCAACAGAATCTTGGAAATCCGTTGCCTGGGGCGTAATGCTGGAGGACCGGTAAAGATTGGCTGCAAGGGTGTGATGAAAACGAGGGTGCGATTCTGCCCCGAGTTGAATGTGCGACAAACGAGGTACGGCGGAATCCTTGCTGATGTCTCAGAGATTCAATTCTCCTAGGACGCTCGGTTTCAGACATTTTCCTTTCCTATTTATGGTTATGTCATAGTTTTTCCTCTTTACGATCTTAGCTTCTTCCACACTTCTGCGTACTCGATATCGAATATCATCGAAATGCTTTCATCGAAATGTTTTGATGGGCAAATGGATGTTTGCAAATATAAATAAGAGTAAACGATAATATCCTTTCGTTGATAAAAAGGTATATGAAACTTTGAAGTTGCTTCTTCCTTGCAATAAAATTTCTACGACAATTTTTAACGCTATAATGTATACGGCGAATCGATAAGAACAATCGTTTGAAATCGTTTTACTGTCTCTATTGAAAAATATTTCCAACGCAATTTTTATTTAATTTTTATTTAAACGGAAGGTAGTCGTCGCTAGATCTTAAAGAAAATTTTCAAAAATTGAAACGATTGAAAACAGTAAAATCTCAACTATCACGAACTTTCCTGATAACAAATAATGAACGATTAAAGTTTCCTCTATCTACAATGAATCAAAAGAAATTTCAATCATTTTATTACATGTCATCGATATCGGCTAACAAGATCAAGATAAAATTCCTGTAATCGATAACGATTATTCGTATTCCTCTACCGATAATTGTTATCAGTAACCAAATCAGATTTTAATCGTTTATAGCGGTTATTCCTAACCAAATTCAGGATATTAATTCTCAGGCCACGAGTTTTGATGGCGGTCCCTGGCAAAAATCCCGTAATCCGGATGCTCTTTAATCTCGCCGGACCAAAACTACAGTGTCTTAAAATGAAAAGAATTGCGATGATATACGAGAGGACATTTTGACCTGTTGTAGGCACCAGGTGAGGTCTTAATTAAAGTGTCAGCTGAATGTACGTTAAAGGAGAGGCAGACCAAAAAGTTACGCCACGAAAAAGATTGGAACAGCAGGAAAATGCGGTTAGAAAGGAGAAAATGAAAAGAGAAGGAGATGTGTCTTCGTCTGTCAGCTTTCTTTCTCTTGGTTATCAGGTGATATTCAAATGCAATATCGACCAGTAATTGAAATGGCAGAACGAGTGGTTACCAAAAGAAAACACTGCGATAGAGACGTGTCCCCCGTAAATCGTCAAATGGTAACGGTATATCGGTATACATATACGGCATGTCGCGTCCGATGCAAACGTGCAATGCAATCGCCGACCATAAAACTGAAAAACCGTACATTTATTTTCCGGCAGCGATAGCACTGCTGAACCAATCCTGACGTTACCTTGAAATAGGAGTTTTCCTGCATCCACAGGAAAGTCTTGCGTAGTTTCATTCCATCCGAACTTCCGCCAATGACATCCACGTTCATGCGACGTCCACCTTATACAGGGTGGACGATATATAACTGACTAACTTCAAATTCTCGCCATTCTGGAACTGTGCATCGTCTATTGTTGCTATTGCTTTAGCAAATGTTTTATGCACGCACGGCAAAGTAATCATTGAACGGTTTACGTTACACGAGTTACGCGAAGATTTCCACGAGAGTATTAACAGGAGACTATTACTGCTACGAGGCAAATTTTAATAGTCACGGTATAAGAATTAATATGTTTGTTTAAATGATTTTGCTTACGAAAAATCGCTATATAATTTTGTTTAAGTAATAATTGATGAAAATTTTGTTTGGTCATTGATAACCATTATTGACGAGGGGAATTGTATTTGTATGGATAATCATTATCGATTAAGGGGAATTTTACTTGCAAATTATTTGCATTAATTCTTGACGTGTAAACCGTTTCTTTCGACGTACAATAAAAATTCAGCGGAATAATATTCGGTGATCATATCGATGTTGACGATAACTCGGCTCGTCCAGTTGAGATTATCAATTTGAACGAAAAATAATCCTTAACCATTTTATTTCAAGGAAAAATGATAAATAATTTTATGTATTTTTGTTTTCACTTCTAACAATTCTCTTCTTTCTTTCTCTCTTACTTTCGCTCATGGAATATGTTGACATTGTTTTGATGAAAAAATCATGTGGTTTTTTATGCAAAAAAAAAAAAAAAATTCAAACCTTTATTCATGAAAAATTCTCAATTAATTCCAATAACCTTGTCACAGTTCAATTGGGTTCTATTACTATCTCAGGTAACGCAGCCGTAGGGTAGTTGGACGAATTTACAATTCGTTAACCATCGAAATTCAACACCGCAGTAATAAAACGTTCAACTGAAATCCATTACCGCGAGAGAAAGCTGTATCGCTGGCAATATAGATGATTTATGGTTTCCACTAATAATGCACATTCAGCGCGCGTTACTGATTCATAAGTATGTACTTGATGAGAGTTAATTTTCTAATAATTGAAATTTGACGGATATTTGATGAATACAACGGTGTCTCATCCTTTTCTACTTTTCTCTCAAATATTAAGTTGTCCAAAAAGTTTCTTTCCCTTTATAAGGAAATAATGTTTTTTTGTTTTATATTAGTTCATTGAATTATGCACGAACATAATAATAGAAATAGAACGAAACGGATCATACCTAATTCAATGAAATAATATAAAACAGAAATTCTTGTTCATCTATTATCTTATGAAACGAAAGAAACTTTTCGGACAACCTGATAGATCGAGAAATCTCTATGCGAAGTGCGTTGGAAAAATGCGCAAATACACGTGCACCGTATGCATATACTTCACGTGGAATTTTAAACGTTACGTACGTAGTTGAATTAGTATGGAGTTAGTACAAATTGAACCGTACTGCGTGTATGCTGTATTCACATTGTAACATTCATTTCATTTTTACGTGAAAAATATTTTGTTGCATCTTAATTGTTCTTTCGTTCGCTATAATTTATGAAAGCAATTTAGTGAATATTAGAAACTGTAATTTCCAACAGCACAGAGGTTTATGGATTGTATATTTTAAATATACAGGGTGGTACAAGCGGAAAGGGGGTGATTCTACGCGAAAAAAGAAGTCGAAAATATAGAATAAAAATTTTTCGTTTGAGGCTTTGTTTTCGAGAAAATCGACTTAGAAAGTGTTCATAGAAATTTAATTAGAAGAGCAGGAGTATGTGTTTGGCGGAATGGGCAACATTTTCAGCAATTTTTGTAATAATAATCTTTATGATTACTTCATATTATTTCATTATGTATTCCTAATTTTCCGTTACGGCAAAAACAAGCTTAAACTGCGATAATATCTATCGAGACAACGATCTACAGTGAGATCCGTTATAACGAGACGTGATAAAGTGCACGCGTACCGAGCGAAAATTCAAAGTCGATTTTCTCGAAAACAAAGGCTTAAACGAAAAATTTTTGTTCTATATTTTCGACTTCTTTTTTCGCATAGAATCACCTCCTTTCCGCATGTACCACCAGTTACCAACCACCCTGTATATGGATGAAAAAACAGGCTGGAAATTCAGATTATAAATTACGCTAGATATGTAAATTAAATTATTCCTTAAGTAAGATTGATGTTGGCTGAGCGACAAACGTTATTAGAATTATCTCTTAATTCGTTATAGCGTAATTATCGCACGTTTATTACGATATTCAATGATTCAGGTTTCATTCATAAAGAAATATTATACCTGCATAACCAAACAGTTAAATATAATTATGGTTTGTACGGATAAATGGCAGATGATTATCAAGAAAATATCTCGCATATCTATAAAGGAAACTTGCAATGTAAAACAGGTTTTAAGCGGACAAAATAATTTCGTTTTCTGTAGCGGGACTCGTCTTGGTTCCACTCAGTTTTATTAAACCAATTATACAAGTACATTGCACACGAGTAACGATTTAAAAGCCGCAAGGTGTTTGCAGATTACATCGTCGTACGAATTAACGACGAACCGTATTTTTATATTCTCGAATCGTAAAACGCAGGTGGTTAACTTTTAGTCCAGAACTTGAGAAGACGTTCTTGCTCCTTTCTTCTACTCTTTTCGTATTTTTTATCACATAATTCCACGAAATCATAGTCCCTTGCGAATGTCCACCTAATCTCATGTATTTCCACGAACGTCCAAGCAAGTAAGTACTTAGGTTACTTGCGTCACAGCTCAAAAGCATCACAACATACAAACTTACGAATAAAAATTGTACATTGATAAGTAACGAGTACAAATTCTATTGTTATTTTATCATTGGTAAAAATGGTAAGAATTGATTGAAATAACGTGAGTTATAGATACACGAAATGAAATATTGGCATTTATAGTAATGAAACACGTTAATGGCACAATCTTTCAAGAAAATTTATAGCAAAACATTTTCAACAATTTATTTGTTTTAGACAGTCTTTAAGATACAAATCTGATAAAAAGATGTCTCTGAGAGATTTTTGCAAACGGCTTTTCTCTTACATCCTGATTAATTGGAATGATAATATATAAAATCAGTAGATACATCAACGAATCACGTTTCAAATTTTAATATACTATTGCTTAATAATTAACATTCCTTAACATTCTTCCACTTAGAAAGATGCATCGTTGTAAGAGACGTGTCTGTAAAAGAAAGACACTTTTCGGAAGTGCCTTGTTAGAAATTAAAACAAAAATACATAAAATTATTTATCATTTTTCTTTGAAATAAAATGGTTAAGGATTATTTTTCGTTTAAATTGATAATCTCAACTGGACGAGCCGAGTTATCGTCAACATCGACATGATCACCGAATATTATTCCGCTGAATTTTTATTGTACGTCGAAAGAAACGGTTTACACGTCAAGAATTAATGCAAAGAATTTGCAAGTATTCGCTGAAATTCGCGGTGTGCCTAAACGAAATAAAATTCCCCGTAATCGATAATGATTATCCATACAAACATGAAACCTAATCTGTCGAACGTTGTGATCTTCATTTTGATAGAACAAAATCGATCGTACGCAACTCAATAAAATAATATAAAACGGAAAATATTGTGCATCCATTATTTCCTTATAAAACTTATAAGCAGTAGTATAAATTCGAAAGATGATTAGAAAATGATCAAAACCTTTACGAACAACTTCGTTTGAAATATTAGATTATAATGAAACCATACTATATTGTATACAGTCAACACTATACTAATAATCTAACCGGAATTAGCTTCTCTTGGTTCTATTAAACGTCTGTCTCAATTATGCCAAGTAAAAAGCTAAAGAAATAGTAGCTGAAGATTGTTCCGGATTAACAAAGTTACAGCCAGTTTAAAACCAAGTATTTAAAACCAATTCGTCTAAGGAGTTCTAAGTAAATCCGCAGTGTTATCTACGGTGTGTAGCGACAAGTTGAATTTTCTTGCGATCATGATTTATTTTCCTTTCGAGGAAATCTATTTGCCTGATCTAGCGGATTATGTCTTTTTAATCCGAACATGTGGTTTCCGGAGCACGTTAGCTCTGCGGTCAGTGAGTTTTCTGTCACCAACACTGTTCTGTGAGTTGTTTAGCAGGATGTTTGCTGTATTCAGTTATCTGCTGACTGATCGGGATCATTGAAAGACTACCGTATATATCCTCGTTGTTCATGTACCATGGCACGTTATATATGATTCGTAAGGTCTTCGATTGCAATCTTTGTAGAGTTTCAATATTCGAACTGTTTGCCTGAACACCGTATCTGTATCCTAAGCGTCCACACTGGCTCGAGAGTAATCTTATACGTTTGCACTTTACGAAAAGATGGCAAAGCAAAGGAATGCAGGTCCGATCCGTTACTTGTCCTTTCTAATAGATCCGATGCAATCGTGCAGATAAACAGGCATTTTGTCCGAAAGTGTAACGTTAAAAATAAGGTCACATAGCAACGCACGACAGCGAGCGAGGAAGCGAATCTATCTCCTATCCCTGTGCTGCCTCGCTCGCTATCTTCTCGTTCCAACAGAGTACTGCAATCATTTGGGCTAAATAAGCGGCGCGCTGACCCAAGACCCAATTTTAAGCGAAGAAAACTAGGGCTGTTTATTCGATTAGGTTCTGCTGTTCGAGCTTCGTGCTAAATACACCAACGGCTCGAATAAGCGGAATCCACTGTACTTGTGAGCGACAGTGTACAAGCAAGATTGGCTTCTGTAGTGCAAATTGTTATCCGGGAAGTCGAACCAGTGGATAAATGTCGCGTAACGAAGATGGGCAAAAAAGGAAAAGGAAGAATCGTACTTGCTAGGAATCGGGTTGCCGTCAGATTGATTTGCCTTTGCGAGCGTGAATGAAGATTACATTACGATAAGAGTGGACGACTTTCTGTTTGAATGATCGCCCCTCTTTCATCCTGTGGAACGCCCGAGCCAACGCACGCCCTGACAAATGGCAGATGATGCAAATTCAAAACGTTTAAACACGATTCGTGCCTCGGTGGTCGTTCAGCTTTTAACGAAGACTCGTTGTTGTTGGATTGCACGCATACCTCCGATCAGATTACCGAATAATTCGAATAACTCCGGCTACTAGCATTTTGTTTCTGACTTCGAACGATAGCTTTGCTATATCCCAGAGGATATAACGTAGGAAGGAAAATATCCGACCCCTTGCCAGATCAATTTATCCCAGTGAGTCTTTTCTGAAAGTATCGACTTTCTAGATTCATTTTTCTCTAATCTACAGTGCGATTCAAAAGTATCGCGACACTTGCATATTTTTAATAGAACATATTTCAGTTACGGAACCACAGTCAGGTCAAGCTGCAATAATTTGGCTTTTCGTAATCATCATTGCTACGTACAGTAGTATACTATTATATAATTCGATTAAATTGCTTTTTGAGAAGATAATATACGAGCCTCTCAAAAGACAAACTGATCAAGTTCACTTTTTCTTAGTTTCGTTATAAAAGTACGGGATTAATGATTAATTTAAAAAAAAAAACTGATGACTTACTCCCACTAAGACGTAAATAGTAGAAAATTCCATGGTAAATTTAAAAAGTAGTATTTGCATCGTTATAGTTTTCTTTTGCTCTTCGATTTATGAAGTTGTTCAATCTGACTTCCGAATGAGTCGTGTGATAATAAAACAGACGTCTGTAATTATCATATCTTATAGAACTCTCGTTTCTCTTTAGAAATTATATTCTACCAGAGTCTACTTTTATAAAAGTCAGGAAATAGAGAGATTATGTCGAAGCCTACATTTCCTGCGTTTATTTTTCTCGAGAATTTTTGCACAGGAAATGGGGCAAATTTTTCCTCGCGTCTAATACTCGTTAACATCGCTGTTAATCCTCAACTTCCTATTCGAAGAATGAAACCACGGAGATACAATGTAGCTGTCGATGTAATTTGACTGGAAATAATCGAACGAAGTAAATCTTTATATTAGGTCATCCCATAAGTTCGTGCCGACTTTTGTGTATGCATCTCATGTGTCGATTTATAAACATACGGCGATAAGGGACCAATGCACTTGAAAAATGGGAAGAAGTTATGCAACGAGAGAGGGATTACATTTTTTCATGAAACTGAAAGGTATGTAAACAATCTTAGCATATATAACCGCTCGAAAAACGGAACGAACTTATGGGATGACCTAATAGATCTATTAGGTTGTCCGAAAAGTTTCTTTCGTTTTATAAGGGAATAATAGACGAACAATGTTTTTTGTTAATAATATTTTGCAAATAAAATTTTGTTGTTAATAATAGAAATATAACGAAATGGAACATACCTAATTCAATGAAATAATAGAAAACGGAAATTGTTCGTTTATTGTCACCTTATGAAATGAAACAACCTAATCGGACAATCTAATAAATATCAAAACTTCTTTGATTTTTGCTGTGTTTTCTAATCGTTAAAGCCTGGCTCGCGTGATTAAATTCATTCATGAAGTTCTTTATGCAAATGGGTTGCCTCGAGGTATTGGCGTATCTCTTGTAAATAATATCCAGTACTTTGGTTGTAGACAAGCAGAACAAATTGATAGTCACATACAGTGGAAGTATCTGTACGTTTGGTGGACAAACAATTCCGGTAATTCCATAAAGGTTATCGCGAGTAGATCCGTGCCCAAATTGCATTGCAAGATGTGCAACTTTGTTGTACGCCAGCCAGATCTAATCCGGCGAACAAATTACACAGATCTGCGGTTCGTGACTGTAGCACTGCCATGTAGCATCGACGCTCGTCTTTATTTGCGCAGCTAGTTGACAGAAGTTTGAATCTATCGCAAGTTTTCGTACCAATGGCGATATTATTACACGTATGTATCCTGGCCTGGCTGAAGTTGGTGTGTACGCAGTGGTTTACGAAGGCAAAGCGGTTACGTAAAGTACAAAGTTGTGATGTTCTTTATCGCGGTCTATATCGCGGATGTGAGAAGTTAAAAAACAGATTATAATTGAACAACTGGTGTTTTAAATATTCACAATAATGTAAAGATCAAAATCTTTTTGAGAAAGAAACTATTTCTTCAAACCACGAAGAACTTACAGCTTTCGATTTAACTTTCTTTCGCTATACTATACAGTTTCTAAATATTCCAAATATTCAGGGTAATAAGAAAAGTCAAGGTTTCTTTTAACAGGAAAATCTTTCTGAAAATTTCTCACGAATAGACCGTAAAGAATATCGCTACGGGTACCGATCTAACTTCTTTCCTGTATTTTACGTAGTTTTTTAAGTATTCACGGTGCTATAGAAAGTCAAGATTTCTTTGGCAAAGGGGGCTGTTTTCACCCCCTTTTTCAGCAGTAAAAAAACTTGTTCCGTTTTTATTAGCATCGTCACGGACTACAATCGTGCAGTTTTAAATTTTGTTGAACTTTCGGGCTGCTAAGCTTCCCTTACCAGACAATCGACGAACTCGGATCGACGAATACTCGACGAATACTCGACGATACCGACAATGTGATAGCCGATCAAAATATACTCATGGAATCAGCAAAATTTTCCTGGACTTCTACCATTTGAATTGTTCTAAAAATCGAAACACTTGTGTTAGTTTAGTGTACCATGTACGAGTTGTGCAGATTTATATATCTCACTTGCTCCGAGTTCAGAACTGTAATTCAGTTACATTGTATTTCAATTAGGTTGCAATTCAATTGCTCTCATGATTGCGGTAATTAACAACTGAATTAATTGAAAAGTTTGAACGACGTGATTCGATTACAACGTGATTGAATTACTATGTAACTGAAGTACAATATGATTAAATTACATAATTAAAGTACAGCGTAATTCGATTAGTACAATCGCGCACGGAATATCATTTTCCTAAATAAGATTTTAACCGTAATTTCTTCAGAAGATCATATATTTAATCAAAGAGGTGTTTTGATGATTCAATGTACATTTCCAATGATTAATTGCCCTCATTATTCCACATTTATGAGAATGGTCAGTTTTAAAATTCTTGAATTTTTATTTTAGAATGAGCTCGTTATTATGGTATCTTCGTTTACAGTTGCTGTTAAAATAATTCTGATAATTAATACGCGTTAAAAAATTATTCAACTTGAGTGGATGATATCTTTAACCTTTTTCAGATACCAGATTTATGTTTCCAGAAATTTTCACAACCTTTTCCAAAACTAATCTCATATAAGAAAATCATACGACAATTAACTGATAAATAATTTCTATATTTATAAAAATCATCTCAGCATTGAATACGTGTTAAGCAAATTTCTTCTCTTTTAGAGTAGCTAATAATCCATAATTGGAAAATATTTAATGGCTCGCGTTTGTCCGCCAAATTCAAATTTCAATGAAATCTTTCATTTATTCACAAATCAAGATATTTCATATTCCGCTCAACCCAACAGTCTTCTGTTTCACTAATTGTCCTCGTTAAATTGTGGCCAAAATTACACAAAAATCCAATTTCAATTTGATTCGAACTCATTTCGTAATAAATTAAATTACGATTATCGATCACGAGCGAAGGACAAAGCTGCGTGTTTATTTGAGCGGTTGCTCGGAATGAACACCGCAGGAATTCTGATTCGACCATGCATTCCGAGATTCGTTTGGAGCTCGTTCGGCGCTCATTCGAAGCGAACGCTCAGGTGAATACGCAGCTTTTGACGTGCCCATATCGATTCGCGTCTGACTGATTGTCCTCCCTATTCAAATATCCCTTTGCTTGACGTTTGCGTGGTGCTCAGTCCGAGCAAATGTTCGGATATGCAGCTTTATAAATACTCTGCGAATAATTATGATCCTTCTATTTAAATTTATTTCCACTCACAAGCTTTTTAAATTGTTAGTATCATAAGTAGACTTTTATGCATTTATGAGAAACTCACGAGTGCACAAAGTGCACGTAAAGTGCAAAAATATACAAAATATTCAAAGTATAGTATTCTGTTAGTAGCCTTGTGCAAGTAAATTTTCTATGCAAAAGATGATCAATTATTAACACTTTGACTGCCACGCCGAAATCACATGTTTCGCTCAGGACGCCACGGGAGTATTTTTATTATTCAAGGCAAAATAATAATAAATCGATGATGTAAGACAATATTCTTCCCCAATGGATCGTTTATCTTATTGATGGTCACGGGTGACCACCGTGGCGCCTTGGTAACAGCTGATAGCGACATATTATAACAAGGCTTCGTTTATTTCAACGAACCATTAGCATTTGTTATTCCATCGTAAGCAAAACGTCCAGAATATATTGTTGAAACGTGTAGAAGATATTAGTAAACGGTATTTGCTCATTCTATATGCAATAGTAAGGTATGTTCACACTTCTAACTTCGATTATACGATTATAAAGCAGCATTTACGATTATTTTCTAAGCTGTGTTTATAATAATATTCGTAGATTACCCCCGAAAGATATGGATGCAAACACAGTGCACAGTTAGATGCAAGATTTGTTCTCATTTTTTTTTATTGATGTTCTAATAAAAATGTTTAATTGTTCAATGGGGCACTTTTTATTTCAAAGTATCTTTTATTTATCTGTTATATTCAAAATACCCTAATTGTCAATTTTCATACAATTTTTACAATTGTAAGAAGTTCAAGCGCTCCGGTCATCAATGACCACCATGGTGTTACAGGAGAAACCGTGGTCGGTCATATATGACCAACGTGGCAGTCAAAGTGTTAATGTGTATCGTATGATGAAAACATTTTCCAATGGTTGGTACAAATTGAATGTGCTCCACTGTTTTTATTCCCTCGTTATTTCATCATATCTGCAATTCCACTCGCATCATGCGCGCCTTACGATGTAAAATACTAAATAATACAAAATTTGTGTTTGCCAATAAATAATATAGAAACACGTTTTTTAAATAAATTTAAAGAATAGATGTCATACTTATGATCAGCATATTCCTGTTTTATGCATGTTCACAGTTATTCGTGTCAGTGATGGGTAATAATAAACTATCATTTACAATGTTCACTTATTCATATACAGTGCTGGATAATAATGAATTGTTCCTTATAATGTTCATTTGAAAAATGATGTTTCTCTGTTGGCTTGAAACCGTAGTACACTGTTTAATATTAATTATAAGAGTTTCTAAGTTCTTTTTTCTCACATGTTGCAATTCAAGCGATAGCAGTGAAATAGATATATCTTTCCAATTCTACGTTCTTCGCTTCGAAACTATTTTTTTCTTCCTGTTGAAGCTTGCGAGTTCTGAACGAAACGAGGATGCCACGCTATCGTTCGCGTCAAATATATGTTACGCTCGAGGCGGATAAATAATGGCGGTATGTACGAGACGAAAGACGAGATTTCACGGTGTTTCCAAGTCGAGATGCAACGCGCGCGGAAACGATGCATTACATTTGGTCTTGCATCGTCGCGTGAACAATGCAGCTGTGCCATGTTATCCTACGATGTGCTGACTGAAATACTAATACCATCCTTTGTTGCATCCTTGTTTACATCGCGTCGTCGTAAGTCATAGCAACGTGGACATATGCATCGCTAAGTTATAACAATATTTGAATTCTGGTTACATTTCATGTATATGGCGATCACAGAAGCGAAACACGACAGGGACATATTTGTTGATTTTCTGATTTTAGCAGTAACTATGTGACAGTACGCGTGATATTTAATATCAGAGGATTAAAAAAAAAAAGAAAAGGACAAAGTAGATTTAAAATAAATCAACATTTAAATCAACCATTGCTGACGTATTACAAGTATTGGCAGTTCAGGTTCAATTAATTGAAGAATAATTGAAGTAATCTGTTTGTAAGCTACGAGTGCTCCTCTACGATTATTACAAATATTGTAGAAAATGTTTGTGATACGTTTCTTCTGGAAAATAAATGAAATGGAAAAGCAACAAAAAGAAAGTGTCGGCTCCAGAGATGTAAACTTTTTAAAAGTGGCTAATATAAGGTACATTGTGAATGATAGAACAGACATAGAAAATGGCAGTCGTAAAAGTTTGGTAACTGATAGAAAAGAAGCTACAATATCTGGTAATCGCATATTTATTTAAGTTTATTTAATATGCGTTTCTTCATGAATGAGACAACGTGAAATACTTTCTGCAAAATAAAATATAAGAAGAAAACAAGTCTATGTCCCAAAATTGATGGAGTCACCTAAGATGACTTTAGATGACGAAGTTTAATTAAATATTAAGACAAGCAATAATTTAATGTTATGACGAGAAATATTTTGTATATTTTGAAGAGTACGAAACACACGAGATGAATCAGGTGTTGAATTTTGGAAATGTTTCCCTGTGAAAAATGGAAATTCGATTTATAGTGTTCTTCTTATGATAGACTTCATATTTAACGAGAAACATGTTGATTATTAAATGCTATAATTATTGAACATTTAATAATGAAATATTCCACCTCTGGAGCAATTGATTTTCAAGTAATTCAAAGTCATCGAATTAGATGCGTTTATTTTACCAGACTAGAGGACAATTTCCTGTTGCTTCATGAAAAACAGGATCACTACGAAATAGTGAGAAGCAATTTACAAAATTTTTAGTATCCTTTGAACGCCACTTGTGCAGGAATATTTTAACGTACAATATAACAATTCATTTTAAACAGAAACTTCTTTAAATTGAAGATGACGCAGCGACAATCTTTACATTTCTAGAAATTGATATAAAATTATCTCAATGATTATCCAAATTTTCGCCAGTAATTGGACTGCGAACCTCTATGCACTTTTATAATTTTACCAACATAATTAAAGAAACGAAAGCTAAATAGAAATTTGTTTCGCCCACTAAATATTATAACAAATACTTTACGTTGAACGTTTTGCATACCTTGGCATATTACATTATTTGCGCTATTCGCATTCCTGCTAATTCCCTATGAATGCAGAGAAATCCGCAATCTACTGACAATACACTAATGTCCAAATATCTACATTTCGAAGGATTCTAGCTTACCTCAAAGCGCACAATATCTCGATTTAGCATAATCTCAAACACATTTAATGTGAATAAGCTCGAGAGCAGTAGCATGTATTAGAACTACAGTTGCGATTAAGCGAAGTACATGGAATAAGTACGTAATATCGAAATGTAGGACAGCGTGCATGAACGTGTATAGTACAGCACGAAGAAACAGAACTACTATACAGGGTGTTTCTAGCAATTGGAACAAGTATAACAACAATAACATATATAACAAGAGTATGATAACAATAAGATAAATAACATAGGTAACTCTGTTCCATGTGAAAATAGAGAAAGATCGTAGAGGAAAATTTTGCACTGTTAGGACGCTTTATCGTACTGTCGTGTTAGCTGTTTCGAAAATGCACCGGTGCAATTGCAAAATGGAACTGATTTTTTTTAAACGAAACTATATAGTATTTTTATCAACTTTTTGGTTCCTTACAAGACATGTACTAAGGTGTACTTGTATACGTGGAAACGCTCGGTTTAAAAGATATTTAACCCTTCGTTTTTAACTTTGTTTTTAATGACGTTGTCTACATACCGGATTATTTAAGACGCAATTTTTGTTAGATCTTTGTGTTTTAAAGAATCTCTAAGAATTGTTGATGAGAAACTCTTGCAAGTTTGTAGAACATCATCCAGTAGTTTTTATTGCAACATGTTAGCGTGACTCTTCTAAGCAAAGCAAAGTTTAAATGAGAAAAACGAAAAAAATGAGAAGTTACTTTATCTGGTGGAAAACGACTCAGTTAATGGGGCCATTTTAAGATAACCTTAGAAATAAATAAATGAATAACACACTATATTGAACAATTATCATTTTCAGATTTCTAACAATGTAAAAATCCAAGTTACAGAACTGAGAAGTTACTTTGCCTAAAAATATCCTGCGCACATCGAAATGCAATGGTCAACAATGCATGACCAATCTTCTTTAAGCAAATGATTTCTATGTTTTTCGTGTAGCCAGTTATTGAAATCTTAGTAAGCACATCGAAGTCATTGATAGATGATTGTTAGAGTGACCAATCAAGTACCATATTATACTATGTTCCAAACGAATAAACGATGATCGATTCGCAGAAAATTGCGAAACGTTTTGCATGTTACATGCTACATCTACAAAGAGACGTACGAAATGGCCATTCCTATACGGTACGAATAGGTTGTTCAAATCACCGTTGATTCAGCCAGCCAATTACATACGAACGCGAAACATCCTGTGTTACATATTTATGCGCGTAATTGCCTTCCCTGCGTGCGCCTCGTCGGCCGTTTTCTTCTTCTTACAATTAGTCGTATGTAATCCGATATGCAGATGAGCGTATGTGCATTACTCGCAAATTGAAAAGTAATGCGAGATCGCGGAACAGTGGTGATTCATGGGAAGGTAGCGTGGTAATAATTGCGTGAAAGTTAAGTGTGGAACAATTTATTAAAATAATCACCGTTATTAAACGATGCGCGCTAGAAAAGTGCGACTTTGCTTAATGGAAAGTTAAGCGTTGTTCGCCCATAGATAGCTTAAGTGGTTTGTTTAGTCCTATTCTTTCTCATAGAAAAAGATCAGAACGTTCATAAACTCTACGCGAGGCCCGATGTTCTCTCGTATTCGAAAGTAACTGACAACAGAAAAATAGTGGATAATTTATTAGTGGCACTATTTATGAGAAATCTGAAGACGAAGAAATATATAGAATGCACACAATGTATAAAAGAAAGTACATGAAATAACCAAAACATAGTACTCGTTGCAATATTTTGCGGCTAAAACGTTTACCTCGTTAAGTTTGCCCTTTCAATTAATCCTTGAAATTAATAAAATTAATAAAATCCTTGAAATTAATGAAACCTTAAAATTAACAAGTTTCGCTCTTTTAACTCATTTGCATCATGGCCCTATTTAAGAGGACTGATCCCTATGACCGCACGCGGTCGGTCGTGTGTGCAGTAAATGACATGCAAATTCTTCATAGAGTTTATCGAAAATTTATTGTTTAAAACTATTGGTAGACAATGTTACTTCGCAAACATCGCATCTTACGTTCTTTATAATTATTTATTTTTATTATTTTTTATTTATTATTATTATTATATTATATTTTTATTTATATTATATATTTATATTTATTTATTTATATTATTTATTTTAAAAGAATAAGAAATTAAATCATATTATTTCTCGTAGAATTCTTTGAAATGGTCCATACAGTAAACTGATATAGACGAGATGCTGACAAACGGGACAAACGTGATCTCTCACATCTGAAGAATACTTAGCGACTGATAGAAAACAGATAGAAGACAGTCGTCCGATTGCATAATAATGCGCGCTTGGTGATAGAAGACAGCAGCAACGCGAGGATTAATCCGCGCTTGGACGCAAATGGGTTAATGAATTAGCAAGAGTTTCGATTTTTTAATTATTCAGAAAAATAGGAATTCGCATAAGTGTATCCACAATCTATCCGTAACATTCCGTTTTCAAATAATCTAAAGCGTTGCACGAGAAGGAAATGTACACTGCCGGTCATAAGTAATAGAACGTCTAACGATATTTAGTGTAAATTGAATGCTTCTCTTCGCTTCTATTTTCCAATTATGGAATTTTATTGTACATCTGTACATAACGTAATATACTAAATAAACTACATTTTTTAAAAGAAATATCTTTATAGTATTATATCTTATAATATTTTTACATCATTAGAGTAAGATTCCGATAAACCAATTTATATAAATAAACATATTTAGAATAATCACTAACACGAGATGGTATTATCTGTTATAAGACGTACAATGGTCGTTTAGAATTTTATATTTTGTGACTTGTTGTATGTGAAGTGAAATGTAGATTTTAAGAAGAAGCAAAGAAAAAATGATAATCACTAGTATTTGAAACAGAATGAAATTTTAATTCAATTTTCTTTCGACAAAAATTCGAGACAATATATTAAATAAGAGGAATATATCTGCGAATATCGTAAACATGAAATTTCCATCGCAATATAATTTTTCAAAGCGAAATATTTTGGTTAAACGTGATTTGCTGAAACACGCTATATCAGCAATAGTGTTACATATCAAAGCACGTAGCATTAATAATCGATCAGTTCGTGAAATGATCTATCCCGTTTCGATAAATTTGGGTCATAAGTGATGCGCAGTGGATATTATTTATACAAACATTAATTAAATTTAATGCCCTACGTATCGTATTTACCTGAAAATAGACGTTGTTCGTGCAATTTCTCGTGTTTCCTCTGTTTGGCAATCAACAATATTCGGTATTTCAAGTTTCTCAATGGAACTGCAGTTTATCAATAAATATTGACAATACGTATTGATCGTTCTAGTTGAGAAGCTCGAAGTATCGACGACTTGTTAACCACTCTATATTCTTCCTTTTTGCTCGAGTTTGCTCAATTTTCTCACGGATGCGTAACTTGGAAGAAAACTTCGAGACCAGATGGAACTCCAGACACTCGACTACCTCTCTAAAGAAGATCAGATAGAACACGTGCTGAAGTAAACTTTTTTCATTGTTTCCGTGTCTCCTATTCACTGCTGACTTGATTTCACATGTTGCGATACATCCTGTACGTTGATAGTCTGAGAGCAACCTTGCAATCTCGCACGGATAATGCCCTAACTTTACGTCGAACATTTGCCGATTTCTAAACTCTGTTTTAGCTCTCATTGTGTCGCGTCCAAAATTCTCTTTAGAACTCCGTGAGCTGAAGGTTTTTAAGAGATCGCGGGTCGTCTCTTCCATTATACCCTGAACGCATTATGTTTCAGAAAGGGAACTTCACCATAAGGGTGGACGGTAGTTTGGTCAATCTTGTACAAAGTTGTAGCAGGTTCGACCTCGTTAGAGACCTGTTAGGCGACTGGTTCTAGTCGCACGACTTCTTCGAAACTACAGGTTGATGACAGGATATTTGTTATTACGACAGGAAAACTAAAACGCATACTATCTAAAATATGAGAAATTACTACGCAGTAATAATAAGTCACGTATCACTAGGAACGTTAGAACCGGGTTAGAAGCATTAAATTGTGACATCTAAAAATAGCAGTTGATCCTAAGCTGTCATAAACTTGGCCTAAAGGCTGGTTCAGATACGGGCAGTGGTTTAGTTAAGTAGCAAGTAAAGCCGAATTCATGTTGTTTCATTGTGGTCGAGAAACGTCGTTTTCATGCTCGTTTTATTCGCAGTGGTCCTCCAATGTGAACGGTATAAATTTGGATTTACTTGGTACTTGACCCAATTATTGATCGTGTTTGAGCTTGCCTTTAGTCCAAGTTTCTGACAGGTCAGAATTAATTGTCATTTTTTAGTGCACAATTTAATACTTGTACCATCTCTGTGCTAACACACGTGTTAAACAATTTCAAACAATCTCAAACAATCTCAAACAGTTTCAAACAATCTCAAACAGTTTCAAACAATCTCCAACAATCCCTAACAGATACTATCAGTTAAGAATACGATACAAGTAATACGTTAGGCGATGAAATGTCATCCGCATAAAAATTCCTTACACATTAGGCAACTTCCTTACATTGGGTAAAGTATAGCCATCAGGACTGCCAACTTCTGACCCGTATGTGTCTTTTTGGAATTGTTTTAGATCGCTAGAACCAAAAACGAGGATCAACCGTAATTGAAATGTGTAAGTGCGCATACTTTGCGCGACGCGTATGGTTTCTTTTTCTTGAAACAGGGATATAGTGCAGCCAATTGCTAGAATTAGCCGGCATGTAACGCGCATATTAATGCGCCATTACTCATGAAATATATATCTGATCGCACCTGTATACGTCATTAATTAGCAGAAATTCATAGAAACGCTTGGCCAAACATAAAACAAGCTTTACGATACAATTTAACCTCGACATGAATCACGGTCGTGGTTAGCGTAATCATCCATAGGAAGAGATAAAGATCTTTAACGAAAGACGGTACATGCATAGCAGGTATTTTCTTGGAATACATTGTCGTTACAGGGTATGGTAATGGATGGAAATTTCGTTTACGAGGCATAATTTCGAGAATTGGATATCCTCCAATTCTACAATTCGCTCATTTGCTACAACAACCGCATAACTCGAAATTTCCAGTGTTTGAATTATTAGTACAGAGAAAATACGGTTGCTGTTGGTACTTTTTACGAGTTAATTTAGCAATAGCGGTACTAGTACATTTATCGATTTCCTAATGGGGTTACAAGCCTTCCGGTTACATATCTTCTCTCACAAACTACGTCGACCGCATCTGTTACACTAACTTAGAGTCAAATTCAAATCTTATAACACCAAGAGGCTCGTGTCGCTATTGCATCTTTACGTTTGCTCTTATCGATTTGCTTCAACGGTGATATATCTGTAGCGGTACACGAGCTACAAGACAATTCAAAGCATATTGTTCTTTTGCCTTGGAATATCAATATCGTTAGGATACGCATAATGCAATAATAAATATACTCCGGGTAAAACAATGTCGCCGCTACGTGCAACCGTCAGGCGAAGACGAATTTGAATTTTCCCGCTCTCCCCCCACCAGTATAAATAAACAGACGTGATCGTAAAGAGTTCAGTATCTATCAGTTATCTATCAGTTATCAGCGATCTAATTAGCGATTTACACTGTCTTTAGCGAATCTGTTAATACGAGCGATTATGGTCTGTATTAATTTATTTATTATTTTGAATACACTTGACGTTTTCAACAACGAGCAATCTCGTCTTATAAATCTCACGATCAACCATCCTCTACATAAACCTCCACGTATCTTAGTTGCGTCGTTGCAACAAAAGCGCGACGTTCATCGAAGTTTAAAAAGTAGCGTCGTATCTTGCGCTATCATAATATTACTGAAAAGATGACGATGGCTTCTTTGTATCTTTTTACAACACCGTGTTACTTTAACTTGTGAATTTGGCGATGAAATAATATACTTGACTCTTGCTGAACATTTTTTGGACGATAACCACATAATATCCAGTAAATGTCGATCAAGAAATGAATTTGCGTCAAGAGTGTCGTAACACAGAATGAGGGTAGCTCCAAGGATAAATGTGAATTTGCCGAAATAAATAAGAAAATTAAAATGTCTGGACATTTTAATGTCCATACAAAATCACAACGATTCAAACTGCTTATCTCTAAAATTGTGATTTTCCAGTTGCGTTATTCTCGCATTTTTGCAACAAACCATTTTTGCACCATCGAAGAAACGGGCGACCATTAACGCGTGTGATTTTCGGCGTCATAAATAATTTCCTTTTCCATATTCTCATTTTTCTAAAGAAAACACGATTCAAAACGCTGCTGAAAAGAATTACGCTTCGATGCACTAAACCTGAAGGAAACGAGCGAAGGTGGAGATCACCCAATTCTAATCTACTCATATTCGATCAAGCTGAGGCAATTTAACCATCAATTATCGGCTGTAATGGGTCGATTACATCCGATGTGGATCGATCGATGCTGCTGGAGCCGCGAAGCAAAGTGGGTCGATAATGAGTCGTGTTCGATTTTTCTCTGGCATTGCGTTCAGCGCGCGGAATTACAAGGGTCGTTATATCGGCGGCACTGTATTGCAAGAGCGGTCACGCGATCTAGCGAGATAATTATTGCGATGCAACGTGCGGTTCGTCAAGTGATACGCGAGCAATTGCGTGCAAAGTTCGCCGCGAGCTATCTCGGCAGGGGTTCCGCTTGAAAGAAACAAGGAAAGAGACGAAGAAGCGTTATCGCCTGAACGCAAATGCTGCTAGGCGCTATTATTCTCTGGTGATTATTATTCTCGTATGGCGCGTATATAAGTCGACGAGGAAACGCTCTTCCGAGAAGTGATATTTAATTAATGGGCGGTGAGCACCGGCCGAAGAGCAAACACCGGGTGAAGGTACTCCGTTCACGCAGATCTTTTCTTAAGTACTCGTTGGTTAATTCGCCTCCCAAGCAAAGGAGGATGTTAAAAAATGGACATCTTTGATCCCTTTCGAAAAATTCCTGCGGGACGTTTACGAGCTTCTCTTGAGAAAGAAAACGTGTTATTAGCATTTATCCGAAATGTGGTAGGGAAGTTGAGAAGAACGAGTGGCAAGATAAAAAACTGCCAGCGGGTAAAACTTACCCGTGCGTTATATTTAATCTTCGTCTTCTTTGGACACCGATTCATCAACGAAATAATTTTTCAGAAATTTTGTCGGTGAATCGGTGGAAGTTGGGCATCGAGATAATCCGAAGTACTACAAAATCGTTGCCAAGTGCGAACAGTGGAAGATTAAAAAGAAAACACTCCACTAACTTCACTAAAGAAATAAAATAATCAAACTCAAAGAAGATGGTATTCGCTGGGAGTAGCCATCCACAAGTTACTTAAAAATGAAGTTAGAAAAATTTACCAAATGTCCATCTGGACAAATCGTAAAGTACAAATTAGATAGAAAAAAAGACTTTTGTTCGAGAAAACACCCTACAGACCTGACTGAAGAAATAAAATAGTCACACTCGAAGATGGTATTCGCTGGGAGCAGTCATCCACATATTACTTAGCAATTAAGTTTGGAAAATTTGCCAGATGTCTATCTGGACAAATCGTAAAGTACAAATTAAATAAAAAAAAACTTTTGTTCGAGAAAACACCCTACAGACCTGACTGAAGAAATAAAATAGTCACACTCGAAGATGGTATTTGCTGGGAGTAGCCATACACATGCTACTTAGCAATTAAGTTTGGAAAATTTACCAAATGTCCATCTGGACAAATCGTAAAGTACAAATTAAATAAAAAAAAAGACTTTTGTTCGAGAAAACACCCTATAGACCTGTCTGAAGAAATAAAATAGTCAAACTTGAAGATGGTGTCCCGCTGGGGGTGCCATTCATATATTAATTAACAATTACGTAAGAAAAATTTACCAAATATCGATCTGGACAAATCGTAAAGTACAAATTAAATAAAAAAAAACTTTTGTTCGAGAAAACACCCTACAGACCTGACTGAAGAAATAAAATAGTCACACTCGAAGATGGTATTCGCTGGGAGTAGCCATCCACATGCTACTTAGCAATTAAGTTTGGAAAATTTACCAAATGTCCATCTGGACAAATCATAAAGTACAAATTAAATAAAAAAAAACTTTTGTTCTAGAAAACACCCTACTAACTTCACTAAAGAAATAAAATAGTCACACTCGAAGATGGTATTCGCTGGGAGTAGCCATTCACATGTTACTTAAAAATGAAGTTAGAAAAATTTACCAAATGTCCATCTGGACAAATCGTAAAGTACAAATTAAATAAAAAAAAACTTTTGTTCGAGAAAACACCCTACAGACCTGACTGAAGAAATAAAATAGTCACACTCGAAGATGGTATTCGCTGGGAGTAGCCATCCACATGCTACTTAGCAATTAAGTTTGGAAAATTTACCAAATGTCCATCTGGATAAATCATAAAGTACAAATTAAATAAAAAAAAACTTTTGTTCGAGAAAACACCCTACAGACCTGACTGAAGAAATAATATAGTCACACTCGAAGATGGTATTCGCTGGGAGTAGCCATCCACATGCTACTTAGCAATTAAGTTTGGAAAATTTACCAAATGTCCATCTGGACAAATCATAAAGTACAAATTAAATAAAAAAAAACTTTTGTTCTAGAAAACACCCTACTAACTTCACTAAAGAAATAAAATAGTCACACTCGAAGATGGTATTCGCTGGGAGTAGCCATCCACATGCTACTTAGCAATTAAGTTTGGAAAATTTACCAAATGTCCATCTGGACAAATCATAAAGTACAAATTAAATAAAAAAAAACTTTTGTTCGAGAAAACACCCTACAGACCTGACTGAAGAAATAAAATAGTCACACTCGAAGATGGTATTCGCTGGGAGTAGCCATCCACATATTACTTAGCAATTAAGTTTGGAAAATTTGCCAGATGTGCATCTGAACAAATCATAAAGTACAAATTAAATAAAAAAAAACTTTTGTTCTAGAAAGTACCCTACTAACTTCACTAAAGAAATAAAATAGTCACACTCGAAGATGGTATTCGCTGGGAGTAGCCATCCATATGCTACTTAGCAATTAAGTTTGGAAAATTTACCAAATGTCCATCTGGACAAATCGTAAAGTACAAATTAAATAGAAAAAAAGACTTTTGTTCGAGAAAACACCCTACAGACCTGTCTGAAGAAATAAAATAGTCAAACTTGAAGATGGTGTCCCGCTGGGGGTGCCATCCATATATTAATTAACAATTAAGTAAGAAAGATTTACCAAATATCGATCTGGACAAATCGTAAAGTACAAATTAAATAAAAAAAAAGACTTTTGTTCGAGAAAACACCCTACAGACCTGACTGAAGAAATAAAGTAGTCAAACTTGAAGATGGTGTCCCGCTGGGGGTGCCATCCATATATTAATTAATAATTAAGTAAGAAAGATTTACCAAATATCGATCTGGACAAATCGTAAAGTACAAATTAAATAAGAAAAAAATTTTGTTCTGAAAAACACCCCACAAACTTCACTAAAGAAATAAAATGGTCACACTCGAAGATGGTATTTGCTGGGAGTAGCCATCCACATGTTACTTAGCAATTAAGTTTGGAAAATTTACCAAATGTCCATCTGGACAAATCGTAAAGTACAAATTAAATAAGAAAAAACTTTTGTTCTAGAAAACACCCCACAAACTTCACTAAAGAAATAAAATAGTCGAACTCGAAGATGGTATCCGCTGGGGGCAGCCATCCACATGTTACTTAAAAATGAAGTTAGAAAAATTTACCAAATGTCCATCTGGACAAATTGTAAAGTACAAATTAAAAAAAAAAAGAAAAAAAGATCGTGCGTGCAGCGACCAACAACACGTTCACGAACTTTGCGCCAGCATGCATCTGCTATAGTGATTTCCAATCCGGTTTTACTTTTGTCAATGAATATGCGAACAAAATATTCGAAATTATTCGAGTGCCTAGAGTGCAATTTCGTTTAAATCAAAATGCTATTATCTGGTTGTATATCGATTTGATGTTTTTGGTGGTCAGTGGAATCGAACGTTATCGCAATTTGGAATTCAAAGTACCCATTCGAAACATCGCAGCTGACAGTTGCGATGGAGAAAAATCTCCGATAATATCGGATCTTCGTACTTTATAATTACTTCAAACACAAGTATTTTACGTTAATTCTGTTTTCATATTGAGCGCAGTTCGTTCGTGGCACTCAGTACGTACATTTACAAATACAAACTCCTCGAACATGCTTTAGCCTATTATTCTCGTGTAGCAGTAATCTGGTGGTACGTCAAATTTGCTCGATTTCAAATTTCGATCGATTTATCAACAAAATTCCCGAAGAATTATTGTGTCGATATAAATGAACAATTATTCTGTAGCTGGATCGGAATTTGAAGAAAATGGAGATCAAATGTAACACAAGGGTAAATTGACTCCTGCCACTTTCTCATCGTTGCTTTCATTTTGTTCAACTTTCCCATCACATTTTGGATAAATGCGAATAATGTTTCTCCTTCCGCGAGAGATGCTCTTAAACGAACTGTAAGAATTTTTCGTTCGAAACTGGCCAATTTTTGCACGAACAGCCTCCCCTGCGACAGTTGTTGCAGCACATCATTTTGCAGCGAACGGACTAAAAATATAGCTGGAAAGATACCAGTGAAGTTGATGTGAATGCAGCATGTTTGTATCTTTTTTTCTGAATTCTTTTTCGAAGACAAATGGTTACATCGTCGGCGAGAGGAAGAAATAATAACGGGTCTAAGTAAAAGTTTCGATTTCCTCTGGACTTATTGGATTACGGGTTCTTCTTGCCTCGTTAATTGGCATTATATTCTACGAAAATAATTATACAGATCGTTGACGTAATTTTGATATGATGAATTGGTTTCAACTATACTAATTACGCTTTCATTAATTGGTATGCTGTATATTCACGCAGGGAATCTGAAGTTCAATAGTATGGTATAACATTTCCTTGTTTGAAAAGCCTTTATAATGACCATGAATAACGATTATACGATATAATCAGCAATCAGGACTTATAATAAGCTAAAACTGTTTGCGAACATACGAAAGCTATTTAGTTTGTGTTAACGTTGAGATGCAAATTAAGAGAACAATGAAAATTTCAATGCAAATAAAAATAAACGTTTGTTAGCTCATACTTATACTTAATAACTATAATATATATATTAACTTAATAACTTAATATCGATGTACATACAGTCTCGTTCATAAACGTTGGAACATCTATTGTTTTTAGAAGGAAACGTTACAATAAATTTAAAGTACAGAGAAAACGAATAATCGATCGGAATTTAATATTCATGTGTGGATAAAGTAATAGGTAAATAAAAAATGTCCACATGTAGCGAAAATTTGTTCTAATTATTTGCAAGAGTTACAGTAATATAGGAAATTTCAATAACTGTATGTGAAATCGTTTATATGATAGAGGGAACTGAATACGAACAGATGCAATAATAATGTAAATGTCAAAACTGATGAGAATAGTAATTGAAATAGTATCAGCGTGATAGATATGCTATTTATTGTAGATAAGAGAAGGTTTAATAAGGTTACAGAAAATTGACGAGGCTATTATTATTATTGAGGTATGTATAATTTTGTGTGCTGAACTAGATTGATCGCGTAGTAGTGACACACGTATGTGAATATGAGTGTGTGGAAGTATGTGTGTGTGTGTGGCGTCTCGAAAAACAGATGAATGTAACTGTTCCATTGGCAGTCTCATATGGAAGATGGTGAGACAAAGAAAGTGCTGAGACACGTGCAAAAGTATATCGACGAAAATCCTGGAAATCGATCATTAAATAAATCTAAAACTATTTTAGTATGAATTCTAAGCGTAATCTTAGTGTTCCTCTACTTATATTTTGGCAATTAAGATCCACAATTCTCAACAATTATAATACCGAATGCTTGAATCTTAAATAGTGCTGAAACACGTGCAAATGTGTATCGACGAAAATCCTCGAAATCGATCGTTAAATAAATCTAAAACTATTTTAATATGAATTCTAAGCGTAATCTTAGTGTTCCTCTACTTATATTTTGGCAATTAAGGTCCACAATTCTCAACAATTATAATACCGAATGCATGGATCTTGAATAGTGCTGAGACACGTGCAAAAGTATATCGACGAAAATCCTGGAAATCGATCATTAAATAAATCTAAAACTATTTCAATATGAATTCTAAGCGTAATCTTAGTGTTCCTTTACTTATATTTAGGCAATTAAAATCCACAATTCTCAACAATTATAATACCGAATGCTTGAATCTTGAATAGTGCTGAGACACGTGCAAAAGTATATCGACGAAAATCCTGGAAATCGATCATTAAATAAATCTAAAACTATCTTAGTATGAATTCTAAGCGTAATCTTAGTGTTCCTCTACTTATATTTTGGCAATTAAGGTCCACAATTCTCAACAATTATAATACCGAATGCATGGATCTTGAATAGTGCTGAGACACGTGCAAATGTGTATCGACGAAAATCCTGGAAATCGATCATTAAATAAATCTAAAACTATCTTAGTATGAATTCTAAGCGTAATCTTAGTGTTCCTCTACTTATATTTTGGCAATTAAGGTCTACAATTCTCAACAATTATAATACCGAATGCATGGATCTTGAATAGTGCTGAGACACGTGCAAAAGTATATCGACGAAAATCCAGGAAATCGATCATTAAATAAATCTAAAACTATTTCAGTATGAATTCTAAGCGTAATCTTAGTGTTCCTTTACTTATATTTTGGCAATTAAAATCCACAATTCTCAACAATTATAATACCGAATGCATGGATCTTGAATAGTTTAACGTTTCGAATGAGATAATAAGTTTTAAAGGTTTGGCAATTTTCCAACGATTCTTTCAGTTTACTCGTGTTTTCATAAGTGCCTAAGTATAATTATCGACAGAGGTAAACATACCACATAGGTGTAATTTCATATATAAAGGCTTCCAAATAAACATACCTATAAAATGAAATCAATGTGTTTTTCACATTTTTTGAGATTCTATTTTTTCCTTCTCTGATAAGTTAACGGCCACGTTTTGAAACGTAATTATCAATTATCCTTTTGGAAGTAATTTATTAAAGAAATGAAACTTAGCAAATCGACTTTCCTGGTGGCTCGGCAACGACCCAGTTCGCGAAATAAAGTAAACTGGTCGGCAAGTTTCTAGGAAATTCAAATGCTATTTAACTAAAAGAGGTCGGTCTTGTTCCGCGGAAATAGTTAAAGCACAAGTGGTTTAGGTTATATCTCAAAGGAAATGATCTCCGCCGAACTCAGATTCATTGCCCGATGATGTTTTACGCGTTACGGAAATGAGGATTGGCGAGAGGCTCCGACCTACAAGGAAGCGCACGTCGAGGAAGTTGAGTGGCCTCACATTGTTTTGCAGCCTTTCGAAGAAACAATGTGGATGCCATCGAACAATCTAACGAACGTCTACCTTCTACCTATCACTGATGCAATGTTATACACGAGACCATGCACGAGCAGTGATGGAATCTGAAACATTTAGAGTCGATTTGAATCTACATATTTGGTGAAAAGTTCGAATTACTTTGAACGCGACTCGAAGCTTGAAGCTGTTGAAAGTCTTGAGATTTGACACGTCTTGAAGAATTTTTAGAGTCCTCAGCGTGTTGCAAGTCTTGATACATTTGAACTATAACAGATTTTGAATGTTGAAAGCTTCGATCGCCTTGCGAGTCTTCAAGGTGTTAATCTTGATTATCTTGAAAGTCTTGAGTCGATAGTCCTGAATCTTGATACGTCTTGAAGAATTTTTAAAGTCCTCAGCGTGTTACAAGTCTTGAAACATTTGAACTATAACAGATTTTGAATGTTGAAAGCTTCGATCGTCTTGCGAGTCTTCAAGGTGTTAATCTTGATTATCTTGAAAGTCTTGAGTCGATAGTCCTGAATCTTGATACGTCTTGAAGAATTTTTAAAGTCCTCAGCGTGTTGCAAGTCTTGAAACATTTGAACTATAACAGGTTTTGAATGTTGAAAGCTTCGATCGTCTTGCGAGTCTTCAAGGTCTTAATCATCTTGAAAATCTTGATCATCTTGAAAGTCTTGAGTCGATAGTCTTGAGATAAACGCGTGTACGATAGGTCGATCTTGCTGGACTTCCTATAACTTTCCGTGTCAACGATGCTGTTCAAACAAACGTAGGCGAAAAGCACGTAAGACGTCGAACGCTGAAGCTTTCAAAACCCATCGATACTCTTGAGGGTCTCAAAACGATCAAGACTTTCGAGACTTTAGAGACTCAAGATTTGTCAAGACTTCCAAGAGTTTCCAGACTTCGAATCACGTTCGATGTAACTCGAATTTGTTGCCTCCTACACAATATAAACTCGAAACGATTGAAAGTGGTTCAGATCCCATCACAACGTATGAGTTGTCATTATCGTTCATCTTGCTCTGTAACTGTTTTGCATACAAAAAACGTGGGCGCAGTGTGGCGTAATTTAAAATATAAATAGAGAGTGTGTGCAGTGTAATGTCGAGTATGGTAGTCATCAAAGAATATCAATTTTAAACTTTTCTTCTTGTTACTCGTTTAATAAAATGATTTTATTAATCAGATTTTTGTGTCTTGTCTTCCTTTCTATTTCTCTTTATTTTCTCGCACGAGATTCGAACAAATATCAGTTTAACCCTTTGACATAAAAATGAAACAGAACTCGACGTATACTAAAAATACCACTTAATATAGCTCGACATAAAATCATGCGCGATTCTTGGTGTCTCGAATACGTCAACGTCTAAAATAACATACGAGATGTCTTTGTGGGTTAAAAGCTTAATTTCCAAGAACTTGAGAATCGTCTATTTCACGGAACTATTCCGCAGAAAATTAAATTGAGAAAGAATTAAAATGCGTGAGAGACGTGTAAGCATCTCTGCTAATATCAGAAGCATAAGCATCCACGGAAGTATCAATTAATATAAATGATAACACTAACAGATTTCAAGTACTTAATACACGCTAACTTACAAAATAATTAATTTCAATATTTTTCAGAACTGAAATATGAGGTAGATGATAGGAACTGAAACATGGCCATTAATATACGAACATTACAATTAACTGTAATATATTACGATGTAGAATGTAATGTAAAATTTCAAATATTTTATATTTAAATTATGAATTTGAAACTTTAAGCGTATAATTAACGCATAGATAAAATGCTTCTTACGATGAAAAAGGCCAAACCTACGACAACATTTTAAAGAATGTTCCCTTTAAACCAGTTGTTTGTTTCGACTATATGCAATAGATTTTTGATCGTGTTTTCCAAATTTTCTTCGCGATTTATTTCATAATAGAGAACAACTTAATATTGAGTACAAGCTATTAACGCGTGATTTATCGAGAAGGCACATCAATTTTGACAGCTTTGTTTCAAAACTAATACATCGGAAGTTGAACGAAAAGCGACGTATTAACAATGTACGCGGCTTAATCACTCATCCTCAACACGAAAATCGATCAATTTCATGCAAGATTGCTAACCATGTTACGCTCCCACTTTCAAAGTACAGTGAATATATTTTTCAATGAAATTTTGTTATTCATTTGCGTTTCCCATGACAAGTGCATCAATGTCAATTAAGACTGATGTATTTTTAAATGATCGATGGATTCCCAGTCGCAATTAAGTTACCATAATGGCGTATTCATTCGATCACTATAAAATGGTTCGATATAGAAAAAGAAAAAAAAAAGAGAAAAAGGAAAACTTAAAATTGAACTTTAAACGATCCCAAAAAATATCTTCGTTGTTTTCAAGAATATGTAAAAATCTCGTTAACTAACCTACGTTTAGCTAAAAGCACAACTAAAAAAAAAGACAAATATATATGAAAGGACATCGGAATTTTTGGGAAGATCCCCAATACTTTAGACTATTTATCATAGCTGTACTTAAATAATAAAACTTAGAGGTAGTTGTTATGATTCAATCCGATTTTGTTTGCGACAGTGGGCTTGGGGGCTCGAGGTGACACAGCTGGTCGCCGAATGTAGCACGGTCACGGGATGAACGTTTTTACCTAACAGAAAAGTGCCAATATTGTGGGACACACGTTGTATTAACAATCAAACCCCGGGCGGGAGCAATGTCAGTTGTACGCGGATCTGCCTAGCAACGGCGGCTGGAATTTTGTTGGTATCCCCGGCCAATATGCAACGAACAAACGCGATCGTAAGGAGAGGAAAGTTTCCACCAGTCTTTTATTCTTGCGATCACCTTGCAGAGTTTTCATATCGTCTTTACGCGCAGTATTATACCGAGCGTCACAGCAAACGTTACCTTGTGCTTCAAAAGAGTTAGCTCATTGACCGTGGATTCGTTATTGGACCTAAGAACATTATCACCAACATCTCGAGTAATCTAATCACCGCGGTTATTTGTCCACCTTTGTAAAAATCATATTTATATCGGTAAATATAATCTCTGTTGTACAACAACGATGGCTAGTCCGAATGAAGATTCGTTACACGCCCCTAAACATAACGCTAATCCGACACATATATATATATGAAAAATCGAAAAAAGAAAAGTAAGATCGCAATGGAACAAAAAATTCAAAACACGTTTCTGTATTTATCGTGCTCACAACTACGTTTAGTTACAAGCGTAAATGGACTGACATAAGTAAAAAAGAAATATACGTATGAAAAAGGCAGAAATAAAACGAAAATCGCAATCAAACGAAAGAAAAAATTGGTCTGACAGGTCTTTGCGCGCGCTACTGCTGATCTTGTTACGTATCTGAAACGAATGGACAGCGTATCAGGTTCTCGCATGAGAGACTTTTAAAGAGGGTCGTCACGTTCGATGCAATCTGCCACCATTGACGCGAGTCTATGAAACTTCGAACGACGGTATTTACAGCTATCCACGTATTTCCAACCACGACTATATCTGCTGCGCGTGTATAACAAGTATATGTATATGTATATGTATATATGTATATGTATCTATCCCGATCGAGAGACTGTGTGGTAGTAAAGTTCGGTTGGATGGAATAGTTAACAGCAATTCAGCAGCAGTGGCAATTATATTAATCCTAAATCACAGCAATATGCTTCAATCTCCAACGTTATTAATTTACACCTATATTATTCTATATTAACATTTTGATTTTAATTTATACGTAAAGTGCGTTACGTTATACAGTATACGGTGTTTAACTGGAAACGATCAAATATCTGGAGAAATGCGAATGATGCGCTGCCGTTCAAACGTATTGGGACACTTTTTTTTTTAGTTTTGACACTGTTAAATGAAACTGCAATGATAATTCATAATCGCCATGGTTACGTACAATAGTGTAATATTAGGTTGTCCGGAAAGTGTCTTTCTTTCGCAAACGTGTTTTTCACAACAGTGCAGCTTCATACAAACGTGAAACCAAGTCTGTGAAATGTGACGGTGCTTATCTCGACAAAACAAAATGGATCGTACGTAATTCGACAAAATAATATAAAGCAAAAGACGTTGTGCGTGTATTATTTCCTCATAAATATCCTCATAACCCAACATAATTCGATTAGATTCATCTTCGAAAGGCTGATACACGGCGATAAAACAGGCGTGTGTAATTGTTGCATCTATAGAAATATTTTGTCGCCTGACCAATTCTGCGGATCCTTCACTTTTTCGAATTATAAAACAGTCAACGGAGGATTGCCAACGTTAACAGAACCAGCGATATTTAACCAGCAAATGTATATATTATTATTTAGCAAATGCTAAAATGCATTGCATAAAATGACGTCTTCATCATTGACGATTGTGAAGTCAAAATATCTGAAGATGCTCAGAAACCAAAAATATTCTCGCATTGCATGGTGGCAATCGACAATCAAAACGAAAACCTCTCATCTGCAATGGTTATCGGTAATCAAAGAAAATTCTGTCATATATAACGAGTATCGGTAATCAAAAGGAAAATTTTTCATCTATAATATCGGTAATAAAAGAATTTGTTCTCGTACATAATGGTTATCGGCAATCAAAAGGGGAAATCTTTCATCTTTATTGACTAATGGTAAGCAAGAACACTTTTATCATTTAGAACGATTAGCCGTAACTAAAATCAGTTAAAATAATCTACTAATTGTTACAGTGCAACTTAAATACTTAGAAGGCAGGATGAAGTGGAAGAACAGAAAAATATTAGCAAGATTCAGGATGTAGAAACAAAAAACCTTGTGCGTCTATTATTTCCTCCGAAAACGAAAGAAACTTTTCGGACAACCTATATATCTTGCTTATATGATTATTAAAATTATTATCGAGAAAAGAACATCTGACAGATTATACATACAATGTTCACACACGCACACGTACGCATGAAACACACATAATAAAAGAATCTATTGGAACATTCAGTTTCTCGACGAACATTATGAGAAAGAAGGCACACTAGGTTCATTTTAACGGCGTTCATAGCATTTGCTTTCAAACAATTATCGAATTATTTGACAAAGAGTATCCAAATATAACATACATTACAGAAAAATCGCCAAAGAAGAGTTACCAAAGTATTTAGAAGGGAGGATGAAGTGGAAGGACAAAAAAATATCAGCAAGATTCCGATGTGGAAACGAGACCAAAGCAAGGGAATACTGGAAAGAAGAGGGAGAAAAAAGATGCAGACTATGTAAAAGGAAAGAAGAAGACCTGACACGTGTAATAGAAGAATGCGAAATAACGGGAAGGCCAAAGGACACAGAAAAAATACTAAACGAGACTGGAGAAGAACTAACAGAACTAAAAGCAATAATAGAGAAGAGAAGGGCAATAAAAGATGAGGAGGAACGACAATAAGGAAGCACAGCAAGGAGGCAAAAGCCCAAAAGGTGCAATAGTTTTTAGAGACAGAATAATTAAAGGAGTGCAATATAATACAGTGAATAAGAGGAGAGGCAGATATATAAGAAGCGAAATAGGTAAAAGAGATGTAAAACGGAAAGCTCGTGCAAAGCCGAAAGGCGCGGACTAAGCAATAATAAATAAAAATAATAAAACTAATATTATAGCGCAACTTTTGGTCATTTTGACTACAACTGTTACGGTGGTTGAATTTAATATTCATCGATGACGCGTATACGACTGATTGGAAAGCAGAATGTTCTTATATCGTAGCATTCGGAAGATTCCAGGTAGTTCTGCTGCTATGTATTAATTTATCAAACGAATACCAGTACAGTAAAAGCATTGTGAATTGGAGAACAGGCTGAAACACTGATGCAATGCAAAGTTGCATATTCATCGGCTGTGCAAGTCGTTTGCGAACGTGTATGAAACTCTTGAATAGTCGGTGGAAATGCGTGAAGCACACAAACGCTTGATAGATGTTCGCCATAACTGTTTGCTAACATCTTCAAACGCTCATGAACGATTGCGCGAAGTCTGTGCAGCCGATGGAAATTCAATTTACGAATAATGATAATCCACTTCAGGATATGCGTAAACATTAGAATACTGGGAACGTGTGTGTGTGTGAGTTTTACCTTTCGCATGAATTTGGATGAAATATTATAATGGCCAAGTAGCAGGTGTATACCGTCGATTTCACTTCACAGATTTATCTTTTCCATGTGCAATGTGCAAACTTTCTGTTATTCGAATGTCATTGATTCCGTAATGATTATCTGGATATTCGTATTATTATGTAGGTTCGTATGTTACAAGCATTACGTAATGTGTTATATTTATATTATAAATACACAAGATAATGTGTTTAATGTTCGTAACAATTATTATTCATGATCGTTTGAAAGATATTTTAATAGCGTTACAAATTTTAATTTCCTTGCGGTAGCATGCACTAGTACACTTTAGCGGAGATGTGATATCTTTGTGAAATAAATATCGACGAATTGGCCCTGGTTCCGAAATTGACTGGCTAGATTTGATAATGATCATTCACTTATTAATCGTTACTGTACATATTTTTAGAAATAACCAATTTTCAACATTTATTTTTAAATTCTCTAAGATTGCTGTTGATTAAACAAAATGAAAACTATTTTGATCAAAAAAGGTTACAGAGATTACAGCTCAGTGTGCAATAACGTGGACAAGAGTTTGGACACTTGTTATGAAATATTCTGAATATTTTAAAAGACTTTTATTTTATTAACTTATTATTTTAGAGATTCCTAATTTGAGCCTGTATAATTTTTATTCTTCTATATTATTTATTATTTCTATTTCTATTTCTATTTCTATTCTTCTATATTATAGATCGTATAAAAAAATACACGCGATTTGTCATAAAAAAGCGAAAACGAAAGTGAATATCGCGTAGAAAGTAAAAGATATTCCTGATAAAAATCAATTTCAAAGTTCGACATATTGACGAAATATCGAAGAATTTTTTGCAAAAATCACCAATATAGCTGTAATTCTTCGATTGTGTTCTAAAAATTAATAAAATATATTAAAACTTTGTTTTTGATAGAAATTAATTTTGAAGTGTGGCATAAATCGAGATATTGAAAAGTGTTCTACAAAACGAGCAATATTGCTACAGCTACACATTTATATTTTTCATTTCGTATAGGAATACGATAGCAGGAGGTAAACATGGTGGAAAATTGAAATTTTAAAAAATTTAAATATGAATCAATGGAAATATATTGAAGGGAATTAAATTTCACAAATTCATGAATTTCAAAAGTACACGTTAACTTTTAGTTTGACAAAAACCTATTACATATTGCAACGTAATACCATACATTATGTACTGAAGTTACTATTGTTATTATAAATATGCACGTGAACTTATCTTTTTATTAACATTTCAAAAAAGTCACGTGAACAGGTTTACAGAAATTAGTAAATTCACTGCACGACGTTGTCATATAATTTCTTGCCAATTTTCGTACAATTTTTGAATGTAGTTTCCCTATAGAAATAAAGTAGAAAACGTGACAATGTTATAAACACTATTCATTAAACTTACTATCTTACGTAGGATTTATTATCATTTATGCTATTCTTCCGACGAATCAACTCATGGAAATAGGTAAACTCATTTGTTTCTTGAGAATTAACTATTAATCACGTGCTTATGTAATTAAGGATTAATAATTAATAAAAAGTGGAATTGATCTGTCTTTTGGCTTCCACGAGACTTGTATGTCACTGCGTTAAAATGTATCGATTTTTATTAACAATTTCTTGATAACCACGTGATGAATCGGTTCCAGATTTTACACTTTGGCCCTTCTGCGCTCCAAATTAGTTTCGCTCGAAATTTCAAAGTACTTTTGAATTCTGAGGTTTACGCCAGAATTGCCTTAAACTTCGCTAATTACCGTCTAAGTACGAGTAAACAATCAACGACCAGTTATTCTACACGTGAAAATAAGTCGAATCTAAAATAAAATCTTTTCGTTCAAGTGCTGGTTTTCAACAAAATACAGTTTGAACGTGTTTAGCTGGAAACTGATCTGGTGGACGCGCATGGTAAATTTTCAGGTCATCTCGAAAATGAGGCATCTTATAAACGATTTCTATTCTATATTTTCTACTTGTAGAACGTCATTTTACACGTAGAATAATCTCCCAGGAGCTGCTTTAAAATGGGTTTCTCGGTCGTTCAAAAAAAAAAAAAAAAAAAAAAGAAAAAAGAAGAAAAAAAGAAAAGAAAATCACAATTAAACGTACTCTGAAAACGAATTTCTTATATCGTTCAAATAGAAAGGAAGCAGACACGGGAACACAACAACAGTGGTGCATCAGCCGGGGTTAAACTCATTGCATACTCGGTGCATCGGTACTCGAGAGAAGAGGAGGGAATCATTCAAAGTTTGGCCGAAAGTACGATTGCGGCAGATGGTTTGACTTGGAAGAACATTCAGGTCGGAAATAGACGACGTTTCGCATTCGCCTCGAAATGCGAGTTCCGGCTGGGTGGACGACTTGCAGTGAATAGTGTTGGCACTCGATATCCGCGTCACCGGAAAAAGGTAGAGGTTGATATTTTTTCCCCCCATCAAACCGTACAAGAGTCGACAGCTTCGACAGAGACGGGCCCGTGCCTCGATATTCCCAGTCGATTATTAACTTTTCGCACCGTTACTTTTTAATAATACACCCTCGAACCTACGATTCCGTCAATCGTCGTTCTTACGTTCGATCGTATAATATCGATCCGTGTCACGTGAATGCGCCATGCCATTGTTTTATGCTGAAACTGTAAGGAGTAAGCGTCGTTGAGACTCCTCGTCCTACGCTACTATTGTTTCCGCGTTTTATTTTAATGTATCGTATATACACAGAGTGGGATGAACTTAGACAACCAAACTGTCAGGGCTTAACACTTTGACTGCCACGTTGGTCATATACGACTGGCCACAGTTTCTCCTGTGACGCCACGGTGGTCATTGTTGACCGGAACGCTTGAACTTCTTACAATTGTAAAAATTGTATGAAAATTGACAGTTAGGGCATTTTGGATATAACCGATAAATAGAAGATATTTTGAAATAAAAAGCGCCCCATTGAACGATTAAACATTTTTATTAGAATATCAATAAAAAAAAGTGAGAACAGATCTTGCATCTAACTGTGCACTGTGTTTGCATCCATATCTTTCAGGGGTAATCTACGAATATTATTATAAACACAGCTTAGAAAATAATCGTAAATGCTGCTTTATAATCGTATAATTGAAATTAGAAGTGTGAACATGCCTTACTATTACATATAGAATGAGCAAATACCGTTTACTAATATCTTCTACACGTTTCAACAATATATTCTGGACGTTTTGCTTACGATGGAATAACAAATGCTAATGGTTCGTTGAAATAAACGAAGCCTTGTTATAATATGTCGCTATCAGCTGTTACCAAGGCGCCACGGTGGTCACCCGTGATCATCAATAAGATAAACGATCCATTGGGGAAGAATATTGTCTTACATCATCGATTTATTATTATCTTGCCAATATGCTTTGAATAATAAAAATACTCCCGTGGCGTCCTGAGCGAAACATGTGATTTCGGTGTGGCAGTCAAAGTGTTAATCTTCGCATAAGAAGAAGGATATGACACAATTTTATAGAAAGTTTGTGAGCAAACGTTTTGTTACAGAATTATACACATCGTATAGAAAATGAATATCGGCGCATTCTTTCAACGTTGACAGATATTCTTTCCAACATAGAAATTCTCAAAAACTCTAAGATCCTTAATAGATGCACCTTGGTATGTTACCAACGAAACAGTACATCGTCACCTTAAGATACCCACAGTTAAAGAAGAAATATCCAAATTCAGAAACAGATATAATATAAGAGGATCAGATCCACAGACTAAGAAGACAATACCCTTTAGATTGAAGCATTAGATTCAACTAGAATCAAACATACTGTAAACTCTTATAATCCAAGTTACAGTACCACGCCAAAATAATTTACTTACAATTCTCAATGAGAATTGATTGTAAAAAGTCTACCAAATAAAAAAAAAAAAAATATTCTTGGCATTTTGATACAAGATGCTATTTTCAACGATAGTTGAGAAATAACTGCTGGTAAAAGCGTTAGAATACAGCTAAGGATATTGGAGAAGGAATCTACGCAGATTAGATAAACAGCGTCGACTTTCTGCGTGTTCTAGTAGAAAATGCGTAGTTGCATGTTTCACGCGTACAACATTTGTATTGTAAGTTTATAATGAAGCATTTCCCGACGAATTTATACGACATTTTTTCCTTCTTTTTAATGTGTAGATTAAAATCTTGTCCGTCTAAGATCAGGGCATACTTTAGACGCGATAATTATCGATGCATCTAATTTTTGTTTCAATTGTTGAAAAATATGATTGAAAGATCGTAGATGAGAACCCATCAAATTTTGTGTATCAATGTTATTCGATAAAAGATACAAATAAATTATATACTAATAATAATTGCAAATAATTTGTTAAGATATTTTCGATTAAAGAAACCTTGAGTAAGTATACTTTTCCAAAATGTATATGCGTAATTACTACTGTGCATGTGAAGAAATAGAAAAATAACAGCAGTGTATGTTTGAAAAATTATTCAAATGATTATTTTCGGTACAAATACTTGAATATCTATTTTGGAAAATATTTGCAAATCTTTTCTCAGAAAGATTTACAGGATGAATATTAAATATGAAATTACAATGAACAAAATGTGTATGACATTGGAATAACGCGTAATGCGTTGCCTCCTATACTAATCTATACTTGTTACGATTTATTCTTCGCGATTGTTATTGCATATTAAATTCGACAAATACATATCGTTTTAAATATAAAATATTTTGTATGTCGATAAATAAAAATAAAACGTTTATCGAATTATTAAGTACTCTCTAAGTATATTCCGAACAGAACGAATTGTATTTTCAATTTGGAAAAAGAAAATGGAAACAGTGTCTAATGTTAAGACGAAGATCATGACAATTTGTATTATAACAAAAATCGAGGGAAGAAAAAATGTTATTTCTGTATTCAGAGGTAGGATCGCAACAGCTATTATTTTATTCTTTTGAAAACTGTATTATCACGTAAACAATTATTATATATTCGATAAAGCGTCCTTATGATATTCAACACTGAATCATCGATCACGCATTTTTTCTTTGTTCTTAGATTATCTTCTGCGCTCCTCAATATTATTACAATTAATAATATTTTCAGTAAAATAATAACTAATTATTGAACCTTGGCCCATAACCTGTTGTTATTTCTATATTCAAAATTAGGATCACAACAGATATAATTTTATTCTTTGGATAAATCGCACCGTTTTAAGCCGAAAAACCTTTATTGCACTTTCTTACATGGACTAAGGATAAAAACAAAAGAACATCTTAACCCCTTGGCCTCTAACCACGAGTCATACTCGTGGTAAAGAATTCGTGCCATAAACGGAACCCACGAGTCTGACTCGTAATTTACAAATTGCTAGTGATTCATTATCCACTTTGAAATGATAAATTGTTTTTGTTAACTGATCAATTGATCATGATTACGCCCTAGACGTCTTAAAAACGTTATTTGTCCTCAAACGTCGTTTACTATTTCGCAATTCCTTTTGTAGCCCCTAAATATACATGTCATAAGAAGTATACATTTTGCGCCAGTTCGGGTGCACGGCTGAACAGACGAATGGCACGGCGCGCGACCGAATTTCTTGCTTACTATGGCTCGCGTGATCGGCAGATAGCGTCTAGGCCAAGGGGTTAAACATATCGATTAAATCTATCGATTGTATCTAGAACTATCTTCTACTTGCTTTTTATTGTAACCAGCGCATCTGCATATAGATGGCGAGCGCGAACTCACGTTGTCATTTTCAGCAAGAAACTTTGCAACTGAAGAAAACACAATTAGAAGAAAGAAATATGGAGATAAGTGATTTAAAAGGAAACAAAAAGCGACGAACTGCTTCTTGGATAATAAAGTTATAAGGCAGTTAGTAAGATTGTATCGACGACTCTAATACTTTTCGGCCGCAGAGGAGCGATTGCGAAACTTGTTTATTTCAAACTTTTGTGCTATCAAATTGCGCGAGAACTATACAAAGTATACACCGTCCGTGAATATTTTACGGCTTAAGATTACTATATAGTTGGTTTCAGCTGAAATAAAGCAGACTATGAAGGGAGAAACGAAAGGAGAAGCCCAGAAGAGGAAAGAACAGACAGTCGAGTAGCCCGAAGGATAGTTGGCTTCTGAAAAGAAAATGCCATTCATTTGCACGTGCCAAGAGTTTTGACGCTCTTCTCTTTTCGTGTGAAAACTGATTAAGCAGTGATAGAAGCTTCTGGAATATGCTTCCAATAGGACGATTCAAATTTTAACAGAAACATTCGGTTTGTTCACTTTCTGCAACAACGACGTAACTTTTACAAAATTCTTAGTTTTCCAGTTAATAGCACGTAAATACCAATTGCTCCTTGTGCTTTCCGCTGGTACAGTCGTACGAGTGAACTTTAAAGCTTCAACCGCGTCGTTGGAGCATCAATTCGTTCACGGATCATCGTTGAAACTTGTTTCTCCTAAAATCCTGATTCTTCTATTTACGTGAGTGTTGCAGCAAACGAACGAGTTGATGTTATAGACTTTCCTAGGAGATCGTCTAAGACAACGACAAGGTAACACCATTAGCAAACATATTCCAGAAAGGTCACAACAATGCACACAATTTGTCCACACCTTGTGAGAAGGAAGTGTACGACTGGCATGAACGCACGATAAATCTAGAGTCCTGCCTGCAAGTGCCCATTCCAAATCCTCCCCAACTCCATAAATTAGCTACAACCTGCAACACAAACAAAGCCCTTGGCATTGAGAAGATTACCACTACTGAATTACAAAAAGATTGCATAGTAAAGTCGTTATACAATTTTACTATGTCTAGAAAGGATCTTTCTAATCTAGAAAGGATGTGTATTACGTGTAATTTTCACGTTTTCTACAAATACATACAAATTCGCAGTCTATCGATAACGATAATGGAATTATTTCTATCGTATTGACTTGAACGTAAAGTCTGTTTTCACTTTTCGTAGAGAGATGGATCGGAGTTGAAACAACGGCTACTGATCTCCATTTAATTGATCTAATCTGGTGTTGAATCTGTTGTTGATTAGGTAACAGTCAATTGTGGAGCGTAAGACAAACGTTTATCGAAGTACCTGTTTTTCGTTGGCTTGGCGCGAGTTCGAATATGCTTCACCGAGACAACGAAAGACCAGGATCGTCGCAGGACAAAATTTCCTGCAACTCGGATGGAACGTTGTACCTCGTTGTACATCTTCTGTTCATCTTGCACGCTCAGATTATCGCTTATTCCGCTCGTTACAAAATTACCTCGACCATAAGAGCTTGTCTTGTTTGAAAAATTAAAAGGACGAGTTGGAACGACTCTTCTCCCCCAGAAAACTGAACAATTCTGCACCGATGGAATAACGAAATTATCGCAAAGATGGTGAAACGTCGTGCAAAGGAATGGAGCATAAATTGAAAACGATGCACGAGAAGAGAGGAACGGATCGTGCAATTTGTCCGAATTTTCCGTTCGACCCAATACATTTAAGGTAACCGGAGAAAATGATTAATACAAGAATATGCCAGTTAGCCTAAGGACGTCAGCATGCTACGATCAACAGGAGCCGATAACTAATGAAAATTTTAAGCTGTTTATAGTCACCTGTCGTATGCTGTGAGCCTTCGATATTGGATAACTATACTCGCTTTGCTAACACAAGGATTAAGATCAAACTCTGGCAGATTCGTGGACGTTCGCCACATGTATCTATCATTGCGGATTACTATACGCTTTTCCTCCTTTACGTTTTCCTAGAGCTGACTTGCTTTAGGATTAAACCTTCGATCTTCTGCCTGATCCTTTCAGTCCTCCAACTTTAACGAAATTACTGGATCTTGACAAGGATTACAAGATTCTTAAACAAAAACAGTAATTATTGTAGGTATTTAATTACTATTAGTATCGAGTATCAAACGGATAGTACCGTTCAACGGAACGTTTAAAATCTTGAAAACCTTTGCTCTGAAATATTTTTCTGAAAAATGTTTCCGATTTTTCCATCTCCAGACTTATTGTAGGTTTATGTGCTTCCAGACTTTTTTAACACCCGGTACGTTGATGTAATCTATTCACCAATTTCGTGAATGCCTGCTAACTCGATCGATACGAAACTACTTCTATAAATAAACTGTATCCTACGTAATACCTGAACATAAAATAGCCGCACTTTATTGGTTTAAGTTTGCAAAATGACAATTCGTTTTAGAATTAACAAAGACTAGAAAATTTTATGTACTTTTTGAGTTTAAAGAAATATAGTAGATTGTCGAATTAAAGAAAATTGAGAAGAAGAGAAAACGTCATACAACTATTTTGGAATTCTTCAGGAAGAACATCGATCTTATGAACTTGCAGATTTTACACATTTTAGGTTTTGGTTTGTAGAATTGAAAGAGGCAGTCCCAATATTTAAATTGCACTTAATGCAAAATAAATAAGGATATTTAAAAAGTGCACAAATTTCTTATTACGAATATTTGTCAACTGCGAATTTATAGATTTGCTTTCATATGATTTTGAATCGGTTTTACACCGCCAACTATTTCTATATCTTATTGTTTAATATTACTAACATAATTTATTTAAAGGTTTTTCAAAAATGATTTCCAAACGTTCGACATAGCACAGTAGATCGATCTTTGCATAAATGTTCCTTAAAAGTTTCCATTAATAGTGTTTTTAAAATGGACATTTGCCGAACGTTAATCAAATAATAGACGATGGAGCTCAGTTTAAAAAGAAAATACAGAATAATGGAGGAAAGTGTCGTCGAAACGTTCCTTCGTTTCGCTACAAGCTGAAAGTTTTTCTTCGGAAAGGAAGCAAAGAGAGCAAAGATTTCTGTTAAAAGTGGCAAGGAAAGCAGAGACAGAGAGAACTCTTTGCTACTATGGTTACACCGCTTTCCTTTCTCCGTTTCCTTGACGATGATTAACGGCAAATTTATGTACATACATGCACATCTACGTCAATAATTCAATACGCTTGACAATTCGTGCATATCGCGTTTAATTCGAAGAAATTTTATTCATTTCATTTCGGTAATTTAGGAAGAGATATTTCTAACGTAACGTGTCATTGTTCTTTCCAATTAAAAGTATGACAATATCGGTGCAACGATACTCGAGTCTGTATTCGGAATGGGCGTTTTATTCTTAAGCGATTTTTAAAATGAAAAATTACCAGATAATGGCAGAATTTATGTACTATAATAAAATAGCCACGAAGAACAAAAATTTCATTTTAACACGTAAGTTTGAATTTCTAGAGGCAGCAAGAAAAAAGAAAGCTTCGACAAAGCTTAATTTTATAATTTTTATGTTATTATTACTACGTAAACGTTGGAAGGGATTCACTTGTTGAGCCATTTCTGAGGAATCACAGAAGTCAATATGTAAAATAAGTTTCTAGCTTTTCATGCAGCTTCTCGAAACCGTTGAGATTTGTATATTTCATCGAATTGAGATGTAGAAGCTAGTGTGTGCTATAATACATACATAGACAAGTACATATAGTAAGTACAGTAGTATAGCAGAGCAAATATTGGTACAAATAGACGTTTAATATTAGACAGCATTTATTTTTAATACTTGTAGCATTTATCTAAGATTAAATTAGAAATATGTAATAGATTCGTTAAAAATGATATAGAGAATGCCTAGAAAACGTAATATTCCAGTTTAAACGAACGTATTGGGTACAGAAATTAATTCGGTGCTTTTACAAATAACGAGCTGTGGATCCGTTTTCAATTTAAATGTTCTTAGGATTTTACATAATATAACTAAAGCATAATATCGATAAATGTTAATAAATAAGCTCTGCTTTTCAATTAATAATAAGAAAATGGAACTGATTCGAAAGATAAATTGATAAATAGATGACAAACTGATCCATAAAAGCCACTGAATTAATTTCTGCACTTAATATTTGTACAAACTATTCAATTCATTTTTCATAACTGTATAAACTTGTTAAAGAAGTTCGAATAAGCTTGATAAAAAAGATATGAACGTTCAGAAATTCTGATTTCCCGGAATACTAAAAAGTATCGAAATTCCGCGAGGAAGACTTGGACCGGCTAATGAATTTAATTTAAAACGGACGAGCGCGTCGGGAACATCGCGTAATGTGACGCTGCACACGTATTAAAATCATTGAACGAGCAAAGACAAATGTAATTTGCATTTACGTCACATACACTTTTGTAAATTGTACAGCTGCAAATTGCGAGATACGCCGGCAATACATTTACCGGTCTAATCCGATTACGTTGCATTATCATACAGCCGAACATCGCAATAAACCAGTCCACGAAAGACAAGTCCGAGTTCCGTGTTACTTTCAGGCTCAGCTTAACCAGTCAGATAACGCGCCACGTAACTCGCTTGTGTACTCGCTTTTTCACTTAATTTTCTTCATAATCATTAAAAAATATTCTCTTTAGGTCAATTCGTTGGAAATTTTATGCCGGCTTGAGAACACTGGCTAGTCTGGTTAATGGATACGTAAGAGACTCATTTTGCTGCATCATACGTCAGCGACGATGCATTTTCTTATTGCGATCATTATTTGCTATATGCGACATTATGGCAGATGTTTGTCGTAATTTATGACTGGGCCGAGGTCTCAGCAAGCTCCTGGGTAGGATGCATGAGTGAATGTTTGGTAATTTGGATATGACTGTTTATAGAATAGTGGTTTCCACCGTAGGAATCGCGTCTGTGTCCCCTGCCACACGTTGTATCGTTTAATGTGTCCGTTCATCGTCGAAAAAATTGCACGACGCCAAAAGTCGACCATGGAAGCCTCGTCACTTTTCGCAGTCTAAAGAGCCTAGCAGCCTAAAAGATAAAGAGCGCGGCGTGTTCGTTAAGAGGATGGCGGAGGCGACGCTCGTCTCCTGGCAGATAATTTTGAATGTCGCTGATTTGAAGGATGTGTGAGATAGTTTACTGGAGGAAAGCGACATCGTATTGTCACAGAATAGAGACTTTGTCCAAAGGATCTGACCATGGAGTGGGGTGGACGTTGGTCTTTTTGATAAAGGGACTGTACAGCACTTGGCCTAGAACCTCGAAAGAGTAAAGTCTCTTTAGAAGATGATCTCTTTAGAGCTGCCAGACATGTTGTATAGATTGAGTAATTGATTGAACTAAATTATAATGTTGTCTTTCCTATAAGGAAAAATATTATAATACGTAGAATATTATATAAGGCATATACATGTAGAATCGGGGATACTAAGATATTCGGCCTAAGATATCGGCCGAACCGTAAACAAAGTTGCAAGAGCCGCGGCATCGTCGGGTACATCAATGTGTCGTTGGGTCTTTTTAAGTGGGTAGTTTCGTGGAAAGGGCCTGCGTGACCCTGGCCACGGGCGTTTCGGGACACGTGGTCCGAAGGACGGAAAAAAGGCAAAGAGACGCAGAGGTAGTTGAGAAGCCGGAGAGAACGGATGCAAAAGGTGTGCAGAGAGTTAGTTGAGAAGCCGGAGAGGACGGATGCAAAAGGTGTGCAGAGTGTGAGTTGAGAAGCGAGAGCGAGCGAGTGTAGAAGCCGGAGAGTGTGAATCGGGAAGTCGAAAGCCGCCCATGAGAATAAGACGTACGACAGCATTGTAATCATTTCGTTGCTTCGAATATCATTTATTAAATCAAAACACCATTACTTGTCCTTTTCCTCTAAGACCCATTTGGATACTACGTACATATAGTATGAGGAAAAATTCCGAAATTAGTCAGATGATCAACTCTCTCTGCAACAATATCACAGGTAACAAAAAAGGAAAGGAAATTCAATTATATATTACTGTTAAATAGATAGTACATTTGTATTGTACGTGTGAGAATGAGCAGACACATGTGTGCATCCCCTTTGTAGAGTATGTGAATGTATGTGAGTGTCTCAAAACGGCCCAGGTCTCCGTTGAGACAAAAGAGCGACTAGAAGGAAAAAAGCAAGCGAACGAGTGTCTTCTAGCCCTTCAGAGAGTAACCCACGCGTAGAGCTAAAGTTAGTTAATATGTAAATAAAGTTTAACTTTTTATTCTCTCCAAATGCTCACCATACCTTAACAATTACATATTGTCTGAAACTATCGCCTAGGTCAACGTTTTCCTTTTATCGATAATAGTAATAATAATAATAATCTCGATCTTATCGATTTTATTTATTCTAATTAATTTTATTATTGTTTTTATCGATATTGACGAACCAATAGTTCGGTGTAGAAGTTCGCGCGATTTTCGTTTCACCTGAAAACAATTGCTTATCATCTGTGTCTTACTGTTTACGTCCATCCGAGAGCTCCAATTTTCTTTTATTATATGATCGTATATTTCTTCGTTCTGTGCCAATAACAAAGCGATTAATTGTCCGAAAAATATGGAGATTAACAAACACGATCATTTCCGACGTAAATTTGATAAAAGGAATGCTTCGAAACCTAGCGTGGTAAGTTCTCCACCATCCTATTCACTCGCTCCAACGGATTATCATCTTTTTCGTTCCCTCGAAAATGGTTTAAGCGACTGTTTCTTCCACAACGACGTGCAACTGCGAAAACGGTTGGGAGATTAGTTTGCTTCAAAAACCGCGGAATTCTTCAAGCGAGGAATCCAAAAATTACCAGGACGTTGGGAACAAGTGGCAAATAATGGCGGAGGATACATTCTACATGAATTTGTATCGAACATTTGAAAAAAGAAACAGAACTTCTCACATCCTCAGCAAAACCGTGCCAACTTATGCACCAGCTCGATACGTATGATCGCGAAGATTACATTAAAGATCTTTTATCTGAACACGATTCCATATGTTTGCTACTATTTCAGGATCTCCCCAAGAATAGTCATGCACAGTAGTATACCGTAGTAGTATAGTATGATTCGTCGAAGCTAAAGTTTTACGTTTCAGATCCACTGTCTGATCCCGTGAAAGCCACTAGTGGCATTCTAAATTTCGGGAACTATAGCGCTCATAACCCAGCGCAAAGTTCGATCCAGTACCGAGACGATGTCGATGATGAAATAAATGGGCTCGTTCGCGTGCAATGAATTTTCAAAGGTCGCGTCAGCGCGTTATCTGGCGTTTCCAAGAGAACAACAGCCGCAGAATGCTCAGGGCGGATTCCTTCGCTAGATGTGGACTGCACGAACGAGGCAAACAAAACGAAAGTGGTCCAACGTCAGTTGGCATTACCGGTCGGCCAACCACCGGCTGTTCCATTTGTCGTACGGACGCGTCATCATGAAGTCATATTTCACGACTTATGGTAATTACGATCTACCACCCAGGAGTCACATTCAGCGGCGTGTGCATGCATGTGCAGCAGCACGGCAGACTCTTTGTCAAGGACCGTGTATATTTATATACAATCGCACACACGATGCTATGGATGTGTATCGGCCTATGTGCGCAAAATATATGCACTGACATACGTGTTCGTGTGAAACGACAGGACGCATGAACCCCGGCAGGCAACCAAGCAGTCGCGTATTACGGTTTTCAAGGGACGAATCGTAGCCATTTGTCGGCACAACCGTAATATCAATCTTCGGTATACGGCCCTGACCGCGACACAAATCGTCGCTTCGAATAATAATTATTGTCTGCCTTCCAGTCAACCTTCTTCTTCTGCTCCTCTTTCCTTACGCGTAGAACTCGAAGAAAGCGTACAGTTACGATAAAGTCTTTTCGTACTACGCTTGCTTTTCGAGAAAATCGAATCTGATATGCTTGCATATTGCAATGACGCGATTCTAGATTTATGATGACAGATTATAATAATAATTCACACGAGGATTCTTACAATCCGCGTATCCTGGCGCGGATATGTAATTGCAAGTTACGATAGAAGGAGATGTTGCAGACAAAATGTGCACTTTTACATTTTCAATTTGCAAAGAAAAAGTGCGATTTTAAGAAAAAGGTATAGCAATTTTCCAACTATTAATCACTCGGACGAATGCAATTTCAACACTGTGAAAGAACATATAGTTGCAGATATATTTCATATTTTAAACCACAGTAACCTGATATTTACTGTGTAATTTATTTTTAATGTCTATACGGTAAATATAATATTACGTATTAACTTGGTATATGATTCCATATTTACATAACACCATTTAGTTTGGTCTCTTGAAAATTTCTTCCCCTTTTCCAACTATCTTAAAGAAACAATTCCACTTACAACTAGTGGCAAAGCACTTTGTACGTATTGTTTATCAAGAATAAAGTTCCTAAACGTTCAAATTGAAGAAACAAGTACAGCAGTGGTAAATATAAAAATTCCCGCACTATTAATCAGTTGTGAACAGACTGATACCAGAATATGGCAGTAATAGTTTATAATTATAATAGAGTTTGTATCGTACGTGCAAGCAGAAGCACAATTTTAAAGTGTAACGATGCTTGATTAACAGAATCGATGATTCAGAGCGAAGGAAACTGTAAAAGAAAAAAGAAGGAAACGAAATACGAGGTATCAACGGCAGTTTTATGTGGTACGTAAATAGCATCTCGTAAATTCTTTATGGGCAAGGTACTGAAAGAAAATGTTGTCTATAAATTACACGCATAAAAAGGAACGAGTACGTGAGTGAAATAAATGGTACGCTAGGCGCTAGATTCGAAAATTGAAGAAAAATATAGAATCGGATTGCAGAGAAACTAGAAAAATTTAAGATCATCCAAGAAGATAAAATGAAATCTTTTGCTATAACAATCTTAAATCCGTAGACAAGTTCAACTTCATTGCGAGAGGATATTACAAAGATATATTACAAAGATCAACGAAAGATATATAATGCCAGGAACGTAAAAATGAAAGAAGATATCCGAATACACCAAATAGAGCAGCTTAAAGGAAAAGCGATGCAAAGAAACAGCACAATTTTACGAAATACAGTTAATTTGTCAAAAGCTACAGACTTTTTCTAATCTAACATACGTTGTATCGCGTTAATTCAAATTTAGTTTAATTGTACCGTGCTGTACTGCAATTTTACTATATACGACGAACTTTTATGCATTTCTCTTACGTATTTTGTTAACCGCTGAGGATGTTAAAAAGATGGTGGACCGTAAATAAAATAAATAAATAATAATAAATAAAAATTCGTAAGGTTATTGAAATTTTCCTAACAACGTGGGAGATGTATTTTCCCTACACTTTGCTTCTATTATGCAGTTTTCTTACGTATTTTGTTAACCACTGACGATGATAAAAAGATGGTGGACCGTAAATAAAATAAATAAATAATAATAAATAAAAATTCGTAAGGTTATTGAAATTTTCCTAACAACGTGGGAGATGTATTTTCCCTACACTTTGCTTCTATTATGCAGTTTTCTTACGTATTTTGTTAACCACTGACGATGATAAAAAGACGGTCGAGCGTAAATAAAATAAATAAATAATAATAAATAAAAATTCGTAAGGTTATTGAAATTTTCCTAACAATGTGGGAGATGAATTTTCCCTACACTTTGCTTCTATTATGCAGTTTCCTTACGTATTTTGTTAACCACCGATGATAATAAAAAGATGGTGGACCGTAAATAAAATAAATAAATAATAACAAATAAAAATTCGTAAGGTTATTGAAATTTTCCTAACAACGTGGAAGATGAATTTTCTCTATACTTTGCTTCTATTATGCAGTTTTCTTACGTATTTTGTTAACCACTGACGATGATAAAAAGACGGTCGAGCGTAAATAAAATAAATAAATAATAATAAATAAAAATTCGTATGGTTATTGAAATTTTCATAACAGCGTGGGAGATGAATTTCCATAGCGTCAACACGAAGTCGATCGTTATACGAGATCAGAACTCGTCTCTCTTCTTCGAATTCAATCCCTCTAGAGATCTTGTATGTAAGTCATATCATGTAGGTGTTGCGAGGTTGGCCGCTATTGTGCGTCGAGATTTATCGAGAGGCATGTAGCATCCACGCCTTTGGGACTCGACCCGCGCTCTTGTCGTGCTTGTCGTCAATGTCAGGAAGTGTATGTACATTTTTACGAATTCGTAACGAATTCACCACGTGGAATCTCAGTGTGTACGGCCGGTGAACGATTCGTTCAGCTGATACCGAGTGACATCCGGCGAGGCAACGCTCAACGTCATTTGTTACGCGAATGAACGTTCGGCATACATATGTATACTGCGTCGGATGACAATAAACCACTTGGAATTGCCTGGAAGGTTCCGCTGCGCAATCGGTCCTTGGCAATTTACATGGCTCCTATTTGATTTTTCTTCGCGCACAGTCCACTGTCTCGGGTCGAAAAACGAAGAAAAAGATGTGGACAGTTTATGAGAGAAACGGTACACTTACCTGCGGTGAGAGCAACCGAACGATACGCGATTTGTGAACTTCTTCAGGTAAACTCACCTGAAACATAAAAGGATAATCGTGAGTCAGATTTGGTGTATAAACAGATTTTCGAAATAAACGATCTTGTATCTTTTCAGGTTTCTTATGTGTTCTTATGGATTCGTAACAGCGCAAGTTGAGTTACTTAATTTTGCTATGCTTAATTAACGTACTTAATTAGCACGTAATATGTATTTTATAATGAAATACTTGTAACGGTATGATAAATTGATATTGTTACTTTGCGAGACGCATTGTTGAGCTGCAAATGATCGGAGGTACCAGGTGTCAAGCGTATGGATATTAAATTTCTGGCTGCATCTTTACTGCCAGTCAATGATATTTAAAACCTGATTCATTGATCTAATTTCATTTAATTAATTTAATGTAATTTAATTTAGTTTAATTTAATTTAATGTAATTTAATTTATTTCGGTAGAATCTGAATATCCATATTTTTTTGGAAAGATATACGCGGTTGGAAAGATCGTCAAGTGGTTTCTATGTAACACAATTCTGTTATATGTATTTACCGAGGTCAGTTGCACACAGTGCACTGCGTGTAACGTTAATTATATCGGAGCTGGCTATCCTGCACGATTTATTGGAATCGGTTAATTCCCATAACAGCACCAGCAAATGAGCAGCAATGTGTAAACGAATCGCTTATGCCTGCAATTGTACCAATTAAATTACAAAGTCCTGTGCTTGTCCGGTCACGGTGAATTAAAGTTGAACTCGATGGACTATCTGCAGTTTTAAACCATCTCTAATTTCGAAACATGTTTCTCATATTTATATATATGTTTGCAGACAGAAATTTGAACATGGTTTTACGCTGAAATTCTATTTCTATGTAATATATGTATTTAATTTTAACGCTAATTAGGAATATTTATTCAGGGACAACCTCCAATTTCGAAATATTCTTTTCATATTATTTTTGCAATCGGAAATTTTAACACGGCTTTGGAATAAAATTGCACCTATACAGGGTGTGCCAAAAAATCGTGATACAACCGGTCGATAATTTTACGTGGAAAAATAAGTCGACAAAAAGAATAGCATTTTTTCCTTCGAGGTTTTATTTCCGGAAAGAGTTGAAAACCTACCAGGCATCCGTGTACTAACTGAAAGTTGCGAATCACGAAACTTGTCTTTTTGCTCGTATCTGTATTATTAAGCGAGAACAACGAAACGATAATAAAATGATTCGTAAAATGTATTGATCTTGTCCTTATTTAGGAAACCATTCAAATTAAATACAAAATGAAGGAAAATGATAATCGAGGCGACGGACAAGGTAAGATAACAAGAATAACGGAAAGCAAATCGTACCAATACATATTTACGTTATGTACAGTATATGTATATTAGGAACATTTATAAAAGAGATAAAAGAAATTTGTAATATGATTTTAAACGACAGTGTAGGACAAGTTGCTTGAAATAAATTAACGTGTAATGTCAGGCAGACTTAAAATTAGACGATTACAGTTGAAGGTAGTAAGCATTATTAAACGATATTTTTGGCAGAGATGTAAGCCTTTTATATGATAATCGAATGAAATACTGGACAATGCGCTTTGAACGCGTAAAAAGGATTAGAGAATGGGATAATGAAAAGAATTTCATGAGATAATTAAGTCTATTACGAGAGCAGCGTCGTTTAATTACTAATCTACTTTCGTCACAGATTTTTCTCAATTTATGAAAAGTACTAGTTACTTCAATACAACTTTGCTTTATTTGAATACGAACAGGTTTCATCGCAAATTTTTCAAATGCAGAATTTTATATCGATCCAAATATGGAGAATACGGTACTGACATGTTAAATACACAAAAATACTAAAATTGTCTACAAGAAACTCTATGTTACTAAATGCAGTACACTTTGTTAAACTGTCGTCAAAATGATTTTAAATTCAAGCGAAACGTATAAAAGTGTGATCTAAATTTTCATGTACATATATTTATAAGTAAAAGTATTCGTTTCACTCTTCATTTCATTCGTATGGATTTGTTAATCCAACTATACAAATTTATATGTACAGGTGTATAAACGCAATTCGTGTAATTTACATTTCATTCGGTAATTGTATAATATCGGAACAATAATGAAAACCAATTTTACGGAATTGAAATGGATTAACTCGAAGGATCAAATGTTTCAAATAACTTTATCACGATCAATTTCATTTTTTAATATTTAGGTATTAATGTATGTTTTATGATTTCAATTATGATTAAAATATTAATAAAGAATTTAATATAATAGAAAAATGATGAATCAATTAATTGGTGTTATCTATAAAATTAAACTTAGAAGCATAATTATTAGTATAAATGGAAATTCATATTAATCAGTTATATATATTAGTATATAATTAGTATAATTAAAAATTCAATTCTTCTTATTCAGACATCCAATGAATTTAGAAAAATAATAATAAATTGTACAATTTAGAATGACATCCTAACGTTAGTATTTAACCAACTGCCCATAAATTAAATTTTAGTTTTAATTCAATTGAAACAATTATCATGTAAAGTTCTTTCAACTATAGTAGGTATAAATCAACGACTTGTTCCACAAATTTTTCTTAATTACAGTAATAACGTTGGCTGCTATGTTGCTAATATTAAAAACGTTAAAGGTTTTATAATATTTTATGTAATTTTGTACCGAGTCATTTATCAGTTACATGTTCTAATTTCTTAAATTTCTTTTAGAAATACACAAATAATAATTGTAATAATAATAATACATGAGTATTAGGTCGTCCGAAAAGTTTCTTTCGTTTTATAAGGAAATTATGCACCAACATAATAATAGAAACAACGAAATAGATTCAATGAAATAATATAAAACAGAAATTGTTGTTCATCTATTACCATTTTATGAAACAAAAGAAACTTTTCGGACAACCCAATATGAATAATTTTGTGGCAAAGTGTATTTTTAATTTCTTTGATCAGTCAGATGAACCATACTCTATGGATGTATGTAGACCTTCGTGACTGACTGTAAATAGCAGTTACGTATTGCTTCAGCCGCTTTGCGATATAATATATTTCACGTTCGACTATGAAAGCATTATTCCGCGATATAGAATCTCTAGTATGAGATCCGCATTCGATAACAAACAGGTGTTGAGAAAGGCTGTACGCAACAAGGTATCCCGTGTAAGCACGTAGTAATGATACAAGTGGTAGTAGATAGAAAATCCTGGTGAGTTTAATCATTGTCGTTACTGCTAGAATTATGCTATTTATTTCGATCGACTAAGTTATATATGTTAACGTGTAATGCAGCACTTAATATTAACACGAATTCTTTCCCCGCACAATTCTTTCTTACAAACGTGTCATTTTGGATGATATAATGTTTCAAATAATATTTCAAGAATTAGAGTACGATAGAGAAGCTTATTTTAATATTGGCAAGAAAGAATTTATACAAATGAACAATTTGAATACGGTACACAAATTAATGCATATATGTATAAGTTACAAATAAATAAATAAGCTTTCTATTAGGCAAATTAAATTGTACATAGAAATTAATACAAGCTAGATAAATAAATACACGTATGTATCTGCATTTACACGATGCAACACACGACGTATTATGCAGCGTTAAAAATTCAATTCGAATAGAAATTCAAATACTTCGCAGCACATGATTTCCTTATATTATTCTGCGTCAATGAGATGAATTTAATGAAAAGAAGATAATGTTAGACGTAGATTTCTAAGCTGATAATAATAACCCAGGGAATATTATGTCAGAAAATTAGAATGATTTATTGTATTTATCTACTTCTCCAAGTAGACTGCACCAAACCACTATTTCCTTGCAAGAATCGTATTTAATATTTTCTCCTTTCATATATAGAAGCAACGGCAGACTACGCGAATCCGCAATCCGGAAGACGTACGATCAATATAAGATTAATACGATCCAGCGAGAGGCATAAAAAATTGTTGATAAATTGGAAAACGGGAAGATCCGATTACTTATTGCTAATTTCATGTAACTTTCAGACAGACGAAGTGTTACGTAATGCATTTGCTCGTGACACGGGTGCATGCTTGGACGCATGTATCACCCAACGACCTTATGAACTTCTGCAAGTTGTTTCAAGACTGAATGAATGCCAGCACGTCTAAGAAAGGCGTGGCCAGGCAATAGTCGAGTCACGATTTATCTCGAGTACGGTCTCGAAAATGATTTTCTCCGATATCGTATCTCCGTCTATGAGGAAGCAACTTTCTCGTATAACGTGACAGCCAGATATCTAACAATTATAGGACACATCGAATGTCGGTTGGCAGCCTCACCTTGCAAAAGTTAGCTTGTTGTATTGCAGATACTCGAGTCGCAGTACGTACATATCTCTTTCGCTATATTATCGATTTTAATTCTGACATTCGTAAATGTTCGTTTCCGAACTCTTGCTGTCTTCGATAAGGTCGTTTCGAATGCAGAATTCGGAAAAACTAAGCATCGACGTATGAGTCTCCCGGAAGACAAACCGATCACTTTGTATCCGTTTTTCAATTTCATTGTACGAGTGCGTGATTAATGTTGAATTTTCGAAAAACAAATTAGTTACCTCCGTGAGTTCATTTATAACAGGAAGATGACAAATAACAGGAAATTCTAAGAGAAATTTAAAAATTAGTGTTTGCAATATCATCACCTTTTTCTGCTTTCCAATTTATAGAGTTGATTAATGTGGCTCCTAAACGGCTCATACATCATCTACATTTATCGTATTCGTGTATTCGAAGCATTAAACGGAAGATTAGTTAAAAGCAATTTGATTGTAATTTAACCCCTTAGCACACAATGACGTCTGGAAGACGTCATTTCTCTCGTATGTCATTTTAGACGTTGGCGTCTTTGAGACGCGAAGGATTGTACATAATTTCATGTTTAGCGATGTCAAATGGTCCTGTTTCGTTTATATGTCAACGAGTTAAAGAGAGAAACATAAGCTAATGCTAGTTTGCTTGTAAATAATAAAACACAATCTTCCAGCATTAATCCTTCGATTCCTGTAACTCGAATTACGATGCTGTCTGGAGTATTTTGTGAATTTCTCTTCGTCTGAAATACAATCTTCTTCTTCTCGCTTTTACTCGTAAATTACAAACTCTTTTGTGCCACGTCTCATTATTCTAATGGACAGTAACAAACTCTAACTCAATACGAAACGTGTTCCTTCTATATCAAAAGATTCCTCGTTGGTATCGCTGGATGCAAGTACAACGGACACTTAAATATCGCAATAATACGATATAGACCTTATATGTACAAATATAATTTACGTAGATATATTCTGCCTCACATCGTATCAGCAAAATCAATCAATTAACACGACGCATGATTTCATCCAAGTGGAGCAAGGGTCTCATTGCAACTAAACGATGGTTGCTGTTTAACTAAGCTCCTCGTGTGTGTACGATGTTCACATCGGCCAACAATACCAGTTTTTACCAAAGTGTTTCCAGAGTGTTCCAATAAGCTTGCACTACACTTCGCTGATAGCGAGTCACGAGGTCGACGTTTCCCTTCGCCGTCCAATTACATTACCCTATCGCATCGCGGACTGCGAGGTTCCTAGCTTCCGCTAGGAATAACGTTCCTGAAAGAAGAAAACGCGAGGAATCTTGGCGTTGCAGGTTGCAAGTGTCATCTAACGAGTCATCTGCGGTTCGTCGAGGAAAAATCGTATATTCAGTGGAATGAATGCCAGCACGTCTGAGAAAGGTGTGGTCGATCGGCTGGCAGCCGGCAGCGGGGTCACGATGATATATCTCGTGCGAGGTACGTTCTCGAAAATGATTTTCCGTGATATCGTGTATCTCGAAGTGGATGAAGGGAGGCAGCGGAAGAAGGCGCGATCGAGGAAGGCGAAACACATAGAGAGACAACTGGGAGAAGGGGATTAGAGGCAGCCAGCATCCAAAGAACTGGCGTCGCTCGGCTCGCACTCGGTGGTGCACTATCCTAAGAGCATACTGGTGATTACGTCAAGCGACCGTTATTTCTGCCGCAACCCTGCGCACTATGGATAGTTACGTGCCAGATGGCCGCACATATTCGAGGTGTGTCCGGCTAATATGACTGATTGCAATCTCCGCGAGAGAGTAAGCCGAGGTCCGCGACAGCCGGCCGGCTAGCTCTGACCAACTGGCTGTTGGTAAAGTGGCAGCCAGCCGCGTGCAGGTCCATCCGTCGCAACTTGGTCGGGATTCGTTGCATGCCTGTTGATTCTTGCCGTAGCTTGTTGGCAACCTGCGATGCCCCGAGCAGACATGCTTTAATAAATGGAGTCCAGCCGAGGTTACAACCTTCATCAGCCAAGATACACCTGATAGCATCGGCAATCTCGACACGCCGCCCAGTACCATTACCGAACCGTCTACTGTGCGCTTTTGCTACGTACGTCCAACATGCGACCTGTTTCTAGATTCGTCTGAGTACGTAGCTATTATCTTTCTGCTGTATATTCGATGATTTCAAGCAGACTATTGATCACTAGCTTATCTGCATTAATCGCCTGAGGATACTTGCTGTCTGCTTTGCTCAGAATTGAAAGCGAAGTGGCTCAGTGAAAATGTTTATTTTCTGTGTCATTCGTAAAGATCTGGTGCGATGCTCGGTGAAATCGAGGCAGAAATCGCGAGAGTGCTTGTTAGTTTCTGAATTTGGTACAGTAGGATCTCGGTTATCCAAACACTCGAATAATATCGAGCAAGACAAATATCCTAAATCTGCTTAAGTATGGCATACTCTTTGTATATTTCTCGATCAAGTTACCAGCCTCGATTCTTCGTTATATGTGTAAGTGACGAAGAAATTATTGAAAGAATTAAAGGGAAATTTAACTGTAACGGAAGCAATGACAATTTGGATGTTATTCCTATGAATAGTATTCAATATAGTATTGGGTTGTAACATAAATTCGTCATCTTTTTGTCATATCATCAAGCGGAGGAAATGGGACGAATATACATACGCTACAATATAATGTAACGAGTCCAGAAGTATTCATAGCAGCAGAAACAACGAGTAGATGGTATGAAAGATAAAAGGAAAGAAATCTAAAACATTGTTCCAGTAAAATAACAGTTAATCAAGCGTCTACATTACAAAAAAGAAAGAGCAATGCAAGAGGTTATTAAAGTGAAAAGGGGGCAGTCTGATCATTAGTTGAATATAGGTAAATTAATCTCACTCTTATTCGTGCTATTCATTTTCTCCGATCCAATTCTTAATGGACCGATGTATGTATCTCATTGTTCTTTGTATTAATAATAAATATTGTATTAAACAAAATAAGATAAACATATTGAATAATTTTTTGATTGAACTTTTGATTTCTTGAAATTATTCAACATTACATAATTTCTAGCACAATTAACTAATACATTTCCTATACAATGTATCTTCTGCATTGTTCTTGTACCGATTTGATTAATAAACGTCGCACAGCGATGGAGGAAGGAAAATTTAAAATTGGTAGCCTGCGAGTAACTTTTCTATCAAATATTTTCTACGATATTGATCACGATAATCTATTTTGGGACTTATATTACATTCGTTCGTTGCTTTTGTCAAGTATGATCCCATTTTGTAAAATTATTGCGTCTTTTCGCATAGCTTCTCTGTTAAACGTTCGTTTGTCCGCCGCTGTATCTCGAAATAAAATAACGTAAATGTATTATCTATTTGTTTTCTATATTTCCGAAACTGTTGAATATTAAATAACTTTTAGCGCAATTTACGAATACTTTTTTTGATCGAGCGTATCTCCCGGCAATGCGTTCCAAAGCCATAAATCACTAACAAACTTCGGCAGCTCTGCAATGCACATTCACGCGCGCGCTACATAAAATTGAACTGTACGGAATAATGCAGTCGCCTGAATTTCTCATTGATTTACGGCCACGCGATTCTGCAGTTCTTTCAGCGTAATCGACGCAACGGATTTTTCCCGATTTAACGTTTCAATCACCGCTGTTTATTTTTACAAAACGTAAATTCGAGCGAAACCAGGCGACCAAAACCGCGAATGTAAATCCACTGAATTATTTCGCTATACGAATTCATTCGTTAATAAATTTTATGATCACGCAATAAACCGTGCAGCAGCACACCCGCGGAATAGCAATGTGATAAGCTTCTTTGCAACAGATTTGTATAATATCTGCGTGTTTGCGGTTATACGTAGAATGTTTAGTATATATTCTGCAATCATGTAGAATTATACAATTAATTTTTTTATATCCGTCGCTTGGTGCAAGAAGCGCAGTATGTCATATTTTTGCAAAAATGAGTTAATCCCGCTGTTCAATATGTAAACAACTGTATATTCTATATAAAAAGTGACAATTTCAAATTCTATCTAGAAGAGACTATAATGGCATTTGTATACAGAAATGTAAACATTTTTCATAAAATAAACCTTCCGCAAAAAATACTCAAAAAATATTCAAAACACAAATGGTATAAGCTTCGATTTTCTCTTTTTACATTAGACGAGCAGAAATTATTTGAACATGAATTTTTTCTTCAATAAATAAATACTGATATTGGTACTTCTTGCACAAAACCATTGATCTATATCATACATAATTTTCATAGTATTAAACTAACAAATCGTGTACGCCTAGAAGACACAATTATCAACGTTGCTATATTTTAACGATAATCCTTGAGTCCATTTTTATCTTACTCTCGCTCGTTATTTTATAACGTTAAACTTAATAGAAAATATTATATTGTATAATATAACAATATAATAAAATAATATTGTATAATACTGTGGTATCGTAAACTATTATGATCAGTTTATTAATGATAAATGGATTAAACAGATGTTAATTAAATAGAAAACAATGGTTATTTAACATGAATTAATGGCAACAAATAATTTAAAAAACTAGATAATTAATTAACAATTCTCGTCAACGCAATCCGCACTCTTCGACTTCTCAACTCATACTGTTGTTAATTCGTTTATTGTCCCCTAGCAACCCCTTGTCTTTTGTCTTAGCACATGCTTACTACGCACATGCTCAGCAACCGCTTGTTTATAATTCACACCTCAGCAACTGCTTGTTTATAATTCACACATCAGCAACCGCTTGTTTACATCCGCACGACACGCCCCAGGCCCCACGTCCGCGATACTACAATACGCTTACATAAAAGTACTATTAAATGAAACAAAAGACGTGTATCGGTCCATAAGTCAACTTATAGAAGACTGAAATAGAAAGAAACTCAGATTGTTATGCTTTGGAGTGTCGACACTGTTTTGATTCGCTATGTTTAAAAGATAAACGAACTCAAGACAAAACTATCGCCGTTATTTGTAATCGTCAAGCGGAGTTACATTCGAACTTCTTGTAATACCACTGGTCGATACAAATAGACGAACGTGTTCTCTAGGACGATCAATATAGCGAATCTTTATAGCGAATCATACAGTCGAATAGTAGAGTCGAACAGTAGCATTGAGCGAGCAACGATAACGAACGACATATACTATCTCTGTACTTGTACTTAACAGGTTCGTCGCTACGTCACACATATCTATGTGACGGGTATATTTCCGTGGGACGCCCGTTACCAAAGTATGGGTGACGCTCTTCTTGTTCGAGTTAATTAAATATAGGATATTATATATAGAATACACAACATAAAAATATTAAAAACACATTATACCGTACTTTTTATTAATTTATATTCTGGATAAAATATTGCATTGTGCTATATCGTATGATATTTGTTAAAACATTCCAAACACATTTGGGGCGATTTTGGGCACTTCGAACAATAGTCGTAGACTCCGTCATCGCTACTTTCCTCCCTTTCAAATACATTTTCACACTGTTTACTGAACATTTTGAGGATGAAAAAATCACCGATGTACGTCTCACAAGTATGCTTCTCGACTAAATGAAAGATCTGAGATATCCGCCAGGAGATCCCTCGGAATACTCTAGCTGAAAAGCTTATCGCTTTCCCCATTTCAGAACTAAATAACCTTTTCTTTACAATGAATCGAAGACGATAAACAATGAATTCCCGCTTGTCGCTCTATTTACGTTCTGCGTACCAGCGGTCGGATTTGGGTCCCGCAGGAAACTTAGCCGAATCAGCTGGGCGACCAACGTGTTAAAATGATTTGAATATAATTGACTATTACATTTTTATCACTCGTATCTTTATTAAACAAATATCCATAAAATTAATATCCACCTCGGATGTATTCGAAGTCTATTAATTGCTGTATAAATGTTACAACAGATACAATGGTGTATAAATGTCTTTTGTAGTCATTGTGAGTATCTTTACTAAAGAGAACAATAAATTTCTTCGTGTCATTATGTCGTGGAAGCGTCTGGAAGAAATATAGCGTGTTTCCAATATTACCCAATGCTCGTCTTACAAGCAATTTATCACTGCTCGTGTTGTATTGCGGTTGGTAATAAAGGTTTACGTCTTCATGGTACACGTGTAACTTGTGTTGATGCACCACTTGTTGCTATCTCCGATTAACAGAATTGTAGTTTACGGAAATCATAATATTCCAATATGACATCCAATCTCTGTTAATTTCATCTTAAACTGGGACTACAGCTTGCCAGATGTTTGCTAACAATCATAGCGCAGCAAAGTAGAACAAGTTTCAGACGCTGTTACGTAATCTGGTGATTGTAAATTTCATACATTAGGAAATGTAGAGCGATTAATCAGTTTCTTTATGGAACAGTTCGATGATTATTTGAAAGTACACGTATTATGGATACCATCGAAATTAATGTAGCTCGTTTTCTTTCTCGTAATCTTCATCGAGAAACTGTAAAATGATTAATGTATCGTACAACGCGTCTTAATAGGCTTTTTTACTACGTGTGTTTCTATTAACTTTTTAAGCAACGTCGGCTGTTGCTTGCTAGCACAGTGACATTAGTTCGTATAGCGGGCAACTTGGAACAAAAATTATTCCCTGTTACGGTATGGCGATAAATTGAAAAAAGGATATATGTTACGCTAGTGCAAGAAAATATTTCAACACATACCATGAAAAACCTCTATGTATAATATGTATATATCACGAATACATTGTAGGTTTCGAAATTTCAAATTTATTGTACGTAAAATCTTTTTATAGATCCTTTGTGGAACTCCTCGATAAAGGAATTAAATTATGAAAATGTAAACTCTCAGAATATGATTACGATTAGTAATATCAGAATGATAAACTGCTCAATCAAACACAGCAATGTCGTGTCTAGATTTTAACAGAATCTAATTTTCCAAAAATATAAGGCAACGTTATATATTGTGTTACGTATAATGTTTATACGTGTTTTTCACAACAGTGCATCTTCGTACAAACGTGAAACCAAGTCTGTGAAATGTGACGGTGCTTATCTCGACAAAACAAAATGGATCGTACGTAATTCGACAAAATAATATAAAGCAAAAGACGTTGTGCGTGTATTATTTCCTCATAAATATCCTCATAACCCAACATAATTCGATTAGATTCATCTTCGGAAGGCTGATACACGGCGATAAAACAGGCGTGTGTAATTGTTGCATCTTATAGAAATATTTTGTCGCCTGACCAATTCTGCGGATCCTTCACTTTTTCGAATTATAAAACAGTCAACGAAGGATTGCCAACGTTAACAGAACCAGCGATATTTAACCAGCAAATGTATATATTATTATTTAGCAAATGCTAAAATGCATTACATAAAACGACGTCTTCATCATTGACGATTGTGAAGTCAAAATATCTGAAGATGCTCAGAAACCAAAAATATTCCCGCATTGTATGGTGGCAATCGACAATCAAAACGAAAACCTCTCATCTGCAATGGTTATCGGTAATCAAAGAAAATTCTGTCATATATAACGAATATCGGTAATCAAAAGGAAAATTTTTCATCTATAATATCGGTAATAAAAGAATTTGTTCTCGTACATAATGGTTATCGGCAATCAAAAGGGGAAATCTTTCATCTTTATTGACTAATGGTAAGCAAGAACATTTTTATCATTTAGAACTATTAGCCGTAACTAAAATCAGTTAAAATAATCTACTAATTGTTATAGTGCAACTTAAATACTTAGAAGGCAGGATGAAGTGGAAGAACAGAAAAATATTAGCAGGATTCAGGATGTAGAAACAAAAAACCTTGTGCGTCTATTATTTCCTCAGAAAACGAAAGAAACTTTTCGGACGACCTAATATATCTTGCTTATATGATTATTAAAATTATTATCGAGAAGAGAATATCTGACGGATTGTACATACAATGTTCACACACACACACGCACGCATGAAACACACATAATAAAAGAATCTATTGGAACATTCAGTTTCTCGACGAACATTATGAGAAAGAAGGCACACTAGGTTCATTTTAACGGCGTTCATAGCATTTGCTTTCAAACAATTATCGAATTATTTGACAGAGTATCCAAATATAACATACATTACAGAAAAATCGCCAAATAAGAGTTACCAAAATACTTAGAAGGGAGGATGAAGTGGAAGGACAGAAAAATATCAGCAAGATTCCGATGTGGAAACGAGACCAAAGTAAGGGAATACTGGAAAGAAGAGGGAGAAAAAAGATGCAGACTATGTAAAAGGAAAGAAGAAGACTTGACACGTGTAATAGAAGAATGCGAAATAACGGGAAGGCCAAAGGACACAGAAAAAATACTAAACGAGACTGGAGAAGAACTAACAGAACTAAAAGCAATAATAGAGAAGAGAAGGGCAATAAAAGACGAGGAGGAACGACAATAAGGAAGCACAGCAAGGAGGCAAAAGCCCAAAAGGTGCAATAGTTTTTAGAGACGGAATAATTAAAGGAGTGCAATATAATACAGTGAATAAGAGAAGAGGTAGATATATAAGAAATGAAATAGATAAAAGAGATGTAAAACCGAATGCTCGTCCAAAGCCGAAAGGCACGGACTAAGCAATAATAAATAAATAAATAAATAAATAATATTTGACAAAGAAATTGATTATTTGTTTCACGCTTCTTAATGAGTGTACATGATCTACGTGCCATTAAAATACGAATTTAAAGATGGAAATTATACGCGTCGTTTATATACCGCAGGTGTTCGTGCTTTATAAAATTCTTTGGATAAGACGAACGAATATATTATAGATGTCATATGAATTTCGCGGGGATCTAATCTGATCGTGATAACCGTGAAAGCAGGATTTAGGTGATTTAACACCGGGGATAAGTCCACGATCATGACCAGCGAAGCAGTATAATTGGATTCGATTGTCTTGGGGGTTGGAATATGCAAATCAATTCATATTGCTCGGTGATATCTCCAATGTCTGTTTCTAGATTGCGGTATAATGGAGAGCCGAAAGGAGACAACGAATGGAACGTAATGAAAATTACAGAAACGCAATATCTGAATTCAAATTAAACTCAAATGAAACGAAGGAAAAGCGACAAGCGCTCGATTGAATTTTTTCCGATACAAAAGAAGAGATTGTCCAATAAGATAAAAAAGAAAAAAAAGAAACATTTAAATCCCACTTCGAGTTTCCATTATTCATCACTGTTTCCGAATCGAATATGCTACGAAATGAATCGTAAAAATGGCGTGATATATTTGGAAAATTCATTTAAAGGAGGATGGTAGAAAATGGCCAATTTTTCCGCAGCTCAGGCATCAAGAATATTTACTGGACATCGTTCTATACATTCCAAGGAATTATAAAAGCACAATCTTTTACCGGCAATATGATGCGAAAGTTGAAAAAAAAAAAATGCAATTGTAGTGTGAAGTGAACAGAGCGAAAAATTGGTAATCGTCAACTTCAAACGATGCTGAATTTGTAACAAATGGATGAAATTAAAAAATTCGAACGCTACTTTGTAGATAAAAGTTGATATTTATATTATGCGTCGAAGATAATTGACAGAAATATTTTCTAACATTCCTAGAAAAAGATATATCATGATAACAAGTTATTGTATATATTATTGTATATGTATTGTTATTGTATATGTATGTTATTGTTATGTATAGTTATTGTATATGTATTGTATATATTATTGTATATAACAAGTTATTATGCAGTTATTCGAAGGAATATGTTGGTAATTGCATTGTGACTTGCCTAGTCAGGCAAAGTGTAATGTATTAAACACAAAGAAGAGCTTTTACATTGTATTCTTTTCTTTATTCGATAGCTTAAAATTTAACAGTTTTAAAGCGTGTAAAATCAAGACAAACGATCGATCAGTTTTGCACGTTAACATGTTAAGCATCACATAATAAAATGCAATAATAATATACAAGGAAACCTGTATATTGTTGAGCACACGCGCTAAAAATGTAATTAGGTATCGTTCGATTATTGAACTCATATTACTGAGAATAAAAACCTGACAGACTCATTGCGACGCATCCATTCGACCAATGTCCCTTCCATTTTCCTGGCTAAGCTTTCTGGATGAAGAAATATTTAACGAAAGCAAGAAAGGCAATTCTCTAATGATTATGAGATAAAAATGGAAAAATATTTCACTGAAACCGTGAAAGTGTTAGTAAATTCTGAAAGCATTAGAATTACATTAATACATTGGTATAATATAAATAAATTAGATAAATAAATTAAATTATAATATAAATAGTATATTAAGTATATTGGTACATTCAGTGATTTAATGATTCCTGATTATGAAAATTAGTTTCTTCCATTTAGTACATTTTTAAATAAAAACCACTAAAAAAAGAAATTTTTTTAAATTTTCATACTTCCTTCCTATTGCAACGCTACTTCTGAAAGGGTTGCGTGTCTGAACAATTGCTATTTATAAATTATTTGGGTTTAAGATTGCGAATTCCCGATGTTAATGCACCGGCAATGGAACCATTAATTATAAAAATGGCAGAGGGAATTAGCAAGTAAAATTTTAACAATTTTCAGTCGGTGTGCTGGAATGCTGCAAAAGTTTTTAATACCTGACTATTATTTAATATAATTTTGTTAACGACTGGATCGCGGATTTTTATGTATCTATGGAAAATTTGCAATAGCGAAAATGCACATAACATGCAAAAGTATATAAAATATCCATAGTAAGCTACTCTCTATGTCTAATATTTGGTAGGTAAAATAATTTTCCATCTAGATTCCATTCTTTTAATTATATTTATTAAAATATAAACTTGTATAATTACTCGCAGTCTACTAATGACTTTCAAAGCTGAAGCAACGTTAAAACAAAGAAGAAGAAGAAGAAGATTCCTATATCAAGAAATAAGATTGACTCTAGCGTACAGGATCTGACTCGGATGAACTACTCTCCACAATGTTTACTAGGTAAAACAATTTTTTATCTGGATTCCATTCTTTTAATTATATTTATTGAAATATAAATTTGTATAATTACTCGCAGCCTACTAATGACTTTCAAAGCTGAAGCAACGTTAAAACAAAGAAGAAGAAGAAGATTCCTATATCAAGAAATAAGATTGACTCTAGCGTACAGGATCTGACTCGGATGAACTACTCTCCATGATGTTTACAAGGTAAAACAATTTTCTATCTGGATTCCATTCTTTTAATTATATCTATTAAAATATAGATTTGCATAAGTACGTACAGTCCACTAACGACTTTCTAAGCTGGAGTAACGTTAAAATAAGAAAGAAGAAGGAAATTCCTGTATGAAAAAATAAGAACGACTCAAGTCTAGTGGACATGATCTGCCTCAGATGGACTACTCTCTGTGATATATAGTAGGTAAAACAATTTTCCATCCATGAGATTCCATTCTCATAATTATATTTATTAAACGCATAAGTACACGCACTAATGATCTTCGAAGTTGAAGTAACATTAAAACCAAGGAAAAGAAGAAAATTCATCAAGATATAAGGTATGAAAAGATAAAAAACACTCTGGTGTGCATTCCATTATTTTAATTATATTTATTAAACTGTAAATTTGCATAAATACCCTGTACTAATGTCCTTCGAAGTCGGAGTAACGTTAAGACCAAAAAGAGGAAGGGAATTCTTGTATCAAAAAATAAGAAGGACTTTAGCGCGCTTGATCTGACTCGGCTGCAACTATGGAACGAAATATTCATCTGCGTTTGCATACCTTCGTGCTAAGTAAAATATGCCTCGTCCACGTTCGAAAGAAGCCTTCTCAAGACGACTCGGCGATTTAATAGCAGTTCTGAATCGCGCAGCACTCTCTACAATTTAGATCATATCGAATCATCAGGGGAGAATCATCAGGAATCTTAATGCCAGACGCTAGTTTCTTTTAACCGAAGTTGTCACGGTTCGAAAAACTTGATGCGGGGTTTAAAAGTACGAAACTGCGCCGTGTGGTTTTCGCGTTCTTCCTTCGCCGAGCTGATCATTCACAGACTTCTTCATCCTGCATGGTATCTGATTACACGTTGCCATATCGTTATCTGGTAGCCCTTCGCCAGCATTATTTTGCATTATGACGTGTAAATGTAGGTTATTCCCGCGGAATCTCGCTGCGATTGAATTTTACGACTAGGCTAATCAAAATTCCCGCGTAACGTAGTCGAGAAGGACCATATGTCGTGCTACCTGAAATGCTGCTTCTCACGCATCGTTCTCCTCCAAGTTACCCATATACAGAGCCGTATCGGACGAAAGCGCCACGATTATAGTTAAATGAAATAAGGACGTTTTATTTTGACAAGATTTTATGTTCGCTCGATGGCTGTTCTTGACAAAGTTTCGTAGTTTATAATGAACAAACACGTGAGTGAACACAGGTACACGACTGAGCCATTTAACATAAAATTAAAACGAGAAATCATGCATATTAATAAGATGTTTAGCGTAAAATTCAAGTGAGAAATCATGCGTACTAATTGGACATTTTTTCATATTTCGTCCACATTGAAGATACTCTTTAACGTTAGAAAAACATAATTGGAAATACGAAAGTAATGATAATCTTAATTGGACTATTAAACCATACATTAAAATAAAGTAAAAATGAAAGTTTGCCAGATTCCCCAAACCTTGTTGAAAACATATTTTCTTATTAAACATATTGTTATTTTCATGTGTAAAATGCAAGAGCAACTTCGTTTGATAAATATATAAATACAGAGAACGATGTCAAAAGAGCAGAACAAGTAAATCCTTAAAAACATGTTTGCATTTTTCTGAATAAATTCAAAGAATATTTACGCTTCATATTAAGCCTTTACTTTGTATTTTTATACAAAGACTAAAATGGAAACGAATACTTTTCATGAAATATTTATTTACCCGTTCCTTTTCCCATAGTTATCATTATCATTGAAATGTTTCTCTTATGAAATTAAACATCATCCATTAAACTGTCTTATCAATCTTATCGATTATTTCTGGCCTGTTCTCTCAAACGTTAATCAATTAATTTATCTATTACTTAAACGCATGACAGCTAACATTCACATCGTTAAATTCGAAGCTTTGCCATCTATCGTGTTCAGGATCATAATAAACGTACCGCGATATGTGCGAAATGCCAAACTCCTTAAAAATCTGAAAATCAGATCAGTCGCCGAGGAAATTATACGCTTGAGCGACAAATACAAAACCAGATTGGACAATCATTCTAACGACCCAGTCAAGCAACTCTACACAGTCAACCTACCTGGAAGACAGCACAGATTTGCTGACCAATGTCCTAATAGAACAGATTGTAAAGTTTGTCAGAATAAGAAAAAAGAAAAAAAATAAAATTTATGTCGAAGGTTGAATATCCTGTTCAAGTCGGTTAAAAATCGTGGTTTCCCAGTTAAAATTTCCGTAGAAGCGAAGCAAGTAACATGAGAGAGCCATATAGGTCAGGCAACTACGCAGCTGAGTTCGGCTACCTCTCAGTGCTTTCCGATGCATGCTGTTTGCCAACCCCGCAGACAAAACCCGTAAGGCAACTCCGTCGTTGGCACATATTGCGTCGTCCGTCGAACTCCTAGAGGTTATCCTAAGTTCTATAAGAGAGAGTACACGTTCTGACAGGAGATTCGTAGGTCGGTGGAGGTACGCGTACATAAAAAACACGGACAAGTGCTCTTTATCTTCATGGGGCGGAAGGGCCAGCTGTATAGAGGAGAAGCACTCAAAAATTCCATAAATTTTTAAACCATTCTCGTAAAGGCAGACTTTTTCGGGAACACCGTCGGGCGGGGACAGTGACCTGGCGAAAGAATAATTCCTTTGCACTTTAAGCTATCGTCCGAGATGGCCTGCCGACTCTTCCTTTTCTACGAGCGGCTCTACGTTCCATGGATTTCTTAATATTTTAGCTATGTTCCCTGCCGGATCACATCGTCAACCTTGAGGCCTGTACACGTCTCTCTATGCAAAATTCACTTGCCTATGATGTCTGCTATCCAAAGATAGTATAGTATGGTACAGGTTAGAAAATTATAGGATAATTTAGTATAGCACGTGGGAATGAACGATACTAAAATCAAAGAGAAGCGAGAGAAGCATGAGAGGGATTTAAACTCCTTAACCTACAGTACCGTGTGAGAGACGTGGTACATCGATCGGGGTAAACATAAACACGTGCGAGAGACGTGGTACGTGGATCGGGCCAAACATAAACAACACGTGCGAGAGACGTGATACGTCGATGTTATTGATTTATTGTTTACTTCAAGGTAATAAATCTTTCAGGTTCAATGACCAATTGATAGTAATTATTTATCAAACATGTTGCAAATTAAAATTAGTTGTACCTTACACGTGTATTTATATATCAAAAGACATGTGCGATTTGCACAACTTGGAGCGCTCAGCCAAACCGTGAAATGGCTCGACGCGTGACCGACCATGTTGTTGCTTGCGGCACGCGCTATTGGAACTTAAATCGTAAGGCAAGGGATTAGGTACGTTGTTGCCGTAGAAACGAGTCTATTTCTTGACAACACCGCCGAAATAAAGATTCTATATCTGCGAGCAAGAACCAATGCTTTCTAAATATTTATACTTTGACGCGTGTCAAGCTCATTCGTAGAGTATAAAGATCTGCCGTATCTATTTTTTCATTTATTACTAAGTTTAAAAACAAAACGTATTATTTTGAGCAGAAGAGCCATGAAACCTCGTTAGACATCAATTAACCTATTTCGCGTGCACGAGAAGCTATTAATAACGGCTACAAATCGAAATAACCGTAACGAATCTGAGGTTTACGAAGAAATAATGGTACTTTCGTGTAAAAGTGTAAACGACAAAGGTATCTCCGGACAAGGAGATGGTACAAAGAGAACTCAAGACGAAAGAACGAACCATTTCTACGGAACTGTCTAGTAAGTACAAAAGGAGGAGCCGAGAATCTCTCTTCCTTTTACGTGTCGGTGTCTTTTCTCTAGCAGCTTCTTTTCTTCTAGCGGAAAGCATGCAGAGAAAGATAGCCAGGCTTCGATTTTGTCACTCAGTCGCTCGAACACTCTGGCGATTCTTCGAGTTACTCTGTTGGCGAGGTGCTCGGGTACCTTGAAAATATCAGTTTCCATCCCAACGGGTCGCAGTCAGCGATGGCAAGTTTCCCTCGACGCGTCTTTCTTCCACTTCCCTTTTAACCGGCACGTCTTCGTCTCACAGCGCGCGCGGCTTCGCAATCGTGCCCGGGCTTTTCAATGCGGTGAGAAATTCGCATAGCTACGCGGTTTTCTCCCGGGTCGAACGGGTCGCACACGTCATCCCGTGTTTTCTAGTTGGCGTGACATTTCCACTCGACGTCAGATTTCCTGCTGTCTCATCCGTGTAACTTCACAACGCCCGCCCCGCCTCTCTTTCCTATTCACAAGTTTCTTTTCTACAGACCAATTCTATATGTGTCAGCCGAACAAGTGTACGTTTGTGCAGTTGGCTGGCCATAAAATTGGAAAAAGGGAGCACGGAGCATTGTAGAAAATAACGCGTACGAATCTGCAATCTGATTCGTTGATTCGTAAATTGAAACATTTACAGATCTGTTGGAATATTTGCAGAAAAAGAAGATAGACCTGACAAGCTGCAAGAAAATAATCTGAACTCTGTTTGGATTTTAGACTGTGAAGAGCTTACATCTTCGATATCGAAGCGAACATGTCATCGATCATACAGGGTGTTTCGGAACATGTGGACAATAAGGAAAAAGATTTCATATAAGTTCGTATCCGAGACACAGCCTTTTTGTATCGTATCAATTGCTCACCTGCCTTTACAGAGATTCCTAGAAGTCGGCTCGAATGCGAGCTGTTAGACGTCTAGGCGTTCCGCTCAAAGAGACCACGCATTAAATGCGTCAGCCATTTATGCGTTTGTATAATCTGCCACTATTATTAACGTTATGAAATGTGAAGTCTCGCAAGACTCTATCAGTCACTTGATACCACGGTTATACGAAGTAAATTTTAATAGTGGCTGATTAACTGGACTTTTTAGCTGAACTTGCATTATCTCAAGTACCGCCGAGCATCAGTCCACTTCTAATATGAACGTCTGAAAGTAAATAAGATGTAAACAGCAGACGCACGCGTTACATGATACACTCTCGTGCTATGCAGTCTGCAACATTATTATGTACTTAGGAGCAAATATTTCGCGGAATCCTCTTATATGAACATGAAATCCTATTAACCGAACGAAAAATCATAGTTGGCGGGGAGGAATAGGTGGACTTCTATTAGGAGACCTGGTCATACGAACCAACTCGTCTCTCGACAGATTCATATAAACGGAGTTCTATTATACACGTATTGCTATGATGAATGATACAACTCAGTTGGTTTAGGAACGTTACGAGGGAATACCTATAAGATGAAAGGGAGTGTTTATAACATGATGTATCAGATGTTATTTATAAACAATTAAATGAAGAACTTGCAGTCTGTTTATCAAAACACTTATTGGAAAACAGAAATTTAGTTGTATTTTGAAAACAAGATCAATATTGTAGGATCTTTACTACAATTAGTTTATTTACAATAAATGGATTAAACAGATGTTGATTAAACAGGGAACGATGGTTGCCTAACGTGAACTAATTACAATAACGTATAATAATTAAGACAACTACAACCACGAGCGAGACTCGTGGTAAGGGATTTGTGCCATAAACGGAACCCACGAGCCTGACTCGTGGTAATTTACAAATTGCTAGTGATTCATTACCCACTTTGAAATAATAAATTGTTTTTGTTAACTGATCAATTGATCATGATTATGCCCTAGATGCCTTAAAAACACTATTTGTCCTCAAACGTTGTTTATTATTTCACAATTCCTTTTGCAACCCCTAAATATATCAGGTCTGTAAATATGAAACCGGAATTTGCCTATAGATGGCCCTAGCTGATAATGTAGTTGTCGCTAAACTGCGTCATTGATGTCAAAAGTCTTTGTTGACATCTCACAAACATTTTCGACTCAGAACAATACAAGTTTCATACAACAGCATAATTTGTAATAGCGTTGAACATGTCGAATTTTGTGCCTGGAAACTACGATTTGCGGACAGCATTGATTTTCTGTTACCATTTGAAGAAAACTGTTACAGAATCGCATCGAATGCTTGTCGAAGCTTACGGTGAGCATGCTCTTGGTAAATTACAGTGCTTTGAGTGGTTTAAAAAATTCAGAAGTGACAATTTTGACATGAGCAACGAAGAACGTGGAACGTGAAACGTGATCTATTATGAGCTGTTAAAACCTGGCGAAACCGTTAATACTGAGCGCTACCGACAACAAATGATCGATCTGAATCAAGCTTTGCGTGAAAAACGATCAGAATTTCAAAAAAGGCAACACAAAGTAATTTTGCTTCATGATAATGCACCATCGCATACAGCAAAACCTGTCAAGGAAACGATTGAAGCGTTCAGTTGAGAAATACTTTCGCACGCGGCTTACTCACCAGATTTGGCTCCGTCCGATTACTATTTATTTGCATCGATGGGACACGCACTTTATGACCAGCACTTCACTTCTTACGAAAATGTACGAAAATGCCTCGATGACTGATTTGCCTCAAAAGAGCGACAGTTTTTTGGCGTGCCATCCACTAATAGTCAGACATGTGGGAAAAATGTATAGCTAGAGATGGGCAATACTTCGAATAAAATATTTTTAATCATTTTCATACAATAAACGTGTATTTTCTATACAAAAATTCCGGTTTCATATTTACATACCTGGTACATGTCATAAGAAGTATACATTTTGCACCAGTTCAGGCACACGGCTGAACAGACGAATGGCACGGCGCGCGACCGAACTTCTTGCTTACTATGGCTGGCGCGATCGGCAGATAACGTGTAGACCAAGGGGTTAATTCGTTCATGTCCCTTAGCAATCCCTTGTCTTTTGTCTTAGCCCCACCACGCACATTCTCCGCAACCGCTTGTTTATAATTCGCCTGACACCCCCCGCCCCAGGCTCTTCGTCCGCGATACTACAATATCGAACACTGTTTTCCTTATCTTGATGTGACATATCTATCAGTGAAGTTATGAGCACATGATCTTGGACACTATAACAGGATTATATGTTTACTGCGTTTATATCCATCGTTTCCGCCACTGTTTTTTAGTCGATTTTGACATTCGTATTACTTTGATGTTTATGTTAAATATCCATTCTGTTATGGTTTATATATCGTTATTTAGTCATACGATGTATCATATGTTTTGAAACAGAGGATTTGTTATTGAAGTAGGAAACTGTGCAAGAAAATCACCATCAGTCTTCATGATTATGAAAACGAGAGATTTTCGTTATGGAAGTTTACGTTCGCGAAGAACTTGCATCGAATTCATTAATATAATTATCGCAAAGATATGCATATCAGATAAAAATTTCCAGAAAATATATAGTATATAAACTGCAGGAACTTTTTAAAATATCTGATATAAGGATAAAGTATCAGGTAGGTATGTTAAAATGAAACCAGAATTACCAAAGGTATTCTAGATATTTTATACCAATGTAGCTTCAAATACGACATGAATATGCAAATGATGGTGAAACAGAGTTATTATTTAAAGCTTTGTAAAATTTCCTCATTTTTTTGTCATTTATATTGATGAATACAAATTTGAAATATCGCGAATTCGCATTTCAATGTTTATGATGTATACATTAGGATATAAGGTAAAACAATATAATTTTTAAATATTAAAAAAGGAATTTTCTCTGTTTGGAATATATTTTTCCTTTACGTGATTTAACTTGTTAATTTGTATCGTTATATGTTGAAATACTTGCATTTGATCGTGCCATACATATAAAACTCCGAGTTACATGCATCGCGCAGTGCATGTACACGAGTATTTTATTGTATTTTATGTTGCACATAAAAACCACATAAAATTCAACAGAAAAAACAATTCAAGCTAACAGAGTCAGGATAGTATTTCATGAAACGTTTTTTAAACAATAGTATTTTTTAGCTGTCAATAGAAGTTTTACATATTTGCTTCTTGAATTATTTGATGCTGATAAAAAAAATAAAAAGTTCCGATAAAAAAAAGTAATATTAACACCTTGATACGATGGCCATCGATGACCAACGTTACCAAATCCTTTACAATGATTAAAAAAGATACATTGCATGGACTAACAAATTTAGAACAATGCGAGTAACTTAAACAACATTGTCAGAGAAAATATGTGCAGAAAACACAATATATAATATTTTGAAAAAATTAAATGTTATAGTGTATTATATTTCGATCAATCATAACTCCCAGCAAAAGAGATAAAATTTGCATGGCAGTTGACTGTTTGTTTAGAATTGTTACGATTGTTAAAGAAGAAGTCAAATTTCGAGTAGTTTAGAAAATAATGTTTAAAATAATTGTATCGTTAAAGGAACAGCGTATTTCTTCCGTATTTGTTTATTATTTTACTATTTGTGCTCTTTGTCGTCGCCTATGATATATTTGTTTGTGCTACTTGTAAGTACAATATTTACAAGCTGAATATCGTGTTTTTAACTTTGTAAAATTCCAAATATGAACACTCAATGGTGATCCAATTATGGAATATTCCATATTTGGATTGCTTTTATCTTTTATAAGTCGTTTTATTTATATCAAGATGCCTTCTTCCATCATAAGAAAAAAAAAACAACAAGAAGAAAACTATGGAACAGATAAAAGCCATAAAAATGGCTGGAGAAAAGAAAATGAAGTACCTTAAAGCGGCAGACCACCTTCAAGTGAACATAAATGTGCTGGTGCAAAGTTTGAACCAACGCCTATTGCTAATGGAAATTTTTCAATATAATACATTTAACACGTGATTTTATTACAAAAGAAGGATAAATCTATTTTTTCTTTGTTTTCTATGAAAAAATAAAGTCAATATATTGGGTACAACTATTGTCTTTCTAATGTCACTTCGATATTGAAAATGGTTCAAAGCGTTAGAAGTATAAAAGTGGTTTTAAATTGAACATAAATACCTACAGTCAAAGATGAAATACACAAGTCCAGAAGCAGATATAACACAAGAGTCAACAACCACCACAACCCACTAGTCACCCAACTACTGGACACGACGGACCAGATCCGCAGACTAAAAAGAAAATACCCACTAGATTAAATCCTTAGTCCTACTAGAATCAACAATATAAAGCTATTATAATCCATGTCATTGTATTACGCCAAATTAAGTTACTGAAAATTCTCAACGAGAATTGATTGTAAATATTCTAATAAATAAAAAAAAAAAAAAAAAAAAAAAAAAATTGAACATAAATGTATGATCCAACATCTGAAAAAATCTTTCCTTTTCTTTTTCATTGCGATTGATTCTGTAAGACTGACATTCAAGAAATAAAACGACATTCCATATTTGACCACTTTCCTCCATCTACATATGTTTTATCTATTATCGTTTTTCTAATTCCGCGTGTGTTCAATGGAACAAAGCTGTTGCACAGTAGCTGATGCATGCCGTTTCGAATTAAATTTCGATATGTGTTTTATCGCGCTACGTGTTTCCCGCATCGACCAATATCTGTAATATCCGGCATCAGGAAAGAACTGCAGTCGTATGTTTTGGTCCATAGGATGGTCAACGGCAGGATGAGGTTATTCGAAACTTCGTTTATCGGCTGTGAGGAAATAACACGTGGTGAATACGTGTTCAGCTGTATGCAATCGGCTAGCTTTGCTATCAGCGTGCAGTTCCCATTTCTACACGGTCACCTATTTACTCGGCTTTTTTGATGAATTTTTTACCGAATTTCCATAAAATTCTCTGAATAATAATATAAAACAACAGGAATAAACTGCCCCGTCAATGAAATTTTTAAACGTTTTTACATATCTTTCCGCTTCGTGCAAAATCAAACTCAATTTACTGGAAAAGCCAGCCGTTCGATATATTACCTTCTGTATATGAAACAGTGATTAATTTCGAAAGTAAAGAAATTTTAATATAAAATGAAATTTTTTAAATGTTGCAAAATTTGCATTATTAAATACAATTAATAATATTTGCAGCGTGATTGGAAATTACGAGTAATAGATACTTCTGTTTATGCTTCTGTTTATCATCTATCAATGATAATAAAATACATTGCAAAATCATATGTTTACGATAGATATTAATATTTTATAGTATATAAGTAACGTTAAAGCCAAAAAAAAGAAACTTTTCGTTTCAGATCCTGATTCCAAGAAAATCGAATGTAAAAGTTGGCCAAACACGCGCGTACAGGGCTAACTCTTGATTAAATATGTTCAAATCCGATTTTCCTGAGAGCGAGGGTTTAAACGAAAAAATTGTATTCCACATTTTTTTACTTATTTTCACATGTAAAATAGCCTGCTACCGACTGTTCTTCCCTATTCTGTCGGGAATTAATCAAATTCAGCTACACTCGACAAATCAGCAAACTCAATACCCTCCAAAATAAAATAAAAAATCTCTAATGTACTGCAACTTTTTCAAAATCTTTGTACGGTTTATCCCATAAACTAATCCTTCTAACTTATTAAAAAAATTCCAGTCGTTTGGTGCAATTTTAAAAGAGTTATTATGTTTCAAAGTGCGTGAGAATATTAATTTGACCGATTGCTATACGTTGATGCTAACTTCATTCGTGTCACGAAATACGATCCGCGATGATTGAAACTTTAACTTGCTCGACTTTCCTTTTCATCCTGTTGACGTTCGAAACTTGAGAATACGCTGTTTGTAAATACAATTCGCAGCCGAGCCTCGCGCTTCTATTGCAGAGAAAGGCAGCGAACGAGCAAACGAGTCACAAGAAAGAAGAGTCATGGCAAACGAAGGAAAAAAGGAAAGAAAAACCGATTCGATTTCATTTCTTTGCCGTGCACCGTGGATCGCGAAGCTATAAGTTCGCTCCGTTTGAGCTTTTAATGGTCAGATACGGGAACTGGCTTACGCAATTAAACCGGCACTTGTAACGAGCTCCACCCCCGTGCAGAACGAGTTAAGTGAATTAAATCCACTCGCCGCGAAAGAGTACGTAGCTGTTACGCCTGCTACCACTGTGAACTGTGGCTAGTAGTCGATACTGCAAGCGGTCAACGAAAGACGCTGTTAACTCGTACAGATAGAGGAGTACATTTCAGTTAGAATTTGCATCATTAGTAGTTGCAGCTACGCAAATATTCTCGCAGCTGATTTTACATCATGATCGCTTGATCGTGACATCAAGTTTGAAAATTATTTTTAAGAGCAATTAACGATGTTACGTATTACGTTTTTTATTTACGTCTCGTTTCCTCAACGCTAAACTTTTGAACTTGAAACACACCGTTGACCGTAAACGTTAAGACACTTCATGTTACTTGATTGCATAATGAATTTATTCTTTTTTCACTGGCGTATAGATTTCGACAAATGCTATAGAAATTACTCGAGGAATAGAAAAATACGCTTTTGTGTGTGTGACTGAATTATTTGATAAAAGATATTATTTATATACAAAAGGAATGAGTTATTCTCGTTTGAATATATTTTATTACATTTATATAACAAAATATGAACTTACCATAAATTGAGTGTCTTTATTGTTTTTATTTTCTAGTTATTTTATTATAAACCTTTTATTTCATTCGCATCATGTACGCTAATAAATGATGTGAAATTTATTAGAATTTTCTAATCGATAACAAACGAATATCTTAATACTTAATCTTAATGAGATCGCTAGTAGTGAACATATGTACACGCATATTCAAGAATTCAATTCCAGAATTTTATAAGATAATTAAACAGATATATCGATTTATTTATTAAGGATATTATTGTTAATGTAAGACGAAGGAATTTATCATGAAATTAAATCGCAGACATTTTGAAACATGCATGAAGGATCTATGAAGATATAATTTTCTTTGCCTTCGTTGGAGTGAAGTTAATTAAACTCATTTGAAACACTGTTCATTCACGCGTACTAGAGGCAATCGATTTTGCACGTGGTTAACGAAAAACAGAATCACAAAAGGTTGGGCGGATAAATCGATAGAATTCCTCCAATTTAATTATCCATACAAATTGAATGGAACGGAAACATTGCATCGGAAGACAGCGGGTAAATTCAGTAAAACAGACGTGAAGTAAAATAAAGAAAAGTTTGGAATAACGGGATTAAACGCAAGTTTTTGCAAGTATAATTTACAGCATAAAACGCGAACAATGTAAAGTGACTTGCCGATCATTAAAAGGCATCTTCAATTTATCCGGTATTTTTGAAAATATTTTAAAAAGATTTTTAACGAAAAACAATTTTTTATATCAAATATAACAATAATTTTCTCGTTTATTATTTTAACAAATGTTAAATTCAATTCTTTAATTGATTAAATATTCATTTACAAAATCAATGACCAAAAGAGATATTCGTATTGAATTTATTATTTAATTTTTATGAAATACAGATATGGCGATAAAATTTATATTGAATCTAGTATTTTAGATTTCAGACTCTCACGATGGCGAGATGTCATGATATTGGTTTCACGGGAACAATTTCTCAAACTGTTTCGATTCCGCCTTGAAGAAGCCGACTGCAATGTCTATAAAACGTTGGCGCGAATTGCGAGTACAACAGAGACACGATTGCTACCAGGAAACCAATATCGTGAATTTAGTGTTGCTAAAAAATCTTGCTAGTATAAGAAAATTGACTATCTATCCCATAAAGAACTTTATGTTTTATTGCAGCAAATGTTTAATATCTATTATTACGTTCTGTTATATATGGCGTTCGTTTGAAGACTGCGTTCAATTATCTCGAAAGTCACAGATTTTGAGGAAAAATGTTTGAAACAAAAGCTTCACGGTTTAGAGAAGGAAATCCAAATATGTTATTAGCGTTTTATATTTTTAGCCGCTTTCAAGATCGTTTGGAGGTCAATTTGTCTTTTTTTCCTTTTAATGGGAAAAAGAAGAAAATTCTGCAGGGAATACAGTTTTATCGGATTTCATATTAGAAAGATATTTATGAAAAATGAAAATTTCTTTCAGTTTCTGTTATTTCTAGAGTAGAGGAGGGAAAATTAAGTGATACAAATATTCATTTTATGACCGGAAGAATTGAAGAAGGTTCCTTTGTGCGTTAAAACGCGTAGTTTTACTGCGCATAAACATATCTTTAAACATAATGAATATTTTAATAATAATATAATTATTAAATGATTAAACAAAGAAGATACAACATACATCATTTTTATGGTAATATTTCAGCTATTTTCCTGGGTTAGATTGATACAAAAATATCTCATGTATATAGAAAAATAAGATAATCTTTCATATTGTATAAATCTTTTCAGTTCCTTTAAATACTCGTACGTAAACATAAGCCTATTTGTATTTACACATAACAATAATAATTTTTTAACAGATGTATATACATATTTATTTTCCTTCTTTTTTAATTTCCCTACTTTTACATTTTGTTATTTATATTATTATGTAATCCGAGGGCGTGGCAGGTGTGGCGTGTATGACAGATGTGATGGACGCATAGTGCATTCCGTACACGGAATATACATCAGCATTAATCCTTTCGCTGTACGGGACAGTTGAACCGCGAATCTACACCCTGCTGTCAGCGCATTGCAACGAGATGCAAACTGTTAGTTTTTTATTTTAGTTACTTCAGACTAATACACGATGAAATATAAATAAATACATTTGTGGATAATGAAATTTGCAAAACTACTTAATTTTATACAATAAAATATTGTTGAATAGTCAGATACACAGTAAGATACATGTTGGCAGGCAAAGAAATTAGACGGATAGGGATAACGGAAGAAGAATGTGCAAAGAATACAAAAGTGACAGGAACAGGGATAATAGAATCTAAAGTAAAGATTTGGAAATAACTTGCTGTTAGAATAGAAGAGAAAAAGTGAGACTAAAAGTTAGAGAAAGATAGAAACTGGCTGAAAAGTGGATGTAAATAATATAAATATTGCACAGATATATTGCATAACTAATTGTTAGACGATTATGGACCAACGTTTTTTTCGTAAATGGTAAATATTATCATGAATTATTAATGCACGTGGAAGAAACACAGGCATTTATTCTTCGCAACATTCGACCTACTTTGGAAAAAAGAATCCCTCGAATTTTCGCGCAAATTATCACTTACGGTGTTATCGAACTGCTTCAGTTATTCACGCATCTTATCAAATACTATGTATTTCTGGAAATTTGAATTGTCAAGTCCTTGCTGTATAAGCAGAAGCTAGAACGTATTAGTTCAAGTAAAGTGCATGAGGAGCTTCCCAAGCATCCATGTGGAATAAAGCTAAATGAATGGAATTCATTTGACATAAAAGACGCGTAAAACGACTTAATATGTAGTTAATTCCTCGTCAAAAGTAGACACGGTTATTAAAACCGGGAATAAATGAAGCGGCTTATTTTCAACGTGTAGACAGATTTAAGAGCCTCTTATTAGAAGCTTCCATATCTTATGTATAACAGTTTTATGAATTTTTCTTCCAGCTTTTCATATTCCTTATTTAAAATTGCGCAGAATTATGTTTAACAAGAACAGAGTTATATAACATACATATATTACATCGGAATTGGATTATATTTAAACAGAATTGCATTTAAGTTAACAAATTTATATAAAACAGTTTGTGCGAACAAAAAGTACTTGTGGAACAGATTAAAAACTTTTTCTATTTACTTGTATAATTGCTAACATAAATTACTTTGATAAGCTTGTTGAAACAATTATTAATAACGATTAAGTAATTTACATTTATTATTAGAAGTACATGTAGAACATTAGAATAAAGGGAAATAGAATTAGAACTAGAATATAGTGTAGTAAAAAGAATAGATCTAGCATTAAGATACGTTTTTGTTGAACACGTTTAAGTTTAAGTTGAGTTTAAGTTGAGATTCATGTAAAGTTTACTTTTGGTTTTAATTCTAAAAACAGATTTTGTGGTGTGAATGGCGCATGAGATAAGATAAGATACTGTATATGATGAAGTAACCGAAAGCCATCCAAACGCGGAAGGCAAATAAATAAATAAATAATAAATAATAATTTACATTTATTATCTACACAGCTCACCGATAAAATACGCAGAACAGAAAAGATTCCGTTCAATAAAAATAAAAGTATCTGTCCTGTTTCACTTTTTTAAGATAAAGGAAACAATGGAAAATTAAAGAGAATTCTGAAAAAATTTACAAGTGAATTCTGCAATTACTGGAACTGATAAGAAACAATACGATTTTCTTCGAACGAGCATGAGAAAAAAAGATTGCGTTAATCATCCTGTCGGACATTCTTATCTCTTATGTTATACGCTGATTTAAATGAGTATTATACATACGTATACGCGAAACGCAGACGGCGAAGGGGAGAACGAGCTCACGTATTTCCATTCCGTAGAAACAGAAACAGAAACAGAAAATTCGCTCGACGATATGCACGGCCCCGTCTGGGTGTCGCTCCGCACAGATGACATTGTCGCGGAGAGCAGTTTAATCTGGCTTAATGGCGAGCACTGCAAATGCTTAGCGCTTCATCCTTCTTAAATGAGCGTCAACCAGTGTTCTACACGAGCGTTTCATCGGTGTTGAAAGACTAATGGCTAACAGCGTAATATAAACGAAATGCAAGTTGTTCGATATTGGACCGTTTATTTCGAAAGTAGTGGAAATCCATTTTTTGGAAAAATTCAGAAAACCACTAATTTCCATATACTTCAATGTGAACTTTTCATTTGTAAATAATCTATAATCGAAAAGTTAAAATATTCGTTCATTTCAAGGAGAAATTCTCGTGTAACAACAACAGAAGCAAGTGATTTGAGGCGGTTAGTAGGACGTGTAGAGTACCAAAGAAATATTCGACGTTTTGTTTAACAGTAAATCTGTTAACTCACTTAACGAAATTGTTACAAGTCTCGACTCGCATCTTGTGAGGACGACAGTTTATTCTCGATTCTCGACTTCGACTCTTCACGTACGACTCTCGATTTCGACCGAACAATCACGCTTTTTGGTCACAACTCAACTGAACTCTTAATCCACTTTGTTTCTTTTTGTCGCCTCTCAATATCCCCACTACGCACGCGTTCGTTAGGCGTTCCCGATCGAGTCACGTACGCCTTCTTCCAAATATTTGGCGGAAGGTCGTAGGCATATCGATGGCCTGTCGGCACTTACCCTTCGTCTCGACCTTGTTTATGTTTCGTCGGACTCTCGTAAACAATCTGTCAACGATGGTATACCGACGAAACCGTTGGAAAGTTTTTTGCTCTCGAGTGCAGCTACAGATATTTATGAATCTTTTGCAGATGTATCTTGTATTTATAATATTTTGTAGATGACAATTTCTTGGGATATAAGTAGATAGTTTTAAAGTATAAATATAATTCTTTTATTTCAGAGTTCTTTTTATCGTCTATTGCAGTATTATTATACAGTATTGTAACATCTGTGATAGTCGGCAAAATGCAAAAGGTAAGGAATTTTGTTAGAGTTAGGTAGTTTGCGTTGGGATTAAACCTATTTTCGAAAGAAAAACATGAGAAATTGGAAAGTTCCAGCGTTCTGCAGAAAAATCTACTTTTTTTTTTTGAAGGGTAAATTGAGTTTATATTGTTTTCGAAAATATTATAAATAAATAACGAAATGAAAATTTGAGAATCAATTTTTCTCTCAATTTCTTGATAGACGTCAAATTTTCATGGAACCAAAATGGATTTCCGAACTGTAACATTAAATCGTAGGAAATACGTTAAAAATATGATATTAATTTGAAATATTTAAGCAAATTTATCCGTATCGTGCAATTATAATATTAATCTGATGTAACGAAATAATTGCATAATACTGTAGAATTTAAATTATCATACGCAGGCAATCACAGTGATTGACATAAAATGCAAGTCTGCGTGTGTACCTTTTATTACGTACATATTCGGCGAAATTTCATTAATATTTTAATTAAATTATTAAAATTGTATGCACAGTATTCGATTTAAAATGGATCGAAAAAATGTTCCGATGGGATAATCATAAAATTACACGAAATGATAAGAGTAAACACGATGTTGTTGTGTTTAACGCGCGTATCGAAACTGTTAGCGTATCGACTAGCGCTAGGTGAATAGTAAATAAAATATAATTCCATCCTTGAGCGACCAACCACAATGTATCACCAGCGAATATCAAAACAAACTGGCAAACTGTAACAAACAAAAACTAACAACAAACTGACACACTTTGGTTCAACACTAGAGGAATCCATCTCAGAGCTAAGCTAAACTATGCTACGTTTAAAAATATTTGCTTCAATACAAAAATGTATACGAAACTGTTTTCACCAAAAACTAAGCTAAGTTGTTCTAAGTTTCAGTTGTTGGTGGAAACAATTCCGTATATATATGTTTATAAGCTGAAGCAAATATTTTTAAGCATGGCGTAGCTTAACTTAACCCAAATTAGCGTAACTTTCCGGTGGAACTCCGGCTTCTTCCTAAGTCAGAACGTTTTCCACGAAGGGATTCTAAAGACACTTTCTACAAATTAATTCTATCCTTTGATTCATCAACGATAGAGTTCGTTAGGAATCGATATCTAAGCCCTTTTCCTTTCCGCTTGGAACATTTGGCAGACTAGAGTCTTACCCGTAGAAATCCGCTTAAGACCATGATCATACAGAACTGTAAGAGGTAAGCGGCAAAACAAGTGAAACAAGCGAAGCACAGCCAGTGCCAATGTTCCAAATGTCAATTTTGCTACTTACCGTTTACCGCTCTCTGTATGATCACGGACTAACCGAAAATAAAGAATAAGCCAAACCTAATGCAATACTCAAGATTCAAACGCATACAGAGTAAACGATACAGCAGGTTGAGAGTATAAAATTTTTAAAAAGCTATGGTCAAATCCACGAGAAATGCTACTCATTTTCAGCTTCAACGAACTGAAGAACCTATAAAAAGTGCCATTCCAGTCGAATCTCTTGCAGTCCGCATTCCATACTAGAGCTAAGATCTCCACAAGTCTTCTACTACTTTCATGAGCAACCGTATTACGAACAGGATAAGTAGATTTCGGTGTTGTTCACGGCTGAAGAGTCAAATCCCGAGTTTTCGTTGCTCAGCCGGATTCCAGCACCATGTTCGGCGCAGAGCACGTAGGGGCGACTTAATAAAAGGCAAAACGTAATTCACGTGGAACGAAAAGCTGCGCAAGAAGCTAGTAGTGGTTCGTAAGTATGTGGTCGCACTTCCCCGAAATCGACTCGTGCAAACGACCGTGTGCATGCCGGTCGTGCATAATGGCACGCTCCACGTTCGCGATCCGGTTGGAAGATTGCACAGCGAAGGCTATACGATAATCATCTAGATATTGCCCCTGCGTACGTTGCATCCGAATGCCGCGTACATCGGCCAATACGCAGGATCAGATAATTGGCATTCAACTGGCCGACCATACTCGATGCAATGGCCCGGACCTATCGGCTGCGATCTCTCTCTTTAGAAAGTGACCGGAGCTGGTCGGCGCACGACAAACATAAAGGGCCAGCGGCACGCATGGTTTCGTTTCACCGCGCAGAATATCGGTCGGAGATAAGACTCGCACGGTCCGATCCTCACCTCGCGCTTTTCATATTGTTTCCTTTCGCACTCGCCGTTCCGCCGAGGAATCTCAAATCGATCTCTACGCGATCCAAGTATTTCTATGCTGTACGTATCGTGGAGTTACGGAAAACGGACAGGTCCAACGAGTCATTCGAATCGACAAGAAGAAATTCTACTGAATTATTCTCTACGTTTTACCGGCGATTCGTTTGCGGAATTGGCCTCTTCGAACAAACGACTTTAAAAAAGATTGTTCGGAGTACGTTCGTATTTCTTATGTGTTTTACGAATACGAGTCGATAAGCGACCGAAATGACCAATTTGAAGAGATCGACTTAAAGAAAGAGGTGAATTTAGCGAAGGTATTTCAGAGGAGAGAGCAGTTAGCAGCAAACATCTTGGTCCTATGTATCGAAAGATCGTAAGCAAAACACGAGTCACAGGGGAGGAAGCACTTCTGCCTCACGAAGTCGTACAAACTGGTCTCGACGCTCATACACCAAAGCCTAGGGAAAGTCGTCCGAAAATTGAGTCGTGACTAGTTGCGAAGAATCAACATGGAAGAAGATTCTCGTCCTGCGCATACATGACATGCTATGAATGTCTCAGACAGAGACGTAAACGCTCTACTCATCTCTGTCCGCTTCGCAAGAATGCGGGCTCCGTTGACTTTCCATGTTGATTTTTCACGACTGGACACCGCTCAATTTTCGGACGGTTTTGCCTAGCAGGTGACAAGACCCGTTTATATGGTCCATAGTCAGCGACTTTATTCACTGGCCGAATCGTGGCTAGAAGCCAATATGACGTCAGAGTAACCTACCAAGTACGCTAAGAATATTGGATCTTATATACGTAACTTTTAAACCGCTGGACTTAGTGTCGTAGAACTTGTTTTTTAGGTAGAAACATGTCGAAAATTACAAGACTGCAAAAATAGAGAAAGTTAATACAGTGCTTTATTTATGTTGGAATTTCTACAGTACTAAACACGTGCTTACACAAGGGAAACCTATTTTACGCCAATGTATTTTTTATTACCTCTTGACTTTCTACTTCAAAGCACTTCCGGTCTTATACACGACTCTTTAAAAGCTCTATACAACTGCTTTCCTTATATTTACTTAGCCTAATCTTATCCTTTGCTTATCGCTGTTTGGACTATACTTAATTACTTTCACAATTAATTTTATCAGAGTTGAACTCTCTGCAGTCTTCTAACAATTACACTTTGGCCCGACTAAATTGCGTACTAAATTATTGCATAATAAATTAAATATCGTACACTGAACGCTATGTAACTGTATAAAAATGAAAAAGCTATGAAAATCTCTTATCCAGATTATCCAGAACAGCACTGCAATATATTTTAGGCCAACGTACATCGGCCAGAAATTAGCTTTAGAATTTGATTTCCCCCTTTTCAATAATCAGAAAATGTTATACGGCAATATTTCAAGAAGGTTATTTACAACGACAGAATAATTAACGGTCAGAACTCAAAAAAAATTTTACACAGTCTATATATGTACTTCTATACTGTCACTGTCCATCCTATTGGAAGTATGTTATTTGCTAGGTATTACCACCCTCTAGAAGACATATTAATAGCGCAATGGGAGGTTGCTGACATTAACCATTAGACATCTCGATTGGTAATCAAGATTTTTAGCAGCAGGCTAGTCAGCCTGCCTGCAATCGAAAGGCTCTCAACTAAAATCTTTTGAACGATCGATCATCACGATAGTATCAGCAATAATAGCTATCTTGTGAGTAAAATAAGCGTGTATGTACATTTCAGATAGTTAAATACATCGTTAGACAGTTATTTCTTACCTTATTACATTGTAGATAGTTAGATACATTGTTAGATGGTCATTTGTTATTTTATTTATAATCAGCACGTTATGCGCAAATTTTACAAAACTCGAATATTTTTTAAACTGAATAACTGCAGCTGTTAAGATAGTTCTCGTTAAATATGGTGTACGTATCACGACGTACATTTTCCATTCTTTGTCGTAATTCCTACAGATTATTTACGAGCGAATAACTAAGGTTTTCATGTACTGTCATAAAAAAGTACCCAAGCCATCTAGATTTGAAGGATAATAGTACTAACTTTGCGTTGACAACGTTGCGATAACGAGCTTCTGAATTAATCCCTTTGTTTACGTTCAACTCATCCGCGACATCGAATGTATTCGTAAACGATAAAAAAACAACTGTACGTTAAATGGATTAATCGCAAGATCTGCGTCGATCGGACAATTTTTGCTCCTCTTGTTACTTCGATGTGATTGGTATAAGCCCTTAAAGGCTTTAACTATTTTTTTTTAACATCCTCTGTAATAGATACACACGTAATTAAAAACGCACGTAATGTTTCATCTCGTGATAAAAGTTGCATTACAGTTTGATGTTACTATTCAAAATTGTTGCTAATGAATTGTCAAAGTACCTATTACTTGTCGCTTATTTTTAACGAGAAGGCAATTAGCAACGAGGAAAGTTTAAAATCAACAGCTTTAGTGCAACAGGTTTTTTGTTACTTAGCAAGCATCCTTTGAATGATGTATCGATACCATAAAAAGTTACTACCAACTCAGTGGTTCGCAAATGTTCCTGTTACGCGTATAAGCGTAAATCACGAGGAGCTGTTGCACGTGGGTGGATAACTTTGGAGAACGCAATAATACGCCAAATTATTTGCGGTGCATCTTGTCTTTGATTTAGTACCACGGTAACTGCACAGCACATTGTCAACGCCAGAATTTAATGCCAACTGCTGAAACACTAATTATCACGAGCTCCCTGTAACAAGTAACTCCCTACCTCTAATGATCTATAGGATGATACAGGGATTGTGTCTCAACTGACCTGACAACATGAAAAATGATACTTTTAAAGGTATGATTAAGCACGTGTTTAATATCTCTTCAACGTACAATTTTCAACGAAATGCTCAGAGATAGAAGAGTATCGGTGTAAATTCTGCTGATTTTTCTTTTTGCTTCTGTGTAAATCATTCACACGGTAATGATTTAGTTAAATCTTGAATCGCGATATGGGAATTCTGTATTTAATAGAACAAACGTTTAATGCTTAATTTGTCTTTTCCATTCCCTTTATTTCCTTAATTTATATAAAACTTTCATTGGTAAAGATCTAAATTACTTTTATATATTTCAAATTAGATACATATTCGTATCTTTTTATATATTTTTATTCGTTCTGTTTACATATTTAAATTTTAGTTATTGTGTGTTTATCGTGTGTACAGGTTATTTAGTGATTAATTCAAATTAATTAAGTTTCTATATAATAGATAGACAAATTACGTGTAACGAATAAGTCAGCCAATTGCAAAGTCGAAATACAAGCAAACAATTATTAAAATTTACTAAAAAGTGTATGTTGTACTATTATGAATTCAATTTATAGTTATGTTAATATTTCAATATCATCCGTTATTCAAATTATGGCTTGCAATATCTAAAATGCACTAAAACCATACATCAATTCGATAGTCAGCAGACTAAATATGGAAATACGTAGAATGCGACAGAATAGACTATTTCTCAACTGCTGTCACGTTACGTAAAAGCCAAATCCGATGTTCGTAACTTGTATGTCTACTTTTCACATACAGCCAGTCACGAAAGTCTACATACACTTCTTGAACATAGAATACTACGATAAAAATGTTGCTCTACGATTATTTTGGCACGTTAAGATATATCCTGCTAAGATGCAACATTTTATTAGGAGAAACGAGGTAAAGACAATATAAAATACATGTTACAAAAATTACATACATTCGTTGTACGTAAATGAAATCATAAAAATATGTAGTAGGCTCAATATTATATTAATTTCTTGCAGATGTATGCATTACCTTAACGTCCATCATCATCTTGACGTTGGTAAAATTAAAAGTTTTGACTTCTGATCCAGTCCTATTCCAAGATTTTTGTGAGTTAATTAATTTTGATGTTTTAAATTCCTTTCAGAAGTGCGTGAATAATATCTGTGTAATATCTAAGTATAAATAATGTTGTGACGTTGTCTTTTAGTTTCTCTAGTAGGTTAGATACTCGACATTCGGTAGGTGTAGGTAAACGGACTTTTCTGAGTGACTGTACGTGACGATATATCGTTGTGACAGATATAGAAACGTGCGAAGCAACGTCCATTCTTTTTTTTTATTTTTGATATTTTTTCGAGTGTAGCCTAAGTCAGATCACAGCTACCAAACCGCATTGGAACGTACCAGGTTACTGTGAACGAAGCGAAATCACGCAAAAAGTTCGTGCTACAGCTTGCTGTAGCACCCATTTAAATTGGATGTACGTAGTCCTTTTTGACGTACAGATTTTTATATCGAATATCCTCGAGCCAAACGTCATTGTCCAAGCTAACAATACACAGCTGCTGCGAAGCACGTTTTTTATTTTAGACTCAACTTTTCTTCCTAATTTACGTTAGTGCATATAAATGTAAAAGAGGAGTTGGAAGCAGTCTTTATTTTTCTCCTTTACTTCAATTTTATTGTTCACAGGATTTGTTTAAAATTTCATTAGCTGTAAAACAAATTCCTTGAAATAACGCATGTTTTAGCGAGTCTCGCGATTATCGAATAATCGAATGGTTTGTGTACCATTAAATGATGGTAAAAATGATGTAGAAAAAACGGATAATAAAATGCTGATTTATTTTGATATATGAGAAAATACGAAGTCAAGACATTACACAGAGAAAAATAAATTTTTGTTTCCTGAGAAATGCTAAAACCTTTCTCCTTTTTCCCGCGGACTCTTCACACCTCTGTCGCGTTGAGTCAAAAGGACTTGTTTGCAACTTTTGCTTAAATCGAGTCATTGCTACCAGGTAGTACAAAAATAGTTTGTCTCTACGTATATTAAATAAGAAAGCCGTGTCTGCGTTAAAACCGTATCTCGGACGTATGTCAATCGCCGCCTGATCGTTGAATGCTAAAAGTCAGTTTTCTCCAAGCTTTCTGACCAAATTAACAGGGTAGATATCTATAGTCAGTCCTATCAACAAAACGGTCGCGTGATATTCACGTGTCATTTATTGGCTGTTAAGCAACGCTCACGAAAAGAACAAGCTCGTAGCTGAGGATCCTCAGTTCAGTCGAATTAACATTTTTTCAGAAAGCAGCTCTGGGCTTTGTCCTGTCCGTGCGTCGAGCACGTGCGCTTGTTCGGATCTACCGACTGGTCTCATCGGAGCGACTATGCTTTCTGCTTTCCTCAATAGGTTATGAGCTACCCGTTGCTCTAAAAATCCCCGTCTTGAAACGCGTTCCTGGCCGCGCTCTAACACTGTCGGTTGGTAGTTTAAGTGGCATCTCCGACGAGATACGTCGATAGCTTTTCCATAGGTCGGCTCGATTCCATTTGAAGGTGATCGTGCGTTCAGGATGGGGTGCAAAGGCTGGAAAGAGTAGCGGCAGAAAAGAAGCACCAGAAGCTCGTCCAAGCCGAGTAAGCGTTTCTCCGAAGGGAACCGGCTTCCTCGTGTACTCGCGGAGAGTGAGCGCGCTTCTTGGCAGCGTACAGGCCGCCTGCACCAGAATTAAGTTGTCGGGAGAGATAGAAACCGAGCTGGCCATGCTATCGCAACACGCGGATCGTGGCGTGCGCCCACCACCTGCACCAGCGGCAGCGGCGGCCTCGCATCAACTTCTGCACAGCGTCCTGTGAGAAGCGATCTGCGCGAACCATCGCGACGTATACGCGCCGTCGCCGAGACCCGCTTCCTGCAAATCGAACGGCAATCGAGAGATGTTCGCCGCAGATTTCTTCCTCCGAGCTCGAATAAACGATCTACTTGCGACGGTTCTCTGACGCTGCGTAAATTTCGTCCTTGCTGGCGTCGTTTGCTCGCTCGACACTGCTACGCATTTGCAACGTTTGCGCGAGTACTTACATCAGCGGAAACGCGCGGTTAGCGGCTGTACTTTGAATAACTTGTTTGATTTTCATTTCTCTGCGCCTTATTTGATCCTTGGAGAAACCTTGTTGTCGGGAAATTGGAATTGTTTGCTCGGATAATCGGAGTATTAAACTTGTCGATAAAAAATCTTGTTCTAATAAGAAGAACGAATGGAAAATAGGGAAATAAGCAGTGACAAGAAAATTACGACGTAAATATTTGACTGATCTACTCGTACAATCAGAGTCTGCTCAATTATTTATTTAGACTTGTAACTGTTTAGCGTAAATTTAATTATGATATAGGAAAGGCTATTGTAAGCTACCAATGTAGAGAATGGTGGTCGCTAATGTTCATAAGCTGATGCGATAATAAATAAATGAAGGAATAAATGTTTTGTTCTCTAAATTTCATTCAATCAAATATGATATTCTAGTAAAGAAGATTAGAATACAAATTAATCTAACTATGCTTCGTTCTGTTAATTTTTGTTAACTACAATTTTGCACCGTACAACAGGACTGTCCATTTCATTATACGAAACTGATTTCGTTTTTGCTATTTCATTTTCGTCTCTGTGAAAACGTAATCACGATGTTGTATCCAACCATCCCTTGCAATTCGTTATTAGCGAAGATTTCTAACTTCTGCGTACACGTTGCATGCTGCAGAAAGTTATGTAATAGAAAGCTACAGGGAAAGGAATATTACGTTATTATCACTGCTACTTGTTTATCGTAGCAGCTACTGCATCGTTACCTACGCAAATGTATTAAATAAAAATACAACCTTGGAATCCGTATCTCACAATCTGGGTGTTTTCGTTGGCGAAAAGGCAGGAAAATAAACAAATGAGATTTTTCATTGCGAAGACATATTCACTGACTTTCATACGCGTCCACGAGTGTATCCCATAACTGCATCAACTCATGTCGTACAATATGCATACTGATAATATAAGAGTTTTATTATAACGTAAGATTATTGTTTAATTCACGTTTTACTGTCTGGTCCTAAAGATCTTTGACATTTAAAAATTCCTAGAAACGATATGGATTGCTTTATTCTATAATGAAAATTCTTCCTGAAACATAGTTATTTATTAATCATAATCAGTCAACAGCACGTCTGGTATTTACTTATAGCACGCTCATTGCATAATTATTTCAATTAATTCTGTACAGCATCATAATATCAGATCTCCGTATTTTAAATCACATGCCACGTATGTGATTTCCATAAATTATACTTCCACCCAGCAAATCTGTTAAAGCCTGATTAATATTATACATTTTCCTTTTTACGTTCATTCAACATATATATGTATGTATGTATGTGTAGAACGTTTATATTCTACCCCGAGGAATTAAATATTATTACCTACATATCCATTGAAAAAACTAGCTATTATCGCGATCTCGTACTTACAACTACCGCTCCGATCGTTTAACAACTGGTTCTTGAATACCTCTAAGCAGATTCAAAGGACTCGTGTACTAATATTAGTTTTCCATTTGTTATCGTTATTAAGTAAGGAAAAATAATATTACATGTACACGATTATAGACATTATCCTAATTATAATTTTCAATAGTTTTGTAAATACGCAATTTTTCTAACGAATGGGTAATTTTTCAAACCCCTACTCTAAGCATATTTTAATTCGTGGTAAAATTATGGAAACCTGATACGATGTGAAAATAGTGAAACTTTCATTTTTTAGATTAAATGCATCCCTAAATTTTTATTTTCCATATTATTCGACTATATTAAAGGCAATTGTATGTATGATTAATCGTATTTCGACGGAAGAAACACAGAAAAAGAGCTACGTTCTCTAAATAAAAATTTAAATCTAAGGAGGAATGAAATTTCATGAAAAATTATAGGAAAATATTGTTCTAGAAAAGTGTATAGAAAAATTATTAATATAAGATGACAACGAAAAAATGCTATCTGCATATTTAAAGAGTCAGAAACTAATTATTTATATCCTTCCATTAATTTACAGATATTTCGTCGTTCAATTATTACATATGAATTGACGTTCGTCTATGTATTGTACAATTATTATGTTTTATTAGGTAGATAATATTTTATATACATTACATAATAATAAAAAGATGAATCTCCCGATTTAATATCGATCGCAGATTATTCAACTGAATTTTTGAACAAATGCTTTAAATGGATATTTTGCAATTATATTCCGATATTACAATTAAGTAACGATATCTCTTAATATATTTAATTCTTTCGTGTGTGCAAATGAAACATAATTTGTTAGACGGAAATGTAATCCACGTATCGAAACATTTAATTACCGAGATAAAATAGATCAAGTTTATATCGCGTTGCATAAGTCTGTGCAAGTTATGAACAGATATAATCGCTGTTTCTGAATAGCAGAATGGAATGAGATTTTATAATAGATCTTCGGGTACCGGTAGATCGGCCAGCATTTCTGTCACGGATTAATCGAACGATAATAACCGCGATGCTGCGGCACGTATACGTTCTTCAATTCAATAGCACAATCTGATGAATCTCGTCGTCCTCTGTCATTTTGTCGTGATACTCACACGCTGAAAGTACCAGCATCGAAGCTGTACTAGCAGAGAATTCCACAACTGGTTCTGTTATTCCATTTTAACAATGTCAAAGTATGCCAGATGCATGGCAAAGTTTTTATCGAATCGTGGTACGTACACGAAAAGTATTTATGTTCTCGCAAATTGTATTTGGCGAGTGAAAAAGTTCAGTTTCGCGTGGTAAAAATATATCAAAACGATGATTCCTTGAGTGTAATTACACAAAATTCGCAGAATGGGAACGGAACGATCTCAAGCATACAAGAACTATACACAGAAATGTCCAATAAAGAATGTACAATCACTATCACCTGGTTTCCTTGCCATTAAGATACAGCAGGAACCGAGGGAGTTGACGAAGCTGCCAAAGAAGCCAACTCGCTGGTATTTAAAAATGAGCTCAGTATACCATTTAAAAATGCAAAGAAATCTATTACGAAACGAGAAACGAACAATGGAGTTTGTGCAATACAAATTATCGTACAATGTACAGAATGCTCATATACACTGCATGTATAAATGTGTGCATAAACGTATATGTAGAAACGTATATTAAAATTACCAGTTTTTTGTACTTGTTCGCAACCATGAATTCCTGGTTGCGATAATATCTCAATTAGCTTCTTAAAATCAACCAAATCGACTACGTAAAGTCTAAAATTATCCTCTTAAGCCAACACCTTTAACGTTTTAATAAGATCGATTACGAAAAGGAAAGCATTTTAAATAGTTTCGAAACCTTAAGATGTTCAGCCTGTTAGTTAATTACTTTCTATGTACGACACCCACACATGGAATAAATCTTATTCTTTCGAGTGCTTGACGACATCTACCTGTCTGCGAGCAATAACTGGCAACGGCCACGAGCCAGTTACTTCAATTACTACTTTCATTACTTTGCACGCTCACTCACAGATTGAATATATTCAGGCAAGAGTGCACTCAAGAACTCTCGTTGTAGCAGTGGCTAAGGTAGCTCGTAACTAGTGGATATTTTCTCTCTCTCTTTCTTTCTTGCCTTTTTTCATGTATTCTTTTTCTTATAATTAATACTTTAAGGTAGTTTCAAGGAACAAAAGTGCTTTATAGCAAATCGAAGACAGTTTTAGTAGCAGTGAGTAGCTCAACAAAGAAATAATTATGTAAGGCTGGTTCGGTTAGCAGTATAAAGGCAATAAGATAAAGATAATATATATGTAACAAAGTTCGATTTCTGAGCTAATAAACTGAAACGAATAAATTACTACATAAGCAAGTTCGATTAAACTCATTATCTTTCCCTATTTAATCGAACTTATTTATGTTACAAGCCAATACACAGAATAAAAATATTAGCTTCTTGGAATCGTCCGGATTGTACTTTTTAAAGCAAACAGCAATAGTTTTCCACTTTTCAAAATTTCTACGACGCTTTAGTTTGGCTATCGCCACGAAACTTAAAAGTAACGCCAAACACATTTAACGAGTGTATTTGCAATTTCAGTAACAAAAGTATTCGTAAAGAAAGAATAAAAAAAGGTGATCCCGTTGCAACAACCATTGCAAGGATGACTATCGTAAAACTGGATAATTTACTCGTCGCTCTCATCAAGAGAAATATGCGCAACGTCGAATGGCACTCACGTCGTCGCCTTTTGCCGTGAGAATCATTCCAACCATCGTCGGCGATAATTATGTTACGCTCGATTACGTCCTGATTGTTCTATGAATATCAAGCCGCGGATAAACCGTGTTCTCGTATCTGTTCCGCAACTGTACTACATACATTATACGTCGGTTCGATTGCCACTCAGAGCAATGGCGTTCTTACTTCTGCTCGCTAATTAATTATCAACTTCCTCGTACGTCTTCAGCCTTCCCATTCCCTACTTGTTCCAACTACACGTGTCTTATCGAGATTGATTTTGTACATGCATGTGATTTGCATAAATTCAAGAATCGCTGGCGTTCTTCGGCAAACGGGTCGCGCGAGGATGCGCGAGCCACTCATCCATGACCCTCCGAAGCAAATATTTTTCTAGCGACTAATGAAACGAAGATTGCAATTCTACTTATCCTTCAATAAAATAAATCGTCGGTAATGAATTTTAACGTGGAAACGTATTACTGTTAGAATGTTTATTAGAGGATTAATCTTCTAATAAATAAAGCACGGCTACATTAAGCTTGAAATTAAATTTCCTTCGTTTATTTCATTAGGACTGAACTGGCGATACAGCCTGAAAGGAAGTAATTCTGCATGAAATGATATGCCGGAAAACGTAGAACGACTCTTCTTCATACGTAGCTTTATTTCTAATTAAATTGATCTGATGTTGACGCGAGGGAATATCCACGCCTACGTCTGACAGATAACGCTGCAGTATCAATATTCTCATTTCGGTTTATTTCGATTATTCTGGCAAAGAAACATTCCGTAAATTCTCCTTAAGTTACTAGAAGAGCTAGATTATGAAAAGCTATGAAAGAATCAGTTACTATGCTAGCAGAAACGAACAAGACGTATAATTATTAAGATAGAATGCGATAAGTCTATCTCGAAAAATTGCAAAATCTGTGCTAAATTTCGAACTTTGTCAGAATTTTCGATATCGACCGACCATAAAATCATAGCACGTTAAATAGGATTTTTAATAAAGTAGCGCCCGGTACATAATTTTAAATGGGCTATATATGTTATAGCGGATGTAGAAAGTATTTGTATAGCAGTCAATCTTGCTAAAAACTTTGTAGAAATATATTTATCTAAATAAATGAGAAGGTAAATTCATAATCTATAAAATGAAAGCATTTTAACTAACGAATGGAATGTACATATTCCTAGAAATCTTCAAAACAAATATTACAGAAGAAATATTATTCGTCCATATTTTTAATGAAAATAATTACACGAAATCATCCGGCTAAATGAGAATAAAAATTCATAGTCCACAAAATGAATAAATTTTAACAAACAAATGTACCCATGGCTAGAAATCCTCAGAACGAATTTCACGAAAGAAATATTATTCGTCCATATTTTTTCTGAAAATGTTTAGAAGAATTGAGCCGTATTGAGTATACACGTAATAAGTATCCAGCAATATGTAGATACACGAAGAATTTAAATGCAGCTTCAAATAGCACGGAGCTATAGCAACATAGAGCATGACATAAAGTATAGCACAGTAGATTAATAAACAACCACTATTAACAAATTAGATGCATTCATCATTTGCAGGTGCTAAGTTCACTCACACCTGGGTGGTTCTTCTAATTAGCAAGAGAGATGCAATATCCACGATAGGTGATCCTGACATTGGTCCTTCGAACCGGATTCGAGCTAGCAATCTAACGACTTAACAGTCTAGTAGATTGAAGACATTCAACAAGTAGTTATTACAGAAGTGACGTGTGGCGATTCGGAGATAAAAGCGTAGTGATAAACGAAGTGCGTGTGTGAGCAATATGTGACTGGGATATCGCGTAACCAGTCTTGATCCAGTGGCGAAGATCAAATTCATACGCGAGATGAGGAAGCTAAGGGTGCGGCAGATCTAGCGAATAGCATCAGTTGACGAGCATATGTCAGCAGCCATCCGATTAAACTCTAATTACAGTTCAACACAGTCTATCAGACGGTATCGTCAGAGGTCCATTTAATGAAAAATCTGTGTCAATCAACGAAGCGGATAGCGATCTAGTAAAATTAGTCGAGGACCGTTGCTCGATAAAGAAGTCGCTAACTAGATCTAGCAAGTGCTTCAAGGAATCTGCGGCTACGATGTTTATGTGAACGCGTCAAAAAAGTGCAGAGTCGTTCGATACACAAACAAATGAATAAAAGATAAAAGGTTATCAACACTTCCAACTTCTGTTCAACAAATCGAGGAAACTACAAACAACATTACAAAAACAAACAAACTATAAAACTCAGGAACACAGATCCAAGTATAAATAAAGAAAAACAAAACTAACGTAACGTAAATATAAGCATGTTACGAGAAATATGAATACATATAAAAAATACATAAAAACAAGGAACGAATAACAATGCAGATTGGCTTAGAGTTTCTCCTGAACTAATTACGGGTCTTACGAATTGACACATCCAACCCTGACATAAACAAAGGAATAGTGTTTGCAGATCAGGCGATAGTTAGACCTGCTACCTCTCTCATATGTTTTGGCATGTGAATGCTTATATCCGGTGTCTGGACTCGTTGAACGGACTATAGATACAACTATATAGACCTTTGAGAAGAGTATAATAGGATTCAGAATAATAATAGACGTTTTGGTAATAGAAGATACATGGGGAAGTTCGTTAAAGTTTGGACACAGTTACAGTTTCACTAGACGCAGCACCGAGTAGCATGAAGAGAGAATATATATTATGGAATAGAAACTCGGAAGTGGAGTGTATATCATGCATACAACGCATACAAAATTTGTACAGTAGAACACATACTCATTAACAACGTCCTCAGTCGGAAACGATTTAGGTGTCAACTGAAACAGTTGAATCATTGATCCAAATCAGTCCAATTGTTCACAGTATTACTTCGAACATAACTCAACACTCGCTCTGACAATAAAACTTCCATTTTACGGAAAAATCATAAAGAATTCGTTCCTGCACGTGATAATGATACGAACTAACAATAGAAAAGCAGCCGGAGGATGTTTCCCAAAGGAATACAGCTATCAGTGTGTTATTTAAGTCTGTCTGACTCGAAGTCAGAGGAACATTGTGATTGTTGGGAATTTCCAACGAATCTGATAAGAAATCAGGAAGGAAACACGTCGCAGATGAACTCGATGTGTAGTTTAAGGAACTGTTGGAAAGTTGCGGAATACAGCCACGAACTCGAGCAACTCGGGAATCAGTTGGGAATCTCGAGATGATTTACATACGAGTCTGATGTGAAAACCGATACAACTTGAATGACAAAGTTATGTTACATGAGAATGTTTAACTATAATTATAAGGATTGTTGGCTTAAACGATGAGTTTTAGCAGTAACTTAACCCGATTCCATCGATGAAATTAAATTATGCACTATGTAACAAAATTGGGACATGGAGAACAAGAATGGATCAGTTTAGCGCGTAGTTAAAGTTACAACATTAATTTATTTCGATGTAAACTATTAATCGTACGAAAGCGGAGGAACTTACTTTAATGCAACTCATGTGAACCGATATGTAAGCTGCTATACATTTCTGCAGATTCTCTGCGCAGTTTTGAATAAAAAATTGCTGTTTATTCTCATATTTAAACTGGCCAGTATTATCTTTACCAATATTAATGGCACAAATAAAAATAAAACAGGAAAGGATTTAGTTAATTCAATTGCATTAGCATCTAAAGATTTCAATGGCATCCGCTTCGAAGAAATGACATATAATATAACAATTTTACTGCAAACTTGTTAATTTAGAAACACAAGTCAATTCGTCGTTTAAATAATTGATGTTTTGGATACGATTACTTATTTATTTATCGCTCCTTAACGCATTGTTATTTTTATATTTACTAGCGAGGTAACTAACACCAATTTAACAAACCAATTGAATTAACACCAATTTAACAAAAATTAACTTGTCTTCTGATTTTATTTGTACCATATTACTTCTTTAAAAAGTTGGTAATGACGTGAATCGTTGGTTAGCGAACAAAGTACAAAAATAACGATCGGATATGCAAATGAACATTATTTTTCACTCTAAATTGGAAAATATCAAGCAACAAAAACACTGCGAGTTTTTCTACAAACCGAAGCTATTAGCTGGAAAGATCGGTTTGCAATCTTTGATACGCAAAATGGAAATCTATAAATTAAATATCCGACTCATAGAACGCACACTTTGCCACGGTCTTGTCGAGACGAAGATACGAGGATGTTGGAGACATGTACGGCGGCAACAACGGCAATTCGTTGTTGGAATAAACGATCGACCGAACCATGGGAAAGCCTCGTTGTCGTTTGTCAATGCGAACGACTTATTTACGGTGACTTGAAGGAAGAACACAAGAGAACGAAAGAAAGAAAATACAAGAGGAGATACAAGAATTTAAGCACCACCTTCGCGCCGCTACACGTGTCAAAGAAAAGTGATGATCGCTTTTGCGCCACGGATCGTGTAGGATGAGAACCCGGTTCTTCTGCACTAGCGAAACATCGAAATTCTTTTTTTGCAGACGTATTCGAAAAAATGGAACACATTTCTTACAAAATATCTAGCTACATCAACGAGCATACACCTCTGTTCATAAATATTTCCTAACATTTACCAACAGGAAAAGAATGCGAAATCATTAAACCTGTGGAGGGATGATTGGTCGTGTGATTTTAAATGACGAGATAACTCTTTCTTAAAATCGTCGAGTGTATTTTGAAATAATAAATAGACACAAAGAATGTTCGCTAAAGCGCTCGGTACTAATTGATACGCTAAGACTGTGTATAACTCGCTATTGAGATCGCACCTGACTGAGACTGATGAAACTGATCACCTTACGATCGCGTTCGTTTATTTATTTATACTGGTCGAGGGGTACTGGTAAATTTCCATTCGCCATTGTTAGATGGTTCACGTAGTGGCGATATTGTTTCTGCCCGGAGTTTAGTTATTATCACAGTATGCGTGTCCTACGATATTGATACTCTGAGACTAGAACACACGTGGCTCGTGTAACGTAAAATTGACACTTGGACTGTAAGAGAAGAGAAGGCTGAGTCGTAACCCAACTATTAATTTTCTTTTATCGAACTTTCTTATCAATCTAGCACTTGCAAGAATAGAATGACACTGAACCGGAGAAAGAGGCTGTACAAGAACAGGAACTAGAACAAGAACTGCCTGAACTGGCTGAAGTCTCGGTTTATATGCGTTTTGGTTTGAGGATGTTGAGGGGCTCGGTGTAGGTTATGATGTGGAAAAGTGTCCGAAGGTCGGGGGTCGATGTCTTATCTATGATGTAGACTAAGGTGTGTCATAGCTTCTGTGTAGGCTATGATGATAAGGTGGTGGTGTGTCCAAGGGAGTCCGAAGGTCAGTGGTCGATATCCTATCTTTGATCTGGACTAAGGTACGTCACAGTCTTGGTGTAGGCTATGATGATAAGGTGGTGATGTGTCCAAAGGAGTCCGAAGCTCGGGGGTCGATGTCTTATCTCTGATGTAAGTTGAGATGTGATTGATGTCACACTCGACTTGTTCTCTAGCTCGTGTGCAGCTACGAACCTCTTTTGGGATCTTAGACTTAAGAAACTCATATGTTCGACGTAATAAAAGTCTCGTCAATTCTATTCATGTTACAGTACCACGCCAAAATAATTTACTTGTGATTCTCAATGTGAATTAATTGTAAATAGTCTATCAAATAAAAAAAAAAATTCTATTAATAGCTGAATGTATCCTTTGTTTATATTCATTGTACTTCCCGATCATTATTTCGATATTCGTATTATTAGACTTTTGGTTATATTTTCATTATTGCATCGTTCTTTCTTTTCAGGTTTGGCTTAGACAAATCGTCCAAATTAATGATTACTTTCAATTGAATAGAAAAGCTATGCAAGTAGTGAATACTAATTTTCCGAAAGCAACATTGGCATGTCATATTCGACGAAGTATGCACATTATGTAACGCTTTAGAGGGACATTTTAGTGGCAGAGATTTCAATGAAGCGACGATGAAACGGGATACTAGGAAATATGAAAACATCTAAAGCCGAGGGTGATTGTATCGGACTACCTTTGTGGCTAACGCACAAGCTTCACCCCTCGAACCAGCCAACAGTTACGCAACTCGACGATATTGCACTGGATGCATACCGCCGAAAAATGCAATTGCAAGCTAAAATAGATGCAAATATGGCAGCTGTATGCATCAGCAGAACTTTTTTAGCGCGTATAAAGTTACCGAACAATAGGGTGGGTATACAGAAAGTAATTGCTAACTATTTGAAATAATAGGAAAATTCTATGACGTCTCGTGCCTCATATACAGTAGCTCACGATGGTATTCGAACACTCCTAGGAACTTTTGTATATGTTATACGTAACATTTTGAAATCTTGTTAGCATTATAACGAGACACGACTCTCGTGATTATATTGATAAGACGTGAAACGGATTTCAGAACGTATATGGAAGTTATAAAATATTCGAAGCATACATACATTTCGTAGAGATCTCAAAAATATTTTAATCAACTGTATATATGTATATACTGTAGGATTTTATTATTTATTTATTTAGAATGAATTAAACAGGAAACGATGGTTATTTAACGTGAACTAAATACAGTAATGTGATATAACTAAGATAACTAAATAGTTAATTCACAACTCTCGTCACCACGGTTCCAACGCTCTCTTTCAGGCGGACCATTCTCCTCGACAACGCTGACAACACTCTCTTTGACGACACTGACAACACTCTGACTTCTCAACTCATACTAACTGTTAATTCGTCTTTCTCCCTTGAGCATCCCTTTGTCTTTTATCATAGCCCTACCACGTAGGCCATGGTCATGTAACGTCAATCCATATCAGAGACCAGGCCACACACCGCGGCCAAGACGGTAGCCAGATGTCTACACATCCTTGGCGCGTACTCTCAATAGTCTTAAGGACCCATCTTGGGTCTTGGCATTTTTCATAGTTAAGGTCCTTCAGATCAAACAAGTATCTTTTATTTCAAGTGCCCCTTTTACATTTATTGTTTGCTACGGGTTAACACGGGAAAGTTGATTTTCCTCACGTTCGGTATCTTCCGTTAGCAAGTTTCTCTCGAGGGCGGCTAAGACCCTTCCTGGTCCACCAACCTTCTTATTACCCAATCGGAAGCGGTGTCTACTGCCCTCACTTTCCTAACCAAAATTGTCACCAACAAATACGATGGTCTCGTGTCCTTAGACACACCCATCCCCAGCTTTCCTCAGACACAGTATCGTCAGTAAAACTTCACTTATTCTGTATTCTTGGAATAGTCAACATATCTTTACCGGTTTCTACCCTCAGACCAGTCGCGTACTTGATCAGTGTATACTCAATTGTGAATATTAAGTGAAAAATAAAGTTTAATAAAAAAAAACAAAGTTAATAATTGTGTTACGGCTCAGCTACCTTGTTTTCATCATATAATCCTCAAGTTTACGTGACAGTTATGTAGACCCTTTTTCCGCGTAACTATTCGACTGAAGGGCCGACGACACATTGATAGGCCTGTCAACACTTAGGCTTTCTCGCGACAATACATAATGCAAAAGTGACTGATACACTCATCAACGCGTAGCTCAAACCGCTGTACTTAGAAACGTAAAATTTGAACAGTATACCACTTTTTTGGCGTAGGTATCGGATAAGAAAATATTCTTGGAAATAAAGAGTGAAAAATGGGTATGTTTTTCTCAAAGTAAAGTATATCTCTATATCCATTAAAGCAAGAGACGTGACATTCGGCATATGAAGTCTTCGTTATAATTAGACAAACACGTGTTTAAGGGTTTCTGGTAATTGAAATTCTAAAAGGGGTTCAAATACAAGCTAATAAACATAAATTTAAATATCGTGCGGGCGAAGCCGCAAGGCAGATTAAGTAGTGTATTATATCAATAAGTTTAATATATCTTTCTTAAATAAATAAAATGCTTGTTTCAACTGATTCGCTGAATTTTTGTAATTACGTTACTTGACAAGTATTCATATATATTTTGTGAACATATCTTTCTTGAACAAATAAGTTGCAATATATTTAGCCAGACTACTTGTAGCACTAATTGTATATATTTAAGACTATTGTTCATGTTATATATTAATTTTCCATTAAGCATTATATTTGGAATAAATACATATCTTGTATCTCCTATACATATATACATATTGGTGTTGATTAAAAATATTACTATCATAATTACGATAGTTGTGTCTCGTCACAGTGCTGAGGGAATTTCAGAGTCTCGTATAGTGCACATAATATATTCATAAAAAATGTATGTTGTAGGTGATCTAATACTTTCGATCGAATACACTATACCTATTTTAGGTCCACATAGAAAATTGTGAAATCATTAAATTTCATCGCGCACAATACATATATGTGTACATTTCTACGTATATGTACATATGTAAGATCAGTATCTCGTGGGGATGGATATTGTAGGTGGAAATTCGAGTGGACTGAAAATAGGTAAAACTACGGACACGAGAGCGCTCCTCTTTCCGGGTAAAATTGGGATTATGCTGTGGTGACTCTGTGGCTGAAGAGTCGCGGTCGGAAAATAAATGTACAATTACAGTTACGACTAGAATTCATTTAGATTTTACGATTTCCCCATTAAGCAGAGGTAAGTGCAGTAAATTACATTTCCTCAAGTACTTGCAATTAAAAATTACTTTAACAGTAACAAATTCTACTATGCTTCTCATGATTTCATCATTAAAGTACAATATTCGTGAATATTCGCCGAAATAAACAATTTCGAGATCGAGATAGAAATATTTCGTTCCCTTTGACCTTCGTTTTTTACCGATCTTTAATATAAAACGCTAACGAGAACGCCGAATGATTATCCGATTCGTAAATATCCATAAATAAAATGTCCACGGTTCGATTCGACGTTTAATCAGTTTAGTAACATAATCCGGCAATAACAATAAAAAAATACACATAAAACAGCGCCAAGTTTTAACGAATGTGATATAGTTAAAAAACGGCGATACGAAACTTTAACGAACCAGTATATGCAGCAACTAGACGCGCTTTTCTTAATTACTTACCCACGTGATGTGGCGCACATGTGACTTGCAGAAACCAAGGAAGGAATAAATAAGCGGCAAAGTAAATACTCAGCGGGTACGTACCTGAAAAATAGAAATGTTTTTCGTTGTTAGAAATCATGTAACAAGGTATTAACAAGGTCGAAACAATAAATTGTATTAGAATATTGTCAGGAATTAAGTGATGACATTTTGTACTATGTATTTTCTATTATGTTCGTTTCCATATAACATTGTGTTATTATGAGAAACTTGTGTCTTGAACGTGCTAATCGCGTATCGTTTGTGATAGATGTTAAGTATAAGTAATTTGTACATTCATCGATCATAACAGTTGAAATTAGAGGAAAATGGTGAAATATGAAATGATATTCCTACAATGAAATACTGCCATTTTTTGAATCTGAGAAACGAACATCTACTAAACAGGCATAGGCTATACTAAGTGTTTAAATTATAAAATAAATTATGAAATAAATTGTATCTAATTAAAAAAATTAAAGATTTCTCCTGCATTCATATAATAATCTCTTTGGCACGATTAGCACTGTATACTTAAAATTACTATATCTCGTGCATATACCGTGTCCTATGTGGAATTTGTAGAACTGCAACTTATGTAGAATTAAGCTTAGTTTTGTAGTAGATGAAATGAAGAATACCAGGAAATAAGTGAATCTTGGAATCCTTCTCTTTATTTTCAGTCTACGTGACGGGATTTCTACGCTCTTATGCTTTCATTACACTAATTAAAAAGTCCCTTGTATGCTTAAAATCCTTACACATTTCCAACAAGATAGAAAAACCGAGAAAGATTGTAAGCGAGAAGAATCTCGTTCTGTAGTCGTCAAATAGTTATATGATCGTCTTGTTCTAATTATGTTCTTTTTGGTTTATAAGAAATCTATTGAAATTTCTTTTGGTAATTGCATTTAATATCTATACAATTTCCTTATGCTGTTTTCCTTTTTCATGTTCTCTTAGAAGCTTTGCTTAAAATTAAACCACTTAAATTATCAATTAGTAATTAATTGAATTGTTTAAACTAAACTCGAACCAGTTAAATAAATTTCTATTTCTAATTTCTATTTCTATCATCAATTTCTATTCTCCCGTTGTAAAAATGATTAATCACAAATATTTTTTTTTTTGACTTTCCCAAGAATGTACTTTAGAATTAGAAATTCGAAACTGAAAAATTATCAGAGCATTATAATATTATTATCGTCGATGTATTATTACCAGCACTATAACGTTATTGCCGGCATTATCGCAAAGCCGCATTATCGTCAAGCATTAGCACCAACATACTACAATTTCTCTCTCTGTCGGCAGTCAAACTCTTCCATATGAAATGTCTAATCGAAATCAATCACACGATTATCTGTTAACCCGATTGATTTACGGTTACGTGTCTCAGCACATTTAATCACGTATCAAATGAAAGTCATCTGCATATCAATAGCAAAGTGTACTGTATCGAAAACATCAACATTATGTTATGTAACTATAGTAATTTGTATGCGTAATTAAATTTTTAACGATAGAAATATTGTAATCGTGGTGACTTTTTCATGAAATAGGAAATAAATCAACTAACTTAAATTACAGACAAATTATAATATGATACGAAAGATGAAACATGGCTGTCAAATGGCTGTCCTATGTTGAGGACATTTTAGTAGGAAGTTTATGATGCACATGAGAACTTGCTATTTTTATGAGGGCATTCATTATTATGACAGTCATTAACTTTACGATCAGGAAAAAACGGTGAATACTTAATGAACATTTAAGTGCTCGCCATTTTCTATTTAGAAGTAATTAACGCATCATAATCTTGTTCACGAGACAGTTATATATAGTTAAATGTACGACGACTACCCAGTATAAATGTATACGCTGTTAACAAACACACCTTTTATTTAACCGCTAATGGACAAGTCAATCTTCCAGGTGCACACAGATTGAAATACTCGGGGTTTCACACTATTGAACACGATATATCTTTCATTATTTACCGTAGAAATGGACTCATTTATTGTCACTCAATGTACTCTTAGCAAAGTTAAAAAGTTTCATTTTTATGAGATTATAGGTTATAGCTATCCTTTCGTTAGGTATGTTCAACCACATGAAATTTTTAAGTTTATTATAAGAAAATTAATGCTGTAATAACGAAGCACTGATTATCACTGCAACACCAAATTGCACAATAAAATATGTTCACTCGTGAATACTAATTAAGCGTATAGCGAATAATTAGTGATTACACTTAATAATTTTTGTGCGTTTTGACGCAAGACCGCCCGAATGTCGTCGCGACTTCTTAGATTCTTTATTTCGCCAACAGATGTCACGACTTGCTACTAAGAGCTACGCAATGATTGGTTATAATCTGCATATGTCATGGTGGCGTTACAAGATTCTTTTAAAATTGTTACGACTTGTCAACTAGGTGGTGAGTTCGTGTACCGAGTCTCTTGTCTTTTGAAGCGCCCGGTGCTTATATTCTAATTGTCAGCCTACGGGGTGTGTTTTAGTCAACGTTTTCTGTGAAGTTGGAATTTGTTTCTCCAATTCTGTAACTGATTCGAAATATCGTGAGTGTCTCGCATGTAGTGCGTCTTGTGCGTATGTAACGTAAATTACGTCGAGGATGCGTAGCGTAACGTCTTGGTCCAATGTCGCGTTCTCATCGGTTTAGGACACGTGATTCATTTTAGAGTGGAGCCATCGAGCACTTAGCATCGAGCATTGTAAATTTTACAACTTGCAAGGTAAGAATTTTCAACTTCCCAAAAAAGAGCAGATGTGCTCTCCGTGTCGTAAACGCAGTATCATCCAAATCTTGAACAAAAATGGAGTCATACATCTTTTCATACCAATCTGTTTTTTCTATTGTCTACAAAGGAGTATTAAGATATTTGTGTCTGAAAAACACTTAGCTTAAGATATATTTTAAATTTCATTCTGCTAATTATTGATTATCGGATCTATTGAAATGGAGCTGGGGTACTAATGTTTGTTATTTTCTTAGGAGTTGCTATAAGATACAGCTATGTAATGGAACGATAAAATTGCATATACATTTTTATCAGTTAAGAATTACAATATTTATTTACCATTATTTTTCCGTGCACTTTGCGTAATTACATTGTAAGATATTCGATATATTATTTTACGTTATATTATATTACGTTATATCATACCACGTTATATGGTATTACGTTATATCATATCATGTTATACTATATTACGTTACGTTGTATTACGTTATATTACATCACGTTATATTATGTTACGTTATATTATACCACGTTCTATTATATTACGTTATAGTATATGACGTTATATGGTACTACATTACGTCATACCACGTTATATTATATTACGTTATATTGTATTAAATAATATCATATCACGTTATAGTATATTACGTTATAGTATATGACGTTATATGGTACTACATTACGTCATACCACGTTATATTGTATTAAATAATATCATATCACGTTATAGTATATTACGTTATATTATATCACGTTATATCGTATTACGTTACATAATATTACGGTATATTATAATAAGTTGTATCATATCCCGTTATAGTATATTGTGTTACACTGTATTACGGTATATTATATTACGTTGTATCGTATCACGTTATATTATATTACGTTATAATATGTCACATTATGTGATATTACGTTATATTAAATTACGTTGTATTATATTATGTTGGGTTATATTACGTTATATTATATCACGTTATATTTTATTACATTATATTCTATTATCTTATATTATATTACGGTATTTAGCGGCATTGGACCGCAAAGAACAATTCTCTGTCCAAAGGTTTGTTCGTTAGTATAGCATCGTTGGTAGACTGTTTATGAAATACGAGTAATGTTATATTTTTGTGCTTCAATAGGTTTTCCCCTCACTTCGATTTTTGGGATATCATTATGCTTTATGTATTTTCTTGGCTTCACTATTACAATTACACTGTTCTTTAGAACTTCTTCTTTCATAACAGTTTCATAGAATAGCAATTGTATTATAGAAAGACGGAAGGAATTGTGAGTAGGAACAGATGTTTTATCGTCTTCTACTATGAAGGTAGGAATTATTGATGCGTTAAAGGTTTTACTGGACGTTTCTACTGAGATAGCGGAAGTAGTAGAAATGCATTTGTAAAAGTTCCATGGACACCGAAATGAATGAAAATTCACTGCGATAACATCAGTGCATGTGTGAAACAGTACGTGCAAAACTAAATTACATAAATTTGGTCTGAAGCTTAGCTTGACGTTTAGTTTGAAGTTTTACCACACGTGGCTGGGCCACAGAGCATTGTTCTATAAGATTATTACTTGGTTCGTGTATTAATGTATTTTTTAGAAGACAGGTCATTAGATAATAACGGCTGACGACATAAATAATGACATAAAAAGCCACAGATTAAACGCGTTTCGTTCAAGTGAGATTGAAACAATTCTGAGAACGGACGTTGTTGTGTTATAAAATGTATCCATATAAAATTCAAATTAATATTAAAATTAAAATTATTATAATCTACACTGCCGTAGGTACATCATACTAGTACACGTATTAGTATTTATTGTAAATTTAATACTTTACTTTTATATTTTATAGTTGTTTTATATTTCCTATTTCATTCGAATCATATGAACCTTATAGTATAAAATATAAAATAAAATAAAACTCGTTAGTATTTTTCAATAAGTGTTACCAAGTAGGTATTCTAATATTTATGCCCTTAATATTATGAATTTATATTTATAATAGAGTTAATAGAAATAAAATACCTTTCTAAAATCAAACTAATAATGCATTAGTTAATCCGCTGTTCCATAGGAGCTTCAAATACGAAATATCTGTACTTTTAACACACTGGTTCAAGATTCTAGGCTTCTGACAGATCTAGTACGAAAGATCTAGTTGGTCTTTCTTTCTCGTTATGCATTCACAAAGCAAATCGGTAGACTGATTTTTCCTATCATCTCAGCGAGAAATACGGCTAAATAAACTTCTTGCAATGGAAACAGCGCGGAACTGACTCACATAGCAATACAAAATAATGCAGTAGGAATGCAATGTTAAAGTCTTACTACTCTTATGACTTCGGTAGATGACAATTTGACATTTCTACGATTCAGTACTCGAACAAGCTGCTGTCAACGTTGCGCGCCTACATCTGTTACACGTTGTATTAACTACTAGCTATTGTATTAATTATTACGTGTCACATTCGCTAGTTGATTCGTGTATTAGAGATGCAAATGCGTGTTAAACCTGCGTTCATTGGCAAATATATGGGTGAGATGTTGAAGATGATAAAGTATTCTTTTCTTTTGTTGGAAAAGATAAGCAAATATATATGGACAAGGATCATTTCCGTTATCCTGTTAACTGCGGAGTTTAATTTCAAAAATCCCTCACGGGACGTACAGGTAAAATCAAGCAATGACGAGTATACACGCCGTACGCAGAGTAAATGCTCCTATTATAAATTTTACGAAAAAAGTAGAGCAGAACGAGGGAGGATTACATTTTTATTCGATGAAAAATTAACAATTCAACGTTGGAAGAAGGTATTGCCGTTAAAAACTTAAAAATTGCTAGGAAAGTAATAAAGTAAAGTACACAAAACAATTCCGAATAGCCGATGTATTGGGGAAAATAATCAATTATAAAGAACAATACATTATACAGAGCATAACCAATATACCAAAGAAAATAATCAAGTAATCAAACTGTTTTTTATCTTTTTTTTTTATAAAATACATACTAGTTTTACTGAAAGTATATTTATGTTACTTTTTACTAAAATTTTGAGTTTTTATAGTAAATGGTAATTTTTTATTTTACACGACGAATATACACGTCAACCGCATATAAGCTCTTCAATTGGTCTTATAATAATAAGTTTACATATTGGTTACAATGATTAGACTGCGAATTTTTGTGCATTTTCATATTTTTATGGAAATACATAAAGGAATGGAAGTTGAATAAAAATCACATATTATGATAGTTATTCTACTTTGGATATTTTATATACTTTTGTACATTATGTGCAATGTGTGTATTTTTATACCTCTGAATTTCCCATCCTCATCTGTGGGGAACAAAGGTTGCGGAGAAGATACCATGAAAATGAAACCGAATCTATGCGAGGTAGTGCAAAAATTTTGTAAAAAGTACAGAAATATATCTGAAAGTCCGACACATGAATACGAAATAATAAAATATTTCCATTTTAAAGTAACATGTTTTAAGTGAATATATTTAGAAAAAAATTCGTATTAATTATATATAGAATTAAATCTTTTATCTTTGTTAATATACGATTCAACTTATGTTCATACATTTAATTTTTTTATTAATTAATTTCTCGATATTATACATGTTCTATAAAAATTACGTATTTTCTGTGCTTTTTGTAGCAAATACAAAAAGCATTTGTTCTTTTTATGAGGTTGAACACCTCGCTCTCATAGTACAAATTTTTTCTAGTCACACGAAAGTACCTACTAATTATAAATTTCTTATATTTTAGAGAAACATTGTGATAGTGCACATTACTCTTCTCCCCTTATATGTCCATTTCGTTAACATATGCATTACCAAATAATTTACATTTTGGTAACTTACTACACATTTAGGTAAACAGTCATCAACGTTTCACTGTTTTTTTCGTTTCGCCGTTTGTCCTCCCTAAATTACTTCGACTGTAATTACTTAAGTATTTCGCGGATAACTATTTTATGCCCCCCTTGAGGACAAACAAAAAATAATCTAAAAATTTAATTAAACTTTGATGCAACTGCTATTATTGGTTGCCTGTTCTTCATTTTTTAATTTTACCCTAGCTGTTACGGTATAACACTTTTGGGATTGACTTTGATCATTAATCAACGGTCTTGACTATCGTGAAATACGTGGAAAAGAAATTATGAGAAAGTTGGCAGAGGCGGGTTAACCTACCTTCGTTATTTTACGACTTATGTTTACGAACTTTCCCATAATTGGACTTGCGTTATCAACGCGATCTCTATATTGTTATTTCTGATAAATTCAGTTTTTAAATCATTTCTACTGTCACGTGGCTGCGCTTGATTGTGTTCTGCATCGTTGTTAACATCTGTTTGTGCATTTACATGGATAAAATATATAACGTGGTCCAAAAATTCCAATATATCGATTGTAGTAAATTAAAATTTATCATTCTTTTCCTTTACGCTCTATTTTTCCTGAAATTTACTTCTATACATGTCAATGATTATGAAAATGCATTATAAGAATTTGCATTTGAGTATACAATGCTGGAAAAAACTACCTTTTTATTTTATGAAAAATATTCCACAAAATACTTGCTCACTTGCTAAGTTTGTTCTGTAATCGTAGAACTTTACTCGTAACTTATAGGAAAATATGTTTCCTTGAAAATTCCAGGGACAAACCATTTTCAAAATTAATGCTTAATGATTACCTTAATCGTAATTCATGGAAACAACAAAATAATGACTCTTGTATGTAAAAATGACTTAGAAAGGAAGATACACGTTACTTGTTCGTAACTAAATTCAACTAACGTTCATCAATATTTTAACTAGCCCCTTTTTGTTGAAAAATGAAAATTTCAATTTTTGACGCCTTCAGTAATATAAAATATTCATGATAAATTGGAAATATTCGATACGATGTTTCTTGTTTCTTGTGGTTTAGTGGTGGTATAAGCGAAAATAATTGAATGTTTTTATGCATTTTCAATTTGCCTCTCTTTGAATGGAAAACTCAATATACTGAATTTATAATTAGTACAGCCATTTGAAAACACATTATAAAATATTCGATGAGAAATTTCAAGAAAGCATTCGCTACGCATTTGTAAGTAAAAGATTTTTCATCAGTGTTTCTTTTCCTCCTCATTGATTGCTCCAATTATTCCTTTGATAACAAATATCTTTGTACATCATCGTATAGTTATCATATTATATCATTGCACAATACATTTGTTTTTTCTATTACATAGTGATATTAAATTAATAATGACCTTCAGGTACATGTAAATAATTTGATCTATATCAAAAGAAAAGGAGAATGACCAGCCTTCTAACAACAAGACAAATAATTTTCAGACAAAACAGTCATATCAACGCTACTTTGATATTACACAGTAATTACTATACAGCAGATTTGCAAATTTGCAGATTACATGCAGATTACAGCAATATTCGCATAAAATACCAACAAATATAAAATATTTAAAATACAATACTTGTTACAATATTCAATAAGTGAAACAAATTTTTACTTAGTTTTCGCCATTCTATCTGTATCTGTATATTTGCATAAAGATCGACAGTAATCTAGTAATTACTATCACATATTATCAGCACCATTTTTACGATTATGTTTCTACCACGTGGATTCCTGCTTCCTCAAGACCGTAAATTCCAATCTCGAATTTACCACACTATTAAATGCATGATCTTCACGCGACTGATTGCCAAACAACCCTGAACTGTTTCCTGGATTCCTCCGAATATCAAATGATGCAAAGATCGAGTCTGTGATTCTCGATCGATCGATCGGGGATCATAGATCGATCGATCGAATCTAGGATTCTCGGTTAGAACTCTCCTAATGAAATAGTGACGATCCAATGACATGGTTCTACGGAATCTTGAACAATTCTACTGAACGTAAAGTTTAATCGAAATGGATATCACGCACATGATTCTCAGTATAAGATAATTCTATTCTCGAATGGTCTAATGGAAACTTGAAATTCCAGATCAATTTTGCGACAGCTTTTTTCCAATAATTTCCAATATTTCCAAGTGGAAGACGTAGAACCCACTTATGCTAGTCGAGACATATAATTTCTTAACATCTTTCGCTGTAAGTTCTATACACGTAATTTCCTCAAATGCGTTTCAACTTTTAACACTGTAATCGTGACAGTCGTATCTCGTTATAGTTCCAATGAAATCACAAAATCTTTTGTATAATATATGCATAAAAGAGCGTTCCAATACTTTCTACAGCCACTGTAAAAAGAATCTTCGTTTTCGCCAAATTTAAAACTCCTCGAACGGTAGTAAAATTAAAAAAAAAAGGAAATTGTAAAATCTAGAAAGAAAGAAAGAATTGCTTTTAGCATTTGTTGGCGAAGCGACATGCTCGAATCCATTGAACGTTTCGTGTTAGCTGGCTGAATTTCACTTGCAAATTTCATTGTAAGAGCGGAATGATCGATGAATGACAAAGACGTCTCTTGAACCGGAGACGCCTTCGATACTTGATGTACGCTCTACATATATTTTTGTGGGTGGCTGTGAAGAACAGTTATCCGTGATGGAGAGAAAGATTTATGGCTACGTCCCGTCGATCCGCCCGATATCTCATAGAATATACATAACTATCTATCGATAGACCGATTCTTCCATTGCATGTTCGGCGCAAAGAGTTTTATTGGGAACGCTAGTTCGTGAAAAGTGCATAATACATACTAGACCTTTGTACCAATATCGTTTACTTCTCCATTTCCGAATACCTTTCTCTCCTCCATCTCTTTATCTTCGTTGCCTTTGATTTCGTTCTATTACACAACCTTTTATTTCCTCTTTGCATTCGTTTTGCTCGTATCTCCTATAACTCGACATTTTTCCGTTGTTTTTCACGTTTTTCTTTCCATCATCTCGTCTTTTTCTCTTTTATTAGCACGGTTTTAACAACCTTTTATTTGTCGAATTTATTTGTCCAAAATAGAAAGGCACAAAATGGAAACAGAGAAATCGCGAAAATGGTATTTACAAGGCGATGGAAGCGAAAAGAAGCAGTTGCCTGGTGTTTCCAAGTTTACGATTATAGATACTCAGTACGCCAATAAAATACCGCAGATGATCATGGATTTTTATGGCGTTCAGAACAAGGGAAAAAGATGGAAAATATTTATGATGCAGAAGAAAGTTTCTGCGTGAACGCGGATTGCTTTTCTCAACATGTAGTCGATAAATTATTAAGAGGGATCGTTCGCGAAAACGAGGGAAGCGGCGTTTCCAGAACTACGAGATTCAAGGGACGCGAAATTTTGATTACGTGGCTGCTTACTTTCAAATATTGAATACGAAGAATAAAAAGTAGAGAGACCCTTTTCCAATGTATGTAATGGCCCAATATAATTTACAATGTGTTCCAGACTTTTTACCGCGAAGTACGTAGCATCGGTGTGTTTCATGAATATAAATAAGAATGTTACATAAAACATAGGCTCACAAATTCTTTATTAAAAAAATATGAGAAGGATAGGAACTAACGATGCACATATCTGTGAATAATAGAATTTAGCGAATTACAAACTTCTCGTTCATTTTCTTTAATTTCAGTAAATGCGTTATTCTTTGTACGAATTTCTCGTAGTAATTCTTGATCATAATCATTCCATCGTATCGATTGCAACGATCAAAAAAATTCAATATCGAATCATTTTATTGAAACACTAGCTTGTATTTTGTATATTTTCTCCGAGCAGCATATCGGAAAATATTTTTATTTCCTACACGAATTTATCTCTTTTTTATGATCGAATCATTAAGATTTATTTCGATGCACTAGAAATTCATAAGAAAAGAGTGTACGAAAATAGCTGTAAATTTTTGACATCGTGTTAAGACCTTAAATTAAAAGAAGTTATATCGGACGCGAGTATAAACGTACAATTCTCCCAAAATACTTTTCCATAATTTCGACATTTTTCGAGATATTTTCCTGACAAAATTAAAACAGGATAATTTATATCGTATTGTTTAATATGGCATTATAGGCATTATTTTAATTATTTTATTATTTTAAATTGATCAGAGTCAACCAAATTGAAACTTCTACTCGTTCGACCAGAAACAGTCCATTCTATTTTTGATCGAACGATCTGATCGTTTCAACGGTCGCCTAATGTAAACGTGGTTTAACGAACCTGCTTTTAAAATTGTGTGTGTTCTATTTAATACAAAAGCGAATTTGACTGTTGGGGTAAATTATCCGAAACAAAAGGTGGTTGTACAGTTACGAAAACTTATTCGAACGCAATTTTCTGCGAGTATTTATTCAGTCGTTAGCATTTATTTAATCGAAATTAATCGAAGAGAGTCGACGCTGGAAGAATCAGAGTAGCGGATGAACGAACGAGTTGGTCGGAAATTTTCGAACCGCTATACTTTTTCGCCAATTCTCGTTGGTCCATTCCTCCACGTAGAGAATTGTATAGCGTCTTTGGTGGCCGAAGAATCGTTGCTCGGTTACGACGTAAGACGAAGTAAGAGGAAGAAAACGAAAATGAAAACGAAAATGAAGACGGGAGGTTGCAAAGCGAAACGAGGTGAAAGACCGGGCAAAAAGGTAGCGGTTCGTGTCTGAAGCTAATGCGTTCGTGCTACAGAACAAAGAGCCACAGCCAATCTGAAGCAGTGGCTGGAAAAAGGAAGAGGAGGAAGAAAAGAGCTCCATTGACCTACTGACATACTTTCATTTCCATTTTCAACAACATGGCCACGTCATCGAGAGGATCCGACCAATGCACGTGTGACCGCACGTACGAATTCACAGCTGTACATGTACATGCCCCCATGCCAATAGATACACAGCAATCTGTGACGTGTACACCAACACGAACGCGTTCTTGCAACTTTTCTTCTCAGCTCTTTCATAAATCAGTTACGCACTAGCGAAATTGTTTGCTCAGGTATACCACTCTACACAGACAAATATCAGCTTTTACCATCATCGTCAAAAATTTCTGTTTCCAGTTTATCGCGTTGTTTGACAATCAGATTTTGTACATTCTATGGGCATAAGACGTGGATGAGCTAAAGATGTTACGTATAAACACACGGCATTTAAAGGATTATTAAAAAATAGTGAGAGAGATACGTGACACAAACGTGGAACGATATTTTCGAGTTTTTAATGTCGCTGAAATAAATTAAAATAAATATCGTCGAGAGAAATGAAGTCTTAACCAAAGTCATTTAGAGTGATTAAGATTTTGTTTGGTTAATGGTAACCATTATTGATAAAGGAACTAACGATGGAATTCTATTATAACGATGGGATTCTATTTTAGTTATCGGTAACCAATATCGATAACGAGAATTTTATTTTGGTTACCGATAACCATTATCAATCGCGAAAGACTTTATTGGTATTCGGCCGATAACCAAAATAAAATTTCTGTCATCAATAATGGCTATCGGAAACGAAGAACGATTTCCATCGTCAGCAACGCTGATCTATATCCAAAAAACAATTTCCGTTATCAACAATCCTCACCGATAAATAAAAAGATTGTTAATCGCATATAATGGTTATTCGCAACAAAAATTATTTAAACAAAGATACCAGTTCCCATATCGTGACTTTTAAAGTTCGAGTTATAAAGTCTGGGTTATGGTTTCTGGTATCTTCCTCTTGGGAACAGTTTAGCTTATACAAAACATGAACAAGTTTCAAAGAATCAGGGTTACTTCTCACCAACTCCAATAAAGTACTTTAATAATATATACTCAGAACTCTGAACTTTTCGAAAGCTTTAGAAAAACCCAATTGGTTTGTAATTTTACGTAAAATTATCCTCTTAAATCAACATTAAGGAAAAGTTTAATCCTGGCGTATTTCATTCGATGAAAGTGATGTTCGGTGTTGATTAAAATATCAAAGACGATAATAAGATTAAAAAATATGATAAATATTGTATCTAGTTACTTTCATCGGAAATTCATTAAAGGGAATTACAAGGGATCTACAAATTTACCTAGCTAGTTCGTGAAACCATAGCAACTTAAGACAAGTGCAGCAAAGGACCGTTTGATCTATTTCGTGGGAAAATTTAACTGTTAAGATCATAGTTGTGGGCTAAACACAATGAATTTCGGTTGAGTACATCTTCTCTGTTTACCTTGACTATGTTCTTAGTTGCCAAGTAAATTTACCGTAAAGTAGATGAAGCTACCATGAATATGCTTTCATACACTGTTACGTATCAACATTTAATCAGTCAGAAAATTAGAAAAGAATTGTAAGCGTTTGATGGATTAAGTAACGAGTATGTTCTTTCTTGGATACAGTACAATGTTCTAAAGTTGAGAACTTGTTTTATAAGATTTTATTTTTGTCGATGCACTGGAAATAATACACTCGTCTAGCTTAGATTATTTCATTAAATATTCATCAAAATAAAATTATTTCTTGAGAATTCTGGATCTTAATTGCCGAAATAATAGTATAGGAACACTAAATTTACACTTAGAATTTATATTCAAATAGTTATATATTTATTTGATAAACGATTTCAAGGATGTTCATTGATACTCACTTGCACGCGTCTCAGCACTTTCTTTGTCTCACCTTCTTTCAAACCGGACTGTCAACTAACAGAACAGTTTACATTCCTTTGTTTCGAGACGCCGTGCACACACATACTCCCACGCACTCATATTCACATACATGTATCACTACTACGCAGCTAATCTAGTATAGCACATAAAATTATACATATCTCAATATTATTATTTATCAAATATTCTATTACTTCAATTGTACTGCAATAATCTTGGAAGATGCACGTGATATCCTCAACTTGCAATTAAAAGAACGTAAGGAATCTTACGTAAGTTAAAGTTATACGTTTTGAATAAAATATTATAGCTTTCGCGTTCATGATAACTGAGAAGAGTTCAACGATGTGTAATGACAAGCATGTGTAACGTTAACTGCTAATACTTGACACTTGACATAAGCATGTATCATTAGAAATTTTCCCTAAACAAAACCGATTATTTATTTGTTTACTTAATTTTCTGCATTAATTTAAAATCAAAGATCATTACGATAGAAATAAGATATAAAGATAAATACAAAAATAAAATACAAAGGCATAAATGAAATACCAAATACAAAATTATAGGAAGCAAAACAAATAGATCTGGAAATCTGCGATGAGCAACAGAATTTCTTCTGCTTTAAACAATTTCGTATTTGACATTCTACTTGTATTTGATTAAATTCTTTATTCTATATATTTTATTTATATCTTGTTTAACGATTTGAATGAAATACATTCATGTTGGAATATATAAATTCTTCTTGCTTGCTAAAACATATTAATCTAGTTTATTTCAGATCCCCTTTTACACTTTTATATTTGCACAAATGAAATGAATATGTACGTATTCATTTGACCAGAAATTCACATTCATTATTTAAAATTCTTTTTGTTCTTTTTTCTCTTTTTAACTTAATTACGTTATTAATACTGCATCCGTTTACATTCTAATTTTGAATTCCGTTCTCCGTTTTTTCAATACATATACCACGAAAGCTGCATGGTTGGATTCACTCGAGAACTACTGTGCCCGCGACAACTTAAATACCGGAAGAGCTCTTCACTTTCTGTTGTGAGGCGTGATATTCGTAATAGGAATGAAGTGGTTCCTGTGCGATGAACGCCGAATTAATCTCGTTTAACTGCAGAACATAAACTGTCGTGGAATTTACGAGCCTTCGCTGATTTTTATTTTTATGACGCGGTATTTCAATTTTGTTTCTGCTTCATATTTTTAGAATAGAAAATATTATTCGCGACAATTAGCATACGTCACTGCCTTATGTTCCTTGTAAAATATTCGTCACAGACAACGCTAAAGTCTTCTCTCTCGTAGATACATTGCTAGTTGCTTCTTTCTTCTTTTTTACAAAAAAAAAGAGATTTCAGAAATTTAGAAAGGATTTTACGGGACAACCGATGCTGCGAGTATTTCTAGCGACTGGCCACACGATTCTACTTGATCGTAATTATTAGTCGACTGTCCTGAAGCTAATTCTTTTGTGATATGTTTGAGCTTACTTATGATCTGCGCTTTTAATCGCGTTACGAAGAATCAGACTTTGTTCGCTAGTTCAAAGAACTTTCGAGTGGCTAGATAACTTTCAATCAGGTAACGATCGATCTGATATCTACCGTTTACACGAAACAAACTGACCTGTATTCTACGATATATGTTCAATTTTACGAATTACAATTCTTCAAATTTCCTCAATAAATAAAACCATTGTCTCATTAAGTTATGACTTAATTATTGTCGTCTATTCATTTACAAAAGCGAAGAAAGGAATTAGAAAACACGTATTCTAATATAAAGTAGACCTTCAATTACAATATATTTAAAAAGAAATGAAATTATATCTCTTAATACTAATAATAACAAAAATTATTATCTAGTAACGAAACAAGCACTAGTCTAAAATATTCATTATTTTTATTGTCAAAATTTCCATTTTGTTGGCAATTATTTCATAAATATTTCGTGTCGTCTCGACACTGAAAGTAAAATATATTCCAAATCAATGGTATACATATATATATTGTCATTGATCAAAAAAAGAGATTTTTAAGATGTTAGAAGTCTCCTTCTTTGTGTCGTTTATTTCAAAAGTCAAGACACAGTTATACGTAAACATTTGAACGTCACATGCGTACATACAAATGTAGCAAACGGATCTACTCTCTTCTCTCTCTCTCTCTCATTTCCTTGCATCCTGCTAGAAATGGAAATGTAATCAAAAAGTTAAAAGGACGCTCGTATCGCGATCAAGTCAAACTGAAGTTGCGCTTTTCTCGTTATTCTTTTTCGAAACGTTTCGTTATTAATTTTTGTAGAGTCGCCGTCTCTATCAAAGTTACGTCCTTTAACCGTGAATACGGTTTCGCAGAAATATCACTAAAAGCTTTATCGATAATGGATCTTTCATTTCGTTTTCTTCGAACAAATATTTAATTTAACGTCTCCTTTTGTAAGGGTTCGTACAGGACGCTAATAAATATGATGATTTTATGAACGTATTGTTTTTATTACAGTTTGGAATCTTCTTATCTTTATACTGGCTATGATACTAAAAGAAAACTGTTTGGTCACAAGAAACCGAATGTGTGTTTAGAAGTCTGCATATGTAACATAAATTGAATCGAAAAAATTATGGAAGAAGGAAGCTGTAAATTACAGTGCTGTGAATAATTATAGACTCAAACACATATTCTGCATAATCTCCTCGCTATTTCCAAGAAACCAATAATATGTTAAGGAAAATTGTTTTTGGGTAGATTAGGGTAGGTAGGAAACCCGTGGGGAATTGTAGCGAGAAAAGTTTACGACCAGCAGAATTTATCTATAGAAAATAATATATGCAACCTAGAAGAATGTGTTTACACATTATCAGTTATAATATCACATAATGGTATTAGCTAGCTAAAGACATTAACAATCTTCATTATTAAATGAAAATTATACAATAAAACATACAATAAACAGAAAATAAATTCGAAATAGAGAATGCTATAAAATATTCAGAAAATTCAATCTAATAATCCTACGTAATATTGCAGTGAAGTTTAATACCATTTGTAACACAATTTTGGTTTTAATTTAGGGTTCATCTAACATAAATAGATCACGTTGAAGTAATATCGCGTTGAAGTCTACAATCATTTTTGTTTTAATCTAGTGTTGATCCAACTGTTGAGAATTTTGGATCTTAATTACTGAAATAATGGTATAGGCACACTAAATTTACACTTAGAATTTATATTAGAATAGTTATATATCTATTTGAAAAACGATTTCAAAGATATTCATCGATACACACTTGCACGCGTCTCACTTCTTCCATACCAGGCTGTTAACTGATTAAACAGTGTACATTCCTTTGTTTTCCAGACGTCGCGCACACACATACTTCCACACACTTATATTCACATACATGTGTCACTACTACGCAGCACATAAAATTATACATATCTCAATACTAACATAAATAGATCACGTTGTAGAATATTCGGAAATTTCAACTAAAATTATGCTATGTAATATCGCGTTGAGGCCCAATATCATTTTTGCCCCAGTTTAGGGTTCATTTAACGTGCTTCAATTAGGGAAAACACCAACGTCAAACATCGTCAAACCTATATAATTTCATGTATACATACGTTCTTACTTCACTGCTTTCGAAAGGAATCTCTTCGAGTCTAATTCAATGTCACGGCACGACGATCAAAGCCTTCTGTCGAAGTAATGGGCGATTGTTCAAGAAGTCACGGGCATATTCCGGAAGCTCGGTATTGCGCAGGCTTCGTGCCACCGAATTCGGCTTTGTACCTTGACTTTGGTCGAGAACGTTTGTGTCCATATCGAATTTCGCCAATTAAAAGTTTAATCTCAAAGAATCTTTTGTAGCGCAGCAAAGTAGAATTTAAAGCATTGCAGATATTTTTCTTCCATAAGATGCTGTCTCTTTCATATTCATTTTTTATACGGTCGATAGTTCTGGAAAGAACATTGGAATTCATGCAGGACCAAATGAGTTGAGATACTAAATAAGGAGATTCTCCCACGCTCTCTTTCCTCTTTTCTATTTATTTATTAAGCTGACAAAAATTCTCCATAGAGAATTACATGGGTTTACGTTTACACGTAAAGTTCTCACAGTGTAAATTTACTTCTACGATCAACATTTAAGATCCTTCCACGTTCTCGATGTTATTTAGCTTGTGAAAGCTTTCATTACTTTTATTCATAAATTCTGACTTCGTAAAAATATTCGTTTAATTAATAAAGGAACTCTTAAAGATATTTATACGCAGTACTGAAATATATTGGTTATAAAAGTTTGATGAAACTCGTAAAAATTCTAAACGATATGAAGGTAAAATCATTTATAAATCTAAATGAGAAAATACTTCAATTTTTCCAATAAATTTTTCAGCAAGGAAATACTTAAAAAACTATGCTAATACATATAGAAAGCATACAATTTTATTCGATACAAACACGAAGTAATGCTTTTTCCCTGAAACGAAGAAATTAGAAATATTATTTCTTTGAAGTATTATACCAAATCCGAGGCACAGAAAGCAGAAAACCAGGTTAAATAGATAATACACAGATACAGGCTCGGCAGAAACATATTAAGCAAGTGTCCCATATATGAATAAACGAAGTCAAGCATAAAATATACGAAATGGCCAGAAGTAGCGAAGATGAAGATCCAAAACGAGTATGGAAGCGGATGAACTTTATAAAAGTAAATCTAAAATCAAGGACACTATGACTGGAAGAGTAGATCCAGGCGCAGTATCAACTAATCCTCCTAATTTCTAAAAAAAAAAAAGAAAAAAAGCTCGAGGTTTAGTCCAGTTTTAAAAAAGTTATTCTGTTTTGAAGGACGTTGGAATACTTCTACGAGCCACTGTACATACGTACGTCATATTAAATCCGTGGAATTTATTCGAGAACACGTGAAATTACCAACGAATATCAGTGAAAATGCTTCTCATCTCGATCAATATTTCGCTCGAACGAACGGCCGTATGATTGGTCGAGAGGAAATAACATGTACAAGCTGAATTGGTAGATGGACGTGGGACAAGCCACGACTTGAAATTGTCCTTGTCTCTAGGGAGCTGGCAGACGTATACGTGCCAATGGTAAACTGACCCTAGATGTCCATCGTGTCGAGATGAAAAGGCCACGACGGATCTACTTTGCTCACGGAGTTCCGTTAGACGCACCACAACTATCAGGATCTAATCACTGAGTAGCATCAAACACTCGGTTTGTTCGACTGTGTCATTCGGTACAAATTGTCGGCGAGATAGACATCGCTGGTCCTCTGGGTCAGCTGATGTAGATATTCGGTTGGTTCGCCGCATTTAAGTTAGCCCCTGCAACTGTTGCGTCTTGAGATTAAAACCAGAGCGTTTGATCTATTTTTAAGCAATGATGCACGTTATTTCTACTGTATCAGAGGCATTCTGCAGAAACAAATGGAAGAACGTCAGCGGCACAGAATCACGGCGAACGCGTCTTTGCTTAGGTACACGTACGATAGCAAATATTAGGTCGTCCGAAAAGTGTCTTTCTTTTACGGACTCGTCTTTTACAACGATGCATCTTTGTACAAACATGAAACCTAGTCTGTCGAACGTTGTGATCTTTATTTTGATAGAACAAAATGGATCATACGTAATTCGACAAAATAATATAAAACGAAAAATGTTGTACATCCACTATTTCTTTATAAACCGAAAGAAACTGAAGTATCATCTTATGCTCACAATAAACTCTACTACGAGCTCTATCAAATTATTAAGTTGTCCGAAAAATGTCTTTCTTTTACAGACTCGTCTTTTACAACGATGCATCTTTATACAAACATGAAACCTAATCTGTCGAACATTGTGATATTTATTTTGATAGAACAAAATACGTAATTCGATAAAATAATATAAAACGAAAAATGTGCATTCATTTCCTTATAAAACGAAAGAAACTTTTCGGACGACCTAATAGCAGCTGCAAATCCAAATCATAGATGACAAGGCTAATGTAAATGCAAGAAATAAGCGTCCTATAAATGAATGATTTATAGTCTAAGCACTATTAGCTATATAAACTAAGTAAATGTAGATTTGGACGAAAAGGTAAACGTAAACTTAATTAGCTATATGAACCTAAGCTAAGCAGCCTTTAAGGGTAGCAAAGAATAGTAAGATAATACTGATAAGGTAATAAAATCAGTAAACAAATAATAAGATAATAGGTGATAACCAATACTACAATAAAGGATACAGTAGAACAATAGAATTTCTATTGTATCATAATCTAACGTATTTCTTCTATCGTAATTTAAAATGTTTGCAGAGTATCGAGACATATTCTTATTTTTCAATGGAGCGTTTTTTTTTATTTCCATCTACATTTCATCTTCGTAGCATAAATTTTTTCTAGTTACATAAAAATACTAGCAGATAATATGAAATTTAATATAAAGCTGAACTAAATTAATTAGTGAACGTGAATGCTATAATAAATACGCGTGATGACAAATATGTGTGAAACGATGTACAAATATTTTTTGCAGGCAGTGTATTTTGCAATTTAACAATTTGATTTTTATTTACGTCATCGCGATATTTTATAGGATTTTTGACGTAGTTTCCCTCTGTCGACAAAAGAATACAGAAAGTATTCGCGAAATAATGTATACAAAAATATGTACTCTTTTATTTTTGTTTAAATTTCCAACGTTTTATTTATTTTCTTAATTTCGATTTCGCTGTTTGCAATTAGTAAGTTAATAAACAAAAATATTTCCTTTTTCTCTACTTGTTTCGATTTTTTCTATTGCTAATCCTGCACAAGATATGTTTAAATCACTGAATCACTGAATATCGAATATCTACTTGTTGATAAATAAATAAAATTGAAAAATAATAAAGCTACAAGTAAATATATAAAAATTAACTATACAGCATTGAAAGCAAAGAAAGGAAGAGGCATTTCATGTAAATCTCTGTTTTGCAAGGTATGTTCTAGTACCCTGAACTGAAATTATTATTTCTAACATAATTGAACGACGTTATAATATACAGTGGCTGATCAAAGAAAATTTCAATTTACACCTGTGTGATTTTTTAACAAATACTTTCTACCACGTTGTTAACAGTCATTTATTCTAGAGATGAATAATATCTATTCACAATTTAATTGTTCTCGTGAAATATAATTCACTTTTTGCAAAACCGTGGTGTTTTTCGGTACCGTTTATCCTTTAAACTTTCTTTTGTCCATCCTATTTATTGCACGAATTCCGCTTCTTTATTCCAATGTTAGCAAACCTAGATAAACACGGTATTAGCTTACTTACAACTGCACTCGAGGCTAAAATAAATGAATTTATTTCTTCGAGCAGAAAATAGATTAATTTATTCGGGTTCGGCCTAGATAATGACAGTGCACCGTTTTATAAATAGAACGCTATCAATTATCAGCTTTCAAGTGCTTTCATGAATGAATTTGTAGGCAAGTCTGCAAGCATTATCGCTGTGAAAGTTCTTTTTATAGAAAATAATTATGACAAATGGCCAGCCGTAATCTCTGAAACACGTTCTCGAATTATCGACGCTTTAGACTGGCGCGAGAATAAAAACCTGAAAGTTTATCGACGATGCCCGATCGTAGAGATTACAGAGGCGTGAAATTAATTATTTCACGAGCCACTCTTATCGCTCATGCCAACAGACATCTCGATATGGATGTATATCCGTAGGCACGTATTCTTATCCTCGCAGGATTCGATCGTTCAACGCGATAGAAGTGTACGATCGAAGGCAGGCAATGAGCGGGTCTGGCCAAGGTGAGACTACAATGCAAGATGAAGTGGATACACCCAACATCACGTTGCAATATCTTTGCGCTCCCTTATGATGCTTCAGACAGTAACTTGACCTTATTGCCGACCGTGAAAGAGTTACATTAGAAGCACAATGTAGGTTTCGATAACTTTTAATATCGTTTCGAAATTATCAACACTGTGTACTTGATGATGCACTTATTGTAGTTTGAAAATACGTAAACACCTTGTTGCCAGCAACAACGTTTAATTGGACAATAAACTGTTAACAAAAATTGCCTCGTTTGAACATCATATTAATATTCGGAGGAAAGAAGAGCGAAAATAAAAGAAACCAGAAACGTGCGTCACAGTTGCTCAAAACACACGTATCGTCTCATTTGGGATATGATTTTAACTACAAAACTTCGCAATAATACGAAACTGAACGTCCCAGGTCTAAGATTTCTGTTTTGTCGAAGAATATCTCAACGTTCCGTAAATATAAAACCCAGCTATGATTCGTTACTTTGTTGCGAGTGAAATGATGGGAACCGTTGAAGGGTCAAGCAGAGTCATGGCAAAGATACGAACTGCATACATATGTACTTAGATCAGGTTTTAAGTAAACCACGTATCGTATTTAACGCGATTATCGTGAAAACACGATATTCGAAATTACAAGCCTTTAAGCAAGTCAATTGTACGTAATCATTAATAGTGAGGAATTTTTCCGTACAATGACAAGTAACGGAGATGTATGACTATTCTGTTCCTCGTGATTCACTCCGCAACTTTTATACGACTTCTATCAGCAATTACATACATATACAGGGTGTCTCAGTTATGAGGGAACTTATCGGGACAAAGCTAAACTACCTTTTAAAAATAGCAAAAGGGATCAAGACACTAATTTCGATGCTATGGATCGGTAAGGTGATTCCTTGAAACGATGTTCCAAAATAAACGAAGATGAACCCACTCACATAACCTTTACATTATACGGACAATCTTGTCCACCAGTGATTATACCTAACTTCACAATTCCAAATAACGATACAGTTAAGTATATGGGCAATTTATCCGATAGAAGACTGTGGCAGCATTCGACAAATACCACCACTCGACACTAACTAGAGTTGGACGACGGTAGCGCAGTGGTTAGCGCCTTAGGTTACGAACGTTCGGGACACGAGTTCAAATTCCGGCGACCAGAGTCCGATTTTTCTTCTACGCATCAAAAATGGAAGAAAATCAGCGACATCTACAACTAGCAGAGCTACAATTATCACGGACAATACTTACACCCTCAAGACTTAATATGAAGGCGGCAGAGTAGAGCAAAGTGCAAGCAACTGATGCTAAAAGACAAGGAGTTCGACTGGTTAATTAGTAGACGATGGAACTTTAAGATTGGATGGAAAATTGTTGCTATAGAAAGCCACGTTAATTGTCATTAAGACCTAAGTTAGTTAGAAGGGAGACCCAATTATAAACGAGGAATTGTAGCATATAAATTTCATTTCAATCTGTACTATTAAGAATAGTCAAAAAACTTATAAACAATCGTCCAAAACCAATAGTCACACGACTGTTGAACGGTACAGAACGCAAACTAAAAAGACACTACCTCTAGAATTACACAAGAGATTCAGCTGAAACAGAACGTTCACTCACATGGAATCAACTGTAAATAATTTAAAATTACTCCCCGCATCATTGTTACACGTAAGTCTAATTTGCTTATAATTCTGAACGAATAACTAGAATGAAAAGAAATTTCCAGAGGCAGATGTTTAACGATGGAAGGAATTTTCTTTCAAGATCATCTCATTCAGCTGAGACTTCTTCAGCACTCTTAGTCGGGTAACGTGTTTCTCCTTATAAAATACGATAAAAGAAATACGATCAATATAAAACACACGACTCTGACTGCCATAAACGTTATACTTCAAAGTAAGGCGAATTCATTCTCTGTGAATGGAAATGATAATCTTTTCTCTCGTTATCGTTTATTCCTAATTCATTTGAATTGAAATGTCCTGAGTGAGACTAACGGGAGGCTATGCGATTACTGATCGAGGCTGCACTAAAACTTCGACTAAAACTTAGCCCCCATGAATTGCTGAGACCACTGGTTGAGTTTGACTAAAATAGATGAATGTGCTAAATCCCTCTGTTCTACATTGAACAACTATTTGTAAGTCTCCATTGAAACTGCACTAAGCTAACAGTCTGTGATTGTTCTGAGGAACCTCAGTGTTCTTTGCTAATTGATAGTCACTAATTGAACGTGCCAAACTGATTATGATCTTTATTAAACCTCGTCTCTCCCATCTACCGCCCTAGAAGTTGACTTCTTGGTGCTGACAGTTCTCAAGGTTTCTGATCGGCCTCCTCTCGTAAAAACAATAAATCAATTAGCACGAGAAAACTCGATTTCACTTATACAATAAAAAGAAAAAAATAACAATATAAAATTGATGGAACAATTTAGAGACTACGATGATCTCGTTGATTGCGGCTCAGACTGTTTTTTGAATAGAATCGATGCTGAAATTTCATTGCTAACAAACGTTTACTTGTATCGCTGTTTCTATCTGTCTTCTCAAACTATGACAAGCTTTTATCAATGCAGGAATTGTTGGAAACGATTTTCAATAAGAGAATTTGAAACATTGTGTTTTTTAAAGTGCTCAGATGAAATAATAACTGCTGCATAAAGTGTACTATATTCGATATTTTGTTCGGTGTGTACAATGGACTTAACGCGAGTTTATAAATAAAAATCTATTGATGTTAGCTTAACAGAATATGGTGGTTAAGCTATTGTGCTCCCACGAACGATTCAATGAAAATATCGGTTACGTTACACAAACAATCGTAAATAAACATACGGAACCGAAAATAAACAGACTAAGCATAGCAATAAAAAATTTGAGAACTTTTATGCATAGGCAATATAATAATCCAAAGGGAAAAATATATATTTTTTAATCCTTCATTTTCATTTTTATGTTTCTCTTGAATTATAAATTATTCAAATAAATATCTTCCTTTCGTTACGTTGCGTTTCGTATCGTTATTTAAAATACACGATTTCTCTCCTTTTTGTTATTAACACGAAGGTTTCATAATATTCCATTGAAAAATATATATAAAATAAAAAAAAAAAATAAACATTGCTGACGTTATTAATGATAACTCGGGGCTGTTTTTACCTCTTCAATGTGAATACGAATACGTAAAAAAAATACGCGACAAATACTTTTTCCAAAAGTACGTCATACGCGAGTTTGATCAAAATCGACACAAATATACGTACAATAAAATCGTAAAATGCCAAAATATCATGCAAAGCAGAAAGTTATAGGATATTTAAACGTGACACGATGAAGTCGATAGCCGTCGGCACGTATAACGACCGGCGGCTTGGTTCCTGACAGGACGCCGATAAGAAAGTAAGAGGCAACCCTGATAGTCAACCTCGCCCTTCGGCTTGGTCCGCCCTTCCTTCTGCCATAAACGATGATGACATCCATTATTGCTAAGTCAGAGAGATAAACGATTATAGAACCGAATGTGAATTTACGCACAGGCCAAATCTTTCATCAAAGATACTGGATTTTCTACCCTCGATAAAAGGGTGTAGCTTCAAATGCATTAATCCTTCTCGTAACTGACGCTAATGATCGAAACGAAAGAAAATGCGTATAACAAGAAGATTTAATGTATTGGTGTAACCCTTGCTTCATAGAGATTCGAACATTATCAGGAACGTTGAATGCGTTGATTCATAGCATTAACACTTTGACTACCACGTTGGTCATATATGACCGGTCACGGTGTCTCTTGTGCTATTGATGACCGGAGCGCTTGAATTTCTTACAATTGTAAAAATTGTATGAAAATTGACAGATAGGGCATTTTGAACATAACCCATAAATAGAAGATACTTTGAAATAAAAAGTGTCCCATTGAACAATTAAACATTTTTATTAGAACATCAATAAAAAAAAAAAAAAGGAGAACAACTCTTGCATCTAAAGGTGCACTGTGTTTACATCCATATCTTTGAAGGGTAATCTACGAATGTTATTATAAACACAGCTTAGAAAATAATCGTAAATGCTGCTTTATAATCGTATAATCGAAGTTAGAAGTGTGAACATACCTTACTATTACATATAGAATGAGCAAATACCGTTTACTAATATCTTCTACACATTTCAACAATATATTCTGGACGTTTTGTTTGCGACGAAATAACGAATCCGAATGGTTTGTTGAAATAAACGAAGCCTTGTTATAATATGTCGCTATCAGCTGTTACCAAGGCGCCACGGTGGACACCCGTGACCACTAACAAGATAAACGATCCACTGGAGAAGAATGTCGTCTTATATCATCAATTTATTATTATTTTGGCATTACATGCTTTGAATAATAAAAATACTCCTGTGGCGTCCTGAGCGAAACATGTGATTTCTGCGCGGCAGTCAAAGTGTTAATGCTTTGGATCCGGGCGACGATATCTATGTACGTTCTGTATATTTTGATCGAATATTGTCGACGTATATATACGTTTTGTATATTGTTATCGAATCCAGTCGACGTATATATACGTTCTGTATATTTTTATCGAATCTAGTCGATGTATATATACGTTCTGTATATTGTTATCGAATCTAGTCGACGTATATATACGTTTTGTATATTGTTATTGAATCCAGTCGACGTATATATACGTTCTGTATATTGTTATCGAGTCTAGTCGACGTATATATACGTTTTGTATATTGTTATCGAATCTAGTCGACGTATATATACGTTTTGTATATTGTTATCGAATCCAGTCGATGTATATATACGTTCTGTATACATTGATCTAGTACCGGGAAAACTTATTCGCAATTTTGTAGCGTAGTTATTTGTTTTAATTATTTATCTATGAAATGCGGTGGGAGAACTCGTTTTTGATCTCGATACTGGAGCTGCACGCCGATTAGCGAATTTTAAGTTGCATCAAATTAATAAATATTGATGCTAGAGAATCGCCTTTGACAATTTTTGTGTGTACCGAAATTCCTCGGCGCAAAATCGAACGGAAGGAATTTTTACATTAAATTAAGTATGTTTATCTCTATATGTTAATAAAATCCATTTAAACAGTAAAATTGTTTGTATGGTTTGATAAAATAAGAAGATGTGAATGTAGCTTAGAAAGTAAGTTTCGCAGCTGGTTTCGAGTAACTTCAAGTTTCAAATTGACGTATAATGAATGTTATAAAGATTTGTTAGCCATATAAATGAACGTTTTTAACTCTTTGCTTGACGAATAAAATTTGAAAGATTGTCTAGACATGCTCATACGGTTTTATCAATTAGACAGTCCACTCTGCAATAAATACACAAAAAGAGGGGAGAATTAAATTCTAAATTATTTATACAATATATTTATTATACGTTATATAATCATTTATACAAGATTGCTATATGGCACAAACAAATAATTCAGTCTCCCTCTTTTATTTCTCCCGTTATTCCCATCTATTCTGGAACGTGACATGAATAGGTCAATCATGTCAGTTTGATAGTCATAAGAGTCATGCGATAGTTAACGAGAGATTATATGTATATATTACCGCTCCAAAGTATGTGGACACTTGGTTATTTTTGACAGAAAGCAATTTAGTTGGAAAATTACAAATAGAAAGATCAAGAACGATGTTAGCCTATCCGCACTGAAATGTGACATGAATAGGTCGCATCGTGTTAGACAGTGTGATAGTTATGAGATAGTTATGAGGTAGTTACGTGATAGTTAACAAGCGAGTATATATTACCCCACTCAGAAGTATATGGCATTTGTTTATTTTTGACAGAATACAATTTAGTTGTAAAATTGCAAAGACCCAGAAACTAAAATCAATTTACAATATCGTGACACGATCAAATTTATTTGTAGAGTTAATATACAATAGAACATAGCCAACCGTAATAGAAAGATTGATCGTTTGTTATGCTATCAATTTCTCTGGGGCTATTGTACGACAATAAAAGAGACTTTCTCGTTGCTTTTTAACGAAACAATATATCTTGTACGAATTTTTATTTTCCTCGAAACTTGACAACATTTACTTGGAAATTTATTATTATAATTGCGATAGTCGTGCCCGATTAAGAGCTAACGGAATTTCAAAAAGGTTCGTACAGTGTAGATAATATCTTCATTAGAAGATTCTATGTTAAATGTTTAAATACCTTCGTGAGTATCCGTGTATCTCCCGTGATCTCGTCAATTGCTGCAAAATCTTAGGAAGATGTATACGACAAAAATAATCAACGGTACACCTAATATCAGAATTCCCTATAATGTGTACTCAAATATGCAGTGTACTCAAGACGACGTATCCATAATGAAGATGCGTTCCTTCGCAAATAGCTGCAGAACTTTCGTAATCTGACACAGAAACTCAAATACCAATTGCAAGCTAAGCTTCCGGTATGTAAGCCCGAAATATCATCAACTAAACTTCATTCGTCGTGTATAGCAAAAAATGTATAGCAAATACGGGTCTATAGTAGGAAGCTGAACTTCGAGATTAAAAGGAAACTGTGATTGCCTGCTTCCTACACGTACATTATGTACATATATACACACATATATTCTTGTACGCGAGTAGTAAATTCAATCACTTGCGAAGTTCGAATTCATCTTAACAAGTCAACATTCCAGATGTTTTAAAGACGCTTCATTAAGCTGTCGAGTACCGCTTCGGAAGCGCGACCGTGTCCAAATGTTGTTCAAGTATTCGCTGAAAGTCGCCTTCGAAAAATTAGCTCCGTTATAAAAACGTGCGCTGGAAATCAAAGCAGAAGATATAAATGACGTTAAAGTTTTCACAATGGTGAACGTTAATCGACACGCGTTATCGTATTAACGCAGCAATTATAAGCAATCAACAGGTACCTAATTTGAGGTAGCGGAAACAATGGTATTTCAATTAGGAGCATACCGAAGCAACTCAAGTATCATCGTTTAGCAAAATTTGCTTTTGCCAAACTACCGTCCAAATCAAATTATCGTGTCGTTTTGCACGTGGATTGACAGATAGCTAATTAACGAAGTTTTGTTTGACAAAACTGTAGATTTTTTCGACAAAGTTGCAGCTACTTTCTATTAACGTCATTGTTATTGGATAATGGTCCTTATAATAATGAGATCGATCTCCTTGTATATCATTTAATATAAAACAAATCGTAATTGACACTTGGAATAGTTTTGAATAAAAAGACCTAAGGTAATATATTCAACTTTGTCTTTTTTGGCGGAGTTTTTTATATGGGTAAAAAAAGTGCCAATTTTCTTTTTGCGCGATGTATTTTGATCCGACGAAATTCAAGCAGGGCGTTTTTACAAATGTCCATTGGAAAATTTTTCCTTCCATATTCGCAGCTATTTTTAGTAGAATTTTTTTCTTCCATGTGCGCTCCGATTTTATTTTATGATTTTTCTAGGATTTAATTACTGGCTGCCAGCTGTACCCTTATTACTTTATTTTCTATTTTATCGAAGAATTATAAAAATCGGCTTTGTCCGGGATAAAATGGCACACTTGTGTTCCCGGAATTCCTTTCAATATGTTGCGTTACAAAGAGCTTTTTTACAATTTTATCTTCGACATCTACAATGGCTGCTAAAAGTACTCGCACGTTATTCTTATTATATCATTTATATACTAATTAATCAGGTGCAAGAAATTTGATACTCTATAAAAGTGAAACGTACAACCTGATAAAAAAAAACAAACACTTCGCTGGAAAGTAGTGGCATTTGCGAGTACTTTTCGCAGTCACTGTACGTCTCTAATTACGTGACATCTTTGTTAGAAACAAACTGCGGACGTTTATGCATTTATGGAAAATTTTAAAGTGCAAAAATTTGCAAAGTGCAGGCAATGGTAAAAAATGTACACAATATCCAAGGCAAACAATACATCATAATATCCAATCGGTGAAACCAATTTCTACTTAGTGTACATATTTAAAAATACGAATTTGCATAAACATCCATGGTCTAGTTATAGATGAAATTCTGCTCCACTTTAGGGTCGTATAATTAATTAACCGAACGAATAAAGCAACTCGAGCAAGTATTAAATTCAAGCGACAAGCATGCAACGATAGCTATTTTGATATCTTCATCCAAAAATGGGTTTCAGAGTAAATATTCAACAGCAAGGGAGTGAGCCAAAAGATCATCTTTTGGAACTGAATATTGCGCCAAAAGATTTCCCATAGTGAGACGTCAGTGACAACGAATTTTCAAGTTGGGCTTGCAATTAGTTTCTGAGATATGGAAGGTCCAAGAACTCCAAATTCATCGGTCAGCCCCAAACACCAAAGAGTAGCTTTATGTTACAAAGAATACGAAATTTCAGTTGAAAATTTCTTTTACTAATTGAGGCATACAAGAAATTTTGAAATCGCCACATTTTTCTAATTACCGGCTAATTAAAAGCTAAAACTGGAGGAGAATCGATCACGAAATATCGTCGCGAAATTCAGTTCCACGTCAGTGGGCATAGAAATAGCCGAAAATTCTTCTCGTTTTCTCCTCATCGTCGTAGAAGATTCGACATTTGGCCAACTTGACCAAAAGTTTCTGCAGAGTGCGTGCAGTTTTGTCCGCGGAACGATCAACAAAAAGAAAGACGTGATCGGTGTCCTGGCCGTTTCTCAGCGGATTGGAATTCATGAGAAACTCTTCGCTTGTTGAATTTTGTATAAAGAACGTTGGAAAGAGATTCGGGGCGACGCACGCGGATTCCGATGCATCTCGTCCACCGGCGGTTTATCTTCTTAACCGCGGCCCACGTTCTTCCGTGTAAAAGAAGGTCCAGGTGTGGAGCACGGACGACGCCAGACGAACCTAACGGTACCTGGCCCCTTCTACTTGTCTTGCTTCACAGCCGCTTCTACCTGACCTGATTTTCTGACCTACTGCCAACGGCGCCATCCACGCTCCCACTTACACACACATATCCCTCCTCTAATTGAATTACGTCTTTTTATCGATGCTTTTTGCTGTCTCTACCGGACCTGGTTTGCTTTTCCGGTGCGTCAGTTTTTGCGCCACCGTGACACATGTTTGACAAAACAACATACAAAATTGTAGATCTTGAACCTTCGCGATAATCAGATGATACACAGCGGACAAGAAAAGTATTTCTACGCCATTGCATTCGTTGCAGAATTTACGTGCTGATCGGAATAAGTCCAAGTTTTATTAAGTTTCGTATCATTTGGAAGTACTTTCGTACGACCGAAGAAACTCAATGCTGTGAAAATGAAATGTGGGACTTGACGATTAGACTGCTGATTGTCCTGCAAATTCATAGCCTTGTGAACGTAATTAAAAAGCTAGAGCCTCGATGGAAAATCGATTTATGTACCAAGTATCGCAGGAAGCACCGTACTTTGCTTGTTTTATACATTTTTTCGTGTACTCTGCATTTTGTGCAATTTTTCACTTCCACGTTTCTTATAAATGCATAAAAAGCAGTCTACTGATGACGATAAAACACTTCCTTGGAAAATAAGAGTATATAGAAATACTTTTTGCAGCTACTCTACATACAAAAGTCCATTCACCTAAACCAGTCGAGGCACAAACACTTCTTGAAACTGAAGTTGATGCAAATTAGGAGTTTACACATTCTTCTTCACTGCCTATGATTTCTCGTTCAAATAATAGGTTTTCCTATTGAGATAAGCGGATTCAACTGACAGGAATTTATTCATCCGGGCACTAATCAAAATTCTCGTATCGAAAATTTAGACGAACCAACCTGTACCGTACCCGTTGTAAGAAAGAATTATGCGAATAACTAGTAGGATATTTAAAATCCCCTGCAGAACTGTCCAATCTTTTGCGAGTTTCATTACGGTAATATAAAAGCAGGAATATCGCAATGACACGGTGCTCTGAGAAGGAAGTGAAAAAAATACCAGGAATACCAGAGAAATAGAAAATCGTACATACATAGAAACAAGTATAGGATGATATTAGATATTATGAAAACCTGAAATTCAAGATAGAATTCGAGTTAATTACACTAGGATGTGAAGAAGTTGTTAAACACGTTTCTTCCAGCGTCTCGTCAAGAATTAAAGATCCTGAAATAAATGCATCGAGAATTCATGCTTTTTTTCTAAATTTCTCTACGAAAGAATATCATAACACAACGTACGTATATAGCAATGCTACGATAATATAAATACAACGATGTACAAATTGTAGCCACATGTTTACACAACATAGAAGAACAAAAGAAACTAATAGGAAGGGTAGCACAACTAATAAAGTGTTTTTCCTAAAAAGCTGTTTCGATCGATGTATCAGAAGTTCAGTTTGGTTTAGGCAAATATTTCGACACTTGTATCATACTTATTCTGTCATGCTCTTTACAAATGAAATTTACGAGCAGAAAATCGTTCCATTGTCGGAACACTTTTGTCTCCTTGTTAGCTCGAGGATGGAAAGCTCTACCATGTTGTAAGATTCAATCATCTGTTCTTAGATAATGTTCAGTTTCTTCGGTACGAAATTACAGGGGAAAAATGTCCTTGTTTATTTTCTCCAAGTGCCATCTGTCTGTCTCTGATCCTCGGTAACTTTCTTAAGATGACGTAGGCTCGTGGAAACGGAAATCTCGTGTAATTATACAGAACATTATCTACGATTCGACGACCATACAGCGAGATTCTGACAACTGCGGAGTCGTCGTAGTTGCAATACAGCGAAGATCGCGCAATTATAGTCGAAACTGAATCACGACATGTTCGCCATCCGTGACAAGCTTTTGTGCCAGCCTTTGTCTCTGAAACTTTTGACTTTAGCTGGAACTTCTCATACCGCATTCAGGAAAAGCTCCTTTCCTCTGCCTCTTTCTTCTCTTCCTTTTGCCGTTAAGATTGCCTCGCTCGAAGCCCACTTTACCGACTTGTCAGCTAACTTCTACAACGTGACAAAGCTCCTGCATCTTTCACTTGTCTTAGTCAACTTCTCTTTCGTCCCTAACTTCATTCTTGTTGAAAAATAATATTTGAACTGCGAAAAATGATGGAAGCCGCGAAGAGATGATTATTATCTTTGGCAATTTGGAAAATAATCAGGCGATCGTTGACAACAGATAGACACACGCAGTTACGATGAAATGATTATAAAAACAAGCGTGTAAATCGAATTAGCGATGGTTCTTTTCACAAAATATAAGGAGAGAGCTTCGTAATAAACTGCGAACGAAAATTGGGCAATTATATACTGGAACGTTAAAAGAGACATATAAACATAGAAAGCATATAAAAATTTATAGCATTAGAGCTATAAGACAGAGAGATTAATATCAATTGAGTTAACATAACAACTAAATTAATATATATTTACTTCCACGAAACATCATGAATTTATCATTTTCAAAAGGCTTCTTTGAATCGATCAAGTTACTTCCTTCCCACTTATTTCATGTTAAAACGCTTCTTTCTAACCATTAGATGATATAGAAGTCAAAGAATCAACGAAAGTGGACCGATTTTATTTCCTACCCTTGAGATCTTCATATGAATTTCCATGTTTTAGCATTTACCAACGAAAACACATTCTCGAGTACGAGTTTTCCCACGAATAAATTCCTCGTTTCAAGACGTTCTTCAGATTCCTAGCGCAATGAAAATTATAATCGATCTATCGTCAAATTCTAATTTCAATCATCTTTCTTTAAACGCAAAACGAATTTCCCGTACCACGCGAACGATTGACATAATATTATCGAAGTAGTTCGATTAAACCGTCTTGCTCCTTTCTGCTAAACTAGCTAAATTCAGCGGATTCAGTTTTACACATAATTTCGTCTTATCGATATCTGTCCACGTGCAATGAAATGTGCACCAAACTGGCGACGAAACAAAGAGTTTGAAGATATGAAATGCGGAACACAGGTTTCTTTATCTTTCTGCCAAAGCGTCTCGTTTAATTTCTAAGCAACAGCTAGAGATTAGCGAAAATTCACGCTAACTCGTATAGGTTAGAATCCGATAACGTCCGTAGATTACATTATATTCCATTTTCGTGGCAGTCGTACGTGGCTACGTGGTGCCCTGTGTGCGACAAACGAGTAAGCAACAGAGGAAAAGACACGAGCGGGCTCCTTGCGCACATTCGTAAATCTCATCCGAAACGTTCTAATCAATATTTAATTCAGGTACCAACTGCTCTTAAATTTGTCACAATGATAACAATAATTTATTCGAATCCGACGAACTTTCTTCATTCGCTATCTTTCTGTTACGCTTTGGTTAAATTCTCGTATGGTTACTATAAATCGATAAAGTGAACGATAGCGTATATTTTATCTTTGATAAGTTGAAGTAAAGATAGCGCAGGACGTTCAATTGACAAATAAGTTAATAAATTTAATAAATAAATTAGAAAACAGGGGAATCAAAAGTGACACCTAAACAAACATCAGCTTCGAAGTGTATCGATACCACGGATTCCAATACTAGGAAGACCGAACAGCGAAAAATTTATGCCACTCGTGGTACGTTCACACAATTCATTAAAGGACAACGTTGCATTAACGGTAACATGTCATTTGTAATTTCTTTTCAGTCGATTCTTGTTATTCAACTCTGTCAAATCGATATTGTAATTGTAAGAAGAAGTTCTAGAAATCGGTACAATATCTTTTTATTCTGCTTCCATCTAGATCCTACGAGTTTTAAGAAAGTTTGAGGAAATTGAAATATCTTACAGCAACAAAGAAAGAACTATACCTCTTCACATTATACAACTTCTTTTCGTATCTCTGATTTTTAATGATCTTCTGTATCGTATCTATTATTCTGATACATTCTTTACATCTTGAAAAATTATTAACTTTGTTTATGTGGCTTTGATAATGTTGCACGCACACTGCACACGTTTACACGTTATTTCATATTATTTGGCTTTAATAGCTTAAACATCGATTGTTCTTCGCATAAATCGAAGAAATGGTCCAATTGTGTTTGATATTCTTGCACAGTGGACACGTGGAAGTCGCACGACGAGAAGAAGCTTTGCCCTCGATGTCAAAAGGAAGCAATACCGACCCTTCATGCTCGGGGAGACAAGTTGACGACCTCGCATATTGGAGCCTTATGTCTTTTAGGGTAGGTGAAATATTGCAGTCAAATATTCCGACATGTAGAAATCTAAAGTTTATTCCCTTCCTCCATATTTCATTTCTCCCGATACTATAAGTAATGCTGTAATATAGTCACCGTTTGATAACTTCATATACGACAGTGAGTCGTTCAACTGTAGGGTGAGTCATGAAGTCTATCGCGAGTTACTTATAACATCGAAAGACACGAAGAATCGTACCATCAAAACATGTAACGCTATATAACTCGAAAAACACTTCAACGTACGTGCATTGGTTCTTATCTGTTGAAGTAATTACTTCAAGGAAAACTCTACATTTTTATTTATGTACATTCCTGACCTGGAGACTGCTATTACCCAGAAATATTTTAAATAAGGAGCAGTGCATATTATTGTACCTTTGAATATATATTATGTTTTGGGTTGCAAGGTCTAGGAACAAAGTAATTAATAAACAGATTTCTATTTATGCTCCCTGTAGCCTCTAGCCAAAGCTATAAGCTTAACTTTTTTGGTAATGTCCTTTTGCTATAAATATATGAACCTGCTCCCTATCATTCTATTGGCTAACACATTTGTAACACTAGGAGAGTAAGGATCTGAATCAGCATAAACTTATACTTATACCTTTAATTATTTCAATATACTTTTCTATTACAAATTCATCCACTCGTTCTTCAATCAATCAACCTCAACCTCAACACTATCCATAAGTATCCAGACACTTACATATTTGCAAATCTCGCATAATTACCTTACTTCAATTTCTTTTGTAGATTTATTACGTTGTCCTACGATCTTGATGTTATCTTTGCACGATATCGAGTAATATTTGTTGACGAATAATACCATAAAGTTATTATAAACGTAGGTAAGAGAAAATGTGCATATATGAGATGATAAAAAATAAGATTTGAGATTATTCTGTTATCCGCCTGTTGATTTTTCTTTCTTCATGGTACAATCTATTTAATACCTTTGGATGAGATTTAAAATTAATAAATATGAGAGCAGGCGTTCGGATGATTTTAGCTCACTTATCTTCATGACAATTTTACCGACATTATTTGTTAATTAATAATAAAGTTAATTCATAACGATAATGCAATGCTAGTTGATATTATGCAAAAATAACATCAAGATCGTAGGAAAACTTCATATCTCGATGAAAAAGCGAAGTATTGAGAAATTAATTATCAGATTGTGCGGCAAATATTGACACTTGATACCAAACGACAAAAATGAAATTTGAAGCACTCGTTGATGTAACCAATAGTTTACTTACAGGAAAATTTAGGTGGCAGAATTAAATCACTCGCCCTGTATACTTTGAATTTGTCCTCATAAGTAGGTTACAAATTTTTATATACAAGTTATAATATTTAAAATTAGAATTACCGATAATTAACACGGAACTATTTCTACCAAAATCAATCAAGATGACTGGTCCTTAAAAAATACGTAATAATAGAATATTTTTATATTTATTGATTTATTACTTTCTTACAGTAGCAATTCCATGTTATGTAGTACATTTTCGGTATTATTAATCCATCTATGACCATGATCCCTAAACGAGGATTGACACATTTATAAAATTGTAGAACCAGACGTTTTTACTGGTGTGGCATTTCTAGCGTTAGCATCTAGCGATCGATCCGGAATTTTCCTGATAACTGATATCATCATATCGAATGATCAAAGCAATGATAATGGCAAGTCGTACAAAACAAGGAAACTGGTTAATTGGGGTTCGATAAACAGATTGCAGGACCCTTTTACGCTTTGATAAGCACCGATCATTTTGACTGGTATTGGTATAGGTAGCCTTGATGCAAAATTATTTTCAGTTTGAATACATAAAAAAGAAAATAAAATTCATTATATTATTCTTTTAGTTATCGTTGCGAAAGTCATTACATGATTGCGGAAAAAATATAACATGAAGTAGGAATTTGAAAATGGAATTGTAAAGCCAGTCAATTTGACTGATGTGGTAGTTCTAGCGTTAATAAATTGAATCCAACTTCTGTCTAAATCTTACGCTTTAAATTGCCATTATACAAATACGAATTTACATAGATATCCGCAGTCTACTTGTAAGTTTCGTATCGAGGCTACAGTTTTGTGTAAATGTCTAGTTAAAATCAATTATTAATGCAAATGAATGAAAATTAGTTTAAATTCGCGTACAACAATGTTCACTTGTCACTGGTTTTTCGGAGAAAAGTCATCCATTGCAATTTACGCGCAATTATTAACAACAAATAATATTATTTACTCATTTTTATTTAATTTTGATATTATGGAACTGATGAATTCTTCAAAGATTTGATCTCGAAGCTTTACAACTTCAAAAATTACTTTGTTCTTAACAAAATATAATACGCGATACGTGACTACTTAAATAGACAGATCATTTACTTACTTATTTTAATTGTAGCCATTCTATGTGTGTCACAGTTAAAACTATAATTACGCAATTATAAGTCACACATACTTCAACTGATTTCCCATTAATTTAATGTTAATTTCCAGGATTCATTTTTGAAATTTATAAAATATGCAAATATTTAATATTTATTCACAGAGTTCAGTATTTAAATTTTCAAAATATCGGAATTTAACGTTGATTCAAGAACTCCATTTAAATTACAATATACCAACTTTTAAATTAATAATTCTTTAATTTTAAATAGCCACTTCTTTGTACGAAGATGTTAAAGAAAATCTAAAACTGTCTTCGAATAAAATACGTCACGCGATTAAGAGCGCGTGTTCGATTCAACTAATTACACAAACTGGAAGAACAAAATTTTGCATTGGAAGAAATTTGAAATTTCCTCATTCTTACTTTTTTCCATATTCGTCTTCAAGTTCACCCGATTATAAGATATCGTGTTTCGAGACATTATAACTCAAAAATACCAGTATTCCCATCGACTTCGTTATACCAATTAACGAATTAAAATCGTTTCTTGATGCGTATGAATGGCGATTATTCGGGATTTAAAGCTGACAGATTTTTGGCTGGTGTACAGGTAACCAACATTAATTTTACACTCGCTGTCTGCTGGTTCAGCTTTCCGCGTCAGGATAAAAGATTAATGAGTAAACTCGAAACTTCAACCGCGGCTTCTTCAATTTAATCGAAAATTCATCGCAAATGCTCCATAAATAAGCGAGCTCCATAGAAGAACGTACAATCTCAGAAACTCTAATTGATTTAAATAAAAGATACAACGTACGTTTGCAAACGAGAAAACAGGGATTAGTGTGGATTGAAGTTTTACACATGGAAATAAAAATCTTAATAATGTTCCTATGTCTGACGATAAGTAGAAGAAATTATTCGATCATCGCGGTAGGAATGACTGATGAGTACATTTTTGTTAACTTCCTGCTCTTAATGTCGCTTTACGAACAAAAAGAAGCATTTTAATAGGAAAGGACCATTCTTGTTGACTTTTTGCTCTTAATGTCGCTTTATGAACAAGAAGAGGCATTCTGATGGTGCAGTGCATTTTTGTTGACTCTTTGCTCTTAATGTCGCTTTACGAATAAAAGGAAGTATTTTCACAGTAAAGTATATTGTTGTTGACATCTTGCTCCTAATGTCGCTTTTTCAGTAAACAGAAATATTTTCATACGACATAATTGAAGATGAAAAGACCTGCCACGTTCAAAAATGTAATCCTTTGGAAAATAACTGACAAATTGACCAACATTTTATCGTAAAGAGCGAAAGATGTTTTAATATCTTCAATTTTATCTTCTTATCTATTTTTATCTGTTTGAACTTACGAGAAGTATTGCTTTTAGAAACACGAAGAGAATGAAAAGGCGCGTGTTTATCCTCAGAACCAAATGAAAAGATACTTTTGATAACGTGAAATTCACGACATAGGATTAATAAGAGATATTATTAATCAAATTTCACATTTATTATGAAATAATTTATTGAAATAATAGTATTAATGACAGTTCCCATTTCTTTGTATCTTCTACCGAATTGTAAAACCGTTCCCTTAGAGAAAATGGAAAATATAAGCTCCTCGCTTATCTTACTTTAAAAATAATTTTACTCCACGTATTATTAGGTTGTTCGAAAAGTGTCTTTCTTTTACAACGATGCATCTTTATACAAACATGAAACCTAATCTGTCGAACGTTGTGATCTTTATTTTGATAGAACAAAATGGACCATACGTAATTCGATAAAATAATATAAAACGAAAAATGTTGTGCTGCATCCATTATTTCCTTATAAAACGAAAGAAACTTTTCGGACAACCTAATACATAGCAATTCATGACACAGGTGTTGGCCGCTCTGCTTCGTACCATTGATAATGAAACGCTCGAAGAAGGTTCGCATGATCTGCCCTCTGTGCGGATACACGTACGGCAGCTTTCAGTATAACAATACCGGGTTAGCACCATGCAAAACAGATTCTGAAGACTCGCAAGCACGACTTTCATCCCCGCCGAGAAGCTTCCGTTTGTACACGGCGAAACAGAAATATAAAAATTGATGGCAAATGTGTATTCCCATGAAAAATTCGTGTATGAAAATATATATTGTAATTATATGAAATAATCCTTTTTCTAATAAACAGACTGCGGATGTTTATGCATTTTTATGTTCTTGTCAATACGTCTAATGAAATGAATATAGTGAACCGAGAATTGGTTGTTTTTATCAAAATAATTGTTATCAAGACTGTAAATATTTCTTTAGTTTTGAAGATTTACCTTTATAACTTTGTAATTCCATCAATTATTATGGAAGTCAGAATATCTTTTGACATACACACTGTTAGGTGTATTGAACCTGGCATTGTGAATTCCGAGAATCTAAGTGAAATTATTAATGAATTTTCGCATTTTTGATCTGCTGTATCTCAGAAACGAATAATTGTCAGCACAACTTGAAAGTTTGTGGTCATCTATGTTTCATAGTGAGGAATCATTTGGCTCTAATGTTGAGCATTATTGAATAAATTTTCATTCAAATAATTATTTAATTACAGAGTCACTTGTTGTTTGAGATTTCAAGTAAAAAAAGGAAATAAATTATTTGTTATTTGGACAAGTCTAGATACATTACTCAAAATAATTAAATTAATTGTTATTTACAAATGGTACAATTTTATTCTTGATTTATTATATTTGTTTATTTTTATTTATCATCTATTGGTCGTTATACAAATCTATTTTTGCAGAAATATAACATTCTAATCGGAGAGATTGTTGTGAATCAGAATGTGCAATTTTAACGTTTATTAACCACAACGAACACGCGAAAACCAAATAGATTTCGCACAACTTTTGCGAAAAGCGAATAGTTTTAAAAGCAAGTGAAAACCATGTGGTTTCTTTATTGAAAAATAATCATATTAATTTCACGACCTTTTTCATCGTGCAAAATGAAACACATAAGGCAAAGCCAAAACCTATTTATTTGTCTATCGTCGTTTGTTTCTCAATTACATGAAAATAAAAGGTAAAGTTTTATTCCCAAATAACAAACAAATTATTTTTGGCATCGAACGATTTTTATTCAAACAAACAAATTTGATTCTTATTCGCAACTAAGATATTATCTCAATTTGTTATTTATTATCCCATAGGCAAATAAAATTTTACATACAACGCAGTTCGGCGTAAAATTCAGTTGCGAAGTCGTGAAACTAAAAATAGGCGATTTCTTGGTTCGCTCCTTCTTTCATAAATCGTCTGCTTTGAATATTTTATATATTTTTGCATATTGTGTGCATTGTGCGCATCCTTGCGCCTTCAAATTTCCCCTAAATGCACGAAAACGCTCAGTTTACTAATAAAACAGATAAACACGGTTAGAAAATAACACGTTCCTACGAAAATAATTCGCAAAAGTTCGCAAAGTACGTACTTTCCATGCGCATGCATTATTCATTGTCGAATAAAACGCATGTAAATTGCGTCGTTGAAACTGCTTCTACTGATTTAATCATATTAAATAATGGCGTTTCGTTTACGGTTGGCAAATTAATTATAACTGGTAATTATCTTCGCTCATTGTCTGCTGTGCGTTACAATAGTCTTCATACTTATCGCAATGCAATCTGTTTACATAAGTAAGGATTCTTTAAGTAATTACTTATACGGAGGGTATATCAACAACTTTTTACGTAACGAGTTGGAAAACTAATAATTACTTTAATCGCCCATTAATATTCGCTATAACTATGAAGCAGAAGCAAGGCAGATGCATTCGTGACGTTGATGAACGTTCGTAGCAGCTCGTGCTGATATGATTGAACGTGGCTTGGTTCGTCATAATAAAGTAAAAATTTTACTGAAAATTAATGAATTTACCGCAGAAATGTTTTGCATAAATTTAACGAAACGACGAATTATTAATTTTCATATTAAACGGTTATTATCATATTAACAAACATTTTTCCCAATCCATGAAATTAAGTATATGCAAACACGTTTTAGAAGAACCTGTTAATTTTGAATAGAAAGAATTTAATTTTTCTCTTTGGTTATAGATTATGGTATATACACGTTGATCAAAATAATTAAAGGATTGTTTCCAGCGTTATTTTCAATACTTGTGTCTATATACACAGCATGCACTGGAGAAATGTTTTGCATAAATTTAATGAAACACCGATTAATTTCAGCATTAAACAGCTATTATCATAACAACCATCTTCTTCCAATTTATTAAACGAAGTAAATGCAAACGACTAAAAAGGTCTTTTAGTCTCGAATACGAAATAATTGTTTGATTTTTCTCTTCAGCTTTAGATCGTAAAATATGTACGTTGCTCAAAGCAATGAGAGCATTGCTTTTAGATTTTCAGTGTCAGGATTGTTACTCTCAACGCTTGTGTTTCATGTTCCTTTTAAACGATTGTGCAAAGTTACAATCGAATTACGCCATAAATTATAATTACAAAGTGCTCCAATTACACTCGTGATTACGGTAATTAGCAATCGAATTAATTGAAAAATTTGAATTACGTAGTTCAGATTACAACCAGATGAATGTACAATGTGATTGAATTACGTAATTAAATTAGGGTGTAATTCAAATAACACAACCGTGTCCTAAAGTCAATCTTAATCATTTTAAGCATTAAAAATTAAGCATTACGAATAACACGTCGATCTATTACGCTTATACAACGCCGTGTCTATTTCGTTGGCAAAATAGGATTATCCATATTAACAACCGTCTAATTCTACTTTTAAACGATAGTTATTTCAAAATCTCCAAACGTAAGAAGTTACTGAAGAAGATCTCAAACAGAAATTCACGATGCAATTTTTATTTGCTTCGTCCAAGTTCAATTTCATAAAGCTTAGGATAAGACAAGTACGAAGTACTTAAATGCGTGTGTTTAACGTCACAAGCATCTAGGAGCTGCCTTGGTGAGAATTGACGCAATTGATCAAGACGATCGCATTGATGCAAGATGACTAGAACAATAGTTGCTTGGATATTTCTGTGTATTTCACGTTTTCGTTTATTCCATTCACTTTTACGTTTATTGATATGTTTCGTTAATCAACGATATTCTGAATACATTTCTCTTTACGAAAAATCATTCACATTACATGTTACACACATATGTGCGCGTCGCGTATACGTATACGTATGCAGCATCGATTTCTACGAGGTTCAACGGCCTAATATCCTTATTATAACCCTTGCATTATGCTTCTGAAAAGAAGCTAAGCTTCGCTTATATTTAATCCTTTGATTTTTGTTTGAGAAAACAAGAACCTATTCACCGATAGTTGTAATTAATTTTATATTAATAACATCAATTATTTGTACATAGAATACCAGATAGCATAGTTTAATTGATTAAAACGCCCAATTAGCAAACAGGAAACCTTCAGTGGTTTAGGACACATATACGACAAACACAAGCGTACCGTACATTGTAAAACGTCGAAGGAATGTTACTTTTATTAAGTAAACTCGAGCAGGCGCTCTTTTATTCTTCATTCATAAGCAGAATATCGATTTAATAACGGAAACAGTCAGTCGTTCCCTCAAAGTAGTTTCCTTCGGCAGACGTAATTAAACGATCAGACAACTGCTATGCGTACGTGTAGAATTTCAAAAATGAGTTGTAAATAAAGAATACTGAGCGAGGGTGAAACTAGAAGTGGACAGTAGCCAAGTATTTATTAAAATGTTAAGGATATTTCTAAGAGACTTCGTCGCACAAGTTACGTGAATATCGTGTAAATAAGCATGTATTAAATCATCCCATAAGTTCGTTCCGTTTTTCGAGCGGTTATATATGTTAAGATTGTTCACATACCTTTCAGTTTCATGAAAAAATGTAATCCCCCTCTTGTTGTACAACTTCTTCCCATTTTTCAAGTGCATTGGTCCCTTATCGCCGTATGTTTATAAATCGACGCATGAAATGTATACACAAAAGTCGGCACGAGCTTATGGGATGACCTAATACATATGAAGGAACATAAAATGACAGAATGTCCTTATATGTCATAGGATGTCTATTTTAATTGAAGATTCTTTTACATTTTTGGCTCCTCGATATTTCCTATTGCAATTTTAATATCGACTATTATATAGCTACAAAATGCCAATATGAATAAGGTCAGATCGATTTAACCGGAGATTCTTTTACACTTTTAGGCCCTAGATATTTCTCATTGGAATTTTAATATCGATTATACAGGGTCGAGAGGGACCCAGCAATGTACAGATTAAATGTCTAGCTATTACGTCAATTAACACACAAGCGGAGATAAATTGGAACTGGTGAATCGTGTCGTGAAACAATTACCATAAATCTCGTTTATCGATTTTAAATTTATGACTGTAATTGGCACAGCCAATGTAGATAGAAGATAGTGTATGATTATAATATCGAATATCGTTGCTATTCGTCTCGGTTTGCTAATGCGATTATATGTATCAACACATTTCGTTTAGTATCCGTGAATTCGCATTAAATTTTATTTAAGAAAGGAATAAATATAATTTTTATCAAATGATATCCTTCTTTTTTATAGAGCTCTTTAAGAAATTTGTATAGATTGGCACTTAACATACTCAATGTTGCAATGTTGTAAAATCGAAGAAGGTTGCTGGTAGCGGAAATCGATATTTCCGTAGCCGATTTATATATTTCTACAGTCGATTTTCTATACGTATCTATTTATCCACGCTTCGTCCGTAAGAAAATAAGAAATGTGCATCTTCCACACTGCGTATGCTAATTAAGATTAATATATCTTTTGACGTAATTTCTTCGAATAATTCGAGCAGTGATGTAATTACGAATATTGCGTTCAATTTGCGAGCACTTTACGCGGATAACGAAAACAAAGAAGTTCGTATATAGAATAATTCTAAACTCAATTTAAAAATTTGCCATAATATTAAAACATAAACTAACAAAATTTTTTATCTCATTATAATATAATACATAATATAATACAGAATTGAAGATACAATAAGCAAAAGCGTTCTTCTTTCGAAGACTAGAAAAAATTAAATTCCCTATTAAAATTGTGTTTTTGGCTGTGAAGAAAAGAAACTCAATGTCAATTTTGCTACGTTTTCGTTCAGTATTTAACGAATTTCTCTATTTTCCATTACTATTATACTACTAACGTTACCAGAGCCGATCAAATGACCGGTCTGAAAATTTAATTTGAGGTTGTACATTCACCGTTACTTCTTTTGTTCGTCTAACTTTATGTGAATCCTCATATTATCTGATTAATTAATTTCTCAATTTTTGTCAATACAAGAATACACATAAAGTTGGACGAACGAAAGAAATAACAGTGAATGTGGAATTTCTAATTAAATTTTCAAACCGCTCATTTAACCGGTCCTGGCAAGATTAGTGTTAACCTGCCAGGTACGCTATTCAATAATTTATTCGAAGTTTCGTTTCGAACGTCTACCCACGCGCATTTCATTCCTTTCAAGATTCAACGATATTTTCTATACGTGGCTTCTCCTGATCGTAAAGTTTCCTCGCTAGAATTCCCCACAGGTTCGCGATCGAGTTCAGATCAGGATTCGATGCTGGCCATGGTAACAATTCTATTTTAAAATCACTTTGTTGTAACGGTGACTGTATGAATAGCAGCATTGTTTCGTTGAAAAATTGTCTTTTTGTTTTCTATTTCGCTTATGAAACGCAATGGTTCGCCATGTAACGTTTCCTCGTATCCCATAGCCTTCGATCTACCCTTTGTCCTGAAATATCTAGCCTAATCTACCTCAAGACAATTTTCCGTGACATATCCAGACAGGATCAGTGGTTTCTTCGAGATACCGAAGAAATAATATCGAAAATGTAGCTGAGTGTATAATCCCACCATCCACCATCGGTTCTACCATCGGTATAATTCATATTTGTAAATATGCTACGAGTAGACGTAGAATAGGACGATCTACTTGTCCACTATTACATTCCATTATAAAAACTTCTATATTCTTTTTCAGTTACACTTTGTCCTTCGCTTTGTTTCATTTAGCCGTTCGTTTTCCAGTTTCTTATAGCTTTGACATTCTGCAGCGAGCTCGCATTAAGAACTTGCTCGTAATCCTCGTTCTCATAAACCTCATCTTCCTCTTTCGTTTTCTAAGTATTTTGTCCTTTAAATGTTTTTCGTGTTTTCTTTTTATCGCTCCTGTTATTAACTTCCATTATACGTTTTGTACCTTTTATTCCATTTTTACGTTTTTAATCAATACTTTATATTTCTCAGTATTATTCCTCTTTTAATATTTTAATCCTTCGCAGTGTTGTCCTGCTTATTTATTTCCCCACTTTCTTTTACATCCTTGTCATCTTCCTCGATACAAAAATCTTTAATACGAGTCGCGCTATCGTGTGCGTTAAATAGTCAGCTGTACATCAATTTCCCAAGAACCGACGTATTCCTTTTGCAGAAAAATTTGCTTCACTGTCGATAGCCATTATTGACGAGGGGAATTTCATTTCGATCGCATATAATGTTTATCGACGAGAGAAATTTCAATTTGATCGTTCAGAATGGCGTAAAGTGTTGTTTCGCGTTCGACTGAAACGATTCTTCGCGTCCGCATTAAAACTGTACTGTGTTTTTGCTGCACTGAAAGAAAACGGCAAATAAAAGCAAAGGCGATCTCTCCACAAAACAACTCTGATTCATTAAATTGAATTTTAATTTGGACTTTTTATTGTAAATAGAAAAATCAATAAATACGAATTCCTACCGAATGAAAAGGTTTTTTCGAAATTCGCACTGCTCCAATTTATTGAATATCGAAGCGCCGAATAATTTTCGCTCGAATTTGATATCGTTCGTAATTTGAGCCAAAAGTTATACTATTCGTAACGATGAAATATAAACTTCAAAAGCGAAAATCTAATCCAAACCAAATCAATGTTTTCCTCGTCGACAACTACTATGTGTCGTATCGAAATACAATTTCTCCTATCGATGACTGTTACGAGCTATCGAAATAAATTTCCCTCGTCGATAATAGTTATAGGAAATGAAAAAGATTTTTCGGCCACTCGGTACGATTGGTCCGCAAATTCGTGCGGTTCTAATTTCATACCGTGTATTATTTCGTAACAATTGGCTGACTGTCATCTATGATTTATACGTCATTCGGTAGCTTTTGTTTTCTTCTTTCACGTGATCCTATGCTTTTCCGTTCTATGCCGATGATAAAGCGATTAATTGTTCAAAAAGCACGGAGATTAGCAAAAGACGAGCATTTCCGAGGTGTTTGCAAATTTGACAAAAACGATGCTTCAAAATGTCGCGTGGCAAGTTCTCCGCCATCCTACTTACCGCACTTCGCTCCAACCACTTAATTATCATTCCTTTTCCCTTCAAGATGGTTGAAGTGGCGTTTCCTTCCACAACGACGCGGAATTCCGAAAATGACCGAAAGATTGGTTCGCTTAAAAAATCGCGGAGTTCTTCAAGCGGGCAATCGAAAAATTACCGGGACGTTGGCAACAAATTGTAAATAACGGAAGAAAATATATCGTAGATGAATTTGTATTAAATATTTGAAAAAAGTGGACATCTTTTTACATTCAATAACACAGCCGCATCTTATAGACCAACGCATATATGTGTCGGAGGTGAAAGGACATCGGGGCCTTTCCTTTGGAACATTTGGAGAGGTCCCCAATACTTTAGTCTAGACTTTTTATTATAGCTGCACTTAAATAATAAAACTGAGGAATAGTCGTTTATGTTCTAATCCGAGTATGGGTGCCCGAGGTTTATGACAGTGGGCTTGGGCTCGAAGTGACATAACAGGTCGCTGAACGTAGCCACGGTCAAGGGAGGGACATGTACCTAACAGAGGTATGAAATAATTATATAGTTCTCCTTAAAAACAAAGATTGACTCGAGAGGTACGGAGAGCAGTATATAGGGGCAGTTACACTTGGACTGCGATCCAGTTCATTCAGATAAGTTCTACTTGTACGTTGAGTCACACTCGGATCGAATATCACATCGCATTCGTCATCCCGTTGGCCATGGATTCGTTACCGAACCTAAATTCATTGTCATCGACATCTGGATCATCCAACCGTCGTTATTACTTGTCACATTCTGTAATAATCACATTTGTATCAGTAAATATCATCTCTAGTACATCACAACAATGGCCAATTCACGTGAGGGTTCACATATATATATATAATTATTATCAATATAATAATTATTATAATTATTATTAATAGAATTATTATTATAATTATTATTAATATATAATTTTATGTTTAATAATATATATATAATTATTATTTGTAAAAACATTTTAGTCGAAGAAATAGTTGTTATTCTATGAATTTTTTCATTTTATATTTTATGATTAAACATATATATATGATTATTATTTGCAAAAACATTTTAGTCAAAGAAATAGTTGTTATTCTATAAATGTTTTATGACTAAACATACATATATATAATTATTATTTGCAAAAACATTTTAGTCGAAGAAATAGTTGTTATTCTATGAATTTTTTCATTATATTTTATGATTAAACATATATATATGATTATTATTTGCAAAAACATTTTAGTCAAAGAAATAGTTGTTATTCTATAAATGTTTTATGACTAAACATACATATATATAAATATTATTTGCAAAAACATTTTAGTCGAAGAAATAGTTGTTATTCTATGAATATTTTATGATTAAATATACATATATACAATTATTACTTGTAAAAACTTTTTAGTCGAAGAAATAATTGTTATTCTATGAATTTTTTCATTATATTTTATGATTAAACATATATATGATTATTATTTGTAAAAACATTTTAGTCAAAGAAATAGTTGTTATTCTATGAATATTTTATGATTAAATATACATATATACAATTATTACTTGTAAAAACTTTTTATTCGAAGAAATAGTTGTTATTCTATGAATATTTTATGACTAAACATACATATATATAATTATTATTTGCAAAAACATTTTAGTCAAAGAAATAGTTGTTATTCTATGAATTTTTTCATTATATTTTATGATTAAACATTTATATGATTATTATTTGTAAACACATTTTAGTCAAAGAAATAGTTGTTATTCTATAAATGTTTTATGACTAAACATACATTTATATGATTATTATTTGTAAACACATTTTAGTCAAAGAAATAGTTGTTATTCTATAAATGTTTTATGACTAAACATACATATATATGATTATTATTTGTAAAAACATTTTAGTCGAAGAAGTAGTTGCTATTCTATGAATTTTTTCATTTTAGCAGTAACAGTCATGGTCCCTGATATACAGCATCGTTTTCTTTTCCATTATTTTCCTTCGTTTTCGCTTTCCTTCGTTTTATTTCTCGCCATTTCTTCCCCTCAGAGATCATCGATGTCATGAAGAACTCTCGTTTCGTTTATTTTACGATCGACGATGGTCATTGGTGGTGCGAACGAAAAGACAAGTTACTTCTTGGAACCTGCACTTTCGCACTCTGTATAAAGCTACTGCCGTGGCGCCTCTTTTAAACGCTTAATGACTTTCTTTCGTGTCGCGCTGGCAAAAAATCAACTTAGGATTGTGCGGCCACGGAATACAATGAGCGGATTCCGGTGGCCTTAAAGTGGCAGTAATGATTCCCTGGACTATTATGATGATATACGGGTCGCTGGAGAGAAAACGCGCTTTTTCTCTGCGACTCACATTTTTGCGTTACTCTAACGAAGATTATATTACTATCTCGCATTACGTAATAACGAGGCAAAAGTAATTTGCGAATTAAGAATGAAAAGGCAATTTGTAATTATTAGACTGCGGATATTTACGCAAATTCGTTAATTAAAAAAGTGGGACTTTGGGGAACACCTGTTTCTCTTATTCGATATTATGACGAGTACTGAAAGTTACTTTGCGTACAATTTTACATATTTTCGTTTATGATATAATGTGTATATGCATTTCTGTATTTTCGAATTTCCCATAAATGCATAAAAATCCATAGTCATTTAATAAAACAACGCCGTGGTAAATAATGCAGGAAATGATGAATCTTTTGCACTCTTTTAGTATGTAAATATTTAATAATCAAAATGAAGCATGCGATGACGATTTTACATGTAACAGTTCACAGGATAAAATTTCATATATCGAACAGTTAATATAAAATCCAATTACGTTTAGAAAATGTTAAATTTTCGCGATCTTCTTCTTAGATCTTCGAACTGGGATTAGATTTGGGTTTTGAGTGAAAATTTTCACATTTTCTTTGAAAAAGTGCGGACTGCAATGTTCGCGAAACATGAGAAATTGAGATCAGAAGAATCGCAAATACGTCATCAATTAATTTGTTATAAATTATGATACACATGATTAAATAGGAAAGTACTATTTATTTTATACTTTCGTTTATTTTAATAGTATTACTTTATTATATTTAGTAGATTGTTATACTTGTATCTTCTTATTCAACAGTCAAATTTTGTATGGCCACGTGTCTACGTGTTGTAGCAGGTATAACGAAGTCGTAAATTAAAGTGTTAACTAACTGCACCCGTTGATCTCGCCATATATAGTGTCACGCGGTATATGGAAGCCCTTTGAACCTTCGACTTCAAAAGTCTTTCATTAAAACTCTTGCTCACAGTATTTCATTAGACCCTTACGGTATTAAGTTTCCTCGTCTCTTGCTCAATAACCTGCAATTTTTGCTTAATAATTTGCAATTGTGAGAGTGATAAGACGTACACTTCCAGGAGAGATAGGAAGAGCTGACTTTGAGTTCGCGCCATACGATCTTGCAGGATCTTTGAAATTCTTATGCGCTTTAAAATGTCCAAAACGTCCAAAATGTCCCAAATATCAAAAATTCCCAAAATGTGTTCCCCAACTCTCGAAACACGTCAACTCCACTTCCTGTCCGATTTTACAATCTCGTCGTATCTCTTCCACCAACACTACATATCAACAAATTTACATTTTCACGAGTTCTTTTGATTCACCAATCGCCAAATTTGAATATTTAGTTACCAGGTCCTTGATCGTAAGAGCCGCGACTATCGTACTGAACTTGACAAATAACTAATGGTTACGTAATTATTTACTAACTAACGACGCTAATCTAAGGTGACTGTAGCAAATTAATTAATTTACTTATAAAATATATGTAATTGTAGTCACTAACACCTTACCAGGTTACGTAACGGTAAGGAATAATTAAATCAAAAAATGTACGTGTATTATCGAGTCTCAACTTGCGAGGAAAAGTAATCACAATTACTTGTGGATATTTAATCTGCACAGAAACGTTATTAATGACGCGAGCATTAAACAGCAAAGTAATCCGAGAGCCAAGTAAGAACGGAATGCTCATCGAACGTTTAATTTTCGAAAGTATTTTCCCAGTGATTGCAACTTGGTTTACTTTGTTCGCCAATACATAAATCTAAAGGAAGCTCACGCCGAGTAAAGTTCTCCACTTTCGATTTAATCGTCCCTCTGAGTCTCTTTGGCTTCCTTCGTGGTTCTTCGTCCCTGTACCAAAGAATGAATGCGGCAAGTAATATTCGTAATGAAGTCTCTGTGCATGGGAATGTATAGTCCTCCGAGTGTTTCTCATGATTACAATTAATCTTGCGCTGCTTTTAATGCATGTTTCGCGCGGAAGCGATATCACTGGCAACGTTCTTAATGCAAATTTGTTTCCTACGAAACATTCTTTCCGATCTTTCAGCTTCTCAACATATTTCAACTATTTTATTCGGCATCGCAAAATTAAACGTTACGTATCAAAGTTTACGCAAACTGAATATTCCCAATTCATCCATTTGAATCTAATCGCGCCACGTCTTTTCGGTCGTTTTCGAGCCAGTCGCGTTTTCTGTTAGCCTTCAAAATGTGTCTTCGTATAATTTACGCGTAATTTATGTTAAACATCGGTTTAAAATACCATAAATTATTTTTCTTTGCTGAAATAAATATCGAAATATAAAAACACGAGGACAGTGGCGGGGTAAAATAATTTGTGTTACTCGTCCTTAAACGTTAAACAGCTTTTCGATGCAATCTGTGCCGCGCACCATCGTTTCAGTGTGACTTCTTTTCATTCGCAGCATTCGATGACGCACGCTGTCATTTGTTTTATATTCGCTGAAAATATCACTGACCCGAACGAAAAATTCAGCGGCTATGAAAAACAGTAGATATATGAGCCACACAGAAATCGAACTGTTCAATTCCATCAAGATTAATCGTTCAGCATCTATGGTTGATTAGTTTGATTTCTGGCCGATTCATACAGCGGCAAACAGGGTAAATTGAAAAGCGCATTCTTTTCTTATTTTATTGTTTTCAATGTTCGGATCTATCGATGGACGTATTAGTCCGGATATATGAATCACGTTAATTCATTTATGGCTATCGCTAGACGCCTGTGTGCGCATTCTGTGCATTTTCCCGCTTTTAAATTTCCGATAAACGCATAAAAATCCGCAGTCCGATAATTTTTATAATTCCTATAATCATATCTATATGTTAATTGCAGTTGGCTTCTTCGAATCATTAGCATATCAGTATTAGCATATCTGAATATGTTATCTTCCACATACCTACATACTTCCCTACCATTCTATCATTACTGTTATTTTCTGTTGCACCGTTTATCATCAACTATTTCTTTTTCTCTCTCTTTCGTTCTTACTTCTCAATCATATTTCCTGCTATTGCCAAATTTATCACGGATTATAACACGTTTATACAAATCCATAAATAAATGAAATATTCTAATCGTTTGATAATTCTCCGTTCGCATAAATTTACTGCTAACTTTAACCAAATAGTAAGCGGCGTTTTTTGGTAAAAAGTTTCAACTTTGAAAATTTTACGCAGAGCGTCGACCTCCGCGTAACACCAACGTGATGTCACCGGACGCTAACATTTGGCCAGCGCTTGACAACGCTGTCACGTTGCTGTCACCGCACGTGAAAGCGTCGATCATAAGAAAAACATAAGGAAACGCTATAAAAATTTGATATTATATCAAGTTTCTCTAGAGAACGTGCCGGCTATTGATCTCTGGAATTATATTAGAGATACGAGGCACATGTATTCTGGGATATCTTAAACAATTTTGCTTTCGTTTATACGCTAATTCGCCCGGATATAAAACGAATAAAAAATCTGGCCGCGTGTAGTTCTTACGTATACGCACATGTAATGTGAAATGGTCGTTCTTACTCGTTAAATTACAGTACAAACTGGCTATAATACGTGCATTTGACTGCAATTTGTAGATTACTACCAAGGCTCTACCTAGGTACACAGCTGAGATTTAACTCGATTCCAAATGGGTGCACATAATCCATCCGGTACATTTAATGGAGTTAGTCGCGTTCTGGTTATGGCAGAGCATTATGAATAAGCTCCTATGTAATGCCATAGTTGCTGTTACTTTATATAGACATACTTTGCGTACAAAGAGAATTAGGCGATCAAGATGGAGATCTTCTGAAAAACAATCATCGAATACAGTTATCCTAGAACACAGTTGCGAGTTTGTGTATCTCATACGTGAGAAAATACTTTATTTTCATATTTTTGTTCATTTTACAAAAGGGTTTCTTGCAACTAAAAAACTTTTCGAGATTAGATTACAGCAGAAGTATTCGTATACCTAATTTTATATAAATATAGAAATTTACATATAGTTTGTCTGTATCTTTTCATTACATCGGATCGACTTACAACATACTTTTGAATTTTAAAAATGCTTTCCTTTAAAAAATAGAAATGTGTTATCATGTTCTTCCCCTGTAGATTTCAAATGCAACGTTTAATTTATTTAAGTAACATTTAATGTTACTGGAATACAAATGGGAAAGGATACGATATACCTTTAAGAAACATCCAGGCGATCAATATAATATTGCAACTAAGAAACTTTTCGAGATTAGATTACAGCAGAAGTATTCGTATACCTAATTTTATATAAATATAGAAATTTACATATAGTTTGTCTGTATCTTTTCATTACATCGAATCGACTTACAACATATTTTTGAATTTTAAAAATATGTTTTCCTTTAAAAAATAGAAATGTGTTATCATGTTCTTGTTATCATGTAGATTTCAAATGCAACGTTTAATTTATTTAAGTAACATTTAATGTTACTGGAATACAAATGGGAAAAGATACGATATACCTTTAAGAAACATCCAGGCGATCAATATAATATTGCAACTAAGAAACTTTTCGAGATTAGATTACAGCAGAAGTATTCGTATACCTAATTTTATATAAATATAGAAATTTACATATAGTTTGTCTGTATCTTATATTCAAGGAATATACTCTAGTTTGGTAAAAATAGAGATAATCGTGAAAAGGTAGCGCAAAGTTATACTTGATCCAAACTATTTTGCATTGCATTCTAATCATCACAAGGGGCAAACTTGTCAAAGGAATTACAGGCTGCAATTGGGCCGTGCTTTTAAAACATGCTATTAAAGCTCCATTAACTGTCTGACTTTGTGCCAAAGAACCATTAGTTTGTGGGATATTTATCATCTACCATTCTGTCCTGCTTTACAAATTTTTCAATAAAACCGTTGAGATGCTTTAAGATTATTCTTCAAAGAAATCGAGGAGCTCCGGTGAACGACAGAATATTTTAACGATGAATATTTAAATGAATATTTTATTTGAGGCCAAAGCTGATGTTTGCAACTGAGAATAACAAATTTATGCAAAATTTATATTTGGCCGGACTTCGAAGGTAATAAAAATAAGAAAAACTGCTTGCTCGATTGCAAACTTCGATTGATTTATCAGCATAATTAAAAATTATTTAAACTATCCTATAGCTGGGCCAGAATTTAAAGAAAATGAAGATAAAACCTTCTCCGGCTTTCTTTTCTCCATTTTCTTTCAACTTTCTCATCACGTGTCGGATAAATGCAAAGAACATTTTTTCTTCTTTGAGAGATGCTTTTAAACGTTCTGCAAGAATTTTTTAACGTCCTCCTTTCTTATTTTTTGGGTTCTACTGATTCCAAATCCCACAAAAGCGAAACACGCAATTTCGACACACCGGTCGCTAAATAATACTAAATTTGCGAAAAAGTGTATCTAAAATGCATCCAGTGTAAAGGTAAGTGAAACGAGAAACAAAATCAGAAGAAATTTTTTTGAGATTGCAAGATGTTGAAGTGGTCACCACTTCTACGAAAACTCCACATCTGGTCTTTTAGTTTTCTCAAGCGCTGAAGCCATCGACAGCATATAGACAAAAGACTAGCATGAAGGCAGACCATAAACAGTAGACAGGCGACGTTGGCTTCTGGGTTTTCAGTTATAAGGTAACGCTGCTAGCGTGCGGATCTGGACCAGCTCAAATTGTATTCCTACTTATTATTACACTTCTCTATTAAATTAAATATATATATTTTGTAACCTTACACTTTATCCACGCGTTTTCTCTCTTTATACATCTAATAACCTCAACACAAGAGAAAGAGAATTTTTTTCAGGAAAAGGTTTAATACAATATGTAGAAGATTCAACTGCTATTAGAAATTGCCATTATTTACGTGAAACGTTATACGTGCATATTGTACACGGTAACTATCCCATGAGACTCATGACCATATGATGGCGAAATGAAGTCATAAATATGCGGTTGAAATTGGTCCCACATGGATTTCGCAGCTTGTTGAAAACCGAGGAGGAAAACTGCCTGGCAATCTTTTTTTCAAACAATTTGATCAAATTTTAATGGTGAACACACGTCGAAATATCGCACGTTTCTATACATGTACGTACAACACACGATTAATAAGAAAATGAACGCATGACGTTTTAATATTGAACAACCGCGCGGCGTTTCCCTCTTTTACGAGCTATGATGTAACGCTAGATAAGCGACGCGCACAAAACTCCGTCGAAATTGTGAATTTAATTTCACTCCATAAAATGTATTCCGATTTCTTTCAATTTTTTTTAAAAGAATATCATTCATTTCAAAATTATATTCTCACAATTACTGTAGATCATTCACCACGCGTTATCTCGCAATAAAATTCTTCTCAGATCAGCGTCCTACTGTGATATTAATCGGCCATTATATCGATAGCAAACAAAAATTCGGGCTGTAACGTGTCGAGTAAATGGAAACTTGAATTTTAGAAAATATTCGACTAATATCGTTTTTACGAGTAGCTGCATAGAAAAAATCTCATCGTTTTCCTATATTAATTTTGCACGTCATCGGCTATCGCGCTTCATTAAACATCGTTCGTAGCTCGTAGTATAACGAGGAAAAAATGAACGAGTATAAAGTAGCTATAAGATATATTTCGCTTAGACTTTACTTTGAGATCGAAATTTTAGCGAAACCATTTAGCGATCCTTTCCAGTGTACCCATACGAAAGAATTTAATTTCGTTCCGCAAAGTGTATTTCAATCGTTTTTTTTTTTTTCTTTGCAATGTAAGACAGTAAAACAACTTACGTAACGAAATTTCTAGGCTATTGAAAATTGAAGCCGAAAATATAAAAATTCAATTGATAGGTTTGCCTGGAAATAAGAGAGTAAAACAAAATGAAGTTGGAAAGGTAAAACACGCAGACCAAATCGTAGAGGCGAAACTACATTTCGTGTTACTTGCTCTACTGGCTTTTACAACAGAGGAGGATATATTACTTGCAGCTCTATCATGGAAAATGTTGTAAAACCAGCATATTTCGAGATGCGATAAAATGTCGCAGCGAACGACCATTTTGACATTTTTCCGTCACGGCGTCTGTGCGCTGTGCCGCTTATATGCAAATGGTATTTCCTTTGTGCCTTTTAAATCTTGAAAATTCCGCTACATTCGAAAGAACATTCCTCTTCGCCACTGTTTTATGCACTTTAGAAACAGTTCTGTAGCTTGTAGTCGTATAATTATAATTTTATTATTCCTTTATGCCAAGTTATAAAGTCCCATTGTTCGAATTATCCTATTAACCAGGGACCATAACAGTTATAACGAAAAATGAACAAAATTACGATAGAAGAATTAGTTTAATTGATAATTTTCAACTTGGATTAGTTCAACTGATTTTGGTTGCTTATAATTGCTCAAAAACGATTAAAATGTTGTTTGGTTATCGATAAACATTGAGAATTTCTTTTGGTCATCAATAATCGTCATTTGTAAGAGAATTTTCTTTTCATAATAACCATTATTCGTGGCGGAATTCTTTTACTTTCCGATAATCATTATATGTATATGAGAATTTTTTCCCTTGTCTTTAAGTATTATCCGCGAGAGAATTTTTTCGTCGCCAATAACCGTTAATCGTGGAGGAATTTTTTTTTTTTTATTATCGGACGAATATTTATCGGTAGCCAAAAAAATTCTCTCAGCAAGGACCGAAAACGATTTTTGGAAAAATGCGCTTCCACTTCAACATATATAAGATACGCACGATAATATCCGATAAAAATCCAGTACTTCTAGGAAAGTAAGTTATTTTCACGAGACTTAGGATTGGACATATTAAACTGATACATCCTCATCTTGTAATTAAAAACGAGTCAACTAAGTGCAATCACTGCAACTGTATTCCGTCTGTAGATCAACGTCTGTCAATAGAAAATTAAATTTCCTCTTGCAAATGAGATTCGGATATATTTAAATAATAAAAAGCATTGCGAGAATCTTCCTCATTTTATCAAATACATTAATTTGTATCACCAATTATCATACCAACTTAGTTCTAACATGTATCATATTAATTTAATCTTCGAGTTGCGCCATACTATACACAACTGTACCATATCGTATTGTGATTGTACGATATACGACGTATGTTCGAGATGTGTAGATATTATTTAATATATAAGTTCGTAAGTTATCGTATTTTACACTTCGTTCTTTGTACATATATTCTCGTTATGTATTTCGTTAATCGCAAAATGCCAGGACAAATGGTCGGGCGTAAATAAAACGAATAATAAAATAAAGATAATCCGTGCGTTGTCAAGTATGATTAAATTGTCATCGCTTCGTGAGAACGAATATCCACACGTGTGGATGTTATGTAATAAAGTTGAAGTGAAAAGGTAAGGCTTCCTCAATAATAAACTGTAGGTAGAGGTGTCGGCCTTTCAGGCTTAAATTCTACTTTAATGCCCACTTTCAGAAAAGCCATAGGATACCGAGAGCTTCTCCTTTTATTGTCAGAAGACAAGTTTCGCTATGAAGTAGACGATACGACCGTGATAGCGGTGAAAAGTGTAAATTAGAATCATTCCTTGAGATATGATTCGTAGGTGAAAAGCAGTCTTAAACAAAGTGGTCTCAGACGTCGTATCTAACGATCATGGTACGTTTAATACATTTTTGCAAAAGCACTGTTACATTGCAAACAGCTCATAATAGATCACGTTCCACGTTCCACGTTCTTCGTTGCTCACGTCAAAATTGCCACTTCTGAATTTTTTAAACCACTCAAAGCACTGTGATTTACCAAGAGCATGCTCACCGTAAGCTTCGACAAGCATTCGATGCGATTCTGCAGCAGTTTTCTTCAAATGGTAACAGAAAATCAATGCTGTTCGCAAATCGTAGTTTCCAGGCACAAAATTCGACATGTTCAACGCTATTACAAATTATGCTATTGTATGAAACTTGTATCGTTCTGAGTCGAAAATGTTTGTGAGATGTCAACAAAGACTTTTGGCATCAATGACGCAGTTTAGTGATAACTACATTATCAGCTAGGACCATCTATAGGCAAATTCCGGTTTCATATTTACAGACCTGATATAGAAGTATGTACATACGTTTGCTTGTAATTTGTTTGTAGTTGTATCGAGGACAATCGATAAAACTACATTTTATAAAATTCTTCATTCTTTATATGCTTTGTGAATCGATTCTTTGCGCATTTACGCTATAATATTATTGAAAAATTGTTAACAAATTATTCTACGTGTATCGTAAGACTGTCGTATAAATTTTTCTTTGTATTTCAAACCATATTAAACCACATTAAACGTACTAAATTGAATTGTATGAAAAGTGTAATTGTATAAAAATTGTATGAAAAGTGTAAAGAACGATGATATTTCATAACGTGTTTATATTTAATTTGCAATTATAAAATTTACCAAAATTCGGTCCGTTTATACTATATAGTATCATTTAGTGACAATCATGAAACTGCACAAAACAGAACAAAGGTATAAAGAGTAATATATACACTAGAATATCGAGGTTTCATCATCTTTTTAATATCTGTAAGTTATAACACAAACATCGTAATTTATTAAAGAGTACAAATAAATTTTGAAATTTAATTTTCAATGAAGAACATTTCCGGTTAACTTTATATCGCATTATTGTAACCTGCAGAAGCATACTTGTAAAATATCCTAATCTATAATGTATTGTTAGCGAAAAAGGGCAATGTATCTCACACAAGAGAAGCTTCTTCTATCGATATAACTAAAGCAAAAGACAAAAGAGAGGGATGATTATAAAAGAGAAAACCGCGATTGGGCCAAGTAACTCATGACTCACGATTACGAACGAAAGAGCATGTCGCGCCAAAATTGCGCATATTTCTCTGCTAAGTTATACGCTAACTTAATGAGCAAGTTACGTGGATTAGAATTTACGTTGCGAGTAGTGTGCTTGCTGCTGACGACTTTTATTGACGTGACAGCAATTCCTGATTTATTTAATTAAGAGAATTTCACAAATATTTCACAAGAGAGTATCACAAATATGCATATGTTTTTCCATAAAAATGTTACATTATGATTTGAGCGGAAGAATTTTAATAAGACAGTAATTAAAAATGAAAACGACCTGTTAAGTTCAACAACGTAAATCCTTTAAGAGTATCTTTTAAAATAAATACTTTAAAAAGTATATAAAGTACAGTAAGTAAGATAAACAGGCGAAAGTTCATAGAAATTTCAAAGATATAATTCTTAAAACAAGCAGTACTTCAATAGAGAAAAAGTATATTCAGTTAAATGAAAGGATTTTCATTACATCGGATCGACTTACAACATACTTTTGAATTTTAAAAATGTTTTCCTTTAAAAAAGAGGAATGTGTTATCATGTTCTTCCCCTGTAGATTTTAAATGCAACGTTTAATTTATTTAAGTAACATTTAATGTTACTGGAATACAAATGGGAAAAGATACGATATATCCTTAAAAAACATTCAAGCCATCAATATTATCGTTCTGTATGAGAAGAGCAATTATATATAAGTATATTTGTAATAATAAATAAGTACACGAAGTGAAACTAAACAATCACCCTAGTAACCTAACGAAAAGATCAAGACTGTGTAGAAAACAATGATCTTCTTCCTCAACATAATACGTTCTAACCCTGTGCTGATGTTTTCTAATGAAAAACGCATTTAAGTGATATATAATCACGCTAAATTAACTTATGTCCTACTGGACAAATTGTAAAGTTTCTTGAATTTATGAAAGAGACATTGTCAATATTCAGGGTTCTCAACGATGCATTAGTACAAATGGTTCGTCTACAATGTCTCTTACATACAATGATGTTGATCGACAACAATATTGACGATATTGATCGTCTGAACGCTCCTTACAAATAGTATAGTAATAATCTCTACACTGTAAATGAAAATCGTCTCACCTTTCCCTCAGGATGAACAGTGGACAACTTCTTACAGATCAGCTCACTTACCTGAAAAGGAAACAACAGAATTTGTCAAGACACTCAACAAATAACAATAAGAAATAACAAAAAAGATGACATAAATATGTAAATTCCTTCTTTGCTCTCAACATATTGCAACTCTCTGAAGCAAAAAGCTAGAACAGCGTTGAACGTTCCCAATTTCTCGTTCTGTATCGTGAAGCCCACGAAGCGTGGCTTCATAGTAAGGGACGATTCACGCTAAGGAACACGGTACGGTCAGATCACTGGAGTCAGGCACCGGTGAAAATCGCTTGCACGCAATCCAACGAGAGCATCTACAGTAGCCGGTTCGGTCAACTCGAATGAAAATCTCTTGACCGGTGCCTGACCTGACGTCATTTCACAGCACCTTTGACCGCTTGTCTGAATCAAGCTTTAGTGCGAATACCTCGGTAAAATCCTACATTCTAATCGATCGTGATACGATAGGACCTTTGACCGTTAGCGTGAAACAGGTTTTGCACGTAATCCAACGAAAGCATTCACAGCAGGCAATTCGATCAAGTCCGATGAAAATATCTTGACCTGTGGCTGACTTGACGAGATCTGACTGTATCGTGATCGCTACTCTGAATCGAGCTTAAGTATGTTTCCATGCAGCGGTCATTGTAAAGTAACGTCTAACTGTCCAAGTGTTTACGAAACAGCAGTGAGTCGTTTTCGTCATGACGACTGGTATTAACATTGTCGGTGACAAGACGTATGTCGCAGCTATAAACCTAAATGCAGACCAGCTGTTGTCCGCGTGATATCCTTCAGATCATGTGTCTTTCTTTGTTTTCACGGTTAAAAGAACAACAAGGGCAGCTTCTTGGATCTCTTCAGGGTCATAGCTTCTTCCTCGTCGTTCGACGTTTTAATAATCAGACAAAATATATCTTACGGTACGCTTTGTAGACTGAACGTCATAGATGGACGTATCGTCACGTTTGGTGGACTACGTTTACGCTTTTATGAAGCGACGCTTCGTGGACAGTGGGTCCAACAGCGAAGCCAGAAAAGTCAGCACAAAGGTTCCACTGTCTTTAATCGGCCAAATTAGCTTTTTATCGATCCGAGAGGGAATCGATGCCGCTTCAGGAGGACAGACGACGGTGGTTGATTCTGCGAAAGGACGACCAGCTAGGCTTTCTCGTAATTAGTTTCAGGAACGTGGAAAAGCCGCCAACAAGATTGCCACTACTCTAAAGTTACTGTTCCAAGGCATTCGATGACCAAGCGCGAATTGAAGCTTCGAACAATTGGATCTTTCGAAAAAAGAGAAACATCCTAACGACGAAAAAAACATATTCCCTGTCCTATTTGATTTTACTGTTGCGAACGTGAACAATTGTACAGATATTGTACAACGTAACACATTCACTGTCATTACAGTTACCGGAAAGTTATGTGCTGGTCACGAGTCACGAGTGACCATGACCGGTGAATGTATTAAAACCTATGATGCGAGCTGCATACATTACTGTAATACAATGGTTTACGTAGTTAATGACGTGGGAATCTCTTGACTTTCTCCTTTCTCCAATGATGTAAGAGATATTCAATTTAATATATTGTCCTTCAAAAAACATGGATAGACTAAAGAACGATGAATTATCCAGCATGTAAATGATAGTATAATGTATAGATAATATATATGTAGTATCGTGGACAAAAGGTCTAAGATATCGGCCGAGCCGTAAACAAAGTCGCGAGAGCCGCAGCATCGTCGAGTACATCAATGTGTCGTCGGTCCTTTCAAGTGGATAGTTTCGTGGAAAGGGTCTGCGTGACCCTGGCCACGGGCGTTTCGGGACACGTGTCCGATAGGACGGAAAAAGACAAAGAGACGCTAAAGACAGTGTTAGTTGAGAAGCCGGAAAGAACGGATGCAAAAGGCGTGCAGTGTGAGTTGAGAAGCGAGAGCGAGCGAGTGTAGAAGCTGGAGAGTGTGAATCGGGAAGTCGAAAGCCGCGTATGAAAATAAGACGTACGACAGCATTGTAATCATTTCGTTGCTTCGAATATTATTTATTAAAACAAAACATCATTACGTGTCCTTTCCTCTAAAGACTCATTTAGATACTACATATATATTATATTGTATATATTATATTATATATCTATATTACCTTATATTATAATTAATAATCGATATAATTATTACATTATATATATTGTATAAGATGACATAAATTAATGACGTTCACATATGTAGGTTCTTTCCTACATGTGAGAGACAAAAATGACAGATGATTAAATTTGTAAATTTGTTGAAGTAACTTCCTCAAGAAAAACTCTACATCTTTATTTATGTACATCTGTGATCTGGAGGCTGCTATAAGAAATATTCTAAATAAGAAGTGGTGCACATTATTGTACCCTTGAATATACATTATGTTTTGGGTTGCAAGGTCTAGGAACAAAGGTACTAATAAACAGATTTCTATTTATGTTCCTTGTAGCCCTTAGCTAAAACTATGAGGTTAACTTTTCTTGGTAATGTCCTTTTGCTACAAATATATGAACGTGCTCCCTATCATTCCATTGTCTAGTAACACTAAGAGAGTAAGGATCTGAATCAGCATAAACTTATACATTATACTTATACTTATACCTTTAATTATTTCAATTCATCCACTCGTTCTTCAATTAGCCAACCTCAACCTCAACAGTTTTCATTCTCCCTTCGTTGCACAATGCCAGGATACGTTGCACAAAAATTATAGAAGCGTGATGATTCGCAATTACGATTCCAAATTGCTAATTTGAAATTAGCCGCAAGTGACATGGATATTTCGATAACAGGAACGCGTTCGATGATACTCACTATTATTAATATCAATTCACTAGATTCATTATAGTTTATTTACCACGGCCTGACTCTTCGGGCGAATCAATCTTGCAGAACGAGAAGTCTATAAATGTAACTAATAGACTCGTTCTCTTTTATCGCATATTGACCAGTGTGCGCATCTGCACGCGTGCACCGTATGTTACTCGTAACTTACGTGATATGGAAATATAGCTTCGACTTATCGTAGACAGGAGAAGCCTGCTTTATTGTGGTACCCGTACTATGTAGGTATGTACATACGTACATATTTGATGAATTGTATGGTACAACGTCAACTTCCCATGATAGACAGTACATTTCACGGCTAACTGCATGCATGAAACGTAAATCGACCTTTCAAATATGGTTTACTGTTAGACAGTGACGGGCAACAGTAACGTTATATCAATACTAACTTTATTCTACTAAACACTTTTCATCGTGCTGATAACTATCATCTATATCATATTTATGTATAACGTAATTGTTCTTGTCAACTGCAACTCCCTTTGCTAAAATTCTGCTGTTTCCTGTATTGCTTGCCTTTTAAACTTTCTTTTGTCCTCCGCTGTATATTAAATAATAAAAATGTAACATTGCGTATCCGGAGGTTTAATTTTCAAACTTTGCCAATGTGCTCTATAAATAAGTAATAAAAAGAATAATAAAACATCTTGTAGAGAAAAAGTGGATAAATGCTTCGTTAAAAATTGTAACGAGAATATGTAACGCGAAATATGAGATCGTACATCGACACTCTTTCTCTTAGTCTAACGCGTCCGAACCGACATGACCCAGCGGCGGGTCACAATCTATACTTCTATCTGGCGGCGTGGACCACCGGTGCGCCACACCTCTCTTTCACCATCAGGCGGCGTGACACACCGGAGATTCGCGTCATTCATGTTCTCAATTTGAATTCATAAAAATGTAATTTAACGAAAACTGGAATAAAATGCACGCCATTGGAGAATGCGCGTATGAACAAGCACAAAATTCATAGTACGTGTTAATACAAGAAATGTACGCTGTTTCGTCTCAGTTTCATTCTGGCTCGTGAAGTAATACAATAACATCGCTGCTGTGCTAAGTAAAAGGGGCGTACCCGTAACTTTCGTCCAAATCAAGCCATTTCTATCAGACAGCAAAAAGAAGAAAAATAGTTTATCCGCGCGTTTATTAAACAAGACTTTATAAACAAGATTTTATAAACATATTAAACAAGAGAGCCGTATCTGCATTGAAACTGAACATAAAAGAGTTGTATTGAAATCGATGCCTGATTGTTAAATGCTAAAAGTCAGTTTTCTTGGAATCATCTTTTCGCCAGATACGCCTATTTGAATTGACACGACAGATCATCCAATAGCTTTTATCGCTACGTATACCTTGACTTTCCCAGAGAAAGCAAAATCTAAACAAAAATATGAAGAAAGCGAATTTAAAATTTCTGGCAGAAATCGACCTAGTATCCATGTTACGCCGCGCAACACATCTGCATTCCATCCCGCGCGGCGTGACAGCCAACGGTCTACGTGCCGTCCTTCGAACCCTCCACAGGCCTAAGGACCCACCATAAAGTCGAAATTCTAACTGCATTGTTCGCACACATGTTTTACGTCAATCTGTTTGCCAGAAAGGACTTTCTAATTCCAGAAGTGTTTTCAGCTGGTTTTTTAGAAGGGTCCTTGGGTTTATTATGTGCTCTTAAGAATTACGAAGAAAGCGGAGATATACCTAACGAAAAATCTGAGTTTCCCTGTAAACAATGTCGCCTAGGACCCAAGTTGGTAGGAGGTTTCTTCCTCCTCTCTTCCTTCCTAACATTGGTCCCAACCAATCGACATCGCGGATTATTTCCCTCACTTTACTAACTAAAAATGTAAACAACGAATCCGCGTTCTTCGTTCAAAGGGCACACCCATACCAAGCTTTCCTCCGTATTCACATTAGAATAAGCTTCAGAGTTTGATCGTCTCTCACGGTGCCTAGAGTTCCTGCATTTCCTACAACTCTCACCGTTCCTGTATCTTTCTGAGTTCCTTCATCATTCATCAAGGTGCCTACACGGCCTAGAGTCTTCTAAGGCTCTCACTTATCCAGAACTCCGACAGATCCTATAACTCGCAAGGGCCTAAAGCGCCTAAAGCTCTCCTTCTCTCATCCAAGACTAACCCTTCTCTCGTTATCTGTATCTTAATTAACGGCGTTAACTACTTTGTGTGATTGTATAAAGTGTTGGAAATATACATTATTATAACTCTGACTCCCAGTGTTATACCGCATTAACCACCCCGATTATCCTAACCGAAATACGGGGATCGAACTATTCGTGGTGTCGATTATTCTAATCGTAACGGGAATTTACGACTCCCGTTGACGCGTATTCTAACGACCGCGTCTCCCCGCGATAGTACGAATTAAACAATCCAGATGAAGGATTAAATATTTCTCGCGAGAAAGTATATTTAAAGCAACGACATCGCACTAACGAACGAATTGAAATTGTGCCGTGTAATAATTATCGAACGTTTCTCCAGAATAGTAATTCCAAATTATCTAGAACAGATGTAGCTCGTAAATAAAGTGGAACACGCGAAAAGTGACTTCTCGATGTATACTAACCAAAGATAAATTATCCTCATAATGTGTTTGCCAACATTGATAAACGCGAATAGAGCGCCGCTTAACCTGTATAAATTTCTCGTTGATCTTTGCTATTTGTAGGTGATATCGTTTGGCGTTATTCGCATCGCAGCACAGATAATTGTACCTACATGGTTCTCTCGAAAAATGAACTTCCGCTTTTCTTCGTCGTGTTTTTATTCAGATAACATGCACCTGCGTATATGGTTCAACTTGTTGTATAAGAGCACTACAATATCGAATTTATTACCCGCAATGGCTTCGCAAACTGCTATCACATTCATGATACTTTACAACGCGCTCGGGATTATCCATTTCAGCTATAATTGAAGTAGAGAATAGCAGAAAAGATGGGTCGCTTGAAAATGCTAACATACGAGCGAACATTCTTCCTTCTTGTTAATTTCAAAAGTCGAAATTTCATATGGACGATATGAATATTTTCAATTAATCAATATACCTGACGTTTGAACATCTATCAGGCTACGTTATCAGAACAGTTTCTACCGTACACAAAAACCTGCAAACTGTACTAAATACTATCAATCCTGCGCAATATGGTTTTTCACTAACGTGTGAATGCCTAATGAGTCTTTCATTCCCTAGTTTGATTTCTTATCGTTGTGAATTTTTAAAAAATGGAAAAAAATTTCTGAGATACTTATCGTTGCTTATCATAGTCTGCAATTTACTCAAAGTAAAGGCAAGTGATACTTTAGCCAAATCTGTAAACTTCTTTGCAATAAAAATAAATATTTGAAGGGAGGTTACGAAAAAATGGGAATTTGCTTGACGAAGCTACGCGCTTTTGTAATAAACATATAGTTAAAAAGGCAATTGCAGGACTTCATTCGTAAGACTACGATCTTTGGAAAGAGTATGAAGAAATTCGCCTTGGAAAAACGTAATCCTTTGAGAACTAAGTTTGCATGATTTTTGAGTGGAAAGGATTTATTAAAATTGTAAAAAAGCTACGAACGAAAAGTTAAAAAGTAAACGGTATTTGAACAAATCAAAGCCTTTGCCCAAAGCTCAAAGGTGTAAGTAGGTGCAAGTTTTCTTAGAAGAGTCTGACACCTTCGTTTCGGACAAATCAAACAAAGAAAATTTCGCCTGGAACTCGCATTTCGCGATCAGTTACGTTGGCGGATAATTAAGCAGTGTTTTGAATATTTATTACATAATGAAAAATATTGCCGATGAAATATAATGAATTATTAGATAATGAAAAATATCGACAAATTGCTATCTTTTCTACAACTATTTTTGAAACCTTTATTATATAAAGGTAATTACTCTACCATTAATTATTCTGTTAATTATCCTGTTAATTACATAAGATAAAAAATGATACTTCTCTCCTTATATCAAAAGTATATACCATATTTAAATTAACAGTACTGTCTATATAAACCACATAGCAATTACAGTTGTTATATATTACAACATAATTATTATATCGTTAGAGTCGATAATATAGAAATTAATTAAATTAGACCGCATATTGTAATCATTATAGGTAACTTAGGTGTGGAAGCATGATTTAGGATCGAATCCCACGACCCAGGGGGTCGATGTTATCAACTCGCGTAACCTGCTTATTGAGTCTCACGGCTCACTGTACCACTGATCATTGAATATCATGTCACAGTCACAGTTAGTTTCTCACAAAGCAAGTCATTCGTCTTTAATAAATACAATATTGAAGTCGTATCTTCTCACGCTCGTATTTTTAACAATGAAAAATATGGTGGAAGATAGAAGAAAGTTTCAAATCGATACGTTATGAATTTTTGTACTAAAGCTTTTTAACATATTCTGTGGTATATGTTATATTTATTTGTTGCTCTTATTAAGTGTGGATCCGTTTCGTAAAACTATGGTGTTCGTCTATACTTCTTATTTCGCAATTTTTCTTTTATCCGTCATTGTACATGCATTTTTGAAATCGGCAAAGATTCTGTTAAATTCTTGGAAACTCACAATTGGAATCAATAAGAAGGTTTATATAAATGAAGAATAAAGACGTATACGGCCAACTTTTATACGAGATTTTTATAAATGGCAAAGATGCAAAGATGTAAAAGATGCAAAGATACAAAGATGTAAAAGATGCAAAGATACAAAGATGCAAAGATACAAAGATGTAAAAGATGCAAGGATATAAAGATGCAAAGATACAAAGATGTAAAAAGGATGCAAAGATACAAAGATGTAAAAGATTCAAAGATACAAAGATGCAAAGATACAAAGATGTAAAAGATGCAAAGATACAAAGATGCAAAGATACAAAAGATGTAAAAAGATGCAAAGATACAAAGATGTAAAAAGATGCAGATATACAAAAATACAAAGATGCAAAGATGTAAAAAGATACAAAGATGCAAAGATGCAATTTTATATGATCGTTTTAATATTGTGCAAGATTTAAATTGCAGATAAATTGAAGGAAAATAATTCGGGCCAGTAAAAGGTGAAGGTATTTCAGAATTGAAATAGGTAAAACGAATAGATTCACATTAAATCAATAGAAAACTATTGTAGAACTACTATATTGAGCTACCATCGAACTTATAGAATTCAATGTACAATGTTACCCATTGAATGTAAAAAACAAAAGTACATATTTGTAGCAAACTACTGAAAAAAGGCTACAGTAGTTCCTGCTTATATGTTACTACTTTTATAATGAAAACAACATCACTAAAACGGTAGTTAGCAATTAAGAAACAAAACAGAGATCTGTTGATAAGGATGAAAATAATTTGAGACACTATACATCTTCTATAAAATTGATTTTCTTTTACCTTTTATGAAAAAGTATTTTCTTATACGAGAAATTACTATTTATGAAAAAACTGAGAAAGATTTTCAATAGAATACAAATAATAAACGATACACAGTTTCGTGTGCAAAATAACTGCGTTATTATCACATTTTGGAAATAAAGCAACCGTAAAAAGAAACGTACGGAGAATCATATACTGCTTTAACAATTTGCCAGAATATTTCACTTCTATGCAAAGTAGAAATAATTTTGCAGCGTAAATATATCAGATATTTATCGTCAAATTACAAGGATAAAACAAGAGGTTCCTAATTCACGTTACCAACAGCTGACTCTTATGTGTAATTGTCTCGACGGAAGTGGATTGCGAGCAAGGAAGTTAATTCCGCTGGTCGTAATTGGCCTAGCTTCCATAGCCGAAAAGTAAACCCCGGAATTAGAATGCATCACCATTAATTACATGGCTATAAAGAACAGTGGCTGATCTGGGGTAACAAGATTATATCTTTTCCTTATACTGGCGCAACATAGATACAAGTAGAATATCAAGTTCAGTATGTTTCGCTATACTGCTAACAAAATTGTAGGATAATTGCTAAATAGAAAATATCATAACTTTGAAATTTAAATATAAAACAATTATTATCTTTCTAATACTTATTCACTCAAATTACACTCTGTCCACGATGAGTATGTGGAAATTTCGTGATGTTAATTTAAATTTAATGCCGAGTCTAATACCACTGTTTTTGCTTTTTAACTATTTTATTATAAATCTGTTAATTTATTCGTATCGTACGCGTTTCATGTGTGCCATATTAGTGAAACACCAAACAAACTAAAATTTGCAAGAGTTTTGCAACAATCGCAATGAGTACGTGTCTTGGAGTAATGAGAAGTACATATCGTAAGATATAATATTAAAAATTATAATTTCATACAGTCATAGCATAATCTAGAACTAGCGAAACTAGCGACTAGAAAAGAGAAGACTAGAGAATGTAAGAAGACGCAGAAAACACAAAGTAGATTTTAATTATTTCGAATTGAACCTAATTTTAAGTTTGTAAATTTTCTACTTCAGTGCAATCCAATAGAAAATTAAATTACCTGTTTAAAAATGAAGAAATGAACTAATATCACGTCTACTTCTTATTTCTAGTGGAATAGCGTTCGTTTAGACAATTTCAACGATGTCTAACGCAAGATCATTCGATGATAAATAAAGGAGTAAAACAATGAGTCTTACGTCATCTCATAAGAGATGCTTCAAGTGATAGCTGTCTGGATCGATACAACATTGTAATCATACGGTTTTCCACATGTCCAAATTGTTCATAGCGGTACCGAGCCTTTGCTTCGTACACGTGACATTCTGCTTCTTTAATCATTTTAATTACAATTATACATAGGCAACGCAAAGTATGTGGAAAAGCGAAACGAAATGATAACGCATGTAAATAGCAACTTTAGTTGCTAACAAAATTTAAGACTTCCTTTCATTACGGTGCGTAGATCCTTCCAATGGATCTTTCAATTCATTTACAATTCATGTCCTTGAACATCAGAAGATACTATACACCAGAAAAAAAGCAACAATGGTACAAGATACGGGATGAAGATTTATTGCAACTTGTGTTACAGTCAATCTGGAAATGATAACAATAGGTATGCGGGCTCCAACAAGTAGAAGATTACAATGTTGCATTGAGGTAACAAACATCGCTTCGACCGACTCTTATGACATAGGACTTGTTATTTTGCTCTTTGTTATTTAGTATCGAAGACGATCTATCTTGTAGCAGAGGTCGTTGAAATTCTTTAAGCACACGCTGTTCTATTATAAATAAAAAAAATATAGCATGCCATTTAAAAAAATAGAGATGAAGTTGAAATTTGAGAAAAATCTCCACCTACGAAAGAATTATTGCCACTATGTTTATGGCCCCTGGAATTTTGTAAAAGGAAAAGAGATATTTACGATATATTCGACTATCATATGTACTTTATACTTGTTACTAAAATGCAGATATTTATGCAAATTCATAATTTTTACAAGCGTATGTAAACAAATGGGACCTAAGCAAAAATATGTTTCACTCACAAAATTTTGCTATGCTTTGGATATTTTCTACATTTTGTATATCGTATGTACATTCCATAAGATACTGTATGTGCTAATCAACTTATTAATAATTAAGAGTTGAATGTATATATTCATCCTTGTCGTTTTCTGTTGTAAAGGTAATACATTCATATCCATGTTTCAGTAGATGTCACTTTATTTTAAATAGAAAAACAATTGCTGATATATAAAACTATTCTCAAACCGACATGGGCGTACGCCTACCAATTATGAGGCACAGTCTCGAACTCCAATATACAATCAATAAAGAAATGGCAAAATAAAAAGCTGTGGGCCATTTCGAATGTAGATTGGTACACGCGGAACAAACAAACAAATAAAGCAACCGGTATGTCCACTGTAAAAGAAGAAATCGCCAGATACAGCAGGCTACATTAACAACGGCTGAGGAATTACCCCAACAGCCTGGTCACGAAATTACTATAGCATGCGCTACCGATTGTACATCATGGTGAAAAATTTGTCAATATTTCAGTCGCTGGTTTACACGACATATTGAGGAGAAATGTTTAAAAAAATGGGAATTACATAATGCAATTTACGTGTACAAGTTTGATCACCGAGTGGCTGGTTCAGAATTTATTGCAGTGAATCTACTACTCAATAGCTAGATTTAGCTAAATAATATTATAGTGATGTACCACTGAGTATACTTACGTTCATGTCAATCTAAGCGATCACAGTCTGTGTTGATTATCATTGTACGATAGACATACACAGATTACAATAAAGAAAGTTAGAAAAGAACATATATGTACATAGAATTGGTGTCGGAGAATACATTCGCGTTAGTTGAGTTTGGTCAGAAAAATCAATTTAATTATTTTTGTTAATTGGGAAGATCTTTGAAAAAGTATTTGCAAACGTCGCCTGTCTAATTGCATGCTTTCATTCCACTGATAGTGGCAATGCGTGCACTGTATATGTGACGTATGTACACAAGGCACGGGATTCAATGAGGCTTTTTTGTGGATCCTTCGTACACCCTCGATTATGCTTGTATTAGGTTGTCCGGAAAGTTTCTTTCGTTTGATAAGGAAACAATAGACGCACAGTGTTTTTTGTTTTATGTTAGTTTATTGAATTCTGCATGACCAGAATAATAGAAATGGATCATACCTAATTCAATAAAATAATATAAAACAGAAATTGTTGTTTATCTATTATCATTTTATGAAACGAAAGAAACTATTCGGACGACCCGCAAGCTTTTGGGACTCTATCCGTGGAACGAGCTTTGATGTTGTGATGTTCCATGGAATTGTTATGTCGCTGATATTTCCTTTTATATCCTTTTTTGAAAATATCACTGAAGCTTCAGGAATTATTTAAATACAAACGCAAGAATTAACTGGATATTGTTGTGTGTTTCTGGAAACGCATAAGTCTCGGTGATTACTATATTATTTTATCCAACTAAATACTAAAGACAAAAGGGACAGATCAATCTTATTATTCTATTAATTTTTAATTTGTTAATATTTTATAGCAACTAAAATCTGCAAATAAATAGCAAATCTAATGACAGATTTCAACATAAGAACTAGATTAATTACAATAAACAAGTATAGAAATCGAAATTTCTTTCTTACTGTGCGATCTTTTATTCTCATAATCTGCAGTAACGGTTTCTAACTCGATTGAGTCATGTTTAAAAAACTACCTAACATATAATTTAATTAATACAACGTATTGTAATATATTACATAATGTAAATAATGTAGTTTTAACTAAAAATGTTTAAGTATATATATATAAACTAATGCAATATATTTTGATATATACAATGCATATATAGAAAATCCATAGACAAAATTGAAAAAAATAGAAAAAAAAATAGAAAATTATCACAGTAGGTAATAATAAAGAGAACAATAATACAATAATATTGCTCTGAATAGTGATTCTAATGGACAGAAACAAAGGTACGATATCGATTAATTTCGATACGTTTTGAAACAGGAGAAGAATATCTACAATTCGAACGAGTACCTTGAGGCTTCCACGGTTAGGATTATCGCTAGACTGCGGATTTTTATGCGTTTGCGGAAAATTTGAAAGTGTAGAAATGTACACAATGCATATGTACATAACTCTGCAAATTCCATCATGCACGCAGCAACGCCTTATTCCCATGAATATTCTATTTTTCAGTTGCCCCCGGTGGTTTCCACTTTCGATTGTCACCTGTATCTACATTGCCTACACTCATTTTTCATTGCCCATAACGCAACGCTAATTCAACGACAAATATCAGTCCTAAACAAAAATTTCTGAAATTTCTGAAATTCTTAATAAAAAGTTGAATAAAAAATTCCCAATAGACGCAGTGCAGTGGTTCAAAGGCCAACGATAATTGCTTGCTCGCTATTACCGCGTGCCGTATTCCGTACTTAGATCAGAGTTTATGAGTGACGCAAGATTTAGAGCCGAAATTCCCACTTCCTGGGACACTCAGGTGAGTTAAAGCCTCGTGCTTTACTTGGGAATTAACCGTTGCCGCGCGTTCATCGGTCGCGCGATACCTTCGCTCGTAATTTACCTCGGCTGCGGCGCGTTGTACGATGAGAAGATGCTTACGACGAAGAGGTAACACGTCGTTTGCCAAAGGGACAAGAAATTTCAAATTTGGTGGCCAGGTGATGTGACGTTAAACGAGGGTCCTTCTAATAGTTCGCAGCGAGCGGTGCACAATGAGCGTTATTTTGCCGCGAGTTCAGTGCAGTGACACTGCGTGTGACAGATCTAACAGTTGTCATGAATTATGAGAGACAGTAGCATAACCGGAGATTAACAACGGATCAAGAGCATCTTGCTACGTTATTCTTTGCACCGTCTCAAATTATTGTAGTTTGCATGGTGAATAATTAGAACATGATTAATTCATTCGTATCATAGCGTTTAACACTGTTGTCTTCATTTGCAATTGATGCTACATTTTGATAGATATTATTAGGATATTAGGACATAGTTATGAAATGTTTCGTTTCAGCGTGCTTTTCAGGCTTTTGCGTTTTAAAAAATCCTCACAAATTCTTGAATACTCCCCCAAGCTTCTAGAATATCGTCCAATAACTTTTATCACCTCATGGATAAGGCAAAGTTTAAACAAAAGTGTGGGAAAAATAAAATATTACTTAAAATTACTGGTCGAAAATGACCCAGTATGCAGATGAAGGATTAATGCTTTGTATACTTTTGAAGATATTGGACCTTCTTAGGACCAAATTTCTCTTTTAACTTGCAAGGAAAATTGTTCTTTTATTGCCTTTTTTCGTATGATTTTGTTAAGAAGATACGTTGCTCTACAATCTGAAATCAGTTTAAAGAAATTAACAACTTACTAGAGTATAATGTATATAGATCGTAGAGTATAAAGATCGTGCGTGAAAGGATCAGACTGTAAAATGGTGATCTCAACTTCACAACCAAGAAACTAATCAAATATTTTTATCTCTCGGCAACCACTGTATCTACGAGTAACTATAACTTAAATTATCGTTTCTTGTTATCCGCCGAACGTTATATAGACAGATTAGCTACAAAAGGGTTTCAGAGCAGTCACGCACGCCTATCCATGTATCATGGTACATACATGTAGCTAGCAAGGCCTATACCACTGGTGCAGAGATGCGATCTGAAACACTTCGAACCGCTTCGAATCTGTATGTGTGGCGAGTAATTCGAATCGCTTGGAACATGATTCGAAGCTTGAAACTCTTGAAAGGCTTGATAGGTCTTGGGTTATTAAAGTCTCGAAAGGTTCGATAGCTTTGGAAGTTCCTAATGTAGAAGAACGTAATCCTTTTTTCTATCGACTATGAACTTCCTTCGAAATTCCTCCTGGATTTGAAAGTCTTGATCGCGTTGACAGATTTGGAAGTCTTGAGAGTTTTAAGACTTTTAGATTCTAACAGCTTGACGAGTATTCGGTACCTCGCGAGCTTTGAATAAGATCCTGTTACTAAATGAATAATAAAAGCATTGTCATCTGATTGTTAACACTTTGACTGCCACGTTGGTCGTATGTGACCTGCCACGGTTTCTCCTGTGACGCCACGATGATCATTGATGACCGGGGCGTTTGAACTTCTTATAATTGTAAAAATTGAATGAAAATTGACAGTTGGGGCATTTTGAATATAACCGATAAATAGAAGATACTTTGAAATAAAAAGTGCCCCATTGAACAATTAATCATTTTTATTAGAACATCAATAAAAAAAAAGAGAACAAATCTTGTATCTAACGGTGCACTGTGTTTGCATCCATATCTTTGAGGGGTAATCTATGAATATTATTATAAACACAGCTTAGAAAATAATCGTAAATGCTGCTGTATAATCATACAATTGAAGTTAGAAGTGTCAACGTACCTTACTATTATACAGGGTGATTGGTAACTAGCGGTACAAGCGGAAAGGGGGTGATTCTGCGCGAAAAAAGAAGTCGAAAATATAGAATAAAAATTTTTCGCTTGACGCTTTGTTTTCGAGAAAATCGACTTTGAATTTTGGCTCGGTACGCGTGCACTTTATCACGTCTCGTTATAATGGATCTCACTGTAGATCGTTGTCTCAATGGATATTATCGCAGTTTAAGTTTGTTTTTGCCGTAATGGAAAATTAAGAATACATAATGAAATAATATGAAGTAATCATAAACTTTATTATTATTACAAAAATTGCTGAAAATGTTGTCCATTCTGCCAAACATATACTTCTGCTCTTCTAATTAAATTTTTATGAACACTTTCTAACACATTGAAAGTGTTTATCAACATAACGTCAATCGAGACAACGATCTACAGCGAGATCCCATATAACGAGACGTGACAAAGTGCACGCGTACCGAGCGAAAATTCAAAGTCGATTTTCTCGAAAACAAAGCCTCAAACGAAAAATTTTTATTCTATATTTTCGACTTCTTTTTTCGCGTAGAATCACTCTCTTTCCGCTTGTACCACCAGTTACCAGCCATCCTGTATATGGAATGAGCAAATACCGTTTACTAATATCTTCTACACGTTTCAACAATATATTCTGGACGTTTTGCTTACGACGAAATAACAAATGCTAATGGTTCGTTGAAATAAACGAAGCCTTGTTACAATATGTCGCTATCAACTGTTACCAAGGCGCCACGGTGGTCATCCGTGACCATCCATAAGATAAACGGTCCATTGGGGAAGAATGTTGTCTTACATCATCGATTTATTATTATTTTGCCATTATATGCTTTGAATAATAAAAATACTCCCGTGGCGTCCTGGGCGAGACATGTGATTTCGGCGTTGCAGTCAAAGTGTAACTCATTTAACGTTAAGTATAATCACTACTCTATACTATGCACACGTACGTATTATATTACATTATGCGCAATACTAAACTTCAAATACGACATTTTTATTCAACGAGCAATATGCACAGGCTATAAATTTTGATCGATCGTGCCCCAATTGCCGAGAAATTTCTATTTCTTTCCTATCTCTTTCCTACTTGAGGGGCCTTTCCAATTTGGACATTTCAAGTGTCTGAAATCCCGTCACTGGTCGGGTGCCGCGAAAAGCAAAAGAACGAAAGCTATCCAACCGACAGAGAGTTGCCATAACTGGCGATTGACGAAAGAACACGAGTGCACGTGCTCAGAGTGATGACACGGGCCATTGTAGCACGAGCGCAGAACTGGATTACATAGATGGGCGCGGCAGCGATCCACCGCGCTGGATTGTTGACATTCTTTGTATAGGTGGCCAGTCCGACCATCAATTGCTTTCTTTCCAACGCCCGGCGCGAGAAGCTTATCGGGATGCAATTTCGTTCGTATGTTCCTCGAGAGTTGAACAAATGGTCGGTTGTATATCAGAGGGCGTACTCTAGAATCTCCATTGGTTCGCCCCGCCTCGTTCCTCGCTCGTGATCCAAGCAAAGAGAAAAGGACTAGAATGATCGTACCATCGTATTTTTGCAAACGCGCGACCATTAGCCGGTGAGAGAAGATCCGAGAAGGGTTGGCCCAGCCACACGAAAACAACCGACTGGAAAACGTTTTAATCGAACGGCTGGAATTACACGCACAACTACGTCGATAGGGATGCAAGCAGCGGCAATTATGATGTTAGCCGGTCGATTTATTAAAACACGCGACCGCCGTGTTTCTCGGCTGGTTAATTAGCGGTTGCAGCTTGTCGTCTTCCACGGCTGCTAATTAAAATCCTGGGATAAAATTGAGCCTGATGCTTGGCCTTTCGGTTTCGAATCTGCGATCACACGTAAGAGAAACCGCCAACGATGGATTCTGATCTGGTTTTCGTTAAATCTCGGGTCAAATCTAGATTTTCAAATAAAAATTTCTTATTACTAGACTGCGGATGTATTGCGTTCGTGAAAGATTGGAGTATGCGAAGATGTACAGAGTATAACGCGCAAGTATATATGAGATATTAAAAGCGTGGTAATATTTGTAATAGATGGAGAATGAAAAGAATGTTTATTTAGTTTCCATTTCTCTGACGATGCACGCGAATGTTTAAACTTGCATGAACACTCGCGGTCTGCTTATTACACTTGTGTAGTTCTTGCTTGAATGTCACGCGTGATGTAATCTGAGCAAGAACAATGAACTCCTACGAAGAAAATACAACGAAACATATTAAGAAAGGTACTTTGTATTAAATGCGCGATACTACAAATTGTAAGCAAAATTTCATTTGTTTACGACTTCGCGTGAAAGGAAGACCCGCAGCTGAATGTAATCACTTTCACACACGCGCAGCTGAATTAATGTATTGCGCTAACCATAATTATCGCGTCCGCCCATTCTCTTCCATTGCTTTATTAAATGCCACCGCACAAGAAAGCGATATAGAACAGCGTAAAACCGCGGTGAATTTTCAGGCTCGTTTTCTCATGACATTAAAAAACACTAAAACAAGTAAATACTTAATAATACGATGCAGCCGTATTATTATATCGAATACATTGTCCGGAACAACTCTATTTTTCGAGCAACCTGCTATTATCCTCCTATCACATACAGTCGAAACACGGATATTAAGCGGCACGAACAAGCGAAAAAACGTTGAAGATACCGTACGAACGTTAACAGAGTAATCTAGCGTTAATCCGAATGGAGCCGTTTCGATTCGACCATTAACAGCGCGCCATAATTACTACGAGCGTGCGAATGAACCGTGAGGTCATGGCAGAAAGTATCCCCATTCGGCTCGTTGTACGGCCCGACGACCAGCAATCAACAAGATTTCGAGGACGATCGATAGCCGCGTGTCCGAACGTTCGACGTCGAGGGATTTACTACGGACGTATCATAGTTCATAACGGTACGAAAGGAAGAAACGTGATGGGGTTTAGTGGCGAGCGGCAGAATGCGGCAGACCGATTGGTCGAACGTCGACCGGAAGGGAACCAGAAGAAAGCGGAACGATAGCGTCAACGACAGATGCATCGCGATATGGATGCCACTGTTATCCGCTCGCGTTCTTTCCTTCGACAACTTATTACGGCGACCCGCAAGATGCTGACCTTTCGCTGTGCATCCAGGGCCGGCGTGACCTTTTGCGTGGCCGGGTTGAACAATTTTGCGGGAATACACATTTAAATCCTACACTTAAATTTTACAACGAGGAATTATTTATTTACAAATGCTGTTACATATTGTATATTTTTTATAAGCAGTTTTTTGAACAAATCCAAGTAATATTTTTCCGCACCCATAATTCGCTTTCAAGGGGCAAAAATTCAATGAAAGTAGAAAATCTGTAATCATGTATGACTTTTGCAAAAAAAACTATTGATGTAGTTTAATTTCTCTAAAAAGTACATTTCTCTAAAAGGATTTTTTTTTTATCTAAAGTAGTTTCCAGGATATGAGGACTTTATGAAGTTATACTGAACTTTGATGATTTTTGTCACTTCTTTAAACTGAATCATCGCTACTAAAAACATGTCTTGTTAATGGTGTCATCATTCTGCAAAAGGTTAATCAAAATCAAAACTCTGGGCCTCTCAAAACGCGGGGCTGGGTTCCGGCAAATGAAAGTTTAAGGCCTTGTTAACAATATCTGAGAAGAGATGTTTTTTAATTGATTAATTTTCGTAGATAGCGAGGCCTCTGAAAACGCTGGGCCTCTGAAAACGCTGGGCCTCTGAAAACGCTGGGCCTCTGAAAACGCTGAGCCTCTGAAAATGCTGGGCCTCTGAAAACGCTGAGCCTCTGAAAACGCTGGGCCTCTGAAAACGCTGGGCCTCTGAAAACGCTGGGCCTCTGAAAACGCTGGGCCTCTGAAAACGCTGGGCCTCTGAAAACGCTGGGCCTCTGAAAACGCTAGGCCTCTCAAAACGCGGGGCTGGGTTCCGGCAAATGAAAGTTTAAGGCCTGGTTAACAATATCTGAGAAGAGAACAAACCGGGTCTCCATCAGACAACCGGATATATGCAAATTACCCGGATACTCGTAAGGCAGCCGAGTATACAGAAATTATGCAAGTACCGTGAGAAGATCAGACACATAAAAATTAACCGAGTATCTGGCAGGCAACTGGGTATACAAAAATTGTATACCGGCTATCCGAATATCTCATGAGATACCCAAATACGATGGACGAGAGTTTTGGTACCCTTCGAAGTTAGGCTACTAGGCTATGTAATAGAAAGCATACATTATTGGTAGTCGATTTAATGATCGTATGTGTGCATATGTGAGTACTGAAAATAAGGCTACCCGAGTACCTCGTGAAATGGCTGAATACGATGGACGAGAGTTTTGGTACCCTTCGAAGTTAGGCTACTAGGCTACCTGATAGAAAGCATACATTGTTGGTAGTCGATTTAATGATCGTATGTGTGCATATGTGAGTACTGAAAATAAGGCTACCCGAGTACCTCGTGAAATGGCTGAATACGATGGACGAGAGTTTTGATACCCTTCGAAGTTAGGCTACTAGGCTACCTGATAGAAAGCATACATTGCTGGTAGTCAATTTCATGATCGTACGTGTGCATATGTGAGAACTGAAAATAAGGGGGCCTTGTTTCGAAGGAATCAACACACACAATGCAGGCGATATCAGGACAAATATTTTTTAATCAAAATAAGAGCCATCGCAATCTACAGCTTTTTGCCAACCAGAAATGTCCCACAATCCCAGTAGCTTAAAATTCTGGTGTCCCAGAATCGATGAATTCTTTGAACACGTTTTCTCGAGTAGTAGCTTGATCGATGAAGATCTTCGCTTGCATGATGTGGTCGAGGTGTTTGAAAAAGTGGTAGTCTGTTGGCGATAGGTCCGGGGAATATGCTGGATGGGGCAGAATTTCTCAGCCTAATTCGTTCAACTGTAATAGCGTTGGTTGTGCGACACGTGGCACTAAGTAGTTACGAACCTCATTGCGAGAGTCTAACTTGCTACAAGTCCCAAAGAAAAAGCCGCTGATTGCACATTATCACGACATCTCTGCGTTTTCATAACTTTGATATCAAAGAACGTGTGTCTCGGAAAAAGCATATATTGTCAGTGGTAAAAAACCAGAAACTGCAAATTACTTTCGCTCAAGTGCACAAACATTGTACAGTACGAGATTGGGAAAAAGTGTTATTTTTTAATGAAATTCAACAACGAATAAACTTACGAACTATTGGTTATTTTGCGTCTACGATACAGTACGAGAAATAGTTTATTTAAAAAGGCAGCCGTCTTAAACTTTTGACCGCCACTGTAGCAAATAAACTTCCCATTTCCGCATCGACGACGGTTATTTTAGATTAGAGAAATTTTTCTTCTCTTCTTCGTTTCTTCATTTACAAAGTTCGCGTTCGTACCACGTCTCTGCGTTCTCGGAACGATCGATCTCTTCGCAGGAACTAATTACATATCGAAAGTCAGATCGAGATAAGTTGGTTCGAGTACTGGCGATTCAGGAGTATAAATTACATATTTGTCATTTATTACTGTGAATTACACGATAGACAGATGTTTCAGGATATCTGCTTTCAATTATGGTTTAGCCGAGGCATTCGAAAGACGAATAACGAACATACCAAATTTTTATTTCGGACTAAACGTATTAACAATTTTAGATTTTATGTTTTCGCGATCACTGGATGTCGTGCTTGCGATCTTTTGGCAGAAAATGACCTGTACTTTTGCGGTAACATTGCGATTGACGAAACGATAGCGCGAAAGTGTAGCTCATCGCACGATTAAGAAAATTCTTCGACGATTCAGATAAGTAATTTAAATGTTGAAATTCGTGATATTAAAGTAAACTTGACGAACTGAAAGTACGACGTGTTAGAGATGTATCAGATATGTAAGTATGAAACCGGAATTTGCCTATAGATGGCTCTAGCTGATAATGCAATTATCACTAAACTGCATCATTGATGCCAAAAGTCTGTGTTGACATCTCACAAACATTTTCGACTCAGAACAATACAAGTTTCATACAACAGCATAGTTTGTAATAGCGTTGAACATGTCGAATTTTGTGCCTGGAAACTACGATTTGCGGACAGCATTGCTTTTCTGTTGTCATTTGAAGAAAACTGCTGCAGAATCGCAGAATCAAATGCTTGTCGAAGCTTACGGTGAGCATGCTCTTGGTAAATCACAGTGCTTTGAGTGGTTTAAAAAATTCAGAAGTGGCAATTTTGAGATGAGGAACGAAGAACGTGGATCAGAAGGGTGTGATCTATTATGAGCTGTTAAAACCTGGCGAAACCGTTAATATTGTGCACTACCGACAACAAATGATCGATTTGAATCAAGCTTTGCGTGAAAAACGACCAGAATATCAAAAAAGGCAACACAAAGTAATTTTGCTTCATGATAATGCACCATCACATACAGCAAAACCGGTCAAGGAAACGATCGAAGCGTTCAGTTGGGAAATAGTTTCGCGCGCGGCTTACTCACCAGACTTGGCTCCGTCCGATTACTATTCATTTGCATCGATGGGACACGCACTTTCTGACCAGCACTTCTCTTCTTACGAAAATGTACGAAAATGCCACGATGACTGGTTTGCCTCAAAAGAGCGACAGTTTTTTTGGCGTGCCATCCACCAATTGCCAGACATGTAGGAAAAATGTATAGCTAGCGATGGGCAATACTTCGAATAAAATATTTTTAATCATTTTCATACAATAAACGTGCATTTTCTATACAATTCCGGTTTCATATTTACATACCTGGTAGCGTTAAATGTTTTATTTAAAATCCTTTATCTTTCTAACTGTAAGTTAAAAATTGTTTTGACTGTTTCCATTCTCAGGGCAAGTGTCTTTTTAATCTTTGACAAATCTGTCGAAATTTCTACTTGCAAACATTTTATTGAAATTAAAATTTCAATAATTCTGTTCAACAGCAGCGGATCAAAAAGAAGCTGCTCGAGATAAATCTATGTCACTTTAAGTACGTTCTGCTTTGTACCTACTATATTTGTTTAAGTACCTTCAACGTTATTATAACGAATTTTAAAAATATTTCTTTGTGATATTGCATTCGAATTCCGAAATGGTTTGACCACTTGAGCTATAATTTAATTGGAGTGGTCACGTAACACTGCTTTTATTTATTGAAGAGATTTGTATAATACAAGTGGACTACGTATATTTCAACATTTGTACGCTGCAAAGATGGTCCCTTGTTATATACGTTACATTTTCATTTTGAAAAAGATTACACAAATAATTGAGACTCTTGTGTCATTTCTGTCAAACCAAACAGCTGTACTTCACAACATATAATATGACATTATATAAAATAACGAGAATTGTACGAAGACCAGGATTGGTCGACCCGTCATCTTAAAAATTTTCCAAGCTTGGCCTTCTCTCTCGAGTTATTACGCAACTTACAGCGTAAAGATTCGACGAACGTCAGTGAACTTTATATAATTAAAGATACTTTGTATAATAAAGAGAGATTAAGAGCTATACAATTTTATATACACCATTAGACGCAGTTTTTAATTTTCTATGAAAAGATCAAGGCACTTGTATCTGGAAGTGCTTAGTTAAAAAGATATTTCAATGTTAACTGCATCAAATTGAGCGCCTGGAAGACGACCAGGGGAACGCAAACACAGAAGCACTGCGTTATCTTTCCTTGTCTTTCGTACAATAAGCTTCGCAAGATTAAAGTTAAAATATCTTTGAAACTAATCATTCTTCGACCTAAGTACCTCCGTACTTTTTTATAGAGAATTAAAAGACGCATCGAGTGAGAAAAAGATGAAGTTTCAATTAAAAAAAATAACTTTGGCCATCAACTTGCAATCTCAAAGACACGCTCGCCTAAAGTAAAATTTATCACCGTCAACGTTTCCCTCGAAACAAAGTAACTTTTATTAGAAACACTTTCTCGAACGATGCATAGTTTAAGAGATGTTCGCGCCTTGGTTGATTAAAACGAGACACCCTGTATACATATATATGCGATAAATATGCGCTTACGCATCTCCTTCCTCTATCGTTTACACTTCCTTTCATTTCCCCTCTTCCCACTAGGTGCTGTCTTCTTCCCTTGCACAATTTGCAGTATATTACGCTGCAGGATGCAGAACATTCATATACATGCATATGTATAGCGAGTACTTGGCAAATTAGCACCTTACACGAGCATACAAATAAGCCATCTGGCTGCGTGCATCTAACCAACCTATCTGTTTTTATCTTCGCTCTGTCTGTCTTTGGCTACCCTCTTTCCCTACGCGTGCAACATTCGTGCACGCGAGCACGCACACGGTAAACCGCATATTATTTCCTATCTTTCGTTACCTTTCGTTTCTATCAGGTTTCCTGTTACGTTTCCACTAATTCACGTACGAAAAGCAGGACAGAATACTGGCAGCAAGGCGATCTTCGCTCGGTTTCCAACCGATCGTTAACGCGTGGCTGCCACGAGAATTTTGTATTATTTATTGTTGAAATACAACGATATTACACACATGGACACAGATAATCTTATACAGACACCTATACAGGCATTTGAACAGGACACTTACACAGGTCATACTCACTACTGTATAGAGAGTGGGGTTCAAAATCTTTAAGGGACCATGGGTCACTATCTACAGTCAGTCTGAGAGTAACTGGCCAACTGTCAACAATCCATAAATTCTTTACCTGCACACTTTGTTAATTATGCCATATCACTCGCTTATATTTTAAATGCATTTGGTTCTGTAATTCTGTTTAATAAATATCACCTAATATTATTTGAACATTGTGTCTTCCACAGATTATTTATCTTAACCTTAAGATTAAATTCTAACATTTATTAAGCCTAGAGACGACTTCCGCTTGCTTCCTACGATCCACAACAACTCTGATTATTATCTACAATAAAAACTCTTCTATCATAGATAACCATCCTTCGCGCGAATTTATATATTGGGTGTATGCAAAAGTCTCGGTCTTTTTTCTGCTATTACTACAAATATATACAGTTGTTTGACGTAAGTTGCATTTCTTTAATTACGTATGAATTTGCGTAAATGCCTTAAAATTCGTCATAGTTCGTTAAAAACGACTTTTACAATTACCTGATAGAAAGTACAGGAAAGGTACCTAATTGCACTTGCAGAGATTATTATCGTTTAGAACGAGAAAATAAGGAACGTCTTCTTGTTGAAAAATCAATTCTACAAGATAGTACAGTGATAGGTATAAGGATGTGATAAAAGGATGTTGTCCGTTGTTCAGAATCGATAATTAAGCGAAGCAAATGCATATGGAGGCGAGCTGGGAATCTTATCGAGGTTAGATCTCCTCATCGATTCGTATCGACGATGGTAGTGAAACGATTTTGCAAATGAGTGCTGGGAATAGGAGACGCGTGCGAGAGCATCAGCGAGTATTATCATTATAGGTCACTATATCGGGATTGAAATGTACTCGCTTTGAACATTCAATATTAATGAGGTACGTAATATTGGTAATTACATATTTATCATATGTAATGTAGGATTATTTGTGTTCCATAAGACTGTAATTTGATTTCTACAAAATATTTACAATTATTATAAAATGAAAATAAAATTATTATAAAGTAAGAAATATTTCTATTTCAGATTTATTTATTTCGGGGAAATTTAAGATTTCAAGAATCTATAGAGTGCGACGCTTGCTGCGATATTTAGTGGACGAAACAAATTTCTATTCAGATTCCATTTCCTTCGATCGTGTTCGTAAGAACATGAAATTGCATAAACATTCGGAACACAACACACAGCGGAACACAATTGGCAATAAAAAATAAATATATGGACGAAGTCGTAGTTAAAAAGATTCTTTATACAATGATATACGTAGAATATAAAATAATAAGCAAATGTTCTACGGGGAACTTGATAATTATTATTAATCTTTGTTAATTATTATTTTAAGGGCCAATTTTTCGAGTCTGCTTTTTACTTCTTGCTTGTCTTGGTTTGTTAATTTTTTAATCGGTCGATTGCCATGATCTATGTTGCGCTTTTCCTGTTTTACTGCATCAGGTTCAATTACGTCCTTGATGAATGGTACTTAAGATCTTCGTGAAGTGTCTAGTTAGAGATATACTAAGGAGCATTTGTCATGATTTGAAGGATCTTCGACTGGCAAGTTTGAAGGATCTTCTTGTTAGATGGCTTGGAGCAACCCCATAGTTCAACTCCATAAATCCAAATGGCTTTTAATATTGCCTTATATCTGATTACGTAGTTTATTGTTTAATGGCAATTGCGATCCTCCTCCAACCAGCCACGGCACCTGTTTCGTCTTCAGAGATAACTGTTACTTTTTTGTCCAAATGTGGTGCCAGGTATTTTACCTGAGATTTTATGGCTCTAGTTTTAAAATGATGAAAAAGAAGAGAACAAGGTAAGAAGATGAGAGAAGAAAATTTTATTCGACAAAATGAAACGCTTTTGAATAGTGCGTCGTAGAGTGAAGAAGCGGAGAGATTTTAGAAATTTGAAAATCACTCCAAAAGACATAGTCTTTTAAACAAACAACAGTTATGCTGTGGGAAAATAGCGTAAAATATTTTACACAATTAATATCTAGTTATTTCACTAGAATTCCTTTGACGATAGTCAGACTCACTAGAGCATTAATCATTAGAAGATTAATCTTTAGAAAGAGCAGTTCCAGGGAGGTCAGCAACGAGGGTCGACATTTACAATTAAACATAGTTTCCAAAAATCATTTTCGTAATCCTTCGAGTTTATAAATACAGTTTCTGCAATATTTATTAATCATGGGAAAAATCAGAATCGCTGAGCTCTAACGATAGATTGAAATATATATATTCAATTATTTATTTTAGCGTTAATTTAAGATCATTTTAAGATTTAGATCTTAAGAGATCTTCGTCTTAAGACTTTTATGATTATTTTACGATTATTTTAAAATAGCTCTTATCCGAATTTAAAGAGAGATAATGCAAAGGAACTGAATAAAGCATCAAGGAAATCTCAATTTATAAAGAAATCAATGTTTCCACTAAAACCACAGTCTAATTATATTATTCCAATTAGATGGAGGGTTTTAGCAAAGTTTGCCTTCATTGAGTCGATCGATAGAAACATCGTTAAGGGCGTCTTCAACGAAGTCATTCACAAATTGATTCTTACAGAAGTAAATATCAATGCAAGCTTCTTAGGAGTAAAAAGACTGTCATTTGTGATTAGGAAAAATTTACTATACTATATCATGAAATTATTATATTTTATATATTACGGATGTGGTATGAAATTCTCTTATAATATGCTCCTGTTAAAATTTAGTTGCTTACAGTAAATTAGGCACGTCGATCAATGTAACATTCTCGTCCGGCATCTATTCGAAACAGCGGCGTTTTATGAATGAATAACGATGATACGGCGTGGTATGATTTACGATATACACACGAGATAAGGACACGAGATAAAAATATGATGCATTGTCAGAATCATAGTTTTATAATTTGCAGTAAAAAATTTATGAAATGCTCGTATAGATTAACAAATGTGCATTCATCATAATATCAAGTACCGTGTGATTTTTACTAATACCATCAGGGAAGACAAATTCAATCGGAAGAAATCGTCGATCAGATCAAACAGATTTTCAATTTCTTAAAACAAAGTAATTTCTTTTCAAAAATCCTCTACGTTTTAATGCATCGTTTCTCCTCTGCTGAAAATAAATTACTTTTATTATTTGCAGGGATTACAACCGATCTATTCGAAACTAGATGGTCCTTATTAACTTTCAGTTGAATAATTATAACTTAATAAATGTACAAAACCTGCTGACGACTGATTCGGTTAACAGGTTAAGTAATTTGATACGAGAATCTCAGTATCGAAGAAGAATTTCGGTGCAGTGAATATTTCCAATAAAAAATACATTTCAATTCTTTCGTCTGGCTATATCGTAAAACACGTTACGCTTAAATTCTTGCAGCAGGAAAATTTGGGCCAACAGAAATAACTTACATATTTCTATATCCAATAATATCCTTGATTAAATATTTCCCAAGGTTAAAAAATCAAATTTATCGCGTTATACATCTCGTTTACATTCTCGCATTACGTTCCACGAAAATGAAAATTACATGGTAGGAATTCCCATGAATTTTTCTTATTTTTATTCGAGAAACCTCGATAAAGGTTTATATGAAACGTAACAAAACACGAGGTTCCCACTGCGACAGCCAATTGTACATCCAACAACGACGTTAGAAATAAAAGATTCATATAGACATGCTCTATCTGTCCTCGTTTATAAGATATAACGAATTTTGCATGTGCGCAAAAATTACTTGTTGAAAATGTTGAAATACTAAGGTTCAGAATAGAACAAATTTTTTCTCAAATTCACGGAACACCAAAAACTATGTAACTTTCATTCAATTCATGGCAAGACGTGTACAGGCTTCCTTTGAAACGCATCTGGTCATTTTTAGCATTTTCTGTAATTACAATTAGCTAACGTAAGATAAAGACAGCAAATTCGTTATGTCTCATAAACGAAGACAGACAGATATCAGACAGACAGGTTGTTTGGCACTGACAATGCCACCATTCGTAAATTTCAAATTTCCTTCAATCGAATACAAAGTTTACATCGTGTATCTATCTTTACCATGTAAAATGGCCTGCATATTTATAATTTCATCAATTATGCGTCAAAGGGCAATTGTACCAATAAAGCCCGTATTTAGTTTATTTTCAAAGATATAAATCTTAGGAAGCTTCCAAAATATACATTTTTCAAGTCGTGCCACTATCAATACCAAGCAGCCATATGTTTATTTATATTCATTACTTTCTTCGTTGTTTCTAGATGTACAGTCAGCTGCCGAGGTGAGTTCCACATGTTCTGTTACGCTCTGTACACGCGTGTACGTAAAAAAGGAAAGCGTGAAGCCTGTGTTCGATTACAGAAGCAGAGACTTCTTTGCCGTTGATTTCACGTATCGTTAAATCCGTGCGTGTCAGAGATACTAACAAATGGAAACACGTCGGACATCGTTTATTTCATTAAGTCTGCTGCATCTTGTTTCGATGCAATTTCCATCAAAGCGCGATAGGCAGCGCATCGTCTCGGTGAATAATGGTGAAATCAATTTGCGGGTAACGAGACTACGACGACGTTAAGGTTAATATCTAGCCGCTGTTAGACCGCGACGTGCAACCTTCCTTAGAACTAAATAACTTCGTCCAGTCGACAGTCTCAATTTGCGTGTAGAAACGATTAACCGTGCAACCAATGGTCTATCTTGCACGCTGCTTTCACCTACGGGGTGTCCAATTATCACATTCCGTTCAATCTTATGCTTTCTATTTTTTTAGCCCGGACCACTGAAAACGGATTTGCTATTTCTATGGCAATAATTGAATTCCTTGTTTGTCAAATCGGTTAACAGTACAGAAAATTGATCGATTGTTTTAGCACTAAAGTTTCAACAAAAAGGGAGTTAATTACTTTGACTTGTGAGGTCGTGGCATGTTGAAATATATAAAAGCACAGTATGTTCTCCTCCATAACATTTTTGTCTGAAGCATCTTTTTGTAAAAGAAAATAAGAAAATAATTAAGGGTGCAAGTGTTAACTGGGACACCGTGTACATAAGTATATATAATAAATAAAATTGTCCATCTTTCGTAACAGTTATAGAAACGTCAAATAGTCAAAAGTCCATGAGAAGTTTAAATACTTTGAAAATATACGCAGACTCTGCGTTAATTATCAGAAACAGCAACGAGTACGTATAATAATAATATTCTATTATAAACTAGCAAATACTAAGCAAACGCGTCTATATAATTATATACTTTATATCATTAATATATATAATATTATGTAAATATATTATATATAGTATAATATAATATAATAATATATAAGGTAAATAATACTAAGCATAGCCTGTCCTCAATCGTACAGCTTATCGGTTTTAATTGGACGAGGAGAACAAGGGAAAGTAGTCAGGGAATCGTTAGTGATTTAATTATCGAGGAGTAATTAAATTTAGATGCGGAAGTATCAGGCTCGGGTGAAACGCTTTAAACGTTTTATTGTCGTCAACCAGGATTATCGATTGTAACCAGCGGAAGGGTATATAGCTATCGATCTAACAAAGGAAAGTTAGACAAATTTTCAATGGCGTGTATCGAAAACGAAATATCGAGTTTCTATGTCAACTTTTTCCCTATGAATATTGGCGATGCGTTCCAACAACTACATGTAAAAAGAAAGTTGTTTCGTGTGGATTTTCAGGACAATTATTTATCCATTGGTTAATCTATAGACTTCATAAGATAACTAAGTTCTACAATAAGAAATCAGACCTGTTAAACGTATAAATCAGCCATTGTTGACGCCTACAGTGATGTTAGCAGTTAGAGTTCAATGAATTTCAGAACAATTGAATTAATTTTTTCGTGACGTACGAGTAGAAATCGAACCACTCTAATTGTCGCGTTTACAACCACTATAAGAATTGTAGAAATATGTGTAATAGGTAAATTCTTGCTGGCAAATAAACACAACTAAAAAGAAAGAGCAAAGAGAGATTTGAAGATAGAAAATATATAACGATTTGTGTGTATCGTCGTGATAATTTATAGTTCTCAACGCGCTGATACAACGCACGGGCTCCGCAGTGGACGAGTTAAAAAGAAATATATGGCGGCAATAACAACGATAGCATCGATAATAAAAAGCAAGAAAGGGATGTAAATTGGCGAAGCGAAGACGCGAGAAGCGAAGCATTAAGGGGATCGTGAGATTTTTAATTAAATCCAAATAACAATCGCCGGTATTTCCCTATCCAATTTCATATTCAATATTTACTTTCTTCAAGGGAATTATAACGCGCGCACGCCCAAAGGCAGTTACCTGGCGCGTAATTAACGCGTGCACGCTGTGTGAAACGATCAGTGGAACTTTAACATCGCAACAAAGTTTCAAGCGATCCGTTATCGAGACATTAAGAACGGGTTTACTTCCTTTCGAGCATCCGCAATTAAAAATATAAATTCGATTCCGCTGGATGGAATTAGTCGGCCGGCAATAAACCGTTGGTACTTTCAATCATTTCCTTTGAATGATCCTTGTATTACGAGATAAAATTATACTACCATTTTCCCACATTACCATCTCTTTTGATCGATAAAAAACGCATTTCAAAGACATTCTCTATTAAATGAAACGGTTCCTTCGACGGAATTATCCATCGTTCAAACTTATATCGAGTTCTGACCGCTTGAAATAACGTAGCGAAGTATACTCGACAAACCTGAGGCACACTCGGACTCGGTTCCTTTTCAGCTCGGCGAAGTAATCACAGGGAAATCGCAAACTCGACGCTAGCAATTATTCTAACGAAGTTACGGCCACGAATAAAATCATTATCCGTAAAATTATTCGATTAAAGCCTTTGATATACGAATCTTGATGTGCATGTATATACGTACGATAATATACGGTGCAACGTATTTTAATTCGTCCATTGAAATTTTGACAATAGCAATCGTAGTTAGTTGAACCTTTCGATTAAATATTACGTTGGCGTGTATGTTTAATGTAATAATAAGCAAATAGATTTGCAAGTTGATATTTCTTCCGTTTTTAATAAACAAGTTCGAGTCGAATCGAATTAGTTAAACATTATGTAGTATCGGGGGAAAATCTCGAGTAATTAAGAAGGTCTATATGACCATGGGTCATGTGCGTGCCAGGTATACCAGAGCCAGGGTATAAAAGGTAACCGTTAGTGAGTTAACGGGCTTTAGTATTGCCAGAGAGCTTTAGTATTGCCAGCGGAGTTCTTTAGTTTTTCCAACGGAGTTCTTTAGTGTTGCTTAAATGTGGGCAGTGAGATCTTTTAGTGTTACCAGCGGAGTTCTTTAGTGTTGCTGATGTTCTCGGCTTTAGTGTGAGCAGGGAGCTCTTTTAGTGTTGCCAGCGGAGTTCTTTAGTGTTGTCAGCAGAGTTCTTTAGTTTTTCCAGCGGAGTTCTTTAGTGTTGCCAGCGGAGTTCTTTAGTTTTCCAGCGGAGTTCTTTAATTTTTCCAGCGGAGTTCTTTAGTGTTGCCGGCGTTGTGGGGCTTAAATGTGGGCAGAGCGCTTTTTTTAGTGTTGCCAGTGGAGTTCTTTAGTGTTACCAGAGAGATTTAGTGTGGTTAGCGTTGTCGAAGAGAGTCGTCAGCGTTGTCAAGAAGTGTTGTGACGAGACAAGTTAGTGATGAATGACGACTGCGTGCATATAGACGATATTGGGTCGCGTCAACGATATTGAAATAAATCATACCGTAACCAGTTGGTTAGTAAACTAGTGCTAGCTATATACATATGCTTATATACATTTTTACATTTATAGATTAAATATATATTTATTATGTGCATTTGCAGTATATCCAATTTAAATATATCGCACTTACAAAAATGCGAATAAAGTTTAGAAAATTATTTGATTTGCTACAAGAGACTCGATGGAGTATTTAAATTGTTTTTAAATTATTATTTATGGATATTTCAGAATCAATTATATTCTTTTTATAATACTACGTGTTCTTATTTCTACATCATAAAGATACCTTTAGGAATATTAACGACTGAATCTATATCGTGTATTACGCAATTATTTTATTTATTATTCTCCACCTTTGTACAGCTAGTCAAAAATTGTCTAACAAATAAAAACTCAGAAAATAGTTCGTCATGCGGGTTACGTTCAAGCAAAGACAGACTGTAAGAATGTCTCTTTCTAAGGAAAATATGAAACCATGGTGAGGAATCTTTTGCTGAGAATTCCTTTTCAAAAATACAAGAACCGTCACGGCTTCAAAAATACAATCTCGACATCTCACACGAGCGAATGAAAAACCACAAAATCCATCACCGCATACAATTCGCATACATTTAGTAAGAAATGTAATTGATAAAGAACCTAATTCAAACGTTTTAAACGAAATCCTATTGCCAAAAATTAATATAGAACAGTAAATAATACGGTAAACTAATATAGGATACATACGTGTTAAATTGAATGTAATAAATTGAATGTTAAGTTTAGAAGTATAAATTAAAAATCGTGTTGGGCAACCGTGATCCAAACCCAGTTTAAATCAGGTTTACCGTAATTAATTTCGCATAAGTTTCAAACACATCCCGGATTCATCGTCGCGAATGAGTGTAAGCAGAATTTATGACCTCGCGAAATTCGAAAACGACAGGTTGCGCTATACGGAATGCTACAAATGATTAATTCATAGCCTCGCACAATGAAACGCTTAAAGCTGCACCATTATAGCGTTTATTTATTAAAATAATAATAAAAATCTTTTAAATTCTTTCTCGTTCGATGTAACAAACAAATAAGATGTACGAAGAATACTTAGACACATTTAAAGTTAGCTTTCTGATAATTAATACAAGACATTGCTGTTAATTAGTGTTCAAGGCTACAAACAATCGTCCAACTTAATTAATTACTTAGTGAGAAACTTCTAGAATTATAGAATTGGAAGTTAATAAAAACAAATTAATTAAATTGATTTTACATCAATCTTAATCTTTACAAGCATAAATGTAATCTAATAATTACGTCAGAATTGTGTAACGTGATATAATTTATTTGCCATGGATAAAAAGATGGAAGATGTACGAATAAAAAAATTGCTATATGCAAGTAACTAGGAATTCGAAAGACGAGCTACTTGGTCTTCCGCGGTTAACACAGTATAAAATAACTATGAATAAAATTTCAGTAATTTTGAGAGCGTGGTCGTGAATTTTAATCGAGGTAAAAACACATGTCGACAACATACTTAATGCAAGCCGCATTTTCTTTTTCGTCTCGACGTAAGATATAAGACATAATTGCATATGCAAAGACGGGAAAATAATGTTATGTGCCTCTCAAAGATAATAAATTAGATGAATTCCAGATAAAGCTTCGTTGTATGTGCATCTTATGTATTTCTTATCTTTAAGCGTAACGTTTACTAAATTTTTTGCTACTCTAAAGTTGGTATAATAATCCTACTATAAAATACGTCAATAACAAAAGTTTGACAAAGTTACTATAAAAATATTTATATCTGAAAGATGTAAACAATGATTTTAACATCTACCTTTGTTTCTTAAATTATTTAATTCTGATTTACATAATAAATGAAGTGAAAGTGCTTCTATATTTATGACATCTAAGATTTGTAGAAGAATATCTATTTACGATAGTTTAAATAAACAATTTTTATATCCAAAAATAGCGAACCAAATTTTGCGAACATTTTACAGATAAAAATATGATTCATTTACGATAAAGTTAAAAATTACATGCTAAAATTATTATTCTTATCGTTTCTAAAAACAGATAGTAAATTAGGAAGATATTTATTCTACTTAAGTTGGATCTCAATTCCAATGAAATTCGTTTAATCACTTCCGGTGTGGATAAAGTGAAATCAATACATATATTAATACGTACAGCAAGTTTTAATATAATAATATTATAAATAACAATGAGAATTATGCTAAATAATGCTGTATATAGCGTTCTTGTGATATAAAAACTGAAATATTATTTATTAAGCATTATTCATGAACGCTTTGGAAAACCAATAACAGGACAGTTGAATGACAAAAATATATTGCCAAACAATTCATAAAATTTTAATATACAAGAAGAAAAATATATTCCTCTTCGACTATAATGATTCTTCAAAACACGTTCTTGTTGTTCTTCTTGTTCTTCTGGTTTATCATGTTTTATAAATCATCTATAAACGCAAATCGATGATGAATTAATTCTCTTTTGTCTCCAATTACCATTCTCTTATTAATAGAAATCTATAACACGTTTGATTAAAAGTTAACAAATAACCGTCGTTTATTCTTGCAAGCTCAATAATATACATATTTTAGTACATTTCAAATGATATTTTCACGTTCACTTTTACAATTTCCAGGATCTAATTTACTTTGCGAAATGCAATGAACGTAAACATTAGGCAGGCAAAATCTCAGAAATCCAATCGTAGAATAAAGATACATTAGAGCCCCATTTATCTGAATTGTCGGGGAACAAACATTTACGTAATTGGAGTTCATATAATATGAACTTGGATTCAGAGAAATGAATCAAAGCAGCAAAAGTTCAATTAATCTAGCATCAAGTAAAATTTCGCTCAGATAAATGGGCTTCACGCAAATGATGTTTTACTGCAATTACAATATATCTGTCACTGACGGAACTGGTCAATTTTTCCCGCTGCTTTTTATTTCTCGTTCGCGTAATAGAAGCTCACATTCGGACAAGTAAATTCAAGCAAAAAAAATCCAATCAATCGGGTGTTAGTTAATGTTTCGTTGCGATAAATGCAGTTCAGAGAGACGAAGTTCCGCTGTAAGAAATATTTCAGCAAATGGACGTCTGTTTACATTCACGAAAATATCTACTATTTTTCAAACAAACGCAACCGCATTGGCTCCCGAACAGAGACAACGTCCCCTAGCACTGACCGACCCCTGTAATTCAATTTGCATTTATATTATATTAATTTAAAGAACGGCGAGAGTACAAGCTCTAAGCGACGAAAGGAAGATGAAGTTCGGCGAGAGTACAAGCTTCAAGCGACGGAGGAAGTTGGGGCACAGAGGGTAGGTAAGATTCGAGATCGCGAGGCAAAAGAGAAAAAAGGCAAAAAGAAAGAGAGGAAGAAAAAGAGGGAAACATGTAATAGATACAGTAACGAGGAAGCAGTTTACTCGCCTTGCTGACTTGAATTTCCCGAATTACGCGCGCCATGAAAGCGCGATAAAAGCATCCAGTGCGCCCACAATCCACGAAGAAAGTTACGGCCCACTTCTCTCCATTTTCTTCTGTCATCCGCATTTTTCCATTTCGCCCTCGAGATCCCCTGTACATCCATTTACATTCTTTTCTCCGAGACGACAGATCCGCTACAGAATCTCTTGCCAAAAAATGACTGGTATCTCGATAACGCGATCATCGATCAACAGCTTCGCCAAAATACACTCCTGTGTATGAGTATTAGGCCTCCTCACGAGGAGTTTCGTATATAGCAGCGGCATCTTCGCGACGACAAAATGCCAGATAATCTAGAGCTGTTTAATCTTGCCATAATTTACGACTGGGCTCGGTAAGGACCTTGGCAGATTGCTCGAGCGAATATGTTCGAGCGAATGGAAAGTCGATAGCTGGTGACTTCAAATGGCCTAATTATGAGCTGTCGACTATACATACGATTGTTTACTAAACAGTGTTTGGGGCAGAGATATCTCTGCTACTCGCAAACATCTGAGGTACCTTTGCTACGAGGCTCAGATAAATAAAAGAATATCACCGTAGCATTCGTATCGCTGCTTCAGCGTGTAAACCTGAGCTTTATAATGGGCATACTTCGGGAGGGGAATAATTTGCTCGCTAGCAACAGTTAGCTAGACGTCTCTCATTTAGATGATGGCATGGGATGTAACCCGTTGTATTGCCAAAGAATAGAGACTTCGTCTGAAGGACCTGGCCATGGAAGTCAGTGATGATATTGTTGACCATGATCTCGCGTTGATGTAAAATAACGACACAGGGGCTTGTAGGGACCTATGCATTACAAGATGAACCTAATGTGTTAAGAATCATACGTATTGGTCCTCACAGTCTCCTAACTTAAATCTCGTTGCAAGTGTTCCGTACGAAATAGATGCAGAACTTACAATCAGAGAAGATTATCAAAGATCTGGATCGATATTTTTAATTAATTAAGGACAAAAACAGTAGAAAATTGTATAACGTGATCGTTAGAGCAGCGGTCGAGAGCATCGTTGTATATGTTGTGGACTAACATGAGTAATTAAGACCAGCATTATTTATAATGTCTGGTCATTATGAATAAAGACAAACATCATAATGACTAATCCGAACCTAATCTAAACCTGATTCGAAAAGAATATTCGTAGCTTTATTCCTAATGCCTGGACAGTTTACTAAGTTCTATCATTATCAGTCTTCGCTTGGTAATGACCGGTCATTATGAATAATAACCTATTTGTCACTTGGCCTGTAACATACGAAGTCCAACACAAAGGAAAGAACACTGACCTCATAAGTCTGGAACCAAGAGCATGAGGACAAAGATAAAGAAACAGTTATAGAAGATGTGTTATTGACTAGCAATAACGTTACAAAACTTAGTTTGACTGCTTCACTTATTGCCAGTGAATGCATTTTCAAATATATACTTGTCTTTGGACTCGGTCGAAAATGCCAGGCTACAAAAGTGCTTGAAGAGCTAGCCAGTTCTGGCTTCCTGCGACGTCTACCTCTTCCCAAGGATCAAGTCAGTGATCAAAGGAATCCATTCTTTGTCGGTAGGAAGTATGAAAGCAAGAACAATCGAGATCTCGACGATCTTGCGGAATATGACCTGTGGAATTGCTTTGAACATGGACAGCATCGTCTGTAACTGTATGTCAACACAGAAGAAGCGAGCTACCATGAAGGCAATTGTCGTCAATTTTCTGAATTTGTTCGATGGAAGCAGTTGCAGCGTCGTGTTCTTGTGTCGAGCCACGCGTACGAAGATGAGATTTTTATTACACGATGAGAACACAGCAGTAGAACCGCGATGCATTCAAATCAGCTGACATCAAAAGTTCACGGAGCCCGCGTCGCTCGAAGACTAAAAAGGGAACATCCACACGACCCAGTTTCAGCATAAATGATTACTTCAATAAATCCTGATCCGGCTACTCGGTGATCAAGTTTATACACGCAAATTGCATTATGAAATTTCTATTTGCACGTGTAAACTGTATAAATCTCTTAAGGTAATAATAAAAAGAAAAGAAAGATTAATATCGTCGTTACAAAGGTATGAACGTGTACAACCTATGCTTATGTGTATGCATTGACAATCTGTGATGGTTCAATGGCGATGACCACTCATGTGCTATAAATCCTAACGGCTACGTTCATCTGTTAAATGTCCTGACGGGCAAATTGCAGAGGAAGAGTATGGAAAATAAAGAAATTATAACAAAATCAATGAAAAGATTATAACATTGGACCTATAAATTCTCTATATACCTTAAGATTCTATAGTTTCTATCTGTCTTTTCGTAAATTCCTAGATAACCTGGATAACAATTCTGAAGTATTTTTACAGTTTTCTGTTCTGTCACTTTCTGTAGATGTTCGAACACTAGAGCTACCGATAGTTAACACGAAGCTATTTTTACCAAAATTAATCAAAATGACTGGTCTTTAAAAAATACGTAATAATAGAATATTTTTATATTTATTGATTTATTACTTTCTTACAGAAGCAATTCCATGTTATATAGTACATTTTTGATATTATTAATCCATCTGGGACCATGATCCCTAAACGAGGGTTGATACATTTATAAAATTGTAGAACCAGTTATCTTGACTGGTGTGGTATTTCTAGCGTTAATATCTAGCGATCGATCCGGAATTTTCCTGATAACTGATATCATCTTATCGAATGATACGCAGTAAAAATTTTAAAAACGCGTGGCAAGTTGTACAAAACGAAGAAACTGGTTAATTGGGGTTCGACAAACAGATTGCAGCACCCTTTTACGCTTTTACAAGCACCGGTCATTTTGACTGGTATTGGTATAAGTAGCCTTGGTTTAACAAAATTATTTTCGGTTTGAATACATAAAAAAGAAAATAAAATTCATTATATTATTCTTTTAGTTATCGTTACGAAAGTCATTACATCATTGCAGAAAAAATATAACATGAAGTAGGAATTTTAAAATAAAATTGTAAAACCGGTCAATTTGACTGGTGTGGCAGTTCTAGTGTTAGATGACAGGGGTGAGGATTCGCGTTAAGCTATGCACCAGCATAGCGGTTTCTGCGGACTAAATGTTCCTTGTTTTGGCGGAGATAAGCTTGAAACCATGAAGAATGTAGCCCGCACATTGGGCACGTGTATCCCGACAAGAGAATTTGCTGGACGCGAAAGAAACACGGCAAGCTATTACAGAGCTCAAGTTACATAGAAAGTGACGTAACCGTAGATAAACGTAGAACGGGTTAACTTTGAGTAACGTGACAAGCATCATCGCTCCACGACTTCCTATTGGTACCCATAGCTAGCTTTACCTGATACGTGTAAGCGACGGATGCTTCGTTGTTTTTAAGCGTTTCCTATGCAAATAAAACGCAACTGAAATTGATATTCCTGTTTGGAACGTGGTCAAATCGAGAGGTCCGATTAATACAGCGAGCATACGCGTCATAAAAATGAAGTTTGTATCATATTGCTTTACCTACACGCTTATCTACGTCCTTTTACTCTTAATTTCTATTCCCACGTATTTTCTAGTTTATCGATCAATTTCCAATTCATGCGACGTATGTAATATAAAAGTTTCGGAACAAATTTCGTGAAAATTCAAAGTGTATACTCACTTTTGACTGTGGCTGTAAGTTCAACGTAGGTGGAACCAAAGAAAGTTTAATGGAAAACATGTATTCATGACAAAGATTAAAAGACAAGGATAAGCATTGAAAGACATTGTCGCATCTTTGCTCAGAAGCTTCTGTTTCTGTTTAACATTGATATTTGAGTCTCTCAATATTGGAATTTAGAATCGTCGATCTAAGGACACAGATAATAGCCAATTCTACGATAAATGTAAAGAATTATGTATATAATATCATCAAGCTTTCTATACGTTTTAATTTACAGACTCGATCTATATCACTTTTGAACGATTCATTTATAAAACAAAGTAATTGTATCCGCCCAGCACGTCACGATAAGTTTCAATAATCAGGTTCTCTAGTTCGATTGAAAATCGATCAAAATGATCGCTATCTGATCAGTGTGTGTGTAATGGTCATTGAAACGTCGACTATTATTATTCCAAAATTTCAACTTATTCATTTGGTAGGAACAGATCGTTGAAACGTATGTATCTTCGATCTCTGAAAGGTCTTGCAGCATGTTCTCCAAAGCGATGCGTTCTTTACAATCTAAGAGGATTAAAAAGTATAAATCTCGTTTGCATTCTTCACGGTTGAGCCTCGATTAAAGATTTCCGTTGATCGACGATAAGATACTGGAAATGCGAAGTTATGCGCTTTGCGCGAATGTATTGTGTCGACAAGCGTAACTCGCAAGCCCGTTAAGAGAACGTCTCACATTGGCTCGCATAAATGCGCGGCTCATTGGCGGTATACATCATATAGATCATAAGATGATGATAAACTGGACGTAGCATCGAATGTCGATTGACCTATGACCTATTTGCACGATGCATGCAGTCTGTCAATAGCTGTGCAAGAAATGAAGATGATGAAAGATAGGGAAGATACGCTCCGCTGCTTAAGATATACGTTAGCCTCTCGCGGATAGTACATGTAATGTGCAGAATGCAACGCGAGCCTAAATAAATAGTTGCCAGAGCTCTATGAATACGCGTGTCCGACCTTTTTCAATATTAATGCATAACGAATTAGCTGCATTAAGGTTACATTTTGCAGATTTGCGATACAATAAATTAAGGATCGAATGAAAAGCTGGCGATTTCAGATAAACGGGCTCTGTTACGCAGAAACCTATCAACCCTAAACTAAATTGTAAAAAATTGATTAGACGCAGTACGGATCTTGGAATGTTAATTATCTTTATTGTGAAAAAAGTTTCTAAAACTACCAAGCCATGTAACCCCTTTGGTCTCGCAATTATTTTGCAGGAAACTTCGAAACCATTCGGTCGTGCAAAATGAATTCTTCGATCCTCTTGAAATAATAAATCTGAAGAAAGTTACTCGTGCCAGATACTCTGACATTATGATCAAATTTAGGGCCAATGTTTCATTGTCGTGTGTCGGGTAAAATTAAATGATTGTTTGTTTTTAACTAAAATCCTACGCATACACTGCACTGTATAATTTTAATTATTTAAGTTCGATTAATAAAGTTCGTCGCATATGGGACACTGTGGTATGTTGGCTAAAGTTAGATGACTATTTGTTCCTAACTGAAACCTATTCATACAGTTGACTGTATGATTTTGATTATTTAAGTTTGATTAATAAAATTCGTCGCACGTGGATCTTAATTCATTGTTCAAGCTGTTCCACAGTGAATTCTTTCTATTAATACATACAACGATTTGCAGATGTTTCTTTGGTCGTCGTAGCAACAAAACCTTCATCCATCTCCATAATCCTGAGAGTTTTTAAAAAGGCTCGTTCGCTTGCGTTCACGCCATCATTTGGCACCACTCGCTCCTCCCTTGTTCTCCTTGGTTCACCCTTAACATCAACGTATACGTACGTGTTGCTCGTGCATAAAGTATATTCAAGCCGTCATGGATCGAAGTTGCAAGCTGCACGAGGGATCTCGCGTGAGCAAACTCCGCTGCTAGGCGCTACTTGAAATTTTCAAGCAAGAATGATTTATGAGGAGGCCTCGACCTCGCCACTAGTCGACTCTCGACGCATTCGAGAAGCGTACATTTTAATCTTAGTCACCAGCACACAGACACGGCCAGACAAGGGCGTTACAGAGCTGTACGACTATCCGAACGACGTCTTCCGCATCGTGGCTGTCCCAGTATATAGCTCCACTACTCGTCCCCTGTCTTTAACGGGCAAATGCCAACTCGTTCCTACAACTCACGTGTATATGAAATGCCACTTTTGATAAAAGCAATATACATTCGCCTTTTGTTCGTATACAGTCGTACTTGTTCCTCGCCCTTTACTTCGCTTCCACGTTATCATATCCAACTTAGATAGATAATCGTACATAAATTTATGACCGTTTTATGGTGGTAGATAGACCGCGGATTTCTATGGATTTACGGGAGATTTGAAGAGATTTTAGAAAGGAGCACGGAATACACATAATGCGCAGAAATATATGGACCGTTTATTTTGTAAGTGGTGCGTTGATTTTTTGAAAAAAATTCAGAAAACCAAGGAATTTACATGTACCTTAGTGTGACCTTTTTATTTATGAACAAGTTATAATTGAAATTTTAAAATACACCAATAAAATGTCTTGACGCTAAAACTACCGATAGTTAACACGAAGCTATTTTTCCCACAATTAATCAAAATGACTGGTCTTTAAAAAATACGTAATAACAGAATATCTTTATATTTATTGATTTATTACAGAAACAATTCCATGTTATGTAGTACATTTTTGGTATTATTAATCCATGATCTCTAAACGGGGGTTGACACATTTATAAAATTGTAAAACCAGTTATTTTGACTGGTGTGGTATTTCTAGCGTTAGCATCTAGCGATCTAGCGATCGATCGGGAATTTTCCTGATAACTGATATCATCATATTGAATGATACGCAGTAAAAATTTAAAAAACGTGTGGCAAAACGAGGAAACTGGTTAATTGGGGTTCGATAAACAGATTGCAGGACCTTTTTACACTTTGACAAGCACCGGTCATTTTGGCTGGTATTGGTATAAGTATAGTAGAATACATAAAAAACAAAATAAAATTCATTATATTATTCTTCTAGTTATCGTTGCGAAAGTCATTACATCATTGCGTAAAAAATATAATATAAAGTAAGAATTTTAAAATAAAATTGTAAAACCATGTCAATTTGACTGGTGTAGTAGTTCCAGTGTTAATCAATTGAAATTTCGTTAACAAAGCGGTGCAAGTCCATTTCCTGTAATCTGTAGCCCGTCCAAACAATCGAGGCAACAATAACGAAGATCAAATGATAACAAATGTAATCCTATCCTCTTCACCTCATATAATATCGCGAATGTGAACATGCTGTTTAAATACGATTCGATAATATGCTCGTAAATTATTATTGCCTTACGAGCATCATTAAATTAATAACACTTTTGCATTTATATCGAGTTGTTATCAAAGCGTAAATCGAAGGTGCGAGGAAGTGGGAGGATCTTGATAATTATTTCAAATAATTCAGTAACATCTGCAACTCGGTAAACACTTTATTTTATATCGAGAAATTTTACTCATTTATTTAACATCTTAATATCTGGATCTAATATGATAAATCCTACAGGCACACTGGTCCAGTAAATAAGAAAATTATATTGAAATTAAATAGCAGTATTTTGCATCTTCAGTTCTTATCACAAAGGAAAATTAATTAATTAATTAAAACACAGAACATAAATTTTAAATAATCGAAATTTAATGAATTGTACAATTCGCTGAATTTTAAGGAGGTCCATTCATAGCGTGAAAAAGAGATATTGATCCAGTTAGTACCCAGAAAAGCTACTGGTATAATGAATTTACATCTATTATACTTACACACATAGAGTCGTGAATAAACCAAATAGATCTTGTCAGGATTTATCGATCGATGGAAACGCAAACCCTTCGATATCCCAAAACGAAGAGAAAATGGATGTCTACTACTTTCAAAATAAACAATCTATATAAAATATTCAAAATACAAAACTCCTTACAATATTCGATAAATAAGACACTTTTCTATCCAAGTTCCATTTTGTAAATTACATATACAAAAGTATACATTTACATAAATATCCGCATTCTTGCGTTACATATTATAGCTTTACCATATCTTTGTATTTCATATTTCCATTCTCATTGATATTCTCTCGCACGTTTTAGCAAATTTTCCCAGAGTGCTGTTTCTAAAATATTTTTTCTTCGTGTAACAGCCGAAGCATAAGGTACGCGATCAAACGATAACATAGATCATGTAACTACAACTTTTAATTATTTCGAATGACTGGCACGAGGATCGTAATGAACGCTATGAACGTAAGAGACCAAGCTGTTCCAGAAACGCACAGGGGCGAGCATAATATTGGCTTTCCTACGACCCACCCTGCCATAATTTGCAGTGGACGCCGTACAGATATCGCTGTATTTATCCCCATATTGCTGTTTCTGTGGCACCATAGAAGTTGACCGACGGTACACCTTGGTTATATACCTGAGGGGTTGCAGAGGGCTGCTTTCAATTTGATTGCTATTCCACGTATGTGGTTTACGGTGGCCTGCTCCAAGCAATGGATCCTTGATGAGAATTATATGCTGGCTGCCTCGTCGCGGAGCACAGTCCACTCTTTGTGTCAAAGGGTTTCTCTGTTCGTGTTGTCTCGAAAACACACATTGGATGCGCAAGATAAACCATCGGATCTGGTAAAAGTATTTGTAACGCTACCAGTAGGTGGCTAAATGTCGCCAAGCTTATACCACTTTGAGTTTTGTAAACAAAATTTCGTGATACAGCGAAGATGCGTTTATATGAACTCCACTTATGTGTTTGTTTCTCTTGCCTTTGCATCAGAATCAAAACCAATACTTCCATAGGTTGATTTGGTGGCTTAGAGTTTTACGTCTCTCGTATGTCAAAATATAACGCGTTATTGAAATATAGAAAAATCCGTGAGCTACCGTAAGTGTTGGAATTGGAAGCGATTCGACTTGATCGCTGATATACAAAGAAAATGTTGCACGTGTTGGCGGATGCGGAAATCCTTACCCCTTTCTGCGATTGGACGGAGGAAGGAAAAATCCATTAAAGTAAAAGAAGAAACCCAGACGGCAAGCAGCGTCGTATCGCGCACAAACAAGAATTTACACGATTGCGGTAAAGCCATGGGGTAAGCCAAGTTACGAGGTGGACGTTTCAAATAAAGATGTCCGCACGCGATAAACAGTGGCACCGTCGCGACGCGTTCCTCCAAACATTTCTGGCTCTGCTTTCGACCTCTTTCTATCTATCCACCTACCTTGCTTCCTATCCTCCTCAAACTCCCTTTTCATCTTTATACTTTCGATAAAAGCGTCCTCGCCACGGAATGAGATTTACATACCAAAATGTCGGAAGTCCGAGTCGATGTCTGTCTCACAATGAAAAGTTCTAGATCAGACGCGAGAGATCGATGAAAGAGGACTCGTACGTATTCACGTTTTATCACTGTTTTACGTGCACTTTATCCGCGTATAGAGATGTTCAGTTCTCTGACACATCCGATGATTAGAAAATGATCGTGTAATACGTATTCAGAAAGATGTTATTTAATAGAAGAAAATTTTATTTAAATGTTGTATGTTCGATGTTGCGTATACGCAGCGTTGTACTTTGAGAGTTTACTAATTAAGTGATATAATTAATCATTAATTATGGAATTCATTATACTCGGAGAAAAATTCTATTCGATTGTATTTCATGCTCGATGTTGCGTGCTTGAGATATTGCTAATTAACTGATAATTAAACGATGAATGTATGTTTATTGTCGGTAAAACTGATTCCAAATTTTAGTTAATTATATTTTCTTTATAGGAAGGTAGAGAGGAATGTTTGTATTATTAAATAACCTGTTAAAAGAGAATTTTCCACAGTTTAAAAAACAGTGGATTCCGAAAGGATTAATACGAATGTGAAAATGTAGACATCGTTCTCGTATATATATTTCTTACAATATGGTTTAGAAAGAATCACACGCGTGGAGAAACAAAGAACAAAGTTGAATTTTCGCGACTTATGAAAAATTCATCTGCTATCAATTTTCAACAATCACTTTCATCGACTACGCGATGATTATTTTATACTAAAATAATCGTACATTCGATTGAATTAAAATTTTACCAAATTTCCATGGATATGATCAAAATTGTAATTAATAATATAACAAATCATACCTAATAATATAGTAATTTGCGATAAATATAATATTTGATCAACTTCATTTTAGGAGATTATTCTACCGTAAAAGCTTTGAAAAATCAGAAAATCTATCTCTTTAATAAATAGTTTGGAGCTCTGAAAATAAAATAAAAAGGTTGCAGATAAAATACGAATTCACTTTTGAGTTACACAGCCTCTAAAATGCACTCGTACATTTCCACGAAAGATTATACTGTTAAACATTCAACGCGTTTTCCGTGAAACCACAAATGTATTTCAAAATGGATTTCTAAGCTGTATTTGTCCAGACTGAGATAAATATTTTACAGCATAATTCTCATTAATTTAGGTAGCGATTAACCGATTATCATTTTAGGACCGTTATTATTGTAAGCAAATGTATAAACAATTTTCTTGCAAGAAAGATAATTAACCTTCAAAAAATTTGTTTTCTGAGCAATAGCTTTTCCAATGTCTAAGGAGTATCATTAACGATTAACAGTATTATTATTTCTGCTTCTTTTCTATTCTATTCTATTGTTATTTCAATTACTTATGGATGGCGTGATTGTGAATGTTTCACAGCCAATATGATAAAAATGTCTACATCATGCAAAACAAGTTTTGTAATTAATAATATGCAAAAATAAAATACCGATCACGAGAAAAAGAATATCTCGTTTCACTTGCTACAGTAAGATAATCCCTCAAGTGACTTTACTTCAGTCTCTATGGCAGTAAAATATTACATACGTTATTTATTTTTTTCATTTCCTTATTTATTACAAAAGAGGATGATAGGAAAGTTTTGTCAATTATTTTTTACGTATAACGTAAATATCAACTTTTATCGTAATGCAAAATAGCGTTTGAAGTTGCGAATGTCATCCATTTGCTAGAAAGTTGCTATCGTTCGAAATTAACGATTACCGATTTTTCACTTTGTACGTTTCACACTTCGACTGCTTTTCATACAATTTTCCCATTATATTACTGGCAAAACGCTGTGCTTTTAATTTCAATTAATTTAAATTTAATTCCTTGGAACCTATAGTAGAACGATGTGCCATAAATATTTTTGGTACCCGTGCTACACAAAGATTGGCCATTCTCTAGCATCGGCCTTTAGTGATTACGCGATAATGAAGTGAAACTAAACGCTAAAATTATGTATTACCTAACTGTAGTAAAGCAGCGTTAATGCACGGGCATAGTTTAACCGACGTACACAATTTATGACATTTTCTTCAGGAAACCCTATTGATTTTGCAAGGTCATTATTTAACGAATAGAGAATAGAAATACTATCTGGGCATGGTCAGATTTAAACTTGTTAGTAACGGTACCGTTGATCTACGTACACGCGATACATACAAGGGAGAATCATTTTACATTTACGGAAGCATACGTTACACAGATGCAAGGAGGAAACCTCTTGTAACATGACCGAAAAAATATAAATCTACAAAGATGATATCAAGTTTGTACGTAACATACGAAAAGACACCAAGTAGAATTAATGTCTAACGGTAGCTAAGCTTAAACGCGAACCAAGGTATTTATGTCCTGGTCATACGAACAAATTGTCGTGCAAGACAAGCATAAACTAAATATTTGAGGTCTTGTTACCGGAATAAACGTATAGTTGGAAGCTGTCAACTTGTCTTGCATTAATAATCCTTCAATCAAGTTTAATTAACGTAATTTATATATTAATATATAATATATTCGTTGTTCTACGAGTTACGTTAATAGAAAATCCAAATGAAAATATAAGAAGAATCGTACCTTCGTTTCTAATGATCAGTATTTTGTAGTCATCGATTTTTTAAGCATGACATATAGCATAACTGCACATAAATTATGAAACTGATGGTTCAGGAAATATTAATAGGGGGAAATTCCAATAGTAAAGTATTTTAGATATTAAAAAGATATTTAATTTATTAAAGATTAATGTCTATCATATTAGAATTTCATCATAGGCTGCAGTTTTCAAAGTTTCAGAAACTGCTTTAAATCCACCTAAATGATAGATAACGTATCGCTATTTGATAAATAACTTTATACGTTCAAATGCAATCAACGTACGAAATCAAATCCAATATGTTCGCTAATTGGATTTATTTCATATGTAATTTGCGAAACAAATAATTTACATCTACTTAGTAATAACCAAATAAATATCAATTTATTTGTAACTAGCTTTATAAGAAATCATTAAATTTCTCCAATTAGGCAATTCCAATAATTTTATATTATGCTTTAACAAGGATGCAAAAGCAAACGTGTGAAGGTGTTCATATCTGTTAATAATGCTTATTCTTATGAAACCGTGGAAGATTTATGACCACGTCATGATTTATCATCTTTCCATCCACGATTATTGTAATTATTGAAATATTATTTAAAATAAAAATAAATATATTATTTATTTTATTCACAGTCGGATCGACTATCATGATCATTAACGCTACTTTTATACTCCATGGCGTATTAAATTCTCTCCAATATCTTGCTTTCTTTACAGAAGTGTGGATATCCTTATAATTTTCGACATTTTCCTTTCTTCGTTGTATACACGCATCTATATCATGTTGATGATTGACTGTCTCACGTTGCAGATGCCGCATTTAACAGAAGGACTGTACAATCCAGAACGCGCATTTATGTCAGCTGAGTCTCATTCCGTTTATCGTGGTTTCTTCTTTAAGTTGTTCATTTGTCTTGGTCGTTTCTTTAAATCGTAGAGAAGCTAGAGATTCATTTATCGAGCGAGTTTATATATTCACTTTGTCATAATACAAATAATACGTTGCAGTTTTGTTTGCATATCGCTTCAACGTGTTTTACGATGTCAAATGATGCGTTGCATATAGGAAACTGATTTGCTTCTTCCGTAGTTACGATTTTTTGCTGCTAGATCGGCTAGTTCATTGAGCTACTTCAGCTCAGACAAGATACGTTATATGTTTGTTAGAAAAGAAACAAAGAGCAAATACACGCCCAGCCTCCGTGCCAGCTACTTTAAGGATAGATACTCTCTTAGTAAAATTAGTCTCCTACCAAGCTTTACAGAATAGATAATATCAGAGACTGGCCTATCAAGACGATAGGAATCCAACACAGTTCCGCCCCTAAAGCTGTGTCGCCGTAGATTACACGCGTATACAAGGTACGATTGCATAACCAAGGAAAGACATCATGCAACCAGCCGAGATAAGACAACTATCACGTACGTGTAACAGCCTTTCGTAGATGAGATGTCGTGGAGTGGGAGCTAATTACGCGGAACTGATGAGATCTTCATCGTAGTTCACATTATCTACTCAGAATCTACCTGCGAAGCTTGTCGCCTTGTGTCGGGGATTCATCTGCCCACGTGAATGTCCTTCATGCTACGATAGTATGTAGCCCTACATGAAATACATTAGAGAAGTTTGTTGTTCAACATCAAGTTACTCCCACGTTAGCTGAAACTTGTCTTTAACATCTGTTTCAAAAATAGCAAATTACTCTGCTCAACTGGTTGCAAACAACGAGATAAATATTAAGAAACGATAATTAGTATTTTGTACGCTTCTATCGGATGCTTGTACAAGGTGTTCAAGCAAAACTTTATCGGCAAGTCTTGGTAGTGTTCTGAGTATAAATAGGAAACTAATGTTACACATAAATCGTTTGAAGCTTTATTGAACAGCTATGCGTAAGGAACGTACAAAGAGAACAATGTTATTTGATTTTACAGGACCGGAGCTGACTCTGAGAAGAGCTAAATTAAAATTAGTTCGTGTTTAGTGAACCGATACGGAAGATTGAGATGAAACAAAACCAAAATGGACTTCATAGGATAATACAGTTGTTTCTTCATCTTTGTCAGTTTTCTATCGATAGAAACAGTGAACATTTTGAAATAATAATAATATGTTATAATCTGTGCGGGTCAATACCCTTTGTCACGCAGTAGAAAATTACGACCGAAGATTCGACAGAGAAGCGTTAACAACTATAATAAACATAGAGTGAAGTTAAGCTTATAATACGATTTACACGATCTTCACGTATATTTATGTGTCATTCTACCTTACTTATACCTACAGGGAAAAGCAATAAAGTTTAGTATAAAAAGCTGAATAGCAAGTAGTAATTAAACTTTCGCACCGTTCTATCGTTTTGCTGCCAAGAAGCTTGCATTATAAGTTACTTTCAATGTCTAATCGGACGAAGCTTTTTTCAATTGCCAACCAATATTCAATAAACTGATACGTTGGAAGCATAACTTTGGGAAAATAGGAGGCACAAACTCGCACGATGTACAAATTAATTCCGATAGCTGCGTAGAGAAATTGATGAGTAAGAAAGTGAAATTGAAAGTTTCAGTCTCGTTTCAGCCGCTCCTCGTTTCTTTTTTCGTGCGAATGGCTGGACGACCGTAATTTGTTTGCCAAGCATGTAATATAAAACACAGCAGTCCGCGGTGATCTCAAAATTGCGCGATATTTTAAAATCGCTAACACGCTTCCAGCAACTGGTAAGTGTCATTATGATGCTCTTGCCTACACCGATATAAGCCGCTCCCATTTATTGTACAAGTTTATGCACTTTATTATTATCGTCCGAACAGCCAGTATAATCCATTCCTCTCCGTATGCCATCTGCTTTCCGGACTGTTGCTCGTGCCGACCGGTATGCTAGCCTGTTCCATGCCGGCGATGAGCGCATAAACATGTTGCCTGAATGGTTTCATTCATTCACCCCTTTCCACTTCTACGTTTCTCTTTTCCTTCGCGCCTCGCTTCCATCCATTCACTTTACTGCGTTCCTCCTAAACAGCAGCGGCCACCTTCGTGTTACTTCCATTATTTTCATAATTACGACGATCTACTTTTTGATTGGGAAGTAATCGTAATAATTTATGAACGATATTTCGTAATAAACTGTTCTTTTATTATATATTGTCAGTTTTAATAATCCGCAGATACATTTAAGTTCGTGCGAGCGTGGCTTTAGCTTCTTAACACGTTAGCTTCTTGCCACGCGCGTTTTCAAAGAAATCTCCGTCAGGCCACGCGTGCAGCAGTACCAAGCGTTCTCTGCTAGGTGCTCCCATCCATATTTTAGTAATGCGAGTCGTTCATGCGATGGTCTCAAGAATGATCTTTCGTTTCGTTTGTTCGCAACGTTAAAACCACTAGCTGTTGTTGAATATAATGAAGGAAAGTGTGGTATAGATTATTCCAACCAAGTGGTTCTTTATGCCATCACAATTAGAAAAGGAATCAAATGGTACAGAAAACTTGGCATTCAACTCCTTCTGGGAATTTCTGTTGTAAACGCTTTGACGGTTTACAAAATTGCAACAAGGAAGAATATGAATATTAGAATATTTAGACAATTATTAGTTGCAAAATTATTAGGGTTGTCTGAAAATACAAAAAATCCTTGTCTTCGACAGAGTCGGCATAATATCGCCGTTCGGAAAAATGATTCCGGAAGAAGCATTAGACGCGCATGCAAACTATGTTATGCGAATAAAAGACGTCGAATGGACCGAACAAAGGCGCAAAAGAATTTGAAGAAAACAACAACTTATTGTCCAAATTGTCCCGACCAGCCTCAGTTATGTATAGAATGCTTTAAAGTTCTACATTCTAAATAATTTTTTAATAAACCATTTTCCTGTTACTTTATAACAATTCAACAGTTTTATTATTATGGAATACCTCTCCAAATACCTACAACGATCCTTCGCAAGTAGTCGAATAAGCGACACCCGAATACGGGTGTCGTGGCAGTCAACGTGTTAATCGCAGCGAGGCGATTTGATTTTGTCAGTACAAGATACTGTTTCTTCTTCCTCTTTTTCTTCTTTTTTTTTTTGTGTGTAATCTGCTCCTTGAATTCGCAACTGGTCCGATCGAGTCATTTAAAGAATGTGATCTCATTAACCAGTGGCAATCCTTCAGAGTTATTTGGCTTAGGTTTTATCCTGTGCAGAGTTCTCAAGGTTTAATTCTTTTCAACCGTTCTATTCTTATTAGGTCGTCGACGAGACGAAATAAGAATGAACTTCGTAGGGTTCTGCTCAATCTTCATCTTTAAATTACGTTACAATTTGGAAAAGTACTTATCAGATAAAGTAGCAACTTTCAAATATTAGTAACAAAAAGAAGTGAATATGGTTGAAGATAGCTTTAGGCTAAATATTAAGTTGTCCGAAAAGTTTCTTTCGTTTCATAAGGTGATAATAGATAAACAACAATTTCTATATTTTATTGCATTAGGTGTGATCCATTTCGTACTATTTCTATTATTATGTATTATTATGTGCATAATTCAATAAACTAATATAAAACAAAAAACATTGTGCGTCTATTATTTCCTTATAAAACGAAAGAAACATTTCGGACAACCTAATATGTATACCTCGCAGATGCGTATTATAATGTACGTTATCTTAATTATTACAACACGTTAGAATATTTAATTTTGGACAAATGATATTCCAAAATGCGTTTGTACGTGTAACAAATTTTAATCATAGACGGAACAGAGATTTTTTATAAAATTATTTACAAAAGCACCGAACTATTTGTCGAGGGAAAATGTTTAGAAACTCGATGCAAAATTATTTCATACGCTATAATCTAATACATATAGGGTACTTTCTGCTGAGTATCAACCTTGTAGCGGTGGACGAGACATGAAACTTTAATTAAGAGAAAAGAAATACCGGTCCCATGAAGGAGGAAATAATTTACGTGTACACTTTGCACACTAAAAACCTGTGAAATAATTTATCTACCATAGAAAAGATAGTGAAAAGAAGAAAAAGTAGTAGCTTAAAGGATCTCCATCAGCGTGGTGCATTTAACTGAAGAAATGGTACGTAAATGTAAAAGATACCTGATTCTTATCTTTCAAACTGTACTTCCCGTTTGATGCTCCTGTTTTATGACGCATTCCATCGTCCAATTAAAAGTCAGATGTATCGAACAGGAAGCGCAGGTCGTCTCCGAGATCATCTGCCTCTACGTCAACGATACCAACACCAAGAAACAGGTTTGGTTTTAACGAACCGACTGTTGTCGAGACGCGGCAGAACTCAGCATTTCGACGGGACGCTGTAATAACTTGCACCGCATCTATGCATCGACCGTAAGGATCCGTTTGTTGACATGTACGACCAACCAGCAGTATAACTTTCGTTATCGCAAATACGCAGCGATGTATCACGTTGTCTGGCGCTCGGCCGCTTGTACTTACACGTGAGGGCGATAACTTCGACTCGCATCCCTGTGCTACAGATTTATTCCGTTTTCAAGCGACCGCGCCCGCTCGCCTCTATCACCAACGATGATGTGTTCCAGTCACATCTGGACAACGTTGTGTCTTTGCGTCTATCGCATTCACAAAATTGCGACATAACTGCTCGGTCACTGTATACTGTTCGAAAGCACGTGAACGCTTGGTTACTTTTAGCGGAATGTATTCGGTTGGCAACTAAATTGTTGAAGTGGTCACCACTTCTACGAAAACTCCGCATCTGGTCTTTTTAGTTTTCTCAAGCGCTGAAGCCATTGACGGCATATAGACAAAAGATTATCATGAAGGCAGACCATAAACAGTAGACAGGCGACGTTGGCTTCGGGGTTTTCAGTTATAAGGTAACGCTGCTAGCGTGCGGATCTGGACCAGCTCAAATTGTATTCCTACTTATTATTACACTTCTGTAAATTAAATTAAATATATATATTTTGTACCTTACACTTTATCCGCGCGTTTTCTCTTTTTATACATCGAATAACCTCAACATAAATGATTGCGGCCTTTGTCATTAGATGATAATGACAACATCAGCAATCACTTAGTTGCCAATAATATTCAAGTTTTAACGTTACTGCTGATGTAACTTTATTTATCATTTTTATTTATGTATATCCGTGACCTGAAGACCGCTATTACGCAGAAATATGCTAAATAAGGAGGGTGCATATTATTGTACCCTTGAAAATACATTGTGTTTTGGGTTGCAAGGTCTAGGGGTAAAAAAATTAATAAACAGATGTCTATTTATGTTCCCTGTAGCCTCTAGCTAAAGCTATAAGCTTAACTTTTTTGGTAATGTCCTTTTGCTATAAATATATGAACCTGCTCCCTATCGATTCCATTGTATTGTAACACTAAGAGAATAAATTTATACATTATACTTATACCTTTAATTATTTCAATATACTTTTCTATTAAAAATTCATCCAGTCGTTCTTCAATCAGTCAACCTGAACCTCGACAATTACGAATAGAAAACTCGGAATTTTTACGCCTGTGACACGTAATAGTACATATGGTATTTCCTCGTGAGTGAGAGAAATATGTTTATTAAAACAGCAATAATTAATTTTAAGTATTATACATCAATATTATTTATGTTAGTTATAGAAAGTGTGATCGATCTTTTGTCTGGAAAGCTTGGAGCTGTTGCTTCTCTGTAGCGAGAAAATTTTTGACTGCGGAGTATTAATACTAAAAATGCATTAAAAATTTCAGTACTGAGAAATTCTGCTAATCTAAGACAACGCATCGAGCTTGCCTGGCTGAGAAACGTCGAATGACGGCGCCTGTATCGAAAAATTCCCATTACGTTTCTTTTTGTAGGGATTCCACCAATTTCTCGAATTCTCGAACCGTGGCAGAACGAAATCGTGTTGCAAGAATACCGTGTTATGAACAGTTTTTAATTTAAGTTGATTTTTCAGTTTATTTCAACTAGCTGCTTCAATTTAAGTAGCTCATTATGGTCAGCTCGTTTGAATGTCGAAGTGCAGATGCCTCTGAAGATTAAGATGAAAAGCAAGTAGGAACAAGATACAGTTAAATACCGCAAGCAATTAAGGATATTGATATATTAAGTAGATTAATGCATATGGATATATCTTAATGAACTTGGATCTTAAATTGACCCACCAATTGGAGGTATCGATCAATGCAATGACATTTAGACTCATAGTCTGAGGAGATGATAATCTCAGCACGGAATATATATACGTTCTCGAGATCGATAATTACAATTTTAATGAGTTGAGAATTTTTAAAATAAATTAATCCTGGAATCTCCTTAATCCTAGAAATCCTGCACCTGCAAATCGAAATAAAACACTGAAACTTCGCGTTATTAAAAGAAGGAGTCTTTTACTTCGCTACATTCGTATGAACTCTTCTGAACCAATGACCGAGACGTATATTATACATATTCGCTTCGCTTTTGTGAATTTCTCGATGCCGCAATTACAGGCCAGGGAGGACGAATTTCCATTCTGCTTGGAAATGAACGGAATACGACTAAGGAAGCGCAGAAAGATTCAGAACTGGAATAATCAGTGTAAATTCGTGCCTAGTACAAGTACGTGGCTGCATACATGGTTTTTTAAAGCGATCAATAAGCTAAGTTACAATATACATGTATCATCGGAATTGCTGATAATTCTATGAGCAATATCGAGTGTGAATTACGTTAAATGGATAAAAAGGTGAAGTTACATACACGTTCATTAGATACACATTCTGTGTTTTTAACAGATACTGTCATACAGCTTTATAATTGTAGCCTGTGCGCTCATAAATCTTCGTAATTAGCAAGTTCCTACAATCAGAGGTTTTGTCACGCTACAATCTGTACAAATAAAAATTAGAAATAACGAGGATATAACATTATATGTGGGAAGTACGATAGAAACGGATTTAAAAAACAGAAATGGCAGATGGATCTGGTTTTTCAGTTATTATGTGTTGTACTAATCGTGTTGCAATAATGTTTTCAAAGAGATTGCGCTAGATGACTACCTCCAGCCTCGATACAGCTATACTATGAGTATAATGCATCTCATTATGAATTATCAAGTGTCGCATAGATTTGCGTGGATAATGGTGATCAATACGTCGAGCAAGTGTTCCAATATTGACAACTGTTATTTTATAAAGTACAGGTTTACCGTCTAAGTAATAATCGATTAGATACGGGTCTGAAAATCGATATGGCCAGGAAATGGGATCTACGCGATTTATCCATTTGCCAGGAAACCGATTTAATTACAAATAGCGTGTGTTTCCTCGATTAAAGTATTGTACAGCTTCGTGGTATGGACCACGTAAAGCCTTTTTGGACGAGTTCGAAAATTCATAATGAAGCTGGAGATAATTGAAGCTGGAGAGGATCATCGTACAATTTCACTGAAAGTAACAATGCAAGTATATACTTATACTACAATAGAATGCAAATGTGTTGGCTGTAGAAACATATTACAAATTACGCTACCATGTTTTGCTTGCAGTAACAATACAGCGTTATTCGCGAAGACTGCAAAATCAAAATTTATATGTGACGTATGTATATGCTATATGAATAACATTTTGCATTAAAACAAACGATCCGCGAAGCTAAAATTCTCTTGCATACCGCGGGAACAAATTATTTCTATTTTATTTGTCAATTTCGAAGACAACAACTTTATATCATACATAGTGCGATAAAAATATGAAAACACACGCGAAGCATATGTAGTAGCAAGTAAAACGATTATTTGGCAATTTTCCAGAAACTTTTTGCAATAAAAACCGAGACATTATCATTCGTTAGAAAACACACACATCTTCATATCTCTAGCGACATTTCGTTTATTATAAAAATTATAGATGCTTGAAATTGCAACGGCTGCGACATAAATTTTATAGTTTCAAAATATTAGGCTGTAACATAAATCCGTAGAGTTTTTATATTTATTCCACGATACGCCCATCATTTCCTGGCGTGTTTTTCGCCTTTTCGCTAATGAAAATGTAACGAAAATCCTCTTCATTTCTTAACACGTTCAAGATTTGCAAAAGATACTAAAGCTCACCAATTATAATGTAAATTTTGTTTAGAGTCATCGTTGTAACGTAACTTTTAAAACGGTATATTTGATGGCGTAAAATTGATAAAAAAAAAAGGCGATATCACACCACGAATCAAAGAAATCGAGCTTTAATCTCCTAATTTCTTTATTCTATTTTGGAGGTATGTTTCACGGAGACGAAACATGTGGCGCAAAGATTAAAGCACTGCTTGATAAGGGTCTGCTCAATCTGAATGTCTGCATGGTTCGCGGATGTAGTATATTAGCTTGCCTCTCGCTACTAATTTTTGGTAAAATTTCAGGATATACCAGGACCTAAATTATTAAAGCCCCTGGGTTCTGTGCCGCGTCACTCAGATAGAATAGTCTATAACTCTGCCAAGATCTGTCTTCATTCTGACGAAGTTGTGACTCTGTCACTCAGCGAAATTGAGTTGCATTCCCTTTCGTGGTAACCTTTATGCTTAACATACTATTAAATACATACATACATGTCGACTAGACATTTCTATTCAAGTCTATCTTCGCGTCTCTTCATGTACGAAGATGCAATCAGGCACGAAAGTAAATAGACAAATAGTAGGAGTAGGTCTCGATGAACTTTCGCTAAATACAGCCTGTTCATACAAAAATGTAAATATAATTTCCATTATTTGCCATCTAATCTATGTACTTAAATGATACATAACAGATAAAACAAGTGTACAACATTATTACTAGCTCCATCTTCAAAATCCTATTATACAGTCAATAAGGGTGCAACAGATACCGAAGAAATGCCTGTTTTTCGCAAAGATTTGCAAATTTATCTGGAACAGAGACTAGGAGTTGGAGAATATGATCATTGCAATAGTCATCTAATACGTACGAGATATTGGAAAGCCTAGCAAATAAAAATGCAGCGCTTCTTCTCGAAGAAGAGGTCAGCTGACTCACGAGACTGAGAATTGGGTACACTTACACTGTCATGTTCATTAAACGAAATCCGAATCCGAATATGCGCAATAATTGCAACTGTATTTTCTCAATGCTCCATTTTACAAGTTGCATAAATGTTTTGCGAATAGAATGTCAATGTACGATAAGCTGTAATATTATAAATTGTTACAAATCGATATGCTTGTGCGATAGTGTGCCTTTATGCGTATCAGTGCATTGATACATAATTATTATTTATAGAGTATTATGTACAACATGCATTATACATCATGTGTAATGTAATTGTATCTTATGTAATGATAATTCTGGTCGCTAATGACCGTAAGGTTGATGCAACCTTCCATAAATAAATATAATAAGGATACTTTATAGATATTCACTTCCACTAGCTGTCCATTTATTTCTGTCCGCAACTTATTTTTCGTTTGTGACTCTAACTATAAATATACGAATTGTTGTTCGTTTTTACTATCAGAATATATTATATCCTCAAGTTCTAAAATTACTTGGTAGTTTAACTAACGGGTATTCCGCATCGATATATCTTGAATGCTCGAGGCGTACCACCGGATAGCAGGTTACGAGATTCACAACCCTTTATCCGAGTGATTCCCAGCGATCGTGTGGCACTGGTTTGCCCATGCTTTCCATAAGTGGCTCCTGGTGTTAGTCATACACCGAACCGTATACGAAATCGTAGCTCGTGGCCCCTGGTGATCGTGTGCCATTGGTTTGTCCATCCTTCAGTTTCCGCAATTGGATATATACACAGGCTCGTCCAATCTTTTGATAACCCTAGACCTGCGTGAGTGGTCGGAATGAGCAGTTTGTAATTTTTCATAGAAATTTCATGCGCTTACAACGGTACGTTTCTAGAGACTCGAATGATTTTTCATGAAATATACGAATACGAAGCTCAGATATATCTCTTATTGCGTTATAAATTTTATCGCTTTTCTTGCACTTTCGTTTCTTCCATGCAAATTTTATACTTTCGTGGCCGGTAATCGTATCACTAAGAATCCTGCCACAATCTGCTCCGTCCACAAACTTCGTTCATGCGACTATACCTGACTCGTACACATCGTACCCTATCACATCTTGGTATTTCTTTGTTACGTGTAATTTACGTTCGTTTGACACAGGGCACTACTTTTACCATAGGTTTTACAGAATAAAAATTGAAGTATCTGGTAAACTAATGATTTTTCGACATAAATAGACGAATAATAGACAATAATAGACATTTATATGGGTTAGGCTAAGAAGGATCGATCGACGTATTGAAAAATATGCGGTTCCATTTGGAAGAACGACGATGGCCTCGAAGAGTCATAAAAAGTTGACTTTCAGATAAAGTTTCATCCGTCGCTGCACTTGCCTCTTCAAACAGTATAGCTTTGCCTTCTAGAGACTTTTCATGCGCCCGTTAACAACGGAGACATTTAGCTGTTCCCATTTAAATGTCCCAGTCTGTGTGATAGGCACACGATAACAAATATCATACATCGCTATTTATAGATCATGATTCCGCAAAAGAGATCATTGTTTCGCGTCCGAATAGCGAAATACTATGGTCTATCTGTTACGATGTCCGATCTATTGCTCCAATTTACTGAAAACGATAACGCTCGTCTAGTATATTACTGGTCACTTTACGCATTACGAAAGCGCGTTGCGGTTCACGACACAATTTCGTGAACCGTAAATTATCGTTGCAGATGACGAGCTATCTAGCGATACGATATTTCTGCGTAGAAACGAGCAACGATGTAAAAGGCACCGACCAAATACACCGCCGGCCAAAAATATTCGGACGCTTGGTCGCGTTTTTAACGAGACATAATCTGTCATAAAACTACAAGTCGCTACAGTCAAGTCAAACTGCAATGATTTTGCGATGGCTGGGTATAATGCGATATCGTAACTCGATTAAATTCATTTTCAAAAGACGACATGTGATGATAGAATTGGCGTTTGTAACTCTGATACCTTGCAGAACCACTTTGTCGCTTGACAAAATCCTTGTCCTCAAATTGTTCGATCGTTGAATTGCAACAAAGATCAAATGCGATCTTCTAAACTGATAAAAATGCTAAAAGAATATTATTTCATTATGTATTCCTAATTTCCGTTATGGCAAAAACAAACTTAAACTGCGATAATATCCATCGAGACAGCGATCTACAGTGAGATCCCTTATGACGAGACGTGATAAAGTGCACGCGTACCGAGCGAAAATTCAAAGTCGATTTTCTCGAAAACAAAGGCTGAAACGAAAAATTTTTATTCTATATTTTCGACTTCTTTTTTCGCGTAGAATCACTCCCTTTCCGCTTGTACCACCAGTTACCAACCACCCTGTATATTTACATCCATACGGTTTAACATCCTAGCAACCCCATAAAACGATAGCGAACGGTGCTTCTATTAGGTTGTCCGGAAAGTTTCTTTCGTTTTACGAGAAAATAATAGACGTACCACGTTTTTGTTTTATATTATTTTGTCGAATTACGTACGATCGATTTTCTTCTGCTGAGATAAACACCGCGACATTTCACAGACTTGGTTTCACATTTATACGAAAGTGCACTGTTGTAAAAGACACGTTTGCGAAAGAAAGACACTTTCCGGACAACCTAACAATTACAAATTCATCGTTAATTCGTTACTTTGGTAAAATTCGCACGCTATTATTACAAAACCAAATTTCTCTCTACGCTTACAAAAGCTGCTATACATATGCATCCGTGTGATACGCATAAGAAGGCGAAAGCGACTTGGAAGAAATAGAAGAAGAGCGAAAAGAAGAAGGCAAAAAGAATGGACAAAATAGTATTACGTACGTATCTCGTGCCAAGGAAGTGATATCATTGCCGTCATTTGTCTTCACCGGTGAAGAGATTTCACTTTGGCTCATTTTCCTATTCCACCTGCGTCACGGAACTTTCATGTTTATGAAATGGCTCGTCGTGCACGGCACGAAGCTCAGAAATAACGCAAATCCTAGGGAGTGAAACGAGCTGGAGTTGCAGAGTAGAATGCAAATCTTTCGATGCGCAACCTCGCTATGGCGGATAACCGTACGGGAGCGAGCCGTACCGAATCCCTCTTGGCGATATTGAAATCAAAACAACACCGTAAGCCTGGAATTACGGGCTTGCGTTCGTTTCTTTCATACGCTGGCTTGCCAGGAAGTTTCTTTGCTACTCCGCCGCATGCGATTCTCGACGTTTCGCGTGTATCGACGAACGATACGGAATACCAGAAGTGCGCACGCCAAGTTTCGCGCTCGTTAACTTCGTTTCGAAAGTGTCGGAAGACGTCTGCCAGCGTAACAATGGGTTAACGGAAATATCGTTCCCTCGTCTGTCTGACCCGATGCTTTTACCGTGGAATGCGATGACTCTGCTTACCGTCTACGTGGATAACCTGGTTACATTTTCGCTAAAACGCAATGCAAATGCAATGGCTCGAACTACTCACGCGTTTAGTTCTGTTGGACGCGTAAGTCGTGTCTAATTTGACCGCAGATATTTGCGCGAATTCACAGTTTTACGAAGACGATTAGAAGAATAGAATTTATGTGGAAAATTGTCTGAATACATCCGCTCATCGGTGAGATGGATGAGAAAATGTAGGTCCAAGGAAATGAGGAGTATGCGACTCTTTGATACGAAGGCGTTGAACGCGTTTGCAGAAAGGAAACGTATATATAAGGAATCTTAAGTAATCACGAAAAGAAGAAGTTACGTAGCTCGATGGTTCCTGAAGCGAGCTGAATAATTTGGTTTAACAGAAGTACAGAAAATTGCCAACTCTGAGAACACTGATTGTTCCAACACGAATTTGTTAAAATTTCTTCCATTTCGCCAATGATAACTATGTTTAAAGTTCTGAGCTTTCATTTTTTACCATCCTATACGCGCATGTTCCTGATAAAAACAACGATAATTAAACTTCAAACAACATCCTAAACTTCTGATTAACACGATTTCTTAATTTCCCGTTTTTACATGAAAACTCCTGCTCTTCCTTTTACGTAATCATCGAGCAAAGTAGTTCGCATAGAAAATTACCAAATCACGCGAGTTCTGAAAACACGATCGGGGCCATCGAGCAGCGAAACTAACATCTGTTAATCAACGAGCCTAAACGATTCGCCGATACAAGCAATTCTCGATACGGTTTTAAGCCTGATTCACACCAGCGGTTAAAGTCAGCTGACGATGAATCAAAACCTAACCTAAATGATCCGAAACGATCAAATCCCGCTGCAGTCTCTTTATTCATCTTCATTCGTTCACTCGAAGAATGAACGAAGTGTTTCTCCAAGTACACTTTGATAAAAATCGCGTTGGTTTTGTCACCGAAATCGTACAAGTTTCGTGGAATTTCGCACAAATTCATTCAAACGCTTGCTCTCCATCTTCCTTTTCGATTGCTGACCGCGGTTTTAATCACCAGCGAATCGACGTCACGGCCAACAGATTTTCATTCGACTTGACCGAACCAGCTACCGTGAATGCTCTCGCTGGATTACGTGTAAGCGGTTTTCACAGGTGTCTGATTCGACGTGATCGCTGGTGTGAACGAAGCTTTAAATCGCGCGATCACGAGTAGAATGGAAAGTAGAATGGAACGGTTGTGATTCGTAAATCCGCAGTTCGTACGCGGCAACGTTCCTCGATCACGCTTTTGTCGCCTCCATTTGGCAGAAACGATTTGACAGTCGCCGGCAATTTGGCTGATTAGCGGCCACCGATTATCGATCCTCTGATTGCCGCACAGTCCGCGTCCTGACTCGTCGGCGCGCTTTATTTCCAGGTTTTCGCGGCTGGCAAAATTGCACGGCATACGGCAATCGTGTTAATTAATCACGTTAATCGATGGCCGTGTCTGCGCGGGTTGCACAGTTAGCGCGTGCATCGACGGTTACCCGTGTTATCCTCGCGCTGACACAGCCGCGAAAATCATGATATTCCAATGATCGAACGCGCCATCTATTCGGACAGAAATAGTATTTAGCTTTACGCTGGTAATTGATGCGAATCGTATGAAAGATTAATTCTTCGAGAAGTTTCATAAGGTTCGCGTAAATAAAATAGAAGATCCACTGTGCTCAGAAATAAATGGACGTCTTGGTCGATTTCTGTTAACGATATACGAATGTTGCAATAATATACGAATCAGTGGCAAACTAATGGTCGAAAATGGTAATTATCGTCGTCTCGGGAAATCCACAGCGATTACCGATTATGCGAAATAAAAATTGTTTAGTCTACATATATCCTGTTTAACTGGAAACACCCAAGTGCTTGGAAAAATATGAATGACGCGGAAAAATGATCCAGGAAAAAGTTGAAGTATCCTGTTCTGCAAAGGTGACATTAAAATTTTTTACCAGATACCAGTTCCTTACTTTCTTAGCTGACATTCGGGTGTTTTCAAAACACTAGAAACTTGTATCTTTCGCGTCACCCGTTGTGCATATGCGCATATATATAACAAAAAATAGAGATTTGCATTTAAAGACTTTGACGTCACCTTCGTTTCGTATCTTTTGCTGTACATCTTATCGTATTACTTTATCATCTTGTTCATTTTTAGATTAACAGCTTGTACAGAAATATATGAATAATAAATGAAATTTGAGGAATAGGAGAAAACTGGCTTTCTAATTCTCAGCGCAATCCAACAATATTGTTGAGACGGGAATTTGAGATGAATATTTATTGCAAGTGGCCGTGAGTTTCAAGTCCCAGGGATGCATAACGCCGAGAACCTAATCCAAACCGAGCATTTGGATTAGCGCATATCATACATAAGTTCTTCCAGATTCCAACTCTACATTTCGAGCGACGATATAAAACATTACTCGCGTAAACTATACAATAATGTAATAAGCAAGTACCAATGAATATTGTCTACGATCAAATGTTAAAAATTATAATTAAAAATGATGAATGTTCAGAAAAATACACATCAGATAGTAAATTATCTTCATACGATCATATAAATTATTAGCGCTTCATTATGATACAGTTCGTTTATGATATTTGAAATTGGTTGTCCCGCAAGTTTCTTTCGTCTTATAAGGAAATAATAGACGCACAACATTTTGTACTAATAGAACAAAATGGATCATACATAATTCAGTAAAATAATATACAAAAAATATTAATAAAAATATTAATATTTATATATTATATATTTAATATTTATATATTTATATATTTATACATTATATATTTAATATTTATATTTTATTATAAAAATATTAATAAAAATATTAATTGTATCAATGATTTAAAGGATGTAAAATTGCTTACATCTTTTGCTGGAATTTTTTGATATAAGGACAAAAGTCTTAAAAAATTTATTTGATTCAATTTATTTGATTCACTTGTAACTACATTATTAATACATTATTAATATTGTAACATATTAATTGTATCGATAATTTAAATGTCATTCATATTTATTGTTGGCATTTTTTGACAAGTATGCAAAAGTGTTAACGAGTGAATAATTTAGGGTAAGTAATTTACTCGATCCAATTGTAACTATGTTACTAATATCGTACTGTATCTGTTTCTAGCAATATTTGTATCTATCGTATTCATAATTCGAAGAATACAAAACTGCTCGTATATATTTTCGGCATTCATTGATAAATTAAGTTAATTAAAAAGGTTAAAGTAAATAATTTACTGGATCCATTTGTAAATAGATAACGGAACATATGTACAGCATCGATACATATAGTATCCTTACATATGTCAAAGCAACTAATGCGAATGAATTTATTACACAGCTTAATCAGTCTTATTGCGATAAACTGAACCACGTGCTGTGCAATTCAACGAAGGTTAAAGTAGCTTCCAAGAACAGATTAACTCGCACATTGCACTCGCGCCAGCTCGATTATGCGAAAGTTCTTGTTCGACGCTAACAATAATCTGGCCACGACATCTGCCACGATATGCCGTACGAATAATTAAAAGTATTTGAAAAGTCGGAGATTAATAGGAAATTCGATCTCGGACGATGCATCTGCGCGACGAATAAATCTCTACAGGAGTCGATAGCTCGCGACCGCTGATTTATCCAGACGTTCTTTTTATTCTACGAAAGAGAGACACAGTGTAATTAAGCTCGCCGACTTTATCTGCGTTCCTTACGGGACCGGTAATGAAGTGGCAGATATCGTAACGAAGATATCGTCGAGTACCGGTGTTTTTGCGCGCCGCGTCTCCGCTCGGCTCGTTCTGTGCGCGAGATCGTGTACTCGCGTGTTCTTACGTTACCGTAATAAACGTGATGTTAACTGCTCGGATCGAAAGTCCACGTTCGATGTCTGGCGATGGAATAAATAGGACGGAAGGAGGAGGAAAAAATCGGCGGAAGCGTCGGTTGCGATAAATCGCGAGATGTCTTCACCGTTGGATAGAATATCTATGATTTATCGTAACAAGATATCAAGGGGGATAAAGAGCTTCCGTGACATGAGACGCGAATCGATCTGTTTCTCGATACCTCTCTGATGCGAGTCATTACAGCACACCGAGCAATTTCAAGCCTTGCCGGTGTGCATATTGTCTCGGTAGATACAACCTCGCCACAATTACGAAGAAAGATTATTATAATTAGAAGCAATTTTGTATGTGAAAAATTCCCCCCCAAAATTCTCACGAAGCAACGCAACATTCGATGATATTGACGAAAGGTGTCTGACTTTGGTCTTGACACATGTTGCCAAGAGCAATTGATAGCCGGTTAATTAAAAGAACAAAGTAAACCTGATACACACCATGGACGCACAATACGATGGCTAACAATTAAACGAATTTTCCATTGATTTTGGTTGGAATTGAAATTCAACGGAAATTTAATATAAATTGATTGAAATGAAAGCAAAACTCGTTTGATAGCTAGCCAACTTGATGGTCTGCTTAGGCTACCTTCTTTATGTCATTTTAGATTACTTCCGATTACGTTTGGATTACTTTCTTTGTACTCATACTTCATACTGACGCTCAGTTGCGCCGGTGATTATGAAACTGACCGAAGTTATTTATATCTTTCGTTTCGAGATATTTAAAGTCTTGCCTTTGATTATGAACTATGTTCTGCTTAACGAAGCAACAACCAACTCGATCCAACGGTTCAACCTCTACTACCTTGGAAACATGGTTTCAGATTATTGGAATGCAAATAAGCGATAAACTCATTCTTTTTAAATCCTTAACCCAGCCCACTTGCATAATCACTTGTACAATTACAGCCAGAATCTACTGTAATAGTGAACACAGGAAAATATATTTACACATACACTTATTCAAGTATGTTGAAGTGATCACCACTTCTAAGGAAACTCTACATCTGGTCTTTTTAGTTTTCTCAAACACTGAAGCCATCGACAGCGTATAGACAATAGACTGGGACGAAGGCAGACCATAGACAGTAGACGATGATGTGACATCAATCAAATCTCAATCCACAACAGAGACCAGACCACACACTGAGGGCAAAATGTTTACGCATCCTTACTGCGTACCCTCAATAGTCTTAAGGACCCACCAATAAATTTTGGCATTTTCATATTTAAGGTCCTTCAGACCAAAAACAAGCATCTTCTATTTCCAGTGTTCTTTACATTTTGTTTACTACGAGAAGATACGGAAAGTTAGTTTTCTCACGTTCAGTATTTTCCGTTAGCAAGCTTCTCTCAAGGGCGGTTAAGACCCTTTCTAGTCCACCAGGGTTCTTGTGCTCCAATCAAAAGCAATGTCTATCGCCCTCGCTTTCCTAACCAAAATTGTCCTTAACGAATCAGCTCATCTCGTAACACACTCAGACACACCGACCCCTAGCTTTCCTTCGCTACAACATCGCCACTAAACTACTCAGTCTCTATCTTTAGAATAGTCAACACTTTTTACCGAGTTTCTAGTCTTAGACCTGTCGCGTACTTAAGGTATCAGTGTAACTAGGTTTTACATAAAGTTGTTGGAGTAAATTGTGATTTATGTGTGTTAATTCAGTGTGTATTCCATTGTGATTGCTGAATTCGTAATAAAGTTTAACAAAACCAAAGTTGATAGCTGTGTTACGACTCAGCTATTTTATTTTATCACCCAACCCTCAAGTTTACGTGACAATGGCTTCGGGGTTTTCAGTTATAGGATAACACTGCTAGCGTGCGAATCTGGACCAGCTCAAATTATATTCCTACTCGTACTTACACTTCTGTATTAAAATATATTTTCTACCTTACAATTTATCCACGCGTTCCTCTCTTCATACATCTAATAACCTCAACAAAGTAGATATAATTAACTCAGCAAAGATAGCGATAAATAAATCAGAGTTTCGACAGTTCTGAAGGACACGTTCTTCGACGTATCGTACGTTCTACAACATCGGCATTCCCTGACGATCAAGCTGCCCTCTTTTCTCACCCAGTGTCGAAGAAGAAACGAAAACCGGAAAGATATGGCGATAAAAAGGAACTTGAGAGTTATCAGATCTGCGACAGCATGTCCGCAGGAAGATTCGCTCGGGATCTGATCATCGAATTGAACATGTCGCTGTAGCTTTTCCTCTTGAAGGGCAAGGCTTTCCCAGGATAACGGGAAACGAAGAAATTTTCTCTTTTCTTTTGTCGTTACTTGTCCACGGTAAAGTGGATCCTCCACCGCCCTCGTTACAATTTACAGTGGCAGTACACCGACAGGACCCTGAAAAGTCAGAGGAGACACGGAACGACCCGGGGAAGCACAAACTGCCTACGATCATGAAGAGTTGGGGTTTGAAAAGGAAGATCGGACGAGTCGAACGACCTTAACAACGTCTTTATACCGCGCGCATGGCTCAATGCAGCCAAGATTGCAGCAAGTACAGTGGCTCACGAAAGTATTCCAACGATCCTTTGTTCTCTATACAGAGCCTGGCCGTGTACAACATTGTACAAACGACCATCAAGTGATTTCTTATGAAAAACTATGCAGAAGATACAGGACAGTTTTCGTACTATTGGTACAAAACAAGCAGTCGAGTTCGTTTAGCAGATATATTCATTTTTGAATGACGATGACGCAGAGTGTCTACTTTGTTCCTGTCTCTGTGTCAAGGATCAAGCCGACGAATAAAAGGTTTAGCGTATTGCATAAAATGTTACAGATGCTCCATGTGTGAGGCAAATTGTGTAAGGAAGACAAAGCAGTAAGTGATTTCCTGATTCCAGGTGATAATTTTAACTTTTAGTCTTCGTTTTAGGGCCTCATAAAAGGGCCACTTGCTTAAAACTGAAAATCGAAGAATGCTCATGGAAAAGACTACAAGTGCTAAAATTGAATATGTTCCACATAGCAATGAGAATATTGTAGTACAGAGATTAAATGCAGTTTCTCTTCCTAAATAGTTATTAATAATCCTAGGTACAATATAGGTACCAATAAACATTAATTAATTGTTTCTTTGTCTATGCCATCTATCTAAACGAATGGGACAGTGAATTTTATCTATTAGGTTGTCCGAAAAGTTTCTTTCGTCTTATGAGGAAATAATAGACGCACAACGTTTTTTGTTTTATATTATTTCGTCGAATTACGAACGATCCATTTTGTTCTGTTGACATTTTACAGACTTGGTTTCACGTTTGTACGAGGGCACACTGTTGTAAAAAACAGGTTTGCGAAAGAAAGACACTTTCCGGACAACCTAATGTAACTAAGGGGTGACACACATGGGTTTCTTTACAAATACACCTTTCTTATTCAAGAATTTAATGCACAGGTCCTGAGAGACTGGTTCCTTGACGCCTGCAGTGCCTTCTACGAGCAGTCTTCAATTTTCTGCCTCTTCATGTTCTCATAATCTTCCATACCTTCACAACGAATAAAAGTATTTACGAAACTAATTCTTTTCTTCGGTATATGTACAAGTTGGCTGACGAACTTGGAATTACAAGAATCATGAACTCTGCCGCTTTCTATTAGCCGATGTTTAATCAAGCGTAAATGAAACGAAGCGTACGATTTAATCGAACATATATTTTATCTGCTATGTGTTGGAATACTTTTCTCAGCTATTGTACGGCCTGAGAGGCAAGGGCAAAGAAAAATAGAGGAGACAGCACGTACAGCGGGATTGAAATGTATCTTGATCTTGCAAGTGGATTTACATAATTGCTTCGACTCTGTTGCCTTTTTCATGGCAGAATCGACGGTCCTCCGCTAGGTAAAGGTTTCTCTACGCGATATTGGATTTTGCAGCGTAATGCGCGGTAAGAGGAGGTCTGGGACGAAGAAAAGACCGAGGAACTCGTAAAAGGGATGCAAGGACCGCTGTGTCGAGCGGAAAACGATCCCAGGTATCGCGATCTCACGCTGCATCGATCGGTTCTCGTAAGAAGAGATGATATTACGTGGAGTGTTGTCGTCACGGTTGGCTTATCGATATGCCGATTTCACTTGGTCGCATGTGCCTCGGTAATCTGTTGCGATCCACAGCGAACACGGCGATCATTATTCAAGATGGAGAACAAGTTGCATGTAATGGAACGTTAGGAACCAGGCAGAGCTGTTTGCTTTGCAGGAGAGCGGATTCATGCAGACTGATTGTGCAAATTAATTCTATCTGAAAGCTTTTAAGAAATTACCGTTCACGGGAGATCTAAGTGGTCTAACATACATCAATTCTAATAATTGCTCGGAATAGACCCACGACTATTAAATTTAATATCTTTCTAAAGCGGGCTGTCGCTTAAGACGGCCACTTTGAAATCGTTCAATTTGAAAGAAACTCGATAAGGAATTTCAAGTTACGTGAACCTTCTAACCGGAGACTTCAAATAAATTAGCATTCATGAGGGCTATAAAATTAATCGTAGAACTTAGATATTTTAATGAAAATCCGGCCACTTTCCAATTTTGCGTCATAAATTTCGTGATTTGTTTTACCAAATGATAGCCCTAATTAGAAGAAGTAGCTTTTGTCTGAGAACCTTTTTCCTATCTCTCACGCAAAATCGGCATATAATCGGATTTTCAGACCTCACTCTCACCGCCTTAAGGCGAATTCGCACGTCAAAAAGAAATAGCGTAATATAACAGCGATATATATATCCTCTATACATCCCCAAAGCTGCACAATTTTCGGAATTTACTGTTTGAGGATATCTTCTCGTTATTTTTTATTGTCCTCTTGAACATCGCGTAACCAGTAGTTGTATCGTTTTAGATTCTTTGTACAAATACCACTATATTCTAGTAAACGTTTATGAACAACGTGTAACACGTACATGCTTGAAATAATAACATATGAAATCTAGAATACATAGGATCAGATTATAAGCTAGTGGCAATAGCTCTATTCGCTATACTTTACATGAACGAAGACTAATTTGATGAGATCGAACGTACAAGTTGATTTTGTAACGTATCAGCTTTACATGACGCGAAGACCTGGTTCCATGTAAATGCATAAGCCACAGATAAGAGTTGTAATGATCAATGATATCTAAATCGCAAAGACAGTCGTTGCAACGACCACAAGACTCTAGCAGTAGTTGCTGATAAAGCAAACTGGACAGTAGTTTCCGATAAGCTAAATCAAAATACACTCGCTGCACAGTGTAGAAATTAGAAACTAGCAAGTTTAATTGCTTATTTATTTCCCAGCTAACTGGAACGGAAATCTGATGAGTACGAATTTTCATCACACAAAGTGCAATATTATGATCCGTCGTCAGTTGACCATTTGGAAAAGTAGTGGACGCGGGGAACGTAGTGGCGCGTAAGCAGGGAATGTTTATGGAGCACGAGGCACTTGAACATAAGTTCTGAATTTTAGACGATCACGGCTGCGGTGCTCTAATACATAAAATATCAAGAGTAAGAGTAAGTCTTCATAGCTATATTTTGACGACCGAGAAACAGCTAGAAGCAGACGAGGATATAGACGACCGACAGCTTTCCAAATTGAAATGCTTGTTGCTCGTGCTGTTAATAGCTCAAGCTGTCAAAGAATTCAAAGATTTGGCGAATAGAAGAAATATAACTGTTCGCAGGAGGAAAAGATCTTGTAATAGGATGATAAATGTACAGTCATAGGAATTGAAAATTTGTTGGCGAAAATTAGCTCATAAGCACTGCAGGACTGTATCAAGGATTTCTGTAAGAGGAACAAATAATTAATTAATGAACTAAATGAAGAGTCTAAATAATATTAATTTTTGAGTAAAATGTGCTTCAATTAACACGTTGACTGTCACAGTGATCACTGGCGATCCGTGTTTTATTAAATTTTTCAGGACGGTTGAAGTAAGACAAATTTCATAGCTTAATAAATTTTAAACAACGTGAATGATTTGGATAACATTGTCAGAAAAAAATGCGCGAGTACAATGTAATATTTTGTAAAAATTATATATTGTGGTGCAGCAATTTTAATTTATAGTAGCTGCTAGTGCAAGACATATAAAATTCGCGTGGCAGTGAACGTGTCGAAGAATAAATTAATTGTTTAAAAATTCGAGGGTATTGCAGCTTATAACTGGGATATTTTACGCCTCGGCAGATTACAAATAACTTCTGCAAATTCGTCGCTCGTTCGTGAAAATCATTTGTTTCGCAAAAATAATCCGCATCAGAGGATGGATTGGTGATGGTAAATTTAAAACACGTTTAACATCACGTGATACATTTCTACCGAGATTTTATATCTAGAATCTATCTATATTTTCATTCGCGTCTGTGCAAACACACCCGGTCTAATTATAAATTATATTCAGGAATAATGAAATAATTGAGATCGTTCGTAAAAGTTTCCAAAATAAATATTCGATATCGTTTGATATGTGTATGAAAATTCAAAAATAAAAGTCCGGCCCAGGGTATAAAATGCGAGAGGAAAATATCAGCTATACGAAAATATTTGTTTAACAAATTAATCCTGTAATCATGATGTTCAATCATCCTCATATTTAGAACAGAATGAATTACGTAAACGAAGCCCCGTTCAATTTAATAAATGCCGTAGATAATATTTCAATATTTCCAAATTATGTTTCGCAAAAATTTGTACAATCTTATGTGAAAATTCAGATAGTGATATATTTAACTCTATATATTTAAAACGGTAGAAATATCTAACTTAAAATATAATACTTATTAACGTTGATATTTATGAATATAAATTATAAATTTATAATAATATATATCTTCGAAAGATTTAAATTAATTTTCAGGCTGCTCTTTGATACAATAAAATCAACAATGCCAGAAAAACAGACTGCAGTAAATATGTCGATATTTTTCAGAACTGGACATGACGAGTTTCGATATTATACCTCTCGATTGTTACAAATGAAATAGAATGCAATTAAATTAAAACGTCGCATGCCCAGTACTCACTCAGGATCTCGTGTAAAGACACAACGCGTATAGCTACATATGTTACACAAACTGGAGATCAACGATCTTGCTTTTTTCACGTATGAACATACCATTGCCGTCTTGCTTACTTGCAGTGGCCATAGATTCTACGTGACCGGATGACGAAACGGCTGACTGTCGTTTTCTACGCCGGATGTAAGTAAGAAGAACCGAGTATTCTACTGCTGCAATCGCCACTGTTCTTCTACAAAACCCTTATACGTATCGGTAAGAAGGCCAAAAAGTTAACCGAGTTGCTGTTACTCGTGTAACGTAGATACGTGCTAGTGATTATGCCACTATACATGGTGTACACCAAACTATGTACGTACTTGGTTTTATCGCGTAACAAATTTTTGCGAGGAAAGATGGAGCGAATTGTAACTGTAAATTGCCAGTACTGACGCGGATGCAGAGAGAATCTTTTGCGGACAATTTTTTCCACTTCTCCTTCTTTAATCTACGATTGCCCATTTTCAGAGGAAATTATTCAACAAAACATAGTTTTAAAAATACAGTTCGCCTTTTTATTACTGCAATCCGCTGCAAAATTATTCGCAAGAATACGTGTACGTCATGTGGCCGCAAATTACTTACAACCAGAAATAAAAAAAAGGAAAACATCCACGAACGATGGTTGTCGTTGACTCGAAAAAAATTCTCCCGCGGATAATGGTTATGGACAATGAAAAAATAATTCTCTCACATGGATGTAACGGTTATCGCCAACCAAAACAAAATTCCGTCACGGATAATGGGTATTGGAGACCAAAACAAAATTCCGTCACGGATAATGGCTACTGGAGACCAAAACAGAATTCTGTCACGAACAATGCTTGTTACTGATGATCAAAAATAAAAAATTTTCCCACGGATGATAATTATTGGCAATAAAAAAATCCTCTCATTGGTAACTAGAAAAAGAAATGGTTTTGGCAAGCAAAAAAATTCTCTCATAAATAATTGTTATCGTTAACCAAAAATATTTTCATCATTTACAATGGTTATCCGTAACCAAAATTAATTAAACTGATCTACTAATTCTTCTACTGAAACTTTTTTCATCTTGCTTGTAACTCTTATGGTCCCTGTTTACAATTACAATAGTTGAAGTTTATGAATAATTTTATATTCTTCGTATTATTAAATATTTTGCATACATGTCTCTGTTATGAGTATACTTACAAGTTACATTGGACGTAAACGAGTCATTTTACCTGCTACTAACGTCGACAAGGTCCGTTTTCACGGGATCAATGAATTATTTACTAGAATTGTGTGGACATGATGTGCTGTATACAGTAGATGTTGTCATCGGCTGTTTAGCGACGTATAGCTGAGCGGAATACACTACACGTATTCAGGACTAAGGTGCCGAATCGCATGAATCAGCGTTTCACAAAGCGATTATTTGTTCGTTGTTAAAGTTGACAGTGATACGTGTATGACCATCATGAACGAATTTTTACATTTTCAAAGTAACGTTGACAGAACAGTAAAATCGTTACCGTGATAAAAGTTGGTAATTTAGTTTCCTCAGTAAATATTTTATGGAAATATTGTTTAAATCTTTTAACTGACTGATATTTTTGAAGAATATAAATAATTTTCAAACAGATACTTTTCAATTGTTGGATTAAAATAAAAGTATTCCAAATAATTTTCAATTATCTATCTTCAAAGTTAAGGAAGGAATTTTCAATTTAATTCAAATAATTGAGAAACATTTGCATATGGGAAAATGCTAATTGACTTTATAGAATATTGATTCAAAATTACTATTTTCGTCATTGAATTGGGTTAATGAATTGTAATCGCAGTAATGCTTCGAATAACACAAATAGTTGCACGATGTTTAAAACGCTAAATTGAATAACTGGCATGTATTTATATAGTCTGTATGGCTGATTAGGTTATTTAACGTAGAGTTATAGGCAAGGGTAATTAAACATGTACATATGAACTTATCTGTGAAACAATATTTAGATGCACTCCATATAGTCACCATAACTTCCCGAGTTTATTTGACATAGATTGTAATTAATTGTATTACCTGGCAGAGGACTAAATCGATGGTGGACCGATTTCAGTAATAATTATTGTTTCTACGATGTAATATTCCTACGTATTTCATGTACCTTTGTGCATTGATATTTAATATGCGTTAATATTTAGGGGATTGATTTCATAATAACCGTATCGATTACAAATGCATCTAAATATAAAATAATAATAATAACGATCCAAATATAAATATACGTATAGTTAATATACAGGGTGGTTGTTAACTGGTGGTACAAGCGGAAAGGGGGTGATTCTACGCGAAAAAAGAAGTCGAAAATATAGAATAAAAATTTTTCGTTTGAGGATTTGTTTTCGAGAAAATTGACTTTGAATTTTCGCTCGGTACGCGTGCATTTTATGGCGTGGAGCCATATTAAATCAATTGTCTATTCTGAAAAAAGGTCTATTCTGAAGTTGCGAGCAATTGAAAGAAAAGATTATTGTAGCCTTTCATACTTTAAAACGATCGAATAGGTTAGAAAGTATTCATAGAAATTTAATTAGAAGAGCAGAAGCATGTGTTCGGCAGAATGGGCAACATTTTCAGCAATTTTTGTAATAATAAACTTTACGATTACTTCATATTATTTCATTATGTATTCCTAGTTTTCCGTTATGGCAAAAACAAACTTAAACTGCGATAATATCCATCGAGACAACGATCTACAGTGAGATCTGTTATAACGAGACGCGATAAAGTGCACGCATACCGAGCGAAAATTCAAAGTCGATTTTCTCGAAAACAAAGCCTCAGACGAAAAATTTTTATTCTATATTTTCGACTTCTTTTTTCGCGTAGAATCACCCCATTTCCGCTTGTACCACCAGTTACCAATCACCCTGTATATGTTTTATGTGTATTTTTATTTAATCCCCATAATTGTTAACATACAGTACAAACTTGCAATTGTAATAACTTTAGAATTAATGTTACTATCAAACAATTTCGACACTGTTTAGTGTACTTATTATAATAATGACTTTAAAATTAACGAACAGGTTTAAGGGACAAATATCTCAATACCTTTCTGTAGGGCAATCAACGCAGCTACAACCTATAACTGTGGAGTCACTTTAGAAGAAAAGTGTAAATGCGCTTTTACAACGCGTTGAAACGGATAAAAAGACAAAATTGTTTCAAAAATATAGCTCACTCGATATCGCTTCACTTTGTCCTGCGGCGTCGTTATTCATCTTTAACGGTTTTAAAGACATCTGTCCTAGTTACGTGAGAAATCTTGCACAGTGGAACAATCGAGCTAGCCAAATTAGAGTCTCGATATCACTTTATAGACGCGGCATCCCTACATTTCAACGAGTCATACGAACCATCGAGACCATACGAGCTATCGTAAACCCATGACACGATACACGAGCAACTCGTAAGCTAGAAAACCACTGCACTCTGAACCTAATCTCTCTGTTGACCTGCTAACCTTCCAATTATCAGCGAGATTTATAGCGACCAAATCATGCTCATCATGGAGTACGTGGCTAAACAATTTTAAAAATTGAGTGTTCGCTCGTCTAAGATTCCTTACTACTTCGTACAATACTTGACTATTTCGCCAAGTATGTGGAATTGGAAACGTTCATGATTAGGGTAAGAATATTTATACTTTTGAAGGTGCACAAATGCGTAGAATACACAGAATATGCAAATGTGTACAAAATATCCAAAGTAATACGATCTTCTGCCTACATTCCACTTTTATTTCATTATGTTTATAAAGATATGAATTTGCGTGAATATTTATTTATGATCACTAAAGTAACGTAATATCAAGTTGCTCGTTATTTTTAGGTATTGTTATATTTCTTTGATATCACCAATTAAGAGTTACATGACTTCAAATTGCGAGTTATATCTGGATATCTACATTAAGAATCACGGAAATAAGCTACGTCGTTAAAAAGCGACCTATATCGCCGACATATAATCACGAATAATATGTAAAATTATTAAAATTTTGTTTAAATTTAAATATTATGTAAAATTATTAAAATTATATAGGCAGAAAAATGATGTCAATAATAATTTTGAAACGTTTTTGTGATACTTACTTTAAGATGAGTTGCTTGAAATACCAGTTTTTTCCCAATGGTAAAAAAAATGAACATTTCCATTGAAAACTTACCTGAAACAGACGAAAGAGATATTGTTCAATTTTTTAAGAAACATTTAGTTTTTATATAAAACCAAAATCTGTTTACATATTTTTTTTTTTTTTTTGCTGTAGATATAATTGTATACCCATTGGATACATCTATTGCATGTTACCTATATATGTCTTTTTTTACCTTAATAGAGAAATTAATATTTTCTTTTCCTAACATATTTTAATTTTGATATTCGACGAGGTGACATCTAAAATACGTCATTTTTTAATTACACAAATATCGCAAGTAATTTTCATTCGATGTTTGCTTTGTATGTATTAGGTTGTCCGAAAAGTTTCTTTCGTTTCATAAGGTGATAGTAGATGAACAACAATTTCTGTTTTATATTATTTTATTGAATCAAGTATAATCCATTTCGTTCCGTTTCTACTATTATATTTATATATATAAAACAAAAAACATTGCGCGTCTATTACTTTCTTATAAAACGAAAGAAACTTTTCGGACAACCTAATACATATATATTCAGTATTAGACGCTGCTACTATAATATATTTTTTTATTCAATAATACTTAATAAGTCTGGTATAAAATAAAATAATATTTAATCTTTTAATTCAATAAATACGGAGAATAACTAAAAGCGTATCTACATTATTGGATTATAATTTTCATCGTACTTTCACGTATTACACTTACGTTGCGTTTACATATTTTACAAATTTTTAAGCTGCTTTGTGAAAATTTTAAACCCACCGCGAAATGAAACATTGCTACTGTTCGAAACAGTAAAAGGATAGTACTGCATAAATTTTATATAATACTTGGAAGTGCGCTATTTTTAAAATTTATGAAATTATTTATTAAAATAAAAGTAGTTATTTGTAGTTGTATATCCGAGTAACACGAGCCGTCATAATGTTAGCTTCGACATAAATTAAGTTGAATTTTTATTTCGCAATAAAATAAAACAGTATCAGTAACAAAATGTACGGTATTTCTTCTTTCCGAGATATATATAAATTGTAATAAAAAATTCATCGCCAGAAATATTTCTAATAAAATTACAATAAATCTATAAAGAAGAAAGAAAATACTATCGTCAAGTTTCATTGAATTATTTACGAGTAATATAAATCTAATCTAAATCTCAAAAGAGGTATAAAGAACTATGTTTAGCAATTACGATGGAATGAACAGATCTGTCAAGACCTACATTCAAAGTTTTGGATCGCAATTCAGAATATAAAAAAATCTCCATTTTGCAGACCGCGTCGTGCTTCGCAAGAAACAATGGATTTACATTTGCCTCGCGGTAAAGAGGCTACTTTAACTGTAAATCGTTTCTTAGACCGTTTCTCCCTTTCAATCGACGATAGGACATTTCTTAATTACATAAAGTAGGTCTCGCAGCGTTTCTAGTAATTACGAGGAATTAAGGACGCCGGTTTAATTCTCACGGCCCGGTGAAATTGATCCCTCAGCGGAGTCCGCAAATTCGGTATAATTATCAAATAACACAGCTAACCGCTTTTCTATAATGATAGTGTAGGAGAGCCTGTTACGGCTTACACCAATAGAAACACGCAAATCGTTCGCTTCTATCGTTTCATCTTTTCATCCATAGAACCCTGCCATTTTGTCAGGCAAAGAAACGCGTTTTCTACTTTCTAGTTAACCGCAGACACTTGCGAGAGTTTAGTGGGAGCAAGGTTAAGGGTTACTCCGCTTGATAATACGTACACATTGCGTTCGGGCATTAATATAGCATTGCGCCGGTTCGCTAGAAACCACCAAGAACTATGGTTCAAGCTACTTTATCATGAGTTATGGGCCACGTGTTTGCCTCGGTTCAACCAACAACGTTCAATGTTTTCTCTCCAGCGACGCGCATCCACGTCACTTTCAGTGACGGATCGTGTTCCTTCGTTTGACCGGATCCTAAACCAAGTCCACTAAGTCGAATTTATAACGCTTTATGATGCTGTAACTTTCAGCCGATTCGAAAGAAATCGCTGCTAAAAAGTGGCAAGTGCAGTTCGTACCGTAAAGTTGATATTGTTATCAACAGTACTACAGTACGCTTTGTTGATACAAACACATTAATTTTTTATGTACAGCTGTTACGTATAGTTGTATATATATATATACATGTCTTTTTTTATCTGCCGATTACGAAATGATATTGATTTACATAGATCTCTCATTCAACCTCAAACATTAATAACAGTATACATTAAAATTGTTTTTACGCAGATTAAAGTTTGCCTCGTAAAGAATTTGTGACGTTAATACTTTGACTGCCACACCGGAATCACATGTTTCGCTCAGGACACCACGAGAGTATTTTTATTATTCAAAGCATATTGGCAAAATAATAATAAATCGATGATGTAAGTCAACATTCTTCCCCAATGGATCGTTTATCTTATTGATGGTCACGGGTGACCACCATGGCACCTTGGTAACAGTTGATAGCGAAGTATTATAACAAGGCTTCGTTTATTTCAACAAACCATTCGCATTCGTTATTTCGTCGCAAGCAAAACGTCCAGAATATATTGTTGAAACGTGTAGAAGATATTAGTAAACGGTATTTGCTCATTCTATATGTAATAGTAAGGTATATGCACACTTCTAACTTCAATTATAAAGCAGCATTTACGATTATTTTCCAAGCTGTGTTTATAATAATATTCGTAGATTACCCCTGAAAGATATGGATGCAAACACAGTGCACTTTAGATGCAAGATTTGTTCTCATTTTTTTTATTGATGTTCTGATAAAAATATTTAATTGCTCAATGGGTCACTTTATATTTCAAAGTGTCTTCTATTTATCGGTTATATTCAAAATGCCCTATCTGTCAATTTTCATACAATTTTTACAATTGTAAGAAGTTGAAGCCGGTCATCAATGACCACGATGGCGTCACAGGAGGAACCATGGCCGGTCTATGACCGGTCTATGACATGGTCTATGACCAACGTGGCAGTCAAAGCGTTAATACACTAAAAGGAAATTGATATGTTTATCAACAGAACTACAGTACGCTTTGTTGATATAAATTTTTTATGTACAGCTGTTACGTATAGTTATATATATATACATGTCTTCTTTTATCTAACGACTACGAAATAAAATGGATTTACATAGATCTCTCATTCAACCTCAAACATTAATAACAGCATACATTAAAATTGTTTTTACGCAGATTAAAGTTTGCTTCGTAAAGAATTTGTGACGTTAATAGACTAAAAGGAAGTTAATAAGTCAGTAGAATTAACCAGTTTGTCAAAGCTAGGAAACAAAGACTTCCATATATCCCACGGTTCCATGGGTTAAATGGCGAGATTGATGTGTACGTAATTAGAGAAAGCAGAGATTAGAAAGAAGCCGTAAATCCGAGAGGATAGATGAATATGTGTTGCATAAAACATGAACTGCTTTGCAGTAAATATGTTGCTAAAATCCAATTTACTAAACCTGTATCTTTGCAAACTGATGAAACATTATTAAAATTTTGTGGTTCAATGAATTGAACTGTCCCATATAACGCAATGTTACTCAGCGACACGAGCCAAATACCGGTTTTCTACCGTGCCTGATCTAGAAAAATATGTTATACCTACACAAACATCCATTGTTTGAATTTTTCTTTCGCGAGGCTTTCAAATTTATGCAAGAATGTAATTGAATTGTCAACGCGTAGTATTTCATTAAATCCTTAATGGAATACGACTCATTTTCACGAATTATGTATTTAAATAAGATTCTTTCACCATGCGATATTAAATAATTCCAATCGATTTTCAATTTCAATTTTAACTTTAATTTTACTTTGAATTTTTATCGAAACGATTATTTCACAAATATAGTAATTGAAAGGTCATGTGAAAAATAATTTCTTAGGGGGGGATATTAAACGTGTTCGATCATTGTAACGCAATAAACCATATCGGTAGCTATTTAATAGCAATCTTGGTACAAATTATAGCATAGAATATTACTCGACGATAAGCGTTTCTTCCAAACTAATTTTGATGTTTCGAGTCATGAAATACGTTGAAATAAATTGTACGTTCTCTATGCGGAACTTATTTACCTAATTGAACTAACGAAGTCTAGATTAAGTTCTGAAACGCAATACCACGACACACGTATCGTTTACAAGCACGTGTTCATGTTATATATACCGCGCTTTCAGGAAATTACTTTGCGTTCAAAGCAAGTAATGCAATGAAATTATTGAGCGATTCTATCTTTGAACGAAATTTAGTATTCAGGAACATGGATCCAAAACGATGATAAACAGCTTGTGCACATATCATTATCTCCATCATTTTACTATACTCTCTATGAATACGATCTTATTCATTTAGGACGAGAAGAAAATATCGTAGTGCTTTTGATCGCAGCTTTCTACCTTCATCTGAAATTTAGTAATTAGCCATTTTTATAAATAAATCGTTTTACGCTGGTATAACGATATGTCGATAAATACATATGACTAGTAAGCGGATAAAATCAAATTTATGAAACATGAACACGCACGAGGCTACACAGAATGGAGCGGCCAGGGAAATTCTGTGGCTCAAAAGAAGATGAAAATTAAGAATGACGAAATTGCGTTGGAGGTTTCGTTTTTGAGAAAATCGAGTTTGAAAATGTATGAGGTGTGCGTGAATTTGACCAATTTCCGACTGGACAGGAACGAACAATTGGCAGGAGACTTCGTTTTGGAGGAAATAAAATTTGAATACACAGTGGCGGGCAAGAGAAATTTTATGGCATAAAGAATACCAAAAGACACTGTAATTTTATAAAATAAATTTGCATTTAATAAGTGCAACAAGTAATTGTTATTCCACACGCGAAAATGAATTAAGACTTCGTTTTGGGGAAAATCGAATTTGAATCTACGCTGGCGGACAAAAGAAATTTTATAAAATAAGAAGTGTAAAAAGACACCATAATTTATCAAAATTAATTTATATAGGTTATCCGAAAAGTTTCTTTCCTTTTATAAAGAAATAATAGACGCACAATGTTTTTTGTTTTATATTAGTTTATTGAATTACGCACGAATATAATAATAGAAATAGAACGAAATGGATCATACCTAATTCAATAAAATAATCTAAAACAGAAATTGTTGTTCATCTATTATCACCTTACGAGGCGAAAGAAACTTTTCGGACAACCTAATACTTAATAAGAGCAATGAATAAATACAATATATATATAACAGAATAAATAACCATTAGCAATATGGCATAGAATTATTAGTAGAAATGTTACTAAAATTCATAGTGCATCAATTTTATTATTATTATTATTAATATATATTACTACTATTATTAAACTTTCTTTCGTCCGCCACTGTACAAAAATTAGCTCGGTACGCACGAGTCAGGCAATTATCAAATTCGATTTGGTCGACGAGAAAATCGAGAGGAAAAAGATGTATTCCACATTTTCGACTTATTCCCATACGTAGAACAAGCTGCTACGTAACTGGGAACTAAGTAAATTCGTTGTACTTGACAAGTTTTTAAATTCGATTTTCTCAAAAGTCGCCAACGCGATTTTATTCTTCATCTTCGTCTTCTTGCCTGGCTTCATTTGTATTACGGACCATCCTGTACAGGTTAAATTTACAATAGCGAACACTTTGGATCTAGGAGTGTACGACATTACGCGGCATTTGCAGGCTGGGCGAAATTGATTACACACGCGAGGCACGTTTCCGCGTGTTTGAACGGGAAATCTTCCATTGCGCTATCGACAGCGAGAAATTTTGCTCTTTTACATGCAGCAACGTAAATTCTATCGGCGGGAAATTCTTAGCGGACGTTTGCGATATTCGTTCGCTTCGTCCCCGTCAGAAGAAACATTCACGATCGGACATGGTTAAGCAGTAGCACCGAATCACACAGATTCCGGCAACACAGAAGAGCTGGCGCACACGCGTAGCCAGGCAACGGCGTTCAGCACAGAGGCAAAAAATCCCGTTTAGCTAATAAAAACGGATATTTCCTGCAGCCGAGGTTACAATTTGCTGGCTGGAAACGTTTATCGACGGACGAGGCGCGTGCAACGAACCGGATATCCCGTAAAAAGTAACGTAAAAATGGGCGAATTGAAAACGCTGGATGGAAAAAAGGAGAATGTCTGGGGTCTGGACATGTCGATGTCAAGGGAAAAGGAATTAGTTTATCGCGCAGGCCGCATGGGCGTCGCTTTCTTCGTTTCGTTGGCCGAATGCGCGCCATGCAAGGCAGAAGAGGAGAAAATTTATTAACGATAAGAGATAGCATAGCGATGGGCGTAGCCATGGCTGCGATTCGAACAGGAGAAAAAAGGAGGACGCAACAGTTTCTCTCTCGAACAAGTTCCCAGCTCGATATCAGCAGCCAGAGCAGCTATCGAAGCGCGAGGTGTAATTATTATAAATATAAGAAGGTGCAAGCTGAGTTATTGCGGCTGGCCACCTTTGTCGTGACTAATAATGCCGCTGTGCTCCGCTGCATCGGTAGATCGCCGACCAACCAGATAATTTATCGACTGACGTCCGCTGCAAAGACTTTCAGGTGCACGATCGGACCAATGCTCGCGAAAGTAGTCACGAAAACGTTGTTTTTCGCCAACAGTCTCAGCCATCTTCCACTTCGAATTACGTTTCACATTGCGTTGGAAAGAAATATTCGAGACACGAGAAATATTTCGTCGTTTCTCGCTGGCAAAGCAAACAAACGCGATTGGAAACTCGCTCGTCTGCACCGGCTCCTAGACTGTACACGATCAAGTGTCCTTGCTCTTTTCTTCAAGACGATATCGCTCATTTGCTGCATCAATGACACGGCTCAAAAGTCACGGTTTTAAGAAAGATAGTAGCTTCGATGAGAGGCGCTGATCTGCCATCGTTGTATTATTGCGTTGTCTGCATCGAATTACCAGGTGTGTAAATATGAAACCGGAATTTTGTATAGAAAATACAGATTTATTGTATGAGAATGATTAGAAATATTTTATTCGAAGTATTGCCCATCGCTAGCTATACATTTTTCCCACCTGTTTGGCAATTGGTGGATGTCACGCCAAAAAAACTGTCGCTCTTTTGAGGCAAACCAGTCATCGAGGCATTTTCGTACATTTTCGTAAGAAGTGAAGTGCTGGTCAGAAAGTGCGTGTCCCATCGATGCAAATAAATAGTAATTGGACGGAGCCAAGTCTGGTGAGTAAGCCGCGTGCGAAAGTATTTCCCAACTGAACGCTTCAATCGTTTCCTTGACCGGTTTTGCTGTATGTGATGGTGCATTATCATGAAGCAAAATTACTTTGTGTTGCCTTTTTTGATATTCTGGTCATTTTTCACGCAAAGCTTGATTCAAATCGATCATTTGTTGTCGGTAGCGCTCAGTATTAACGGTTTCGCCAGGTTTTAACAGCTCTTAATAGATCACACCCTTCTGATCCACGTTCTTCGATCCTCACGTCAAAATTGCCATTCTGAATTTTTTAAACCACTCAAAGCACTGTGATTTACCAAGAGCATGCTCACCGTAAGCTTCGACAAGCATTCGATTCTGCGATTCTGCAGCAGTTTTCTTCAAATGGCAACAGAAAAGCAATGCTGTCCGCAAATCGTAGTTTCCAGGCACAAAATTCGACATGTTCAACGCTATTACAAACTATGCTGTTGTATGAAACTTGTATTGTTCTGAGTCGAAAATGTTTGCGAGATGTCAACAAAGACTTTTGGCATCAATGACGCAGTTAAGTGATAACTACATTATCAGCTAGGGCCATGTATAGGCAAATTCCGGTTTCATATTTACAGACCTGATATATTGTCAGACGATGTACGAGATACTAGTCGGACGTCGGCAGATTGTGGAAGAACGCGAGACTGTAATTTGAGAAAACTGAAGCAGCGTTTTGTGACAATGATGGAAAACTTCCAATGCGACATAATGTGTACGAGACACGTATCGACCGTTTTTCTCTCGTCCCTTTTGTCGATCGAGTGTCCGATTCTAGACCGTTGGGAATTGTAGATTAAGTTGTGCATTGACGATCGACTGAAAAGAAATTTTAGTAAGTCGCCTAGTAAAATGGGGTTTGCGGACGTAAAATGGTCGAGTTTGGCTGGTCGACAGCCAATAGTTGCAGTCGCAGCAACAATGTTTTGTTTACATTTACCGATTCGTCTCGTTGGACGGAGCAAGGCTTTGCCACGGTCAACTAGTCGATTTAACCAACTCTAGTCCACCGATTTAGTCGATCGACGAGAAATTCCAGTAAGTTGCTTTGTGTAAATGCAAATTTCCCCGACTGGCTTACAATTAGTTAGCCACCAGTCAAGGATCCAATGGCAGGTAAAATTTTCGTGTGCAAAAATTAAGTTGCGTAGGTTAGTAGAACCTAGTTGTGTTCAGTCGTCTAATCCAAAGTTTCAGATTTTCTGGTCGAATAGAGTTTTTTACCTGGCGCTCCTTCACAGTCGACCATTTAGGCGATCGTCGATCCAGTTAGTCGACTAAATTTGCATTTGCACAAGGTGATTTCCTAAAATTTCCGCCTCATTTGTAACCGCTCTTGATCGATACTTGATCGTCACACTGTGTGCATCTCATATTCTATTCTTCCACCACGTTCTACGACATTCTCGTACACTTATCACGTATTAATACACGTATTATCGTACACTTTTATGTTCAAATTTTGGGTGTATGTTAATAAAACGAATCCATTGCGATTGGGCAAATTGGACATTGTCGATGTCCAATACGCAGAAAATGAAGTTCGGCTGATCTACTAAAAAATCGCACTATCAATGCAGAAATGCTCGTGGCTATTTGCCTGGTTGCGATTGATTTGGCATGCTTCGTGTCGAACTACAACCGCGTTTAAATCTTTCCGTACGATTCCGCTGTTTGCTCGACCGTGTACAATTGTTGTACACGTTGCTCTGATCATCTAACAAAAATGTTTTTACACGCTACGTATATACCTTCTATTGATTGATAATGTTTAATTCAATAGATAGCGGCGATTGTTGTCACATTTGTTTTGCTAATTCATTCCACTGAACTTTTAGTTTCTACACGAATAGAATAATCGCAAGTTATAAAATATGCACTGTATACAGGTAATAGATCAGATAAGTAAAAATAAGAAGAAATGTCATAGTTACAACCATAGACTCACGAACAGATTTTTCAGTAATGTGTATTATGTAAGATTTATTATACAATTATTAATAACGATCGATTGGGGTTTTCGTTTAAATATCGCGGTAGAACAGACATTATTTGCAAGGAAATATCATATCCAAACACCATTTTATTGAGCGCTACGCCTGACTACACGATTGACATAAATGCAAATAATTATGAGAGTGATTTTTTCGAATTATGTGTATAATAAAGCAATACCTGTTTAACAATGGTTGCAATGACATGCATAATAATTTATTAAATTATTTTTATAATATATTATAATTTAATGTAATTATAATCGTCGATAATATTTGCACGCTATTTAATTCGTGTACACGCTGAAAGGTTTGCACATTTATGACAAAATTTCGTCAAGATTATTAACGCGTATTAATTCTTCTTTTTTAATAAAAGATAAAATGCCAATGGAATATTCTGAAAATGCATAAAACATAATGAAGTCTGTGATGTGTATAACGATTCTGATTATCATAATGTTTATTAATCAGGCAGTTATGCTGAATTAATTCGTTGTAAATTATCCATAAGGGATGTCGAGTAACGAAACTAAATAGAAGCAAAGTCTATACATAGCAGGTAAGCGCAATCTTCAGAAACATGATGAGCTAAGAACTATTTAACCGGATGAGAGACTGCATGAACTATATTGAACGCCCAAGGCCATCGAATATCAGTGTACCAACACTTGATTAAAATGCTATGCTCCATGATATTGATATAAATTACCAAAATATCGTATAACAATATCTTTAACTGATCGTCTTAATATTTTAATTCTAATTTAATTTTAATTCATAAGTCTTAATAATTATTAATAATTCTAACTCTAATTATATTGTATATAATTTGTTGGATTAGCAAATTGAAATAAAAACTGAGAAATATATTTTTTTCAAACGACGAATACTACAATTTTCATCGAATTTTACGTATTTCTTGGCACTATGTTTTATTTAATCTTAAGACGAATTGTATTTTGCTTCGTTTTATAGTTGTCAAGTTACCGATGCTGTTATAATTAGTTTAACTCGTGTTTTTTCGCTGGTGGTAATTTTCGATGGGTTTAAAGAATTCTAACAGCAGATTTCTAAGGAATTTTAATAAGTAGAATCTTCATTAAGCTTTGTTTTAATTCACCGTTTGCATAGTTACAGAGCTAACGCACATTTCATCCGGTAGAAGTCACAGGTATTTGCGTACTCCGAGATACTTTCTTATCTTTCTATTGTAATTCTTGAAATAATTATTCAAGTAATTGTAATCTCTGGTACTTTTAGGCGACTGAATTGCAACAGATTGTCGTCATTCGTTAGATGTAAGGCCCGAAAAACCTACTATTTAATACTAAGTACGTCATACTATAATTGCATTTTTTCAACAAGCAAATTAATTCTTTTCTTGCGTTTAGGTAACTTTGTTTAATAGGAAATAAACGTAACGTCACATATTGCCTCTTCTTTCTTTTATATCTCTTTTATATACTTTGCAATTTGTCAGTAGAACATTATGAAAATTGTTTCAAATGTGGCAAAGTAGCACATCGTCAATGTTCCCATCGAGACAACGTCATTATCATTCAGTTCAGTCGATCTGGATTATATGCAGATGTTTACTTGTTTATTAAGCCTGCAGGGTGTGTTCTTTTAAGCCTACGAGATATATTGATTGAATATTATTGGCTAATGGCTCAACGTGTCTTTCTATCCTCTTTTTGTAATTGCTGGTAGCTTGCAACATATCGTTCATTTGTTGCAACAACGACGTAACTCAAAATTTGTGGTTCCTGAGTCATTGGTACAAAAGACACAGTTGTTTCTTGTATTTTCTATCGGTAGAATCCTGTAAATGAATTTGAACAATTCACAGCCGCTATTGCGTTATCACGAAACAAATGATGGAAATTTTTGTTCATATTGTTTATGACATTTTCCTGAAGAAAACGATCTGTTTTTTTAATCAACACATTAACGGTACTCGTGTCACAAAATTCCCTCAATGGTAGCTTATATTGTATTTATCCTATCATCTGAAAATATGAATTTACGAGAAATATACCATAAAAAGATCTCAGAACGAAAACACAAATAACAAATAAACGTAACAAAAAAAAAAAAAAAAAAAAAAAAAACGAAGGAAATTTGTTTCCTTCGCAAAGTTAATAGAATTACCAAACGTCATTCTTAGAACTCGCTGGCGTTAATTTCAACGCGCAAAATCTTGTTTGCCCCGATAATTAAAGCGCATCATATATATTCATAAGACTAATTAAAACTCTTTCATATTGCAAGTCTTTAATTTGATATCAGGATGCGGCTGTGAGAAAAACGATGCCGTTTGTATGAAATCTCTTCTAGTTTCCTGAAAACGTTTCGTAACTTCATTACGAGTTTCACAACATTGTTTCGTTAAGTGAGCAATAATTAGATCTTGGCGAATTGCAGTATATAAATTACAGGAAATAGAGAAATTTCCTAACGCATCAATGACGACGCCGTTGTTACATGAAAATTCGCGTCGAAGCTGCGACAATTTTTCGTCTTTCTCAAAATCCGTTTACCACCGAAATTCTTAATACATTTATCATAACTTTATTCTAAAAATAATTTATCGTGACCTAATTAATTTTATGTTTAATTTTATTCTTCATCCACTAACATTTACATTATTTTTCTATCGAGAACAGTGGTTCGGTTAGGAGCTCTCGTAGTCTCCAACTAAAAGGAATGGTGACAATGTAATTAATCATCACATGATGATCATCAGTGTGATAACCATGGACCATGATTTTTATAATAACATATATATAACATATATATAATAATATATAATAAGTGTTATGTGTAATAAATGTCACATAACTTGTTCATTCGATTCCCTGATTTCAGGATTACCAAGCAATTGTGACAACGACCATACCCAAATCCACGCCATTCCGTACTCTGGCAGCGAACCATTAGGTTTTGACATGACCTTTGCACATGGCCCAACAATACACTTTCCCCATTACATAGGACAATCAGGATCCTCCCATTGCTCCTCAACACCTACAAACGCAAAATATAAAAACTGCAAGCATTCGACCACGAGATTAGTCTTTAGTCTAGTCTTTAGTCTTTAGTCTTGAGTCCTGTGCACAATTTGGCGGTGATTTGAGCAACTATTTTAACTTCGCTACTTTATTGTAATATTATGCTTAATCATTTTCGTGAAAGAAAGCCTACAAAATTATAAAACCACGGTCAAGTTAATTTATTGCTTAACTACTTATTTTTTATCGTTAATTTTACATGACACAGTAATCGCTAGTTACATAAAAAAAAAAAAACAGATAAAGAAAAATAAACGAAAGGAGCAAAACGATACTATTAGGTCATCCCATAAGTTCGTGCCGATCTTTGTGTATACATTTTATGTGTCGATTTATAAACATACGGCGATAAGGGACCAATGCACTTGAAAAATGGGAAGAAGTTGTACAACGAGGGGGGGATTACATTTTTTCATGAAACTGAAAGGTATGTAAACAATCTTAACATATATAACCGCTCGAAAAACGGAACGAACTTATGGGATGACCTAATAATAACAAAATCACGTGGAAGCAAAAGGAAACAAAGTATAAAACAATATTAAACTGTGCACATGATATAAGTTAGTACAAAGATCAATTTACAAGCAGAATGACTCAGTGCTGATTAATTAAAAAATTAATGTGGAGTTTTAGTTACTCGAGTTTAACAGCAGTTCCGTATTATCCGAGTTGCTCTGAACTGTACCGTAACTTCATCCTTTTGGAAAGTTTAAGACAAAGAATACGAAAGTACGAACAGTCCGGTATTGTTAAAACGGTTGATCAAACTTTTAATCCATTAAATGTCACTATTTTCAATCAAAGTTATTTTTTCAGTTAATTCAATTATAATTAAACAAATATCAATCAATCGATTAAATGCTTACTTAATCTTAAATACATTTACAACATTACATTATCAAAATGTTTTTAATTTATGAATATTTAATTTAGCATAACTTTCCAACGATCATGGATCCTTTCGTATTATTCGAGGTAAAGCTAGGTTACGGTTAGGGTTAAAGTTAGAATTCGGTCGAAATCAAAATTTAGATTGAATAAATTCATAGAAATAATTTAGACAAAAATACATATTTTAATAATTATTCGCATAAAATAATAAATAGTGTACGATGATTTACGGTTAGGGTTAAGGTCAGAATTCGGTCGAAATCAAAATTTAGACTGAATAAATTGATAGCAATAATTTAGACAGAAATTTTTTAATAATTATTCACATAAAATAATAAATAGTGTACGAAGATTTACGGTTAGGGTTAAGGTCAGAATTCGGTCGAAATCAAAATTTAGACTGAATAAATTGCTAGAAATAATTTAGACAGAAATACATTTTTTAATAATTATTCACATAAAATAATAAACAGTGTGCGACGATTTACGGTTAGGGTTAAGGTCAGAATTTGGTCGAAATCAAAATTTAGATTGAATAAATTGCTAGAAATAATTTAGACAGAAATACATTTTTTAATAATTATTCACATAAAATAATAAACAGAGTGCGACGATTTACGGTTAGGGTTAAGGTCAGAATTCGGTCGAAATCAAAATTTAGATTGAATAAATCGATAGAAATAATTTAGACAGAAATACATTTTTTAATAATTATTCACATAAAATAATAAACAGTGTGCGACGATTTACGGTTAGGGTTACGGTTAGGGTTACAGTTAGGGTTAAGGTCAGAATTTGGTCGAAATCAAAATTTAGATTGAATAAATTGATAGAAATAATTTAGACAGAAATACATTTTTTAATAATTATTCGCATAAAATAATAAACAGTGTGCGACGATTTACGGTTAGGGTTAAGATCAGAATTCGGTCGAAATCAAAATTTAAGTAGAAAAAACATTTTTTAATAATTATTCATATAAAGTAATAAACAGTGTGGGACGATTTACGATCCTGTTCTGTATCATTCAAATTTTAGTGCACGTAGTTTAGTACCCAGGGCAGGTACGAAGCTGCGACAATCGTGACAGCTTGTGATCCCTCTAGATGGTTAATTTGTGTTTCACGGAACCTTACGTTTCTCTCGTTCGCAACTGTTCCGTTCGCGATAACGACCATCGTAAATTACGCGTAATATCTGCTCCTAAAGCAGTAACAGACACCGTTACGCGGTTCGAGAATGAGAAAGCAGCTACTGACAATGTGAAACAATGTCTAAACGACCATAACTTACCGAAGAGATTACATTTAATACATCGTTGTATTTTTAATTTCTTCCAAGCGAAGATAAATTGGATATGACGTTAGACGATTAATTAAATAAGAAACAATGCTTTTGTAAGAAGCAACATTACCGTGCTTTTATAATCTGTCTAATGCGTTTCCTGAAACCTGCAAGTTTCTTACGGTGCGATACACAGCAAAGGTACGCGTTCAATCTCATTTCGTCCAGACTGTTTGAAATTTTGTATCAAAAATATGCTCGAGAAACGCAAGTTACGTTTTTCTTTAGTAACGTCACTTTTCTTATTAATCGATTAAGTCATCCTATTAGATTAGACGAACGAAAGAGAAAGACCAAGCCTGTCTCATTTCGATCTAAAATTGCTAAACTTGTTGCCATTTAACAACCACTTAATCCGATCATAAAGATCTCGATTATTCTAGATCGGAGATTATTACAAATGCTAGAAATATCCAATTTGATTATTATAAATATTTAGTTTCAACAAAATCTGATTCGAGATGAAATTGTATTAACAGGTCTTAATATTTGTACACCATTGTACAAATATTTGTACACCATCGTATTTAATACCATAGCGTTTATACATATTAATTGGTTAGGTCCAAGTATGTTAAGTTTCGTACCGTTTTTCACTGCGAAGCTCTTATCTATGCAAATGCTGTTCGTATCAATCGAATGTAGCTGCACGCGATCCGAACGAGAGTGAGCTCAACACCACCAACGATACCTTATACTTAGCTTAAACCACTTGGCTTAGGTCAAGGTGGCATAGTACTACGGCTTAACGATCTAAAGTCGTTGAAATAAACGTCCCTGGATGTCGGGATTTCGCCATTTCAGATAACAGCGTACCTCACGCTGAGACATGCTCTTAAAGACAATGTGCTATTTCCGTTGATTCTGCAAACGCAAACAGCTACGGCTCTCTATCGCAACCAAATATTAGAAAAGTCCTCGAGGAAAGCTCATTAGCCCTTTGTACGTGGAATCTTCCGGCTTTACGTTGGAAAACTTTGCGCAAATCTCGAGGGGCTGTTACGATATTAGAGTGCTACAATAGCAGTACTTCTACCATCTAAGTGTAAAGCATTCGAGCAGATTTTCTCCAGGCGTACTAATGCTTTTGTATTCGTTGGAACATTTTTTAAGATTTGTCTTAGCAGTTTTAGGAAATTAGACAATCGCTTCGCGATTCGTCACAATTTGTATGGTTACGAAACGTGGTTTTTATGTTAAATGCTTAAAGACTTCTTTTAACTCGGTTAAGTATGTCTTCTAAGAGTATCGAATGTCACATGGAATTATAAAAATTTTTTCCGAGCAATATAAGCACCAAAAATTAAAATATAAAATTAAGGGTAGATAAAGTTTTTAGGTAAATTGGTTTGGCTCTTTACAATTTCTCACAGTAAAGTAACTTTGTGTGGAAAATTCAACTGTGTGGAAATTGCCATCTTTTCATGGAGATTACATTTTACGAAACGCAAGATGTTGCTAATTATAAGACGAAATAATAAAAAGACTGATAGGCTGTACCATTTAAGAAAATTGCAGATTCTCACAATTTCTTATATTTGAAAATATTAGACTTTGAACCATTTAACGAGCCCAAATTTCAAGTCGATATCTACAAAACGACATTTTCGAGGAAAACAGATTGCAACACTTTAGGGTGGTTCTCCCTGTATAGGTTAATTCCAGAAGAAGATAGTAAGGCTCTGATCTTCAGTTTGCCATTAATTCACACGTCTCAACGTCGTTTGTGTATTGTTATTATAAATCATGCTTACGTATGTATAACTATCAGTGCATGCATTAGGTTGTCCGAAAAGTGTTTTTCTTTTACAGACACGTGTTTTACAACGATGCATCTTTATACAAACATGAAACCTAATCTGTCGAACGTTGTGATCTTTATCTTGATAGAACAAAATGGATCATAGGTAATTCGATAAAATAATATAAAACGAATGCATGTTGTGCATCCATTATTTTCTTATAAAACGAAAGAAACTTTTCGGACGACCTAATATATCAGTACACATAGATCAAAAACTAATTTCGTTGAAACGGTACTTTAACGTGGAGCAAACTTGCTGCAAAATCAATATATCGTTCTATGGATACAATGAAACAGAAATTTCAAAATGATTTCTATTCAGCGTGGATTAGAAGGCATCATCAGATTCGATTGAATGGCCGCGCAACGAGGCGGCCAGTGTGATTCGAAGTCGAGCAACGCGACAAATTGATCGCTAATGTGACCAACGAATAAATTTGCTATTCAGCGATCTGGTGATCGGTAAACGTCAATTTCCGCGCGTCAGCCTCCATTATACACAGATTTTCAATTTGTATCATCGAACGGCGTTAGGCGGGGATTAATAAAAATTTGCTAATACAATTCGGCATGTCTGATTTCCTTTAAACTTGAATACATATTGGAAACGAGTATTTAGAAAAATAAAATATTACTTGAGGAAGTGTGGTCGATTCGTAAACGAACTGTACTGCGATGTTGATCGTTAAGATTCTGCTTCTAATGAATCAATCGCCATAAAGAGGAGAATGTTGAACAATTATACCATTTCTCAATTTGCGTACGAACCAAACATTTTTGCTGCACATTCAAGAACATCTCTCGAGCTACGAAAAAGTGTCATTAGCGTTTATCCGAAGTGGAAGATGGAAGAAAGTCGGAAGAAATGAGCGAAGAGATGAAAACCCATGTTACACTTAATCCTCGTTTTAACACGCATTTCTACGTTGCAAAAGTTTCCTATTGATGTCGCTATTGAATTCTCGGCTGTTTTTACGATAGATCGTGTACTTGTAAGAGTTAGACAATGACTTTTAAAAATTCTGCGCTGGTATGGATCTTCTGGTGAATCGATGTCACGAAGTAGACTAAACTATGAATGTAGAAGTCAGTAGATCGTTGTGGCTGCGTTCTAGGTATTCCGGTGAACGCGTAGCTGGAGCTGAGGATTTGCGACGAGCACGTAGCGCAGTAGTGTTGAAATAGTAGTATACCCTGCTATTCCAGCCTGGCTACGTTGAAAGCGCTGTAACGTGTACCGTGAGACGCCGCAACGATCGACGTAGCATATCCGACGTGTTGCTGCAATTGGTGCGGCTGAACATCGTAGTTCCATAAATAACCTTGAGGAAGAATTACGAATTTGGACGATGGAGCTGTTGTTGCTGCTGCCTTGGCTTGTCACGTGTTCTTGTTTGTTCTTTTCCGCTATTGTGTGCTCGATCGGTATTTTCAATTTATAGCATTACAATGGAAGAGAGGAAAGAAAGAAAAATGGCAGGATAAGAAAAAATGAAGAGGAGATAAGTTTTGCCAGCCACCTGCCTGTATCAATAAAACTCTTTACAATATCTGTGTTTTAGACTTACGCGCTGAGATAGTCGACACTATTGCCATCGTCTTGCGCAACTGAATCGACTTTATTAGTGAAATTTTGCAAAACATAATTTACAAGATAAAATTATTAACAAATACTCTTATCAGGTCTGTAAGTATGAAACCGTAATTTGCCTATTGATGGCCATAGCTGATAATGTAGTTATCACTTAACTGCGTCATTGATGCCAAAAGTCTTTGTTGACATCTCGCAAACATTTTCGACTCAGAACAATACAAGTTTCATACAACAGCATAGTTTGTAATAGCGTTGAACATGTCGAATTTTGTGCTTGGAAACTACGATTTGCGGACAGCATTGCTTTTCTGTTGCCATTTGAAGAAAACTGCTGCAGAATCGCAGAATCGAATGCTTGTCGAAGCTTACGGTGAGCATGCTCTTGGTAAATCACAGTGCTTTGAGTGGTTTAAAAAATTCAGAAGTGGCAATTTTGAGGTGAGGAACGAAGAACGTGGATCAGAAGGGTGTGATCTATTAAGAGCTGTTAAAACCTGGCGAAACCGTTAATACTGAGCGCTACCGAAAACAAATGATCGATTTGAATCGAGCTTTGCGTGAAAAACGACCAGAATATCAAAAAAGGCAACACAAAGTAATTTTGCTTCATGATAATGCACCATCACATACAGCAAAACTGGTCAAGGAAACGATCGAAGCGTTCAGTTGGGAAATAATTTCGCACGCGGCTTACTCACCAGACTTGGCTCCGTCCAATTACTATTTATTTGCATCGATGGGGCACGCACTTTCTGACCAGCACTTCACTTCTTACGAAAATGTACGAAAATGCCTCGATGACTGGTTTGCCTCAAAAGAGCGACAGTTTTTTTGGCGTGGCATCCACCAATTGCCAGACAGGTGGGAAAAATGTATAGCTAGCGATGGGCAATACTTCGAATAAAATATTTTTAATCATTTTCATACAATAAACGTGTATTTTCTATAAAAAAATTCCGGTTTCATACTTACATACCTGGTATACAGTATAATAACAGAGGTTTGGTAATGAAAGAGATGAAATTTTTTACAAGTATTACGAGTTATCCTGTAATCTTCTTCGATCACGAATTATGAAGAACATAATTTATAACTTACAACTTGAAAATTTATTAAAATTATTAGCTGATAAATTATTGAACAGAATGGCCTAGAAGACGTACATATTTTATATCCAGAGAATTGTCAGGCGAGAACTTCTAAAAATTCGATGTTGTAGATCCTTTCGGTGTAAGTACAGGTATATGTAACTTGTTTCATACACTGAGAAGTTTCATACATCGTGCGAGCCAGTCAGAGTAGATAAAGAAGCAAATTATGCAAAGTATAAGACCGTAACTTGAATTATTTTCAACTTAAAACATTACATTCACTTGGGTATGAATTATGCTTGCATAATTAGTATACTTATGTACAATCAAGGTCCCTACAATCTACAAAAAGGGGCAAATAAGAACTTATTTTTCTTCAATCTTTTTATGTTAATATAGAATATCCAAAATAACTATGTAGAAACGATGAAATTGGAACTGTAAAAATAGAAATCCCCATTTCTTTTGACGTAGGAGTTGCTTTTCTGAGAAAGGAGACTACACCGAGATAAGACTACAGTAAATTGTAAAGAAAAAGTAATGATCATGGAATGGAAAAATAAAAATCTCGTTATTGTCACGATAAATAAACAATACCTAGCGCTAACAAAACTTTAAATAATCAGAAAAATTAGTTCTTTCACTTATTGGGTTGGTGACAAAGTGATTGCAGATTTTGTCACTAGGTGGTAATGACCTAACCTAACCCCAACATAACCTCAATAGTTCAAGAAACTGAAAAGGAAAATACAATTTCAAACACGAAAGACGATTTCAGCTATTATTGATAAAAAGTATTCTTTAAAGTTTCTTCTTTGAGAACTAGATGAAGTTTTATGAACTTTTGAAGTATTTTTTAGTTAAACCAGAAGAACCATCTTGAATGTTATGGTGACATTCATGCTGCATCCTGTAGACCATATCTGCGCCATATTGATAATAAGGTATCAATAACTTATCACGTTAAGATTACCTCTAAATAAATCAGTAATTGATATCTGTCACAGGCGATTTTTGATTTCAAATTCATAAATCATACCGAGCAGTAAAAGTTACATATATTAAGTTACGATGTATTATCCAAAATTAGTAATATTTTAGCGGTAACACGTATTATGATTTTATTATTTATTCATTACTGAAATATGTTATCATTATTATTTAATTTTACAGCTGATACAGATTATTCCGGTTTAGTTAGTTTTATTTAAATTACATATATAAAATATTAAAATGATTAATACTATGCTGACATGCAGGGAGCATGCATATCTCCTACATTCGCATATATTTTGCATACATTTTGCATATTTCGACATATTATACCTGCATAAACATCAGAAATTTAATCATATAATATAAATTTATGCGGATATAATACATATGAAAATTGTAGCATATATAAATGACATACTTTTTTATTCTCACACTTGTGCGAATTCTTCCACAAATATTGCAACAACAAAATTAGGTTTCATCTGTTACCAAAGTTATTATAAACAAATATCGACAAATTTTACGAATCTTCTAATGAGAATCATAGTGAGGAATAACAAGTTTTTAATATGAATATAAATCTTATTAATAAACTGCAGATTTTCATGTATTTATAAAAGATCTAGAAAAATATGTACAATATCCAAAGTATAATGCTTTCTATAAAACTTGATAAATAAAACATCATCCTACAGAGGATGCTACGTTTGTTTATTAAAATTCAGTACATACGTATTATGAACCACCTTGTTTTTAACGCGATCCATAACAACTTGATAAATATCATGGATCGTATTACATGATTTTGACAATATCATGTATTATAATAATTTTGAAAAATATAATTTCATTCCCATATTCAAGTTTCGTTACACTTTCGTGCAACGGTAATTTTCTTCTAACAGTGCAACAGCTATGTTTCTTTCTTAATCTGTTTTGATAAAAAAAAACGTTTTTTTCGCGTTGTCCAGAATATAAAAAACATACCAACCAATTACATTTTATCGCGTGTATCGTACACGTAGTGACGGCGCGTCATCCAAGTCCGAAAAGGACGAACATACCTGCACAAATATTTGATATTGATTTTGTTGAAGGCAACCGGAGACGTTCAAATAACTTCGGATATTCTATCGTGGCGCCGTGTACTTCATACGTGTGAACTGCAAAATCTATCGATATTGCATGGCCACGGTACGTACACGCTTCACGTTATTAGATATTTGTCAATGGTAAATATTTCTGTAGTGCAGCTCGTGATCCACGTAACGATCGCTCGTAGTTGAAATGTTTTTCGAAACAATAAAAGCTTCCGAACAATATAAATGTTTCATATATACAGGGTGTTCCAGTATTGATACATTGGAAAGTAGCTGTTTCTTTGCTGAGTCTTTGCAAATAACATTTCATAATCATCGTCCATCGATATCACGTGAACTTTTCTAAATACGAAGGAAACGACGTGTGTTCCGTAGTCGTCTACGATTCATCTGTATTATTCAAGTTTATTACATACTGGATCATCCCATAAATAATGCGGTTTTTCCGAGAATTAAGTTCAATACGATGAGAGTTTGTTGCTGTCGGAGTTTCAAAAATTGGAATAGAAAATTTGATAGAAAAAGATGGTGAATCATAAAAAGGTAAGAGAAAAGTCATCACTAGTATGTAGTGATATGAAAACCAACGACCACGTTGATTATGAGGCAACGCAATATGTATCGTCGCATCATTGAGAATGCTTCAGAATACAGGTAACATATATTTTCTAACATCAAGTTAAACATTGATAACAGTATATCTTTATATAACGAAAAGATATGAAGATGTCAGTAAATATAAATTACTGACGATTTCTTAGATCTTTTTCTAATACTATATTAATTTCAATAAAGTTATAGTATACTTGTTACAAGTGCACCTATTCTACGTGCGAAAATAAGTGAAAAATGTGGAATCAAATTTCCGTTTAAGGCTTCATTTTCAATAAAAGATGTAAATACGTTTAGCGAAAAATTGGCTCAGTAGCAAATTTTCAAATTTATTTTTCTCCAAAACATCAGCGTCTTGAGGAGAAATCTTATTTTCACGCGTAGAATGACCTCCGGTCGATTATTTATTCTATCTATCTACCCCTGGATTAATCACGTGCAAGTATACTTATAAATTTTCAAGCTCTGCTCCCTAAAAAACGAGGCGTCATACGAGAAAATCTTATGGTATATTTTCTTTTTATTTTCACGCAAGAAATAGCTGCCTGTCCGTGTTATTCGACCGCGTCTAGTATGTCTAAAAATACATCTAAATACGTCGGAAAATACTATTCATTAAACCCATTTAGCTACCACTGGCATTTCTCTGGACTTTGTTCAAAAAATAAATAAATTTTTGTTCGTCGTCAATAGCAAAAGCTCTGACTCGGAGTACACGTGGAGCACAGTAACTTGGCCAAATGAATTCCCACGTTGCTTTCAATTGGCGTGAGCGGCATGACAGGAAACACAGGAACTGTGCAAGAAGGGGGCGAGCGTTCGCTCCCCAAGATCGCAATTGAAATTCTGCTCGTGGAAACGTGAAACGGCAAGCCACATGGCATAGGCGAATATTCATTTCGCACATAGTCGTAATCTGCCTAACACCGACGGTTATGAAATAAATTTTATTCTTCCGAAGAAAAAAGCTGGCAGTGACAATATTTTCATTTTATTGCTTCCATTAGTGATACTAATGCTTTCGGGTTTGATGTTAATGTATTACATCGTGAAATATGTTGGTTCGCCTCTCGGCGTTAGCTGCAACCAACGAACATACGATAAATGAGCCACGTTATGCAGAAAGCTACCAAACTCTCGATAACCTGAAATTGAGAAAATATGGTTTGCAGGTTTTAATTCAAACGAAAATGTAGCTCTATTTATTGTTGTTATTTTACATATACTTAATGGCTTATTTAACAACGGGTAGTAGCATCAGTATGTTTAAAGCTTTCGCTAAAGTTTTCTACAAAATAACTATAAACCTAAAGTAGAATTACAGTTTGGTAGTTCGAATAATTGTATGATGTAAGAGCTGTACTGTGGATTAATAACATCACAAAATTGTGCAGCTCCCACTGTGTTCAACTAATTGCTTGTTTTCGCACGATTCGACTCAAATATTGTCTGTAATCGTACCATTTAATGACAACTATGGAATAGAAAAGAACATTACGAATCATCAGAACATCGTGACACGAACACATAGAATTCAAACATTAAAATGTTACTTTGTAAATGAAAGTCCATTTGTAATACTGGGGCAATTCTAAAAGTATAATTGTCTATAAGAAAAGTGTGCACAAAATGATAAAATAAAAATGGTTGCCTTCAAATGATCAAACACGTGTACATAGAATGCGAATACTCAAATACTGCATCGTAGATGAAAGTTAATTTCTAACACTATATAATACGTAAAGTAATAATCAGATAGAGATTAGCCTGAGATAATAATAAACTAATAAATAAATATCCTTTAAATAGATGATTCCAATTAAAGTGGTGCGAAGAAAATAATTTCCATCTCGACAAAATCTACGATAAAAGATTAATTTTATCAAAAACATTTGTATCCTTTTAGTAAGTAAAAAACCAAATGGTCATTTATACTGGCGGATATCTTTGCCAGCGTCATTGATCGATTAATTAAACGAAAATTAATTACCAACCATACGAAAGTGACGTGTGCGTTATTCATCCTCTTAATTTAAGTGCTCGTGGCTAATATGATGACGTTCAAACTTTGTTGACTTTACACGTGGCGTGCTAACTTAAATAAATTAAAGGCGACCACTTTGATATAGCGAATGACTAAATTTCCTACAAGGCACGACTGACTAGAGCTCAAGTAACTCACGTTTTCTCGTACGTCCTTTACCGCACCCTTTCAGAGAAGAAGCAGCAGTTCCAATATTAGCGAGCAGTACGTGAAGTTTGATAACGATGCGGAGTTTCCTTCGGGTCAGATTCTCCGGTCTCCAGGATGTCACAGCCAAACTTACCCTTCGGAAACTCCTAGTTTACGACACATCTTTAAGCAATTGAGGACGAGGGGAGCGCCTTCCTTAAAAGTCTACGTAAGCAATTCTTAACGTCTTGGGTAGGGTGTAGCGTGACACATGCTGGCAATAAAACACAGCCGTAAACTCAGAAATCGCTTTCTTTCGCAATCACGTGTTATAAAGTGTACCAGTAAAGATCTAATAATACAGATATTTGCAATAGCAGCTCTTCACGCGGAAACATCGTTGACATTAAACTTGGCTACCTTCTCCAGGAAGTTCCAGACCACGTCGAACCAAACGCAAACTACTCGTTCCTTCATCAATTTCTACTTCGTCAGTTTCAAAGTGATCCTCGTTGCTCGCAATATATTTCTGCCAACGTTTTGTTCGCGTTTCGAGATATTCTAAAAATTCGGTTTCTATGACGATGTTTAACTCTTTGTGCGAGTATAGCTTCTTGTCGCCTAAATCGATTGAAATGGTTACGGTTGTTTTGACGATGGAAATGATCGAAGCGATTGTTTTCATCGGCAACATTCGCGACAGAATAACGAAGAACGTATACTACTTGTTCACAAAATTTCAGGACAAATCAGATAAGACGCAAACCATTCGTCCATTCGTCAATTTATATTGTTCAGCATTCCGAATTTATAACACGGTTGCGTGCGATTAGAAACGAAGCCACCTTTCTACGCGCAAAGTGTCGGCTCATTCAATCGCTCAGAGGCTCAAAATTAAACACTGCGACCGTGACATAAGTCGTGTTAGCGGTGATCCCTAACGTACACTTTAATATATTGTGTAACTATCACTATGTCGTAGTCTGTCTTTCGGAATATTGGAATATCTTACTCCCAGGAAGCATGAAATACTAGTGAAATTGAAGTATATTACATATTCAAATCAAGTATTTCAGAAATTATCGAAATGTGATGTTCATTTCTGATGATATAATCCCAGCAGTGTCGAGCTGAGATTACATTGTTCTAATAGCGTTCTAGTGTAGTAACTTCACCAAACACTGGATCATAACTGAAGTAATGTAAACAGTATTTCCATTTCAGCAAGTAATCCAGTGGACTGCTTTTTTTTAATTCAGTGTTTACGCCCACTGTCGAGAACTATAATCCCAGCAGTGTCGAGCTGAGATTACATTGCTCTAGTAGCGTTCCAGTGTAGTGACTTCACCCAACACTGGGTCATAACTGAAATAATGTAAACAGTGTTTCTATTTCAGCAAGTAATCCAGTGAAGGACTGCTTTTTTTTAATTCAGTGTTTACGCCCACTGTCGAGAACTATAATCCCAGCAGTGTCGAGCTGAGATTACATTGCTCTAGTAGCGTTCCAGTGACTTCACCAAACACTGGATCATAACTAAAATAATGTAAACAGTGTTTCTATTTCAGCAAGTAATCTAGTGGACTGCTTTTTTTTTAATTCAGTGTTTACGCCCACTGTCGAGAACTATAATCCCAGCAGTGTCGAGCTGAGATTACATTGCTCTAGTAGCGTTCCAGTATGGTGACTTCACCAAACACTGGATTATAACTGAAACAATGTAAACAGTGTTTCTATTTCAGCAAGTAATCCAGTGAAGGACTGCTTTTTTTTAATTCAGTGTTTACGCCCACTGTCGAGAACTATAATCCCAGCAGTGTCGAGCTGAGATTACATTGCTCTAGTAGCGTTCCAGTGACTTCACCAAACACTGGATCATAACTAAAATAATGTAAACAGTGTTTCTATTTCAGCAAGTAATCTAGTGGACTGCTTTTTTTAAATTCAGTGTTTACGTTCACTGTCGAGAACACAACATTCCAGGATTACTGGAAATGGATAAAGATGGTTTTTTATCCAGTGCTGGCTGAAGTAGTACATTGTATCCATGGACACTGCAATTTACCACTTCCAACGATTCAGGAAAGTCTGAAATAATGTAGACATCGGGCGATTTTCAGTCAAACGACTGGAATGTAATCGCTTGATCCGGCGACTGGACTGATGTAAACCCAGCATTAAACAAAAAGAAAATCAAATACTAAAGCAGCATTAGTATAGTACGGCAAACAACTTTATTTTTTAATTCTCGTGCAATACTCTACGTGTAGTTTACAATGAGCAATTTTGAAATTATAATGCGTTACAATAGAATTTCACAGGGTTCAATAAATAATTGGTGGCAGTAGATCGCAGATAGTAAGAAGGTCATCCCGAATGAGCAGTCGAGTGGAACAGTGACAATGTATCGTATTGTATCGCACCGCATTGTATTATTATTATTATCATTTGTACGCAAATACGTACATAAATCAGTCTAACAAATGCTTGTTGCTTACAGTGAACGGCAGCTTCTGACTCATTTACTTTCGATTTTCAGAAAAACTGCAGAGATGTTAGATGGAATAAAATTTAGTAAAACACAAATTTAAAAAAAATTGTTCATTTCAAAGTAAATACCAAAACATGCATCTTAAAAACGTTTGTACTTGAATCGTAAAATTATTAGAATTATATTATTAATCTATTGTTATTATAAATTATATTATTAATATATTACTATACTATTAATCATAATAGAATTATGAATTCTAATAAAACTATTAGAAAATATGAATCATTCTATTTCCAATAATAACTGGATTGCTGATTTTTATGCAAATTCATATTTGCAGGATTATAAAAAAACAAATTTTCGGTAAAAAATTATTTGCCAATTATCATAGAAAGTATTAATACATTAAATAATACTTCGGACGTTTTATGTAATTTTCCACAGCATGTACATTTTATATAATTTTCCAAATTTTCCACAAATGGTTAAAAATCCATCATCCAGTAACGATCACTTCTATCTCTTCCTTCGTACTACATTGATTCATCCAGTGTTGATTTTTCAATAGCAAAACCTTTAATTATGCCAATATTTTTGAAAATATAAAAACAAGCCACTTATTGGCAATCAAGCCTTAAAGTAAAGTAAAACAAAAAAGTTGATGGAGCAGATTTATCAATTAATAGGATAACTAGCACGCTCAAAGTTGCGAGGTTTGCAACTGGAAATTATTTTATATTTCAATAAAGAGCAGAACACCGGCGTAATCTACGCCCACGTCAATGAGTAACGCGCATCTACCAGTTTCCTGGATGTAAATTATCAACAGTTACGTAGAATCACGTTATGAAATAGTGCCGTAATTAATATCTGATAGACGAGATACATGTTATTCCATGATTTCACCAAGCTTCGGTTATTTACGTAAACTGATACACAGCCATACACGGTAACGAAATAAAATGAATCTCATCTTTGTTTAGCCACGTCTACAATATGATTACACATTTTGTATTTAATAATGTTGTTATAATCGCTTTGATTCCACGACCGGTGACATGCGAAAGTTTTTCAAACTGTTGCCACGTTGCTGAGATTGCTCGGATGCTTAGTTTACTTATGGAATATATTACAAAGTCTTTAGGCATAGTGTTAAGTGAGACGGGAGAAGGGCTGGCAGAACTAAAAGTGGTAATGGAGAAGAGGAAGGCAAGAGACAAGACGGACACACAGCAAGGAGACCAAAGAACAAAGTCGCAAGAGCTCTAGCCACCAGTGGTGAAGTGGCAGTTTCTAATGGTAGTTTTAAGAAAAATGAGGTAATATGTAAGCTAGAATTAGGATGTGAAGCTGGAAGTTCGTCCAAAGCCGAAAGACACGGACTAGAAAATAATAAATAAAAAAAAATATTACAAAGTCAACTGTTACCTAACGTTTTCCAAATAATTTGGCTCATCCTTTAGATGGAATACATTTTTGGTGTCGAAACTATATTTAAAACAATAAGGAATAAACATTTTCTTAGATAAAATGAAACTTCTACTTGATAGTATTCGTTGTAAGCTATCTGCATTTAGTGTATTTAGTATCTAGTTGAAAATATGCAAGGAAAGAATATTCGGTTTTTAAAAAGACAATTAACTTTATTTAATACACGTCATATTTGATTTGAGCATTTCTTTTCGTTTCAGTGAATTATTACAATAAATCATTCATTAAGACATTTCATTATCATGTAGATAGCGTATACCATAGTTTGAAACCATGGAGCGTTGAATGCAGAATCATTGAAAGTTTTGTTCATTATTATAAAAAATAAAAATAAGAAAAAGAAAAGAAGGGAAAAGAAGAGGAAACCATCAAGCACGCCAGAATTATTCATGATAAGCTTTAAATGAATTATTCCTCGTTTCTGGATGCAAAACGTGGACCGTTATATCTTCCTTGTTTCTATACGATTCTACACGTTTCTTCGAACCATAGAATTAATTCAAAATGAACAACGTGAAGATCTTTATCGCTTTATTAATACGAACCTCCGCAATCTTGATATATGGTACTGTCGTGTAATATTTAAGACCTCGATAACTATAATAATATGTCAATATTTAAACTTTTGTATGTTACTGAACACTAATAAATAGAAGAAAATACCTAAATAGAAACCTACCTAATAGAAAGCTACCTAAATAGAAGAAAGTTTTTTAAATACACACTTTTACTTTTATCGACAGTCTATGAATCATTCGCTGATGGTAACTAACTATTAATTACACGTAGACATTAAAAGATATTAGAATAGGAAAATATTGTTGAATAATTAGAAATTTTATTTAACTCGAAAAACATATGTAAGAATAAATGATTCACGATATAAACAAATTTTATATTATGCGCTTTCTCGGCCTTGTATATTGCAAGGTACGTAAAGAAATAGCAATGAAACTTTTTACGACTAGTAGCAGTGGTAAGTACGCCATTACACGACCTTTTTACCACTTGTCAACGAAATATCGTAGATCATAATGATTGCTTCTAAACGCGATGAGAAAAATAAACCTGACGTTATTCGCGATCATAAAAAATATAATGATTTTAATTTAGCTTGGAAATAATCCTTATCGTCTTGTCAGACTGTTCGCTCTCCTAAGATAACACGATCAATAACAAGATAAATAATATTTTCTGTGCCATATTTCTGCTACTGTTTGCTGGCGAAATTATTAAGTTGATTACTGAACTCATTCACGTTAACTCTTATTACTTTTACATAAAATCTGCGTCATCAAAGAGTTACTCATATATCTCATATTTTTAAAATACACAGTGGCGGACAAAGGAAAGTCTGCAAGATAATAAATATAAATGGAAACCATTTTGCGTCTACCAAATTATATTTAATAAGAGCAATGAATATATATATATGAGTATTATATTTATTAAATATATTTATTAAATATAATACTCGTATATTTATTCATTGCTCTTATTAAATATACTTATTAAATATAATAAATATATTTAATAAATATATTTAATATTTAATAAATTTAAAAAAATGGGATATATGAGTATATATTTAATAATACCAAATTATATTTAATAAGAGCAATGAATAAATATACGAGTATTATATTTATTAAATATACTTATTAAATATAATAAATATAATACTCGTATATTTATTCATTGCTCTTATTAAATATAATTTAATTATATTTATTAAATATACTTATTAAATATAATAAATATAATACTCGTATATTTATTCATTGCTCTTATTAAATATAATTTGGTATTATTAAATATATACTCATATATCCCATATCTTTTTAATAAGAGCAATGAATAAATATAATATACTTATACCACGGAACATATTGTTATCAATATAATAAAAGATTTGTAGTGTGAAAGCTACCAAAATTCATAGTGTGTCAATCTTTAAACTTTCCTCTATCCACCACTGTATCAGAAAATTTAAGTTTCTGTATTTTTACATTTTTTAAACAATTTCCGTAACATTCTTTGAAACGTATACTTTGAAACGTAACTATACTGTATACTATATTACTCAACATTTACCACAAATGTAATATTATTCACATTGTCACACTTAGCACACATACGTTCAACACTGTTTCGTACAAACATACGAAGCTTCCGGAAAAGTGTCCAGAAGGAAAAGAATTCCGATGTTCTACCAGCATCGCAGCTATTTCCATCAGGAAACGTTTTAAAACGTTTAAAATTCCTACTGCCGGGTCGTCCGACGATCACAACGTCCGCTCATCGACGGTTAAATGGTATCACCGCAAAGTGCTACAGTGTGAACAGTGAGAATGCAAGCGCTGAAATCTTCAAGACTCGCAAACGTAATATTTATGCTCTATTTGTACAGTAAAGACAAACAAATACACCGATCAAAAAATTACCAAACTCTTCTCTCAATGTATAATTTATTCACCAGTTACCCCCCTCCTTTTCCTTCCTCATCTAGCACACGGTCGAACTACTTGGATCTTCCGATTTGCTTTTAACCGATGCCCTTTCCTAGAATATTAACACGTTCCCGAAGTTAGCAAAGTTTCTCAGTTCAGGGGATTTCCGGTATAATTGCAATTAGGGATAGTTAACGATCCGCGGTAGTAGCGACTTATCAGGGATTAGGGCCAAGGTGGCCAAAAGGTGACCTCTGTACAACTGACAGCATAGCCAAGTATCTAGAAGGGGCTGAATTTATGCCGCTTAAACTTACTAAGTTGCCAACTCACCATTTCGATCGGTCAGATAATCTATCTCCTTGTCCTACAGTCCTGCCTCTCTCTCTCTCTCTCTCTCTCTCTCTCGCACAATAGTCTTTAACTTGTCTGCTGTGCGCGACAAGAACGTTTGACGGACGGTCCCTGTTGTATCGAGATACAACGTAAGAACACAGTTTGATAAGCTCCGTTATACTTCGCATGATATTGAACTCTAATACGAAGTGCTTACAAGCACTAGATCCTGATAACATTTGTAGAACGCGAGATAAAAGCACGGAAGCAAAGTTTACGTGTATAGCGTGCTTATTGATTACATGGAAATGGCGATTGTATCTATTTTCAAAGGCTTTGAAGTACGCGAAGTGGGCGTTTTCTTACGAAGTATACGCATTTAAAGCTCCTCAGTGTTTTAATCCATTAAGGGACCAACCGACAGTTTTGGACAATGTCATTTTATTAGATAGTTTTTAAAACTCCAAGTGGGAAAGTAGAGACGAAAAGGATATAAAGCTTACGCTTGGAATTCTTTTTCATGGTCACGATGCAAACAAGCCGAATTCGATAACGTAAATTGAACGAAGAAGATGAAAAATGAAACGCACTAACGCAACGTTTGCTCTTAATGGGTCGAGTTCAACGTTCTTCAATTTCTTAATTTCGTTGTAGAAGTACACGATTGATATTTAATTTTCAAAAAGCAGATGACTCGCTTCCACGAGTTCGTTTGTTACAAGAGGATGACATAAATAATAGGAAATTTCAAGTTAAGTTTAAAAACCGACGCTTGTAACACCATCAAATTTTTATTAATTTTTCCTATTTATAATTTGTGAAATGAATCATGTGAATCATGGCTGAATAAAATACAGCTAGTTACAAAAGTCTAAAAATATTTACTATTGTATTTAAATATATAAGTACTGATTTAATTAGATCTGACATATTTGTAGTGGCACTTTTTTTAACATTACAAAAGTTTGATACTATGGAAATGCAATGTAGAAGATAATAAAAAAACACTACATAGAAAAATAGAAAATGGGTAGATTTAAACACTATTTGTAGCCACTATACATCAGTGTACTTATGCCTCTTAAAATACATATTATAACGAAGACATTATGATTATAGCACCAGTAACATCTCTGTCGTCAAATTTTCTATTAATTACACTTGCAATAAGACACGTGTTTTAAAAAATAACACGATTTGTTACATTTCACATCTATCGCATAAAATCAGAAAAAAAGTTTGTGATATTAATATTTTGTAGATGCTACATAGGCCTGGGTCTTCTTCGATAAAAGCTCGTTGTAAAAATATTTTTCTAAACTAAACGTTTGCATCCTCTTTCGTTACTCCTCTTTTGCATCTACTTTTCCAGAAAGAATTATCATATCTTTTTCAACAAACAATTTACTAAGCTTAATAAACTTGTCAACAATACCTACGAACTACTAAAAAAATACTCAAAGAATACGTAGAGATTCTTCGTTATTGTTCAATGATAAATTAAACACTAACAGTTAAGTGAATTTCACTGAGAAGAAAAAGAGGATTAAATAGGTAACAAAGTGTAAGAACGTTCGGCAAAACGACTTTGCAGTTTTATTAAGTTAGAACGCGTAAAGAAACTTGATCTTTGTTCTAGATAACTATTTCGTGCGAAGGATGCTAGGATGAAGTTCCACAAACAAATTTCATACCGTCCCCACGAACGATGGCAACCAGTTAGAAATCTTGATGCAGTTCGTAACGAGCATGCGGATAAAGGATTACTTAACAATTCGATGCGATGAAGTTAAACTAGTTTCGTAATTACTGGATTGATACAATCTTCTTCGACATCTTGATTTGGATGAACAGATAGCGAGATGCAACGTACACGATTCTATGTTCAATTTCATAATGCATTAATATATTTTCATTCAGTCATGTATTTTAGTTTAAACATATAAATGCTTTATAGTATATGAAACATAATGGTGTATGTGAATATATGGATATCATATTTTCATTAAAAAGATATCGTGTAGCTATGTATTTTATAAATACGTATTTTTATACATATTTTAATACGTATCTATATTTTGATACAATGTATTTTAATAATGATATTAGCGATAGCCAATGAATGAAAATATTGCATATGTAGTTATAAGTAAACCAATGTTACCAATTGCTGAATTATCTCATGTTTCAATTATCTTCAACACGTACTTGCAGAATATCATGCCGAATTTATATGTAAAATAATACAGCTTTTTATTATCTTAACTGAAATAATTAAAAAATATGCAAGTGTTGCAAAAAATGATATCTGATCAATAAAATCACATATTAAAATCATATGTATTATATCGAATATCGTTTAGGTTACTGTCTCTATTTAAAAGAAACATGTCTTAAATGAGATACAACTTAGAGCAAATTTTAACAAGTTTTAATTGGAAATGGTTTTTGTACGTACACTTATTCTATATACGTTGCTGGCCGCAAGCATTTGGACACTTTGCGATGTTAATTTAAGTAAATTAAGTCACTGCTTTTATTTCTTAATTATTTTATTACAAATCTATCAATTCGCGTCATAAGCATCTTGTAATACACATAGACTGTGGATGTTTGTGCATTTATGGAAAATTGAAATGTGCAGAAATGTATAGAATACGTATAATGTACAGGAATATATAAAATATCCAAAGTAAAGTGCTATTTGCAACAGATAGGGCACGAGAAGAATTTCTTATCACGCAGACAAAAATTTCAATTTACATAAACAAACCTAAATGTGGAATTTGTTGGAACTTTTCAATAATTGTACTGAGTAAATATCCTAAAGCAGGTGATCGATATCGTCGATATTATTGTCAATATTTAAGGTCTAAATATAAAATACTAAATGAACTAAAATTTGTTGAAGTTTCTCAATAATTGTACTGAGCAGGTACCTTGAAGAAGACGATCAGTATTATCGATATTATCGTCAATAATTAATGTTTTCAACATTATCGTCTGTAAAAGATTCTCAAAATATATTGTCAATACAATAGGAACCTTAAATATTGACGATAACATTGATCGTCTGAACGCTCCTTAATGTTCATGGCCGGCAATGGAGAAACTACCCTGTTCAAAAAATTCCAGGGTAGTCTCGTCTACGAGAAACAGTCGAACATTATGTCACTCGTTTTCGTACTATTTAGCTACTATAGCCTTTTGCGATATTATGTTGTTTTTGTCAAACGAGATCCGAGCAGGCTACGATCTTCATAACGTCGAAATTCGTCCAGCAACACTTGGATTTTGTATAGTGTATGAATTTGTATGATTGGATGACGTGTGAATATGCTCCAAACACACTACAATGTTTGGTCGCAACTTTTTCGCCAAACGTTCAAAGATCCTCGTTGCGCGAGCGCCGTACTCGTCGGTCAAGTTCTCAGCGACATTTTTCTATTTTCCATAGAATATTTTCTATTTTCAATCGATCGAGGCGATAAGACAAAATTCGCAAAAAGAGTGTTTTTTAAGAATGTTTCGGAGCATCCGAAAAAACGCTGGCAGAAGATAACAGTTTGCAGATAACAAAATAGAAACTGATTGACGAACGCGTAGTTTGTGCTTCATTCGACTTGTCCTGCAACTTTTTGAACAAGGTAGTACACACGTGTTTCATTATTTACTCGCCAGCGTTGCTCCGAAAACGGAGCTACAACAAACAATAGAACGAAGAACAATTTCACAGCGTGCTGCTAATCAACGCGAAATGGATCAGCAAAGGTAGCAATCAAGCACAGAACGACGATTGCCCAAAATGAACATTAACGCGTATATGGATTCTTCCAACAAAGGAACAAGCAGGCAAAAGCTAATTAGAGGATCTACCCATTGACGGTTGGCAGAACAGACACTCTTGGCTACCGCCTATCGTTGGCATTCGACACTCCTATTTCCGTTATACCGTGTCGTGTACGCAACAGAAAGCTCCGCTGCAGCTAGCAACGTTACGTATACGCATTGGTACGGCATAATGAACAAGCATGTCGTGAACATAGCCAGCCTCCGCATCGGTACGTAACAACGACACCGTTCTCGACACTACCGACAACAGCTACGACACACAACCACGCGATCCTTCCTGTAGATGTATATCTCGCGCCAAACCGGTACACTGACCTACAGTACACCAGACCGCGGCTACTTGTATTGCCAGACGACCATTATACAGGTTTCGCACGCGATAATTACAAAGAGACAACGAGAACAGCAGAAAGATAGGCTAACTAAACGATAGTTTCGATGACAGACGCTGATGTATCATCGTTGTATTATCGCGACCGAACGGTACTTGCACCAAATTATACGTCAGATGTTAGATGGCTGTGAAAGAACTCGGAAACGTGATTCGGATGATACGTACCGAATAATCTGTTCGGTATTTGCGACCTCTTTTAGTATTTGTTGAGGTTCAGGTTGACTGATTGAAGAACGAGTCGATGAATTAATTAGTGTAATAGAGAAGTATATTGAAATAATTGAAGGTATAAGTTTATGCTGATCCAGATCCTTACTCTCTTAGTGTTACTAGACAAAGGAATGATAGGGAGCAGGTTCATATATTTATAGCAAAAGGACATTGCCAAAAAAGTTAAGCTTGTAGCTTGGGTTAGAGGCTACAAGGAGCATAAATAGAAATCAGTTTATTAGTTCCTTTGTTCCTAGACCTTACAACTCAAAACATAATGTATACTCAAAGGTAAAACAATATACACCGCTCCTCATTTAGAATATTTCTGCGTAATAGCAGTCTCAAGATCATGGATATACATAAATAAAGATGTATGGTTTTTTTGAAGTAGTTACTTCGACAGTATTCGATATATTCGAAAGAGATGTTTAAGGATGCAAGATGTTAAGTAAAAAGTGTCGCGAACAATTCTGAGTAATTTTGATGCTACGTGAGAAGTGAACTTTAGATGTAAGTTAGAAGTAACTATATAAATTAAGTGGCAGAAAATGAGCAGTAAACTGCTGAAAAAGAAGCTTAATTTAGATAATGTTTTGATAGTAGAATAGTCGAATAACAAAACGTTACGAAAAATGTAACAAACAACTTTTTTTTATGCATTTATAGAAAACGCGAAATTGCACAAAATGCGCGTAATATGGAAAAATGTAGAAAACATTCAAAGTACAGTGCTTTCTATGATTCTTGGAAAAAAATTTCAAGAACTGTTAAGAAACCTTGAATGATTTTCCTGTATGGGCATTCGATGCTTTAGGTCCTTGGGTTGATGGTAAAGCAGCTCCAAAAGGATTTCGTTTTCAAGAAATTAATCGAGTAATTATGCTGCTGGTGTAGCAATTTTTCATCTTTGAAAAGATTTTACTACAATTTCCAGTCCCTTCACAAAATCCTAAAAATATGCAGGAGCACTATAGCAAATAAAAATAAAATTTGATATTAGAAAATATAATACCGATATTGGAAGAATGTACAAAGTAAAATATAAAAAAAATTGTTAATTTCTCGAGAACAAAGGACCATGCACTAAAATTCCTTTTTACTACTTTACCATTAACTTGAAGCAACGAATGTGCGCATACAGCTCATTCGAAATTCCGCGGTTCTTGCCATCTCCTTGTTAGAAGGTAAAACGTCTTTCTACCAATATTCTACTGTCTGAAGTATTAGGTTGTCTGAAATGTTTCTTTGGTTTTATAAGGAAATAATAGACGCACAATGTTTTTTGTTTTATATTAGTTTATCGAATTATGCAGGAATATAACAATAGAAATATAACGAAATGGATCACACCAATAAAATAATAGATCAATAAAAGAAATAATAATAAATATAATAATAATATAATATAATATAACAATATATACATAATAATAATATAATAATAATAAATATAATAATAATAATAATAATAATAATATTAATATTAATAAATATAATAATAATAATAAATAATAGATCAATAAAATAATATAAAACAGTAATTCTTGATCTCTATTATTACTTTATGAACATGTACTCGAAAAAAGAAAAACAAATTTGCACAAAAATTCGCAGTCTATCAATCGGTTTAAGCCTAACGTCGTCGATGTTAAAATGTTAATAAATCACGATTTATTCTTATTAGATTCGTATTAGATCCTGGCAACGTGTGACTGCGTTAATGTGCTAAAAATTTCGCAGAGCTGGTTTTTACTATAATATTTTATATTTATGAGGTGTATACAGCCATGTAGACTTTTGCCACTGACTGTGTACTATGTATGTACGCCATACACGTCGCTATCGTTATCGTCGTGGTCGTTGCCACCGCAAGGGATACGAATAGGTGTCGAATTCGCCTGGATTCTACGACCTTCTTGAAATGGAATGCTTTACATAATGTGACTCTGCAGACGGCATTGTGAGGAAGCAAACTCTCCAATTCCTACCGTTTTGGACGCGATCCAACCTTGAAAACGGGAGAGACCGAGGTAGGTACTTCTATGACTGCGTTGTCGGAGTTTTCTTCATCATTTCCAGTCAACGAAGGATTCTTTAATTAGCTCTGACATTTCATATCGGAGTTTCGCAACGAGTTATCAACAACTTGGATAGTTTAAATCTTGCCGGAAAGATTCTTTCGTATTCTAAAAATTCTTTTTATCGTAAAATCGAAAACAATGTTGAGCCAAGGACGACATGGTGTATGAATAAAAAGTACGAGTGCGGATTGGAAACATTTCGATGAAATTTTGTCTGACATTTGTTAATGTCGTTGTTATTGTAAACGAATCGCAACAACAAACAACAATTAATTAACATTCACCAGATATATTTATTTATATCCCAGATGTGAATTGTACATCTGTCATTATTTTATCTGTAATTAATATTATCTACGCTATAGTTAGACGATATCATCTATATAATTCTATTGATAGAAAAAGAAACGAAGTAGTAATATCATATCCAGATATTATAGTTTCTAGATACGTTTCTAGATAGTATAATTTCTTGAATACATGGCGCTCTACTTGATTCCACTTATTACCAGCTGCTAGATAAAATATATGTTTGTCTCCGTTTAAAGGTATGCTTTAAATTCTTTGATTATACGATAACTTAATTGTTGGCATCAGCAGATCTGCAAGACGCTACTGTTTTTACTCAAACAATAAATCTACCGTGTAGCATGAAATTACGATCTTTTGACTCTTCCTGCAAGGAAGCAATAAATATAGTATATACATAACGTTCCGCAACATTTTAAATTCTAATAAAAGTTGTTCGTGCAACTTCGAAAAATACGTATAAATTTGCAAGTGTAATCGCAAGAAAATATCAGTATACTTCATGCTATACTCGTAGATCGGTATACTTTAATAATATCCCACGTAATAGACAAATATACATGCAGCGTGCTCTAAACCTTTCCTTACTGAAGATGACTATAGTCATTCGACATTAGGTGCTCGCTATGTACCGAACGAAATTATAGTCATACGTCAAAATTTCACATTAGTTAACAACTTCGGCTGAATATAGCATAACTTGATAGCTCTACTATTAACATATTATTTTCTCCAGTTGCCAAACTTGTCATGTAAATACGTATGCGTATTCCTGTGTCTACTGTTAAAGGATTTTTACAATTTGGTTATTCTGACACTTATTCGTATATAATTCTTTAAATCTGAATCTTTCTGTCGCAAAATTTTTCACAAGGAGAAATATTCTATACCTCTACAAAAGAGTATTGCCAAGCAACTTCTACAATTTGATTATTCCGATACGTATTTATTTACAATTCTATATTAATTTAAAATAACTAATTATTGTTGTCGAGTTTGTCGTCTGAATCCGTACGTATATTCCTGTCACGAAGTTTTCCATTTTCGTCAATTTTTCAATTTTTCATTCTCCACGGAAGTATGCTATTAAATAATTTTTGAAACCTGCTTCTTCCAATATTTCTTAGAATAATCACTCGAATAATAATTTATAATTCTTGATGCCATAATATTTCGAATAATCCAAACGAAAAATTAACGATTTGCCAAGATGTTACAGTCTGCTTGCGGTAAACTGTAGGCTGATGGCTCAGCTAAAAGCGATACCGTGTGGTAGCATAACAGCCAATTCCGCCGTAGCGAAAGGATTAATTGTACACGCGATATGCATTAAATCGATTATTAAATTATTATTTATTAGCAAGTGGCGAATTTTTATACATACATTTTTATGCATAGGTTAATTTTATCACGCGCTAATTATATGCCTAAGGAATATATAATATTTTCATTATCATAACTTGCAATTTTTGTCAGAGGAAGAACTAAGTACTCGTAGGTGAAATTATATAAGCTAAAAGAGAAATGTAATTGTTATAATTAAAACACGGGGTAATTGAATTTGCTATTAATTATTATATTGTTATTTTGAAAAAGACCAAGTTAATTCAATACTGCAAATATTACATTATTATCTAATACTATGTATTTATTTTATAATAAAATACAGGAAAGAAACTAATTTTAGTTGAATAAATTCGAATAAATTCTGTTGCTTACTTTGAAACCAAAACATTTAATACTTGTGAAAGTTATTTTCGTATTAAAATAAATGTATCTTGCATCCAGTTAAAGAAATGCCATTTTAATGCGATTTTAATATTGATATTCTTTAAAGAATTAACTACCTAATGCCAATGTGCAGAATTAATTAATAAATGCTGCGAAAATTGTGCAGATTTAAAAATATCACCGTTTCACATTTATATCAAAATTATTGAGATCTGTTATTAAAATTCTACGAATTATCAAATCACTTCCACGATTGGAATCGAGATATGTAAACGTACGATGAAATCAAACGAATATCAATAATAACAAATTATTTTAAAAGATCATGTTTCGAAATAGGAAAAACACGTTTGTTAAAAATTGAACCTCCATTTTTGTTCCATACATGAAAACACAAGCACTCTTCAAAATACTCTTAGAACAGCATAATCCATTATCCGCTCTGAACGGTTTATGAACATTCGTGAGCCTCTTACACGGTTGTTGAAACTCGTAATTATAATGAAGCAACTTTTATATATCATGCGAACGGTAGCAGTGTACTTAGAAGTGTTACAGTTATAGAACACGTACGAACGATTTATCGAAAAACGAATAAAATTCAACTGATTAGAAGAACATTGTTCTCAATTAATTACGCCATATCAATTAGCTGCTTATCGACAACCATACCTTTCCTGGATTCGCTATCATTATCGTCTTGTATTAGCGTACCTGTGCTAGCAAGAAATGGACTTATACCATCGACTTAATTCAAGCAGTTTGAATATGTACAAGAATTAACTCCAAAATGAGTTAAAATCAAACTAACTGCAAATCCTGGAATAGGATTTCTGATGAATAATAAAAACAGTGGATATATGTGTTTCTTTATTGAAGGACGTTTTAGGAAAGAATTTAAGCTGTGAAATATATTCTGTATTAATCACGTAATTGTAGTCAAAAATACTGATACTATAGTATAGTAAATGGTATAGTAGCGTAGTAGATAATAAGGTAAATAAAATGTATATATTTTTCTTGGGCAATTTATTGGTTTGCAGTGAAATTTATTGTCGGTGTTTATTTACTGGTATTGGCATTCCCATTGCTATCATTTAGAAAATTGTATCTGATTATGAGAAATAATATCACGTTCAATATGCGAGTATATTTCGAAATTTACAAATTTGTTATAACATGGCATGTGTTACGATGACACCAATATGTTGACTGATAAATTTGAATATTCCACGATGAATGATAAAATAAACAAGATTGTATCTAGATATATGTCACTCGATTAACATTATAAATAGTTATAACGAATATCTTATGCTGTTTGCTTGTGTTACTACATGCTTGCTTCTGATACTACCCGAATATTTTAATCGGATCATCGATAACTAATATAATAGCTAATGGCAGATTGAATTCCACCTGTTTAATTAGGTAGTCGGCTTTATATCAGACTAAATTTATGGCTAACTCGAGATTCAAAGTCAGCTATTTCCATTCGAATAATCTGGAGAAAATGACGAAGCACATCTGCTTCGACGTGTACAATGTTGAACTGTGAATTTCTTAAAAAAGCCACTAACCATATACGGGATGTCTCATTTTAATCGAAAATATCTTGTAAACTACAGATTATTCGAAAGAGCGTTTCGAATAAAATCATTTTAGCATATATCATTTATCATTTTAGTATACATCTGCTACTTATTATTAAATAAAATATGAAGAAACTTATAAGAAATCAAATATACCCAACAGCAATAAAGCTATGTACTTTTTCTTTCAATTAAAGCATTCAGACTAAATTTACTCAATTTCAGATCGTTGAGCAGCTTTCTGCGTGACTTGGTCCCATTTATGTATCTAATTTCTAAATACAAATAAGTGAAATATACCAGATATTTGTTATTGTTATTATAATTATTATAGTTATAGCTAAATTGCGGGTTTGCTCTATTTTATGGGGCACGTTCTATGACGATTATCAGATTTGCCTGGGTGGAGGCGTTTTCGAGATCTCGAGGTGATCTTTGATTTTGTAGACGAAATTTTGTTACGCAGAGTTCAATATAGTTTCTAATTCTCTATAAAAAAGTATCAGTACCTGTAAAAAGTGCTTGTACCTGAAAATACTCAGTTTGAAAGATATTTCAACGTTGATCTCATCGAATCGAACGTACGAAAGGCGAGGAACGCATAAATACAAGAGCACAGGATTGTCTTTTCTTCTTCCCCATACGATCAGTGTTAGAAGATTAAAGTGAGGGTATTTTTTAAACTAATCATTTTCCGACTCAAGTACCATAACACCTCCTTTGCATAGAATTGAAAAATACACCGAATAACGTACAAAAAAGTGGATAAAAATATTTCCATTAAAAAAAGACAAAGACTGCCTGGAAATCTCGAAAGCACGTACATCTGGATAAGAATTGTAACGAACGCAAGACGTCTCACTCGAATCAAAGTAAATTTTATTCGAAACATTCATTTTTCCAGTAATCTATAGCTTAGGAGATATTTGTGCGGATTAATTAAAATGAGACACCTTGTATAAAAAGAGCATGGAATAATGCTTTCCATCGAGTAACGGATTATAATTGTTTAATCATAGAACAGCGATATGACATGGCGTAAAGGACGTATAAAGAGTTCGCGAAGGCTATTTACATTCCTAAAGCCAATACTCGACGAGTAACGGTTGTCAGACACGTTTCGGGGTACACCGTCGGCTTTATGAATAATGATAATAATTCAATTGACGATTTTTTGATAGTCTCGTCATTTGAGAAATTACAGGGCTGCGCGGCTGAAACATTGATTGTATCTGTGTACAATCGAGCAAACGTTCCAAGAGTAAACGTCGTTGTCCACTTACATTAACGGTATTCTCTAGTAGAAAACACATACAATTACAACCTATCGTTACCATAACCGCAGTATTCACACCTACGCGTTTACCACCGTATCGATATCGCAATATGCCTTTCGAAAGCGAACGATCGTAACGTATCGTAAATGATTACGATACTTACAATTTAGCGAAATTATGCAGAGATCTACGAATCCACGAGATGACAATAAATTCGATGAACACAGTACGGATCGCATAATTTTGCGATCTTTAATTTGCGGAAAGTTATCAGCCCCTAGAAAGTACTAAAACGAAAAGCTACCGAGGCATAGTTTCATTTTAGGCTTGTAATTATTTTGCAGAGAATTTCCAAACTACGTATTAATTATATATTTCCTATTTATTATTAAATATGATATGAAGAAACTTACAAGAGATATACCCAACAGTAATGAAGCTATGTACTTTATCAATTAAATTCAATTAAAACCTTCAGACTAAATTTACTCAATTTCAGATCGTTGAGTAGCTTTCTGCATGACTTGGCCTTATTTATGTACCTAATTTCTAAATACAAATAAGTGAAAGATGCCAGATATTTATTATCGTTGTTATAATCATTGTTGTTATAGATAGACTGCGGGTTTGTGCGCATTTATGGAAAATTTAAAGGTGTAAAAATGCACAGAATGTGTATAATATACAGTATATTCGTTATAATGCTTAATATTGTAAAGGAAATCGTCGTTTGAAATTTATTTCTTTAGTTGTGCTTGTAAAAGTATAAGTTTGCATAAAAAGCTACGAGAGGGAAAGCCATACATTGGCAATTCATCAGATGTACATTTAATATGTGCATTTAGATTCCGGATAGAGATAACTTAGTTATGAGCGTGACAAGCAACAATAATAAAAGAACCAATAATATATTTTTTAAACTACATTAATCTTCCTAACATCCTTTACGATAATACGTAGTATGTTAAGTCCTTTTATGATAAGTCCATAAGTTTTGTGTTAGTTTTTAATTGGAAGCTTTGTTTTAGACGTAAATAACATGGGTTGTCTGTACATGATACCATAATACGCGTGTTATCTGATAAGGAATATAATTTATCTAAATTTTTCCGGAATTTACAAACAATGAATATAATTACAAGTCGGAAGATTCTCAATAATTGAAAATATTTGTCGCGCATGGATGCACATACCTTGGTTCTAGTCACTCGTGTTCCGTGTAATCATTTTTGAGTCTGAGGAAAACGTGCGCTGAACGTATGTAATTTTTGCTTTAAAGAATGAAATAACAAAAGTATGCAACTTTTTATACTAACAAGTTTAATACCGGATGAAATGTTCTATCCCTTCCTCTTCCTCGACTTCGCTTCTCTTCCTGCTCTTCCTTTGCGTTACTGCACCGCAATTTTACAGAATTTATTATTATTCGTATTATTACTATTATTACAAAGTTATCATATCTTCGTAAGCGGAATAGCTCGTATGTAAGGATTAAGTGGAACGGTTAGTTCTTATCCTTTAGAAGCCATTAAACGTTCAACAAAGTGAATTACCTTCTCTATAATATTCTATTTCTCATCCATATCATTATGTGCTATATATTATGTAATATTACGTAACAAATAACAAGTCGAATAAAAGAAACTTTTAATTTCTAATTCTGCTTTACGGTAAAAAGAAATTGAGAACAAAACTTCCCCCATGAAGCATTAAGGCTCTACGAATTCAATTATCTCCTCATGAATATTATATTTTTTATCCATGTAACAAATAACAACTGAATTAAAAATTTCTAATTTTGCTTTACAGTAATAAGTTCCTATTCTTCCAATTGAATTCTTCGTGTCGAATTTGTTGAAAATTCCTGTTCTTCTATATAATAAATTCGAAAGAGGAATTGAAAAGAAAACTTCCCCCATGAAGCATTAATGCTCTACGAATTCAATTATCTCCACATGAATACCATTTTTTTTTATCCATATTAATAATATATAACAAGTAACAATTGAATTAAAAATTTCTAATTTTGCTGTACAGTAACAAGTTCCTATTCTTCCAATTGAATTCTTCGTATCGAATTTGTTAAAAATTCCTGTTCTTCTATATAATAAATTCGAAAGAGGAATTGAAAAGAAAACTTCCCCCATGAAGCATTAAGCGTTCCATGAATTCAATTATCTCCTCATGAGTATTATATTTTTTATCCATATTAACGATATACAACAAATAACAACTGAATTAAAAATTTCTAATTTTGCTGTACAGTAACAAGTTCCTATTCTTCCAATTGAATTCTTCGTATCTAATTTGTTAAAAATTCCTGTTCTTGTATATAATAAATTCAAAAGAGGAATTGAAAAGAAAACTTCCCCCATGAAGCATTAAGCGTTCCATGAATTCAATTATCTCCTCATGAGTATTATATTTTTTATCCATATTAACGATATACAACAAATAACAACTGAATTAAAAATGTCTAATTTTGCTGTACAGTAACAAGTTCCTATTCTTCCAATTGAATTCTTCGTGTCGAATTTGTTGAAAATTCCTGTTCTTCTATATAATAAATTCGAAAGAGGAATTGAAAAGAAAACTTCCCCCATGAAGCATTAATGCTCTACGAATTCAATTATCTCCACATGAATACCATTTTTTTTTTATCCATATTAATAATATATAACAAGTAACAATTGAATTAAAAATTTCTAATTTTGCTTTACAGTAACAAGTTCCTATTCTTCCAATTGAATTCTTCGTATCTAATTTGTTAAAAATTCCTGTTCTTGTATATAATAAATTCAAAAGAGGAATTGAAAAGAAAACTTCCCCCATGAAGCATTAAGCGTTCCATGAATTCAATTATCTCCTCATGAGTATTATATTTTTTATCCATATTAACAATATACAACAAATAACAACTGAATTAAAAATGTCTAATTTTGCTACACAGTAACAAGTTCCTATTCTTCCAATTGAATTCTTCGTATCGAATTTGTTAAAAATTCCTGTTCTTGTATATAATAAATCTGAACGGGGAATTGAGAACAAAGCTGTCGAATTCTCGCAAATCAAAATATCTCGATAAATCAAACTGCACATTTTTTTTGTGGCAAAATAATAAAAATGGATAATGTTAACGAATACGTATCGCTGTTAAGATCCGCGATACATGCTTCGTAAAGATTCATAACATTCGAATCATGGGAGGCGAGCACGTGTCCATCGCATCATTAGTGCAGCAGTTGCAAGCTGTTCGGTTCCACGTGGAGGCTTTCTCATAATGATGCCTGCTATTTTATACATACAAGTACCATTATGCTTCTGGTATAGCTGACGTTTTCAAGTTAGACAGAAACTTATACAAGATTCTTCCATCACCTTCCTTTTCCCCATTTTTTTCTCTCACATCGTATTATCTTTTACCGCTCTTCCTCCTCGAGATATTCCTTCTAATGGCTTACTTTTTCATCATTATTTTTCTCTCCTTCCTTTATTGCTTCGTTATATTATACTTGTCTGTTCGTGTAAGCCAGAACGAGAAACTATTCATGGCATGGTATGCATCCACTCACGCGTTTCCACACTGAGCAGAAATAAACGTGAATATTTAGAATGCTCTGCTACTACATCCTTTGTTCGTCCTGCGTATCTAGTATCTCATACTTTTCTATCATCTGTCGAAAGAACCTACGTCTTGCACATATTCGTTATTTCCTTAAAGTATGTACGTTCCCACTCATAAATCATCGGACAGTTTATTTATTTTGGGACAAAATGATTGCTAAAACGTGGATACGATTTTTCCTTTGAGGCTACAACAGAACTTCGTTTAATTTCATATGAATTTGTTTGAAGCAAATTTTAGTCAGTTAGTCGATTAAGGGGGGGGGGCTAAGGTTAATTCGTACAAAATAAGGCATGTTTTTGTGAATTATTTGCGACGATACAGTTTTTTATAGCCGATTTTGCGAAAATTTGCGGCTAATTTTCCCTTCAAAGTGTTCCAAAAAAGTGAAAAATTGAAATTTCGAAAAACCCTCCCAGCGTTACCTGGGGAACACTGTCACCTAACGAATGAACTTTGATTTTTTTATTTCAGATGATCCAGCACCAAGTTACGACCAATTCTACTTTTTTCCGAGACACGTCCGAATAATTGCTGCGATTGCTGTATTTTTTAATATTTCTCCGTGAAAATTTTATACAATATTCTTCGAATGTCATACTTTAATGTACTATTGGTTTTAATAAAGAGATTTTAACTGTGTCGTCACAAATAATTCACAAAAACATGCCTTATTTTTGTACGAATTAACCTTAGCCCACCCTTAAATGAACTCTTGTTTGTTGAATTTGCTTATTTATTTTATAAATTTCAGATGGTTGAGTAGCTTTCTGCATGACTTTATGTACCTAATTTCTAAATACAAATAAGTGAAAGATGCCAGATATTTACTATTGTTATTATATTTATTACATAACATTATTATATCAATTTTAGAAAATCATAGATTAAGAAAAATCATAGACAATGGATAGAATCAGTGGATTCTTATTATATGAAGTCCAATTATATCTTTGGCTAGATGCAAGAAACGCCAATGTCATATTTTTGCCAAACTGAGTTAGACCCTGTAAGAAGTTTGCAAAGAACTGTGTATTCTAAACAAAAAGCGACAATTTCAAATTCTATCTAAAAGAGACTATAATGGCATTTGAACACACCAATGTAAAAATTTGTCATAAAATAAATAACACTTTTGAATTTCTCATAAATGCATGAAAATGTCAGATCTATTTATAAATGTTATAAAAAGCTGTATGAACGATTGTTAAGTTTGAAGACCGTAATCTTAAAGTATTGCAGAAAGTTTACAAACGCTGGATAACAGAATTGCCTAGAACTATCATTTAAAATCTTCGTTCTTACATGGGATGCTTCAAATGCTTCGTTCTTACACAAAAATATTTCAATACGTATCTGTATCGTTGGAAAAATAAAAAGATTCGTCATGGAAACATCTCGTTGCAGGAAATTACACTGAGTTTTTAATTCAGTCTCTGTAGAGAAATGAAAACGTATCGTGCGTTTTATTTTTCTTTATCTTAAAACGGACGCATTGCACAGGTGTAGCTGTTGCGTTTGATACCCGCTGCCAAGAGTTCCCTTCTACAAACATCGGTATTAACCAGTCTGTTTAATTCGAGTTCACTTCCTGAGGGAGTAGTACGGCGAAATAAACTCGAATAAACAGAGAACACAATTGCGCAATTAAAAGGAAATCGTTTTGTGAAATTACGGTGTTACAGCTTCCCGTTTGCTCGATAAATCCAATTTCACGGACCTTTCTATTGATCCCACCTCGCAGAAAACGACATAAAATACTGTCGTGGTTCGTTTCATTGATACTCGGCATCAAGCAAATGAGTAAAAGTAATAGATACAACTGTTTGAAATGGGCGCCACCTGTGATTCGTTTCACTATTTCAGTTGCTACGCGAATTGGAGAAATTCGACGGAAAGTTCAGCAATCCGGTGCTACATCGCCAGCAGCTTGCTCATTTGTCTCGATTCTATTTTCCTTCCATGTATTTGTATCACGGATAAGAAACGCGATTAACACGATTAAAAAAGAAAACGGTTTCTGTGTCTTACAGCTCAATAAAGAAACAGAAATTCTGTAGAAAGGAGTGACAACTCTTTCAAAGATTTTTGACTATTATCACTAATTAATTGTTTCTTCCTCGTCCATTTGTGAATGAATTTTTATATGTATAATTTGCAAACATTTAGCCCTGTGCTTTTCTTTATTTCTTTAATGCAAGGACAATGATGGAATCTAAAATTTAATTTAATCTAAATATATTATATCTAAAGCAATCTTAATATATATTCTATTCTGCATTAATCGTCTTCTTGCACTAATCGTCTCCTTCTTATCTATCCCTGAAAGGATTTTTGTACGTATAATTTATAAACATTTAGAGTGGAATCTCAAATCTAATCTAATATAAATATTTATATCTAAAGCAATCTTAGTATGTATTCTATTCTGTATTATATAGTGTTGTATATCTTTTTTTGAAAGATTCATAACACTATCACTAATCGTTTCCTTCTTATCCATCAGTGAAAGGATTTTTGTATGTATAATTTATAAACATTTAGAGTGGAATCTCAAATCTAATCTAATATAAATATTTATATCTAAAGCAATCTTAATATGTATTCTGTTCTGTATTATATACTGTTGTATATCTTTTTTTGAAAGATTCATAACACTATCACTAATCGTCTCCTTCTTATCCATCCGTGAAAGGATTTTTGTACGTATAATTTATAAACATTTAGAATGGAATCTAAAATTTAATCTAATCTTTATATTTATATCTAAAGCAATCTTAATATGTATTCTATTCTGTATTATATAGTGTTGTATAGCTTTTTTTAGAAGATTCCTAACATGATCACTAATCGTCTCCTTCTTATCCATCCATGAAAGGATTTTTGTACGTATAATTTATAAACATTTAGAGTGGAATCTCAAATCTAATCTAATATAAATATTTATATCTAAAGCAATCTTAATACGTATTCTATTCTGCATTATATAGTGTTGTATAGCTTTTTTTAGAAGATTCCTAACACTATCACTAATCGTCTCCTTCTTATCCATTCATGAAAGGATTTTTGTATGTATAATTTATAAACATTTAGAGTGGAATCTCAAATCTAATCTAATATAAATATTTATATCTAAAGCAATCTTAATATGTATTCTGTTCTGTATTATATACTGTTGTATATCTTTTTTTGAAAGATTCATAACACTATCACTAATCGTCTCCTTCTTATCCATCCGTGAAAGGATTTTTGTACGTATAATTTATAAACATTTAGAATGGAATCTAAAATTTAATCTAATCTTTATATTTATATCTAAAGCAATCTTAATATGTATTCTATTCTGTATTATATAGTGTTGTATAGCTTTTTTTAGAAGATTCCTAACATTATCACTAATCGTCTCCTTCTTATCCATCCGTGAAAGGATTTTTGTACGTATAATTTATAAACATTTAGAATGGAATCTAAAATTTAATCTAATCTATATATTTATATCTAAAGCAATCTTAATATGTATTCTATTCTGTATTATATAGTGTTGTATAGCTTTTTTTGAAAGATTCATAACACTATCACTAATCGTCTCCTTCTTATCCATCAATGAAAGGATTTTTGTATGTATAATTTATAAACATTTAGAGTGGAATCTCAAATCTAATCTAATATAAATATTTATATCTAAAGCAATCTTAATATGTATTCTATTCTGTATTATATAGTGTTGTATATCTTTTTTTGAAAGATTCCTAATACTATCACTAATCGTTTCCTTCTTATCCATCAGTGAAAGGATTTTTGAATGTATAATTTACAAACATTTAGAGTGGAATCTCAAATCTAATCTAATATAAATATTTATATCTAAAGCAATCTTAATATGTATTCTATTCTGTATTATATACTGTTGTATATCTTTTTTTGAAAGATTCCTAACACTATCACTAATCGTCTCCTTCTTATCCATCCATGAAAGGATTTTTGTACGTATAATTTATAAACATTTAGCCCTGTGCTTTTTTGTATTTCTTTAATGCAAAGACAATAATCAAATCTAATTACCATATTCACTTACTCGAGTAGGTTTTTAAAAAATATACCTAACGGAATTTTAATATGTACTGTCGTTTAATATGTACTGTATCGCATCGTATTCGTTTATTGCATTAAGATTTATGCATATTACAATCTTTTTTGCGTATTTGCCCGCCCGATAGGCTTTGTTTCTGTCTTAGTTTATCGCTTAAAGCTAAATATTAGTTTCCTATTTATCTAAGTATACCTTAATTTACTACTATACGCGTTGCTATAAATTTCCTATGTGTCAGTCTTTGATATTTCGTTCCTGTTCGCTCTTTTTTTATTTTTCTATTCACAGTCTCATTTCTGTACGATCTTAACACGTAGCTATATCGTTATTTTTTAGGATCGTCCGCTTCACTTTCTGTATCTCGTGTGCTTTCTAAAATTTATCAACGCTGCAACTATCGACCGAAGTAGCAGATTTACGAACAAGATAGTATTTCAGCAAAAGTCATTTAAATTCTGAAAAATGTTGTAGTTTCATAAAGATTTATCGAAAAGAGTAAAAATTCGAATCTCGTTGCCCTTTCGCCTCACTCGGTTTCGCAATCAGTATAACCATCTTCATCGTCGTGTGGAATGTCATGCAAGAAAGTTACTATTTCCTGACTAAACGATTATGATGTTGTTCTGCGATCATCTGCGCGGAAAGTGCATACTGTAATTTGTAACGCAGTTTGTTCCATCCACACGTTTTATCCAGCGATGATTTGTACGATTCAAGACTCTTTGTAGACTTGCAGCCGGATGTGTCTCGTTATGAAACGCGACACTGCATAGTAGCGAAGTCAAAACTTCCCTTTCTACCATTCGTGTTTCTTCTTTCTTACTTTTACATCTTCTTGGTGCTTGGAAACTTCACTGACTTCGCTCTCACAAATAGGGAGATCGTTAAAGATACGAGAATGCACTAGTATGGACACTTTTTCACGTTGCAAAACACGATACAGCCGGTGATACCAAAGTTGGAATATTCATCGCTGAAACTCTTGCTTTCCTTTGCGGTACACGAAGATATACAGTTAGACATAAAAGTTTATACGCGCCCCTTAAATATAAGATATTATAGCAAAAACGTTAGCTTCACAAATCTCTTTGACAGATCGAGACGAAAATTTTTTAAATATAACATAATTTTTATTGACTCGTGCCTTTATTAAGAAACAGGAAGAATAAAAATATACAGGCTACGTTTAAGATACGTTTGTGTTTATGTATTAGGTTGTCCCAAAAGTTCTTTTCGTTTTCTAAGGAAGTAGTAGATGTACAACATTTTTTGTTTTCTGTTATTTTATTGAATTACGTTTGATCCATTTTATTCTATTACTGCAAAATGGATCATACATAGATCCATAAAATAATATAAAATAAAAAATGTTGTGCATCTATTATGTCACTTATGAAATGAAAGAAACTTATGGACAATCTAATACGGGATTATTATAGTTGCGGATTTTTACGCACTTATGGGAAATTTGAAAGCGTTAGTTTGTACCAAATGTACATAATACGAAGAAATGTAGGAAATGTACAAAGTATCGTGCTTTTTATAATATTTGGTAGGTCAAACAATTTTCTGCCAAGGTTCTATTTCTCCCAATCTTTAATTATATCCCCCAAAATATGAATTTTATTGAATTTAATGATTATGATTAATACGTTTAAGTTCGAGATGAGTTCAAATTTGACGACTATATTAAGTTTACCTTTGACTTTAATTCGAATTCAGTGAGATTATAAGGAAGTGATGAGAATAGTATATCAGATGAGATAAGATGAGATATCGTAAATGGAGATATAACTGGAAGCCATCCAAAACCGGAAGGCTTATAAGGGGCTATTAAAAACAAATAAAATATGCGTATAAAATACAATATTAGAAAAATTACATACCCCTGCTATATTTGAGTAAAATCCGAATAACAGTACGTTCGATATCATATTATAATATCTTGCAGATACATATATGGATATTATATATAACACTAGAACTACTACACCAGTCAAATTGACTGGTTTTACAATTTTATTTTAAAATTCCTACTTCGTGTTATATCTTTTTCCGCAATGATGTAATGATTTTCGCAACGATAACTAAAAGAATAACATAATGAATTTTATTTTGTTTTTCATGTATTCAAACTGAAAATAATTTTATATCAAGGCTACTTATACCAATACCAGTCAAAATGACCGGTACTTGTCAAAGTGTAAAAGGGTGCTGCAATCTGTTTATTGAACCCCAATTAACCAGTTTCCTCGTTTTGTACAACTTGCCACACGCTTTTAAAATTTTTACTGCGTATCATTCGATATGATGATACCAGTTACCAGGAAAATTCCGGATCGATCGCTAGATGCTAACGCTAGAAATACCACACCAATCAAAATGACTGGTTCTACAATTTTGTAAATGTGTCAACCCTCTTTTAGGGATCATGGATTAATAATAGCAAAACTGTACTACATAAAATGGAATTGCTTCTGTAAGAAAGTCAATAAATATAAAAATATTCTATTATTATTTTTTTTTAATATTCTATTATTATTATTCTATTAGTATTTTTTAAAGACCAGTCATTTTGATTGGTTTTGGTAGAAATAACTTCGTGTTAACTATCGGTGGTACTAGTGTTAATATCTTGTGTCAATAATGTCCTATCATCTTGACGTCGATTGTTAAATCGATAAACAACGTTCTCGAGAAATTTCCATTTCAACTTTTTCGCATCTCAATGAATTATTGCGATACAACACTGGTAATTTAAAGGCATATGCAGTAAGATCTGTGGATCATATCACCAAGGGAATATGCCTCTCAACGTTCGTACATTCGTCGTTATTTCTTTCGTTCATCTAACTTTATGTAAATTTTTATATTAACAGAAATTAAGAAATTGATTAATCAGATGATATAAGAAAAATACATAAAGTTATATCAACAAAAGAAATAACTATGAATGCACAATTTCAAATTAAATTTTGAATTTACAAAACCGGTCGTTTGACCAGGCCTGGTAATGTTAGTATTAATCCGTGAAGCTGGACGATTGGGTTGACAGCTAAGTATAAATAATTTCCTGATGAAATGCATTTTTAGTTTCTTCGGTAAATCGGATACATACACAGAATTCGATAGGTGTACGTAGATTTTCGTGACTGACAGCACGTACAGTAAATACCGACATATACGAGATTGACGAAATCGTATTTCTTCCCTCGAGATACACCAGACTTGCTCTGACAGTTTGATAGTTTTGAAATTCCATACGCTATGTACTGTATACGCACAGGAGGTTCGTACAGTGCAGAAATAGAATTACCGTGACGTTTCCAGTTTGTACATTTAAAATAGTTTTACCAATTAAGTCAAAAATAAAATTCAATAAAAATAAATAATGTCGTAGGAAAACATAAACGAGCGATAAATACCGTCGAAATGGAATTTAATAAAAGTAAATAAATATTGTACGAATGTTCTCCTTCTGCCAATTCTACGTTCTACGTATCGCGAATTTCTGCTTTGTTTCGACAAAAAATGGGTCGAGGATAATGCCAAATGCGGAAACGCGATTTTTTAATGGAAGCACTTGCGTTTAGTCGGTTAAATTGTGCCGTGGATAAAAATGCGAATGTCTTTTATTACCGAGACGAATGAAACATCAATTTGCCGGATTAAAAGTTCCACGAAAATATCGATAACGTACAAACTTAATTACGGCGACAGTATATGAGGGAAAGCGAGGAAATCGGCAAGCAAGATTTGTTTCACGAGTGGCTCTTAAATCTTAAGTATTGCTCCACTGAACTGATCGCTTTCTATAGATGTCCAATGAGCTCACTGATGCAAATGTAGTCGTATTGATCCCACCATGCAATGACATATCAACCTAATTCTTCTCAATGTTCTTTTCATTTTTTCTCCTTTTAAGAACATACATTATATGCGTTATACATATACAATTTTTACTCACGTACGATTTAATCTTCAGTTATCCAGTTTACGAGATGCATTTTGGTTATGCTACCTTTTTTGTTTTTATTTTGAGATATACATATTTTTTAAATTAAAAAATTCAGATTCACATTCATTCTTTTCTCAATATATTCAAAGAAATGAAATGCAACCAGAGACCAGTCCCACCTACAAAATATTATAACAATTACTTTACTTTGGCAATTTTATATAATTTTTCATATGGATGTTAAAATAATTATTCTTAGATATTTTGTATAAATACATGAAAACCCGCGGTCCAATAATCGGCTGCTGAGGTACAAAGTTCAACGAAAGTTTAAAAATTATACTAGTTTGATGCATAATATAATTCAAACTTTATACAATGCGATTATGCAAAGTATACAATACACGAAAGAATATTTCGTGCATTAGTATCGCTTGCTACATTAAGCACGTTTTAGTAATGTTTAATAACTCGAATAGCCTGTATTTTTTTTTTTTTTTTTTAATTAAAAAGGAAAGAGTACGTGCACGGAATTACGAAAAATGAAAGCCTTAATTAAAACCAGTGATTTTGAAAAAATATAAAATTAATGTACGAAACAAATCTGTAGAAAAATATACAGAACGTATTAATTTCGCCTGCAGTTGGACACGTTCGAGGGATGTAAACATATCTTCAAGCTTAGGATTAAAAGCATATTTTTCCGAATATTTCAAAACCTACTATATGCAGAAAAATGATTTACATAGCGAGGACTAAGCACGATTCGCTATCTCGCTGAACTTCACAATAATTTCAGCTTTTCTCGAAGTCAGATTTACTAGAAATATAGAACACCTTCAACGCAGTTGCACTCGTCTCCACGCTATTCGTATGTGTGCCGAACAGATTAAACGAAGAGTTTCAGCTGCTCTTTTTCTTATTTGTTACGTGTTTCTGTAAATTATGCGTCTCTCTGTCTTTTATCGTCATTTGGAAACTATAGATGCAGGAGAATGAAAAATATTTGAGAAAGAGAGGACTAAGCTATCGAAATTCGAATCTATGGCCTTCGAAGTTGCGACATTTTATTGCAGAATGTAAGAACACACAAGGATTTTTCAATGAAATTTTAAACCTCTGAAGTAAACGAATTATTGAAAACGTCTGCAATTGATCACATAATAGAAAAGTACACTCATCGTTAATTACATAAATTTTATATAAAAATAATAACGCTGCTTTAACTTTAATATGAAATTATTATTTGAATTAATACATATGTACTTCTTGATAGCTTCTTTTGTAATAGAAGTAATAGAAGAATACACTCATTGTTAATTAGATAAATTTTATGTAAAAGTAATAACGCTGCTTCAACTTTAATATGAACTTATTATTTGAACTAATACATATGTACTTTTCTTTTGTACGTAAAGAATAAACTAAATTGCAATGTATTATTATCTTATTTCAACATTTAATGATTTTAACATGGAGCTTATTTAATTTATTTTTAGTAGGCGAGAAAATTGTCGAAAATTATCGATACTGTTCTACAAAAAATACAAGTTTCATATTAATCAATCATCTTTTTTTCTCCATATTTGTTACTGCTTTATTTTATTCATACTTTTATATACATATTTGCAACTCCTTCCTGTTCCCAAATTACTAAATATAATTTTACGTGTAACAACATTTTATCTGTCTGTTCATCTATCAAACACTGAACTAAAAACTTTCAAACAACCATCGATACAGTATTACCATCGTCGAACACTATTGTGAAGTAGTACTCAAAGCGCAACGCGTGTCTAACTTTCGATAGATATTCGACATGCAGGCTATCAACGAGCTTCGATGTGTCCCGGTCGAAATCCACGCGGGACGAATCGAGAGAAAAAAAAAAGGACAATTTCCCAGAAACAATTCAATTTGTTCGTGAAAGTTCACGTCATTCCCAGGGAAATAACGCGCGTATCCGTGGCAGGGATTCGCGTCAACAAAAGCGATACACCGAAAACCAACGCACCCTCGATGAAGCGTTTCGTCAACGTCATGTTTTCATATACACACACCAAAAACCATTACTACATTCTCACCGCTCCGCCCCATCGCCCCGTGTCCCATCCATACATCATATCCTGTCTCTACATAGCCCACATAGTATTATGTGGCGAATAGCCATGAATCAAAGGCGCCGGTATCTCTGAAAGCGTTTCGTCAATTTTGTTCGTTCACGGTGCAAGAGACGAGGCGAAACCAGACGAGGGCAGACAGCCAGAGAGAAGAGAAGAAAAGCCAGCAGAGGGTAGCTCGTGTACACGTTCGCCCGTTAATATTCGGCGCATCATTTGCAGCAACGCGCGTCCAACGTTTTACCAGCAATGTTAAAACCATTAACGTTGCAGGTGCAGCGATTTCAAGTTTGTCGAACCGTAGATAACGAGCCGTATAAAAGGGGCACGGAAGGGTGCACGAAAGGGGCAAGAAGGGTAATGACGTGTGATGCGATACCAGTGACACGTGTAGAACGGGTTTGCATAATAGGAAAGGTACGCGCGCGCGCGCTTCTTCGCGCCAGAGGCGATGCACACTGTTAAGGTATTTCTCCGAGTACAATCGTTGGCAAAAGCATAGCGCGCCAAAGCGTGAGAGAGTGCACGTCAGCTAGCGCTGCAAGCAGAAATTCACTCGCGTTCTCCCACTGCCACTCTGTCCCCATCTCTCTTGCGTCACGTCACGTGATTTCCCCCACTTGCGTCTCATCGCCAACGGCGAGGTTATTTGTCCGTCCCCACCAACATTTGTCTACAGCGATCTACAGACACGATGAGGAAAGTGGAGCGGCAGAGGGGGTAATGTGACGTCATGTGTTCCCTTAGGAGGGAAGTTTTAATATGTCAACATATGAGCGAGAGAAAGAAACTTTCTGGACAAACTAAACACGTTGGCCTCGCTCCTTACGTTCACACATAGACACGCATGGCAGTTTATATTCATCCAGAAGTTAATCGAATTACATATTTTCTACTTGCTTCGATTCTATTGTGCTTCTTCGTACTTCTCCATTCTTCGATATGAGATTCCTAACACAGTTTCACGTCATACGTGGTGGTGATTACGACAGTGGCCTAAGTCATGTATGCAGATGAGAAGCCGCGAAACAGGTGTTCAGTTGCAGAATTAAATGGCGATTTCTTCGATGAATAAAATTACGTTCCACGAAAGAGCAGAATATTTGAATTTTCTTCTGAAAATCCATACGAACTTTTTCCCGGTATCTAATAGTTTAACTTTGTCCTGAGAAGATTTTTCATACAATGCTGCACTACATCTTTAACATTAATATGGTACATTTTAGACTAGTATGCATGTTATACTAATTTTTCACCAGGTGTACGTTTGCAATAAATGTCTGGTGACTTCTATGTATGTATATATATTTTCGCACTGGTTTTAAATTTTACGATATGGCTTTAATTACATAATCACTAGTCGCCGGATTTTTATGTATTTACGAGAAAATTAAAGGTACAGAAATGTACACAATGCATATAATATGTAACGATGTGTAAAACATTCAAAATGGAATGTTTATCGTAATATCTGGTGGATGAAACAAATCTCCATTTAAATTTCATCTCCTCTGTGACGTCCATGAAAACATAAAAATGCATAAAAATCCGCTGTCTAATAATCGCGATGTGTCTCCACATTACAATGCTGGCACAATTTGAAAAGGTTTCTTATACATTCGCGGAACCATTTTGTAGCAAACATGAGAATACTTTCGTCAGCCACTGTACGTTCTAGTGCAACATTTCGATGAAGATTTTCCCTTATACGAATACACGTTGGCAACTTTTTTTTCGAGAAAATAAAGCCGTTATATTCGACTCGTTAGTCGACAAAAAATTGCTTTCACGATATGTGTCAAGCTATTCTTCTTGGCCATGAATTCGTAACGTTTCACAATAGGACCTTTTTTTACCAGTGTTCAATGAGATTCGATTTTTGCCAGGCTCTATAAGATGTATTCATAGCGAACAGAAATAGAGAATGGCATGGTAAGAACTTCATAATGGCTCTCACGATAGATCTTCATCGTCCATTGTTACGCTTGAGTATCGGTTGCTATTCGAAAAGGTCGTATTATAATGTACGAAAGTTCTCTTATACACGTATCTCGACATACGACATTATGTTAAAAACTTTTGTCCATATCTTGGTTTTCACACATATCTGAAACTCATTCTTTTCAGATATTCGAATAGACCATTTCTTGCAGCAGTAAATTCTTGTGGATATATAAAATTGTGAAATGATATGAAATTTAATGTATGTGATTAGACCTAACTAAATTAATATTCAAGTGCTGTAATAAAAATAATTGTGTGCAAATACTTTTTGTATCCACTGCACAGGCATTTAAAACAACAAATTTTCGGTAACAATCTGAAAACGTTTTGGTGGAAAAAAATATCTAATAAATTTCAGATGTAGCTTTTAAATTAATATTAAAAAATCTGATAAAAGTAACATTTTTCAAATTCTGTTTTCTCAATTTAACGCTCCACGTCAAAAATATCTCGCACGTGTATAATAATGTCATTTCGAAGTATAAAGTGTTTGAAAAATTCAAAGTATCCAAATTACGCAATTAATGGAAACATAGAAATTACATTTGCTCGGACTAATTAGTTCAATTAATACGTCTGCAGACGACTGGCGAACATTAACGTACAAATTTTAGTCTAACTTTTTAATTATAGAGAAATATTCATACAGAGATAAATATACTGAAACTACATACACATTTCCTAATCAATATTCCATTTAACATAAGATAACAAAATTCTAAATGTTTTCACATCGAATATCTGTATTTTCGCATCACTTTTTAAACTATGCAACGTACATTGATTTTTACTCGACCGAAATCTCTTACAAATTGGATCTCGATGGGATACATAGAGAATAATTTTCAAAGGAAATTTTGGCTGCAATTTGATTTACGTATTTGTTCTCTCGACCAGAAAAATGCTATAATCGAGAAGAACGTTTCAAACACATTTCAAGTTAAGATCTTCTTCGAAAAAGATTTCTAAAAGTTAGTAAGCTTAACTATGGCCTACTAAATCTTTTCTAACTTGAAATCAATATGAATATTAATTTTCCCACATGTTTTTCTAATACTTTGAAATCAAGATCATATCGAGCTTTATAATAACTTAAAACCGATATCAATATTAATTTCCATATATATTTTCCTAATAACTTCACATCAATGACTTCCAACAACTTGAAGCAAAGAAATATTAATTTTAGTGTAATCTTATTTTTGCGACAAATTCTTGATCACCGACCGATGATACATATCATTGGATATTGACAATTGAGGTCAACTAATCGATTTCTTAATTTTTGCAGTAGTTGCAGGTATAATGAATCGTCGAACGAATTGTATTCTCATCAAACTGATTGCATTATCGTTCGAGCGATTGAATAGAAACCTCGAACGAGTCTGCTCAGTCTAAAGCACATTTAGCACATTTTGGGAAACGGCAGTTTTTAAGTCACCCTGTTGCACAAATATGAAATACCTAACTCTGCTTCTCGTATTCGACATTACATCACTTTCTGACGAACGCCTGCCACCTACGTGTGCTAAAACTGGGGCTGCAGAATCGCAACTTACTGCATATATATATGCTATAGACCCTGACTCGTCACCCGAATTCAGTTGTTTTCTCGCATTTGAGGAATTAAAATAAAATGATGAAAATGAGCAGAGACACGGACAACGATGATGAAATTCACGATACGAATCATCGAAGTTAAAATGTGATCGTTCGGGTAACGGTCAGGAATAAAGACGAAAGGTCAACAACCCTATTGTAGCTCAAGCGCGGCTGCTTTCCTTTCAAAGGATCCTTTTCGACAATGAAAAGAAAACGACGAGCGACGCCACGTTCCATGATGCGAGTCATTGTCGGCATTGTTAGCGGAAAATATCGATGATCAGAGTGCAAGGGGAAGATGAAAAAATAGAACGAGAAAGATAGAAAGAAGAAGGCTAGACGCGATGGCATAATATCTATTGGAAACGGATCATCGTTCTTCCCTTTATGCAATTCTCTCTCTTTCTCTTTCCCTCTCTCTCTCTCTCATGCACACACACACACACACACACACACTCGCCTTCCTCTTACTTTTCTGAATCTTCTCTTGCCAGCATTTTCTTCTCTCGATAAGCCGCAGGAATTGAAGCTACGGCGAGACTAGGAAGAGGATAATGGGCCTGGTCGCTCTGCAGTGTATTTACCTGTTGTAGTGGGCACGTGGATCGACAGAATGAAGAGTAGGTTCATTGTCTGGTTGGAAAGATCGCGACGCGTAAGGACACATGGGTGCCACGTTGTCCACAGTCCGGACAAGCGACTACTTCCTCCGTAGCAAAGAATCAACGATTACGCTCTTCCTTCGTGCCCGTATATATAATCAGTGTGCATTGAGCACTCTTTAGTAACTCCGTAGACACTCTCACGTGTGCGATGGAATCTATCAGAACACCGACGTCTTAATTATCTCTTACGCTCCGGCGAGTGGCTCGGTTGGAATAATTATACATGCTTCTAATTGCGTCGCTCTTAATCATTACCTACTACTTCTGCTAAAGAGTTGGTAGCAATAGCTAGGCTAGACTTTGAAATTACCAAGTGTCTTTATTACCATCTCTTTCATCTTCCTCTAAATATAGAATTTACAAGACATTTTTCCCTTCATTAAAACAATGAATTTTTGTCTTTTCTTCTTTCTCTCTCTTCACTGTGTGTTTCAGGTCACATTCAGCTTTTGAGATTATTAGAGGGCCATGGTGAGAATCATCAGTGGGATAGAGAGTGTCTATAACGATGGCTGTAGGAATCAGTATCTTTCTCTAGAAAATCTACAGCTTTCTATATTTCCCATCTTCTATTTCACAGAAAATCTATATGCTTTTAATATTGCATTTAATAGCTGGGGTAGACTTTGAAATTATCAACTGTCTTTATTACCATCTCTTTCTTGTTGCTTTAAATATAGAACTTACAGGACATTTTTCCCTTCATTAAAACAATGAATTTTTGTCTTTTCTTCTTTCTCTCTCTTCACTGTGTGTTTCAGGTCACATTCAGCTTTTGAGATTATTAGAGGGCCATGGTGAGAATCATCAGTGGGATAGAGAGTATCTATAACGATGGTTGTAGGAATCAGTATCTTTCTCTAGAAAATCTACAGCTTTCTATATTTCCTATTTTCTATTTCACAGAAAATCTATATGCTTTTAATATTGCATTTAACAGCTAGGCTGGGCTTTGTAATTACCAAGTGTCTTTATTACCATCTCTGTCTTGTTGCTTTAAATATAGAACTTACAGGACATTTTTCCCTTCATTAAAACAATGAATTTTGGTCTTTTCTTCTTTCTCCCTTTTCACTGTGTGTTTCAGGTGACATTCAGTTTTTGAGATCATCAGTGGAATAGAGCGTATCTATAACGATGGTTGTAGGAATCAGTATCTTTCTCTAGAAAATCTACAACTTTCTATATTTCCAACTTTCCATTTTCTACATTCTATTTTCTATTTCACAGAAAATTTTAATATTGCATTTAAGGTTATTAGGATATATCCAGTAGAGTTTCGCAGATGTTTAGTTCAGTGTAACTTTGTAACTAAATTATATTCTACCAGAAATTGGCACACACCTATTTTTGAATGGTAATATAGGTACATAAATAACGCAATCATTATTAATACATCTGCATCATTGCGCACCACATTAATATATATTAAATTACAAAATCGATAGCATACAACGTAACAACTTTAGAAATCGTCCTTCTTCTCTTTTTACACATATGCACGTCCGTAAACTATGTTTGGAAAATATAGCAGTTGGCGACTTCATTTTCCAAAGTGCGAAGTAACAGGAAAAAGATAGTTTAAAGAGAAAAATGGCAAAAGATGCTGTGATTTTACAAAACTGAATTAAAATTGAGAAATTAATATACGATATAATTCTACGTCCTATAATGGACTAATATTTAGTACGGACGAAATGTTTAACACAAATTTTACTTGCATTCATTTTTTACCCACGAACAATTTTTCTCTTTTATCTCTACGCACGTATCGATTTTCAACTTTCTCCTGTCCGTCACTGTATGCCATAGATAAAAGCAAATACTCGCATATTTATTTATTCCACGTAGCGAAACTTGCTAATGTCAGTTGGTAATAATATGGAAGCGGAAAGCGACATATCTAAGACTCCGTCTGCAATCGCAATTCTTCTGGGAAAGATAACAGGGACATTAGATTTTCAAATCAGTTCGGCAACCGGTTCGAGAGAAAACAGGGATCAAAGGAATCATTCTTTTTGAAGTAGTACAACACTCTGTGAATCAACAATATAGTTCTTATGTATACGAATTCTGGATTTCATCAACCGGATCTGAAATACAAGAAAGTCTGTTGAAAATTGGACGAATACTCTGATTTTGAAAACATTTTCAAATTCCACTAACGCTATTATGAAATTCAACTAGCTGTGGTTAAATAAATTTTATGCAGAAGCAATAGTACTTGTTAGACTCCTTTGAGATAAACGTGACTCAATCTATGCTACTCACCCTAAGTTATTCTTACCTCATTACAAGACATTTAGTACTAGCAATGATGTACACATTTTGCAGAGATGACAAAAGAGTACTTGAGCAGTGAGTTACTGGCTACAGTTCTAAAGCTGAATATTTGATAGAGTCGTATTTAAACGTTTATTATAAGCTCAAGATGGCTAGCTATTCACGTTGTATAGCAATTTTTTATTACATATATATGTTCACAATAAATATCTTGCAATTTCTACATACATTTTCCGATTGGTTTCAAATTTCGCCAATACAATCACGACAGTTGTGTCTCATCGTATATACATAGCCCTAATGAAACTCGGCGAGAATATTGTTAGCTATTGTTCTCACGTAGCAACAATCTGGCGGTACTTCAGATTTGCTGGATTTCAAGCTTCCATCGACTTATCAGCAGAATTTCTGAAGAATTATTACGTCGATGAAGGTGAATAATTAAATTCTGTATGTGGGTCAGAATTTGAAGAAAATGATTTTCAACTTTCTCGTCGCTTTCCCCACAGCCAAAGAAGAAATATCAAAATATAGCAATAGATATAGCAAAAGAGTCATCCAACATCGAAACCCCCTAATTGCTAAATTACTCAACAGGTCGGACCAGATCCGCGGGCTAAAAAGACACAACCCGTTAGACCTAAGCACAAGATTTAACTAAATATTTCGATTAAGTGATATTTATAATAATTATTTATAAATTATACTTATCTATAATAAGCATTAGCTTATTATAAATAATTAGCCATGTCACTGCGCCACATCAGAGAAAACTACTTATAATTCTCAATGCGAGAATTGATAGTAAAAAAAAAGTAAATAAAAAACAAAAAGAACTTTCTCGTCGCATCTCGGGTGAATGCTAACATCTTCTCTTCCTCGAGAGATGCTCTCGAACCCGCAAGGATTCTTCTTCCCCAAGCAGGTCCAGAAACGTTCATTTTCTAACATGCTTCTTTCAAAATGTTTGATGTAACGCAAACGAAAAAATGTCCATATGTCGCAATATTTTTGCGAACGAGCATACCTTGGAATTGTTTTATCACTGTAAATCAGTTGTTTGATTACGAGTCTAAACCGAAGACAATCGGCGATTACTTGAGAATAATTCCGATGGAAATGAATTTCCTCGTGTCACGCTTATCGATGATCGCGGCCACGATGCTACAGACTGCTGTCGGCTCGCAACAAAAGGCGTTCAAGTGCTTTTCACCAAATCGGGACTCTCGCACGTGCTACTTTGTACATAGGTGTGCTACGTGCCAGGTTCAGTGGATGGCTGTGCTCGATTACACAGAACTCGAACCAGAGCATGTGCATCTGCCTTATACATGATCGCAGAGCGCTCTACTCTACACAGAAAATACTGTTAAACGAGATAAAAACAGCGAGCGAATGAGAGATAGGTGCCGAGCGAGTTTACGTTTGTAGGATGACTGCTTTCGGCGTCTGCAGCCGGCATCGACAACTGTCGCAAGAAATATGCAGCCAAATATCAGCACAATAGAGCCTTTTTCCACCACTCGTTACTCGAATAGCCTAACATCAGAACGCTGTATTATCCAAATTTATGAATTTTTTATTAGCGATCATATAGAACCTATGCTATCCTTTGATCGATTCAGTGAATTGTTATTCTATGAATTTAATCTGAATTCTAAGAATCAGAACAGATACGAAAATACGATGCAATTAAAAAAGGCGAAGGCGGCGCAGCTACAGAATCAGAAGCAGAAGTATTAGGTCATCCTGTAAGATCGTGCCGATCTTTGTGTATACATTTCATATTTTAAAGATTAACAAGAGAACTTTTATCGAGACGGAATAATGAAAAATGGGAAGAAGTCGTACAAGGAGAGGGGGATTACATTTTTTCATGAAACTGAAAGGTATGTAAACAATCTTAACATATATAACCGCTCGAAAAACGGTACGAACTTATGGGATGACCTAATACATGGCGTTGGAAACGTCAGCAGAATCAAAGGCATTAAAAACAAAAACACGATATTGAAAATTATCCGAAGCATGTAGATTCCTCGGTAGACAAACCTTAAGTACACCGACGTAATGAAATGGCTTCGTCACGAGATGAAAATAACGACGATTTTATACAAATGGAAACGACAAACGAAAGTGGTAACGAAGCATTTGCGGTACTCGAAAAAGGGCATCGATGGTTCCAAGTATACGAAGAATTCATTTTCCAAAGTGCGAGGTAACAGGAAGAAGATAGTTTAAGGAGAAAAATGGCAGAAGATGCTGTGATTTTACAAAACTGAATTAAAATTGAGAAATTAATGTACAATATAATTCTATTAGGTCATCCCATAAGTTCGTGCCGACCTTTGTGCATACATTTCATATTTCAAAGAAAAATAAGAGAACTTTTATCGAGACGGAATAATGAAAAATGGGAAGAAGTTGTACAACGAGAGGGGGATTACATTTTTTCATGAAACTGAAAGGTATGTAAACAATCTTAATATATATATAACCGCTCGAAAAACGGCACGAACTTATGGGACGACCTAATACGTCCTATAATGAACGAATATTTAGTAACTTTATGGAGTTGCTTACGTTGAAAGAAACATGTAACATACCAAAAAGACATGGAACGCATAAACATTTAACGAAACTATCGATTAATCTTAATACGTATTTAACCCATTTGCATCCAAGCGCGGATTAATCCGCGCGCTGCGACTGCTTTTTATTTCAGCCGCTAAGTATTCTTCAGATGTGAGAGATCACGTTTGACCCGTTCGTCAGCATCTCGCCTATATCAGTTTATCGTATTGACCATTTTAAAGAATTCCACGAGAAATAATATGATTTAATTTCTTATTTCTTATCTTTTTAAATAAATAATTTTCTCTTTTTTCCTCTGTTATAAAGAACGTAAGGTGCGATGTTTGCTAAGTAACATCGTCTACCAATCGTTTTGAACGGTAAATTTTCGATAAACTCCATGAAGAATTCGGATGTCATTTATTGCACCTACGACCGACCGCGCGCAGTGATAGGGACCAGTCCTCTTAAGTAGGACCATGATGCAAATGGGTTAAGTAAACGCAATGTCTCTCTGTTAGTTCGGATAAGGCAGGCTCTACTGCATTTAGAATTACTTAGGATTATTTTACTTTATGGTATTTAGTATTTTACGTTAAAGACAACGCGCGGTTTTTGATACATTTATCGATAATCGCCAAGATAAATGTTAATGCCGTGTCAGTATGAAACCACGTGTCAATTAGCACATGTCAGCAGATTAGATAAATGTCTCTTTCTTTGTGTCTTCCGAGTAAACCCGAGTTTTCTATCCTGCGTTAACGCGCTTTGTAATATCTTCCTCTTTATATCTTCTAATAATATCTGCTACAATTAATACTTGACACTAACAATTGTGCAGTTTCACGACAACTTACAAACTTTTCTCTATGATAAATTTCAACTCGCCCTTCGACAGAACCATTATATTTTCTCGTTTATTTTAGACTTCTTGGTACGCTAAAAAATATTGACGTTAATTTCTTCCAGGCGTTAATTACACGAACTAATTATACGAAGTAAATCTGTTTCGCAGTTTGAACTGTTTCTAAGAACTGCTACATCGCAGAACGTAATTGAATATTAACGCGACGTGAAAATGAGGCAATTTTTCGTTCAAAATTCACTGTACAATAATTTCCTCTTACACAAGCCACAAATACAAACAGTGTCCTGTCTGAATATGAATATGATTAATTCTCATGCATTTTTTCACATCGTGTTCATAGCTCGTTTAACGAAAACGAATTAAACCTACTTTTATTTCTTACATAGGCATAGATTTAACGTCGTATCAAGTACAAAACGGATATGGTTAAAGTATCATGTCAATTATTTTGCTTTCAAGAATTAAATTGCTTTCCTTTCTTTAATTGGTATAGCTTTTTGCGGTGGATTTACCAAGAACAGAAGTAACGAACGGGGAAGCGTTATTTTTCATTTTTCTTGTTCCCCTCGTGTCTCACATACCTTTATTGTTTTTAGTACTCTCCTAAATGACCAACGTAACACAGTAGAACTTGGTACATTGGAACGAAATTGTAGTTAGCGCGCAATTAAATGAACTCCTGCCGATTGATTCCACTTGTCTAAACCTCCATTACTCGAACGAAAAATCTTGAGCGATGGGATGAATCAGTGAATTTCAATCACACCAACTGCTTGCTGTCTGACAGGTTCGTACAAACGAGGTTTTATCGTGCGTAATCTTCAATATAGTAGAATCTTGATCGTCAGGATTAAACCTGACACACGTTAATCGAATTTTTTTTCGATAATAATTGTTTTCATTCGAGAGACCATCATTGATCTCTCCATTTCTCTCTTGACCTCTTTTACAAATATTGCTACTAAGCAGAAATTTCCGAATAAAAAGGTAATAATTTCTGGCAATTTCTATTCTGCATCGCCCAATTTTTCATATTGCTTTGCGTTTGCAAACTTTTATTCCCGAAATGTGAATTACACACTGCAGTTTACGTTCTTCTTTCCACCTCTTGATGCAAATATAATTTGCAACAGTACATTTTCAAAAGTGTACTTAAACTGTCGCGTTTATTGTAGCATTTTCATAGTAACGATAATTCAATTCGTATTATTTCGTAGTAGCAATTTCTCACGACCCCAAATATTTGACATCGCGGAAATGAAACGTTTCGCGGACACTGTACATGACTTTAATTAAAATTTATTTGAGAAAGTAAAAAAAAAAAAAAAGAAAATAATAATAAAAGTGGCCAAAAGGGAATGCTGAAATCGATATTAATACTCTGACAGATTGTGCTTTTAATGGAGAGATTTAACGAGAAACTTTGACGACCTCTCGCCTATCATACTTTGCGCGATGTAATTTCAATTTACCAGACAAGTTTTAATCAAAGATGAATAGAATTAAACTGTTATGTTCATACAAGAAGTTTGTCGAGAAAAAGAACGAAGCAAGCGATGAGATCTATTATCCTCGCCAAGTTCAAAAAAAGCCCTTTTGTTCCGCATTGTTCTCCATTGCGTAAGATAACGCAGCAGCGTTTCACACCCGAGGCTGTCCGATGAATATAGCGTTGCAAGTAGGTTAACGCTGGGAAATCGTATTGCTAAGTTGTTGCCGAAATCCCAGCAGTAAAGTAAACAGTAGCCCGCATAATGTGCTTCGCGAAATAAAAGCCAAACAGATTTTATTGCCGCCGGAGAACAAACTTTCTAAATTACCGTTCGCAGGACATAAACCTCGTTACATTCTGCACGAAACGATTCTTAAATTTTAATGGTTTCTCAACATGCATAGAGACTTGGAAAATAAGCAAACTGTGCGGCGGTGCCTTAGAATTAGGCCCGTAATTTCGATTTTGTTTAAACTTGAATATATGGAAAAAGGATTGTTTGAGAAGGTGAAAATATCATTTGAAGAAGACGCTGCGAACAATTCTAAGTGCTTTTAATTTCGTATTAAAAGTAAGCCTAAACCAAAGCTAGAACTCACGTTGAATTTTGTAATTTTTATTTTGAAATAAGTAATTATTAATTGATTATTTTGAAGTAAGTAATTTCAATAAAGTAAACCTAAACCAAAGCTAGAACACACGTTGAATTTTGTCATTTTTATTTTGAAATAAGTAATTATTAATTAATTATTTTGAAGTAAGTAATTTTAATAAAGTAAACCTAAACCAAAGCTAGAACTCACGTTAAATTTTGTAATTTTTATGTTGAAATAAGTAATTATTAATAGTAGTTATTATTATTATTAATTAATTATTTTGAAGTAAGTAATTTTAATAAAGTAAACCTAAACTAAAGCTAGAACTCACGTAGAATTTTGTGATTTTTATTTTGAAATAAGTAATTATTAATTGATTATTTTGAAGTAAGTAATTTCAATAAAGTAAACCTAAACCAACGCTAGAATACACGTTGAATTTTGTCATTTTTATTTTGAAATAAGTAATTATTAATTAATTATTTTGAAGTAAGTAATTTTAATAAAGTAAACCTAAACTAAAGCTAGAACTCACGTTGAATTTTGTGATTTTTATTTTGAAATAAGTAATTATTAATTGATTATTTTGAAGTAAGTAATTTTAATAAAGTAAACCTAAACCAAAGCTGGAACTCACGTTGAATTTTGTAATTTTTATTTTGAAATAAGTAATTATTAATAGCAGTTATTATTATTATTAATTAATTATTTTGATGTAAATAATTTTAATAAAGTAAACCTAAACCAAAGCTAGAACTCACGTTGAATTTTGTGATTTTTATGTTGAAATAAGTAATTATTAATAGTAGTTATTATTATTATTAATTAATTATTCTGAAGTAAATAATTTTAATAAAGTAAACCTAGACCAAAGCTGGAAGTCACGTTGAATTTTGTAATTTTTATTTTGAAATTTGTTTAGTGTGCAAGTAAGTGGCCACATCGATATTTAAAAAGATAAAATATGATTTTAAAAAACTGTTGCAAGCAATTCTAAATACTTTTAATAACATACTAAAGCTAAATCTGAAGATTTATCTATATAAAGACAAATTCAGTGACAGTAAACGCTAAAAAGTAAACAGATGAAAAAGAAAGGCTCAATTTAATGTTTATTAACGATGAATGCGAGTAACAAAGAATAATAGATAAATAATAAATAAAAGTATAAATCATCCAGCGCTAAAACGTGCAGCTAACAAATTGCAATAGGTGAGAACCTAAATTGCAAAATAGAATACATACGTGCGTACATTATGGGCATTTATACATTTAGTATTCCAAAAAATTGGGGTTTATGATACTTCATCGCATAGCCGCCTATGCTAAAAATTTATTTATATTAATTAATGATTGTAACAAAAGTAAGTTTAATTAAACTCAGTATTTTTTTTTTTTTTTTAAGCAAACTTATCTGTGTTACAACCCAATAAATCTACGTACAAAATGATTCATAAATAAACGCCCACACTTTAGAAAGCGAATATACACATTGAAGCAAGTAAAAAGCATCATATGAAAATACGTGCTACGTAGTTTAGTTTTCGAATTATGGATATTCAATGAAAATGTTCAAGTGTTCTGCCTACACTGCCCACACTGTCTCGATATTTATACTGCACGTCTTAACGTTGCCTGAATACACAGCTGAAGTATTAGGTTGTCCGGAAAGTTTCTTTCGTTTCATAAGGAAACAATAGACGCACAATCTTTTTTGTTTTATATTAGTTTATTGAATTATGCACAAACATAATAATAGATATATAACGAAATGGCTCAATGAAATAATATAAAACAGAAATTATTGTTTATCTATTATCACCTTATGAAACGAAAGAAACTTTTCGGACAACCTAATATATTTTGATCTATAGTAAAATTTAAGACTTTTATCTTTCCCCTATCAGAACAATAACAAAGTCACAAGGATATAATACAGGCTTGAAATCCTGTCTGGTTGATTACTACACGAAGAAGCTAAATTATCTACAAAATGTTTTCTATTCGTGGATCAGCCTATACATTATGAGAATTACTATCTCGATTGACGATTAGACTGAATTTTTCTGCAATTAGGGAAAACACTAAGATAATGAAATGTTGAAAATGCTGTATAATATGCAAAAATATGCACAGTATTCGTTACAATATTTACCGAGTAAAACAAATATTTGCTTTAGGTTTCTATAAAATCGTGAATTTGCATAAACATCCACAATCCATCGACGACGATTATATCTAATAGAATTCTACGGATATTTTCGAATAAAAGTCAGTCAAGTCCAGGCCATTTCCTTTTCGCAATTGTTATTAAAGAATGGCCTAACGTACGGAGTTAGAGTTGCCCGTTTATATTCTGAATCGTCGATAACGAACCTTGAATTTCAAGCTTCGAATCCGATCATGATCTTCTATTTCCGACACGATGGCACTGCAATTCGCAAATTGAATTTCAGATTGCGAAATTGAAACTTCAAATTCGAAAGATCAAGTATGAATATCAAACCGGTTGGTATTGATTTTCGCCAAGAAACGATGAATCGGCCGTGTCCCTTGCGTCACTCTCATTTCGCGGAACATCGAATCCGATTCGGTTTCGCAAATACACGTTTTTACGAACAGTTAGTGCGTGCACCGTGGCCAGTTGCCTGTTGTTCCTCTGAACAAAGCTTTCTTCGCCGCAACGTAACTCAGCTGCGAAGTGTGAGCCGCGTTTCGCGCCTCGAGCGATCAGAAAATCCTCCGAGTATTTGCACTCGAAATATAACGACATTCACAACGCAAATACCGGAAGAAACCATAGTTTCGCTATAGAACGTGGTTCAATTAAATGGGTTCACCTAGAAATCTGAATTATTTGTCGTTGCATAAAAAAGCTTCTCAGGAGAAAGTTACGCGGTTTCAGAGAGCACGTGTAAAGCTGGAAATAGGCTAAAATAGAATTTTAGTGATCATATTTTTACGAGATCTCAAGGTGACTGGAATATTTCATCGATGATCCTATATTTATTTCTGGATATCTTCGTCGAGTGTGAAAAACAAATTCGACCACGTTGGCAACACTCGACCGACCTTCTTCTATGACTAGGCATTAAATCTCTACAAAGTCCACGGTGCTCAATCAGCACAATTGAACTAACGTAATTCACGCTGACGTTTTTCTAACGCGATAAACGTCTACGTGCTAAACTAAATGAACCCACGCCAATAGACCAATTTACCGAATGGCCTTACTGGAAAAAAGCGTGGGCAAAGAAGAAAAAGAAATTAATGTAGCCCGTCACCATAACAGAAAATTTACAGACATCCATCGATCAACTTCAAAAGTGGTGGAAAAAATCAGGCCTAAAGTTCTCAGCGAACCGCCCAACATCCCCGAAATTGTTTCTAGGAAACACAGGGATAGAATACCTGAAGAACATTAAGCTTCTTGGGCTCGTTTTCTACAGCAAATTAACATCCCCCATACGAAGCACCTAAAAGAATGCCGCGCAAAAAGACCGAGCATCGCAAAATCATTAGCCAACGACAACTGAACGATAGAACAGGAAATTCATTTAAACAGAAAAGGATTTATTTCAGTAACAAAGTGGATCACGTTACGATAATTCCTATTAAACGTGGAAGTTATGTCGCGGTATCGACACTTTGTTGGTACAGTGCAGTTAGCTATCTTTGATTGGTAACTGGTTCTCGTCATGCCATTCACCGGCAACAAAGAACAGCTTCTGCATTCTCCTGGACGCGTGCGTTTAATCACTGTAAATTCCATTTACCGGTGTGACGCAACCTTTTGACAAAAGCGATACCTAATACCGTGTGTATACGGGGGGCCGACGTTAATCGGCTCCTGCTACCGCAATAACAAGGCAGATCAGCGCACGAAGCGAGACCTTTGCACGATGGCTCACGGGGATTACGTAGACCGGTTGAAACGACAGAAACGCCAGAAACGACGGATACGTGCTCCAACGACGAGATAGTTGGGCAAGTTGCCACAACGTCCACCCGGACCCGCTCTAGCTTCTAGGAACCTAGACTAATTACCTACATACTATCAGTCGCCAGCTGGCCTTCGTGATGCTGACCTGCCTGCAGTTCGGCGCGATCGTTTTTCTATCACGGCGACCGAGACTAACGGGTCGGGATGGATAGACACGCAGCATGTCCTTCTTTATCCTTGAAGAAGAAAATCTCTGGAAACGGCGCAACGCGCCACTAATTAATCGATTGATCGATCGATCCGGTCGAGTAAAATTGTGTAATTAATTGACTAATTAATTAAGGCCGTGGCTTGTCGTCTCCGAATACGGTCGCCGGTGAGCACGGAAGGAACGTTGATTATAAGCCCTCAGGTTGATTGTTATAGGTGGTTAATTAATTGCTCTGGGTATCGAAATTACGCAGTTCCCAGTGTTTTCGCAGATTTATCGGCGAAGTGTCTGTCAACGACGACCCCTTCAATTACCCTAAAAGTATCGGAAAAGAACGACTTGTAATTTTGTACGTGGTTAGAGCTTTCTATCGTTTCCCACGTATTCGTGATTTTAATCTCGCCCGAGATCATTTTTATTATTTTTATTCGCACGATCGAAGGAATGAAACCTGTATAAAGATTTTTTATACGTCTGTATATTATGTGCATTTTGTACATCTCTGCGGCTTTAAATTTAGTTTCACACGAATGCATAAAACTGCCCAGTCTACTAATAATTTAACGTGAATTTAGCGAGCAGGCAGACACTTTCTACGCTAAAGTTACATTTTAATGGTTACGTGTGTCCTTAAACAACGTTACTTCGTAAAGCATAGGAATGAATTAAAATCTTTGTCTATCTTTACCTCTAATTTCGAAAAACTAGTTTTTAAAATGTAGAAAAACCTAGAGAAGAAATTATATCTTCCCGTTTAAAGAAGCGAAAGCAATGACAGTAATTCAAAGGAAGAAAATCCAATCTCCAATTTTGATCCGAAACTCTAAAACGAATTAAACTAAGTATAGCATTTTCTATAATACTTGAGAGGTAAAATAATATCCTAGCGAGGTTCCATTTTGTTAATTATACTCGCGAAAATTTGCTTAAAAATCCGCAGTCTCCTTATCGTCGTACTATGCGATAGGGTTACGGTAAAGGATCAAGTTGGCCGTAATATTTAGTCCTTTTTCCATGACATTTAATTTCACCACTTTGCGCGTGAGTCATCCATCGTTACTCTTATCGTTACTATTTATCCTCTTTCTGCTCTTCCTGTTCTTTTATGCTAAGACTGTTACCGGACTGGAAATGGAATGCAGTTAGGTGATCTTTAATCGCTTCAGCTCGCAAAACTTTTCACGGTTAGGTTTAACTGTTAACTACTCGCGCCAAAGGGAAGCACATTGCGCGTTCAAGCTGCATAATTTCGCGAGTTTTGTAGCTACACATTCAGCCGGAAAGCTACGGCGAAGGATACAGTTAACCGAAGAGGTCCGCCCTGAGAATCAGATTACTGTTTGGGCCCAGGTTACCGAACGTAATTATCTTACGATTAGCAAGTGCTCTAGTGCTGTTCCAAACCAGGCTACTTCTACAGTTCTGACCGCTATTAGAACCTGCAAAGCAAACTGCGCCAACTACAATGCCTTTAGAAACTTGACCAACGCCTACGCTGCAACCCGGCAAGTTGATAATGAGAATGACGGTTGCAGAATCGATAAACCGAACGTAATTATATGTGAACAATCGTTAATTTATAGTGAAATAATTGTATGTACGCTTGCGCTCAAAACTTTCAAGCACTTTTTGCTTTGCGAACAGAACTAGCTTTTTGTGCATTTTCCCACCAACGAGAATACGTTGCATTTATAACTTTCGTCTTTAAATAGAATTAATTACGTTGTATATAATATTAGGTTGTCCGGGAAGTGTCTTTCTTTCGCAAACGTGTTTTTCACGACAGTGCAACTTCGTACAAACGTGAAACCAAGTGTGTGAAATGTCACGGTGTTTATCTCAACGGAAGAAAATGGATCGTACGTAATTCGACAAAGTGATATAAAACAAGAAACGTTGCGCGTCTATTATTTCCTCATAAACGAAAGAAACTTTTCGGACAACCTAATAGAAGAGTAATATCACGAAGAAAATATTTCTCTACATAAGAAAGTCATCGTCTTTTTTAAGTTAATTTATTTCGTGCATTCTCTGGGCAACAAGAATATATTGTAATCATAACTTTCGACTTTAGGTAGAATTAATTGCAGTTTAAATCACAGAAGAATAATATTACGAATTTCTTTACGTAAGCAAGTCACTGTTCCTTTTTCTTTCTAACGTGCTCGAAAATTTTGACTGACATGTATACAAAGACGATACAATCTGTGTATAACAATCAATGGTTTCAATGGTTTTGCAAATTGCTTTTCTACGAATTTCTACATGAAATTTTCCAATTACCTTAAGATTGAAGCCAAACCATTGACGACTAAAAGATCGGAACCTACGATGATATTGATAATTTGGAAACATTGCAGATTATCTGCCACATTTTTAATAGAAAATATTGTTTCCCTTTATTTGATCTTATTGTTTATCTGACTAATTTAATACGTATCTATGTACACGTATTACCTGCTATTACATAACAAATTCATCGCGATAATGAAGAGATTACGACGAGGGATACAAATAATGGAAATAAGCCATCGATGGAACGTATTAAAATGGTTTAATTAATCAATGCAGTACATTAAACTGCTATGCGCGTGGTTTCGAGAAAAAAACTCGGCAAACACGTCTGCACAAGCGCAACTTCAAGTAGGAAGTCTAATGAGCGAATGCGCCAATTAAAACGGCGCAGTAATTAAATGACTGATCGATGATGGGATTAATGTAATTACGACAAAGTAACGTTGCATTGGACGGTATAATCAATAGATACTCGCTAATGGCATCAACGAGAGTCGATTATATGCTATACGTCCTTGTATTCATTTAATCCGTCATTAACCCGAGACCATGTAAAACGACATCAGTTGATTATGGATAATTATAAAGTCATACCGATGGAATGTCAAATATTACAGTATCTATGTCTATTCTTGAATCATGCTATGTGCGCTGCTCTTTCTTATATAAGTAATATGCCGATTTTTATGCATTTGTGAGGACGCTTAAAGGTGCATAGAATAAGTACGTTACGTGCAAAAATGTACAGGGCGTTCCAGTCTTTTCTGGCCGAACATTTCCAGTACGTTCTACGAGTCAAGACAGCAAAATGTGTCATTGGAGGCATCGTTAAAGAATTTCAAAGAGTAATAAATAGAATTTATTGCCGCCGTCAATCATGTATTGACAGCAGCGAGGAACATTTTGAAATGAAGTTATGGTTGGAGTGTTCGAGGTGTCACGTTACCTTCTGACTACTGCCGCATGTAAATATTTCTGATACTTTGTACCGCAGTACCTCTGATTTCCTATATTTTTTTTAGATAACTCTTTAACAATGCTGCCAATGATGTTTATACGACGTCACAATGTAGTGGCATTTGACCGAAAAATCTGCACCTCCCTGTATATTGGATTGTAATAAAAAATTCGTTCTGGTTCTACCATAATTATACGTATTACGTATTATATTGTAACAAATGTAAAAACAGAACGAATTTATGTTACAACCCAATAAAATACAGGGAACAAAGTACTCTGTAGAATATTTAGTAGGCGATAGAATTTTGTAAATACCTAGATTCCACTTCGTTAAATTATATCTTTTTAATTTACATTTATAAAAATGCGCATAATTATTCGCAGCCTAACGATTAGTATTTCTAAAAAAAAGTAAAAGATTTTCATCATTGAGCATCGTCCGGGTTATTAAAATTGCCAAGTGCAATTGTAATGAGCGTTTGCAATTGAAATTTCATTGTCCATCGATCGATTCTATATATGGGAGTTAAAAAATTAACACAGCTCACCTGATAGTTGTAATGTGGCAAATTCGATACAGACTAAGCAGCAGCTTACCTGAAATAAAATACGACAGAATGTAATTAACAATTTCGTAAAAGAATATCTTCGTAGTTAAAATGTACATATTAGTATATAGCATTAAATTTCAAATTTAGCTACTTCTGTCAAGATTACTTCGTAACTCCTTTATTTATCTATGTATTTAATTAAGATTTCATGGATTCATGAGACTAAATTAATATTCGTAGAATGGAAATTTTAATTTCAGATCGTAAGAAACGAATCAGAAATAATTTTCTGAAGTTTAAACGGTTAAGAGGCACACGGTGGCAATGAAGAAGCAGTAAATTTGCAAATCTACGGTCAATTGATCTTCGTTAATTCTAAACACACACTACCTAGGCATACTATTTCTTAATAAAAGTCCATTCCATCAATAATTAAGTTTCCAGCGAATCAGCTGATATAAAAAATTCAGCAGACCATACCTTCTCCCCTAATCCAAATAAACATAATTTACGCCTATCTGTACGAATTTATTTCATCGTTATTTCATTCTTTATCTCTAGCTTCGGTCTATTTTATCGTACACGTCGCTGGATTAAGACCATTGTTGTTAAAAAATTAACAGTTGCTATCTTTCTTTTGCAATGCTCTAATCACACAATAGTAAGTGCTCTCTATACGTTGAAACATGTTGCGATGCACCGACACTTTGGTTTCATGAAATTTGCAACAGTTTCAGCTCACCTCTGCATTACCGATTCTCCTCAGTTTGCGATGTGGTGCCAGCGTTGAAACGCGTGTTTCGAAATGTTTAATTATTTTTCAGCTCCAGTATTATTATCATTAACTCGTTAAAGACCAAGCTGTGAAATAACGTGTAAAAGCTACGTGAATCGGACTTTATCAAACTTTCACGAGAACCGGAATTTTACTCGGAAATTTCATTGAATCGAAACCTTAAAAATTCAAAGGAGATTTTGGCTCCTCCCTTGAGGTTCGAGTCAGCGAGGCTCGACTTTTACGACTGAAATTCATTTTCAAATTCAATAAGATGGAATAATATGTCAATAACGTGTAACGTTGGTCCTTAACAGGTTAATAAGAGGTACGACGACCATAAAGAATAGAAAATTATAAAAGGTTGCTTTCGGGAGGAAATTTATTCCCCTAGAAAATTATATTCGGTTCCCTGGTTCCCGCCTCGACACAAGCTGCTTTCGATACAGATCTATGTATGTACATACATCGTAACATGTATCATGAATTCTAGAGGTATCGATGCCATGCATCGCAACATGTTTCGACGTGTAGAGCCTCCTTAGTTCGATCTGTGATACAAGCGTAGGTTAATTTGACCTAAATTTCGAGTAGCCATTAAATTATTTTGATGTTGCACAGGTCACAACCGGCTATTACGTGAATTTTATAAATTTATCGCGTTGAGCGATCCGTTCACAATGCTATCGATGGAGCGCGGACTTTTATGGATTTACAGGCAAAGTGCAAGAATACGCAGAATGCGCGTGATATGCTTTGCATAGCAGGTAAAATATGCAAAAATATGCAGAGCTTAGCAGCTATTAAGCTACTTAATAAGTAAAACAAGTTTCCGTTTAGGTTCCATTCTTTTATTTATCTTTCTATCAATTTGCAAAAATATCCGCAATTTAGTTGTAAATTTAGAAGCTAAGCTTAATTCGTATAAAAATAAGGTATGTTTTTGGGAATTATTTGCGACGACACAGTTAAAATCTCTTTATTAAAACCGATAGTACATTAAAATACGACATTCGAAAAATATTGTATAAAACTTTCACGGAGAAATATTAAAAAATACGGCAATGGCAGCAATTATTCGGACGTGTCTGGGAAAAAAGGTACAATTACGATGCCCCTGATAACTTGGTGCTGGATTAGCCGATTTTGCGAAAATTTGCGGCTAATTTTCCCTTCAAAGCGTTCCAAAAAGGTGAAAAATTGAAATTTCGAAAAACCCTCCCAGCGTTACCTGGGGAACACTGTTACCTAACGAATGAACTTTGATTTTTTGATATCAGATGATCCAGCACCAAGTTACGAGTAATTCTACTTTTTTCCGAGACACGTCCGAATAATTGCTGCCATTACCGTATTTTTTAATATTTCTCCGTGAAAATTTTATACAATATTCTTCGAATGTCATACTTTAATGTACTATTGGTTTTAATAAAGAGATTTTAACTGTGTCGTTACAAATAATTCACAAAAACATGCCTTATTTTTGTATGAATTAACCTTAGCCTCCCATTAACTAAAAGGGAAAAGAGATGGATAGAATAGGAAAAAGTGTGTATTTCGAAAAGTGTCTGTGATTGGACCATCAGTTATGCTACTTTGCAAGGTCATGACCGCGATAATAGAGGCCAGGACAAATAATTTATATTCGCTTAGAAGAAAGAATTTATATTCCCAGGAGAAGATAGTTAAACAACAACTTCCGAGATTATATTTTTCGGCGCTATTTTATTTTTTACAAAGTAAAATTTGACAGTTGAATAAAGTGTTCCTCTTAAAGTGACGAAGAAAGTAAACAGGAAGATAACGGGTAAAATTCGGATGCTGTAATTTACGACGCTTCACTTTTATTCTTTTCTTTTATTATTATTTTTTTAATATCCCCAGCGTTGTTACATTTTCTTCGAACTACAGACTGTACACAGGGAAGGTTTAAAGATTACGTGTATAATTGTTTGAAATAGCAAATTAAAGGAAGCAATGTTTCAAAAAGCCTGAAATTCAAAATATGATTATTCGCGAATTCCGGGTAGGTACGACACACATTCCACATTCTATTTTTTCTTATATCATTCTTTCTTTTATCTCTAGCGTCGTTCCATTTTTCTAAGCCATGCGTTTTATGCAAACGAGTACAAGGATTAAGCTGATACATCCTTAAAACGACTACAGCGTTGACAACCGAATTAAATAAAATAGCAAAATTGGATTACGTTTTGCTGTGGTTGCAGGTTTGGCCAAATTTCATTTGATATTGGGTTGTCCGAGAAGTTTCTTTCGTCTCATAAGCTGATAATAGATGAACAACAATTACTGTTTTATATTATTTTATCGAATTAGGTATGATCCATTTCGTTATATTTCTATTATTATGTTTGTGCATAATTCAATAAACTAATATAAAAGAAAAAACATTGTGTCTCTATTATTTCCTTATAAAACGAAAGAAACTTTCCGGACAACCTGCTATAAGAATCAAGAGAGAAAACTCGAAATAATTTATGATTGATTATTTCATTTTAAAAGTAACTAAAGGAAACTAATTTCACTTTCGACTCAAGAAACATCCAGCTTTGGTAACTCAATGTGCCAATATGCCAAACTCTTATGTTATCTTATACTTTTTAAATCTTAAGTAAATCTTAAGTTAAATCTTAGATATCAATAATTAATAAACAGAATGGCCAACATAATTCTTTGTCCGTTCTTCATCTTCGCTTCATTTAGACTTGCAAAAGCATCCCCTACATTTACATCTTCTACCGTATATTATCGAACGCTGTGTAACTGGAATTGCTGCGAGACACTAAATTGCTCCGGTACGAATACAAGATTCGCTCGGAGCTTTGGCCAATCGATTAGTTTCATCAGCAATTCACAAAGCAGTCGATAAAATTCAAAGTAACCAGGGGCGGTATCTAACACGACATTAAAAGGCTTATCTGTGATTCAAATTTCGCTCCTCGCTTCGCGAATACTATACGCTCCACTAACTGCATTGCTGTCGGCACGCGCTCCTCTACTGTGTCTTGCATTAGCAAAAGGATTCGCCCGTAATACGGTCGATTTATTTCCCGAATGTAACCGTTACTCTACTCGTTGGGTCGAGTGAATGGCCAGCGGTATTTAGTGGTTCCGATGCACGACGAATAACTCAACGATATACGGCAAACATTGGATAAGTGCTCACCACGGTCCTCGCCATAAGTGCGCGGTCATCATCAGCGCTACTGCGGGCAATTCCGCTCAACGCTCGCTCTGACACCTGATCTTGAACGTAATTCGAAATCGAACAGTGTCTGGTAACTTCTTTGATCGAAATAAAACCAAACACGATATTTTTTAAACCATATTTGTATACACATTTAGTATGCAGAAGAAAATTAGTTGTCATACGTTAAATATACGAAAATATGCTTCGAATTATATCGTGTTTGGTCTTGGATTAATCAGAAAAGCATTTACCTTGGTCAGAGCTTAACCCCTTAACCTACAACTACGGGCACAGCCCGTAGTACGATCGGGCCAAATTTAAATATTACAGGCATAGTACGAGTCATCGTAAGTCGTGTGAATGGTAGGGGTTAATCGTAGGTTAAGGGGTTAATTCGGCAAAAACGAAGAATAAAAAGTTTTATCGCTGCATTGATCCACCGATATGTTTCTTTCGATCAAACCGAACCTGTTTCTCTGACATTGTCCTTCTCCTACGATCTGCGAAATGACAAACCGTATTTTCACTCAGAATCGACACCTCTATCGGACAAGCACTCTGCGTGTGGATTTTGCGAGCGCTTATCCTAGGTTTACCGTACTTTGTCTCCTGATAAAGATAAGGCTCTGCCCGAATCGGTCAACAGATCTCGACGAACCGTTTTGTATCTGAACTACGGAACACGTACGTAGCAGTCGTGTGCATGACGCTAATTATTTGACTCGATGCTTGTTAAAGCTAATGGTCGCGACGTAATGGCGTTACCGCGACGCTGCTGCGCCACATTTCGTCTTAACATTCGTTCCAAGGCGGTAATGTACGCCTCAGAGGAAACGAGAACATAACGGACCCGTATAATTAAATCTGCTGGCCTATGCTAGGAAACAATTATAAAATTTACCGAGTAACTGAAAAGCTCGCTCAACTTGCCACTACCCTACATACGACAGCAAACATTCCTCTTTTAATCAGTCGCGCCTAATCCGCCGTCTGTTTCTTTGATTTGATTTCTTCGCCATTCTTTTTTAATTCGCTAATTTACATATTCAATTTTATTGCCATGTTTATATATGTAAATATGCTCGTGTTTGCTATAGTATATGTTGATATATGATATATGGTATATGTATGATATTGGACGATGGATCTTCTTCCAATCTTCTGCTGTTAATTTATTAAGAATTAATGTTGCGTTAGGTCTTATCTGCAACCTTTTTCAGTGGATTAATATTATCGTATCTTGCTCATTTATCATTGTGCGCATGGAAGGAAATTCCAAGAAATTTTGTAATGTGTCCTTTCTGTCCTTGTAGCTTCTTTCACATCGATCCTACGTCACGATGAAGTTTGAAGATATGAAAGTATTTATTCCACTGTGATAAATTGTAGTTTTTAAGTCGTAGACATCCTGCTTATATCTTTGTATTGTGCAGTGGGATTTTGTGAAACGTTTAGTATTCTGATGCATCTTTTGTATTAGGTTGTCCGAAAAGTCTTTTACAACGATGCATCTTTATGCGAACACGAAACCTAATCTGTCAAACGTTGTGATCTTCATCTTGATAGAACAAAATCGATCATACGTAATTCGATAAAATAATATAAAACGAAAAATGTTGTGCATCCATTATTTCCTTATAAAACGAAAGAAACTGAAGTATCATCTTATGCTCATAATAAACTCTATTACGAGCTCTACCAAATTATTAAGTTGTCCGAAAAGTGTCTTTCTTTTACAGACTCGTCTTTTACAACGATGCATCTTTATACAAACATGAAACCTAATCCGTCGAACATTGTGATATTTATTTCGATAGAACAAAATACGTAATTCGATAAAATAATATAAAATGAAAAATGTGCATTCAATTCCTTATAAAAAGAAAGAAACTTTTTGGACGACCTAATATCTTCATAAGACAATGTATAATTTAATGTTCTTCAATCTTGTTGCATTTACTGTTTGGTTCTTAATGGATTAATTCATAATGTTACGTATGTTTTCACCTTTTTACACAACGTTTAAACATTTGATATTACTACGAATCTTACTATTCGGACAGTTTTCGTTCATTTTTCCACAATAATAATTGTTACAGGAATAAAACTTAACCCTTTGCACTCCTATGTCGAGTGTGATTCGACATCAATTTTTATCTCAGCAGCTCCTTTGTCGAGTCCCACTTGACATTCTTTCAGTTCCATCTTTTTTTCTGAAACGTGCAAAGAAACCAGGACTGCATCCTGGAAGTTGTTTCAAGATATTTACAAAATACAACAATAGTGCGAATAAAACTGATATTTGAATGAATTTGTTTCTTCCTTTATTTATTTAAATTACCATATTTTTAAAGTCAATTTCAAATGAAACACTTAAAAGCTCTGGGAGCTGCTGGTAACGAAATTGAAATAAAATTCAGAGTGCAAAGGGTTAATAATTTCATACGTTCAACATAACCAAAGAAATGGAGCCTGCATGAAAAGTTACCATTAAATTCACAGGCAGCTATTAAAATCCCATAACAAGTTCTTTTAAAATCTTGTAACACTTTGAATATCTTTTACATTTCTGCTTAGTATGTTCATTTTCTACTCCTTTGCACTTTCCAATTTCCCAACACCGCATGAAGGTTTTGCAGTTTACTTATTATACCCAGCATACAAATTCTTCTAAGTTGATCTCTTCCAAACACCACGCTAACTAATCAACACACGACAGTAGATAAAGTTTCCTAATTAGCAGAGTGTCTTTGAGTCGATATCGTAAACTTGGGAGGAAGCTGGCTATCTTGTAATTGATATCAATGATTAGGTGTGTTACTCTGGCGATACTCTACCCGGACCGGGCCACGCACCGTGGGCGGGATGGCAACCAGATGTCCACGCATCCTTTCTGCGTACCCTCAATAGTCTTAAGGATCTACCACAAATCTCCGGAATTTTCCAGCTAAGGTCCTTCAGACCGAATAAACCTCTCTTTACTGAATCGTTTCTAAAGGTTTATCGTTTACTACGGGAAAGTTAGTTTTCTCACATACTATGCTTCCCCCTAGCAACCTTCTATCGAGGTCTACCTTCTAATCTAAGACCCTTCCTGGTCCACCAACCTTCTTATTATCCAATCAGAAGCAACGTCTACTGTCCTCGCTTCCTAATCAAAATTGCCATCAACAAATCAGCTCTTTTTGTGTCATTAGACCCACCCATCGCAAGCTTTCCTCCACAGAATCATTTTCACAGAAAGTGGGTCTTTATGCGTTTTTTGAACCATCATTATCTGAGCTTACGTCGCGTACTTTACACTGTAACTTTATCTAACAATCGAATCCTAATTATACTCTAGCAGTTTATATTTCTCTAGTCGACAAGTTGTCCGAATAAACTTTAATTTATACCTGTTAATTCAGTGTATATTCAATCGAACCACCCCTATTATCATAACAGAAATAAGGGGATCGATCAGTTCGTGGCGTCGATTATTTATCGGGTGGGCTAGACACACCCATCACTAGTTCTCCGCCACAGCACCGTCACTGAACTTTGCTTATTCCTCATCTTTAGAATAGTCAACATCTCGTGTGTGGTTTCTTAGCTTTAAATCGATCAGTATCTCTGATGTCGTTATGCATTTTTTGACCCGTCACCATCTCAGCTTACGTCGCGTACTCTACACTGTAACTTTGTCTAACAATCGAATCCTAATTATACTCTAGCAGTTTATATTTCTCTAGTCGACAAGTTGTTCGAATAAACTTGAATTTATACCTGTTAATTCAGTGTATATTCAATCGAACCACCCCTATTATCATAACAGGAATAAGGGGATCGATCAGAGTTCGTGGCGTCGATTATTTAATCGTAACGGGAATTTACAACTCTCGTTGACGTGCTATCTCGCGATCGCGTCTCTCCGCGAACGGTCGAATAAACAAGTTGTTTCAATCATCGCATAGCACATCGTTGAAGAGTAGTTGGCTGCAGTGACACACTGCAACGTAACAGTTTCAAAGTTTCGATGTTGTCACGTGAAACGATTAACACTGTGAAATGAAACAATGCGAGGAATCGTGCGCCGCAACAAACTCTATGACACGTAGTTGTTCTCGCACGGTACTTACGATAAGCCAGTACAGGAACTACGTTTAGATACGCGGAAAAGCTTTTTAATGGCGATATCTATGAACCTTAGAATGTCACACGGTTTACGAGAGTGCAGAGAATACGACAATACATGTTGCAGCATGTAAGAAGAAAGACTCGAAGGTATTTTCATCTCGTACTTACACGTTTGAATTTATACTATTACGTGCACCAGGTACGTAACATATTTGCAATAAATTTGCACTGCAACATTGCACCTTCGTATGGCCGCTGTGATGTATTTTTGCTTTCCTTTTTTTATAATTTCTTCCAAAAAATTGGAATTGTATATGTATAAACGTTGCAGATTTCTATTGGATTAATTATTTTCTACTTTTCAATCTATCCTGACTTTTAAACATTCATATGATTGCAATTTTTATATATCATGCGATTTATACGCGATTGTAATGTTAATAAATGTCGTATTCATTATTTTGAATGTTGTCTTTGTTATTTAATATAATACACTTCATTGCAATTTCTTATATCTACAAATTAGAAATTAATTTTTCCCTATTAACGATGCCAATTCACATTATCACATATTGGAGATTATATGTAAAAATACGTATTTCGTAAATGTACACGTGTCCATATATTTTGAATAATTTAGCATACCACCTACACACTTGTTTCCTAATTTGACATGTTGTATAAATGCTTACATAAATATCCGCAGACTATGCTTCGTTTACAGCAGTAAGATTAGAATAAATTATGTTTTATCTTGTCTGACCTGATTTATGTGACATGTATTTTTTATAAGTAATAAATAATTTTAATTATTATGTACCTCTACCATCTGTCATTTAAACATTATACACGTTTATGTCACATATTGTTATGTAATTGAAACATTTCAATCAAAACATTCTTCCACTCGTTTAATTATAAATCAGAAAACGTATAAAAGCAAGAAACACGTGCAATTGAAAAGGCAAGCTACTACACTCTGCCGAGCTATAATAAACTGATATACCGGCGCAAATCGAGCCGTTCACATCAATCCTTGCGCTGAAGAAACATCTAGACAAAAGATGAACATAGACGCGTTAGTATCGTTTTCCACTCATTTCGCTCGGAGTTATGTTAACATTACTTGGCAATCTTGCATCTATATAGTCTCAACATGCAGCAGATGGCTGATACGACCTGTATTCATTCTATTCTATCACCCGACCTTGATCTCCACTCGTGTAACGACGCGGTCTAGCGTCGGTCTACACTCGTATTCCGCTACTAATAAATTCGTCTAGTTGGCCATTCGCGAATCTATATACGCGATCTATCCTCGTGAAATATTATTGTTCGTGCGCAGTTACAATTTACATGTCAATGGTATCAAAATCAGCCTGCTTCGATCTATTATTCGCCGTGAAATACATCCTAATTGCTAAGAGGGGATCTTGATGCTGTTTTCACGGTCTGAATTATCACACTTAACGTTCTTACTGTTATGTTTAATACTGGCGTGTTTAACACTGTTTGAGACTTCCTGGCGAGAGCAGGAAGGTGTAACAGCAAAAGATTCCCAACGTTTTGCCAATATTGCGGTTAGCTTCGTCAGATAGCTGAAAGATGCACCGATACTGGCAGCATCAGTTAAGCGGCAACTGCAGCGTCGTAACGATGTGATTGCCAGGAATATGAAAACGAAAGAGAAGAACATGGCACGCTAAGCAACCGTAAGTCGACCGTGAATACGAAGGAAATAGCGAAACATCTCTTATAGTTCCCAAAAGACATGAATCTTCTTCGGTAAATCTGGCTGCAGTGAAACAATGGAATAATATGTACATTGCAACAACGTATTCTACATATCTATGATATCGTCCAATAGCAGACTATCATAACACGGTATTGTACAAACCACATGAATTGCCGTAAGTACTCTGTCACCACAAGCTTTCTCGCGAGCGACCGCTTTGACTACCTAATTTCCCAGAAACACGGTCATATAAGCAAATCTCGACACTCGCTAGGGAAAGCCGTCCGAGAATCGAGTCGTGAAATATCAAAACGAAGAATAACAAAGTTCTCGTTCTGGCGAGATAGACAGAGACGAGTAGAGTGTCTCTGAGATGCTCATGGCACCTCATAAAAGACTCAATTTTCGCACGCTTTTTCCTATGTTTCGGTATATACGAGTGTCGAGATCCACTCGTATGATTGTGTCCATAAATACAATTCCCAGTACGACCTCTCCCATTCCGATTTCGATTTCTAAATCACGGGCCTGTTAGGTAGCCTTGCTGATGAGTCCTCCTTTTCAATCCATAAAGCTACGTCCCAAGATGCAGGTGTATATCACGGCAATAGTTAGTAATCTTCAGAGGCGGATGTGACTTTAAATAAACAAACGAAAAGAGACCTGTTATTCGCGTCTTCTGCTTTCTCTCGTGGCTGTTGTTGCCGGTATTCGCGACGAAATTCTCGAGTTTCTCGCGCGCTCGCAAGCAACGCTAGCCGGGCGAGCTCGCGCCAGGGAGGAGCGGAGCGGAGAGAACACGTTGCAAAGAGAGCAGAGCGTGAGAAGACGGAAAGCTGAGAAAAATGGGGACGAAGTGTCGCGTATGGCAGGCGCAGGGGTTGAGAACGAACACGAAAAGCCACAATAGCGGGGCGAGACGTAGGATGGCACGTGGATGGAAGAAAGGGAAAGGGCGAAGAAGAAGGCAAAGGATTCAACGAAGGAAGAAGAAGATGGCGAGGTAACGCACAGTGAACAAGTGGAAGAAGCTAACTGCATCGTGTCTACGTCTGAGCCGCTGATGGGCGTCTGGCGGGTCACTTCACCGTTGGAGACCGTGGATATACGAAGTGGACTTTACTGTACTCAAGCTTCGGATATTCCGGGTACTCGGTGATGTTGCAACCTCTAGTGCTCCACTCACGGCGCCGCGGCGCTCCCTTGAGCACGTACGACTAACTAGAAAAATCCTCCGGTTAAGCGTTCTCCTGTGCATGATGAAAACCGTGTCGTTAGCAGTTAACCCCTTCCCCATCGATCTTCTTCTTTTTCTTGCCCCTCTAAGCTTCGCTTTTGTACTTCTCTCCCCAGTGTCTCCTTTTATCTAATGGAAAGTTAAGACACTACGAATCTCCGATAAGGCTCGGTCTTTGCGAGAGGATAGACGTGAAATTTTCTAGTCACAAAGCCAGACCGTTCTACGTAATCTTACATGCACAGAATGACTCATCGGATGAAGGACGTGTAGATGATGTCTTCTTCGTTTGAAAGCTTCTTTTACAGTCATTTTTTTTTTTTAACCTTCCAAGAATTTTCTAAGATCGTTGATGATCCTTTTCGATTAAAAAATCCTGTATCGCGTTGGAATGGATTTTATTAAAGAAATTTAATAACGATAAGATGAAAGATTGCGTTAAGATGATATACGAAGAGCAGGACTTGTTTTGACCGCTGAAAGTAACAAAGTTTCATTGCAGTAATTCAAATCGTAGTAACTTTTCAATTTCTCCCGGCGTAAAAATAACGAAGATTCTACATAAAAACTTCGCGAATCGCCTACTTAACAACGTAATAAAAACGAGAAATCAAAAGATACAACGGTTTTAATATAAAACGAAGCTTCAGTAGTGGAATTTATAACTCGCCGCTCGGCAGATTGAGGTAATAGTAAGTTCTTGAAATTGTTTAATTCTATAAAGTAATTGCCGTGAGTTTCTTATATATTCAGCGATAGGGACAGCTTTCCAGACGTTGTTGTAGAATTTCTCAGTGAAACAGGCAGACAAGTAGCGACCAACTGATTCTATGACACGTTATTGCAGGCTGGAGAACCATCCCAATACGACAGCCAGAGAATCTTATAGGTCTCTAGGGGTTTATGTGTAGAGGATGGTTGATCGGCTTATACTAGTTTTATATTGTTGGTTCTAGTAGAATCTAAGGATTTAATCTAGAGGGTATTTTCTTTTTAGTTTGCGGATCTGGTCCGTCGTGTCTAGTAATTGGATGACTAATGGGTTGTGAGGAATATAATTTGAGCTGGTCCAGATCTGCACGCTAGCAGTGTTGCCCTATAACTGAAAATCCCGAAGCCATCGTCGCCTGCCTATGGTCTACCTTCGTCCCAGTCTATTGTTAAAGGACGAGATTGCTCGTTGTTGAAACCGTCGAATATCGTAGTATCGTAAGGAAAAAGCCTGATTAGAGATCGATCAAAAGAACGTCGTCTGTCCTTCGGTTGTTAGTTTACATAGGGAAAAAAGCCTATGTGACTGAAGTCACCTAGTTCTTGCGGAGCGTTAACAGGATGAGATTAGAGAGAGGAAAAAATAACGCTAATGGAGGAGAACGATTTGGGTTCAAAGAGTGTTGACCAAGAGGTCAGAGTGGGTGAATCGAGAAATGAGAGTGAGTCGAGAGGTCAGAAGTAATCGAAAAGTAGAGTTGTTAGCGTTGCGAGAGTTAGAATTGTTGAGAGATTGAGTGGTTAGCGTTGTGGAGTTGCGTGAGTTACTATCGTAGCTGAGAGATTGAGTTGTTAGCGTTGTCCAGTTGCGAGAGTGATTGAAGTAAAATAAGATTGTTGCATTTAGTTCAAGTTGAACAGCCATCGTTATCTGTCTAATTAACATCTGTTAGTTTATTTATTGTAAATAAATTATAAATAGTATCAGGAAAAATGTATACCTAAATTTCCCCGATACTACGATATATTTAAAATGATAAATTAGTATAAAGATAATGTTCGCAAAGACGCTCGTACTAACCGATTCCCTAAGACAGTGCATAAATCTTAAAAGAGGATCGCTAATGACTCGTTAATTAGATAGCTGATAATTCGTTGATAACTGGTTGATAACTGATCGACAACTGACTGTAACTCACGTGCCGCTACAGATCTGATCAACTGAGGAGATCACGGAGAAGACTCTCGATTGACCTTCTTCACTGACCTGCGCATTAAATCACTACAAATTCCACCACGTTTAATTAACACAATTGCACTAACGCGATTGCAACTGACGTTTTTCTATTAAGATAAACGTCTACGTGATATATAAATCTACGCCAATAAGCCAATCTATCTTACTTGGACAAATTGCAAAGCTTCGACGAAGAAACAAAACAAAATACATTATTATAAATCGCACTTGATAATTAAATAGAAAGTTAACACTAGAACTAGCAACGATTAAAATATAAAACTGGGTTTACGTCGGTCCAGCGGCATTTCACATTAGTGGTCCAATCCAGTGCCAACTCTGCAACTCCGACTTCCAATTCCAGATCCGATCCAAGTGGATCACAACTGGAATAATGTAAACAGTATTTTCATTCCAGGACTGTCGCCATTTCAGTCAGTGCAAATAATCCAGTGCGGCGACTGGATCGAAAGTCTACCTTTTCAATTCGATGTAGTACCATCGAGAACATAACATTCCAGCGTTACTGGAATCGTCTAGACGGCTTGTTAGATCAACTTTCCTTTTTCTTTTCTCTCTCTTTTTTTTTTTTTTTTTTTTGCACGAACCAATTGCCAATCTACTATTTTCAATGATTCAGAAAGGACTGGAATAATGCAGACATCGACCGATTTCCAATCAAACCACTGAAATGTAATCGCCTGATCCAACGTTGGACTCGTTCTCAAGAACTCAGAATAGGAGATGCGCAAAATGCCAAAAATACACCCTTGTAAACCCATAGAATTATTACGAAAATTCACAAATTCATCGCTTTGATCGGTTTGATCGATGCGATTATGCTAGCGTTAATTCCGTGTGGTATGCAATAACGAGAAGGTTGAGAACTTGTGCGGAACAAGAGAATATACAGAGGATAGAACCTTTGTCGCACAGCCGCAGGGTTGCAGGGAAAGAAAAGGAAAGAGAGAGGCAGAAAAAGGAAAGGAGAAAGCATCGGTAGAAGGGGAGTTGCCGGAAAAGCTGAAGAGAAAAAGCTGGAAACAAAGGCACAATCAAGATTTCCATTTAGAACAAAACAACAGTTAACTGGTCGTCATGGCCAAGGTTCCTTCTCCTTCTTCCTCTCTCTTTCTTTCTCTCTGTTTTCTCTTTATTCTTGTCTGCTCTCTCTATTCGTACTCAAGACTCGGATTACGACGGCGGAGAGTAAATACGACGGCCAAAGGCTAACGAGGTGCTTCTGGGCATCGTGCGTTGTAAACGCGTCACCAAATTTCTCCACTTCCAACCACCTAGCTATCTTGCCGCTGTTCGTATCTGATTTTCTGTAGCAAATGTAACCACCGACGATACGATCGATCGTTTCTATTACTTTGCGCACCTGTTGCGAAAGCGAAGATTTGGAAAACAGGAATCTGGATCTGTAATTTCTTCGAAATCGTTGCTTGACGTCGTTGATGGTGGCTCATCAACTCAAAATAACTGAAAGTTGCTTTTATCGAACAGACGGTTTACGTCATGCTCCTATTTTTATCAGGTAAAATAGTATATTTATAGTTGCAGCGGTTTTGCGTCAGAGAGCAAAATTATTACTTATACCGCTATCAACCTTGGTTTTACAACACTGGCTTATCTTCAGTTGTTTTCTGAGGCTACGAGTAGAAGATTGTACTGCTTTCGCGTATAGTGGCATATCTTGCGTTAACTCAGCCTTATAATTTCGTTGAAATGACTCACGAAGATTTCCTTGTAAAGTTGAAAAAGCCTCTCGTCTAAAATTTACATTTTTTAACCTGCGCTGGAATAAACGCCAAGCAGGAAAATAACGTGGCGAGTTCACATCGTTAAATTATTTTTCCTTCTTTTTAACGATATTTATATACAACAGATATCTAACCCATGTATATAAACAGATTCGCAAAAATTTGCAACGTTTTTATGTCACGTTTTTATCCAACGTTTTTATGCAACGTATATTTTTTCTTTTTTTTTTTTTTTTTTTTTGTAACGCTTGTAATTCGGATTATCGCGAACCTTGCAGATGCGTGCCTGGTGTCATTCCTCCACAAATTTATTCGAGTTTAGTGGAAAAAATTGTTCGATTTTCGATTATTTATTTCGCCCTAAACTAAAAAACTAAAACAGGATATATCAGGATATTGTGTCTCTCAATTTCATTTTATTCAGCCCTTTTCAAGTTCTGACAGCTTCTGGAAACGGAAGTTGCTTTTTATTTTATAGGTTCCTAGTTTTTCTGGGAAATTCTGTGTCATCTTATTAGGTGTGTGACATAATTGAAAAGTATTATACATACAAAACATTCTATGCTAAATTAAGTTAAATTAATTATATTAAGCTAAATTAAGTTAAATTAAATTAAAAACAATGCTAAGTTATATATATCCAGACAAATTCATCATATTAACAGTAACATAGGACTCTTTTATTCCCTTTGTTCAATTATAAACATCGTTCATTGTGTGCTAGATTTCGTCATGCATTACTATACCAATACCTATTAATACACAATCATGAAAATAATTAAAATATTGCCCGAGCATACAAGTAATTTATTTCTGTCTGTATTTCGAATGCAAAATATTTAATTTTTCATACAATTAGCAAAATCATATAATTTAGTCAATATTTATCAATGGACCAAGCATCGAAAAAGTTACATCAACGTTTCCACACAAACGTATTCCAATCTTTCTTCCTTCGCTCAAAAATGTTATTTCCACGTTCAAAATATTTTTCAATTTTAAACAAATTTAAGCCATCTTTAACCAAATTTCCAGCATCCTGTGCGCCGTATGATTCAACAATTTTGAATAGCGATACATTGAACGAAGTTATTTAAAAAATACCTTTACGAATGGTAAATTCCTTTGATCTTGCCAAATTTCTGATTATTTGCCCAGTGTGAGTTGTTCCTGTCTGTATTTCGAGTGCAAAATATTTAATTCTGCATACAGTTAGCAAAATCGTATAATTTAAAAAAAGTTGCACCAACGTTTCCAATCTTTCTTCTTTCACTAAAAAATGTTATTTCCACGTTCAAAATATTTTTCAATTTTAAACAAATTTAAGCCATCTTTAACCAAATTTCCAGCATCGTGTGCGCCGTATGATTCAACAATTTTAAATAGCGATACATTGAACGAAGTTATTTAAAAAATATCTTTACGAATGGTAAATTCCTTTGATCTTGCCAAATTGTTGATTATTTGCCCAGTACGACGAGTTGTTTGAACAATGAGAATAACGATTTGCATTGTACGCGAGCCACGTATAAATCATCGTTCTACGTAACATCGAAGACTAAATAATGAGCGCCAACGTCGGCTCTCGTTCTGTAAAGCAACCAGGAAGTGGATGCGCCTCTCTGGAGATCCCTTTGCGGCGAGATTATAAAACTAGAAGCCGCGAGGAAACCTATTGTCTAACGCTAGCAACCCGTTCGATCTTGCGACTAAATTGGCCTTCGGTGTGATGTAACCAGATGCTGATCAATTATATGTTTCCACCGCTTAACCCATTAAAGTTTGCTGTACTGTTGACGACGGTGGAGTGACGTTAGTTAGACGGAGGAAATTTTAGCTGTTTACTTGCGGTTACAAGCAGCAACTTAGAAATAAGGAGAATGTAATGGAGAAATACTGAATGATAAAACGATAGAAACCACAATGGTTTACTTTTTTTTTTTTTTTTAGAATCGAACGTTAACACTTTGCACTCTTATGTCGAGTGCGACTCGATATCAGTTTTTATCTCGGGAACTCCCTTGTCGAGTCCCACTCGACATTTTTTCAGTTCCATCTTTGTTTTGTGAAACGTGCGAAAGAAAAGCAGGATTGCATCCTGAAAATTGTTTCAAGATATATCAGACACTTAAAAGTTAGAAAATACAACGATATTGTGAATAAAACTGCTATTTAAGTGAATTTGTTTCTTCCTTTACTTATTTAAATTGTCTTATTTTTCAGTTAAAGTAAATTTCGAATAAAACACTTAAAAGCGATGGGAGCTGCCATTAACGAAATTGAAATAAAATTCAGAGTACAAAGGGATAATAGGATAGCCTTGTAATTAATTGTCTCATAATTCTCAGCTACTAGTTCCACTGGCTAATTGTAATAAACGTGAAATCGTTCGTTTTTCTAAAATATATTTCATAACAAAGTTAAAGAATGAAGGCAAAAACGAACTAAACCACATATTCTCTGAATGTGGGTTTATAGCGTTAATTTGCTCCAATCAGATTTATTGAACATATCAAAATGGAAATTCATTTCTTCCCAGTGAAATCCAAATGATATAATAAAATCAATTATTGCTGTTAACCCCTTAACCTACGATTTACATTCCAGAATTTACGTTTGGTCCTATCATCTACTACGGGCTATGCCCGTGATATTTACATATTTTATGCTGAAATCCATTTCAAACGGTGAATTACTGAATTTTTTGGGATATTAGATTTGGATCATCTTTTTTTTTCTTTCTGTCAATGCCTCGTTTAAGCCAATGTTGCTTTTTATGGTTATCAATTTTATAATATTAATTTACGGTTTTTAATAAATACAATGATCGAGAAATCATCGATTAATTTTTCCACGCAATTTGACGATTTATTAAGCACAGCTGCAGCTTGATTACTATTATTATTCAACCATAGTTACTCATGAGACGCAATGCATGAAATACAAAAACAACGAATTTGTCTATAATCGTGGCCAATATATTAAAAATAATATTCTGATATTGTCAACATTGTAATAATTAGAAGAAAAGAAGTGTATTGCGAGGATTCAAGCAATTGCAGCTGTTTTAAAACCATCATTATGCCGAACGTACATTATATCGAATAAATACGATACTTTGGACTGAGAAAAATCTGTTAAGGCGAAATGGGAAACTTTGCAGGAAGTTGTCCTTTCTTTGGTCAGATACATGATTCCACAATGTTTGTCGGTATCGAATTGCCTAAGAGATCAACGATTCGTTGTATTTATACGAGCACAAATGCAAATCAAACGTAAAATGTAATTTAATACACTTTATAGAATTTCGATAATTTATAACTAAAACCAGACAAACACAACATCTTAACGCATAAGTACGCACGTAGTGAGATTGTGTTGTAAATGTCTCAAGTAACAGGAATGAATTTAACCGCACAATAAGAGAATTTACGGTAACGTCGATAGTAAAACTCGATACGCGCCACAAACGTGCGGTAAGATAAAGTTGTTAAATAAAAAGAACGACGAGTTGCATTATCAAATGTGCATGTCATACGTTTTCAATAAGCACGTATTACAAAGTGATATTGGCATTGGATATAGACACGGTCATCTATTTGAGCGATCGCACGTGGTGCGAACATTTCAGCTTTTTTTCAGCAACATGACCTTACTGTCAATAAAAGAAGAAAATAAGAGAAGAGAAATAACCCCATAAGTAAAAATCCAATGATAAAACGTCCCCAGGCTTACGTTCAGACGTAAGAAGGTCAGTTTAAACGCCTCTTCCAGAGAACAGAATTCGCTACAACTCAAAAACAAGGTCAAATAGATATGAACTTTTTAACAGTTTTTTTTTTTTTTTTATCGTAGATTCATCAATATTAAAATTGAATCTACATTGAAACAAGAAGAATCTGCTGTCTAACAGATCACGAAATTTGTTAACAGGATGTATTAGATCGTTGTTAGGTTGTATAAGTAACGAAATCCTTGGTTTTCATAAACCACGTGAAAATAACAAACGATTTGTTCACAATCAATCAATGATGAATTTCCCCGTACCTTTTACAACTGATTAAAATTTAACAAATATTTTCTCCATTAAGAATATAATAGTTCCTAACAAGGACACAGTCAGATACCTGGGCATGACTCTGGACAGGAGATTAGCATGGAAACAACACATAGTAGACAAATCTAAACAACTCAGGGACAAACTCAAAAAATTTTGCTGGCTCATTGGTCGTCGCTCCAATCTAAGCACGCAGAACAAAATTACGCTCTATAAGACCGTAATAAAACCTGTCTGGACCTACGGAATCCAACTATGGGGAACAGCAAGTAATTCTAACATTGAAATACTCCAACGCTTCCAATCGAAAACGCTAAGATCCCTAATAAATGCACCCTGGTATGTTACCAACGAAACAATCCACCGCAACCTCGAGATACCCACAGTCAAAGATGAAATATACAAATCCAGAAGCAGATATAACGCAAGAGTCAACAACCATCACAACCCATTAGTCACCCAACTATAATACTTGACACGACGGACCAGATCCGCAGACTAAAAAGAAGATACCCAACAATATAGAACCAACAATATAAAACTATTATAAACCATGTCATTGTATCACGCCAAATGAAGTTACTGAAAATTCTCAACGGGAATTGATTGTAAATATTCTAACAAATAAAATAAATAAACTGTTTTCAACTGAACTCTCGGAAAACCCGCGTTATGGGATGACGTATACCTACTGGCAGTTTGCGTGGCCGATACAATTATTGATTTTTAATTCTTTTCCAAACACCTATAAATAATTTGTATAAATTATAATGACATACTCTGAATGGTTATCTCGCAGGAATACAAAATGACAGAGAAACAATTGAAGGCTGTTTGAGGAGAACAGTCTCAAGTGCGAAAACTGAAAATTTCCATTTTCTATTGGGAAATGTTCTTCATAGCAATGAGAATAAGTAAATTTCCTGTTGGAGGTTATTAGATGCATAAAGAGAGAAACGCGTGGATAAATTGCAAGGTAGAAAATATAATTTAATACAGAAGTGTAATTACAAGTAGAAATATAATTTGAGCTGGTCCAAATCCGCACGCTAGCAGTGTTACCCTATAACTGAAAACCCCGAAGCTGTCACAGGAGAAATTCGACTATCTATGCGATAAGACAGCAAATTCCAAGCGCTTTATCATGAGTGAGCACCGGGGGGTAGTGTCCGGTCACTCTGCCCGTTCCCAGAGACATATGACGAGTGCAACCAAGGTCTTTTCCCACTCCCACGAATAAAAGAATATAAATACTCCTCGCAAACTCATCCAAGTCAGTCTAAAGTAAATACTCAAGTATAAATTGAATGAAAATAAAAGAACTCGATATTTTAATCACTTGTTGAATATTTTTTACGTGACCAAGCCAACGTCGCCTGTCTACAGTCGATGGCTTCAGTACTTGAGGAAACTAAAAAGACCAGATGTAGAGTTTTCTTAGAAGTGGTGACCACTTCAACATTTCCTTTCCTAAATAACTATTAATAATCCTAGAAGATGTTATCATAAAATTGTTTCTATGCAGAAAAATATAAGTAGCAATAAACATCAGTTAATTGTTTCTTTGTCTATGCCATCTATTGTGTATTTGTCTATGCTATCTAAACGAATGGAACATTGAATTTTATCTACAACTGAGAGGTGACACACAGGTTTTTCCACAAAAGCCATATTCAAACCTGTTTGGACCTATGGGACCCAACTATGGGGAGCAGCGAGTATTTCCAACATAGAAATTCTCCAACGATTCCAATCAAAATCTCTAAGATCCTTAATAGATGTACCTTGGTATGTTACCAATGAAACAATGCATCGCCACCTTGAGATACCCACAGGTGAAGAAGAAATATCCAAATTCAGAAACAAGTATAATATAAGAGTTAACAACCAACAAAACCCATTAGTTACCCAATTACATGACACGATGGATCAGATCCGCAGACTAAAAAGACACTACCCTTTTGATTTAAGAATTAGATTCAACTAGAATCAAACATATTATAAACTCTTATAATACAAGTTACAGTACCACGCCAAAATAATTTACTTATAATTTTCAATGAGAATTGATTGTAAAAAGTCTACCAAATAAAAACAGGCTTCTCCACAAATACACCTTTCTTTTTCATGAATTTGGACTACATTAACGTATAAGTTTTCTTTACGTCATGAGAAGCATGTCTCTTGCCACTTACAATTGTTTTCTACAAACACTCTTCCTTAAATTTCGAATCCAAAACGCTTAATAACACGGGTCAATCATTTTGATTTGTAGGAACACAGCACACCGTGTTCCACTATCTACATACGAAACGAGGTTACACGGCTAGCATATTCGTTCGAAGGAAACACCTAATCACGGTGTACTTTAAACGAACGTAAATGTATCCTGGCATTAGCTACCGACTCTGTTACCGCATTCGCCTAAGTTCGATCCGGCGAGATTTCAGGGCACAACTGCCGAAAGGCGATCCGCTGAAAATCGATGATACAAGAAACCGTAACCGCCGTGGTTGAGTGATCCCGCGAAATTATTCCCGTAACGGTACCCGCAGCAGAGCCTTCGATTCCGCCCTCGGCTGGAAACATAGTATTAGACGATTTAAAGCGTCCGCTGGAATTTACTGTTTCGCGCTTGCCCGATTTTATTTGCATAGCGCTGGCCGTGGTTCCCGTTCGTTCACTTTGTTTTGTCACGTGGGTGTTTTTACGAGTTCGCTCTACTCAGAAATCCCATAAAATCGCGCCCACCGGGAGCATCTGGATTTCAATTATCCGCCGCAGAACCGACTGTCTATTTATGTGATCTAGCCAATCGTGTAATTGCGTCTAACTGTGAATCACTCGCGGCTCTCCCCTATCGTCTTTAACAGGGTGGTAATTCATACTTGCAAATTCTCTTCTTTGCCTCTGCTTATTTGTCGGCTTGCTGCCAGCAATCGTTAACAGCTATACTTTTCCATACGATTTAAGTGTTTGGCAACTTCGATTGAGCTTAAGTTTGATTCAAATCAACGATCTGAAGCGATCACGCTAGGGTCGGATTATGTCAGGTCAGACATCGGTCAAGAGACTTTCATTTGACTTGAGCGAGCCGACTAATGTGTGGATGCTGTCACTGGATTACGTGTGAAGCCTGGGTTCACGCTAGCGATCAAAGATACTGTCAGGTGAGGATCAATCGAAATCTCGGATTCTGCAGAGGCATTCACAACAAATTTTGATTCAGACTAGCGGTAAGCAATGCTGACACACGCGCCACTATGAATGCGTAATTGGAGAGTGCTTGGAGTGGAAAACACCGAAAGTGCCAAAATTGGAAAACTACACTTTTTTATTGGGAAGTATTCTACGTGGCAATGAGTATAATATTTACCAACCACAGCAGGGCTGTGCAGTATAGTATTTATGTGGAATTTTCCTTTCTAAATAATTATTGACACTAATACCAGGCCCGCTCAAATGACCGGTTTGAAAATTTCATGTAAAATTGTACATTCGTTGTTATTTCTTTTGTTCGTCCAACATTATGTAAATTCTTATGTTAACAAAAATTGAGAAATTGATTAATGGGATAGTATAAGAATTTAGATAAAGTTACAACGATGAATGTACAATTTGAAATGAAATTGAAATTGAAAAATATAAGTGTCAGTAAACATTAATTCACAGTCTCTTGGCTCTTATCTATGCTATTTATCTAAATGAGTGCAACGTTGAGCTCTTTTTACAACTAACTGTAAAAGATAACACATACAGTGCTTTCTACACTTTTCTTTTTCATAGATCTGGACCACGTTAATGCACGAATTCTCTTTTTCTCCTGAAAAATTTGTTTCTTGATACGTACAAGATTTTCTTCAATTAATTGTAGACAGACTTCACTGTAATGGTACGGGTAGTATTTTGCGAAAATCTTGGAAATCAAGACCGGACAACTGTTACACGTATAGAGAAAATTGTTCAGAGTTCTGGCTCCGTCACATACTCAAAAATCATTGAAATCCAGTTACGTACAATTACCAAATATTATCGTATGTAACACAATTATTGATGCTTATTGCTTCTGAAAAAGTGAATGTACCTTTTGTACTTGATAGCAGTAATAGAGAAAATTGTTCAGAGTTCTGCATCTACCACATACTCAAAATTCATTGAAATCGAAATGCGAACAATTACCAAATATTATCGTATGTAACACAATTATTGATGTTTATTGCTTATGAAAAATTGAATGTACCTTTTGTACTTGATAGCAGTAATAGAGAAAATTGTTCAGAGTTCTGCATCTACCACATACTCAAAATTCATTGAAATCGAAATGCGAACAATTACCAAATATTATCGTATGTAACACAATTATTGATGCTTATTGCTTCTGAAAAAGTGAATGTACCTTTTGTACTTGATAGCAGTAATAGAGAAAATTGTTCAGAGTTCTGCATCCGCCACATACTCAAAATTCATTGAAATCGAATTGCGAACTATTACCAAATATTATCGTATGTAACATAATTATTGATGCTTATTGCTTCTGAAAAATTGAATGTACCTTTTGTACATGATAGCAGTAATAGAGAAAATTGTTCAGAGTTCTGCATCTGCCACAAACTCAAAAATCATTGAAATCGAATTGCGAACAATTACCAAATATTATCGTATGTAACACAATTATTGATGCTTATTGCTTCTGAAAAATTGAATGTACCTTTTGTACATGATAGCAGTAATAGAGAAAATTGTTCAGAGTTCTGCATCTGCCACAAACTCAAAAATCATTGAAATCGAATTGCGAACTATTACCAAATATTATCGTATGTAACACAATTATTGATGTTTATTGCTTATGAAAAATTGAATGTACCTTTTGTACTTGATAGCAGTAATAGAGAAAATTGTTCAGAGTTCTGCATCTACCACATACTCAAAATTCATTGAAATCGAAATGCGAACAATTACCAAATATCATCGTATGTAACACAATTATTGATGCTTATTGCTTCTGAAAAAGTGAATGTACCTTTTGTACTTGATAGCAGTAATAGAGAAAATTGTTCAGAGTTCTGCATCTACCACATACTCAAAATTCATTGAAATCGAAATGCGAACAATTACCAAATATTATCGTATGTAACACAATTATTGATGTTTATTGCTTATGAAAAATTGAATGTACCTTTTGTACTTGATAGCAGTAATAGAGAAAATTGTTCAGAGTTCTGCATCTACCACATACTCAAAATTCATTGAAATCGAAATGCGAACAATTACCAAATATTATCGTATGTAACACAATTATTGATGCTTATTGCTTCTGAAAAAGTGAATGTACCTTTTGTACTTGATAGCAGTAATAAAGAAAATTGTTCAGAGTTCTGCATCCGCCACATACTCAAAAATCATTGAAATCGAAATGCGAACAATTACCAAATATTATCGTATGTAACACAATTATTGATGCTTATTGCTTCTGAAAAAGTGAATGTACCTTTTGTACTTGATAGCAGTAATAGAGAAAATTGTTCAGAGTTCTGCATCTACCACATACTCAAAATTCATTGAAATCGAAATGCGAACAATTACCAAATATTATCGTATGTAACACAATTATTGATGTTTATTGCTTATGAAAAATTGAATGTACCTTTTGTACTTGATAGCAGTAATAGAGAAAATTGTTCAGAGTTCTGTATCCGCCACATACTCAAAATTCATTGAAATCGAATTGCGAACTATTACCAAATATTATCGTATGTAACACAATTATTGATGTTTATTGCTTATGAAAAATTAAATGTACCTTTTGTACTTGATAGCAGTAATAGAGAAAATTGTTCAGAGTTCTGCATCTACCACATACTCAAAATTCATTGAAATCCAGTTACGTACAATTACCAAATATTATCGTATGTAACACAATTATTGATGTTTACTGCTTATGAAAAATTGAATGTACCTTTTGTACATGATAGCAGTAATAGAGAAAATTGTTCAGAGTTCTGGCTCTGTCACATACTCAAAAATCATTGAAATCCAGTTACGTACAATTACCAAATATTATTATATGTAACACAATTATTGATGCTTATTGCTTCTGAAAAAGTGAATGTATCTTTTGTATATGATAGCAGTAATAGAGAAAATTGTTGATAATGACATCCATATGCAGATGCGCTAGTTACAGTAAATAGTAACTAGAAGATAATTCTAGATACAATCGATAGATTTAATCGATAGGTTTAAGATGTTCTTTTGTTTTTTATCCCTGTCCATGTAAGAAGATTTCTCGGCTCAGAACGTTATCCAATTTTGTAGATGATGCTTGGTCACATGTCGACGATGCAAAACTCATGGGACAGCCTTTTGAAGCCTTTTGAAGGATGCGAACAGTGCCAGAAAATCGATGTGTTACATCGGTTTCATATCGATAGTGGATATGATATAGTGAAGAAGGTATGTACCGATGAAGTTCTTCGAGAATTTGAAAACAATACTCTGGGTCCAGTGAACATAGATATTTTCGACGATGAAGCTGGGCCTTCTCGTGCGAAGATCTCAAGAAAGAGCTAACATGGTTTGAAGCACAAAATGAAAGTAACTCGGTGGAGTTGCTTCTATTAAAACGCGTATATTAAAAAATATATTAAGAAATATAATATGATTTAGCGATAAGAAATTGTGGAACCCATACTTTATCCAAAGAATAAGATAATAGCTAATGTGATCCTGCCTCCGAATACAGAAATAACAACAAAAATATGAGGACAAATACAGAAAAAGAAATAAATAAAATGCTTGCTGACATTTGGAAAAATTATTCCTATAATACTACTTCTAAAAGTTGTTTCATACTGCCAAGAAACCAAATGCTAGAATATTGTTGCAAATATAGATCATTTTCACTTGTACGTCGTTGACTTGGTATACTGCATCATATTCATTGACCAATGAGCATCACGTTTTACGGATATTAACCATATTGTTATTTAAATAATGAAATTGAGATTGTGTTATAACATTGTTGAAAGCTACAAAATATATCTACGTTATTGCTATTGCTATACTATCAGGCAATGGAACGAAAGAACTTGTTGGCAGAATTTTAGTATTCACAGAAACTGGCATGTTCCCCTCGCTTAACGAAACTTAATAAATGTTCCTATATTTTATCTTGGTATTATGTGCACAACATTTCTTTCCGTATGTAATTATTACATTAATTTAACGTGCTTCATATTTAAAATAAAATAGGAAATGTAATTATTAAATTACACTGTACAAAATTCTCTTCTCTTACACAATATAAACGTATTTTAGAAGACCAGAAATTAAAATATGGTCCTGGATGGATAATTGTAATTTAATTTTGCAAAATATATAGAAATTATAATTCTCAAATTACATCGCAAATTCCTTTTCCGAGTAATTATAATATGTACGTATTTCGAAAGAGCAAACATAAAAATATGAAAATTGATGAATATCTGTCATTTAGTTGTACGGAATGTGTATTTAATTCAAAAAGCGCATTGGAGTTTGATAAAATATTTAAATAAATGCAATTACGTAACTCGACATATTACGATAGGTACCTGTCAAAATGAATCGTATCTTAACAATCGATATCAAAAACTGCCACTTGTAAAATATAATGAACGATAAAAGAAAAAAAAAATACTTAAGATAATACCTAAAATTTAAATACCTAAGGCGTTTTATTTTGTCCCGAAACGCTACAAAGCAGTCTTGGAAAGGTTTGATAGCTTCTATAAACGTGAACATAATTCGAACCTGGCACCTGGTCTATCAATAATCAATACCTGTTATTCTATTTTTCAATCTAATTTACCTCCTATCCTATTCCTTCTTTTTTATTCAGAACTTCTCACTGCGTCTACTTTTTACTTTCTCTGTCGTCTTTTCAAATGCCACTAAAGAATCTGAATATTTTAATTTGGGATATCCAAAACTCTTAAAACCTGAACTTCGTTGCCTTTAAAAAGAGAAAAGCTTCACTCCGAGAATCAAGCGAATTATTCTCACAAGCAAACAAAGTCAACCGGTTTTCTTTCGAAAAAGGACTGAATCACAGGAATAATTCAACTATTTTTTAACGAGCCAGATGTTATATCGAAAGACCTCTGTTCGTGTTCGACCTCTTTTCTACCTCGTAGGTGGAACAACTATTTCCCTCCGTGTAAAACAACGCTGACTGGCGCGATGTACCCAGGATAGGAAAAAGAACGTTTGGTCAATGACCAACAGCAGTCAACGTCGGTAACAACAAACAAATAAGAAGAGACAAAATAACGGAACTAGAGGGAACCAAATAAAGAAAGGTATTAAACGGACAAAAAGAGAAAAAGGAACGAAAATATAGGATGAAATATCACGGTGTAGCAACAAAAGGCTGCCTGTATGTTTAAACAAAGAATTGACAGAAACAAAATGTAAAAAGATATATAGAAAGCAACCGCATCATAACAAACTAAAAAGAGAAATTAAAAAGGGTAAAAATAAAAGATAAGCCGTGGTGTAAAGTAAACGACGATAGCCAAACAAAAATCAAACGAAACGCTAGTGTAAATAAAGAAGGATCGACGGATCGAAAGCTAAAAGAGAAGCGATAAAAGGTAAGGGAGAAAGGAGGTAGAAAAAGGGAAGGACAATCGGAGCAATGCAAAAGGAAGAAAGAAAAGAAAACGACGTAAATACCAGTGGATAGGTAGCGGAAAGCAGAGGGAATAGGTCGGGAAAGGGATATGCATTTACGTAAGAACCCACTTTGTATTCTCTGGTCGGCGGGTTGTTTAAAATAATCGTTACGTGGCGCACTGACGACCGTCTTGGAAACGAGCGCTCGCGGGAATGAGCGGCTCATCGCGTTGGTAAAACGACGGAACCTAGTGACTGGGCTTGAAACATAAGCGGTCGCTGGATAAGACTGCGGCCGAAGGAAGCAGGTTGGCCGCATCCACAGGTATAACCCTGGATTCACAGAGATATTCAAGCATTCTTGAGGACACATTAACTAAGCCGATAATCGTTACGAGGCGGAACGGCCGCGTTTAGTGCAAACGCCCGAAAGCTCTTGCCCTCGTGATGGGGTGCAACGCTCTCAACACTTCGCAACAGCGTCTTGCGTTCAACCTACCGCGGTGATACGAACGCCGTAGTCTTGATGTCTACCGTCTTAGCGACGACGCTTTAATCCTCTCAAGACGTTCGCGTCTTAGGCTTACCAGAGATATTTAGTTCGTGTAATGTGTACAGTCGTAAATCGCAAAGATAATACGGCGACACAGGTAGAGGATGCTGCGTCTTTGTCAACGTTACACAACTAGACTGTGCATTTTATGCACTTGAAGTTGCAAACGTGCACAAAATGCGCATCATGTGCGGAGATACGAAAAATACCCAAAGTACAGTACGGTAGAACCTCGGTTATCCGAATTCTCTGCTGTCGTTTTATTACGAGAACACGTTTCACACGTAGAAAGTTCGATTCTCCAGAGAAATCTTTGTTAACAATCGACGATATTACTGGCGGAGAGGCGATACAATTGCAATTCAATTGAAAGAATTGCTGTTATATGACGGCATATGTTCGGGTGGACGTCAAATGTATGGCACTGGACAAATTGTGAACTACAGTGGAAACACGATACAGAAGGGTAATTTATTACACTTACAATAAGTGGAAGATAATATTGCGACAGATGTAGGAGAAACTCTTACTGAATTGCATAGAATACCAGGAATCGGTGGTTGTGATAACGCCAAAGGGATAGAATGGTTTCAATGCGATGAACCTTCTTCCTTTGACTATGATACTAACGTTACGTTCTTCGAACGATGAATGGAAAAATGAATATAACGATATTTCTCAACGGTTTATAGTATTTGAAGCCTTAGAAGTAGAGTTGCAATACAGTTACCTTCAGCGAATTAAATCTGTTAAAAAAGTTGCGTGACTGAGCAGCTAAAATGATTTGGCGCCCATAAATCTTTAATCGAGTCATATTTTATTTCATTATTTATATTGGTAATATTACTATTCTTTGAAATACGTATATGAAGATATCAAGAAAGTAACCGTTCTATTACCTGAAAATTCTCTCATCCCAACACTTTTGCCCCAAATTAATTCGGATAACGGAGCTTCCACTGCACTTGTTTTAATATTCAGCGGATCAAACAAATTTCTACTTGAAATTTCATTTGTTCGCTTGTAGTTTATTTAGCGTAGTTTATTTGTAGTGGAACTCTGTTTATATGAACTCTGTTTCGTACGAACTGCGTTTATATGAAGGAAATTGTAGTAATGTCTGATTGACTGAACTTTATCTGAGCTCCTATTATGCGAACAGCCGCCGAGCGTCAATCCACTTATAATAAGAACGTCTAACAATAGGTAAGATGTAAATAGCAGAGGCACGCGTTACATGATACACTCTCATGTTTCGCAGTAGGCAACATTATTAGGTCTTTCAGAGGGAATGCTTCGTAGAATCCTCTTACATGAACAGGAACTTCAATTAACTGAACGCAAGATCATAGGTGACAGGAAGAAACAGATGGACTGCTATTATATGAACGACCTGGTTATACGAACAAACTTGTCACCAGATAGCCTCACATAAACGGAGTTCTACTGTAGTTAGGTTCACAAAAATACGAATTTGCATAAGAATGTGCAAAGTGTACTTATTGTGGGCGGAAAATTGGCGACGAGCTCGAGTACGTGGCAGATAGGTCCAAACATTGGCCAGTCAGACTGGAACCCTTTATAAGTAAAATCGAAAATAAGAAACATCAGAAAGAAGCAGTAGATTCGAACTTAAACGGTAGATTCGAGACGCTGGACACGTTTTAGCAGACACATCGGTAAACAGTCGTAAAGTAATCGGAGGAAGTCATTTGGTCGATGTCATATTTTACATATAATTAGAAAGACTCTAACCATTGATAATGAAAATTATACGTATAGACATATTTGCCTTATTTTATTAAAAAATTATTTGCAAATGAAATAGTAGCTTCTTTTATGGCAGCCTGAGCCTGTGAAAGTATGGATTCGTTCTAATATCGAAGCAGGTAGCTCCTCGAATCTTGCAAATAATTATTTTGAGGCTCAAAACAACTGGCGAAGATCAAATACATCGCAAGTACAATGAACCATTGTATATTATGAGTAGTAGCATTCGAATCGTAGAAAGTGGAATCTCGACTATTGAATTTCTTTCAGATTTACAAATCTGTACTTACAAGTACCTACAGGTAAGTAAAAACTAATTTCATATTAAATTTCATGTGACGGACAGTTATTACAGAAAATATTACACACATGACTTGTTAAATGAGCGAATTTCAATGTTTTCGTGACACGACGTACAAATGCATCGGAGTTAATTAAAACAGAAATTTTCTACGTGAAAGCTCGTAGAAATATTTAATCCTCGCATCACGGATAATCCATTTAGTCGAATGTTAAAAATGTTACTTGCAATTCGGCAGAAATTTTATATTAATATTCACAGACCTTTTTCACACGGTCATATCATATTTATTGACAGTAAACAATAAAAAGGGTGCCTTTAAATATTTTTATTTTTAATTTGCACACAACAACTTACATACCTTTCATTATTTGTCTAAAATAAACATTTAGTTTTCATTTTTACTCAAACAAACATAGATAGATAGATTTTCAACGTACCAGGGCTTGTATAGGCTCTCGAAAATACTCCAGCACTTGTGGACACTTATTTTGAATATTCCCACTATACATTTTATATAAAATAGTTTATAAACATACGATATGACACACATGTACGATACAATTATCATGATCATATTGGTGAAGTTTGAAACAAATGCAAATACGTATGTACATAAGAGATATTTACTGCAAACATACATTTCACAAAAATTATTTAAACGATCAATTACCGCTATTATATTGATAAACCTCGATATTTGATAGGAACACATTTAGCATTAATTATATGTTCAAGGCAACAATACATCCCGTGTACTAATTTTGTATCAAGTGTATATTTGCAATTCGCTAAACGCTTTCAAACTTGTATATACATAATCATTTTCAGATTCGATTCAAATTTTGCCATTACAGCCATGATTACACTACGGACTTTTATGTAATTTTACATTTTTACGAACATAACTTCTTCCTTCCCTTCCTTCGTTTATTTCGTTCGCTAAATATCGTGATAAATGTTCCGCTTGAAATGCTTTTATATATCGTATGCACTGTGTAAATTTTTGCAATCTTGAATATTCCAAACGTGCATAAAAATCCGCAGTCTCGTCGTTCTCGTGTCCCGTTACGATAATAACGAAACTTCAAAAAGTTTTGTATAATGTACGTAATAACGTATGTGGACAAATTTTCCACGGTAAGTTTTCAAACACTTTCGTGAGCCAGAGTGTGATGTTCAAAGAATGTCGGAGCATAAATTTCTCGAGCCTAAGAGACTAAGAAATGCCCGGAAGGCATAATGAAAGGTATGGCGACAGAATAATCGAAACAGCATCGTCTTATCTATAACGCGAATTCTCATAAACGCTCAAAGTAGTGAGTTAGTGCGGCCGGACTGGATACAAAGTGTGCAGCACGTCTGCAGGCCAACATTAAGCAATATCTTTTCTATGGCGATTGAACAATTTACGAGAATACTCATAGCCGAGGACTGCTGCCTTTAGGCATTTATGAACGTTTAATAACACCATGGTGGTCTCTCGCGAAGCTATCGTGAGAGTAAGCGATGATGACCAAAGTAAGATTCCTTAAAAGCCATCGTTCAGCATCGCTTGTTGAGCGTGGTTTGCGTTCACCTGCGTTTTCATGCGAAACGTTCCGTGAGCCAGTGATACTCGGTAAAAGCTCATCCAGCGATGAAGATCTTCCGCGTTCTAACAATTTTCTCGAAAATAACGTTGCCGAGTGTCGTAATCTGGTCTGATCTGACTCTAATATGTTTAATATGTTTCATTTAATATGTTTCAATATATATATATATTTCTGATTTGAGCAATCAACAAGGGCTTGTAAGTTGCAACTTGTTTGGTATAAGATAGCGCAAAATTTAACGATGTGATAATTTAATAAAAAATTGGAACCAGACGTCGTGCATGTGAACCGGAATTTTCTCTATTTGAGATATTTTGTGTGCTTGATTAACAAGAAAGAAATTGGGTTTGAAATGAGCGAAAGCGCAGAATGGAGTTAAATCAGCAGACTGTTGCTGCATCCTTTGCTCCCTCTCTCTCAACATAAATGATGATAATAATGAGATCTTCATCTGATGGCGATAACGAAGTGGTATTTGATTAAATGTGTTAGGAAATAAGTTCATCGAGTTATTATTTAATGGAAAATAAAGATAGAGGCTATCTTTCTCTGAAATAATCTTGCTTTTTTACTTAATGAAAGTACTATTTGCTTTCATCGGTGTATAGCACTCATCAACGTCCAAATAAAATTTGCAGGAAACGTTAATTGTAGAATATTTCGTTCGTTGCTAAAAAAATTGCACTCTATAAAATAACTTTTTATTAGTGATAACTTTCAACTTTTATGGCTCAAATGTATAAAATGTTTGCTTTTAAAATTCTGTCCTGAATATGTTGAAATTGCAATAAAATTAAGTACAATGTAGTCTGTACAGTTGGTAATTTTACCAAGTATACGTATAAAACAGATTCTACGTAACAGGTAACTAGCTACTTAAACAATGTCGAAAAATGGTAATTTTTCCCAACGTTTGACTAAATGGATTATTCGAGACGCGAGGATTGGATGCTTCTATGCGTTTTCACGTAGAAAATTTCGTTTTTAATTAACTACGTACCTTTGTACGTTGTTTTAACAAAACGTTATTAAAATTTTAATAACGTTTGCATTAAAAAATTTGAAAATTATCTTCGTTCCTTACAAACATTGCAGAAAGAACGTAAAAAGAATTATAATATTTTATCTTATCGGACATAAAACACCGTAACATTCTTTTCTTTTCCATTTTTTTCTCGTCGCACTCGTCGTGTTCGAGAAACAACAAGTTATCGTAGAAAGATGAAAACATACAACTACAAAGCACAAAATGCAAAGACGTTGAACATCCGAAAGACTGTGAACGTGCAAACATTCGTGCGAATTCTAAACACACGTTTTCCTTTCAAACGTTACATATTCATATCGACATTTTTCTGCCTTTCTCATCGAAGCAGTATGAACATTTCTTTCTATATGACTGTTTCGAGTTACACTGCGAATGATTTCGCGAAATTATAGACTCGTAGATTGCAGTAACATGCGCTTCAAGTTCCGATCTAATCGATAAACAAACCAGTAGGTTGTACGTGGTGGTATGCTTGCATGGGGATCACGTGCGAATACATTATGCGAACGCCGTTGCTCGTAAATGTTTATTTAGGAAGCGGCACGTTGCGATATACGGTATTATGATAATCCGACAAGCCGAACCTACGATATCGCGAGTTCACATGCCACGTCCGTCATGAGAATGAATTTCAAAATTAATAATCCATCCATTCTTCTGACGCGACAGAATCGACTCGAGTATTACAATGTTGGAAAAACAACGCGAATAATCTGTCGTTTCAGCCAATAAAATAAACGCCCCTGATCAATTCACTTCGTTTGAAGACTCGGTAAACACGTGATTAACGTAATACCATAATCGATGTATAATAATTGACTGAAAATTTTGACAATGCTTTTAAAAAATACTTGCAATGCTACCAATCATTGTTTCCATACCTGACAAGGAAGGAATATCACTTTTGTAAATTAGGCTGTAGCATAATCTGCTATCCAATTCACAATGTATAGTACAGTATCGCGTACGCATTTACGTTCTGAATATTATCGCGTATATCGATGCGTACATATTTACGTAATTGCGTACAGATTTAGTCCACACGTAACACCTAGAAAGGGTTGAACCGTGGTTACGTGGAAACGACGCGTTAAGCCGCGTGATCGCGACCTTGCTACCAAAATTACGCAATTTTTGGCACACACATACGAGCAGATCAACTGTGCTACGATTTTTCCCACATTTTCAGCCTACAGTTTTCTAATGTTAAAAAATATCTTCAGTTTCAAGGAAATATGTAAAAGGTTTTACTGTTACGCGTGACTCCCTTTTTTTACATATATATATATACTGTATATATATATTGTAGTGGGTTTATCAGAATTAACAATAATGAGCAATCAGAGCTGCATTCCTTTGACTAATTGGTCTAATTATGTTTCCAGTTCTCTATGCAACAGCCGTATAGGGCTGGCTCGCTATTCCGCTCGTAATATCTAATATCTTGCGGTAATAATATCTAAAAGCCTCCAATCAAACGGTGAATTCGTATTTTACGTTAATAATTTATATTTGTGAAAGAAAAGGGAAATATATAATTCACGTTACATTTGTAAAAGCATATTCTCTTTCCATTGTAGAAAGAACATCCCAGAGGATTTAAGCTACATGACGTATTTCACGTATCGGGAATAACGCGAGCGTATTATACAATTCGTTGCATTGAATTATACGTAATAATCATATGCAGCACTGTCACGTCGTTATGACTTTCCATAATTCCAGCCAATAGAATTTTATCCTGTTAATGCAAGGTATAAAAATGATCGTAACATCGATTCCGATGCTGGTACAGACACATTATGATAATTAAGCGCGCTGCTATAAGCTGCTCGTTAAATTAATAAAGAACGGGTGATTCTTCTGACGGTGAACGTTACGAAAGACCAAATTTAAAGGTGGCCACGAATTTGATGTTAAGCAGCTGATGCGTAGAATTCGTAAAAGACATTAAGCGACATTAGCGATTCCTGTGAAAATTTAGAATTAATGTAACATCTTTTATTAGCAATAATAATGTGAACTCTATTATATTCGACCTCCAATTTATATTCTTCGGTGTATAATAGGAGCAGAGCAAGTACTGGATTGGATTTGATGAATTTTCATGATAGAAAGGAGAAACTTGATTGATCTAATTTCCAAGTAACCTGTAAGGAAAGTAGCATGGCACGAAAATGAGCAAGCAGATGAGCTTGTCGCCAACGCTAAATAAGAGGCACGGCCCTGAATTTCGAGTAAGTCGGTTGTAATTAACATGCGCGGTACCCATATGCACAGAAAATTAAGACGAGGTCCTTGTAACTCCGTTCGAGGATCGTGGAACAGAAATTTCCAATTCCGTTCGTGTTTTAGATAACTCAAATTTATTTAAGAGTTTCAAGGATACGAAGGATTTCAAATGTCCGAAGAGGTGTTCGGCAATCTAATTAATAGGCTGCGGATGTTTATGCAATTGCAAATTTTTATGAATACAGTTAAAGAAATAAATATTTCTTTCATCGTCTAAATAACATAATTGATACTTTGCTTTGAATATCTTGTACAGTTTTATATGCCACGTGTACTATGCGCACTTCTATACCTTGAAATTTCGTAAAAATGCATGAAAATCCGCAGTGCGCTAATTAAATTTCATGGAAATCTATTAACGTCGTTATGAGCTACAGACGGTTAAAAGTGGTGAAAATCACAGTTTTTTCACGATTTTCGGTCTAAACTTTAAAGATTCTTACATCTTTCGATGGCTGTCACTCGTTGCCGTGTCAACCGATTTCGATCAAATCTTTAGCATACGTACAAGTAACATAAATGTGTCGTACAAATTTTCATTACAGGCAGGATAACAAGAGTCGTAAGAAGCGAGCTTTACTCTTTTCTCTGCGATTCCGACTATTCGCAATTTCTTCAAGAATTATTTCATACGACACCTAACAAACTTCTAATTTCTCAGAAAACCTCAAGTCGTTTGCTTCGGTTTGAAAAAGCTTATTCGCTTTGAAATAGTGTCCGAATATTGATGGGAGCCAGCGTGTATCGTTCAACTGACCGATTGTATTTTTAATGCTTAAGTACAACGAACCCGAGACAAATTATGTTAAGCATTCGAAATGTGTACGTAATTTAGTGCTGTCCACGAGAGAGACCCTCTTCAAGTATCGTCCCTTGCTGTCCGTAATAGAATGGAGGAGAGTTCAGTAACCTAAAGTACAGGATGTAATTCTTTTGTTCATGTTGGTTCGATATAGGGTCAGCATCCAGGTCTTTTGAAGAGGAAGGAAGAGAATGGTGGAAAACGAGCTACTTCGGAATATTCCAGTGAGTAGGACTGGTGAAGTTGCAGGAATCAATACGTGCACGTAATGACGAGCAAGCAGGGACAAGTAAATTATTCGTAGAGCGAAAATACTGTTTTACCGTGAGCAAAAAATGATTGAAATTGCAGCAGATTTACACCTCGCTAGATTTTCTTTCGGCTTCATAACGTTCACTCCAGTAAATTAGTCTGAGACTGCTTTCACGCTTGAATTTCCATAAAATGATGCTTGGAACACGCTTGCTCTTGGAGAATCCACACAAAAACGCGACGAAAACGTTACTTCTCTGTTCCCTGAATACAAAGAATATTTTATACGCAGCAAATGGAATTACAATTATTCGCTAGCAATCGGAAGTACGATTTTTACTCTAGTCAATTGAACGTAGGCGGACGCGAAGTGGAAATACACAAACGGAGCAATATTTTTCCGAACGTTTGCTTTTTTCTCACATTGATACTCTAATGCACGCGTGGTTCTGCAACAGTTGTAGATAATACTTTGGACTGTTATTGTGCGTGAAGAAGGAAAAACCGTGACACGATTTTACATTACCGTTAATAGTGTATCACTCTTTAGATAAAAAATATTAGTTACAATATTTTAGAAACGTAACTTGTTATTCATTCAACACGTTATCATTGAAAGGCAGATAAAAATTAAATTTAGTTTCTTCAATAGATAGATACATCCCCTAAAAGAATATTTGAAGAGTAATTTCCCTTTACCAAATGATTTGAATTTTGTATATTCGTCTTTGTCTTGTATATTTTATCATGCACATTTATTTTCGAAAAATGCTAATTGTATATAATTAAAGGTAGTAAAATCCTGTCACTTTATCTTTTTATGTATAACATTCTGAATGTACTAAAATATGTATATTCATATGCACGTAATTAATAACAAATAAGATATTTTCGTATTAAGAAGCACAAGAACCAGTTTGAAATTTCATAGTTTACCTCGTCTATAAAACTAAATATCAGACTAAATTCGAGATTTAATAAAAATCAATACAAGCATGTTCACCGTATGATGTTTCTCTTGAAATATATCTTTAAAATAATGAATAATTTTGGAAATAATCCTGCATGAGAACATCAGAATGGCTCACTCTATTTCATGGATTTTAATTTCAATCTATCCGGCAAACGAATACGCGAAAGAGATTTTATTCCACATTTTCGACTTATTTATTCATGCAGCGACCACCCGCTTCCGGGTATATCGTAAATTATTGCAATACTGTACACACGTGCGATCATGTATACGGTTTGTTCTTCATACGCTGTCATTACAGAGAATAGAAAGTTCAGAAACGGATCAATAGATCTAGTATGACGTTTCTCTTCTTCTATGTCAGTCTTAAACAGAAGACGACGTACAAGAGTGTAGCAAACCCGTTTTAGTTGCAAGTAAAGCCTGACTAACATTGAGTTTCAAGACAGCAGCCATGTATGAGAATCTCTTACAAACAAAGATACAGCATCTGGAAAGTAAAAGAATGAGTTATACGAACGATCGAAATAACAAGTTCAGTTCTCGATGATTGAGTGTACACGATGGATAAAATGGAATAAGAAACAAATCTAACTTTTTCAAGAAGTATTTTTCTATTAACTGTGCTGTGTGTTCTGGCTTATTTTCGACCGGATCATATTTGTCTACCGTTGGAAAAATTCCTAAATTTGCTATATAAATTTTAATTACATCAGTATTTCTGATTTCTCCTTTTAATGATTCTCTTGAAGTATTAAAAGGACTCTTTTCTCGGGACATAAAAGGTTCAAGAACTGCGATATGGTTAATAATGCATCTAAATTTGAAAAGAAAGAAACAAATTAAATATAGTTTTTAAAATGACATACCTAATCATATTTACAATGGGATTCCATGTTTCAATAAGACTCGATAATGCTAGAAATTGTGACAACCTAACAGACCTTCGAGAGAGTTAAGTTACAATGAACAGCAGAGCAACGAATAAGACGAAGCAACAAATAAATTTAAGTTACAAGTTATTTAAGTTACAGTAACTACTTACGCTATGATAAATAACGTACAACGATAAACTTGAAGATGTACTTATAAAAGTAAGCAAGAAGAACAAATAGAATGGTACAGTAAACAGATACAAGTTACAATTAATAACAGTAAATAATAATAGCAGCCATGTATGCTACGATAAACTTAAAAACCTACTTATAAATTTGTGCAAAGAGAATAAATAGGATGGAACAGCAAACAAATTGAAGTTACAGTTAATAACAGTACTAATAATAGCACTAACAACCTCTTTGGTGCGTTCATAAGCACGTTTGTTAAATAGCATGTAACGATAAACTTAAGCGCGTGTAGACCTTACAAAAGTGTGTAAAAAGAACAAAACGATTATCTACCAGGCATCGAAAACCACCCCAAGTCAAATAGGGTAAATTATATGCTTAGCAATTATCTGCTCGATCACTGTATTGGGTGGTCGTAGGAAGATGGGTGCGAACAGTAGAGATTGGCGTTGCGAGACGAGGAGAAGACGAGGAAAGATAGGGAGAGAAAGAAAGAGAGAGAAAGAGATGATAGAATGCCGAAGCGAGTAGCGGGAGGCATGAGACGGGCGTACGCACAATGCCGGTGTCTGGCAACCGTTAAATTCAAATCAGTTGAGATATAATGGGCCTAGTGGTATGCTCTAACTAGGATGAATGCTCGACGCAAGAGATGCAGCGAACTGAGGGAAGAAGAGAGGTTGAGGAAGAGGAGGCAGCGAAACGAGAAGCAGAACGAGAGGCAAGACTAGGTAGGGTCCGAGCTTGGTATCGCATAGGTCTAGTGAAGGGAAGAGAAAACGGCTGTGGGGATGGAGAATCGACCGCGAGGGGATTTATAAACGTGTGGGCGAGAATAGTCACGACACGAGGAGTCGCTCTCAGCAAGGGATACCGGTATGCCGCACACGCGGCATAGTTACCGCTCCGACCATGCCCGGATTAATTCCTCCGGTACCGCATCATCGGGTTTCCACGGTGCGTCATATCGGATTCTACTGCACGGGTGCGAACCATGAACTTCGCTATTTGCTTCAGCTCACCCACGATGCTCCTATATTCTCTACGATCGTTGTCGACTCGCGAATAATTTATTTTTTTATTTCGTACTTATTTTGTACTAAGCTCGTGGCCTATCTATTACAGGCAGGTTGTTGATCTCCTTTTTTTAATTTCTTGTAACATACCATATTATATTTTTACATCGATCTCCTAATCGTTGTAAAGTATTGCTACTATTATTGTTTATGTAACGTTTCTTTCTTATATCCACCCTACTGTTTGTATTACATCGGTATATATATACACGTGTGTGATTATATTTTGCATCTATATTTCTATATAAAAGTATATTTTTTGAAAGCGTATTCTATTAGTCCTCTAGGGATAGTCGTCTATGTATAGTCTAAATGCTAGAAGCCTTGGCTGTTTTCATGTAATTGAAGACCAACTAGGGAATACCAAATTTTGATTTGTTAGATATCGATTTCCAGAATTTGTTCTAATTTTTAAGACGTCCGCAAATGTCCAGGGATTTTCTCTAGAGATCTGGGTTTCCCATGCTCATTTGCTGTCCAAACGATCAAACTCCACCGATCATTCATGTTATCACGCTACGTGTGCGTTGCGTGCGATGATCTGGTATACGTGGCTTCTCTACTAATATGGTTAATATACTGAATAGCAATGCATTTGTTCTTCTAGGAACGATCGGAATGCAGACGTAGTGCTATTCAGTTACAGTGTATAATTCACAGAAGCTTTCAATTTAGGATATCGTACATAATCTAAAAAAGCAGTCAAAAGTGTCCGGGTCTCAGGCGGAAAGATTCAGGTTTTTGATGCTCTTTATCCTAGACTAATGGTTTCATAAATGCCAATCTTACTTACACCCACCTCACCAATTTCCATTATTTGTTAATACCTCGTGGAAATAAACTTTCTGAACAGCACTGTTCTCTACATAAGACCGCCGCTCGGCCTTAGTTTTTGGAATATTCGCAAGAAACTGTCGGTACCACTACAGCGAGATCTGCTTATAGCTGTGCGTCCGTGCTAGCGTATACCTCGATACTGTTTAAATTGTCTTACTGTCTAACGTCTAACCAGTGTCACCAGATTGAGGAAATTAAAGAAAAAAAATTCTGCAGTAGTAGAGGATATAGTATAGTTAGTGGACCACTGAAATCGGGTCTCATACTGTAGACAAGTGTAGGGAGAGGGACAATGTTGTCGATGCGACGCACAGGAGTAAGAAGAAATTCATGTCACGTCTCACACAAGCCACGTAGCTGTAAAGTGTCAGAAGGGGTAATGTAACATCGTGCTATCCTCGAATTAAGGGAATCGTCTGAGAACCCTAAGCCTAGCTCAAACTTAATTCTTATCTTTTGTTTGAGTTTGTATAGACGAAGATTGAACGAGGCGGCAAACGTGTCGGCCATGCTTGTGGTTGTCACTCATTGTCACAGATACACACATTAGTAGCGTATCTTCTTTTAAATGTGGGATAGATGATATTTTACGTATTGTTATATATATTTTGTCAGAATTCAGTGCAGCGTCAATTGCTTTTTGCAACATTTCGAAAACTAAGGCCGAGCAGCGGTTGTGTGTACAGGAAAAAGTTGTTCAAAACGTTAATTTCTACAACTATTCTATTCAAATTCTATTCAAATTCTATAAATATTCTCTTCCAAGATCATCGAAATCGGTGAGATAGTTGAGATATCGACAATTAGGTGTCTTTAAACTTTCACGACTGGATGGCATACAGTTGGAGACTAAGTAGAAATAGATTATCGACGTGGCTAAGTGAAATACGACTTGTTTACACAAAAATATTAATTTCTCTAAAGAAACTTTCAGCCATCGGACGCGTAATAGATTTATGTATATGTATAATAAGTAGTTTCTACGGTAAATAAATAGTTTATGACAAATAGTATAATAGCGGTAAGAAGTCGAACGCTGATGTAAGGTGTATTTCATTGAGTTGGTCATTTCCTTTTTGATAACCAGTTGGGTGGCTGAGCATGTTCTTCAACAGCATATTACTGTCACACGTTACGCTTAAGTTCTAGGTTGTATTGGCCTTGTTTTCTTTGTTAATTATATCTCGTGTATCGCTTATTATTTTCTGGATAAACCGCTATTGCATGTATTATTTACTGAATAAACCGCTATTGCATGTATTACTTGCTGAATAAACCGCTCGCAATTTCAATTATTTGCCAAATAATCTGTAACAAAAATAAAGCTAAAGTATATAACACTAGTACTAATCCGATTAAACTTCATTAACACCTACTTCCACCATCTACTTACTTATCTTTATCCCCGGCTGTATTTGTGATTCTACAGGTGGACCGGGGAAGACTGAAGAAGTGAATTGGAATTTTCAGAAGAAAATACGATGTACTAAAAACGCGACGAAAAGCCGAAAAGTCACAAATATGTCAACTGAAGAATAGTTCAATGTGATGAAACGCGGAGGTGAATGATCAACGTGCAAGCTTTAAATTACGTTCCTTCCTTGTTCCTTGTGATACGTTAACTTACTTCATTCAGTAATTTCAATAGGCTTTAATGCGTTTATAACGCAAAACCTGCACACGAGTGGATGAGGATAAGACGTAGACGATGGTCACGTACCCCATTAAACGTATAACCGCCGTAGACAATTAATTACCGTTAATACAGTAATTGTGAGGTATAATTTGATACGATACTCGAGCGATATGCGAAAGCGTTTTACGTATCTCAGGATATTTAATACTATAATTAGAATGTTGCCTTCCTGTTCCGCATTACAGCGAAAACGGATACCCAATCCAACCCTTCGTTGACAAGAATGAAACAACTTCATGGAATCGACATTCCGATCGTGTAACTCGCATTTGTAATACAAATCGAATGTTTCGCGATCAGAAAGCCGTTAACTATTAATCTTGTTATAACGTAATTCCCCAGCGTTGCGTTATCTCGTTCGCTTCCTTTTTAACTCGTTGAAATGAACGGCGTCGAATTCATCGAAAACTCCATTCCTTTATATCGCAATCGCACAAAATTGTATCATACAGCAACCGATTATTTGGTAAATTGACATTTTATGAGAAATTTGAACCCTTAAATGCATGACTCTTCTCAAATATAAAATACAGAAAATTGTCAATATTGCAAAGTCATACAAAAAATAATTTTTAACATGTATTTTATGTTTGGTATTCTTATACATTTGAGAGAAGAAACTAACATACGGTGAATACACGATCAAATTAAATATTCCCAAAATTTGTTGTAGCTTACAAATACATATGGAAACAATTTCTCCCTAAGAGTAACGTTTAACATTAGAATTATCGGTCTGTAATATGCACTACGTGTTTTACATATATATAAATTAGTATAATTTGAATGATATTAATTAAACTAAATAGACCGATATAATTCTGATCCTATGTAAACAAAAACTAATATCAAACTTAGCTAAAATACCTACATCAGAAAATGTACAAAAAGAAAATATGAAATCCATCATTTTGACGAGTTTGTTAGCTCTATTGTTAATTACACGCTAGATATTTTTCTTCGCATCTTCTACTAAGATCTGCTGCAATTAATTCCAATACTTGTGCAATTTTACTATAACTGTTATCCTTTCCTTTATGATAAAGCGCAAGTTTCCTTGCATCAAGACAAGTAGATACTTTTTAAATTTCTTGTTGTATTATGAACATATTAATAGTATAAAAATAGTAATAAATACATTGGAAAACACCATGCAATAAGTATTACACATTACCTATATAAGAAAGGCCATTTAAATATGCCAAATAAAGACAGTATGCATTTAAGGGTTAAGAGACTGCACCATGTCCAGTACATTTACATTCGCATCGGGATACGATCAAGTTATATTAACATTTACGAAATACCAGATACATATGGAATACCTGTCGTTCCGCGATAGCCGTATTAATCTGTGGCTGGCAACCACACGCTCGCGTTCCATGGGATTCTGTGTTATGCATTGAAATCCATTATCCCAACTGACAAATCAATAGAGGCGCGTTATCTAGCGTTACTTCTCAATACTATTTCAACCGGCATGGCAAGCACGATCAAGTAACTCCAATAATTAAGTGATGATGAAATGGAAACGTGAATGGTATAAATACCAGTGTACCGCTGTCGATGATGATATTCGATTATTGGATACGATGTAACGTTAAGGTGTGTCCCCACTGTGTCGAATTCCATGGATTTCAACATCTGAAGAATGTTCAAACAGAGGGTCATAAACATAAATTGTCATAAAAAGAAAGAGGATGCGGGCGGGCAACTAGCGTTCCATAAATCACTATTAAGCATGATTTCGCGTATACTTCTCGCGTATCGTATGCGTATATCGATTTTGTAAACAAGAATGCTTAATTGCCAATTAAACTGTATTTTGATAGCGATAACAGTATTAAATCTTTCTGTCGTGACAATTATCGTGCCAATTAGGAAATTCTAACGTTGAATATTTCTTATAATTTGTGAAAACGTAAATATTTTTTAAAGGTGGATTAATAATGATAAATGCCCTAAACAAGAAGTTGTAAACCGCTGTTTCAATACAAAATTCTATGAGTTACGATTCCTTAGCAATTAAGATTTAACTAACATTTTAGTGGTTACATGTATTCTTGAATAATACTATTTTGTGAAGCATATTTCTTTTTACGGTCCTTAAAGGTATAGCGATGATTCAAAAACTTTATTTACCTTTGTCTCTAATTTATGAAGATCAATTCTCAAAATGGAAAAGGAAACATCGTGTCTTCTTGTTTTAAGACGTGGAAGTAATGGTTGCGATTTAGAAAAAGGAAATCAAACTTCTAATTCCGATCTGGAACCCTAAAATAAATTAAACCTTTAAGTTATTTACTCGCAATTTATTTTTGCACATATGTACAGAATGCACATAGTATGCAAAAACAAATAAACGTAAACGCGCAAAACAAATCTGTAATTAAATTCTATTTTTGAAATAGAGTTCATATAAATATAAACTTGCGTAGATAATGTATTTATAAGAAATCTAAAGAGAAATTATCGAAACTATCATTATCAAAATATAGATAATTTCGGTGATGCTTTAGAATTTGATCGGTATCTCCGATTTTTTTTTTTTTTTAGAAATTACTATATATTGCATAGGACTATTTAAAAAGGTAAAGATAAAAAAGTATCGAAAACAATTCTAAGAATTTTTTATGTAGAAGCTTAAAAAAGAAGATACCGGTGAAATCGTGAAGCATTACCATAATTTCATTAATTAATACACGTAGAAGGAATTGCAGCATGAAAGAGATTCTATCTATCGCTTCGTAACTTTTCTGAATATAAATTGCTTCGAAATGCTCATCGAACGCTTCCTTAATAGATTCCGCGCGTTCTAATTTATAATTTGATCTACCCACCAACGCAATCGTGTTGTTGGCCGCGAGCTATTTTATCGGGTATCTGGTGTCGTTTTCAAGTCGCAATGCCATAATGTTAAAAACGTGTTGAAACTAGCCGCGAAAGGTAGGTTGTCTGACATAATAACTAACATAATTGCACACAAATGGCATTAATACTGACGACTGTCGATACACAAATCATTGGACGTTGCCTGGCGGGTATGCGCGTGCAACAGTGTACGTACAGTGTGGTGATCGTAAAGGTCGGGACACGGGGTGAGTTATCAATGAAATACTAGTTCTCCTTGAATCGTTCGTCGGCCGTTGGGCCTGAAAATGTAAAACGATTACCGTTAAGTTACCTCGGGACATCGAGTGGGAGTGAAAACTTACCGATGTTCACGTGCATTACGCGAGTCTTGAGCTGTTATTTCGTAAAACCTGTAATACGGTGATAACAGTGGTGCGAATGTTATATGGCTAAAGGGAAACAGCCAGTACACCTCGGCTTTGCTACTGTGTCCAATACGATACAAGTGCATTCAAATCTTTTCCCTTCTTGGAAACATTACTGAAGTTTTATTTAGAAATTTTATTTAGAAATGTGTGTAAACTTTTATTCGATTATACAGGCTGATCTAAGTAAGTCTTGCAATTCGGTATTATATATTTTGCAAGTGTAACGATGCAGGTACATATCTATTACTTTCATCGATATTTTAGGGATAAAAATATTTAATTGAAAAATGTCGTGGACTATTCACGAACATGTTACCTGAATATGTTCCCACGCGGGCATGAGAAGATGATTCGATTTTTGCAGAAAGAAATATAGGTATATTTTCATTAAACAAAACGAAACATTTCTACCACTGATCGCTCTAAATCGATTTAGACTATCTTTCCCTCGAATTTTAAACGTCGATTCATGAATCTGACATTTCTTGAAATAAATACTGAAATAATGCTTGAAATAAATAAATGAAAAAGATTTCTCGCTATGAGGTTATGTATTCGTAAATTATTTATACAGCAGATAATCTCAAAGTATATTCTATTTCACTTTACCTTGGACAAGAATATTCTTCTCGTTTCAATCCACATTTCTATTCAATCTTATATTCAAAATATTAATTATTTAAAAGAATTCTATTAATAAATGCTTACTTAAAAAAAAAAACAGATTTCTACGGACCATCAGTTCTCAAATACGCTCTTAAAGCATATCAGTACAGGAAAAAACAGCCCATAATATAGTCTGCTAGTGTCCGTACATGTAGATATATTATTAGCCGCAAAAAAAATTCTCCGGCAAGCCGTCTACATTTTTCTTCGAAGTTTATTCCTTAAACCTCCAATTTAGATATCCTCCCATCTCGAGCCTAAAGTAACACAATGATCGTCGTTAAGCGAACCAGTATCATCGGTCACGATGAAAAGCGTGTGACGGTTCCACCACTTTAGATAGATCTTACACTGTTATTTCAAGAACGCTGTAATACTTTGATGACTGTGATACGAAGCTACGTACCTAAAGGGAAAACGGATACACTCGTCCATTTTCCTATTGCCATTCGAACACGTTCATAACACAGCTGTTACGACAATCTCGATCGTAACAGAATATTTCCGCTATTTACGCGCTATTCAATTTCTTCGCCGAGATTGTTTATAAAATCATACTTTACTGGAGAAAGCAATCGATTTAATCTATTGCTATCGTAATTCATTGATATTCCATGTGAAATAATATAACTTATATAAGTAATAAATAATATAAAAAATAAGTAATAAAATCACTGTACCTGTCAATCTAACCCTTAACGCTCTAAATGTACCTCTCAAGCATCACCGATGTGCGGCGCTCTACTCCAAGTGTACCTCTGAAGAATCACCGATGTGCGGCGCTTTACTCCAAATGTATTTTTGGGTCGTTATCGATAATTGTTTACAAATAAAAAATAATAATCCTCAGTGAGTACTGTGAGATCTGTAAACGCAAACCCAGTTTGCATCCCAATGAATGTTTTACAAAATTCCACACATTACTCAATTATAACTAACATAAATATTGTAATCAAAATTATATTACTTCTGAGATGAATAAAGATTGTTTTGAATAACTTTAATATTATTATTTACACGTCATTGTAGCATTTAAAATCTGACACTTAAAAACTTGTAAGTCGAAGTATGATGAGAATAAGTTAGAGTTACCGGTCATTCACAATTAAAAGTCGAAGCGTTTAAGGTTATAATTTACAGTACATGCATGTTTTCAAATGTTTCGAAATATATTTTAGAATATCTTTTGTCTCGATTATGCGTTTTATGCCATGTATATTTCGGCGCAACAGAAGAAACTGCGAAACAATAAACACGTTTGGGCGTGACTAATACTTTTAAGATGTTTGGCAAGTAATTATGATCGATTCAACAGTGAACAAAAATGGCGTATTATTTGGAAGTGGATAATACATCAGTAACAATTTGTAAATTAATACTTAGTTTAAATTAATAACGTTTTGAGAAAACTCTTAGAAAATTAGTAATCTTCGAGTGTGTGATATTTTTCGAAACAACGAAATACAATAGGAAACACAATATATTTACCATCATTATTATTATCAGAAGGGTCTGCCGAATCACTGTCCGCAATAATAACACACTTCACACTACTATCATCAATATTAAATTTTCTTTTCACTGACACAATAGGTATAAGGGTTGTTTAATAGTTTTAGGCAATTATAACACGTGTGCACGTAACGAAGAATAACACGCAACTAAAGGAAATATCGAGAACTGAACGACGAGCTACGCTCGTCTTGTTTACGTTTAGTTCGAACGACGTACGTAATACGAGTCGGGCTCGTGTTTATTGTTCTTCGCCCAAATTTCTTACCGCGAGTTTCAGTCGTTATAGGACAAGCGGTTAGTAGATAGTGAATTGTCGTACATCGTTGACGACTAACGTCAAATCGAATACGTAAAATCGTTTATTATATTAATCCTTTGCTGTGTTTACAATTAAGTTTTTTTATTTATGTGCTATCGAATTTCTTCAGTGAGATCGTTTATGAAATCATATTTTGCTCGAACAGGCCGATTTAATTTTCTGTTTTCGTGTAGTGCATTCATTTTTCGCATGCAAGATCACTGTACTGTGTCAATGTGAAACTTATACTACATATGCTGCATTTACACTGACGTTCCTTTATTGGAAGACTGCTTCGTTTTCGAGCGGATTTATACGTAAGTATGTTATTTTTTGTATCTCATACAAATTATCTGAACAACGGATTAATTATTTAAAAATTGTCATTTGATATTGTACTTGAATCGTGCAGAATATTTCAATTTTCAAGTTGAAGGATAAAATCTTTCTATCTCCGTTCTAAATTCCCTAATTTCGCACGCGATTTAAATTGAGTATTTTAAATAAAGATCTTTTTAAAATATTTCATGACTATTTTAAATATCTGTAGCTTAAGTTTTCAATAATACTACATTATCATGAGTTTCAAGATTGATTCTAATATAATTTGTAAAACGAGTGGTGACAGACAACTGCTAAGAAAAAATTTAGAAATAATGTAATTACTAACTAAGCATTTGTGACAATGACCATACCCAAATCCACGCCATTCTACTAACAGCGAACCGTTAGGTTTTTACTTGGCCTTTGTACATGGCCCACCATTACACGTTCCCCATTACGTAGAACAATCCCTTTGCCCCTTACACTTACAAACGCAAAATATAAAAACTGCAAGCATTCGACCACGAGACTAGTTTTAGTCTTTAGTCTTGAGTTTTGAGTCTTGTGTACAACAACTATTTTAACTTCGCTACTTCATTGTAATATTATACTTAATCATTTTCGTGAATAAAATCCTACAAAATTATAAAAGCACGGTCAAGTTAAGTTATTGCTCAGCTACTCCTCATTTATCATTAATTTTACGTGACACATTACACGTTAATGGGTTCATAACACATGCTCGACGTCGATAAGTACAATAGAAAGAAAAATACTATAAAAAGAAAAAAGTTTTGCTACAACTCGATCGCCCATGCAACGTATGTGCAAGATCTGGAAACAGACGACATCGATCATGTCTGATCAAACAATAATAATTCACCTCTGACCCCCCTACGATCCTCCAACTTTTATATTTCAACTTTGCTCTAATCTGAATTTAGGGAAGATATACAATACAAAATTGGAACAAGAAACGATGCATCCAATTTTTTTCTTCCTCTTTTATAGACGTTCCTTTATCAAATCTTCCTAATTGTATACTTATAATCTCTTACATTTATCTTATGGTAGTCCTTTAAAATAACTTGCGGATCTCGATATTGTGGTATCGTGGACAAATGGCCTAAGAAATATCGAATGAACCATAAACAGTGTTGCCAGAAAGCCTAAAGTCGATCCTTCAGTCGAATAGTTACGCGAAAAAGAGGCCTACGTGACCATGGCCACGGACGGTTGCGGAACACGTACGTGGTGGGGTTATGAGAAAGGACAGAGGGACGCTTAACCCTTAGAGTGCTATGGACGCATATATGCGTCTGTGTGGACTAAGGACACATATATGCGTTTTCTGCAAGTGTCCGGCATGGACTAAGGACGCATATATGCGTTTGTCAATTTTTCCGAACACCTACGCAGAAGTAATGCTATTACGTTTGTGTGAGATAAATATAAATGCATTGCTTAGTAACGGCAGTAAACAAATGCCAAAAATGCCTCGTTATAACAGTTGTCTACCTGTTTCGCGGACAGTCGCACCTAATTATCAGGAAGAAAATGTGTTGTTTGTGTGAAAAATAAAAGAATGCAGAAAATGCAACACAGTCAATAGTTAGTTGAGAAGTAAGAGAATGTTGTCAGCGTTGTCGAGGAGGGTGGTCCATGTGAAAGAGAGCGTTGGAACCGTAGTGAGTAGAGTTGTAAATGAACTATTTAATTGTCTTAGTTACAGCACATTACTGTATTTAGTTCACGTTAAATAACCATCGTTTCCTATTTAATTCATTCTAAATAAATATTAAAAAATCCTATAATACTTTTATCAATAATCACTAGACTAAAGGCTAACGTTGTATCAAAGCAATTATTCAATTACTAGATGCAAGTAAATCTAAAGGATGTTTTGAGCCTTTCGGGTAAACCTGAGTGACAACTTTTGATAAATTGATTCGTGCGGTTTTTCATCCTATGTTGATGCGTTTTGAAGCATCTTCCAACTTCTGAGTATCTTCCACTGTTGGGATTTTTAAACCCTTTGAGTGCTGAATACTCACGGCCTATGCCGTCCGTACGGACGGCGCGCGTCTAGCGCTGACGATGGACGGAATACTTTTTCGTTAGACTGAACTCTGTTGATTGACTATTCAAAGCGCAAATCGTAATAAGTTATAGTAATTCTTTTACACGAGATTAAATGATTCAAGAGCGTTATTTTTTAGTTATTTTTAATTATTTATTATAAACATTGAAATTTACAGTTAACTAGAATTTGGGTAATAAACTAGAAAACGATAAACTAGAAAACTAAATTTAGTAAATATAATGCAGGTTAATAATTTAGTTGTGTGTGAAAAATTCAGTGCTTGAGAAAACTAAAAAAACCAGATGTAGAGTTTTCTTACAAGTGGTGATCACTTCGACAATAACGAGCCACTATTGGCATTTGTTTACTGCCGTAAGGAATGCATTTATATTTATTTCACACAAACGTAATAGTATTACTTCTGCGTAGGTGTTCGGAAAAATTGAAAAACCCATACATGCCTCCTTAGTCCATGCCGGGCACTTACAGAACACGCATATATATGTCCTTAGTCCACACCGATAGCTTTCGCCAGACACCTATATGCGCCCACAGCACTCAAAGGGTTAATATCTTCCTTACGTCATAGTTTCTTACATAGACGATTTGACGTGGTTCTTAGAATTACTAGCTTAGAATAACCTGCAGATTTTCTATCTCCTTCACATATACATATTATATATTCTTTGTGACAACGATTTTTCCACAAATTGCTCAAACTTGAGATACTTTCTAACGCAAAAGGAATACAACTGGATCGAAATGACACAGCGAATTTAATTTCCTTCGAAACATGAAAATTTTAGTTTCTAATACGTTGCTATCGGAAAACAGCAGGTGACCATTCGATCGTGATCTAATACGAGATAGCTGAGACACAAATCCATAGTTTACGACGCTTCGTTGGTTAAAGTCGACACAATGGCGTCCGTAAAGCCACGCGGTAACGAGAGATGGTAGCGGAAGAGCGTAACTTTGCGTTAGGAACGCTGCACCAGGAGGACGATCGAGGAAACGAATAGGAGCTAAGTGAAACGTATTCGACATGAATCTCTTTACCGTTACGCTTGGTCGTTGGTCGAACCCACGCATCAACGATCGTTATTGTAAGCCGAGGACATATAACGTAATTACGGACAGTGTCGCCAGCAGATTGCAGGCGGAGTGTCAAACGACGAATTCATCGCATGTGCAATGTGCAAATTCCGTGTCACCGTTGTATTCGCCCACGTAGTACGAATATCACGTGTAGTAACAGCGAGACTATACGTTCCGCTTTCGCATCAGATACGAAAAATTCGAGAATTATGAGTAGAATCATGAACGTAGATTTTTATGCGAACTTAGTCTTGCGTGAAGGTAATTCAAGAAATAGAATTCCAGCAGAAATTTGTTTCGTCTCTTAAATATTATAACGATCAGTATACTTTAGGTGGTTTGTATACTTTTGCAGATTGCATACGCTTTCCGTGCATTTTCGCGCTTTTAAATTTCGTACGAATGCGCGACAATTTGCAGTCTAGTCACGAGGAAAAGAGCGAATAAGTGGAAACTATGCCATTTATGTAACGCGGTGGCCATGACAATTATTAACCGCGCAATGATTCGTGCTTTATCATGTATTTTTATTAAATTAATTGTTAAAGTTTTCTTGTAACGAGAAACTGATATAATTGTGGAATTACAAGTCAGTAAAGGCAGATCAAGCCTTTCGCTTAGATTTTAATCCTCGCGATCATAAAACCGACGTAAATTGTCTTTGATGAAGATTAAATGACACGCGAAAGATAAAGATAAGATATGAATTATGAAATTCTTGAAAGAATTTGAAATTATTCCCTGTGATTGACAATTGAGTGACGAGTTAACTGGTATTTTCCATTTAGCAAGTTAACTTCGCGAGGAAATACTGTCATAGACTTTCGTATTACGTTAAAACGTTTACATCAGGCGATTACGATTGAAATGACCAGGTCGGTCAACCAGAAATAGCAGCTACGACCGACTGCAGCAATTGAAGATTTCGTTGCTTCGTAAAACAGTGCTTCGTAAAATCCCGTTTACGTTAGGGAAACTATAGTCGAAAATGACCAGGTCGTTCAACAAGAAATAGAAGAATCGGGTGTCGCTGCTTGACCGACTAGAAGTCACTTCATCTTGTTTAACACTGTGTCCACACGGTTGAGTTTCATCAACTTAGGATCGGACAATCATTCGATCAAAAGCTTCGAAAGAATGATAGCGCTGATCACGCGATGATAAAACAACGAGAGTTTTCATTCGGATAAGACCGAGCAAGAAAACGTACGATATAGATAAAGAAAGAAACACAATTGCTCGTGCAATATAATTAACGATACGATTCATTTACGAGCAACGTTTTTACTCGTTCGAGCAGAAATCACTAACTCGCAAATTGATTATTTCGTGCGGAAGATTTACTCGTCAGAGATGATCATCCAAATCGTCATCCAAACACATTCAACATCGTTCAAAGTAAAATCAGTTCGAATGAATCATATACGCGACATAAATAACATCTTCAAGTGCTTTGTAAAATTTAAAGCTTTTACTTGTTTAGGCAGGTGTGGAGGTAAAGTACATTCTCCTTTGAACTTTTAATCGCGCGTTTAACATTCCTGGAATATTTTCCCAATATACCATTACATGGAACTGCTACACGAGGGCTTAGCATGGATTACAGGGTTGGCTGAGAAAGAAACGTCGGACGTATTGAGGAAAAACGTTATACATGCTCCGTTAAACCCTGCGTTTCCTTCGCAGATAAGAATCCGCGGTAAACAAGCTTTCTGGGAACACGAGTACCTACGTGTACAAGACCTTTACGGCCGGGCACAGGATTAATGAGCTGTGTAAAAGCAGCTTTCTAAAGAATATCTGCAACACGTCGATCTGCCATCTAGTAAAAGTATAAATTACGATTATCGTTAAAAAAGATAAACGAATATATCAGCTTCTAAAGAATTTCACATTCCATGCTAAATTTTTGAAAAATAAGTAAACCTTTGAACTTGGACTATATCGGTTGTAAAAAATCAGAAAAAGAAGGAACACATCGATAAAGTATGTACTTCTAAGAATACTTTAGCGTAACGAACATTCTACAAGCTTTATATTTTCTGATTAATTCTATTAGGCTATAAACCTCAATTACTTTAGGTTTTCTATTTTCTGTTTATTTATCTGCACTTGGATCTTAAGCAATATACTCGATGCATTTCGTTCGCATCATAAGAAATAAGCGATAAATGTCGTATAAAATATCGAACACCATTTGAACAGTTTGATACGTACATGTAAAAGTAAAGTGTAGCAATATATAAGATAGAGACATGGAATAAAGTAATTTAAACTCTGTATCTCCGTTAATAATGTGTATAACGTCTAATAAAAAATACGAAATTATCAGAATAGTAAAAATGTTATGTATAAGAAACAAACTGTTTTTCATGTACGTATTTGCTGCCAGGCGAATATCATTAATAGCAGCAAACGGTCAATCTTATAAACAACATTCTTAGGAATAAAAACAATAATATATTTTGTTAAATAAATAGTCTATCTTTGGAGATTGCTTGCCACTGATATTCCCAAGAGTTAACGTTCTAGACATTGGTATCGATATTATCTCATAAACACAAAACAGTGATATATTTTATTAGATAAATTTCAAAGTTTACTTGACATTCGCATCTGAATCCGATATAGTTGTCGACGACATCAAACCATTCTTTGTAAAATAATAACTCGGTCGCCAACGAAAAAATATATTTGATAAAGTTGTAAGCTGTCCAAAGCAAAGAACCCGGTAAAAGGAAAATGCAGAAGACAAAGAGAAAATGTAAGACCGATTTGCATTCATTGATCGAGCAGAGGAACACCGATTAAGTTTCGATGGAGCGTAATAGTGGTAGATCGGCTTTTTACTCGATCGATGCTCGTAAAAGGCCTTTTAAACTCTGTGTCTTTCAATCTATCCTATCATCCTTCTCTTATTCGTCGGTTTAGCTCTGTTCTTCTTTTGAGAGGGAAGATAATACAGAAAAACGCGGTACGAATACTCGATCCATTTCCTGGCGGTCGTTGGTTAAAGCTGCACGCGTGTTTCGCAACTTCTCCGCAAGTCGAATGTGGTTAGAATTGCTGGGAACTGCGCGAGCCCGCTAAAATTAACCAAGATGCGGGAAGATAATTAATCAGCGGTTCAGCATCGTCGAGAAGTTGAAGAAACTGCTTTCTTTACTAAAAAAAAGTTAATTGCAATATTTCTCGATTCTGGTTGAGCTTGAGCTGTGGTGTAATTAACCTCTTCACGCTTGATGTTGTACACGAGCAATGTTGCACTTCAGCAACTTGTTAACCAACCAAATAACAAATGTGTATTCTTTTTTCATAAAACTGGTCGTAATACTCAAACAAATTTTCGAACAAGAGTTTGGTTCTTAAAGTGCTTAAAATAGTCGCGAAGGGCTTTCTTCCAAAAGCTAAAGCTTCGAGTTAATTCACATTAGTGTCAATTAGGATCAATTTAGAATCAAGTTGATTAGCATGATTAAAATAAAGTAACTTTCGTGGATTAGAAAATTGTCGTCAAAACCGTGACTGGTTCTATTGTATACACTCGCCTTGAGATCTGCAGTGTCTCGCATTCGAATTGGATATGCTTCATACATTTTGGTGATGCAAGTCTGATGACCTTGACAATATATCAAAAGATCGTCGAAATCGCAAGTGACTCTCTTTTCGTGAATATTTACCGATATTTCTTTATTGCACAAAAAGGTAACGGATGCTTAGGCAGATGTGCGCGCTTGCATCGAACTCCCCATAACTGCACGGGACGTCCAGAACAAGAAGATGAAGAAAGGAAAAACGGAACAGTAGGGGCTATGTTCGGCGCGCAATTCAAAATGAATAACAACTATACGAGAATTGCCGCTTTTATCTTTCTAACATTTGCAATGGAAGCAGAGAGTTCATCTGGATCAAACGTGGCGATATTCGTGATATTCGATCGTGGCTAGTGTTTCTGTTTCCAAAGAGTTTATAAAGTTGGTATTTCGTTTAACGATACAGAAAACCCTCATTCACAATGTCATATGCTCAGGTAGCGCAACAGACGCGATTTCCCACTAGAGAACAGGCTATTGTTCTTGACTCTATGGAAGTTACAGCGATTCAGACTGGGTGAGGTTGGCAGCCCCAAATGCGAATTTTTTACTAAAACCAAACGGCGTTCGTTTGTCCACGATTTGTCCTCGTTTGTCCACGATTTTCCCGCGTTTGTCTACTCAGAACTTCCATTTGTCCAGCCTTCAAACAAAAAGAAAAATTATTGCCAAATTTAAAGAAGGCCAATGATTTTTCCTTTGAAAGATGAATAAACGAAGTTTGACGGGGCAAACGTGGACAAACGAATGTCGTTTATTTTGTAAGAATTCGCATTTGGATGTACCAATTTCATTTAAAGCATACAGTGGCAACAGGACAAATGATCGATCCGAAAAACATCAGGTTCGTGTTAAGAATTTCTCATGATCGTGTGTGTTTATATTTAAAGAGCAAAGAAAACGTAGACAAGCTTAGCGATTCGCACACGAATGTCAATATTGATCAACATGCTCTGGAGGTTGGTTCTCTAATCTCCAAGGCGAAACGTATTATTCTTCCCAACGCAACGTGTGTTTTCTAATTGCGCATGGTATTACCGAAGAAGAAGTTGACAAACATAATATTCGTCTGTCTTCCGAAATCACTGTCATTAGAGCCTACATGAATGATCTTGGCTATACTCGCATCTTAAGCTTCCAAAAACAATTGTACATCCATCCTAATAACGTTACAAATCTTCCAGAAGATTCCAGAAATATCGCAGATAAACTGAACGCAGTGAATATCTCTCAAGAATGCCAATGTTTGCGTAGTGCATACTCTTCTTCGAGGAACGCTGGAAATGTGTTGTTATCAAATAATGACACGTTTTCTCGATAGTAAATAGAGTGAGATACAATCGTGTACCTAAGATACGAGAAAGTTATTTTTCATAGCCACTTTCAGATTGCCTGAAATAGTTGAAGAATAGAAACAGGTCTAGATGTTCAACAGATAAGAAACTAGTTAGTTTTTACAAACAAAGTAATATATACCGTAATTGTAAAATGAAGTCCTGCTGAGATGTCATCAGTTACGACTATTTTTAATGCTCTATTTGCCTTTCAGGGCGTGTATAACATAAAAACAGTCATCGTACACGATTAGCACGAATAACACTCCGCTGGAACAAAAACACTCTCTCATTCCATCATACTAACTTCGACTGACTAATTTGTTTTCTGTAGCATGAACTGGAAGACCAACACTGTCTATTAGCTTTTTTGTTTAACTAAGCTAGATCTAGCTACCTCGTGTCTCGAACGAATGAAAAAGCTCCTAGGAATAAGCAGTATCGCGCACTAAGCCGAGTTTACTCTACGTTACAAAAACTTGTTCGTAAAGTACATTTTATTATCGGTTTAGTCGTCGTAGCACTTGGCATTATCATAAAGTAGTTGCTCGCTTGATACACATGAGCCGATTTTATCTGTGTAAACGTAAAATTGCAAGTTAGGAGGAAGAATATACGATAAGAATATCATTAATTTTGTCACATTTATGTCGAAAGAAATTTGTTTGATATCAATGCGTATTTGAATCCTATTTAGCCTAATTACGCTAATTAATGCGCCAACAGAGTGGATAAAATGAAAGTAAGCGAAAATGCGTATAAAACAAGGTATTTATTTGACATCAGTGAATATTTGAATTCTATTTGCTGCAATTATAACAGAGTCAATAAAGTCGAAGCAAGCGAAAGCGCGTGTAAAATATGGAGAGTTTAAAATGAGTGAGAAGAGAATAAAATTATGAACACGTATCGATGTTAAATAAATATTATCCGCTACTCTGCAAATATAAATATGTACGTATATTAAACATATATTTAAACTCACCAAGGGAAAGGATAATTTCACAAATCCTTGGAATCCTTGATCTGATCTAACGGAGCTCTAAAAGAAATATTACAGTTTGAAAGAAAATTTCAAAAGTCAATACCGTGGAGGAACTTTTTCAGACTGGAGATTGTTCATTAAACAAGGAAAGACGAACCGAGCGTTTAAAGACAAACAAAAAGTAACGACGGATACGATATCGAATTTTCTGACAGAAGAAGAACCGAGAACTCGAGCAAATGTCGGAAGGGCTTGAGAAGAAGAGTATTTGATCAATAGCAATTGACAACCGAAGTGAGTAGGAGCCCGCAGCTTATAGAATCCACTGTGTCAGTTACCATCGATGTTGAATTCCAGCAGAAATTGAGATTTATGCGAAGTACGGTAGGAATCTTCGGTAACCCTTGTTTCAAAGGTACATCTAAAATAGGATTTATCGCGGTAAATACAAATAGTTTCTGGAAGCAATTATTATCTATAAGTTGGTGAGAATCGCGGAGAAAGAGAGCGTTTGAACGCGACCGATTTACATTCTACCGCAATGTGTATCAATTTCAAGTACACGAACGAAACCTTTGCTCATGTAATTACGCATAAATATGAATATTTGTTTCAAACGGTATACGAGTGTATATATATCGAGTGTCCTTTTCGAAACGCACAAAGAACCAGCAGTGGTGCTGGTAAGGCTTACAGCAGGATCGTAGAAAATCGAAGAAGGCTATTTTTGAGTCGGAATCTTGAATTGTTAGGACGATAATACACAACATACTCGTTAGAATTTTGATTTATTGTGCGCTCAATAGCCAGCCAAATATACCTATTCACAAAAACTGCTGCTATTCGAATACGTTTCAACGTATGGAAACGATGAAGAGAATTTATAGGAGAAAAGTGTTGGTAAACGGTGTGTTGGTGACTTATCGTCGCAGCTGATTCTGTTTGAAAGCTAGTTAACACTATGACAGCCGCTGCCACGTAAACCTGATTGCATTCTGCTATCTGTTACCGGGCTTCGTCATGTTTACGCGATTTTAATTTCTTTTTTCTTTAATTTAATCGTCGCTTATGTCTCATCTTTGATCATACGAATGATTCCTTTTGATAGCGTTGATAGTATGAAGCGAAACGATTTACAAACGCAACTACCTCGCAGAGAAAAGCAGATTAAAATAAACCCTGTGAGATTGATCCGAAGAAAATTTGTATGAACACAATACGGAAGATGATCGAGCGGGATGTTCGTTTCTCTCTGATAAAACTTTCTATTTAAACGGCTCGCAATAGCAATCGTATTTCTTGCAAGCTGGTGTACACAATTTCCGCATAAAAGTGCGGAAATACAGAGACGCACTTGGAAGACAAACAAACAGGACACATAGACAAGCTTCATTAATATTTCATAAAAGCGTATGTGAAACACGCAGCCGCGGCGCGCGAGTTTGCATAACACGCATTAATATTCAAATACCAAAACTCGAAGCTCTCATCTAGCAAATTCTGGAAATCGCATCGCGTCGCATATTCGACAGGATGATGCACTGCGTTTACACCTGTCAAACCTACGACTTCAACTTAGCCCAAAGACTATATGTATGTAGGTCGAGAAACATCGAAACATCGATGATGTACGTACTCAGCAGAGAAGTGCGTGAGCATTAGGAACAGAACGCATTAATTTCCATTAGCATATGAATGAATCGAACAGCGTTACAAGGGTTACGCAAACGTAGAACAGCCAAGCGTGTTCCATTCATCGCATGCTACGCATCCTTTCATATTAAAATCACGGCAGATCGATAATTGGAATACGGGACGCATTAAATGGCCCTCACTAATTTATCGAAAAATAATTACACTGCACTCTACGTCACTGTATAATTTCCCTAGGCAATTGTACAGTTTGTGTGTTCCTTAGTTTCATCAATCTCCATATGAAATAATTCCCAGCAGGTGGAATTGTGAAAATATGTTTCGAGATATGGAATCTAAGATATTTACATAAACGTAATTTATCGAAAAATAATTACACTCTATTCTAATGCACTAATCGCTATATAATTACATACACTTGGACAGTTTGGATAGTTCTGTAGTTTCTACGTTTCTTAGTTTTATTAGTAGACTGCGAATTTTTACGCAACTTCATATTCTCGTAGATACGATTGAAAGAATAAGATCTAAGCAGAATATTGTTCTATCTGTTAGATATTACAAAGAGTACTATACTTTGGATATTTTATACGTGGGTGTACGTTGCAACTGTACAACTCTCTGTACATTGCATAAAAATCCGCAGTCTATTTGCTTAGGTAGTTCTACAGTTTGTGCGTTTCTTACTTTCATTAATTTTCGTGTGAAATAACTCTCAGTACGCGGAATTGTGAAAACATGTTTCGAGATATTAAATGTAGGATATTTACATAAATGTGAAATGTAGAAAAATAATTACACTCGATTCTACTTCACTGCACAGTTTCCCTGGCAAGTTCTATAGTTTGTGTGGTTCTCAGTTTCATTAATCTTCGAGCAAAATGAGTCTCAGTTCGTGGAATTGTGATAATATATTTCGAAATATTAAATGTAAATTATAGAAAAATAATTACACTCGATTCTACTTCACTGCACAGTTTCCTTAGGCAACAGTAGAGTTTGTATATTTCTTAGTTTGATCATTCTAAGGGCGAAATAATTCAGTTTGTGGAATCGCGAAAATTCATTTCGCAATATTAAATGTAAGATATTTGCATAAACGTAAATTATAGAAAAATAATTACACTCGATTCTACTTCACTGCACAGTTTCCCTGGCAAGTTCTATAGTTTGTGTGGTTCTCAGTTTCATTAATCTTCGAGCAAAATGAGTCTCAGTTCGTGGAATTGTGATAATATATTTCGAAATATTAAATGTAAATTATAGAAAAATAATTACACTCGATTCTACTTCACTGCACAGTTTCCTTAGGCAACAGTAGAGTTTGTATATTTCTTAGTTTGATCATTCTAAGGGCGAAATAATTCAGTTTGTGGAATCGCGAAAATTCATTTCGCAATATTAGATGTAAGATATTTACATAATTGTAAATTATAGAAAAATAATTACACTCGATTCTACTTCACTGCACAGTTTCCCTGGCAAGTTCTATAGTTTGTGTGGTTCTCAGTTTCATTAATCTTCGAGCAAAATGAGTCTCAGTACGTGGAATTGTGATAATATATTTCGAAATATTAAATGTAAGATATTTCAATAAATGTAATATACGTACGGTGGTAATCGTAATTTTGAATCCGCCACGAGTTATGTTTACAAATTACGTTATCTCAAATTTGCCGAAGACGATAACGTAAGTATGATATATTAACTGCGATTCTTTAGAATTTAAAAGGAGGGAAGTAGGACGAAAGTTGTATGTATTTCAATTCAAAGTAAACTGCAAATCCTTGAGAACTTTGCAAATTCCGCAAACTTCTACTCGTTTCTTCCTTAAACTTTGCTTGGTTTGAAGAACGCTCTTTGTCAATGCTTGTGCTATTTACGAGCCTGTTTCCATTATGGGTATTGTATCGTCAAATATATTATCGAGAATTTCAATTGTTATTTATATATAGTAAACCTATAATTTATAAGAACAATATTAACTAGTTCTAGATTTCCTACAAGATACAGCATTTCATACCGTATGCTTTTATACCTTTAATATACTCTTATGTTGTAATTAAATAGTCTTCGAAATAAACATATAGTCATCGAGTGTCGATTATAAATTTATCGCTGTCAATAAAGAAGCAACTTTCGATCAGTGTAACTAAATCGAAGTTTTTCCGCCACTGCTGCGAGGAAGAGCTAAATTATGTAGCGCGTATAGAATCGAATCTCTGGCATATTATAGTCATAAAGCATGACTCACTACAAAAACCGTTAGAACACTCTAATGGCGAATCTTGCCGCGTGACGATGAAGTTCGAAAAAATTGGAAACAGTTCCTTCTCCAGAAAACACTGCAAGTTACATTTCCAATTAATTAATCGTATATAAATAAGGCAAAGAGAAATTGCAGCTCTGAAGTGTCAAATATAGACCACGTCTACGTTTAACGATATAAAAACGTGGAATTGCGGTATGAAATGCGGCGGTAAAGGAGGAAGGAATTGCAAATACTAACTGTACTTCTAAATAAGGGAACGACTACCTCCCTCGTAACGCCTAATTGACATCGTATTAGCTTCTGACTCTATCTTTGCATAGGCAACAGCGAATAAAACCAGTGGCGAGATTTAAATACTTTAACAACCGGTTCGGCGCGCTAGTGACGAAAAAATAGTTTATTATTTCATATATGTAGTTAAACGCCAAAGTGTAGTGGTATCACCAGTCGCAACCTCAGCGGCAGCTACAGAAATGAAAACAACAAACTTATAATGAAAATTTTATGAAACAGCCAGGTAAATACGATTACAAGTATCATTTTAACAACCGGTTCGGCGAAAGTACGAAACTTTTAGGAAACGGCTCTACAGAACCGGTGCAAACCGGCTGAATCCTACCACTGAATGAATCTACAGTAGGTGCACGTAACGGAAAATTGTAATGTTACTTAAAGAAAAATAAAGTTTGGAACGTTAATATATTTTAAGTTGATTGACGTTTATTGCAATGTAACAAATATGAATTACAATTAGAATTTCTATGTAATCATTTCTAAATCGCTCCATTATTTTCCTATGCATTAATACCTTGACCTTGACAATATATACGGATTAACGACGAATTAATTAAATCGCAACAGCAGCTACTCTCATTTTATAAGATCGCCAGACTATGAATGTAAATATTTACTAAAGTGAAAACAGTAATAATGCATTTTACTATCAACAATATATATATACTCATACATATCTACTATTAAAATACTAATAATTAATGTTTGAAGCATTGCTGCGAGTTTAGAAAATTCACATATACCCTAACATATTAGGTATTTAAAAATTGAAATATCCGAAGACGCCTGTCAAACGACGAAATAATTTTTATTCGCGAGCTTTGACAATTAGAAAATACTATTTTTAAATATTGCATGTTAGCCTTGAAAAATGAATTTAGTCGCGCCACTATGTACGTATAGTGATACGAGGTCGTAAAATCGGTCAGGTATTAAAGTTTACGTGTGTGATAATTAAAATATGTAAGTCAAAACACTTTAGGAGAAACAGAGAAGTCGAACTCGAGCCTTGTTGAGGATTGTACGACGTCAGCTCACAATCGGAACTATTTTATTCTTTGAAGTAGGTTGGTGGCAAAGAATTTCCTGGCAACTCTGTTCACGGATGCGTACGGCCATGACTGCGGCTGGATCAATCGATGTCACCGTTTAACATTTTGATTTACGACCTCGCTATATCGCTTCCAGCTAAAATCTAGCTTATACACGCTGCGTTATAATAATATGTAGCTATGATACTTGTAAAGAATAAAATCATGGTAGTTCGACTTATTTTGTAATTGAAATATACCGTGTGAGAAACAAGTACATAGCGGGTTTCGCAGATTAGTCATTCGTGAAAGGGATATTCACGCATATAATTCATAGAATATTTCACTATAGCTTGACCTAATATTTGTTGGTGTAGTGTTATTTTACTATATGCAAATATTCGCATATTTTTTAACGATGGTGTATATACCATGAATTTCGTTATACGAAATTTGTAATTGCACCAACCTTCTCCCTAAGTATAATATTGTATATATATATTGACAATGCTTTTTAAAAATTTGATTAATTTATTTATAAATCCACCTGTGGGAATTATTAGCGACTACAGTTGTTTAAAATTGTATCTCATAGGCTTACACAATGTTAGAACCCACATTCATACCGGCCATTCTAGAATAATGCATGATCACTCATTAACAAAACAACCGTTTGCAGAATACTGAATCTTGTACATCACCAACAACCATGTAACACATTTTACTGGACTGTAGTAAATTTTCATTTGAAAGGAATACATAGCCGCAACATTAAAACCGACATGAAGTCTATCCCGAACGTCTCTGAAAATGTTCATGACGCGATACACTTTTTATTAAACGGATAAGCCTACTAGGTTCCATGTAACTGAATATCATCTAATCTTAGAAACATGTAACCACGAATTATGAATCGATTTTGCTGGTCGCTAATAACTTTATTATTATGTTATTTATATATTATGTTAATGGAACCACCTCAAAATAAACTCATAAATAAGCAAATGAAATATTATATTAGACTAATATGATGTTTATAATACTTTCGCTGTTTGTTCATATATATATGTACAATATCTATATAATTATACAATATCTATATCTATATATAATTATATATTACATACATATTAATATACCTATAACACGTATCAGTTGTAGTGAATATCGTTGCTTTTCTACGGTTAGATTATTTGGGAAAGGTTTGTGTCCTTCAGAAACTGTAAGAGACATTCTATTTCTTCCTTTTTATTTAGAATCGTCCTGAGCTTGCCCGGAAATATCGTGATGCTTCCTTTGGTTTTGAAATTTTCCCCGCTCAATTGGTTGGCGTTTTACAGTGATTTTAGTATTCCAGATTCTTAGATTTACGATAGTATTGACCTAACTAATAAATTTACGGGACTTTATTGGAAAATAAAATCTCCAGAGAAATGGCTATTTGTTGCCATTTTTGCGTTTATTAAGATACATGGAATTATTTAAAATTCGTAGATCGAATATAAAAGTAGAGCATGTACAATTTGTGAATCAGTGACGATATACAAAGATCCCAATACCTTATAATCGAGTTGTGTGACGATCCAAAAGACGCAGCGAATAAAAAATTTACGTTGGTTACGATACCTATAAATATACGATTATGATGATCTTCGACCCTTCGTCTCCAATAGGTCAAGCCGCATTTTCACGGCAATATTTTTTCGATGAAACCCCTCAATCGCTCTCCCCTATCTTCACCGAAGCGTTATGGTTCATTACACCGTATCCGCTTCCAGACTGGACGTACGTACTGTTAATCACTATCGATGGATTATCGACGTTTCGACGATAAGTATAAATGTAGTGTTAATATTTATGGGCCGCGTCGAATCTATCAGATGAAGCGCAACCACGTAGATCTGACGTTATTTTGTTAAATCCCAAATATTCCATCAGATATACAATTAAAGTGTGATCACTATAATTAGCCACCATTAAGTAGGAACACTAACGTCGGTGCTTTTTTTGCAAATATCATTGCAAGTGCTATTACATCGTATCGTGTGATTGGCGAGGTAATACGTTGGAAAGAGGCTGTACGCGAAAATAAGTAATTTACTAAATTGAACTTCAAATTTTATCGAAATCGATTGATGCGGACACAAGCGACGGGCATTGGAAGGTTAAAAAATCTTTCAATTTTAGATTCAATTTCAGAAAATCGTGAAAAGCCGCGACTTTCGCCGCTTTTAACTGTTCGTAGCTCACAACAACGTTAACCGAATTCGATCAAATTTTTAGCATGCACACGAGTAACATAAATCTTCAAAATGTGTCGTACAAGTTTTCATTACAGGCCCAGATAGCAAGAGTTGTAAAAAACGATCTTTACTCTTTCCTCCGCGATTCCGACTAATCGCAATTTTGTCAAAAATTATTTTATAATTTTCACCTAATAAACTCCTAACTTCTCAAAAAAGCTCGAGTCGTTTGGTTCGTTTTTGAAAGAAATTTAAATTCCTTGTTAAAGAGTGTCCGAACATCACTGCAATATATATAATATATTTTGAAACAACAGTTCGTACCGCTTGAACTCCAACAATTGAAAATAAAACGTACGACGTAAGCATCCTGAAAGGTGACATTTCAACGCGTCCTTCTCCGCGGTTTGTGATTGCGTGAATTTTTACTTGTATTTATGAATAAAGATAGGGGAATGTAAGCTACATTTTCCTTGTTTGATGCTCTTTTAATCGTAGTAACGCTGTATAAACAGCAAATATGCTACGTACATGAACACGTTTCTAATGCTAATTCCTAACGCGAATTGAAACTAAAAAAAAAAGATTTATGAAATGTTTTCATAAGACAAATTGTAAAGCTCATTGCTTATATTAAAATAAAGGAAAATAATCTACGTCACACGACGTATCACATGGCATATGAATAAATTGTAGAATAAATTGATAGATTGTTGAATAAGTCTATGTACAAATATGTAAACGACTATCATGCAACATCTTGAAAACGCCAGGGACCTACGTTCGAGCTCAATATTTGTAATTTATCCTTGGAGACCCTGGTGGTTAGCTAGCCGCGAGCTACGAGCCATCAGCCGAATTTGTCCCTCACAAAGCCCAGTTTGCCGCAATATCGTAGAACCATTGACTTTTCTTTTGTGGCAGGCTGATCAGGCGCAAAATTGAAAATTTGCATGGCATTTTTCTAGCGCACTCGACCGTGCTATAAATCCGCTTTTTTTTAAGCTGGTTACGCGGATGCAACATAGAAGATCGGACAACGTTGTGCAACCACCGGCGAGAAATTTGTTTATCGTATCGCGACAAGCAAACATGAATGCGTTTAGCGACACTGAGGGGGATGAAGTTAGCCGTGTAATTCAGACAGATAGACCGAGAACATGTTTGCTTTTAATATTTCAAGATCCAATGTTTTTTCGTTTGTCGCGTTCATCGGTGATTTTTTGTTGTGTACACTGTGTACACCGTGTACGAAGTTCGAGTTGATAAAAGACAGCAATTAAAACATTTTGTGAATAATGTGGATATAGTGGCGGATAAATGACAATTTAAAATTGATACGCTATGAATTTTAGTAAGCTTTATGCTAAAAATGTTTTACCATGTTGGTGACAGTGTTATGTATTATATTTAGGCGTTGCTCTCAGTCAATATAAATTTATTTTGTAAAATTACGTTGTCCTTCTATGCTTCTGATTTTGCAGACTTTCGCTTGTCCTGATAGATGCTGATGGAAAAATAATTGCACAAATTTTTGATCACAGTGTCGTATTTCCTGAAAACGGTTCTTTAATATTTTAGCCTGCAAGTATTTCCGTCTAATTATTTTTCTTTGAAAAGATAGAACTTGAAAGCATTCCTTGGGCTATACAGATGCTGCTAACAAAATACAGAAAGGAAGCTTCTGCTGAACAAAATTCACAATTATTGCTTGCTCAATAAAAAAGGTAGCTTCCTCCTACATCGTTATCATATAATTCTATTGCTGTTATTCGTATTTAATATGATTCCTAAAATACTCCAAGTACATATGTGTAAGCTGATATATCAGAGACATAAATGTCGTCTACAACAATAAAATGTGCAATAAATAAGCAGTGAAATAGCGATAAACTAAGATAAATATAATAAAAGATACACGTTTCCAATTGAAAAACACTAACTAAAATCTTTCACGCGCAACTGATCTTTCTTTTTTATATCTATTGCCTTCTGCTACTTTATTCTGCTACTTTACAAACCACAGACTTTGTCGCTTCGTGAAGAGCAAAAATAAATCGAAAGATAATAAATGGCATTGGGCGGTGCGAACGCAAGCACGTTGGTAGATCACATTCCGATTGTTCCAGTCATTTTTTGCGATTAGTGGCTGACGAGCCAGCAGGCAATCCTCAGACAGAATCGCACGAACTCGTGCCTACCTTGAAATCAGTCGTCATTACGACATTAGTAACGAAGAATGTACCAGTGGCACGCTCTCTAGTGCATTACGAAACAGCATAAACGTTTAGTGGCCATTATGAAAGCTATAAATCCGATTCGACGACACGGAAGTCCCAAGAAAAGTCGTGAGACTAAGCTAACTGCAGGTCCGAGATTCATCTATTTACGCTTTTCGTTGATGTATGTGCGCACCAACAGCCCATGAATGTTGCACGTGTACTAACCGCACACGTATGCGCACACTGCTGTTTCACCGATAATAAATGCCTCAAGCTTTGACACTAATTGCGTGGCGAGTTGTTACACAAGCCAAGGCAACAAAAAGACGTATGATAATAGAATCGTGATTCGTGTACTGGAATTAGTGCGACTCAAATGACGATGTGTTCGCTACGTGGCATGTTACTTGTGCAACTTGTTATGTTCTCTAGACTTCATAAAGGAAGCGTTTCGGAAAATATCAATATTTAATCCGCTATTAAATATTCGCTTGCGTATCTTATCGTGCTTATGTTGTAGATCATATTTAGATATTACGTGCGATATGTGCGGAATGTTTTGACAATTCAGTTTTCTTGCACGCTTCTTCGCCTTGTTAACTTCTACATTTAGGTTTGTTGCTCTTGAAATTAAACGTAAAAGAGCTGCTCGCATATGAATTACTTTATCTACAAGTTTTATATTCGTCTTCATAAACAACGAACGATAGCGGAGGATCATATTTTCGTCCCTTTGTACCTACACAAAATGTCCACAGAAATAGAAAATTAATAAAAGCAGATAAATTTCAACTAAGTTCTGTTCCATTCTGACGAATATAATTCGTTTGTAACAGAAATAAAACGACGTTTAAAAGAATATCCAATGTCCAAATACGAATGTCATTGTGCAAATGAGACGATAAAGGAGCGCTCAGACGACCAATATTATTGTCAATATTTAAGGTTTTCAATATTATCGTACGTAAGAAGTCGTCTAGACGATCAATATATATTGTCAATATAATATTGAATAACTTAAATATTGACAATAATATTCGTCGTCTGAACGCTTACCTCGTCTTCTCCGGTTAAGCGGTTAAAGCAAAATAGCTTTTTCTTGCTTCGCAAATTAACTCCTAGCTTTTATCTCTTGAAGACAAATGAAGAGTTTAAAGAACAAACCATGATAAACAAGATAAGATCAGGACACGCTCAATACATATTCATACCGGAAGATAGTCCACCTGTTAAATGTGGCATCTGCGATGTGAGACTGCTAATGCATATGAACAACAAAGAGAGGAAAGCCATTAGTCGACAATAATCTTACGAATATCCTCACAAATGATCCTACAAAAGATCACGTTGTTTCAATAAAAGATCATCGGATTCCGTTAAAGAAATCAGGATATAGAGCGCAATTTAACGAGCCACTGAACATAGAAAATAGTCGCTAATGATCACGGCAATTCATGCGACTTTAAAATCTAAATTCTAAATATTTTCAAGTTCGTTCTTTATACTTAAATTAGTAATTACATGTGTAATTTATATACACTGTAGATATACAGGATAGGGCAGAATAAAGAGCGATTTTGAAAAGACTGTAAAAAAAGACAATCAATTTTTCCAAATTTTATTTTCGTCGCCTTAAACTACGTAAAAAAGCATTAAAGAAAGATAAGTATCAGAATGGAAAAGTAACTAATTTTGAAAAGTAACTCCGTTCAGCCGTACGCATTGTTCCAGCTGGCCCCTGAAATCATTCAGCACATTCCATTGTCAGCGGCATTCGAACCACTTCCTGTCCAGCACAGCATAATTCCCGCGCTTTTCAAAATTCCTCTTCATTTTACTCTGTGTCTGTATATTATGTCTTGTATTAATTTCAATACAATTAATATAATTATACAGTCCTACCGCGAAAATGAGCATCATAGGCATTAAATTATTGCATATCTCAGATACACCGGGTCCTCTGAAGAAATTTTTGCTAGCACGACCTACGCAGGGTTAAATAAAATAGATGATAATAAAATTGACTTAAAAAACCATCGTAAACATCGTTATTGAAATATTATATTGAAGTATTTGATGAAACAAGTACAATGAGAGAATCGAATTCTCTGCAGGCCATACAAATTCATAAAGATATTCTTCGCTTGCAAACATAACGACTTTGGTTCCTGTCGGCGGAACTTCGCCAAGGAAAGAAAAGTAATCTCAAGTGGCTATACATTTCTACCCGAAACTTTTTCCCGGTCTTTTTTTTAAACGACGCGAGCCTCTACTCTCGAGAAAGATATAATTTACTGGGTCTATACCTGGCCGTTTTAATACGTCAGTGTTCCAGCTTCCCTTCCATCTCCCTCCCCTCCTTACACCTGTCTTCGTTTCACCCTCTTTTCCTTCTTCCCTGTCCGTGCACACCTCGTTTTCTAGCGAGAATTCACTGGCAAATTAAAACCACCGAGAATTTATCGCCAACTGCCGACCTGAACGCGTCTGACACCGTTTAAGATAACTAACTGCCGAAGACGCGTATTAACGAGCTCTTCATTCTTCTCGTTATACGAGGATTGCAACGGTGGAGATTTTTGCTTAAGTTTCGGAGCCCGATGACGATGAAAAACGAGGTGGGAAATCGAGATCCTGCCAGCCGACAACTGGCATAACGGGAAATTCATTTTGTTTCAGAACGCCCTTCATTTCTTCCTTCAAGACTTATTTAGCCGGCAACGAGAAAATTGGCTATTTAACACGCTTAATGAGAATTTAATTTCATGTAATATATTTCATCGCCCTTCGGAAATTGAATAATCCCCTTAAGCGCGACGTTTCTTCTAACTCGACCATTTAGAATCTTCAATACTTTCGTTTCTTTTGATGTAATAAAAAATTTCAGAGAGAGAGAGAAAGAGAGAGGTTGTTTCGTTCGAAGAAGGAAAATGCCTTAAAAATATATTTCCTTTAGGTCACTGTCGTGTCTTGGAGAGAATTATGTATTTTCTTTACAATATCTTAAAGCTGACGAAAAGAGGATTTGGACCATATGTGACACGTTGACCTTCGAATATACTTAATTTTAAAAAAATTATTCGAAATAGTAACAATGACATTGCATAGAATTTATATGCCTTAGTGAGAACACAAAGGTATTAGTTTGAGGAAATATTCAAAAATGTTACTGTCAACTTTCATACATTTTCGAATAGGGTAGTTTACATACCATTGTAATATAGAGCCAGTAAATGGTTACATAATTTTGGAATAAAAATATTTCCAACGCTTGTAAATATGCTTCGAAAGATATTCAAAAGTATTTATACCGTAATTAGCATGCAACTTATCGAAAATAAATGAATAACATTTATAACGCGATATTTGATACGAACCCGATAGAAAAATGCGATTCTTTAACTTAATTATTGAAAATCAATTTCTCACGATATTTCCACTTCTGTGTCAAAGTTTTATTAAAGTTTTTCATTTTATTGTTCTTTTATTCAAGTTATCCTCAACAATTATCGGTAATTACATAGAACATAATACAGAAATTTCAATGGCATGATATATATGTATACGTTGTCAAGGTTAATATCCTGAGTAATTTCAATTATACACATAACTGCTGTTTAACTTTAGTTTCCACCATTATATTGATTGAATGTGTACAGTTCGCGAGGTGTTGCTTATTCTATGCTGTAATTACATGACGTACTGTAGCATATCGTAAGTTAATTCCGCACAACTTTGTTTCCATAACTCTATGCTTGATACACCACCTCTATATTACCTTCACCTACGGTAAACTTATTTGAATTTGCATTTTATATAAGCATGATATCTGCAGCTAAATAAACGTCGATTCATTTATATTAGTCTTAAGTTTATCACGTATGTTATTACAATTAAAGCATATTTTTTTAATAGATTTATGATGTTTTATATAATTCTTTAAAATAAGTCAAAATACAAATTTTTAAAATACAATACATGCTCATCTACATACATTTAATTTGTTTTGCAATTTTTTTTTTTTTTTTGCTGTTATCACAGCTGTAAACTATAGTACGTTTGATTCATTCAGAAATCATACTGATTGACTGTATACGTTAGAAATCAGAAAAATACATTTATATTAGTCTTAGGTTTATCACGTACATTATTACAATTAAAGCATATTTTTTTAATAGATTTATGATGTTTTATATAATTCTTTAAAATAAATCGAAATACAAATTTTTAAAATACAATACATGCTCATCTACATACATTTAATTTGTTTTGCAAATTTTATTTTGCTGTTGTCACAGCTGTAAACTATAGTACGTTTGATTCATTCAGAAATTATACTGATTGACTGTATACGTTAGAAATCAGAAAAATACATTTATATTAGTCTTAGGTTTATCACGTACATTATTACAATTAAAGCATATTTTTTTAATAGATTTATGATGTTTTATATAATCCTTTAAAATAAATCGAAATACAAATTTTTAAAATACAATACATGCTCATCTACATACATTTAATTTGTTTTGCAAATTTTATTTTGCTGTTGTCACAGCTGTAAACTATAGTACGTTTGATTCATTCAGAAATCATACCGATCGACTGTATACATTAGAAATGAGAAAAATATGCTATTGGAAATGCTATTAGAATTTGCTATTAGAATTTGTTATTAGAATTTGCTACTTTTTATGTCGTCCACTTGTAATAAACAAACTTATGGAAATAACTATTTGTTTCCTGAAATCTATTTACCTCATTCCTTAAATTCTGTTTTGCTGTTGTCACAGCTGTGAATCATTACGTGTCAATTGTATAAATTGGAAAGCAGAAGAAGATGCGATTAGAAGTTACTATCATTTATGTCATCTTCCTACAACAAATAAACACATAGAGTTAACTATTTCCTCCCCAAAAATCGAACACGACTGATGTACTTCCTACTGAGAAACTGGCAAAAAAATACAGTAAATCAGTTTGTCGTTTGACAGGCTCGTTAAATACTTGTTAAAGCCACAGCTGGTTGAAAGCAACGGGAGGGTCACGATCCTCTTCTATTTCGACATTTCGTTGACAAACAAAAGTGGGGTTCCCTTCAATGGGTAATTAGCCATTGAGAGAGACAAAGAGAAAAGAAAACTCGGACGTAGGGTCTGTTTAGATCGCAGCAGGTGGTACAAAGGTCTCACGTGGCCTGATAGACACGTCAAGCCATTGCAGAAACAGCTAAGACGAACGGTTACTAAGTTCTCTTTGAGGCTGCCGTTTAAAGGAGCCAGGAAAGTTCGCCGAGAGTTGCGACGTTTCCTCAAGTGCATTAGGAAGAGCGCGCAAAGCCCGATGGTCGAGGGTTCTGTACACATCGCTGCCGTGATGTTTTGTCCGCAAATAGAATTTCCTCGCGTCTTTATTTACTAATAACGTGGCCTGCGGTTGGCGTGCTCGTCGGGCAACTGGCCCCGGTTTTCGAACAGCCAGCAAGCGCCGTAAAACGCTCTTGTCAGTATGAACGCGCCAGACTTGAACGTAGCCGTGTACGCGGCCACAATGACGTTTCGGAAAGCGTGCAAGGGTGCGCTTTCGCCGCCAAACGTGGCCGTTACACGGCATTCACGAGAGTTCCACTTGTCATTTTCCCTGGGCCGAGTGTGCGTTCTACCTATCCAGACGGACCTTCCTGTTTGCACGGGCAAATTACTCGCGCGACGCTTCTGTTTGGAGGAGAAATGGATGTGCCGTTTGCTTATTTGCGGAAAATAAAGTGTGTCCTTAAATCTGACGATCGCTCTTTTCAGAATCGACGCGCTCCCACCGATCCATTGATTTATTGTTGACATACATTGCCCAGCATACACACCCGTCCGCTGATATTATGGTTTGCTTGCTGAAGCTTGGGTAAACCTGACAAATTATTAGGAAATTATCGGAAGATTTACCGAAAACTTCCTCCCATTCGACTGAAATTTTCAAGATAGATTCTTGCTAATCGTTTACACTTTTGCACGAAAGTACCATTATTTCTTCGTAAACCCCAGATTCGTTACGGTTATTTCGATTTGTAGCCGTTATTAATAGCTTCTCGTGCACGCGAAATAGGTTAATTGATGTCTAACGAGGTTTCATGGCTCTTCTGCTGAAAATAATACGTTTTATTTTTAAACTTAGTCATAAATGAAAAAATAGATACGGCAGATCGTTATACTCTACGAATGAACTTGACACGCGTCGAAGTATAAATATTTAGAAAGCATTGGTTCTTGCTCGCAGGTATAGAATCTTTATTTCGACTGTGTTGTCAAGAAATGGACTCGTTTCTACGGCAACAACGTACCTAATCCCTTGCCTTACGATTTAAGTTCTAATAGCGCGTGCCACAAGCAACAACATGGTCGGTCACGCGTCGAGCCATTTCACGGTTTGGCTGAGCGCTCCAAGTTGTGCAAATCGCACATATCTTTTGATATATAAATACACGTGTAAGGTACAACTAATTTTATTTTGCAACATGTTTGATAAATAATTACTACCAATTGATCATTGAACCAGAAAGATTTATTATCTTGAAGTAAATAGTAAATCACAATAACATCGACGTTCCATGTCTCTCACACGTGTTTATGTTTGGTTCGGTCGACGTACCACGTCTCTAGGTTAAATTTTGCGGAAGGATTTTTGGTGAATCGAAAGTTAAGACACGCTCTCATTCTCCCAAATTTGAACGTAATTTGCTCTTGTTTCGACATACGTTGCTCGGCATCGCTCGGAAGATTCCAAACTTGCTTTCATCGAACACGAGAACTACTTTATATTTCTATTCTTATTATGTGAGATGACGTACACATTTCCAGTTCCGTCGGTTTTGCTTCACACGACAGTTATATTAATAAGACGTATGTTTAGCGTTCTCTTATTATTAATCTCATAAGTCTTATTCTTCTAAGGTCTTTAAAACGATTTCTCCATTTTTGAATCTTCGCGGCATGATTTGATGAGGAATTTAATTGCTCCTCGGAGATTAATTCAATTTCCAAGCACTATCAGTTTATGGTCTCGATGGTTATGCACTTTAAGTTGTCACATTTGCTTTTATCATGTCTGTTGCGGTTGTATAGGTGTGCGCCTGACATCCGTTCCCCCGAGCGAATACGTAAGACAGTAAATTATACGGGAGCATCTGAACGGGTTGTCGCCATACCTAAGGTACTCGTTATTCACTACGTATTAATTATCTGACAGCCGCATTCAGAATTTATAATTATCGTGGCCTCTACTTTTTCTCTTTCACTTGCGACAAGCAACGTCGAGAACTTTACAGCGGATGCGGGTAAGCACATTGATCAATACTTCCGTCATTTCAATTTATACGAATCGCAATAAAAATGGAAAGTCCTTTCCAAATTCAAATTTTCAAGACTTTTTTTACATTTAAAATACCTTTATATAAATTAACGCGTATATTTCTACCAGATTTTAGATAGATTTGTGCACGATATTAACCCCTGAAGCTACAACTACGGGCATAGCCCGTAGTACGATGATCGGGCCAAACGTAAATATTACGGACACAGCCCGTAGTAGACGGTCGGACCAAACGTAAATATTACGGGCATAGTCCGTAATACGATGATCGGGCCAAACGTAAATATTACGGGCATAGTACGGGTCATCGTACTACACAAGTCGTGGCTCAATGGCTCGAAGGCTGCGCGAGCTTGTTTACGTTTTCGGTCCAAAATTCTTGAACGTAAATCGTAGGTTAAGGGGTTAAGTATGTCGTCATGAAGTAGATAGGCAATTGCCATCAATGAACTAAACGAATTATTGGAAATTATATACACTAGAAGTTATATTATTAGATTATAAAGTTTCAAATTAAACTCTATATCCCTCTCTAGTTCTCTTGTTAATTTACGATTTGTTTCGGAAATATTAGGTTCGGCATTTCATATTTTGGTACTTGGATATAATTATTTCTCCATTTGCTCGAATCTATAGATGGTCGATTTGATCTAAATTGCCAACGAGATAATTCGTAAATAGTTTGGAAGTAAAATTCGTGCCATCATATTTTATAAATATTTTGCAATTTTAGATATTGTTTAAAATACTTAAATGATATTTACTTGAACACACTACATTGAAAATAGAGAATTTAAAAATGTTTCATATTAATATCCCACCTCGTGCGTTCTTTAAAACGCGAATTTCTTTTCTTTATAAGATCATCATACAGTATCAACGTTTTAAATGAAATTACTAATTGCTCCTCAAATCTCTATTATTGCTACGAATTCTAAATCGAATACATTCACTTTTCAATTCGAGACCGATGCTACTATGCTACTTCGTTGCGACATAAATGTAAATTATCTAATCATGTATCTACTCATGTTAGAATATCGATGTATAAAATGTCTGAATTCAATTTCTATAATATACAAAAATATTATGTAGATAACAGAAGATGGCTATTTTGTATAAATCGCAAATAGAAAGCGGATAAGTAATATGGTAATTATTAGGTTTAGGATAGAAATACTGACAAAACGTATCAAACAAGCGGAACCTCTCGTAATTCACGAAGAAAGCAATAAAGATATTATCTAGTACAAAAATGTCTGGTAGAACCATTGGAATCAAATTTATGTAAAATGGAAATTTTCTATCGGTCGAATATATCATTTTCCATGATACTTGGCGCAATAATGAATGTGAAAAATCATTACAAATCTACTTGTTATCGTAATACACATTGTTCGTGCAGAATCAATAATGACAAGAACAAAAAAAAAAAAAATACATAAAATGATATCGTAAAAATAATTTGATCGCAGTAAAAATGATTATTATTTTTCAAGACATATGTACGTACATGGAATATACGCGATTTTGATAGTTAACAGATTGATACATGTAGCAAGTAGTAGACGGCGGATAATAGGTATATACGCGTTTTCCATAGATCATTGATAAAGGTACATAAATAAACAGATAAATCGACGAGACTAAATCACTGGTTCTTTCTGATTCATGATCCGAAGTGCAGAATGCGGAGGGCACATAAATCAACCACTTAGATTCAAGTACGTGAGTACAGTTGCAGGATAACAACCGCGATGACTGCACGAAAATGAAATACTTTGAATTTCGGTTGAGAAATTATGATAATAAATCAATGGCCTCCACTCTTAATAACACTATGATCGGCAACCCCGCCTGCACTATAATCAAACTATCTTATCCGCATACCGGCGGAATAAATCGTTACGGAATTTCTTTCGTAACGTGTAACTACTTCGATACCTTTGCACATTTTTACGATAACAAGTTATGCGATTATATAACGATATTAATATGCAGGAACAATTTTACAAATTACGACCGTGATAGCGTTATTTATGTATAGTGCGGTCTTAGCCATTTTTAACGACACTAGGAATTATTCAAGCGAAGTTATAGAAAAGTAGAAAAGAAATTGTGGAAATGAAATTGAGGATTTGAGGATTGTGTTTAAAAAATGATAAGCAATATTGTCTGGGTCAATGCATGTGATATTTCAATTATATGCCATATACGTGAATAATTGTATCAAGGTATGCTATGTTTATGTCATCATATTAAAAAAAGAGGAAATTTTTGCGTTTCATATATAAAATAATCTTTGTAAACACCATCGAGAATAAGAGGACAATTTGAAAACTGAGTCTCTTGAACAGCACTGTTTATCGGATAACATAGTAGAATTCTGTTAATATTGTATTTTCTTCCTGTTTCTTGCAATCGGTGCAGTGGATTGAAATTTACCAAGTAAAAACAATTATCGTACAAATTTGCGTAATTACCTTCTGTTGTGAATTTCAAGACATTTCCCTTTGGTTCGGCGAAAGAAGCACATTCTCTCAAAGTTGTAACAACTTTCCTCTCGAGTTATAACAATAGATTCTTTGCAGCTCTACCGCGACAATCGAGATATGTACAGTATCGTGTTTTCGCGAGCTGTTTAATATTTACATTTTAATTTACAAATACCGCGATAAATATTGCAATTAAATTTAATCGAAGTTAACAAACTTAGTAAGCAGAAGTAATAAACACAGTATGAAAAATATTCGAATTTAATTTCATTGCTGAATGTACACTTTCATAGATTTCAGATGAAAATAGAAGAATTTAGTATAAAAGATATTGGAAATAGGAGAAACGAGAGGAAGATATTTAACCATTAGCAAAAAATGATCGATCGCCAATTGGATTTGTATTAAAAAAAAATTTCATAAAAAGAAACGTATAGAATTGATGAGAATGATTTATCGTGATATATGGTGCAATAAACAAATATTATTATTGAAATGTAAATTTCTTTTAAACTTGAAGCTTCCCTGTGTTGTTATTATTATTATTATATTTCCACTTCAGAGAGACTTGTGTCGTGTTGTCATATATTCAAGTTATTTTTATTAAAATACACACACGTAAACGTTAAGATTTAAATCTTTCGTGGATAAGATCTGCGTCTTCCATTATTTTAATCAAGATTCTGTAAGCAATTTCATTTATCTTCAATCTCAATCACGTCATACTATATACAGACACATATATACAGATACTTAAAATGCAAACTATTTAAATAACAAGAATTAGACGCGGCTAGAATCTTTTTAATTGTAGAATTCCAACCAAGTTCCTGCAACCAATTCTATTTACTCTCAAACTGAATCACTGATACGCATAAATATTACAAGAGTAATAAGTCGATTAACCAATAAGGATTCGATATGATTCAAATTTTTTAAATTTCAGAATTTCGATCAAATTCTTGCAACGAATTTTATTTACCTGCACATCGTCGTACACAGAAATATTAGAAATGCAAGTTGACTAAATAATAAAGATTCATTAGTTGAAATATTTATTTATTCCTGTAGTCTGAATTTACATCGGAGGCCCTTGAATTCCTCGAGAAGCTTAATTTCATCGAGTAGTTTCTTGAATGCCGTGCGCTCGTAATTCATTCAGACGGTAACGACAATCGATCGGATAAAATACAGCGAGGTCCTTCGAAAACTGTCAACGACCCACGGTTCGTTCCTCGTTTTCCTGTTGGCTCTCGAGCATAGCAGCGCAAGCGGTCCGCTAATAAATCAGCCAGCGGCTAGTAGCCGCAAAGCGATTTCAGAAATGAGAAAGGGAGACGCGGGAACGAAAGGACTTGTGAATGAGGAAGAAAGGACCGTGCACCTAATTATAATATCAATAGCATATTAGATTAATTAGCGTCACATAGCCGGGTGGCAGCCATGCGCAACGCCAGTGTCGTTAAGATTAATTGCCTTGTCCTTTCAGCGAGCCTGTCTATATAAACCGGGTACTACGCTTCTTGAACGCCGCGGAACGCGCACGTCCTCGGGCAATCGCGCTGCGTCTCACAATCGCCGACGATACGTCCATCTGGCATCAGATAAGACGAAACTCCTTGGCCACAGGTTGCGTTTCACCGTGCACATGTTGTAACGCGGCGAAGGAAATCGATTTTTCAGCCGCGATCGCCGTCGATTGCAGCTTATCGCGCCTCATAGAAATAGTTCTTAGGCCTCGACAACAATAAAGACAAACGAAATGGTGGAATATCAGAAGGAAAAGAAAAGTAACGGAATACTACAGGAAAAATAAAATATTAAATCGAAGGGGCTAAGGAAGACAGAGGAATGTTTTAGAAACTTCTCAGAAAACGAACGTTTATTTTTCAATATGTGGCGACACTCGGTAACGATATATATCGGCGAAGCGAAGTGCCTAATGAACCATCAATACTCCGACGGTGCTTCTGCCGAACGTTCGAGAAGGAGGCGTGCGTGGCAACGGTCGCGAACGCCTAATAAACTCGAGGATAGTGGAGAGATATTGAGGGGTGACGAAAGAAAAATAACCGAAACCGATCGGAAGTCGAGTTGTAAGAGTCAGTCTTGGAAAGTCACGCCTAGGGCTCGGAAATAAAGTGTTAGAAAAAAAATACAGTTTCTTTTTTATTTTTGTTGTTATTTTACGTGACACACTCGACGACAACATTGAACAGCAAAGCGTCGAAAATCACGTCATAATAATACCGCTCGGAGTTCAAATCGAACGAAGCGAGTAACGAAAACATAACAAACAAGTACGTCACGTGCTCGGGCAGGAGCGTCCGATTTCCTGACCGGCTACAGCAGGTTTAGGATAACCGCTAGTGTCACGTAGGAGACACAAGAAATCACGAAAATGATACATCACCGGTGATCTCCTCGCGTCGCAGTTCGAACGTTTCACAAATAAGGTGAAGAAATTGATCTTTATATATGGTAATAGAATTTATTATGCGAATCCAATAGAGTGACGGTTCAAAGTGTTACAACAGAAAGGCATCGAGCGCTATTTTGAGAGGATTTTCATACCGAGGTTTTAGTCTCCCCGGAGGGATTATCGTTGGGTGTATATCAGAAGCGGCTATTCCGTTACTTTCTGCTTATTGTTTCGATAGCTGTGGCATGCAGGATGTTTAGTCTACCCTGTGGCGGCACTTGACCACGGAACTTCCCAACGGCTTTGCGACACAAAGCGTTATAGCTTCAAAGCGTAAGGCCGACATGCCTAATGAGCCATCGATATTCCTACGGTTCTTTTGCCGAATATTTGGAAGAATGCATCGCGGACATTTAATAAACACACGCGTAGTGGGGATATCGAGGGGCCACAAAGAATAGAATCAGTTTGGTTTCGAACAAAACATTCATCCTGCTCCGAGCTGCAAAGTGCGAAAGGTTTAGCGTCATAGCGAAGCAAACACAATTCGAGATACGTGATTATTAACTCTTGATTATTAATCGCTCATCGTTGATAGTTAATCGTTAATTGTTGATTGTTGATTGTTAACAGTTTAATAAACCTCTTTTGTTGAACATCAAGAGTATTCCTTGTGGGCATTTTCACCAACTACCACCTCAACCCTATTACTGCTTCTGAGCGTGTGACACTGGGGTCCATTGGACTCGGGAATTATCCACGAAATTTGTAAATATTAACGACGAACAAATAAAAAAATAAAAGCGTTACCACTGGTAAGGGGGTACTGTGGCGGCACTTGACCACGGAACTTCCAAAACGGCTTCGCGATATAAAGCGCTATAGCTTCAAAGCGTAAGGCCGACATGCCTAATGAGCTATCGATATCCCTACGATCCTTCCACCGAAGTTTTGCAAGAAAGCGTACGCGGCAACGGTCGCGGACATCTAATAAACGCGTGCGTAGTGAGGATATCAAGGGGTGATAAAAGAAACGAAAGAGTTCAAAGAGACATTCGATTTTGAACAGCGAAGTGCGAAGGATCAAGCCTTAACAGCGAAGCAAACATAGTTGAGAAGCGAGAAACTCATTGGTAATCGAGGATTGTTGATTGTTGAGTGTTAAATAAATTATATTGCGAACATCGAGAATTTCTTGGGCACCTTACCACCTCAAATATATAATGTCACCAATTCGTATATTCTCGTATGTCGGAATAAAACACAATTTTATTCTTCTTTTTACTCGTCACGTTACTCTACGCGTTAAACCCTAAAGCGTGGAGAATGGAAAATAAAAACCATTACTTTTTGGGTGTACATTTCGATTTCTAACAACTACGTAGAATTCAGAAGATTTTGATTCGCATGCGACATAGACTACGATAAAGAGCACACAGGAGCACGCGAGAAAATCCACTTTTCTTCGGTGGATCTTTCAAATAATAACACACATAGGCTCGCGACGGTATTTGAACAATTGAACACTCGAGGAAGCTTATCGATGCGCGATACAAGACATTTTGCTCGCGTATGGCACGATACAATTATCGTGAAATATTAGAAACGACTGGTCGAATTATTTATTTTACAAGTTAGACCATTTATGAAAAATTCTATAATTATACCAGCAAATCTGATAACGCAGCGCAAAGTAGATCTGTTGCAGATTTGCTAATGGACGTATTATTAGACTAATATTGCACGTTTTATCGCACCGCGTGTGACGTTTAAATCGAAAACATGTAAAAGTTGTTAAACACGTAACGACTTGAAACATTAATCGCGAAAGAGAAGTGAATGGTTTGATTGGTTGAATCAGCAGTTTACAGGTATTACAGTCAATGTGATCAGAGACGAAAGGATTTATCTTTAATACCAATAGCTGCTCCGGTATTTATGTATTTTACGCTGACTATAAAATCCGCTTAATACAGCATTAAATGTGGAGGTACGCGAACACGGCAATGTCATATGCACGAGCAAGCGTCCATTTAATTGGCGTTTTCCTACCTAGTAAACAAATGAAAATGCAATTATTGCAGTAATAAAACCTGAGCCGATATATTCTGTTAATGTCCTCTTTTTAATTCTCACGGATTCTCTTTCGTAATAAATAATTGTCTTCGTATCAAATTGCGATCTATTCGTACGATAGCTATGAATCGGCGTTATTATTCCATTCCGAAACACGCGAAAGAAAATGTAGATCTCTGTCGTTAAGTTTTAAGATATAATTGTGTTTGTGGATAGCTACTGATTGTGATAGTGATTAGACTGTTTGTAGAATTCTGTGTATCTTTATAGTCTTATAAATATAATTGAAGAAATGGAACTTGTACAGAAATTTCGTTCATCTACTAAATATCAGAAGGAATATTGTGCTTTGGATATTTTATATATTTTTGGAATATTTTATTTTAGAAGTACACATAGAGACATACACAGATTTTATATGTATACGCCCTCTGTGCATTTTCGCACCCTCCAATTTCCCACGAATACGTAATAATCTGCATATTTTACTTTGCGAAATCTTTTTAATCTAATTATTATACAAGGAAATTACTTTTTAATGAACATACTAGCATATTAGTTTCAGAATTCCGTCTTACAAAAGACGTATGTAGAGGACATTTTCAAACAGCAAATTCAAAACCTTGCACAGTGCAGCATACTCTATAATAATCGAAAACGAACGAAAAGTATTATCGTTACGAATGCACAAAATTAATGATTGCTGTAATGAATATACAAAAATGATTGCTGTAATGAATATACAAAGTCCAATGATCTCATTCGTGATTTTCAACCCTTCCAGAAAGTTCTGTCTTTTGTTGGTTTGAAAAAACATTTGATAAATAGTTGCTCAATCATCAAACAAGCTACTTAAAAGAATCCAAGCTTTTGATCAGGAAAAAATCTATACAACAGCTCATGTTTCGTGCTAACGTTGGCAGAAATGGTCGCGTCAAGGGCTCACTTGAAGACTATGGCAACAGCCAGGATGCTGTTGGTCGAGAAAATAAAATTTTTGGCATCGACGAATCAACGTGTATCCTGGACAAATAGAGTCAAAGCTCGGATGTTATGATCATCAGCGAAGATCCAGTTTGAATCGAACACTCGACAGACATAGTTTGCATACTCTGCTTTGCATTTCAACTGGTAAATGAATGGAAATCCGTGTGATTTACAAAATGATCTTTGTGCGTACGAGTAGAGATACTTTCATTGATCTCGTTCACTAAATATCGGAATGACCATTGCTAACGCTAATTAGTATAGCTTCATTGACGTTTATCATCAATTGTGCATATATATCAAGCTTTTAGCTGAAATGTACTCTCGATTCCATGTATTTCCATAATCTGTCTAAAGAGGATAGGTCAAGTGACCATGAGAGTCAGGTTACAGGTTCAGTTTAACATCGCTAAACGTTTGCAAATGTTACGTGATAGGCGATACCATGATTTGAAGAGCGCTGTGGATATTCTTCTATGACATTTGGTCCATTTTCATTACGAAAAACATGCACACACATTCGAACAGCGTATCCATGCGTTTTTCGAATGGCACTCGATGTCAAATGATTAAAGAATTGGGTTTTACTGCAAAATAGGAATATGACAGAGATGAACGACTCATTTCATAATCTCTGAACATGATCCTAACATCATAGTATTAAAATCACTGTTTAAGTTTGTTTGAAGTAAATATTTAATGATACATTACGCTTTTATTATAAGCAATTGTCTAAGACCTGTTTTTTCTTTTTTCATCATAATGGTTTGAAGTAAAATGTCTGTTACATATTTTTCTTTTCTTTCATATCTCCACACAGTGTACTGTAGCAGCCAGAAGAGAGTTTATAGAATAAGAAGTGTAAAAATACATCATAATTCTAGAAAATGGATCTATGTTTAATAAGGTCAATGAATAAATATAATAAATACCACAGGATAGATGACAGAAGTTATTAAAATTCATAGTATATCAATTCTAAACCTTCTTTTATTCGCCACTGTATTTACTTAACGATCTATTACGCTTTTGTATTTCATATACAGGGTGGTTGGTAACTGGTGGTACAAGCGGAAAGGGGGTGATTCTAGGCGAAAAAAGAAGTCGAAAATATAGAATAAAAATTTTTCGTTTGACGCTTTGTTTTCGAGAAAATCGACTTTGAATTTTCGCCCGGTACGCGTGCACTTTATCACGTCTCGTTATAAGGGATCTCACTGTAGATCGTTGTCTCGATCGACGTTATGTTGATAAGTATGTGTTCGGCAGAATGGGGAACATTTTCAGCAATTTTTGTAATAATAAACTTTATGATTACTTCATATTATTTCATTATATATTTCTAATTTTCCGTTACGGCAAAAACAAACTTAAACTGCGATAATATCCATCGAGACAACGATCTACAGTGAGATCCCTTATAACGAGACGTGATAAAGTGCAGGCGTACCGAGCGAAAATTCAAAGTCGATTTTCTCGAAAACAAAGCCTCAAACGAAAAATTTTTATTCTATATTTTCGACTTCCTTTTTCGCGTAGAATCACCCCCTTTCCGCTTATACCACCAGTTACCAATCACCCTGTATAATATAGTGTTATGCTTTTGTTACGAGTAATAGCTATCTAAGTTTCGTTCTTTGTTTATAACCGAGCACATCAATTGCTCTTAACCTTCAATGAAAGAAAAAAACCTTCAATATCATCACGCTTCACGAGTACATAAATGCAAGAAAAAGCATCGACACTCTGATTCTTACACATTCGACTACATGGAGCCGCAAAAGTTTCACAACTTGTACAAAAGATTTTCGATATCGATTTTTGACTAGCTTTTTCCCATGTCATGCTATATAATCGAAAAGCATTTGTACCGTTTATTTATACCGGTATTATAATACAGAATTTTTATTTCCTTTTGTGCAGTAGATTATATTTAATTAAATAGCGTGCATGTACGCTATTACGTAACAATTTTGTTATTTATAGTTATCTAATTTAATAATAACGTTGTGGACGATAGAATTGGAAACGAGGACATGCAGAGAAACCACGTCGCAGTTGCACCTATATTGCTAGTATGATTCACTTCTTTTATTATATTTTGCATAATCTATTTCGAGAAATATGGACATTACGTGTCACGCGATCATCGTCATTTGTGATACATATGTGTATGACAATTACTACGTAACGAGCGATTGTAATCATCTAATTATCCATAGTAGTGTCAGAGTTAATGGTTCCGAGTATATCTTTTCCTTCTTTTTGTTTCGAGTTAACTATATGTAACAAAAAATCGGTTTACGAATAGCTTCCAACTATACACGATGAAAATAAAAATCTAATTTTTCACCGGTATATTTACTTCAAAAAGGATTAATATTTTGTACAGTTTGAACGAAAAGCAATTAAGATTGGACTATTTGGTTTGTACACAGAAAAAACGCCAATCGTAGTGTTTACAAAGTCTATTTGCCCGGTAACTGTTTCGGTGAATTGATCTATTAATTTACATGTAAAGTTCTTCTCGCTGAGTTTATTCTAAAAATCATTTCCGCCCATTTCACTGATGATCAATAGTCAGGATATAAAAATACACAGCTTGAGAAAATATTTTAATAGAAACGTTAGGGATTAACTGCATACTGGCTTCTTCCCAATTTAAAAGTAATTTTTCATTTTGTTCATTTTTCTTTTCATGAAGTTTCACTTGACTTAAAGAAATTAACACGTAGCGATAAAAACTATTGCTCGATATTCTAGAAACTTGCAAGAGTATTCAAGACTTTTAAAGGGTTTTTTAAAACACAGATATCTAAAAAGAAAATAAGTTCCCAAACGGAAGGATAATTACATGATGTGTTACGACATGCTTTAACAGTATCAGTCTACTTGCTGGGAATAGACAAAAAAGCACAGAGTTAAGAGAACTGAAAGAACATATGCTTGAATAATTGATATCGAGATTTCCAACATCAATAATAAGCTTTCAATTTATTGAGATACGTGTAATTTTGTGTGCTAGATTAGATTAGCCTCGTAGTAGTGACACACACATATGAGTATGAGTGTGTGGAAGTATGCGCGTGCACAGCGTCTCGAATGCAACTGTTCAGATAGTAGTGTGGTATAGAAGACAAAGAGAGTGCTGAGACGCGTGTAAATGTATATCGACGAATATCTTGGAAATCACATATTAAATAAATCTGAAACTATTTTGATATCAATTCTAAGTATAATCCAAGTGTTCCTATACATTTATTTCGGCGATTAAGATCCACAATTTTCAACAGAATTAAAATTGAAATTGAAATTAGTTGTATTATAAAATTTCTTAAATGAGAATAGTTTCGTAGAAATGTAAGAAATAAACTATGATAATTACGCGATATAATAGGAGCCAAAGGTTGCTAGAAATAACATGTTCGAGAAAATATTTTAGTAGAAATGTACGAAATGAACTGCAATAATTACGCGATATAATAGCAACCAAAGGTTACTAGAAACAGAAAATCCGCGAAAATATTTCAGTAGAAATCTGCGAAACGAATTACAATAATTACACGATATAATAGTAAGCAAAGGTTACTAGAAATAACAAGTTTGAGAAAATACTTTAGCAGAAATGTGAGTCACGGGCCATCATGGTTACATGATATATTACAGTTAGATAACACGAAGCTCTGTATTTCTCGTTTTTGGCCTCACGCAGAACGTATGTATGCCAGTTCTTTCGATATGCCATGAATGGGCTAAAAGCTTCGCCGCTGGTCAAGATAAGTTAAGGAATAAACGGCTATGTTTTGTTACTTGTATCCGCATACTCGCACACAGGGTACGCTAACATTAAGGATAGCGAGATAAAAGGAGAGAAGGAGATAGCTTGCCTTATGTAAATACATATATATTCGCTGTAGCGCCGCTAACTGTACCAACGTTATTAACATTGGCTTTGCATGGCTTAATATTTAAATTAGCGATCCATAGTTGGAATTCGTTTCAGCGATAGCGCATGCTTCCGTGGATTATTAACATGAGCCAGCGAACTCGGCCAACACGACAGGTGGTATGTCTATATCGTTGAGAATATTGCTTCGAACGAACTTTAAAACGTCACGGGGCCAAGCGATTTTCCATTGGCGAACAAATTCTTCTCTCTTTTAACTCTACTGCGATCCACGAATTTTCATATTTTAATCTTCTTTTTATTGAAATTTTTCTGTTACCGCAACTCATTTGGACAAGCGCGTTAATTCACTCGAGGCCGAAGGTAAGCATAAACATTGAATTAGATTAAATGAACGGTTTCAACACACTGGAGCATGAATTCACAGTGCGAGTCGCGTGATAATAAGTTACCATAATCCTGCTCTCATCTCAGCAACCAAAAGGGATTTGTAATATCTGAAAGTGCTTCGCGTAAAATTGGAACGAAACGTCGCGCGTATCTAGTTTCATATTTCATATTTTTCATATTTCGCTCAAACTGAAGATATTTTCTAACGTTAAAAAAGGTACAATAATCGGATAGAAAGTAATGTAAAGGGGGTAGCAGCGTCGATCCCGATCCTCCTGGATCCACCATTCAACTTCTGCTGGAAGTATTCTCCGGTATCAGGAATAGTTTCGAAGGTATTTTTTGCGAAGATCGATTTGAGTAGAACATCCTGTATAATGTCACAAAGTTCTCAGCAACAGCTATGAGAGAAAATATGCTGCATGTGAATAAAATATTTAGCAAATAATGAGACGAGGGATGGATATGCGCATCGAGCTGACTGAAAGCTGGTTGAGCAAGTGTGCTATTGAGTACGCGTGAAAGGATCAGAGTGTTCTTGAAAGCGGTCAGTTCATTGAAGAACACAATATGGTGAATGCGGTGAATGGAAAAAGAAGACAATTACACAGGGATATAGCAAAGAGAGTAATTATGCTATTTACATACATGGTATGTTATTATTGATTCAAAACTCATCACGCGATCAACACCCATGTAAAAGAAATTGAAATCGTTATATCACATTGCTGCTGCAGGTTGATAGTGATACGACCTAAGAAAATGTCAATTTTAATATGTGCGTTTTCAACAACACTAAATACAGGCCTTATTTAATGGGATTATAAATATGCATAACGTTCTACACGATAGAAACAAAAACACAGACCTTGTATAGATCTTAAACATAGACCTAAACATAGACCTTGTATTCGATAAAAGTAAGCTTGAAATTTGTTTAGTATGTGACAGTATAGATATCAAGCAGCGGTATAACACACGTTTCTTGAATTTTGCAGTGAATTGTTATATGTTTTACTGTATATTTTATATTTCGTGAAAAAGACACGAGTTCATTTTTATTGATTTCCTAACTTGGTAATTAAAAGGTATTATTTTAAAACGAGGTAGTTCATCTTTAAAAACTTTGGAATCGTTAATTTATGTATGTAGGAATGTTATATTATTAGTTTGTATTATAGGTAACAGTATGATTAATACAATATCGTTCGCTCTCACACGAAATCAAATATAATTTCCCGTTTCACGTATTCGTTACTCACTGCTTCTACGACACTACAGCACAAGGATCTTCACTCGACAACGATAAATTCAACTCTCACTCTCTCAACTCTCGTACAACGTTTTCCACGCTCACTGTTTTCTAACATCCCTTGGTAACGCTCACAACATTCTTTGACAACGTAAACATACCTTGACAACGTCCTTCCCTGATGTCACACTATCCCACATGTATTACAAAATCATAGAAAAATAATAAAATTCTAGAAATCTGTTGCATTCTCGTTATCTTTCTTTTATCTAGAGAAAGAAATTATAGATTAAATATTGTGAAAATATAGTAATTATTTATTTCATTGACTGTAGAGCACAATTTATAAAGTACGTTAATCTACTAATAAATATTTCAATTACAAAAAATGGTAATAGCTAGAAATATTGCTAAAACATTCGGGTTATAAAAAGAGTAAAACAATGTCTTGCAAATAGTAGTACAAATACAAGTGCATTGAAAAATAGCATGTACCTAAGTGTGTTGTCAAATACATTTACAACATTATGAGTTTACTAAAAATATAAATCTTAAAACTGATGACAAATCTACGAAATTCCATAAGAAAAGGACAGCGACTAACGCGAGGACCAGACTGCGGACTTTTATGTATTTACAGGAAATTTGAGAGTGCAAAATTACACAGCGTGCACACGAAATCAAAACATATGCGAAACACCCAAAGTATAGTACTTTTTACGATACCTGACAGATAAAACAATCTCCCACCGAGATTCTACCTTTTCAGTCATATTCTCAAAAATATGAATCTGCATAAAAATCCGCCGTTTAGTTATGACAATCGATATTTACGAATCGATCATAGTTTTACCCCCGCAACTACACAGAATGACAGTACTCATGAAATACAGAATAGACCGATAGGTATCGAATGTAAAAAATAAAACTCGCCAGCAAACGACAGAGTACGTATCTTATCACTCGACTGGCGGGTGTTTATGCAAATTCAAATTTTTATCAATAGAATAAAAAACAAATGGTACATAAATAGGGATTTGTTTCATTGTTTAAATATCATATCAGATACTTTCGATATTTTCTATATTTTTATACGTCACATGTATCGTGCGCGCTCTTGTGCCTTTATATTTAGCAAAAATTCTGCAATATACTTATCGTGCTTTTCCTTTTTTGTCTGCATAACTGTTCGCTATTATGGTAATGCGTCTACGAATTTACATTGCGGTAATACGATTGGTGGTGTATTATCAGCGAGCGCAACCAATCGCTGAATCATAATATAAAACCATACGCGAGGTCGAGATCAGCCAATCACTGAGCGAATGGCGAAACAAAAATTTATACATATTTCTGCTGTTGCAGCGTGGAGGAAGGAATATGTGGCCGCGATACATCGAGGCGATATATTATCGAGATTGCCAGGAAGCTTGGTACCGTGGCATCTATCACCACTGACATAGATCCACGACGATCTTCGTGCATTATCGAGCAACGGTATTGTCCCCGTTTATAATGATCAGCGAACGAATCGTGGGCGATATATTTTGCGGGCTGCCGGCCCAACAATCGCGCAACAATCCCCTCAACACACCCTCGTGATCCGTATTTTTAAGCAGCTTTCATTTATCACATTACCGTAAACAAGGCGCGCGAGGCTGATTCAATTTGAAACACGACACACATAGATTAGCTGGTTAATTCCAACTGAATTGCCCTTTACGAGCAATAGCTTTGATCTCGGCAGCCACGCGATGAAAGTTGAAAAATAATGCCGCGCTCGACGTTGTTACCACGCGATGCGTTTGAACAAGGACGTTTATTCTTCGCTGCCCATAAACTGATTTTCATGGCTGCTTCTAGCAAATTTGTTGGTCCTATTAACCGCTTTTGCGTGATATGTAGATTGTTCCTTATTTATTTTACGCTTTTAGGTTCGAACGAACATCACGTTTTAGTATTTAATCTTTCGTACGTATTGTTATTCATCTTTGATTGTTATATAAGATCTTGTACTTTCTTTGGTAGACCATTGTGCAATTAATTTTCCTATTTAGTTGACCATGAAAAACAACGAATTATTAATATCGTAGATAAGTTTCTGGAAGTATGATGTTTCGAATATTTTTGAGTTTTATATGGAATTAAATCAAATATTATAGGAATATATTTTTGGATTAAATAATTTTAATCGACAGTGTTACATTGCTTGATTTATCATATACTGATTGAAAGCCAGGATTTTGCAGCAATAATGCAAACTAATAAATTAAACTATTGGACTTATATAATCAAGATATATCCGGAAATTAATAAATAAAGTCACATAAATATTTTTCGATTTTATAAATATTCTTTCCATGCAAATTTGTTAGATAAATTATATACAATTACTAATTGCATACGACATTTATATTATGTATAGACAGAAAATTGACGATTGCTACAAACAATTCCAGTAGATCTCAATCTTCTCACAAGTGCATACCACGGAAATCAGAATCTAAAAATTGTGATACCAAAAAGAAAAGAATGTGTTGTATGCAAATGGGAATTCAAGATCGGCCAGCAGTAAGATACATCGCGCAAATTACCCACGTACCATCGACCATCTCTCGCGTAACCTTAGTGGCAGACATACCGCCGGTTGAGAATTATTGACCTATATATTTCATTAGAAACTATTTTTCGAAAAGCGTAAAGAATGCACGAACATACCTTTTCTGCATCCAATGATGTGTTAGGTTTTTTCGCAAGATGAATAGGATATCATAGTTTAGGTACCTACTCTACAGGAAGGACGTAGGAGCTTACGATCCTATGCTGTGCGATCTTAACTTTTTACGAAGTCGTTACGCCTGATAGGATGCGAAGAAAATCTCAGCAGATTGATTTTTCTCAAACAAAATAAGTATATTTTGTAACAAGACTTAAAAACTAATTGAAAACTGTACTATGCTTGAAACTTGTATGTTGAAAAATTGTATGACGTAGTTTATCGAACGCTACTTATCTGTAAGTGAGTATTGTCTCTATCGAGAAACGTTTCTAGTGGATAGAAATTGTAGTAGCTAGTAACTCGGTTTAGTAGCAGTACGTCACTTTTAAACAGACAATTTTAAGCTACTATGGTACTACAATAAGTTCGTACGTCTTTGGATTTTCGAAAAGTCTATGTTCTTCCATCTGTTTTCTCTTCTCATTTTACAATTTACTTGTTTCCTGCATCCTTCTATTTTTCTTTCCAAATCTATCCATTCTTTTCTTTAACAGAGATTTTCCTCGAGATCGAATTGTTCTGCATGTATATATGCAAATGCGATCCATCGACCCAGACGTGCGTTACTTTCCCTCACTTTATTTGTCTTTTTCCCTTTTTTCCTATATTCTTTACTTACCCTTTCAACCCGTTTCATTTAAAACACGGCAAAGACAACATTATTATTATTATTATGGTTGTTGTTGTTATTGCTATTGATGTTGTTGTAATTACTATTGCTGTCATTGTCATTGTCATTGTCATTGTCATTGTCATTGTCATTGTCATTGTCATTGTCATTGTCATTGTCATTGTCATTGTCATTGTCATTGTCATTGTCATTGTCATTGTCATTGTCATTGTCATTGTCATTGTCATTGTCATTGTCATTGTCATTGTCATTGTCATTGTCATTGTCATTGTCATTGTCATTGTCATTGTCATTGTCATTGTCATTGTCATTGTCATTGTCATTGTCATTGTCTTTGTCATTGTCATTGTCATTGTCATTGTCATTGTCATTGTCATTGTCATTGTCATTGTCATTGTCATTGTCATTGTCATTGTCATTGTCATTGTCATTGTTATTGTTATTGTTATTGTTATTGTTATTTGACGAAACGTCCAATGAAGCGCAAGAGAAACTCTGAATATAATGAATATTTCGAACATGCGCTAGAATAAAGTCTTTGTCATATAGACACATGCGTCAGAATGTAAATCAATTTCAACGTATCCACTGAACGTAAGATATTTGGTAATCCCATGAAGCGGAATTTACGCTGTTTCGCTTTGGAAGAACACGACGGATGATCGCCGCTTCCACCCTAGTTTCATCCGCCGTGTACTTCCGAAGCGAAACAGTGTAAATTCCGCTTAAGTAATGTAGTTTCTTATCTTACTGTAGACAATCGTGTGTATCACGTTTCGCTGATGTGTTTACAGGAACTCTACTTCACGTTTTCTAAAGAGAATAATCTGGACAGTGTGCAGCGTGAGTTTGAAGCAATTGGATCGTTACTCCTCGCATCGAGAGAAGCTACAAAATGAGTGTCAGCGAGGAGCATTTACGACAATGTATACTATACGAGTTTAAAAAGGGCAGCACAACTATGGATATTGTTAAGAAGTATACAGAGAACATGTGCTGAATGTGAGAAAGTGTCAAAGATGGTTCTCAAAATTCCGGAATGGTGTTTTCGAGCTTGCTGACGAAGCCAGGTCTGGTCGAAGAGTAACCTTCGATGTCGAAGCATTGATAGTTGTAATTGAAGCAGCACCTCATTTGACTACCGAGGAAATAGCAAACATAGTAGTAGCAGTAGTATCGTACATCGATATTTACATCAGATTGGAGAAGCTTCTAATGAACGTGAGTATTAATTCTCTTCGCTGAAAGATAGAGTGGAAGAGTGAACTATGAGATCACCTGATATATTATTATTGTATTTTTATAACGTGAAGTTATAATCTGTAAAAAAAAGTATTTGAAGTGAATATTACAATTTTGAGTGAACTGTCGCTAAATGTGATAATTGTTGAGTCATCTTCTCGTAGGATCAAAGGTGATATTCTATTTAGCAGATGAATAAATCCATTCCAAATTCTATTCATCGGATGAATGAATTATGAAATGACAGAAAAAGATGTGTTCATAACAGTTTCCAGGAAACAGCTTGAAACGATTTATACGGACCATCAACTGCTTTCGAGCGTATCATTAATTTCAAGCATCAGGAATTCAACTTTAATTTAATGAACGAAGATCTGCAGGACGCACCATTAATTTTACGGAAGCTTCGACAGCATCCGGATGCAAAAAAATATGACGCTTCCTATTTGAGCTTCACTTACTCTCACAAGTGAATGTAGCTTTTAACATTTGTAACAGACATTATATGTACGTACAGAAAAATTAGAAGGTATTTTGTTGGATCACCACTTTTCTCCTAATATAATTGGCAAACGATCAAATACACGAAAGATGCAGTTTAGGAAAACTTATTCGACACGTGCTAACTTCCAGAAAGTTAGTTCCTAGTGAGTCGTACTGTGGGTAGACTCTGGTTGAGGCACGACCAGTAGTCAAGTAGCAAATCGAATTTATACTGTCTCATTGTGAAAGATTCATCAAAAAACGTCCCATCCGCAGTGATCGTCTAATGTGAACGGTGTAAATTCGGCTTTACTGAACTACTAGCCGTATCCGAGCCAATCTTAAAGCCTAGAAAACTAAGGTCAGCACTTCGTCACCTAAATATCGTATACAGTGAGAGACAAAATTAGTTGCTTTATTGTACCATAGAAAATGAAAGTGAGATATTTTATTATATATATTCAATACATTCAACACGATTAAATATATTCAAATATACGTAAATGTAGATTGTATAGATATTTATAATACTTATATGTATATATGTATTTATTATATATATTCAATACGTTTGACATGATTAAATATATTCAAATATACGTAAATGTAGATTGTATAGACATTTATAATACTTATAATGCTTATATATATTTATCATATATATTCAATACGTTTGACATGATTAAATATATTCAAATATATTTAACTGTATATTGTATAGATATTTATAGTACTTATATATATTTATTATATATATTTAATACATTCGACATGATTAAATATATTCAAATATACGTAAATGTAAATGTATAGATATTTATAATACTTATATGTATATATGTATTTATTATATATATTCAATACGTTTGACATGACTAAATATATCCAAATATACGCAAATGTAGATTGTATAGATATTTATAATACTTATAATGCTTACATATATTTATTATATATATTCAATATATTCGACATGATTAAGTATATTCAAATATACGTAAATGTATATTGTATAGGTATTTATAACATTTATAATACTTATATATATTATATTATTAGTATTATATATTATTAATTATAATAAATGTACACAAACAAAGGTTGATCCATACCACATGAGTATATACAATATAATATTGTTACAATTCTTGTTCTGCCAATCTTGTCTCATTATAAGTTACCGAGTGATTTGATTGACATTTGTTTGTGTACATTTAACAGTGTAAGTGTCTGTGTATAATATACAGTTATATATACTTGAATAATATAGAAAATAATTCTCTTTTAGTTATATGTCTACGTTCTAACTGTACGAATACTTATATCTTTCAGTTTACATGGGTTCCAAAATCTACAGGATAATAACAGAAGTATGCTTTAAGAGCGATCATTAGGAACGTGTTAATGTTAGTTCTCGGCGTTTATTTATTTTACTTAGCAAGTCACGAACACGAGTCTACAATGATAAATAGTAAATGTACCAAAAAAAGAAAGAAAAGCAAAAATATATAGGAAATAGAAGTACACAGTGACTGAAAAAATACAGATTTTAAACAAATGTATTTTTACAGGAAGACAAACTAGGAAGAATAGCGAGAGCCAGATTATTGATCGAATAATTTATTACACTTTTCACGTCAAACTGAGCTAAAGATGAGAAATGCAAACAGGTCCAAAACTGATGGAAAAGCTGATACACGGCGGACTAAATTACTGTCACTTTTCCAACAGCACCTGTTGATTTATATCGCTAACACATTAATAAGTGAGCGCTTATATCACGGCTTGGCATGCGGCTCGGATCAATTTTTTGAGTCCCTGTACAGGAAAAACGAGGGATAAAGAAAGTTGAATTTTAATAACACGTTAGAAGTTGAATAATTGCAACGCTGGACGCTTCAAACTAATAGTAATATCCAGATAAGAAATTACTCGATCCATTATTTGCATAGTTGCATATTCCAGCGACGGGATTATAAAATCTAAAATCGCTGGAGAAGAAGTCAATCTGGAAGAGCAGACGTACTCCGTAAAGGACGTGAGCGTACAGTGAAATTAATAAGTCGACGTAATGCAAGATTGTCAGTGTGATTATTGATGACTTAAACTTCCATGCATATATATATTCGTGTTTCTGTCTATTCCACGGATAAACACATTCGTTTACGTTTTAGTAAAATCCCTGGAAATCCGGGTGTAGATTATTTTATCAAATATTGTACATATTATAAAATACGTACAGAATATTTTACCAAATATCATACGTGTTATGAAATACATATGGAATATCTTATCAAATATTAAGGTCGCGGAAAATCAAATTTGCCGTGTCGAATTTTCTCGGCCGAGAAAGCGGCAGTAAAAGTCCTTTGCCAGATAATCGAAATAACAGAAATAGCAGCGAAACGGAGGCTTCGTAGCCCATCGGGTGCAAAGGAGCAACGAGGAAAAGAGAGTAGCGGGTTATATCAAACCGCTGAAACTTTCACGTTGAACGTACGTAACGTTATCCGCGTAAGCCATTAAGACGTGGCTATCAAGGAAAACCGTGATAACGAGCGCGCGCACTTTTGCGAAACGGGCGGCTGTTGCAGGCCGTGTCGCTCGTAAAGGAGCCTCTGTGTCTGCAGTTTAGCCGGCATACGTAAATTCCATAAATTTCCTACCTGTTAACGGCAACATCCGACAGTAGTCGGTTCCGAGGTCAACCGAGAGTGTATCTTTCCTACGAGGTGACATAGTGCAAATGAATTTGTTCATAAGCACCCGTAACTCGAAGATGGTATTCCGCTGGGGGTAGCCACCCACGTGTTATTTAGCAATTAAGTAAGAAAAATTTACCAAATGTCCATCTGGACAAATTGCAAAGTAAAAATTAAATAAAGAAAAGGCTTTTGTTGTAGAAAACACCCCACTAACTTCACTAAAGAAATAAAATAGTCAAACTCGAAGATGGTATTCCGCTGGGGGTAGCCATCCACATGTTATTTAGTAATTAAATTAGAAAAATTTACCAAATGTCCATCTGGACAAATTGTAAAGTGCAAATTAAATAATGCACAAAAGGTATTAATTTTTTGGCATCCCGCTGGGAGTAGTCATCCACATGTTATTTAGTAACTAAATTAGAAAAATTTACCAAATGTCCATCTGGACAAATTGCAAAGTAAAAATTAAATAAAAAAAAGGCTTTTGTTGTAGAAAACACCCCATTAACTTCACTAAAGAAATAAAATAGTCAAACTCGAAGATGGTATTCCGCTGGGGGTAGCCATCCACATGTTATTTAGCAATTAAATTAGAAAAATTTACCAAATGTCCATCTGGACAAATTGTAAAGTGCAAATTAAATAATGCACAAAAGGTATTAATTTTTTGGCACCCCCTGGGAGTAGTCGTCCACATGTTATTTAGTAATTAAATTAGAAAAATTTACCAAATGTCCAGCTGGACAAGTTGTAAAGTACAAATAATAAAAAAAGACCTCGTAACCTTCGTCCGTAGGTAGCTGAGAGGGTTTTCCGAGCGTGGGCATCGAAAATACAGAGACGCCGGTCACTGAATTTCAGTCACAGTCGATGAATCTTTCATTAACAATTTATTTCACCTTTTCCGCTCCACTAACGCATTCACGAGCGATGATCATCAGCGTTTTCTCGGATTTCTACAAAAATGTTATTGTATCTCGAATTTCCTCCCGATCACTTGTATAAATATACATATAGATAAACAGTGAATGATCTTTTGTAGAGGTCGTACGCAAGTAGATCTATGGATCAAGATAAGAAACAAAATCGGGAATAATAAAATTGCGCTGGTGATTTTGTTTCCGGGAAGATCGAATTTGAAATTTTGTCGAATCAACGTAAATTTAATTCGCAGGCAGATAGAAGTAGATAGGAGGTTGTTCTACATGCGAAAACAAGTCGAGAATAAAGTTCGTTCGCGCGGAATCTCATTTTTCGGGAAAATTATATTTGATCATTTTTCACTAACGTGTTTCAATTTTATTCTGCGATTTAAGCAAATTCACGTGTATTTGGCAAACTTTCAAATTCGACTTTCTCAAGAACGTGTTTCCCAGCGCAATTTCTTTATTTTTGATCTTCGACTTATCTTGAACCATAGAATCTCGCAGATCTCATTCCTACCACGAACCGTTACGCATCATCCTGTATATACAGGGAGTATCGTGATATGTGAATCTCACTCCAAAAGTGGATAGGATGCACAAAAGCGAAAAGAGAAAAAACAATGGAAAAATTCATACGAACGTGCCTTCTATCTGGCCTTGTTTCACAGACATTTCTGCGTTCCAATAATTCGCAATTGCTCATCTTCGTAGAAGATCCTTGAAATAACTACCATCCATTTGTGTCATTTGACATATGTCTGGAATTTTTGAAAGATTGCGACGACTACAAGCTGATCTACAGACCGAGATTAGACAAATATAGCTAAAAAAAATAAACATAGACTCATTTTAAACGTTTTGAGGAAGATGGTAGACAACGAGGGAAAGAAAACTCGTAAGAGATTCCAAGAAAGCATAAATATTTTATTGTTCCTTTGTAATTGCTGAAAGTTAGTGGCAGCAGTTGTTATCGAAGTGTAGCTTTTTATAAGAAGACTTTCAATGGCTCGGCATTAATTGACTTATTGCGGTGAAGTATTTAATAGTACCGCCAACACAGCTTTAATAATTTTAAATGGCCGGAGGGAAATGAGTGTAGAACCGGAAGTTTACAACGCGTCAGCAGCTACTTAAACGTAACACAGTATAAAGTTCTCGGTGGTTACTCGGTAAGTTAACTGAAAACAAAGCCGAACGTCTTTGGAAAGACGAGCAAGGAAGTTTGTAACGAAGTATGAAACTTGGATACAATCCACTTGCATACGGGATACGTACTGTATAGAAGCGTTAGTTAGTCAGACTACTTTGAAACCGTACCGTCTTCAAACGTGTCTCGCATAACTCCAACAAAGTTAGCTCGTGTCGTTTTTCTGCAGACTCTCTGGCAGAAAAATTCTTTCCCGCCAACGTTTAGTATATATCTCGCTGAAAAATCCTATTAATTCTTATTTTTAAGTGCTCTTTATAACACACTGTGTCTTGCAGATTGTAAACATCGCTGAACAGCGCTTTATATCTCTAACGTTTTTATCAAACTCATGGTGTTTCTTCTTAGTTGGAGTACCTAGTATAAGGTACCTGATTCAATTATTTTACGTAAGAGAAATAATTGATTACGTGTAACGTAATCATTGAACACACATTGTGAATACTAGTGGAAAGGGCTGTACGATAGCATATTACATTATCCTATATATTAATATTTTACATTAAATTACTCTACGTATAATACTAATGTTTTATTAATGTCATTGCCCTGTACATTAATCGTAATAGAAAACAGGCAAATAATGAAATTGTATCTAATTCTTTTCTGCATGGTCACTGTCCCAGTTGCATACTCTACATATTAATCGTAATAGAAAACAGGGAATTACTTGAATTATGTCTAGAGAAATTCTTTTTTATCTTTTACCATCTCGAGGTTGTAACTTGTCCCAACTGAATGAGGCACCCTGTACATTAATTATATAGAAAATGTAATAGAAAACAGGCAAATAATAAATAATGAAATTGTGTCTAATTCTTTTCTGCATGGTTACTGTCTCAGAGTCGTAGCTTGTCCCAGTTGCATACTCTGTATATTAATCGTAATAGAAAACAGGGAATTACTTGAATTATATCTAGAGAAATTCCTTTTTATCTTTTACCATCTCGAGGTTGTAACTTGTCCCAACTGAATGAGGCATCCTGTACATTAATTATATAGAAAATGTAATAGAAAACAGGCAAATAATAAATAATGAAATTGTGTCTAATTCTTTTCTGCATGGTTACTGTCTCAGAGTCGTAGCTTGTCCCAGTTGCATACTCTGTATATTAATCGTAATAGAAAACAGGGAATTACTTGAATTATGTCTAGAGAATTCTTTTTTATCTTCTACCATCTCGAGTTTGTAACTTGTACCAGCTGAATGGGACATCCTGTACATTAATCGTAATAGAAAACAGGCAAATAATGAAATTGTATGTAATTCTTTTCTGCATGGTTACTGTCCCAGTTGCATACTCTACATATTAATCGTAATAGAAAACAGGGAATTACTTGAATTATATCTAAAGAAATTCTTTTTTATCTTTTACCGTCTCGAGTTTGTAACTTGTACCAGCTGAATGGGACACCCTGCATATTAATCGTAATAGAAAACAGGCAATAAAAGATAATAGCGACGATGGCAAGTATCAAATCTTGTTACGAACAACAACGTTCGTTTTCAATCGCAACTTTATCGATCGTAACGAGAACCGTGCGATTAGCAATTAAAGTCACTTCAAGTAATTGTTGTCTTCTATTTAATCAAATGATCGATTGCACGAAATTCGCTGGGAAGAGGAGCCAATGGCCCGTGTATTCACGATTAGTTTAGAGTTCGTCTGCGAGAGTAGCTTGATACAAGCTTCTCGTTTCCCCGGTAACTGTTCTCGTCCTGAAATAGTCTGTTCACCGGAACTAAAGGAAGAATACAGTAGTTTAGGGTTGATTGTTTAGAATGTTGGAAGCAGAGTTTGCGCTGTCAAATTTTTCCACGTGGAATTTCCGAGTTTGATTGGCTGGAACAATGCAGTTCCAGCGAACAGAAGTGTAAATACGCGAAAGTAAGTTAAAAGATCGCTATCGTATCGTTAAATAAGTCGACCGCTAGTAGTTAAGAGTAATCTTATTTCTTTTTGCGTAATAATTTTTGTGTCTGCTATCTTATTCCTAGCGACGTCGTCTGCATACTGAGTCGCTCAAGACCATACACTCTATTTTTAGGTCGCTGCGTTTTAAAAAATTCCTCAAAAATTCTCGAATACTCTTCCAAGCTTCTGGAACATCGTCCAGTAGTTTTATTGCTATATGCTACGTGAATTTTTTTCAGCAGAGCAAAATTTCAACGGAGATATACGCAGAATGGAGGATTACTTAAAATTATTGGCCGAAGACGACCGAGCATGCAGACGTTAAATATGCAGGTTCATCGAAAGATTCGAAACTGTTGGAAATACAACATACTTCGCGGTAAATACAAATTGAGATACTCGTCAGAGATAATTTCGAAGACAACAAAATTCACGACTTGCTGATGTTCATGAAGGAAATCAGATTACCGGATGGAAATTTGTATGATATTAACGTTTCGCTGGATAACTAATAACTTTATAGTTGATGTAACATTAAACAATTAAAGAAAAGATAATTCTATTCGAATTTCCGCACTAAATGCAAATTAAAATTCCTCGTGAAAGATAATTTGGACGACAGCAAAATTCACGATTTGCTAACATTCGTCAAGAAAATCAACTTACTCGATAGAAATTATGTATGATTAATAACATAGTAGTGACATTAAACTCCACTTGAAGAAAAGATAATACTATTGGAATTTCGAATCAGCCAATTGTATGGTTGCTGAAATAAACGTAAGAAAAATATGGTTCGAGTTTGGAACGCTGATATTCGATCGATAAATATATTATATTTTCTTTGAAAATGATCACGACGATTGTTGGAGAAACGCGAGGATTTTAACAAACGATAAATAAATTTGCTGGATACGTTTGCCATATCTCTTGGAAATATTTTTATCATGCGTGAATCGAAGCGGAAAACATTTCCTCTCTATTGTCTTGTTTATACAGTTCGACTTTCATGACACAGAGCAGTCTGGAAATTAAAGCGTGCTGTTGTCAGACGACACAAGCCATGGTTTCTCATGCAAATTCTATTCTTTTTGTCGCGAAATCGGTTTTCTAGAAAAAGTCATTGACCGTGGAATATATCTTTCCCCGAAGCTCCGGTTCGTTTCTTTTGATCCGGGAGACGAAATTCTACGGTTCGGTGCTCGCGATTCGCCAACTTTCGCAATTTACGAAACATTCCGTGTTCTTGGGAACAGCGGAATAGCGACCGTGGTACAGTCGGTTTCCTTTACGATTTCTTTCTACTTTCTTCTCTGTATTACCTGTTTAATGGTCGGATTATATCCTGCGGTTGAAAGAATCCTTCATGCAAAAATCTAAAGACTTTCAACAATTCCGTTTTAATGGCTCGAATATCCTCTCCCTTCCACGGTTTAAGTATAATGACGCTGCATCTTTTCGTCAGCTTTTTATATTTATGGTAATTGTTTCGTATTTAGGAATGCATAATTCAATGAACAGATTTAACTTCCCTCTGAACCGATTAAAACGATAGCATCGCTTCAGGATAATTTGCGTATACCAAATATAGTGACGTACCGAAACTGTTAGAAAGTGCACATGTTCGCTATCGAATTTCTATTTTTAATTTCAACCTTTATATGGCTAAGCTTTTATGCAATATTTTCGATAAATATTAATTTCGCTTCGTTCGTATATTCAAGCGAGTTTTCGCAAACAAACACTGTCTGACACAAAACACCGACCAATTTTATACACGCTATCTCGTTCAGAAAAATGCGTATACTTGATTATTTTTGACAGAATGTTATTTAGTTAGAAAGTTACAAATAGAAGATTTTATTCCTCGTCAGAGGCGTAGAACACAATGACGGGATAACATTTATTTATACAAGTTAATATCCAATAAAGAGATAGACATCTGTAAATGTGAAACATCGTGGAACTGGTTTGGTTGTCCAGCTACGAGTTCTTCCAACTTCATAAAGGAACTATCATAATTCATTCTGGCAATAATGTTTAAAACCAACTAATATTATATACGATACGATGAGATTTTAAATAAACAATTTATAAACTATGTCGGGGACGAAACTTAAAAACTTACAAAAATACGAGGCACCGCGTTCCAGCAGATTTGCATTTTTACGATAATTTAAACAGCGACAATAGGATTGTCGAAGATATGGACAAGGTTTCTACGTAGAATACTTAAACTTCGATGTGGATTATACCGAAACCGAATTTGCCGAATAATGTCAACCCGCAAAGTGCAAGCAATATTTTCAACTTATTTCACTTTTGTTATTTAAATAATACTAATTACATTACACACAATTTAATAAGCTACAAAACGGCATTATGAAACAAAAAGCAGAAATAAAATATACCCACTAGGAACAAAGCTGGATTTTTGTGGAGTTCAAAATGCATCAACTAAATTTCGGATCATTGCAAATTATTCTGCATAGAAGACTGCAATTTTCACATTGTACAACAGGAGCCCTAATATCGATACGTAAAATATTAATTAAATCGTTGCATAGGTAATGCAGTCATTGGTTATCCTATTTCTTTCTCTTTTCGTATTTTTTCTATCCTCCTCTAACACGATGACTGCCACGATACCCGTATTCGGGTGACAGCAAAGTTTCCGATAGGGCCGCGTCACCCGTATTCGGGCGACGCTTATTTGACTACTTGCGAAGGATCGTCGCAGGTATTTGAAAAGATATTCTAAAGAAAATAATAAAACTATCGAATTGTTATAAAAGTAATACGAAAATGGTTGATTAAAAAAATTATTCACTAGCAGAGAACGAGTAACCTGACGGAGATTTCAGTGAAAACACGCGTGGCAGTCAACGTGCTAACAAGCCTTCTATCTCGATCTGTTTAAATTCCGATATTAAAAACTCCCATTGTTTTGAACTGAACTCTCAACTCTTAGAAAGAGACACGTTATTTATGGGATGGCCCGTACTTATGAACGGAAGCGTAGGTCTGTTTTCGATGAAACTTATCGCTAACAATGCCCCTGAAACTCGACGCACATGTTGAAACCTTATTACAAGTGTCGCGCGTAGGTGCAACACTAGCGCTACGACGTATTTTTTGCTGCTCTTGTCAGCGATTCAAGCGTGAGTCTCTTTAATTGGACGTCGCTGGTAATTTATACGATCACGGCGTGCGCTAGAGACGGTGTGTGACGTTTCGTTCCTGTCGGCTTTTATACGCGCCATGTAATCCGAGGCTCCTTTACGAGCAGGAACCACGTTTGCAGCCGAAGATATATTTCATCGAGGCGTCCTCACGTGTTCCTCCCTGGTTTCGCATGCTTCTGCCGGGGCTGCAGTTTCACCGTTCGAGGTGGAGCGCTACGAAATGGGCTCGCAGCGCGCCTCTGCGCCGAGAAATTTATTTCGTTACCTATTTGCTTTGTACGACGCGCAACCCGGCACAAACTATCGTTAGCATCAAGCTGAGTAACAGGGTCGCTTGATCGTAGCGCATGTCGAGCAGCAACGCTGGCGATGATAACATTCCGCGAAAATAAACGCGCCGGCTGACGATAAAATCGTGTTAGCCTTGGGAAATTTGAGATTTTACAAAGCATCGATGACGTTGTGCGTGCTGTGGATATTTACGCGAATTCAAATTTTTACCATCATCTCTGAAGAAATGTAACTTGAGCAGATATTCCATTTCATCTGCTGGGTATCATAACGAGCGTCACACTTTGGCTATTTTATACATTTTTCCATATTACGTGCTCCCTATGTATTTTTGGAGTTTCAAACGCTCCGTAATTGCATGAAAATGAACAATGTACCAACGAGTTTCTACATATTATACGATTTAATATTTCGACACAGTAGGCAACAAATTTCAGCAATTTTCAGTTCCTCTCCTCTGTTTCGATTCATTCGCCGAAGTAAATTAATGTTATAATTTCATACGTAATATATTAACGACAGATAAATTATCTTCTACTATTTTCGTGTATAACATACTTTATCAGCTCCAATTTCTCTTCTTCCAAATGACGTCGTCTTCCTATTTCTCTGCCCTTTTTATCTCATACCTGGTTTATCTTTGATATATACGATACGATAAAAAATGTGAAAGAAAAAGAATATGCATCATACTCATCGTTTATCAATAATATATTCTTTTTTCTCAGAATCTTTCGTTTCATGTTGGAGTCAAATATTAGATTCCCAACAGGACCATAAGAAACGAGCAAAAACATTACAATATTCGATTACAAGTTACTTGAGCTAAATGTTATAGTTCTAGCCTTTTCTTCTACATCAATGTTATCATGTTTACGATCATGTTGTATCGAGATTAAGTCCGAATGAAATACTATCACACCACTGTATTAGTCATGGCACTTGCATACTAATTAGCTGCATATGAATACGTTAAATTTCGTAGTATTTCCGTATAACTGCAAAAATTCGATACTACGAATACGAAATGTAAAATCTGATAGGAAAGAAACCTCACTGGGAAAGAGGAATATGTGTCAATACCTTTCGTAGTTACTAGAACTGTTCACTCGTTAGTCATGGCATTTACACACTAATTAGTTGCATATAAATACGTTAAATTTCGTAGTATTTTCGTACAAGTGCAAAAATTCGATACTACGAATACGAAATGTAAAATCTGATAAGAAAGAAACCTCACTGGGAAAGAGGAATATGTGTCAATATCTTTCGTAGTTACTAGAACTGTTCACTCGTTAGTCATGGCATTTACACACTAATTAGTTGCATATGAATACGTTAAACTTCGTAGTATTTTCGTATAACTGCAAAAATTCGATACTACGAATACGAAATGTAAAATCTGATAAGAAAGAAACCTCACTGGGAAAGAGGAATATGTGTCAATATCTTTCGTAGTTACTAGAACTGTTCACTCGTTAGTCATGGCATTTACACACTAATTAGTTGCATATGAATACGTTAAACTTCGTAGTATTTTCGTATAACTGCAAAAATTCGATACTACGAATACGAAATGTAAAATCTGATAAGAAAGAAACCTCACTGGGAAAGAGGAATATGTGTCAATATCTTTCGTAGCTACTATAACTGTTCACTCGTTAGTCATGGCATTTACACACTAATTAGTTGCATATAAATACGTTAAATTTCGTAGTATTTTCGTACAAGTGCAAAAATTCGATACTACGAATACGAAATATAAAATCTGATAAGAAAGAAACCTCACTGGGAAAGAGGAATATGTGTCAATATCTTTCGTAGCTACTAAAACTGTTAACTCGTCCGATGGAAGTTTCCTTTACGAGATCTTCCTCTCTAGTCTCGTCCACGTCAAAGATACGGCGTATAAATTAAAACAAAGAGAAGAGCTACTATACAACAGCGTATATACACACATTTATCATTTCACAAATCTACTATGATTCTTTCAGATGAGGCAGCATATTGTAAAACATATTGAAAACCGATCCATGTCACTTTGCTGTTATTCGAGAAAGCTTGCCACGTTATACCCGATCGGCAAGTAGCAAAGATCAACTTACGAGAAGCGTGTAGAAAGTAGCGTTGCAAAGTGTTCTCCGCTTCTAATGCCTTGTTACCTGAAACTTTTCGCGGATCATGTGACGACAATGAAGTATTGCAAATGCACCTGGTGTTCGCGTCCGTTAGGCGAATCAGAGGCGGAAAAACAGAGCGGAAGAAAAGCAAGGCGCGGAGGCGGAAGAGGGCGGGAAGGATGGAAAGGGGGAGGGAAGGGCGTAGGCACAGCGCGCGTATTCCGAACACCGGTGGTTAACCTTCCGGTGATCGTCTGAACGCTCTTCCGGGAATTGTCTCGCGTTCACCATTCGGTCACGGTCTATTTCCGGGGCTGGGCGATCGCTTAACGACGCATTGTACGTATGTATTTATGGTGGAAGCGATAGAGAGACGGTAATAAATACTGTTATACCGGCATTAACGTTAGCAACGGTGCAGCTCTCTCTCTCTTGCTCTGCGAGCTTCCTCTGTCGCGTGTGGGTAGCGCACAGAAGAAGGTCCCCCGACAGAATAATGAGAGGAAGGCGGGTAGGAGGAACGAGAAGGAGACGAAAGGGGAAGCCAGAAGAAGACGTACCGACAGGAATTGTGGCCGTGTCTTCGGACTCTCGCGCTGATGCTTTCTGGGACACGAGAACGTGCTCCCGTTACGCCAAACGCCCGAGCAATTAGCGAGGGAAACAAACGTTGTCCTGTTACGTACTAACCAACCGCGTACAAAGGTAATAGAGTCGCGCCAGGCAGAATGCAACTATGCTAGGGGAACGGTGGTATGTGTGCCGGAAAAAAAGGCACACCGCGGCGAGCAGACCGAGAAAAATGTCCTGGTTCCCCTCTGCGTTCGCTGCTTCCTCTGCAGGACCTCGAAATTACAGTCTCTGCGATCGGTTACTGCGAATTGCTACCGATTTTTGAAATTAAGCGACAGACGAGCGTTTGATCGAGATCTTATTCGTCATTTTTATTTTATCTTTCGCCGTGTTCTAGAGATTAAAGTATTTACAGAGATAAGCGTGACGTATCGTTATATTTGTTATGGCATGAGCCACACCTAAATGTTTTCATTAAATGCTAGATCACTGGATGACAGAAGTTTGGATACAAATAACGAATGAAATATCATACCTAAATGCTTGAATCGCTAGAGCACGACAGAAAATGGAATAAAAATAACGAATAAAATATCGATCAAACGCTCATCCGTCGTTTAATTTCGAGAATCGAGAAACATTTCAGGAACTGACATTTGAACAGCATCACTTGTGTTTACGCTGTTTGCATGTTTGGCAATTAAATCCTGACGGTGTTCTATTCTTTTTTCGACGCTATTATGCGATAAAGAGGAAACATGGGCTGTCTCACGAGTAGAAACTCTAAGTTAAGTGGAGAAAATGAGCTGTTAATTTATAAAACCGTTATTAACCCAATATAGGCGTATGAAGTTGAACTTTGGGGAACGATAGCAAACAGCCATATAAAAAGGATCGAGAAACTTCAAGCAATAGTCCTGTGTACAGTGGTCAATGAAGTTACGTTAGAAACGAAGAAGTTAGAAATGATTATAAAACCGGATCCATTGAAAATCACACGTCTCGCCGATAAATTTAAACAGCGAATGAGAAAGCCAACCAAATAATTCATTTCCCAATAATTCGCTACTATTAATCATCAAACAGTTTCGCTCATCTAACAATTTATTTTCTCAACGAGAATATTTGAAGCTATAGACCAATGGGAAAATACCTGCATGTTATTTTCTGCGACGTAGCTAAATCAATTTACCGAATGTTTTTTGTAATCAAATTGTAAATTTTAAATAGGACGATAAAAAGGGAAATTATACGATAACAGTTGCTGAAAGTATTTTATAGAGAATGAAATATTTATTCAAATATACGGCATTTATTTTAGTTACGTTTATTTAAAAGAATTAGTATGTAACATGTTTGGCAAGAGATTTATTATTTAAAGAAAAAATAGGTAATTTAATAAATTCTTGATAATGAAATATTTATTCAAATATACGGCATTTATTTTAGTTGCGGTTATTTAAAAAAATTAGTATGTAGCATGTTTGGTAAGAGATTTATTATTTCAAGAAGAAATAGGTAATTTAATAAATTCTTGATAATTGATATTTAAGAAAATATATCACTAAACTTGGTGTAGTAAAATCATATATTTTATTAAGGTGCATATAAGAACTATTTTCAATATTTTAAGAAGCAAATTAATGATATACAATGACGTAAGTGACACCAGGTGCAAGATCCAAATTCGGTGAAGAGTACTATATACAGATGACAATAATCATCATTTTCCATATTGCAATTTTTATAATCGACTTTCAAAACACTATATCGTAATTGGTCTACAGAAATCATATATTTTATTACAAGAAAATAAACAATTTCCAATATTTTAAGATGTAATTAATGGTATAGAATGACGTAAGTGACACCAGGTGCAAGATCCAGATTCGGTGGAGAGTACTATATATAAAATCATTGCAATTTTTATAATCGACTTTCAAAAAACTATATCCTAATTGGTCTACAGAAATCATATATTTTATTACAAGAAAATAAACAATTTCCAATATTTTAATATGTAATTAATGGTGTATAATGACGTAAGTGACACCAGGTGCAAGATCCAGATTCGATGGAGAGTACTATATATAAAATCGTTGCAATTTTTATAATCGACTTTCAAAAAACTATATCCTAATTGGTCTACAGAAATCATATATTTTATTACAAGAAAATAAACAATTTCCGATATTTTAAGATGTAATTAATGGTATAGAATGACGTAAGTGACACCAGGTGCAAGATCCAGATTCGGTGAAGAGTAGTATATATAAAATCATCATTTCTCATATTGCAATTTTTATAATCGACTTTTAAAAAACCATATCCTATGGTCTACAGAAATCATATATTTTATTACAAGAATATAAAGCAAAATGCATTTATAAACAATTTCCAATATTTTAAGATATAATTAGTGGTGTAGAATGACGTAAGTGACACCAGGTGCAAGATCCAGATTCGGTGGAGAGTACTATATATAAAATCATTGCAATTTTTATAATCGACTTTCAAAAAACTATATCCTAATTGGTCTACAGAAATCATATATTTTATTACAAGAAAATAAACAATTTCCAATATTTTAAGATGTAATTAATGGTATAGAATGACGTAAGTGACACCAGGTGCAAGATCCAGATTCGGTGAAGAGTAGTATATATAAAATCATCATTTCTCATATTGCAATTTTTATAATCGACTTTTAAAAAACCATATCCTAATTGGTCTACAGAAATCATATATTTTATTACAAGAATATAAAGCAAAGTGCATTTATAAACAATTTCCAATATTTTAAGATGTAATTAGTGGTGTAGAATGACGTAAGTGACACCAGGTGCAAGATCCAGATTCGGTGGAGAGTACTATATATAAAATCATTGCAATTTTTATAATCGACTTTCAAAAAACTATATCCTAATTGGTCTACAGAAATCATATATTTTATTACAAGAAAATAAACAATTTCCAATATTTTAATATGTAATTAATGGTGTATAATGACGTAAGTGACACCAGGTGCAAGATCCAGATTCGATGGAGAGTACTATATATAAAATCGTTGCAATTTTTATAATCGACTTTCAAAAAACTATATCCTAATTGGTCTACAGAAATCATATATTTTATTACAAGAAAATAAACAATTTCCAATATTTTAAGATGTAATTAATGGTATAGAATGACGTAAGTGACACCAGGTGCAAGATCCAGATTCGGTGAAGAGTAGTATATATAAAATCATCATTTCTCATATTGCAATTTTTATAATCGACTTTTAAAAAACCATATCCTATGGTCTACAGAAATCATATATTTTATTACAAGAATATAAAGCAAAATGCATTTATAAACAATTTCCAATATTTTAAGATATAATTAGTGGTGTAGAATGACGTAAGTGACACCAGGTGCAAGATCCAGATTCGGTGGAGAGTACTATATATAAAATCATTGCAATTTTTATAATCGACTTTCAAAAAACTATATCCTAATTGGTCTACAGAAATCATATATTTTATTACAAGAAAATAAACAATTTCCAATATTTTAAGATGTAATTAATGGTATAGAATGACGTAAGTGACACCAGGTGCAAGATCCAGATTCGGTGAAGAGTAGTATATATAAAATCATCATTTCTCATATTGCAATTTTTATAATCGACTTTTAAAAAACCATATCCTAATTGGTCTACAGAAATCATATATTTTATTACAAGAATATAAAGCAAAGTGCATTTATAAACAATTTCCAATATTTTAAGATGTAATTAGTGGTGTATAATGACGTAAGTGACACCAGGTGCAACAGCCAGGTTCGGTACAGATTACTATATATGGACAATAATAATAACAATAATAATCAGTTTCCATACTTGAATCAGGGCGTACTAAAAAATAATTTCCAACGTTTTTAAGATGTAATTAATGATACACAATGACGTAAGTAAGAGCAGGTGCAAGTGCCAGGCACAGTGAAGATTACTATATATGGCTAAGATTCAGGGGAAATTCATGAGACTGTTACAACACGAAACGTCTCTTGTAAAATTCTTCTCCAAAGTTCCAAATTGGAATATAAAATAAATTAAAAACAAATTTAAACAAGTACTCGAGCGACTGTAATTATTTTAATATCCAAGGTGAATGACCGCTATAAATCGAGTATATCGTGCATAGCCTGCTGTATTTCTATGGATCACGGATAAAAGAAATTAAGTCGGAAAGCAGTAATACAAAAGAGCCAGGTACGAAAAGGCTCGCGCCAATTGTCGGATACTACCTGTATCCAATGGCAGTGAAGCGTATCTCACGCGAAGCGCCAGTGAATCCAGAGTTATAGCAAACGGTGACGGTCAATCGCCCTGGGATTTATGTACCAGGAAGATGCCAGTGCGGATCTACCCATTTATGTCCATCCGGCCATGGTGGGAAGTTCGATTAAATTCACGGTTTGAATGCCTGCCGACATTTTAAATGTTAACACATGTTGTTTTATCAAAAACCACAGATAAATTTATGAACTTGTAATTCTGACTTGTACGCGTGTTTCTTAGCTCGTCATAGAGGTAGCAACGGTACCATGGGCTATTAGAGAAAACTCGTTTTTCTAACCGATGGTTAATACGCAGTTATATTGCAATGTTAGTATATGTAAATCTAGAATCAATAAATATAATAGCAATGTAATAGATATGTATGTGCAACATAGTGTATTCACGCGAGAAATAATTTGAATTCCATTTCATTAAAAGTTACGTGATTATTCCGTACGTATAGCGGCTACGAAACGTGTTGCCACATATCCTTATTCTCCAATCAATATTTTTATCCCTTAACAATTTTTTTTTTTGTCACCTTCTACATTTTATTTTCGTAGTATCCTAATTGATATGCAAATGTTGTAATAAATACAATAGCGCGGCAACACTTGTTACAGCCTTTGTATTAGGTTGTCCGGAAAGTGTCTTTCTTTCGCAAACGTATTTTTCACGACACAAACGTGAAACCAAGTCTGTGAAATGTCGCGGTGTTTATCTCAAAAGAATAAAATGGACCGTACGTAATTCGACGAAATAATATAAAACGAGAAGCGTTGTGCGTCTATTATTTCCTCATAAAACGAAACTTTCCGGACAACCTGATACATATGTATACATATTATTTGCGAGCACATGATCGCGAGATAGTGACGGTTATAACAAGAGGAGCGGGAAAAGAATATTCCGACTGCAACGAAACTGAACCGTTTGTCGTTCGTTCCTGACTTTCTTTAATTATCGATCGTAAAATTATCTTTGGGAAATTTAAGATTCCAAAAATTTATAGGGTGTACATAATACGTAAAAGTACACCAGGTGTAACAAAACACGTGGAAAAACACTTATATGAACACGTGCTCTATTTATCTTCGTTTATGAAGATGCATTGAAAATGTTGAAATACCAAGGCTCAGACTAGAAGAGGCTTTTCAACAAATTCGAGAAACACGACCCATAACAGCACGTGTACGTGTTTGCCTTGAAACACAAAGTGGCCATTTTTAGCATCTTGTGCAATTGCAATTAAGCAACACAAGGTCAACACGGAAAATGTTATTAATTTAAAATGTTATTAACGTCGTTATGTACACGAAGACAGATGGATATGCTTATGGAAATCTTGTTCATTGTTTTTAGATGTATCGTCAGCTGCCGAAATGGCTGCCACGTGTTCTGTTACAGCCTGTACAAAACGTTTAAAATAGAACACATATCGTGGTATTTAGTGGATGGAAGAAATTTCTGTCTCGACTATATTTGTTTAATTTACGTTCATAAAAATAGAAAATCGCGTGTCGGTGTCTATAATACAGCGACCCAAAGTGCCTGAGATTATTACGAGATTTCTACGTTATTTCAGACATGGAAAAAAGTCGAATATACGTGACCGCCCTATTTACCATTATTATGTACCTATTTAAAAGAGTGTAGTAGCGAGAGAGGAAGAAATAAATTACACCGTAAGTTGCAAACAAGCGTACCAGTCTGTTTACCCTCTCGAGTATTCGCTGGAAGAAAATTACTGCAAATACATGGAGAACACGGAAAGCAACGACATGAAATGATAAACGGGGCCGAAAGAAGAGCACGGTATGCTCGCGTACCCTTCAAGTTTTCAGTTTCACGGTCGACTGATAATAAATAGAAGTGGCCAACAAATCCATTGCCCACGACCTCGTAGCTAACATATTGTTACAATCTGAGGAATCTCGTCCGTTCGTTATCGACTAACAATAGACGTTAGGTTGCCTCTGTCCTCTAGTTCCTGACAGTACCTAAACAGTCTCAAAGAATACCGGAAGCGCATGATTCTCGCAGGCGAAAAAAAGCTACACTCGGGCGAGGCAAACGAGGAGAAAAAAAAGAGCAAGAGGAAAAATCTGTATTACGAGGTATTGTTAAAAGGGAAGATTCGCGGTGCACGATACAACGTAGAAAACGACGGGATGGGTTTCCGCTGTTTGCAGCTCGAATCTTGGACCCGTAAGACGTACGAGTGTAGAGGTCTGTGTGTACGAGTTGAACGATACAATAAACTTTCTCCGCGAGAGGACTCTTGCGAATACGTGTCCTCCTTTCTGCCTCATCGGATGCAAAAGTAAGGTAAGGTAAGGTAATGGCATGGGAACCGCGGCCGAGCCAGACCCGTCTCGGATCCGCTTGACTGGCTGGAAACTTCAACCTGCTGAATCCTTGGTCGTTTATCGGCGGCCGCGGGTACCGCAGATCAAACGGAAAGTTTCACTCGGAATCGGTCGATCTGCGGACTCTGCGAGACGCTCGACGATCAATCGGACCAACTCCTTTCTAATACGGTATACGGCAGACGCGACGCATCGCAATTGCTCTTCAACGAACAGAGTAGTTTGCATAATTGGCTATCCACCATCCGTTCGTTGGACGGAAGATTATCTTGTAATTGCGACGCTAAACTAACCTGTTTTGATAGCCTCGATGAATTTGTACACTAGATTGTTTGATTTTATTGAGGAATTTATTTGAACATTACACAGATAGATCGTAATCTTTCTTCCTTTTTATATTGTCATCTGCGCGTGTACAATGCCCTAGCACAGACTGTGAGCATTTCGATTGACAGGAATGTGAGTACTGTGTAACTTGGAATAACTCATTTTTACATCGAAGGTGTTTCGTAACTGGTAGCATAATCGGCAATAAGGTGATTCATACGAAGTTTTATTTGCGAGAAAATTGACCTGAATGGATCTCGCTATGGTCTAATATCTATATATACTTGTTTTTATTGTATGGATCGAGAAGATAAAATAAAAGTGGATATTCATGGACGATAAATTTTATTAGGTGCTTTAGAAATGGCTGAAAACGTTTTCTGTTCTGTTGAATATTCACAATTATTATTGCTCCTCCTATTAAATTCCTACGGAATTCAATTTCTTTTGTTAGCAAGCAATCGAAATTTATTGTCCTATTTCGTGCTGTGTTTTTCATTAACAAATACAAGGTGCACGAGTTTAGGTATCTGTTTATAACGGTACTCGCTAACATTTATCAGGCAAATATTTAAAGACAATTAATTGTCTCGAAAAGAAAGCTGCGTTCCCATTTATTTTCTCACGTAGAATCACATTTTTTTCGGTTGCATGTTACCTTTGAAACGTTATTAACTAATTTACAATGTGGTAACTGCGTCTTCTATCTTTTTGAATATCCAAGGAAAATATTGCACATTTTATTTATAGACCCCGATGTATAATTATTTACAAGTCAGATTATGATGCAAAAAGATACACACCGTTGTCAATATCTTAACATCAGCTCTTTAACAAACAAAGACTTTGCAAGATTAAGACGTCATTTATTTCGTACGTATACATAATTTTAAGTTGTGCAAAATGCGATGTTAAATATTGTGCTTACGTTGTGTATTGAATGGTATTTTTAGTACACACGAGTCTTATTTCATTTGCATGTCAAAAGATAAATATCATAGATATCAGGAAATAATATTTAACAAAACAATGTATTTTGTGTACTGTCGTTGAAGTGAGAACCATTTGCTTCTAACTGTCTACTCCTTGCTTTCCTCTTTATTTCTCCACATTTTCTATGATGCTGAAAATCTTAAAATGCATATGAACTTTGAGAGAGAATAACGTGCTTATCCTAAGGCGTCCAATTAATTAGCATTTGTGTTGTTTTATTAAGTAGGGAGACAATAGTAAAAAATGCTGCATTATAATAAATCGCAAACAACTTCCAGGTATTTTCAGACTATTTTGCTGGATTAGTTTCATTTCCAACTGACACGAAACAAGAGCTTTACGAGATGGTGCACGAAGCTCTATACGACCGGTTGAAGTCACGTTAAAAGTAAAATCATGTATTTCTGTGCGCCAGTTACATTTCAATTTAAAGAAATGTGTCTTGTATATCCATAATTTCCGACGTGGAGAATAATTTTAGCAACTCTGCTGGATAATATGAAAATATTACAGTACGTGAAGTGTACTGAAAATATGTTCTGAACGTATTACAAATTTTTTAATTTTATCTTTTTATTATTATTTCAATATCATATTTTTATTGTTCCTTGAATACGAAGTATCCAGTCTTTGTTCACGAATAAAATGAAAAATGTTTTCCATATTTTATAATTAATATACAGCATTTTAGATATCTATTGGATAACTAAATCTCAAATGCTAATTACGTTCGAACAGCGGTGCTGTTTATGTAATTCTGCAATAAATAAATTTTGTTCGCTACAGTAATTGAAGATCATTTATAATTATTAATTATTACTAAATCATTCTGTTAATAATCTAATGCTGTTTTGCTTGCACGAAGAGTAAAATCACCAATGCAGATTTCTATGTACGTAGATGAGAATATAACTAGAACTATTTTACTTTCATGATATGTGTAAAATATATATTATTTATTCTAAATTAATAATGAAATATTGTAGCAAAAATGTAATGGATTTTCAAAGAATACGTAGCGTCCGTAAAATATAGTGGAAAAATATGCCTGAAACTGACTATGAGACATTTTATCGTAAATTATAAGAAATTTCATTTTTATCTTGTAGGCGGCAACTCAATATAAAGTTCGTCTTAAACGACGATTTAAAGAGCAAAGAAACAATCCTAAAACTGCTGTAAAACAAACTGTGAACTTGCTTCTTATATCGCTAATAACCTACATTAGTGGTTGATGCGACACAAGACGATAAATAAAGAAACAGAAAATTAATTTCAGTTAAATTGGCACAAGTCTTTTTTTCTATTTGTATGCTCGCCTCGCTATATCTTGAAATCGATTTCCCTGAAACTTAAGGAAATTACCTGCTATTACGCTTCGAGTACTCACAAATTAAATTCTCCCCTGTTCACTTCAAAATTATGCATTGTAGATTATGATCTCTAGTAAAATTAGATAACGACAGGATACAGTGCAACATCTCCGAGTACACTCGAACAGAAAACTTTTATAGAAAACGGACATAAAAAGATATAACAATTAAACGAAAGACGTAGAAAACTTTGGTGACTGATTGACAAGAAATCGCAGCTAAAAATCTATATGAAACTGTTCATATATAAAACTATCCTCAAACCGATATGGACGTATGCCTTCCAATTATGGGGCACGGCCTTCTACATAAAACTCCCATATGAAATCAATAGAGCGATGAAAAAATAAAATTGATAGTCATTTTGAATGCAGATTGGTACACGTCCAACATACAATGACGAACATACGATAGCCTAACTTCAATATATATGATATAATATGTGTGTATAATGTGTGTTATATATAATATGTGTATGGTCACAAAATTCCTGTACACATATTATATATATATGTATTTTTTATACGTATTATTTTAATTCGTATTATTTTAATATTATTTTTAAAGGACAGTGAATTTATATAATTAGATTGTTCGAAAAGTGTCTTTCTTTTAGAAACGTCTTTTACAATGATGCTTCTTGATACAAACATGAAACCTAATCTGTCGAACGTCGAGATCTTTACTTTGATAGAACAAAATGGATCGCGTAATTCGATAAAATGATATAAAACGAAAGATGCTGTGCATTCATTATTTCCTTATAAAATGAAAGAAACATTTTGGATGATCTAATATTTTGTACACGTATTATATTATTAATATGTATTTTATATACATATAATACATATATTTATATACATATTTACATATTATAATATTATATTATATTTACATATTTATATATTATTTATATACATATATTTATTATATATATTTGTAATTATATGTATATGTATCATATATGTATTCATATTTTAAAAGGATAATGAATTTATACTATATATATATGTTATATATGCATAACAACAATTTACGTAACAACAGAAACACGATTAACTACAGATATTGTGTTTAGCTCGAATATTTTATAAAGGTCACATATGCAAATATAAAAATGAAGTAGATATCTGAAATTCGAATTTTAAAACGATAATGAATTTATATATACGCGTGTGTAATAATGTATGCAATAATGTACGTGACAGCAGGATGGTAAATAACTGCAGATACATACAGAACGAATGATATTATGGACATCATTGAACATGTATAACACGACACCATCTGTTTTAGGTCAAAGTATTAATTTCATATCTTGTATCGTTACAATTTTCACGATCGCGTGTTTCATTAAATGATTTTTCATCAAATGATAAGAGGATAAAATTGCAAACAATTTTGGAGGAAATTGTAGAGAAAAAAGAGCATTTTATGAAACTACATTGAAAATCGTTTGAATCTGTCGATTCTCTTCAAGCTATTCCGTCTTCTTGGAAGGAAGAGAATGAAATTGAGAAATCGCCCTTTGTTGCTTTACAACCTGCATTGTAGTATCGACAAATATTGTCTTTTGATGCTCGATTATGCGCAGTTTAAATCACAGATAGTTTTCAACAGTTACAAAACTTTTCTCTTCAAACTTCGCTTTTCAAGATCTGGACATTTCCCAATCATTTTTTGGCAAGATACTATTCGAATTTTTAAAAGAAATTTAGTTCACTTTGTTCGATGGAAAGGGATCATTCGAAGGAGAAATTGAAGCATAAAATATAATATATCAATTTGCAATAAGAGATAACAATGATAGACACGAGTTTGTACTTTTGGCAAGATTTTTACATCTTTGGCAAAATAAAGATATTACACCGAAACGAGATAAGAAACTAGTCTCAAGAATATTTAATGTCTTGTGTATGATAATGACTTTACGCTATATTTATAATCATATCGATAATCCTAATAAACTGTAAACGATACTATTAATGTTACAAATAAATAACGTTTATTAAAAAATGCATTCATATGACAATCCTCGAGTCGTACAATTTTGACTGCTAATATTTATTAACCCCATGAGTACAAGTACATTGTCATAAATCATTTCCTGCAAAAAAGAAATGGTAAATACAATGCAATTATTACTATTAGTGGCACAAATAAATAATGTTTACAAAATACATTCATATGACGAGTCGTACAATTTTGACTGCTAATATTTATTAACCCCATGAGTACAAGTACATTGTCATAAATCATTTCCTGCAAAAAAGAAATGGTAAATACAATGCAATTATTACTATTAGTGGCACAAATAAATAATGTTTACAAAATACATTCATATGACGAGTCGTACAATTTTGACTGCTAATATTTATTAACCCCATGAGTACAAGTACATTGTCATAAATCATTTCCTGCAAAAAAGAAATGGTAAATACAATGCAATTATTACTATTAGTGGCACAAATAAATAATGTTTACAAAATACATTCATATGACGAGTCGTACAATTTTGACTGCTAATATTTATTAACCCCATGAGTACAAGTACATTGTCATAAATCATTTCCTGCAAAAAAGAAATGCTAAGTACAATGCAATTATAATACATGGCGTCTTTCATTAACAACTGTGCCGTATTTCACGAAGTTTTCTTTTCGTTATCTGTTGACGATACTTAAAGGATTGAACGAAGCCCTAATGTTACCTCGGCTACATAAAAAGTAAACTGTTTCCATAGATTTTGAGACACAGTTTAATGTTTAGCATTTGATTACTCTGCAACAGACTGTTTTCATTCAGAACGACCTACCGAGTATACTAAAGTTACTCGGTTTCCTTCTGGAACATCCTGTCTATACGAATAAACGAGACAGAAAAGAATAGTGACGTATATATGCGAATGAAATCGCTAAATGTAAAAAAAAAAAAAAAAATACAATTTAGCAACTTGGAAAGATTGGATGAACAAAAACGGTTGAAACATACGTATGTGACATGTGTAATATATAAAAAGTATACATGTATTTATAAGAAATTCTATTATCCGATTATCCTGAACACAATCAGTTCGAATGATCGAGGTTCCATCGTATTTTGAAAAAGATCGCCGGATAGATCAATTCACGCAACCGAACGATTCGCGAAGCGAAAACACTTTCGTTCGTTCCCTTTCTGTAAACAGTAAAACGTTTCCTCAAATAACCTGCGATAACAATGAAGATACATCGTTTTCTTGGCGATGCGCGTTGGAAGCTGCATACGCGCGTGTGAACTTTTTCCTGGCTCGAAAACAGCGCTGGTAAACCGGTCATGAAATCCTTTAAGAGTGTACGGTAGGTATGTCGTGCACCATGCCCGCACGCAGATTACGCTCGTAAAATTTTTCTTTGATATTTTTACGGCCGTAGAGATTTCCCATGTGTCACTGGGATTATTACAGCCCGCGACGACGAATAAATAAAGTTTCAAGCGTGCGAGGCCTGTTAAAAACCACGCCACTGAGTCAACGCGTTCAACTGTTTATGGAACAGTAGTATGTACTTTAGGAATTTAAACTGCAATTTTCAAACTCCAATGTATCAAGAAAGACTGTTTAAAAAGACGAATTATTATTTAAAAAAGTGTCATGAATGATTATACGTGCTTGTAATTTTTCTTTAAATCTAGTCAGATCTAATCTTCCGTAGCATAAACCGCATTAAATTTCATCAAATTAAATCAAAGTCTAACTGGAATCACATGTTGGTTTTTTAAATGTTAGTTGTTATATGTTTTGTAATTTTTTTTCTTATTTGACCATTTGATGGATATTCATGAAATTAAACTTCTTTTTTAACAGTGTGCTATTTAATTTCTGTCAATTATAAAGATTCTATCAAACTTTGGCTATTACAGCTAAATCAAACTACGTGTTAACTCAAAACTAACTGAAACCTCGTGTTGAATTTTTTAAATATTATTAGCTACATGTTTTATATATAATTCTTTTGTTATTTCACCATTTTATTGACATTCGTTAAATTAAGCTTCTTTTTTTAACTATTTACTGTTTACCTTCTGTCGTTCATAAATATTCAGTCAAACTTTCTCCACTAGAGCTAGCTCAAACCACATGTTGATTTTTTAAATGTTAGTTGCTACATGTTTTGTAATTTTTTTTCTTATTTGACCATTTGATGGATATTCATGAAATTAAACTTCTTTTTTAACAGTGTACTATTTAATTTCTGTCAATTATAAAGATTCTATCAAACTTTAGCTATTACAGCTAAATCAAACTACGTGTTAACTCAAAACTAACTGAAACCTCGTGTTGAATTTTTTAATTATTATTAGCTACATGTTTTATATATAATTCTTTTGTTATTTAACCATTTTATTGACACTCGTTAAATTAAGCTTCTTTTTTAAACTATTTATTGTTTACTTTCTGTCATTCGTAAATATTCAGTCAAACTTTCTCCACTAGAGCTAGTTCAAACCACATGTTGATTTTTTAAATGTTAGTTGCTACATGTTTTGTAATTTTTTTCTTATCTGACCATTTGATGGATATTCATTAAATTAAACTTCCTTTTTAATCGTGTGTTATTTACTTTCTGTCAATGATAAAGATTCTATCAAACTTTGGCTATTACAGCTAAATCAAACTACGTGTTAACTCAAAACTAACTGAAACCTCGTGTTGAATTTTTTAAATATTATTAGCTACATGTTTTATATATCATTCTTTTGTTATTTAACCATTTTATTGACATTCGTTAAATTAAGCTTCTTTTTAGCTATTTATTGTTTATCTTCTGTCATTGATAAACATCAAGTCAAGCTTCGTTCACTAAAGCTAAATCAAACCATAACCCAACTCACATGTTGAATCTTTTAACGTTATTTGCTATATATTTTGCAATTTTGTTGTTGTTCGATCATTTTATTAATAAACATTAAACCGAACTAGCTTCTTAACAATTTACTAGTTATTTTCCTCTTTCGCTTAATTTGCGTTTATGCAATCAGTTGTGGCTTAGGTTTAGCTTTAGCCCTTCGATCATTTTATTCATAAAAATGAAATTAAGCTTCTTTTTAGCTATTTACTGTTTACCTTCTGTCATTGATAAACATCAAGTCAATTTTCGTTCACTAAAGCTAAATCAAACCACAACCCAACCCACATGTTGAATCTTTTAACGTTATTTGCTATATATTTTGCAATTTTGTTGTTGTTCGACCATTTTATTAATAAACATTAAATCGAACTAGCTACTTAACAATTTACTACTTAATTTCCTCTTTCGCTTCTTTTTAGCTATTTACTGTTTATCTTCTGTCATTGATAAACATCAAGTCAAGCTTCGTTCATTAAAGCTAAATCAAACCATAATCCAACCCACATGTTGAATCTTTTAACGTTATTTGCTACATATTTTGCAATTTTGTTGTTGTTCGACCATTTTATTAATAAACATTAAACCGAACTAGCTTCCTAACAATTTACTACTTATTTTCCTCTTTCGCTTAATTTGCGTTTATGCAATCAGTTGTGGCTTAGGTTTAGCTTTAGCAATATACGATAAAGGTACCTGGAATCGTTTGCCACACATTTTTAACTGATATTTTCTATCTTTTAAAATAGCCCTGTTCAGTATATATCGAAGTACTAGCGGAATTTCTTCAGGAACTGCTACTAGAAGTATCGTGGCTCCTCTGTATCCGTTTAAAATTTGAATTTCACGCATAAGCATCTCTGCCTTTTTTCTACCGAGCAGCATAGTAGACTTTTTGTTTCTTCGTAACAAACGAACGAGAACTCCGCTTTTACCAGGTTTTGTAAATTTCTCGCGATCGTGGAATTTGCTTCATTTCCGCAATTGTTTTTACTTCACTTTGTATTAATAATAAACGCGCGGAGCTGATCTTTGTAAATTATCTTTTTCACTAACTCTTTAACGTCCGAAGCATTAAATCGTTATATCTGGAAACCGTGAAACTGATATTTACGTTGCATTTTATTATTTCAAAGTCAACAACGCGGAAATTAAATATTAAAGTTGTTCGCCGCTTTAATGCGCATTAACTTACTTTTTATTGGGACGGACAATGTTTTTAATGAAAGGAACTGAATACTACAATCGGCTTCTACTCTTAATTAATTAAGTAATTGATATTGTAGTGAACTGGGAGAAAAATTCATTTTTCTCATAGCAGTCGTACAATTGTACGTAAAATGTAATCGAATATCACATTTCAAAGACACGCGATAGAAAATCATAAATGTTAATTTCCAACGAAATACACGAATTTGTTGGCCCTTGAAAATCTATTTTATCAGAATTGAAATAAAAGAGTCTTATCGAAGCAAGTTACACGATACCATTGATTTTTATTGAACACGGAATATTTTAAACAAACCGATGCATTATCGAGAACGAAAGGATCGAAGAATATATACGACAATTTCTTTTTCCTTTAAATTGCCGAATACATGGCAATCAATTCTCATCGAGAATTATATGTTAGTCTAACACGGTACAGTGACATGGTAATTTTAAATTACTTACACTTGGTCTTATGTGACTGAACGTTCTTTTTCAGCTGAATCTCTCGTGTAGTTCTAGAGGCAGCGTCTTTTTAGTTTCTACAGTCCAACAGTTCGGATGATTGCTTATGCGATGAACTTTGAAATTTTTCTTCCACTTCTCCTTTTATCGCAGATATCTCGAGATCCTGGTGCAACGTTTCGTGTGTACCAAGGTGTGTCTATCATGGTTTTTGATATTTCCCATAGAAATCGCTTTTTTTTAATTTATTATGTACAATCTATCAAATAACGATATTTAGCACTGATTTATATATGTCTTGAAGGTGAATACCCCTATTGGTGCATCACATTGTCATCAGTTGGCTTCGCTCAATCTGCAGAGTAGTCGGAGGAAGTGGTGTCTTTCTTGGGTTTTCTTGTCCCTCGCAGGTGTCCAGAAGATTCGCTGTGAGACTATTGAGGTGTCTGTAAGTGCCATTGGTACCTTTTGCCAAGTTGAGCAATTTATTTCCTTACTGTGTCGGTTTTCTCATTCATTTGGCGGCTTAGAATGTACCAATCTTCATTCACTGTGGCTCTTAGCTTTCTATCTTGCCATCTTCCTATAATTTTTAAGCCAGGAACAGTGCCACATATTTGGCGTATGTCCAAATTGGCTTTAGTATTATCTCGTGTATTAATAATTTGTTTATGTTTGACAATGGAGATTTTCTTCCAAAGAGGATTTCTATGTTGGATTAGCAGAGATCTGAGAATCAGTTCTCAGTCGCCGAGGAATTTATACTGTTGAGTGGAAGAACCAGATTAGGCAATCGCCCTAACGATCTAGTCAAGGAACTCTAGGCAGTCAAGCTACCTAGAAAACTGCACAGAAGGCGTCCTAATGACCTTCTCCCGCAACGATAAAACAACACATTCGCACAGAAATCTACTACACTTAAAGTCATATGGACTGATCTAATGAGAAAGCATCTGCGTCTTGTATCTACAATTGCCAGCTGAAAACATTTACCAAATGTCCTCACAGGATAAATTGTAAAATTCATTGGAGCCAAACAAAGAAAAAGAAAAAAAAGAAGAAATAGAAGAAAACAGAAATGATGGAATTGCTGGCCATTCCATTTCATTGACATACTGCGATAAAGCGAGAGTTCTGTACATACTTTCCGGAAATATGTTGAGACTAGACCTAAACGAACTCATGTATCAAGATTAGCAACATGTAGCATGCTTCATCTAGGAACAGATTATCTGGATATTCTTGAGAAAAATATGTTGGTTTCAGTTAGGAGAATACTTGTTCAATACATTACACGTGTCTACTACGTTTATTTTCTGTCAGCAACAAATTCAAATCGTTGAATGTGGAGACTGGGTCCTGATTAGAGCTGAGCGATAAACAGCGATAAGCGTACAACGACGTTCCTATCAACGGTAACAAGTTATTTCAACACGCGACGCGACGATGCTGTATTTTTGCAGTTCACGCGTATTTATATAATTTTCCACCATTAATAATCAAGTTTATTGTGGAATATCCTGACAGGTTAGCGCTAAATCAATATACTGTCAGGAGTTTATCAGTGTATTCTCAGGAGATGAAACAAATGGAAAAAGTTTATATGAATTTGGTATTTAAAAATAATATTAGGATAGGATGATATTTTATATTATTACTATACTGTACTATTCGTTAGAATGAATATAAATAAATAGAAATAATATTTATCGAGTCATCTGTAGGAAATTGAAGATATGTAAAAGGCAGGAGAAAAGCAGATGTTCTGTGAAATAGATGAATGTTGATGACAATGATTATGTAAAGTATGAATTCTGAATACATGATTATATATACAATATAATGTATATTTCTATATTTCGAATTTCAAATTTTAATATTTGTTATTTAAAAATACACCCTTTTCAGATAACACAAGCTTTCATTGATTAAGGTAATAGTCAATGAACCAATGAATTTTTAAATGTCCCTATCTCATTATAAATTGTTGTAAACATTTGAAACATTTGAAATAAAGAAGCAATTCTATGAAATTATGCAGAACAAATTTTCATTTTTTGCAATTCTTTAGTGAACAACATCATTAACAACATACAATCTCTATAATTATTCATAGGCATGTAAGATATTTGGAAAGGAATGCAATGTTTTCTAAATATTTAATATATTCAATTATTGTAATATTGAATTATTTCCTGTTTACTCTTTTATTAATTGTTCAATTAAATGCAAAGTTGACAAAAATATAATACATAAAAATATAAATATGTTTTGTAAGAGAATTGTTGAATATTTTCTGAACATTTAATATATTCAATTATTGTAATATTTAGTATATTGTAATATTGAATTATTTCCTGTTTGCTCTTTTGTTAATTGTTCAATCAAATGCAAAGTTGAGAAAAATATGAACCAAAAATATAATAAATAAAAATATAAATATGCTTTGTAAGAGAATTGTTGAATATTTTCTAAATATTTAATATGTTCTATTATTGTAATATTTAGTATATTGTAATATTGAATTATTTCCTGTTTGTTCTTTTATAAATTGTTCAATTAAATGCAAAGTTGGCAAAAATATAATAAATAAAAATATAAATATGTTTTGTAAGAAAATTGTTGAATATTTTCTAAATATTTAATATATTCAATTATTGTAATATTTAGTGTATTGTAATATTGAATTATTTCCTGTTTGCTCTTTTATTAATTGTTCAATCAAGTGCAAAGTTGATAAAAATATAAACCAAAAATGTAATGAATAAAAATATAAATATGCTTAGTAAGAGAATTGTTGAATATTTTCTAAATATTTGATATATTCAATTATTGTAATATTTAGTATATTGTAATATTGAATTATTTCCTGTTTGTTCTTTTATAAATTGTTCAATTAAATGCAAAGTTGGCAAAAATATAATAAATAAAAATATAAATATGTTTTGTAAGAAAATTGTTGAATATTTTCTAAATATTTAATATATTCAATTATTGTAATATTTAGTGTATTGTAATATTGAATTATTTCCTGTTTGCTCTTTTATTAATTGTTCAATCAAATGCAAAGTTGAGAAAAATATAAACCAAAAATGTAATGAATATAAATATAGATATGTTGCGTAAGAGAATCGTATAGCAAATTAATGTTTGGCTAAATGATTGTTTACGTATTGTTAAATTTATTCAGGTAAAAATATCTATCTAGTCGAAGACTCTTGTATTTTAATTACTAGATGTTTTTCCTTTGAATATCATGAATGGTGAGCAAAGGAAAATAACCGTATAATACATTTCCCTAACTACTGTAAAATATCCCAGAAACTGTTATATGACTTGTTTATAATATTCTTCGTATCTTACGTGTATAATATTTCCTAATAATATTGAAATATTGTTTATGAAAGATAATTATGATGTTGCATTAACGATATCGCGATAAAATGTATTATCGTTACAAAATGCCGTGATATTCACGTGATATTCATTGATATTTCCATTGTTATTACCAGATCTTCCACGCGATATTTCACGTCTACTATACGCGTATCGGAGAAAAACAATTTAATAAATACATTTATGAACGTTCGAAAGCCACCACAGGCAGCAAGTTTCTGAATAGATACGAAGTTTCAGATTACACAGAAGTGTCTTATAAAAGTTGCGCAGCTTTTTTCCTCGACCATAAGGCGAAGAAAGAAGAATCTGCTCGACTTCTGTGTGCGAGTGCGATAAGATATTTTAATACCCGCGGGAATTTTCCACGTGTCACGTAGAATATATTTTCCGGCGAGAAGCACCGACTTCTCATCTTCATGGATTATATGCAGCCAAGCTTTCACGGAAGCACGGAAGCTTCCAAAGATTTGCGATTGGCTCTCGCGAATCAGAACCGCGTATAATAGCTCTAGAAAGTTTAATCTCTGAAATGAAAATAGATACTTAAAAAATGCATCAGCAATACCGCATAAATAGAATGCAACGAATCTTCTGCCAGATGTAACTTCCTCGTGTTATTTTGAAGTATTTTCATCTGATATTGTTGCGTCGCAATATGCAGATGCAAGATAAAAGAACCTATGAAGCTTGGCCATTAACAGACTGTGGATTTTCATGCATTTATGCCAAGTTTAAAGATAGAAAAAACGCACGGAATTCATATAATATATAAAAATATATAAAATATCCAAAGTACAGTATCTCTTACTATTTTTAATGAGAAAAACGAATCTCTGGATTTTTAATTACGTTCATAAAAATCTGCAGAAAAATTCGCAGCCTAGTCGTTTAATATCACGTAAAGTCTGCACGTTGGTGCACAAAACACTGCGAATATGATATCAAAGAATACAGTCGTCATTTCGACCATGTTCTTCCCATAGATAGTGTCTCAACGTACGTTAAAACGTTTGCAGAATCCTGTTCAGATTTCTTTTCTTCATAGCGACGAATTAATCATTGCGAGCCTGGTAATCGTTCTGTATACAGAGAATTTAAAAAATTTCCAAATTTTATCGTAATTATTCCGAATTTCAATTTGCACATATCAGACGATATTGCACGTGGGACAGCTGTGTGGTATCTCTCGTAAGTTCTCGATTCTTGTAGAAAACCTAAACCTGAGAGAACAGACGATGTCGCAATTTACAAATCGATGGTTGTTAGACGCCCCTGAATAGTTTTGTATGCTCGTAAGTGTCCGCCTACTCTGATAGTTGGAGTAATAATGCTGTAATGATATACTGTATGGCAAGGGAGAGATGCAAAGCTGAATAAATTTTTCTGTCTGTTGATTGGCCGAGCGCTGTATCGCGGGGTCTTTAAATATCAATTGCTATTGTGAATGAGAAAATGCAAAATGCTGGCAATCCATCTGCAGAGATTTTGCATCCATATACATGATGATTTTAATCAGTTCATGTGAACAATTATGACGTGAAATTCGCAAATGAAATTGCTGCAAAATAGCAGGATTAGATATTCGTATCATGAGCTGAATCTCTCTAATAATTATAGCACTTTTACCGAGCCTGCTTTTCAAGAAACATCAAATTTATAATCAACAATTTGGCATCAGTGATAGAGGAGAATTTTATTGACAAGATGCTTGAATATTGTGTTGTAAAATCTTTTCAAACTATTCCAATCATGTAGAACCGTATCATCAACCTTCTTTGCCATTTCTTTCATTTGTTATCGTAAGATTCGGAGGTTTAACGGCTTCATTTTTGTCGGTAAGTTGATTAATTTGTAGATGTATGTAGTATCGTGGACAAAAGGCCTAAGATGTCGGTCGAATCATAAACAATGTCGCGAGAGCCGAGGCGTCGTCGGGTCCATCAATGTGTGGTCGGTCCTTCAAGTGAATAGTTTCGTAGAAAAGACCCTGGCCACGGGGTCTTCGCGGAACATACGCGTGATGGGGCTAAGAAAAGACAAAGGGATGCTAGCCCAGGGGTATTAGTTAGTTGGAAAATCGTACAGTGTTAGTTGAGAAGTCAGAGAGAGCGAATGCAGAGAGTGGAGGAGCCGGAGAGTGTGAATCGGGTAGTTGAGAGCCGAGTATGATAATAAGACGTAGGACAATATTGTAATCAGTTCGTTGTATTGAGTATTGCTTGTTAAACTAAAATACCATTACTTGTCCTTACTCTAAGACCCATTAAGTTATTAAATGTATGTAGCACATTTACAAATAAGGAATCTAAGAATGCACATGTTAAAATTCAAGTATGTGCATGTGTAATCTGTCCATGCATACTGAATTTCATCCCATTTTCAACTTCGATTTCGTAATTTTGCTTTGGCTTTCGGGACGTTCGTTTGAATATTACGAATTTCGAAAAAAGATACGACAAAATTCCTTGCAATTGAACGAACTCTCTTTCCCTATATACTTTCGATGTTAAAAATATATTTTTAACTAAAATTAAAAACTGTGCAAATATTGCGAAAATGGCAATCGTATTTAAAGTTTCATAATTTCACGGTAAAGAAAATTTCTTGCGCGGATCGAAAAGCAATTGATCGAAGCAATCGATCAACAAGCAGAATTCAGTAATTCAATAACCAAGTGGCTGCTTCTTTTGGCTATTTGACTGAGTTATATAACTAACAAATTAATTTTCCATATTTAATCAACATACGTACATTGTATACTGATATATTATATATATCGTATATGTTATGTTAATATAACTAATTAGCCTTAATTGTCATCAGTTTCGATTAATTTTAATTACGTGTACAATTATACTATGTATTTAATTTGTAAGATTATTTTCTGTGAAGAAAAATTTCCTATTAGATATTGTTACAAAATACATAATTTTCTGGTTATTTCGATAATTAAAGCGTAACCGGTGTGTTCGATGTTTCTTGCAAGAAAGTTGCTATAGATTCATAAAGTGGGCCTGTCCCTTATTAATTTTTTTATTACAAATGAAAAGAATTTGAATGTAAATGTAAGAGACCACGAACGCCAATAACAACAGGAAGTCGACTATACCACAAAACTTTCCAGAAAACGTCCTCATCCTGCTGGAAGTAAACTTACTATATCAAATATTATAAGACATTTAGACATTAATTTTACAAACCATATTTTAGAAACCACATTTTAATGCGATGCTAATCTCAGAGAATTTTATGCCAAAGAGTATCGTCTATCGTCGAAATAGTATTAAAAATAGCAAAATAATAATCTGTAAGATAGTTTATGCGTAAGCTTCTCTCTTTCGTTTCTTGTATATTTGCTAATAATAAACGTAAAACAGATGAATATATATTTTTCGATAGTACATCACTTGGGGCATGTGTTGTACAATTTGTTTGAAACTCGTCCTCGCTGATTTGTTCATCGATATTTTGCATAATTACCGCTCGAATGATCTAACTTTCTTGATCGAATGGAGACTGAAATTTTACAATGAAGCTAAAACGTTTTGTTGATAAAGTGCAGCTGCTCGCGATTTAAGAAACAGAAGGTTCTAAGACGTTCAAAAACGAATGCATCATCATTATTATAAGAAATGTGAGATTACCGATGTACGTACAATATTACCAGCGTCCGGTGAAAATGTTTTGCTCAACTCAGCTACTTTATTGCAACATTGAACAACACCTGAAAATCAAGCACAACCGCGAGATCATGCGGTACAGCGTAGAAATCTCACTGGCCGCATAAAAACGTTTATCGTAATAAACCTGCATAAACGATAAATTGCATTTTTTGTTTCTTTCGCAAACTAAGTCAAACGAAACAGTTTGATTAAATACAAACTATAGAGAATATTAGAACTTAATCTTTCTATCGTGACGAGAGGAAATTGCGCGAAAATAATGTAAAATAATCTTACAACACCTTACGCTTGGAGAAAGTAAATAATTACGAAAAGATAGTATTAGGTTGTCCGAAAAGTTTCTTTCGTCTAATGAGGAAATGATAGACGCACAACGTTTCTTGTTTTATATTATTTTGTCGAATTCCTTCTTTTCTTTTTTAATCTTTGTTTATTAATTCCAGGTTTTTAACATATTTTTTTACATGATTTTTTTCCAGAATAAACGCTGAATTCTGATTGTAGGGTGGTACAGGCAAAAGTACCGATACGCGACGGTACGACGTAGCCATGCATTATTACATTTTTTTTTTTTTTTAAGATTATTATTGTAACTTAAATTTAAGCCGCTGTCGCGCTGTGCTTATGTGCGATATTTTAATTTATGTCCTGAAAGCCTGGACGTAAAAACAGGACAGTTTTGATTTTAAAAACAGGACAGATTTTGTCGAATTCCGTACGGTCCATTTTGTTCTGTTGAAACAAACACCGAGATATTGACTTGGTTCCACGTTTGTATGAAGATGCGTTGTTGTAAACAACGTGTTTACGATAGAAAGACACTTTTCGGACAAGCTAACACTTTCAGCGATTCTGTGATGCCAGCTTTTTGCATTTTTCAGTCGGATAAGCGTTCTGAATAATTTTCGATAGCGAACTCTGATAAGATTTTTATTTTTAGATCGAGAAGATGCGAGAAAGTGAATTTTTTAATAGGCGAAAGCACGAACGGGTACTCGTGTCAGAAATCTAAAAATCTGAAAGTCTAATAGAGACATATCGAGCAAATGTTTTGATCGCAAACGAATGCAGCGTTGAATGCAATTGAGTGTCTGATGAATTTCGGAATTGAATTTCGTTCTCGCCATTCGGTGAATGATGAACTTCCAACGTAATTGCAGTAATTTGCTCTAACTTCTCGCGTGATTTACGCTTTATTTATTTATTTATACGAATAGCAAAACGTTCGATTCTATCGAAATTACAGGCTGAACATTTTTCAAGACTTTTGGTAAGAATTATGTAATAATCGTAGAATTTAATATTACGTATGTTGATCTATAAATATCTCGAGCTGTTGTTTATCTTTTTTATCTTCAACTGTTGACACGCTGTATTCTGACTGCAAATGTAACTTACAAACAAACGATCCAAAGCTTTCGGTGAAACTCTGTTTTAGTTTAAAGGGCAATACAGCAAGCAGTGTTCGATTAAATTCTTTTTAAATATATTGAGTTTCTCTGGAAAATTTCGATTATTTATTATTCCTTTCTACGTCTAATGGACAATGCGTTAAAAAAAACCGTGGAAAGAGCTTTTCAGTGCAACGACTGTCATCAGATTAATAAGATATCGTCATTGGTAAAACAGGGAATAAAGAATTTTGTTAATATTAAAAGAAAAACTGCAATATTCTTGCAGCTCGTTAAACTCATCTGATGATCTACGTATTTAATAAAAGTTCTTATATCTAATTCTATTAAATTCTTTCGAGTGTCCATGTCAAAGTTGCGTTTTACGCGTTTCGTGCTCCCTCGTTAATTTACCGCTTGTCTTCGCTCGCAGATATCCATCGATTTTTCAAGATGAGACTTGGTCGTTTAAAACTTCAAACAAGGAGATATTTTTTATCGTTGGAAAGTTTATATGCTTGTGGCAAGAAGCATTGGTGTAGATTCCATCGACGATGGGAGAACATAAAGGGAGCGGAAGGCTTTTAGGTGGCAAATAATATTTCCCTTTGGCATTATTTCCCCTCATTTTGCAAGAATAATGTCTCCAAGACTCGACAATTTTTCATCACTTTTGTTGCGACAAAGCGTCTATGAATCCTTTCTTCCTTTCTTTCTTCCCTGCGTTTTCTCTTCAAAGGAGAAACCACGGCAACCGGAGGCAGAAAAGCCAGAAACGCCAGTAGAGAGCGTGCAGGGAAAAAGAAAGTCTAAATAAAAGAGAATAGATAGTCCAAGAAAAATGGTTACAGGAAGAGAAAGCCAAAATCGGACAATCATACGGAGAGAAAGGAGAAGATTTTCAGGCGAAAGAGGCCATTCGTTTTCATCAGATGGGAAAGAGAAGAAGTTCATTTTTTTGAAACGTACTATCCGCATCGACAATACAATTTGCTCTACTACCGTATGTACACTGCTGCTTATAAGTAGACATTTTGGCCTGATATAAAACGTATGAATCGATAAGAAATTAATGATCAAAGATAATACTTTCTATTGTTCTTGTAGAATCAAAAGGTATGCAGTTGCTACAAAAAGTATTTGCACGTCATTGTATTTATTACATTTACTTATTAATTCATTAGATCAAAACGTATTAAATGTCATGTGATTTATATTGATTATAAACAATTTTACACGAAGACGAATTTTTTTAAACGTATTATCCGCATCAACAATACAATTTGCTCTACTACCGTATGTACACTGCTGCTTATAAGTAGACATTTTGGCCTGATATAAAACGTATGAATCGATAAGAAATTAATGATCAAAGATAATACTTTCTATTGTTCTTGTAGAACCAAAAGGTATGCAGTTGCTACAAAAAGTATTTGCACGTCATTGTATTTATTACATTTACTTATTAATTCATTAGATCAAAACGTATTAAATGTCATGTGATTTATATTGATTATAAACAATTTTACACGAAGACGAATTTTTTTAAACGTATTATCCGCATCAACAATACAATTTGCTCTACTACCGTATGTACACTGCTGCTTATAAGTAGACATTTTGGCCTGATATAAAACGTATGAATCGATAAGAAATTAATGATCAAAGATAATACTTTCTATTGTTCTTGTAGAACCAAAAGGTATGCAGTTGCTACAAAAAGTATTTGCACGTCATTGTATTTATTACATTTACTTATTAATTCATTAGATCAAAACGTATTAAATGTCATGTGATTTATATTGATTATAAACAATTTTACACGAAGACGAATTTTTTTAAACGTATTATCCGCATCAACAATACAATTTGCTCTACTACCGTATGTACACTGCTGCTTATAAGTAGACATTTTGGCCTGATATAAAACGTATGAATCGATAAGAAATTAATGATCAAAGATAATACTTTCTATTGTTCTTGTAGAATCAAAAGGTATGCAGTTGCTACAAAAAGTATTTGCACGTCATTGTATTTATTACATTTACTTATTAATTCATTAGATCAAAACGTATTAAATGTCATGTGATTTATATTGATTATAAACAATTTTACACGAAGACGAATTTTTTTAAACGTATTATCCGCATCAACAATACAATTTGCTCTACTACCGTATGTACACTGCTGCTTATAAGTAGACATTTTGGCCTGATATAAAACGTATGAATCGATAAGAAATTAATGATCAAAGATAATACTTTCTATTGTTCTTGTAGAATCAAAAGGTATGCAGTTGCTACAAAAAGTATTTGCACGTCATTGTATTTATTACATTTACTTATTAATTCATTAGATCAAAACGTATTAAATGTCATGTGATTTATATTGATTATAAACAATTTGACATGAAGACGAATTTTTTGAAACGTACTATCTGCATCGGCAATACAATTTGCTCTACTACCGTATGTACACTGCTGCTTATAAGTAGACATTTTGGCCTGATATAAAACGTATGAATCGATAAGAAATTAATGATCAAAGATAATACTTTCTATTGTTCTTGTAGAATCAAAAGGTATGCAGTTGCTATAAAAAGTATTTGCACGTCATTGTATTTATTACATTTACTTATTAATTCATTAGATCAAAACGTATTAAATGTCATGTGATTTATATTGATTATAAACAATTTGACATGAAGACGAATTTTTTGAAACGTACTATCTGCATCGGCAATACAATTTGCTCTACTACCGTATGTACACTGCTGCTTATAAGTAGACATTTTGGCCTGATATAAAACGTATGAATCGATAAGAAATTAATGATCAAAGATAATACTTTCTATTGTTCTTGTAGAATCAAAAGGTATGCAGTTGCTATAAAAAGTATTTTCACGCCATTGTATTTATTACATTTATAAATAAATGGAATGTATAGAGCGTGATAAAAGAATTCTTCGTAGGAAGATAACGTATGTATCAGTATTTTTCGTAGCTATTGTATATTACATCAAGTATACACAGTTTATTTAATTATGGATATATCAACAACAATTATAGATATTATCAACAACATATTAAAATTAAATACAGGATTCGTGCAGGTGTTATCTGATTTGAAACACCATTGCGAGATACTCTCGCAATTTGGAACAACCGTTTTTATTTTATTTGCAACCCAACAATCGAAGAACAAAACTGATCTATAAATCTTCGACATCTGCAAGTGCCAATTTTGTTACTGCACAACTGACTTTCAGAAATAAATCGTACGATGAATCATATTCTGCAACAGCAGAAGATACAATCGTGTTGGATTTTCCTTTCTGTAATTTTTTAATTAATTGCACTCTGGCAAAAACAAGCGAAATACTTCTATTTGTTTGTTCGAATAATTGCGAGCAGCACTGTACAAAGTGTTCGAAAATATGCGGAGGATATTTGCAAGGTGGATTCTAGATATGAAACCAATGAAAAACATAAAAGATATCGACTGTGACTTATTTCTCAAATTGTGTAAATTGTAAAATATGAAACCATACGTGTAAGGCAACCAGGAAGAAGAATCTCATGAAGATATCACAAATTTGCAGAAGATACAATCGTGCTGGATTTTCCTTTCTGTGATTTTTTAATTAATTGCACTCTGTCAAAAATAAGAGAAATACTTCTATTTGTTTGTTCGAATAATTGCGAGCAGCACTGTACAAAGTGTTCGAAAATATGCGGAGGATATTTGCAAGGTGGATTGTAGATATGAAACCAATGAAAAACGTAAAAGATATCGACTGTGACTTATTTCTCAAATTGTATAAATTGTAAAATATGAAACCATACGTGTAAGGCAACCAGGAAAAAGAATCTCACGGAGATATCACAAATTCGCGCTCGAATAATCTCACTTTGGTCCTTACCATTTTATAATCCACTAGAAATATGTTTTAAAGAGAAAGGAGGAATTAAAAGAATGAAAGCATGGGTGTGACGTTTAATTTCGTATAGTGCTAGAGAAAAGCAGCTCAGTTTCTGCTATTTAATACTGTCTAAACGTTATGGAAATTTTCTTCTCTTTTTCATTTCCAGGTCTCAGTCGTACATTGCGCAGCTGCTACGATATCTCTGCTAATAGTTTTTTTTAATTATAATTCTTTCTTGCTGGGTGTTGGCTAATATTTACGTTCGAATATATCAATTATTAGATCGCTATAAAAGTCTACGAATTCGATTTGCGACGATACAAATCGAATTAGAAATTCCTGTGGTGTATAAAAATCTTTGGCTTTGTTGCATTTCATTGGATTTTTTACGACGTCAAAATTATTTAACTCTCTTCTATTTGTTTGGCCGAAAAAGATGAAAATCTATTGCAAATGCGATGTCAGATAAATATCAATGCAAAAGTCCTTACTGGCTTTCTGATTATTAAAACTGTTAACTGTGTGTGACGAGTATACTCGTTATGAGAAAAAAGCATAATCACCATTTGCTATTTAAATAAAAATTTTTATGAAAACCGAAACATTTGTAAATTTTAGATATTTTAAAATATTTTGAAAGAACGAAAAACAAAATGGTAAAAAGAATTGTCTTGAAAAAAGACCGCACACAGTGCGATCGACGAAATATTTACAAATTTCTGAGTATATTCTTTTCTTTGTTTGTTTTTCATTTTCTGCCTTCTCGTCAATGTATTTGTTGCATTCTTGACGAAACCAAAATCCTTTCAGAGCAGCTGCACCAACAACTGATTAAATTTCTGACTTATCGTTTTATTTCCAAGTATTTATTTGATTTTTCTTTTTTCTGCTTTTCCTTTTTTTCTTTAAACAACCAGATTATAAATATATATAATATCAATAATTACTAGCAACAAAATTATTGATTTTTCAAAGAAACCAACCGTCGTTTCGTTGCAATTTAACTGAATTTCATTGCAGTTGCATATGTTGCGTTCAACGAGTTTATTCGTCACCGTTTCATTTTTGCGACACAACGTAAGTATACGCTTTTGAAACAGGATTGCTAACAGATTAAGAGATTAAGGAAGATATTTTACTCCTGCACACAGTTCATATCGATATTATATTTACTGCAACACCGATCACCCGATTCTACGAACAGAGGCAAGTTATGCAGCAACCTGATCTATCAATAAACGTAATTCTAGCTTAAATCAAACGAAAACAGACTCACCACTTGCTCCTGTCGAAGTATCAAAGCCATGATTATCATTATCACTCACCTAAAACAAAAAAAAAAAAAAAACATAAATTTTAATCAAGTCAGAGATTCTTGAGAAATTTCTTTTATAAAATATAATTTCACCGTTTTTTCCCCGCCTAATAATTAATCTGGTGTCGCGCAACGAACATACCCTTCCGATGTAATTTCTCGCGAAATTGGAGAAATTCTCCGCTAAATGAAACCTGTGTGGAAGGAACACAAGCGGCATCTCGACCGTTTGACGAAGGAAAAAACCTAGTAGAATTTGCCAGCGGTGTAAATTCGCGTCCTTTCGGCTGTTTTAATCCAGAGCGGGCTAACATACGGTTACGAGGTTGTCGTGTGCTCGTTACCAGGTTTCGGCAATACGCGAGTCCCGCGCGGAATTGAAAGCCGCGCGGCAACTTGCCGAAAGCATTCTCGCGAGACGTGCGGAAACCGGCAACTGCAATATAAAAGATACACGCACGCCACGTGAGCATGCAATGCCTCGAATTCCTTTTCCTTCTATCTTCGTGACGGCGTTGCATCTTCAGGATTACGTGGGTCGACGAGTTCGAGCATGATAAAACATGGAGGGCTACGTGTCTGCTACCGTGTAACTCCTGGCATGCGAGTCGTTCACTAAAATGTTCCCGCTGTTAGGCGCTGTTTGCCACTGGCGAGAGTCGAGATATACGAAAAAAAAAAAAAGGAAAAAAGAAAAGAGAAAAAAGAGGAAAGCGTGAAACTTTATTTTTGTCCAACCGAGTCGTTGCGCTAAAAGTGCATTTTTATCCGGTGTACACGGAGCGACAGGAAAGTAATCAGTAAAATACGGATGTTTGGGCAATCGTAGGATTATTTAAAGATGTGGAAATATACAGAACGTACGTGGCTAATTTGCTGCAACGACCAGACTCGGAATTTGTCGGAGCGAAGTAGCCGTCACGATTATTTTTAACTTTAAAACGACGAAATATTTTAACGAGATATTAATTTGCTCTTATCGTTGGAAGATTAGTATGATTCGTATATCGCGGATAAAATAGTGATTTCATCTCTATAATAGTAGACAATGGAAATTTGGTAAACGTACATCATTGTTATACTAATTTATATTTGATCCAAATTCATGAAACGGTGTCAGCTTATTTTCGATGCTCGAATTGTAATTTTCAGCTATTGTTAGCGGTATTGTCTAAAATAATTAATTCGTGAATTAATTCATGCATTGTTATGCAACGAAATGATCTCAATATACATGTTCTGTTTTATTAAGTTTTTGAATCAAAGCTCGCGTCGGATATTGATCAAATCAAAATCCATACTTTCCGAGATTTAAAAGGTCGTCAACGTACTCATCCAGTTTGTTCTATAGCTTCGATTTCGTTGGAAAATATTGATCGCGATCTGCTACCACCGTATCGCCGCCAGTCATTAGGAATTTTGTAACCTTTCGCATAAAATTTAATTATTTCAATGAAATAATTTGGAGGGAAACAAAAATCTCTGCTTAATTAACGTGAAAACGTCAAATAAGATACAAAATGAAATTATATGGAACGATAGAAAAGCACGGCTAACGTCGAGTACAAGTAAATCAAATTTCCAAAGCTGGTTAGACTCTGTTTTCAATATAAAACATATTGCCAGGTACGAGCTGTCTGTGCTTCAGTTTCGATTAGATATCAATTAAATACTGTCAATTAAATTTGACACCGTGTAAAGTACAGCAGGAGTATTACAAATTACGGCAGGTTAACAATAATTAAATGAATTACATGATAATAGATTGCCCATTGGGAACTGAAATCCAATTTTCCAGTTTCGCTTTAATAGTGAATTCGACTAAATCTTTCGATTAAACTCGTGGTGCCAATCGGGTGTACCCTTTATATTCAAAAACACATCGTAAAACGATGATAGGATTGTAATTTCTCGATTTCAGAGTTGTCGCTCATAAATAAAGCAGACTTCACCCATTTTTGTGTATTGTCTTTCGTTCGAAGGAACAGGCAGATCGTATTAGATTCCTTTGTTTCGTTTTAATCTGGCTTTCTCTTTATCTACTCGTGTATAATTGATTGAAACAAAAAATTTCATTTCCGTGTTACAGGAATCCATTTTAATCTGTGCGAATACGTTTTCCGCTGAAGAATTCGAAGAGAACAATTGTACACGGTACAATAATTTCGATTACCACGCAGATAATGATTTTAACGGAAAATATTTCGAACAGAAGTTGAATGATTTCAAGGGGCGCATAATTTCACGCGATTAGTTTATCAGTGTAGGAGGATGCATAGAACACGTATGGAGGTGAAGTTTATATTTTTAAATGGAACTATATATCCTTTTTACGTAATATAAATTATTTGATATATTCTACGTCAACAAGTACCAAAGCGCGATATTTAGAAAATCAACAATTCGTGAGATATTTTAAATTAAAAAGCGAAATATTTCGTACACTTTGAGATATCTGACGAATTATTGACTTTGTCGACTTTTTCTACCTTTACATACTTTGTTAGGCAGAATGTTTCCGAGAATCGACATGTTAAAGGAAACAGAATCTTCTGTTGAGAAAATAAGTTCAAAGAAAGAACATCACTTTAAATATTGTTTCTTAATACTTTGCAATGTAAAATATTTCAACAAATCGATACGTGTAAACAAACATATAGTATATTAATATAGTCTACATGAGAAAATAAGTACAAAGAAGGAACATCTTTTTAAATATTGTTCCTTAATACTTTGCAATGTAAAATATTCCAAAAAATCGATACGTGTAAACAAATATAGTATATTGATATAATCTACATGAGAAAATAAGTTCAAAAAAGAAACATATTTTTAAATATTGTTCCTTAATACTTTTCAATGTAAAATATTCCAAAAAATCGATACGTGTAAACAGTATAGTATATTATAGTATAGTATATTAATAGTATATTAATTAAATATATATTTTATTAAATATAGTATAGTATATTAATAGTATAGTAATTATAGTGTAGTATAGTATATTAATATAATCTACATGAGAAAATAAGTTCAAAGAAGGAACATCTTTTTAAATATTGTTTCTTAATACTCTTCAATGTAAGATATTCCAAAAAATCGATACGTGTAAACAAATATAGTATATTGATATAATCTACATGAGAAAATAAGTTCAAAGAAGAAACATATTTTTAAATATTGCTTCTTAATACTTTGCAATGTAAAATATTCCAAAAAATCGATACGTGTAAACAAATATGTAGTATATTGATATAATCTACATGAGAAAATAAGTTCAAAGAAGAAACATATTTTTAAATATTGTTTCTTAATACTTTGCAATGTAAAATATTCCAAAAAATCGATACGTGTAAACAAATATAGTATATTAATATAATCTACATGAGAAAATAAGTTCTAAAAAGGAACATCTTTTTAAATATTGTTTCTTAATACTTTGCAATGTAAAATATTCCAAAAAATCGATACACGTAAACAAATATATAATATATTAATATAATCAACATATAATAATGTCATTTCTTTATTCAGAGATAGGATCACAATAGCTATTATTTTATTTTTTCTTTGGATAAATCTATCACACTGTTCTGAGCCAAAGAAACCTTTATTGCACATTCTTACATGGACTAGGGATAAAAGCAAAAGAACATCTCAAACCTACCGATTAAATCTATCTATCGTATCTAGAACTATCTTCCAGTTACCATTTCTTGTAGCTAACGCATCTGCATATGTATGGCGAGCACGAACTCACGTTGTCATTTTCAACAAATAATATCAATAACTATATCCAAAGTATAACCGATCTCGTTCGCGAACAGACAATTTCTGGTCAGATATACCGAGAAAGAGGAAGAGATTTTGCATCGACGTGGTACGGCCCTGAACAACACTCTAAATAAATACAACCGTTACAAACATCGGAAGTAGTAAATTTTAATTGCTGACCAATTTTACGACCTCGCTGTATCGCCGCCACCTACCATATGTTCTCTTTTCACGATACTCGGTTCATGTATGCAATAGATACGCGCATTATGAGAATCAGAGGAGTAACGGTCTAATTATACAAAAATGAGAATAAAGGGGAAGGACTCGATAATAATCGGCTGCATTGTTTCATTATCAAGCTATTGATAGGCAGAAACGGTAAAGCCGCTGGCCGGCTTCTATTTTTAGCCGTGCGCGATTGCAACGCTGTACGTAAATTATGACCGCGGGCTGATTATCTGCGATTCAATGACAATGCGTTATCGGTCATTAATAGCCCGGGCCGCATTCACATCAGCTTGCCGGCCCAATGGCTAAGTTATTGTTCTCTCAGATGGCATTCGGTTTACGAAGGCTGACCCACCTGTAGCTGTCAGTACGAGCATCGACCAATGTCTATTAAAGCCGCGATATAGTTTCTCTGCCACAGACGCGAACGTTAAATCATGGACGGCAAATACCAAGCCCCATGATCGAGATCCTCGGATCATCTTACTACGTACAGTCAAGGAGAGCACAATCAGGTAGTTAGGCATAATTGATGCACGTGTAGCTGTATGTACGATCATGGCCCATGTCGTTTATGTCTCGCAACGTAAAGTATCGGATGCGCGATACATTACTGTGCAGGAATTGACTGCCTTCCTCGCTCATAGTCTTCGTTTACGACGTCACTGTACCAGCATTACAAGATACTACACTCAACTATACAGGATCTATCAATTAGACGCTTCATACGCTCTCTAAACCAGCCAAATTCTGAAACATCGCTGCAACCATCTCACGTATAAACAACTTAATCACCAGTTACACGTAACAGACGTATAAACTGATTTTATCTCTTCTTGCTACTGACTTTCATAATCTTTATATTAACCCATTTGCATCATGGCCCTAGTTAAGCGGTGTTGAAGGTGAGGACTGGCCCCCATCACCGGTCGTAGGTGCAGTAAATGACACCCGAATTCTTCACGAAGTTTATCGAAAATTTACCGTTCCAAACGGTTGGTAGACAATGTTACCTCGCAAACATCGCATCTCACGTTCTTTATAATAGAGGGAAAAGGTAAAGTGTTATTTATTAAAAAAAAAAATTATTTAGATTAAAATGGAAATTACGCAGATCGCGTGATAATCCGCGCTTGGATGCAAATGGGTTAATTGTGGCCCGTGCTAAAAGACAGATATGCGTAATGGTCACTGTGAAAGTGCAAGCAACAATTTGCAACGACAATGTTACTGTGTGTGTGTGTGGCGCTGAGAAGCAACGCCGAGCAACCGGCGCATAAATTAAAACGCATAGGAGAATGCTAATTTATCAATATTATCCTGTTCACAATTTCCTTATGTATAATGTGCAATTAACTGTGCTTTTTCCTTGTAATAAATAAATTTATGACAATAAGATTTCTGCCCCGAGGTATCCAATACCTGTTAATCATGTACCTGGATAATGATCGCTTTTCGAAAAATGGAGTTGGACAGGATCGGGAGAACAGGACTCGTGGCGATTGAATTGATCAGTTTCCAAAAAGTGAAACTCAACAGGATCTTGTATATACAGGATCGTGTTAATCGTGTACCTGGACTATGTGAAATTACTCGCTTTATAAAAAGCGAAGTTGAACGTAATCAGGAGGTCGACGCTTGTTGCGAGTTGCGAGAAAGAAGATATATAACCGTGAGAAACAGTTCATGTTGCATGATAAAACATGGCAAATATCAAACGCAGGATATAATTGAGAGAAGAAAAAATGAGCTGGATGAACTTGTGCATACAGCAATGACAGGTGATTGACAGGTGTATGTGGGCGGCTTTGAAGCTACACTGGAAGATTAAAAATGTCGCAGCTCTGACGATGTATAATACTTTTTGCTCGCTTGTCAATCACGTAGACGTTGCCATGTTTAAGATTACAGGTTTAAAAGGAAATCTTTGAAACGCAGTTAATATCCTAACAAGAACCATTATCTTTTTCCAGAACGTTAATAGCAGGTTCCTAAGACGTTTTAGATTTTTATGCATTTATAGACAATTTTAAATTGCAAATATGCAGAAATATACGAAATATCCAAATTATAGTATCTGTTGTAAAATTCAGTGGGCGAAGCAAGATTTCTACTTTAAAGATTCCATTTAATTAATTAGCTTTATAAAACTTGCACTCTGTTAATTATATATTTGTAGATATATGATAATACCATGAACATTATTATTTTAATAAAAAAGGACTGTACAACATGGAGTGGGCTTTTTAGCATTAAAAAAAATTTTTAAGCCATGTACAATAAAAACATTGCGTATCACAACTATGACAACTATCCAGAAGCTTCCAAGTTTCATGTGTAACGTGACAGGAGAAAATATTTGCCATATTTGAATTCGTATGGGGAAAGATATCTTAGAATAAGCTAAGTTATTCTTATTCCATAACTCTAAAACCATCGTAACAGAATACTTTATTCTACAGAAATTGAACTGAGAATACGATAAAAATCAAACAATGGATAGTTAATTCTAGTTTTATAGTTATATGACGTAGCTGTATTCGTACTGTATCGTAGTATTGCAGTTCGAGGTTAACAGGAAAGAAAAAGGCCATAAAAATTCAACGAAATTCACGTTGCTCGCAATACGATGAGACAGTCTTAAAACGAAGAGCGGAATGAACACGCGAAGATTATTCATCGCATGAGCTTTCGTTAGTTTTATATTTATATCAAAGTTCTTAGCAGTTGTCAAGACCAGCACATTCCGCGGAGTCCTGCGCTCGTGAGACGATGTGACAAGAATTAACACTGGTCGAGATTTTCCAGCGCTTTTACATTATAATTACGTTACAGAGTTCCTTGGTAGCCGCTGAAAAGAATTCGCAGCAGAACGCCACCGAATAGTTTCGAAGTTCTGTCTCGAAAAACCGAGCAGGAGGACCGAGGGGAAGAAAGAAGCGAACGATAAAGACAAAACGGTATACCATCCAGCAGAGAGGTTGCGGTGTTAGGAAATTTACGAAGAATTACGAGACGTGGAATAAAAATGAAAGGAATTAAAACGAAGCCGCTAGAGAACCACAACATCCGATAGTCGCGCATTGCATGCTGCAAAACGCACGATGAAATTTAGTGAGTCATTAGTGCGTGACAGTTTTGGCCGACTGTTAGCCAGAACAAACGGATTGCATTTAGTCGCGACATTTTCACGCTCCGTTGTGTCCATGTGTGTGTATTTTTGAAATAACTCTTCCGCGTATCGTCGCCTAATATGCTGATATAAATTACGTAAACCAGCGCGTATTAAACCGGTTTATTAACTCGTGGCCACTCGATGCTGCGTATAAGCGACATTGTAGTTTGAAATGTTATTAACACGTTCACTGCCACGCTGCCGCGTTAATTAGAGTGGTCGTACCTGGTAAAAAGGTGGTTTTGAAAAAAACGATTTTTGGTATTTAACAACCAGCCATCAATTTCCCATACGTCCGAAGTATAAACTGTTATATGTTCAGTTTCAATTTTCAACGCAGATATGATTTTCTTATTTGATGTATATATTTATAGATGAACTATTTTTGCGCTAAATGACTTGATTTAAGCGAAACTTGCAGACCCAGGTTACCAAATTTTGTTAAATGATTAGAATAAGATAAATTTCATGGAATGGAAAATTGAAATTTGTGAACGATGTAGCTAACTAAGATAAGTGAGAAGATATTTTGCAAAAATTAGATTTCAGTCTGTTGGGGTTCTCAGGTAGAGATATATAAATTTCGTGTGGCAATCGAAAATGTGAGATGATTAGGATATAAATGTAACTGTATTTATAAAAATCCGCAGAAAGATTATGAGAAAATTCCAACAGCGTGGATCGAGTTCTCAAATCGTAGATCCAAATACGAATCCATTTTCTGAGGAATGGCGCTACTTTGAAATTAGTCAATTATATATTGTCCACCCTGTAGTTACCGCTTGAATAATAATAAACAGTGTATATCACTGTGACTCGCGAGTTTGTCAGTCAACGTTGAACCCGGTCTTTGTGAGTAACATCACAGAGGTTAAAGCAAATGCGTGGCAAATCATGGTGGCGATCAAGCGTAGCGGGATTTACGCCCCCGCAGAATTTAAACGAAAAATCCTGCTCTGTGATACGCTATACTTAGTGCTTTGAATTGTTCGGCCCATCATAACAAACACTGTCGCATTACGAATCAAAGTAAATTTTCACTAAAAGAAATTAACTGCAAATTAAAATGTAGGTTTAAAAATCTAGATTGTAAATCTAAAATCTAAGTTTCAAATTTAAAAACATTTACGATAATTACATGGAATATGTGCTTGGAGTTTCAAACGTGTTTCTATTAATACATCGAGCTTTGTACCGAACATTCCAGCTCACTTCTTCCTCAGGGCAAAGCTGAGCAGTTCACGAAAGTTCGCAGCAAAACTCAAACCTATTCTTGACATTTCATCCGCATAAAAATTATTTCTGCCAAATTGTCACGTTTTATAGAGGACCAAACGATGATTTATCAATTTCTTTGTATTTCGTAAAATTGGAAAATTTACACGGAAGAAATAACCAGGATAAAAATATGGAGCGGGTCTTTAAAATTCTCTTTCATATCGTACGAAAACAGAATTCGATGAGGTAAATTAATTGAGAAAAATCGCTAATATCGCGTTTATGCAACGTCAGCCCTTGATCGGCTAAGCGAGCAAGCTTTTCAGGAATATTTTTCTGATTCCATCAGCTTTTTAAAAAATATCCTAATTTTTAATCGCAACCAACGCTCTGTACATTCTACCGGGGAAAAAATTGTGTTCAATTTGCTTCACTTCTTTCCACGTTTCAGATATTTTCGCGTGATTTTCGGTTTTCACCTCTCAGCTACGTGTTTCAAAATACGATACCACGAATACAGCATGAAATGCATACGAATGTCATAATAACGAATTGATCGAGTATCGTTGGTAGCGTATATTTCGTTTTTCTATTTGTGGGAAATATCTCACAAGCCAGTTGCCAGACTGCTGTATAAAATTGTTTACCGTTAACGTGATAAAGCGACATTTATAATGAAATGAAAATGAGAAATAGGATTTATAAACTTTGTGCACATTTCATACATGTAATGGCTGGAAAAAGTACAATTTGTACACCATTTGTTGTTCTTATCGTGGCATTTGTATACCAAGCAATTAGGTTCAAGTACATTAAATTTCGTGTCAGTTAGTTGTACCTTGGTTTGATTAAGAAAAATTGAAACCATGAAAATGAAATATGAAATTTGCTAAAAAAGCACGATTCATTGGAAAATGAATTTTCTAGCTTCTCTGTGTGTAAAGTACGTACACCTACGTAGATACAAATATGTAAAAATACGTCAACAATTAGGTAATTCAGTAATTATGCAATATACTTGCTGGCAATTTTATGCAAAGTAGTAACATAAAGAAGATTCGATTCTTCTCCTGATTATTGATAACGCTCGTTACAAATATGACATTAAATGAGTAAATGAGGAATATACATCATGAATTGATTATGAAGTACATCTTCCAGAAAGTTGTAGTTAGTACGAACAACTTATTAATCTATTAGTAAATTTGCAGTAGGTAATACGAGTTCATAAATTGCTAAAGAGCATTTGAATCGCTAATAACTAGATATTAAATAAACGCAAAATGGGTGCAAGTGATTTGTAAAATCGGCTTGCGTATTCCGTTTCTATAGCGCAGTATTTGAGTAGAATTATTAAAATTAATCTACGACATAAATAGTTGTTTAATCTGCTTCCCGAGGTGTGTAACTACACAAACTTCTATAATCACGGAATTCACAGAGTTAATGAAGACGAATCAATCTCAGTGAGGTCGGTTCCATTCCTCGTACATGTAGATATGACGTAATTTATCTTCCATGCAAATGAAACAAGCTGACGTCTGCGTAAATGTAAAAAAACAAGACACCTTCGTAGGAAGGATTTATTGTGTCTAAGATTGATTGGTAATTCTAATGTTAAGCTACGTCGACCCTCCAATTTGTTGATTTGTTAACAGGCTAACGCTTTAATTAAACATGATTAGCACGAAACAAAAATACGTATCTACGATGAACTTAACGAAATTGTTAGAATTTTTAGATTATTGATTCGTCCTTTTATCAAGGTTTGGAAAAACGTGCGTTAAAATTGAAATATAAGTAGATATAATATACTTTTTAATTGACTATTAATTGAATATTATACAAAGTACGCTTATGTCACGTGAGATTATGTTATACAGGAAATATGCACATATGTAAATTGTTAGAATTTTTAGATTATTGATTCGTCCTTTTATCAAGGCTTGGAAAAACGTGCGTTAAAATTGGAATATAAGTAGATATAAATATACTTTTTAATTGATTATTAATTGAGTATTATACAAAGTACGCTTATGTCACGTGAGATTATGTTATACAGGAAATATGCACATATGTAAATTGTTAGAATTTTTAGATTATTGATTCGTCCTTTTATCAAGGCTTGGAAAAACGTGCGTTAAAATTGGAATATAAGTAGATATAATATACTTTTTAATTGATTATTAATTGAGTATTATACAAAGTACGCTTATGTCACGTGAGATTATGTTATACAGGAAATATGTACATATGTAAATTGTTAGAATTTTTAGATTATTGATTCGTTCTTTTATCAAGGCTTGGAAAAACGTGCGTTAAAATTGGAATATAAGTAGATATAATATACTTTTTAATTGACTATTAATTGAGTATTATACAAAGTACGCTTATGTCACGTGAGATTATGTTATACAGGAAATATGTACATTTAGACTTGGATTTTTACCAGACACTGAAAGAAGTGGCGGCTGCCGATTCTTAAATTCTGATATCTCAATTCCCCTGTCATTTTAATGCATAAAAAATATTCCCAACGTTATAGCAAATTAACATAAACTTACAGAGAGAGAGTGGCAGTAACGATGTTTCATTTCGATCAAAATGATGGTATGTTTTAACGTTAGAGAAATATAATTAGGTCGAAAATAATGAAAAGAACGTAGCAGGATTAAATTAGCACGATTCGCGTGATTGCTTTCTAATAGAAACTAAGCTGCTACTGTGAATAATAATTAGTACAATAGAAACGTTAAATAATTCACGTGTGAACAGAAATGAAAGAGAAATTTCACTTGCAAATTGAGAGGTCTAATTGTAAGAAACTCGTACAATTGAATCGCACTATATTTATGCCGATGACCTCGATTCCGTCTACCCATACTATACGAGTTTGATTATGGCCGACACGCTGCAAAGGCGTTTATAATAAAAATATAGCCGCAACAGCGACTTGCCAACGTAGATTCTACTCGTCCTGACCGTGAAATCGTAATGATCGGATCACGGTGGCGTGTCTCACGGTAAACACAAATACCGATATAGCGGTCATCTCTGCTCGGTGTTTCTAACGGCGACTTGTCGCACTGTTAGTCATTGCAATGGCGATGCTGACAGTAGCGATGACTGCAGACAACGACGCTGAAGCTTTAGAAACGACACGACCACCATCATCCAAAGTGGCCTTCGCGTTCGTATAGTCATATATCGGATCATAGGAAAAACCGTGCGAAAATTGAGTGGCGAAAAGTCAATATGGAAGACAAGAAGAACCTTGTTTTACGAAAATGTGATTTGCTACGAATATCTGAGACAGAGGCAGAGAATGGTGGGATGTGAAACAGTTGGAATTGCTTCGAATCTGTATCGTACACATGGTGACAATTTCCAGTCACTTTGGGTGGGTTTCGAAGTTTTTAAAGCTCTTAAGAGTCTTGAGTCAGTTTCGAATCTTAGTAGTCCTTGAGTCTTTAAAGTGTTTCGAGTCTTGTGCATGCTGCAAGTCTTAAAAATCTTGATCGTGCTCTATCATGAAAGCGACAACTGCTTTGGATAACTTCATTTTTGATTAGCTTTCAAAAAGATAAGCCACGTAGCACTGTAATCGTAGAATCTTCATTGCGGTCTAAACATCATTTCCACTCTCGAACTCTCAGGCCAAAGTATCGAATATCCCACGTCAAGACTTTTAAGACGATCACGACTCAAGAGAGTTCAAAGACTCAGGACTTATTAAGATTCAAGGCTGATCAAGACTTTTAAGAGTTTTAAGCTTCGAATCCTGTTCCAAGTTATTCGAAATTGTCACCACGTATACTATACAGATTCGAAGCGATTCCAACTGTTTGACATCCCACCATTCTCTGTCTTTGTCATAGACATTCGTAACATGTGACGTATACAGAGAACTAGGAATTTCTCGTATTCCATGCTGATTTTTCACCACTCGATCTTCGCAGGTTTTCCCTAGGGAGTGCCAAGACCTGGTTATGCGTTCGTTGGCAAGGCTACAATAAGCACCGCTGGCAAAAAGATCCGTATCATTTGATCGACACGGTATTCACTGACACTGTCTTCAAGGACAGAAATTCAACGACACTACACTTCACGGACAGTAGACTTGACCGATAGTAGACTTGACCGATAGTAGACTCGACTAATAATAGACTCGACCGATAGTAGACTCGGCCGACAACAACAACGATCGACGCAGAGGTTAATCAACTGTTTACAACAAGTTCGGTCAAAATACGATTCTAGTATTGTACGAGTTTGCGTTCTATTTATGGCTGTGCGTGTGTAACATTGACGTGACATGCATGCAAACGCGTCGTTCGTGCGCTCGAAAATCTAGTCCAAGCAAATATCAATCGCACACGCGAGCAAATTTAAAAACAGTGTTTCTGCTGAAAATCCGACATAAGAAGAATCGGTATCGGTTTCGGCTACATTTCGTCGGCCAAGGACAACGAGGCAACGTCGATGATCCTACCACTCGCTCCTATCCAAAGGCACAAAACACTTGTCGATTAACAAAATCGAGCGAAGATTGGAGTTTAGTGTCGCTAACGACGAGTAGACATCGTCGTGGAGATTCGATGTGGTTAAAATCGTGTCATTGAAATGATTGCCGATGAAAGGATCGTCGCTGAGATAAGGACAAGCCCTGGCAGAAAAGGTGGCCGAAGGCGGTCGACTCGCCGCTAAAACACGCCAGTAACAGCTAGGATTACAGGCAGCGTGGTACAATTGCGAAGCCACGCGCAATAAATAGCAATTATGCTTAACAACAAGGACGAGGTCGGACCGCAAGGCGAGTCTGCCGCACCTCTATAAACCGCGCTTCTTTGCCGCTGGCTTTAACCACCGAATTATGCGACCCTGCTGATTCAATTCTTTTGACCCTGTTAGACGCAGAATGTCAAGAACGAATTTCTTCGGGGAATTGCGCTTGAACGGTGGTCACGGAGGCGCGTGATCCTTCTTTTTGTATTTTCCACAGTGAACGCGTCGGTGATTTTTCATTTGTCAGCAGCCTAACGTCCTGTCATCGATGAAATGCATTTCCCATTTTGGAACACGATACTCAGGGCCGTGCTTGTGATATCGTTTAGTTGAGAAAATACGATCACGGCTGTTTGTATTAATTTGAGAAGGATAAGTGATCATTGGTTGAACTTTATGTTTTTCATTGGATCAATGGTTGTCTGTGTTAATAAAACATTATACGCTATGGTTAATTTCCGACTAAATGTTTCCCAAAAATGCATATCTCTTTCGATAGGATTTTTAATTAATATCGAATGTAAACGTTTTTTTCGAATAAATGAAAATAGTAGAGTAATTGGCGGCAGAAGGCATTGTTTGTTATTTTGCGAATAATAACAGAACATCGCGCGTTTTAGGTGAAATAATGGTTATTTCAGAGGAGCATAAAACTTTTAGAACAGACTTTCATTTTAATGGAGTATTTATGGAAAACAGAAACATTGCGTGAACAAGATGCAAAGATTCAAATTAGACGGAATTATTTAAAACATAGAGAAAGAATGGTGTAAAAATGTTATCTTATTTTATTTTTAACTTAATTGGCTATAGTCCTTGTTACTGTGCTGCCATTATCATTGCATGACTACAGAACATTAATAACAACCTATGATATAAGCCACGTTAAAACTGTTACAAACGTTGCATACTATTATATTGTATGTACGTCAAGAAGTATTATAAAACGAGAATACATCTGCAGATTAAATGTAGCGAATTTATTGCAAGAAGAAAGTTTTAGAAGAGCACAATACGGTTAAGTAGAAACTAGGTTCAATTAATAAATTCTCGTCGATATTTATTTTTATGACACGCGTGTGTTTCTGATCTGAAAAATATATTTGTCATAATTCACGTAAAGCACATATCGTCGTCCTAGTGCAACAATCACACGGAAAAGTGAGACGAGGCAAACCAATTCCATTTAGATACAACTTGTAATTAAATAACGAAAGAAATGTTTCGTAACGTTGGATACAAAAACGTTATTTTGCATTCTCTGATTACTTTTAGCTATGTGTTACTTACAAATAACATTTACAATTAAACGACGAAGGAGATATTTTGTAACGTCGGATAAACAACGTTGTTTGCATTCTCCGATTACTTTCAGGTACGGATTAGCCACGAGTGATACATCGTTATTGCTACGGGATGCCACAGCCAACAACGAATATTTCAATAACCACGTTACTGGCATCTATGTTCAGGTAATTATTAAACTTTTATAATGGAAAGATTGGGTATGTCTGAGACTGGTAAGGCGTTTATTTAAAAATTTACAAATTTGCAGTTACGTGCATGTATTCTTGGTAATGCGAGACGTTGTTCCTATCTAAGTCCTCACATATGTATATGTATATATATAATTATTAGTTTGTACTGTAATTGATCGAGATTGTTAATATCTTTCGAGAAAGCCACATAGACGTATCTCGATGATAACAGACGCTACAACGACGTGGTTCGACAAAGTGTATGTTAGGCATGTACGTACCCTAAGTGCATACGTATACGACACGCAATGAATTTTCAAGATCTTTTCCAAAACTGCTTCCTGCATAGATATGCACTTGGTAGGAATACCAATCGATTTTCCTGATAATCGTTAATGCCGATAACACGAAGAGGAGTACACACACCTGTGATCTTGCTCGTGCTATTTTTCATCCTGTTTCTTAGAAACGTTTGTTTAGAAACACGTCAGAACACAGATCGCTTCGTTCGCAGGATTCTTACTATCGTTTCGTCGTTCTTTATCTCTTTCGGAAGTTTGCCTTGTCGATTGCCATCGAAGAAGCAACCAGCAGTCCAGTGCTAAATTTCCACGAAGAAACAATTTCGCGTTTGATGCGTTCTCTTCTTTACATGGCGAATTGCCTTATAATGAAAGGTAGACGATATTAGATGCGCCTCTCAAGCGAGAGCACGCGTGTCTACGTGCAATTTGATGCATTGAATTTGCAGCATCTTAGAAAAGTAAACAAACGGTTTTCACGGAACAGAAAGTAAGAAAAGCCCTGCCTGTCCGCTAAGATAACACACCTACCGATAAGAACCGTGCACGCAATCAAAGTAACGATTTACCGCAACTTCGAGTCGAAGAATACCGGCAATGCTAACGAGCAGCGACAAGAAAAAGCGTACGCCATTCGAGCTGAGCCTTGTATAGCCCGAAGCGTGTACAAGCTGAAGTATCTATCTGCCTTGTAGATAGAAGCGTTTCAACACCTTGCCTGCCTTTAAAAATGGCAAAACGCTATCAAAGATGGAATTGTACGATTCTAAAGGAGCATTTAATTCAAATATAATTGTCAATGTTATCGTCAATATTCAGAGTACACGCTGTACTCGTTGATATTAACTATGTCCATCTTGTATATGGAAGCCTTTCCCGGCTTCCAAAGTGATAAAACACTAACAAAGATAAAGGTCTATGACCTTAAAGCGGCGTTCAGACGGTCAATATTATTTTTAATATTATTGTCAATATTCAGGGTACACATTGCGTTGATATTATCTATGTCTATCTTGTATATGGAAACGTTTCAACACGTTGTCTGCCTTTGAAAGTGATAAAACGCTCGTAAAGATAGGGTTCTATGACCCTAAAGAAGCCTTCAGATGATCGATATTATTATCAATGTTATTTTCAATATTCAGGATTCTCGGCAGTGTATCGGTAACATACAGGGTGTACCGTAACATCGGCCAACCACTTCGATAATGGATTCTGCGCGTAGAAGCAATAAAAAGGCTCTTATAAAGGCTATATTTGCGCTTGTTTTCGAGTTACAGCGAATTTCTTCTTCGATAGATCGTATCTGCTATAACGTCACAAGACGTGTACGAAATGATGAAAATGGAAAGAAACAGGAGACTAAAGACGTTTGACTGGAAGTATTTAAAGATTAGAATACAAAATTCAACGTCAAATATTGAGCTCTGTTTGTGAATAGTTGAGATTTCATCAACTACTTCCATCTTGCGACTGAATTATTCCAACATAAATCTCGTTATAAAACACAGTTCGTGTGAATTATTTTTTATTGTTTCCACGTGCAAAATTTGTACGTGTAAATCTGTTTATGCTAATAATGTAGACGATGTCTTACGTGCAATAATCTCGAGAACCCTGAATATTGACAATAATATTGGCAATAATATATATCGTTCGAACAGTCGTCAAGAAACCACCAACTATGAAATAAAACGTTAGATTAAATATCAATAAGTATAATAATACTTGCGTCCAGTGAAAGCTGATGTCGACTATTGAAGAATACGAACGTCCAAACAAATATTGGATTTGAAGGATACATTTATAGATGATATTTTCTACTGGGGATCACACTGAATTTAATAATAAATTTTTGTTCGTGTATGTTACGTATATATACACTATGTATACATTTATGCCTGTGCATTTATTTATTTTACGAAGCTTTATTCTATACGCTTTACAACAAAATGTATAGAAATACGCCGAACAAGTGAAAATTTATACAAGAAGATTGATTTATAATATGGTTTCGTGCAGTAGAAAAGAAGCAAGGTTATAAATTTTATTTGTCCTGTTATTTTATTTCCAGCGTATTCTGAAGGGATAGGTTTTTGTTGCCATATTTACATATTTATCAGAATTTTTATTGCTCCTTTGTGTGTTCTGTATCCGTATGTGTAACGTCGCTTTGCCAGTAGAAAAATGGTTCGTACGAGTGATCGTTCTCAGTGACAGTACATTTAAATGGATGCTCGTCTCTTTGGGAATATAAAATTTTGGCTCGAGAAATAGTGGAATAACGAGAGCAAAGTGGTTGTATAAAGTCATGATCTACAGGAGATAATAAAAATGACGATTTATAGCCGAAGGTTTTTCACATTTTGAATTAAAAATTATTAATACGTCGATTAGATTATTTCGTTTAATTATTCGTACGAATAATATTAAACGACAAATAAAAATATTTTTGTTGCATTCCTGTAAATACTTTACTGCTGCCAAGATCAATTTAATTGTGTGTAATTTGATTAAACAAATTTCATGTAGGTTAGAAAAATATATGTTAAACACGTGTAAGTTTTGCAGAAATGAAGAAAAAGTTATTTAAAATTATGAATATTCTTGAAATAATAACATTATATGTAATAACATAATAATTATATTATATTTCAAACAGCTTTGAACGTTTTTCGTAGAATAAAAATAATTCTATTCCTTTATACTTAGGAACCGTAATTAAAAATTTTAAAAGCATTTAATTGACAATGAGCTCTTTTCTTAGAGGTAAGAGAAGATTTTATTAATTAAGGCGACAAAGACAATTGACCTAAATTCTAAAGCAATCTTAAGTAAAGGACATTGAACATTATCTATGAAACGTCTTGAGACAATGTATACCGAAATTTCAAATTTTTTAAAATATTGTTTTAATTTAAACCTCTTTGACGACTCTTTTAACCCTGGACCTTTAGAACGTAATCTTAATTAATGTCAAAAGCTTGAAAATTCCGGAAACCTTGGGAATCTTTAAAGTCTTGAGCGATGCTCGAACTAATTAGAGGATCACCTATTCAGACGATTTTATCGTTCATTAAAGTATCCGATACCTTGGGAGCTCCAACGTGATTGTAAGTTAAATTTCGACTTAAAATATTAGGGTTTTTAAATCCAGGTCCGTTTTCACCTGATTAATTTCTTTCGGATTATTTAAGCATCGTTTGAAGTTGCATACAAATATACAGATTGGATGAAACGAGGTATTAAAAACTGTATTTTATATGAACCTTACGTTATAATTAGAGTGCGGATTTTTATGCAAATTTATATTTTTGAGAATACAAGTAAAAAAAGATGGAATTTAAATACGGATTTGTTTCACCTACTAAATATTATAGCGGGTCTTCTACTTTGAATATTTTATGTGTTTCTCCATATTATATGTATTCTGTGTATTTCGTGCATTTTTACTTTGAATTTAGGATAAACACATAAACATCTGCTATGACGTAAAATTTATTGGAATTTTCCAACATGTGTAACCAATATTCTAATATTCCTAGCCAACGATACGCTTCTTCTAAATCAGCTCGATATATTTCATTATCGTTATACTATGTTATATTATTATTATTGTTGCTTAGTCTGTTTGGCTTTGGACGAACTTTCGGTTTTACATCTCTTGTGTCTAATTCTTTTCTTATATATCTACCTCCTCTTTTTTCCACTCTATTCTATTGCACTCCCTTAGTTATTCTATTCTCTAAAAACTAAAACTAGGAACTACAAATTAACCACTAATGACTAAAAACTATTGCAACTTTGGGCTTTAGTCTCCTTGCTGTGCATCCTTCCTGTCGTTTGCCTTTCTCCTCTCTATTATTGCTTTTAGTTCCGCTAAACCTTCTCCCGTCTCATTTAGTACTTTTCCTATGTCCTTTGCTCCTCCCGTTATTTCACATTCTTCTATTACGTGTCTCAGGTCTTCTTCATTCCTTTTACGTAGTCTGCATCTTTTTTCTCCCTCTTGCTTCCAGTATTCCCTTGCTTTGGTCTCGTTTCCACATCTGAATCTTGCCAGTATTCTTCTGTCTCTCCACTTCATCCTCCCTTCTAGGTACTTTTTCTTTGGCTATATTTCCGTAGTGTATATTACATTTGGATTCCCTTATCCTTTTCTCTTCTGCTTCTCTCTTTCTTCTTTCCTCTGTAATCTGATCTGTTGTCATCCTTTCTTGCTCATCTCTTGCTTCTATCTGCGTCCCTTCCTTTCACACCTCTTTTAGTCCCTTCTTTCTCTTTCTCGCTCTTTTTCCTTCACGGTTTCATTTCCCCAGTTTCTCTCTCTTTCCTTTATACACTCCTTTACTACTTCCTTTTTTGATTCTAGGGCTTTCTCTTCGTACCTTGCTGCTCTTTTTAATGCTTTTTCTTTTATTTCTATTATCTTGCATGCTTCTATTAATATGTAATTTGGAGTTGTCATATCTAAGCCTAATATCCATTATTATAATATATATCATTATCAGTAATATGTATCGTTTTCAAAGAAAGATTCTATTTTATGTACATTGGAAGTTTCCAATACGATCTTGGCGGATATCTCGTTCGAACTTAGTTCCATAGCTATTTGCTGTATCGATCTATAATTAATTACGAAAAGCAGACGGTGACACGACTAGTCAATAGATAGACAGTTTCGATTGATTAGTCCTCCTAGGGCTGCGAGTATTCTACCTACGTTGATAGGTGGGATTGACAAAGTGGTGACGCAGGTTAACGAAGGGACTAGGCCCAAGGGGAACTGGACCTCGTGTCCATGAATTGCTCGTGCATCGTGTCATAGATTACTGACATGTCTATACCTATGAATGGTACAAGTAAGGAAATAGACGTCATGCGGTGAATATAAACTGAAGCTATAAAATATTATACAGTCAGCTATGAATTTTCTGCGTCAAGCTTGGCGAAGAAATTAAAAACGTATTTTGTTACAAAATTATTTATACTCAAGTGCATAACAATACAATTATTATTCGTGTACTTCTATGAGGAATGAAGAAAATTCAAACACTTGACTCACGAAAACTTTGAGCCAAAATTATATCAGTAATTGTTCTAGAAAACATTCAATCTTTTCAACGTTGGATATTTACGTAGCAGTACAAGATATTAATATAATATTCAGCCCATTGTTTTTATGATTTCATGCAGCTATCATGTCTTGTACTTTTCTATTTTTTCTGTCCTTAATCAGGGCGAAAGTGAATAAATTGTGTTAGATTTTTAGAGCGCCTGAACGTGCGAGATAGGATTTTCCTGAGTCACGAAGTGTCTCAGCGATATTTTTTTAATTCCCAAGCTTCGAAAATGTATTTTGATATGATGAAAATCTGATTTGCATCCTCTCAACCGATCAATATTTACTATTTTTATCTCCGTTCGTCTTCGTGAACGTTTGTGACTCTCATTTTCTCCTGTATGCATTTGTATTTAATGCATCACTTTTACTTTTCATAAGGAGCATAATCTTGATCACTATCGCCGTGATTACTATTACATATGCAATGCCATAATTCAACATTCTTTAGCGTAGAAGATTGCACATTGAAAGACGTAACCTCGCTCTTAGAATATAATGAATAATTGTTGAGAGTTAATTGTTTCGGAAAGCAAATTGTTCCTCTATTGTTCCGGTCTTGCAGTTTGCCTGTAAACTGTTTCTTGTCTTTATTATGCAGATGTCCTTATATAGATGTCACGAATAAATGCCAAACAGCAAAGTTATTACTTATTTAATGAAAATGAAATTAAGCATATTAATATGAGAAACAGAAATTTACAGAATTTTCAATACGATCGCTACATTAAATTATATTAAAGGAATGGCGTACAAAAAATGACGTACGGTCGAGAAATTTTCAGCAAATGTAATAATATTTCCCACCTGTCTTTAAATACGATATTTTAGCTACAAACGTATAAGCTAAAAGTTCATTTATAATTTTTTAGAAATTGTCTCAAACTTAATTATTTCTGTATCAAATAGGGACGAAATCGAGTGCAGTTAACAACTCCAAAAACAAATATTTATTCGCGTAGTCAAAGTCGATATAAATTGAGAGCTTCCATTAGTACTTCTGTTGCCTATTAAGTTGAGCGTTTACTCGTTCATACTAACACGTTCTGCACAAATATTTCCATAAAATAGAAAACATTCCTCTGAAGCTAATTTTGCAAAGTGGATTGAAACTGAAAAAGTCATAGAAGACTATCTAATCCTTTGATGAAAATAAAAAAAATCTTAAATACGCTCTCTCTCTCTTTTTAAACATAAAGTTCGTACATTAGAAAATCTAATTGAACGACGGTACATAGGCGTGTTAAATGATGGGAGAGCGCACATAGAAAGTGGAGAAGCCTTATCGACACGTAGCTCCGGGTTACGATTCTCTCTCCACCGTCTGCGGTATTAAACTTGATGCCACTCGTGCAGTTCTAAAAGTCGTAATCGGAAAAGTTACGTGGCCGTTAAACTGACACGACCCATTCTGTCGATTTCGTGTCAAAGCTGATCGAACAGTCATTATTGGCGTTCGCCGACAGAGTACACGCAAAGTATTTCGTGTATTAACGACGTAATCGTGGCAAGCATAATCGGTGATATGCGCGTTGGAAAATTTATCAGATTAAATCGATGTTTAACGTTTATTTCGTCTATTTATTTTCAATATTCGTTTCATCATTCAATATCTATATTATTTCAATTAATTCATTCATTTATAGAGCGCATTAACGCTAGAACGACCACACCGGCCAAATTGACTGGTTTTACAATTTTATTTTAAAATTCCTATTTCTGTTATATTATTACAACATTATTGATGTAATGACTTTCGCAACGATAACTAAAAGAATAATATAGCGAATTTTATTTTGTTTATTATGTATTCAAACTGAAAATAATTTTGTATCAAGGCTACTTATACAATACCAATCAAACTGATTAATACTTGTCAAAGTGTAAAAGGGCCCTGCAATCTGTTTATCGAACTCTAATTAACCAGTTTCCTCGTTTTCTACAACTTGCCACACGTTTTTTAAATTTTCACTGCGTATCATGTCGACCCTCGTTTAGGGGTGATAATTCCAGATGGATTAATAATACCAAAAATCTACTACACAACATTGAATTGCTTCTGTAAGAAAGTAATAAATCAATAAATATAAAAATATTCTATTATTACATATTTTTTAAAAACCAGTCATTTTCACTGGTTTTGGTAGAAATAGCTTCGTGTTACCTATCGGTAGTTCTAGTGTTAAAAGTTTCATACGAATATAACATCCTTCTAATCAAGAATCCTCATATTCATCCTATCTTCTTATTTAATATTTTTCATAAAAGAAATTCAGGTACGTCTGCGCGTGTTTTAAACAACTTAAATAATGTTTCGTATTGTGAAAGGCGAACGAACTTACTGCTCGACCTACGGTTTTAGACGGTTAATCGAACTAGTTTTATATATATATACTATTCACCTGCCGAAGAACGTAAAAGGCAAACTAAATTATTTATATGACAAGGATAGGGTAAAGGTAGAGAAAAGCACAAATAGGCGACAGAGAGAGAAAGAGAGAGAGAGAGAGAGTGAGCGATCGTAAATTCATGAGAATAGTTCGGTTAAGAGGAGAGGAAGGAAATAGCGACGGCAAAATGGCGAAAATTACAGCAAATTGCAGTTAAGGATGATCTCTTTAGATTTATGAAAATAGATGTCGACTGTTACCTTTACGCGTCTCGAAGACTGCAAAATTCTCGGCACGATGTACATCAGCCGTCTACTCGTATTTTGAGCTTCCGCCATGCGGCGAGCAGACAAGAATGACAAGTTCCGGTTTTCACAGGCGACGCTGCCAGTGTAGTCTTTTCAACCTGATACAATAACCGACGACGATCTAACGCGTCACAGTTTTTCAGGCCGCCTATGTAATTGTCATACACGTTGCGCTGGACAATGTCGTGCTAATTGGCACGTGTAATTTATGGGGTTCGTTGATTGTACGGCGTAATCGAATATACGATGTTTTGATGGATTACGCTGGTAACGTCTGCGCCAACTACGCGCCCAGACAATGCATTTGCATCTCGAGTTCCAGTGTCTGCATTATAGTACAAACAATTGCTTTGTCGTCGTCGAGTATAAGAATTTACTATTTTCTTACGTGGAACGTAGGTGGAACAGCGATGCGATCAAAAAGTTGGATTTTTATTTATTTCAGAGAGCAATTTTTATTTATTCGAAAAAGTACATGCGTATTTTCTTCTCTTAACTTTAAATTGTTCTCTTCAACCTCTGTTCGGCACGATACACTTGCGCCAACGTCTCTTTCAATCTTGAAAACATTTTTGAAATGCGCTTCCTTCTTTAGCGCTTGGTTCACTCAGCGATTTTCGTGTTATATCATCAACGGTTTTAAAAATATTGTCTTTTCATGGTTCTTTCCATGCATGGAAATAGAAAATAATTACAGCGGGACACGTCGGCGAAACACCGTGGCTCTGGTTCGTTTCTGCGCTATTTTTGGCGCGAAATTCAGGAACAAGGAGTGAGTTGACGCATTATCGTCGTTCGATTCTATATCCATTCTTTATGCAACCTTTTCACGATTTTATAATTGTCGCGTACACTCCTGTCCATAGGGACACTTGCGTGGTTGTGGATTTCCCAAAAATATCTTACCTCATTTTCCTTTGTGCTTTTGCCGTGCTGTCCTACAATCTCGATGTTACTTCTGAGCAATATTTTGTTAACAAATAATACAAAGACAGGTAAACAGAAACGTGCATGTAGAAATGACACGAAAATGATAAAAAAACGTTCCAGATGAATCTATTTAATATATTTATTTCCTGCAGAGATGTCAATCACTGAAGATCGACAAGCATGAGAGCAGCACGATGCAGCCGCTCAGATGATTTTAGTCTATGTATGTCTTCGCTCATCTTTATGATAATTTTATCAATACTATTTGTTAATAGACATCGCTTATATTGTTCAAGAGCAACATCGAGACTGTAGGGCAACATGATGAATTCACGAAGAAAATTAAATTCGTAAGATGTTTATGCGTAACCCGCAAATACGTCAGCGTCCGAATAAATATTTTGATGCTATTTGAAGATATTTTAAATGATCGTCATAGTACAAAGATACAGAGACCCGCTTTGCAGATTCTACGCTTTATCGAAATTTACAAAACTGCAAATGTGGAATTTAGAGACACTCTATTAGCATATTTTGAGTTGCTGTTACTGTTGATTGTCACAATGCTGGCACAACTGATAATGTTGCTAAACAAGGAATATGCACCGACAGACAATTTCCCAATAGTCTTCACTAATCATTCCTTTCGTACGAATATCTCCTGTAACTTGACTTCCGCTATGCGGAACTTGCAAGCTACGATTTTGCTATACAGCAAGATATTAAGGCTCGTGCAGACATCCCGTGATCTGACGAATAATTTAGTAACTTGCCGTACGTCGACGCTTAAGCTTTCTCCGCCACTCACTACTAGCCAATTAAATCTGTAACTCAACTTTTCTAATTGCGAATACTTTGCATGCAGTAAATCACTTAATAGTAGATGACTATTCGTCGCTCGACTAAATTACTCGACACGTCTGAACGAGTCTTTATTGATGGGTTCACTAGCCTTTACTGATGACTCCAGTAACAGGCCCCTGATGAAACTTACTTTCCCCTTTCCCTTCACTTTCCTTCTTTTCTTCCTTTTTTCCCTTTTTTCTTTTATATATATTTAACGGATAACAGCGTTTCCGTATGTAATGCATGTTAACCACAGTTTCACGTGACACAAGGCGACAAATCGGAGACGTAATGATCACGTACAAGGCTGTGCATCGGTGCGTGTATATGTGTGGTCAAGAGCGAGATATCGAGACAGTTTAGATTTACGACGGCCACTTAATGCTCGAAACTCTGAGACGTCCGACGTAATGGTTATTAGGATTCAATCATGTTCGAAAGCGTTACGTGGAGGTCGCTATCGACCTAGACCTGGTCTCAAATGGTGCTCGTTTACGTGATGTTAGAGAGCCTATTACAAGCGGATCAAGACTTTGAAGAGACAGCCATCTGACACGGAGTAGGAAAATTGACACGAGTTCGTAGCTCATATTAGTCGCATGCTAATTTTTATGAAGTTTGTGCGAGTTGTTCGCAGATTCGTAGTCTGGCCAAATATGTTCGATGAATTGATTTTATCGTAAACATGTTTCTAAAAGTTCATAAATTGAGTATCACATTTATGCCAGTTCTTTAGATACATATTTCTACATAATTACGAGTGTTTGTTGCGAGTTATGTCTTCATCCGTGAGTTTTAGTCGTAAATAGAAAAAAATACACGTAAAAGAAGATTCTTTTCATATCAGTTCCATTTTAACAAGGAGCACGTTCACTTTTATGGATCACTGCAGACCCACATTATAGCGAGAAATATTTGACACGTGCTTATTTATATAGTTAAACAAACCTCAGCGCTCGTAAAAGCAACCAAAACTACCGCAACGTTTCGTAATAAATGTCCAACGTTCGATCCTCGCATCGTTCTCTATGTTTATGCAAAGTAAAATATCAATCGATCGGATAAAATGGATCCTACAACAACTACGCGTAATTACCACACACATAACTAAGTATTAAACACAACTGACGTTGGAGAAGAAACATGATTGGCAAGTAGTAATCGCGGTAATGAAAATAAAATTCAATGGTTACTAAACCTATGAAGAAGATATTTATCAAAGTAACGACGATCAAAATTTTACTATCGCAATCAAATGTTATCACTTTGCATTAATACTTGAGGATTTATGCCAGATGATGATTAAGACAGCCTGGTGAGGATGTCACAGGCAACCAGTATTCGGTAATTGATTTCGTCATTTTATCGCATAAGAAATTACCGACTGCTTTGGAATAACAAGCGAGCCGCTCGTAAATAACGTTATCGACGTAACCTTGCCACCAAGACGTTCGTAAATGAAACCCGGCGATCGGTTTCTTGACGTCACACGGAGTAAATCTCGATGGCACTGTTAGCTGGAAATTACCAAGAGAACAGTGCTCGGTCGACCGCCTCAGAAATGATCGTTAACGAGTGCTGCAGATGGTGACGCGGATTTGCTATGGCCAGATTGAAAGCAGCGACTATGATTCGTCGGGGTATTGAAGTACTGTGTTCGTGTTCCTGAGACCGCGCAAACGATGGTCGAATCTTAAGTCGATTTACATAGAAATTGAAGCGGAAATAGACAAAAGCGTCGAGGAATCGGGTTCGATCACTTTCAACGATTTTGAAGCCCGCGGACAGTAGACTGCCTTTCTAAATCACGGATTATTATCCATCGGATCGGCCGTATTCGTTTCCCGTAGTCCGTCTTTGCCTCATTTCAGCGTAATATCAACGTCATTCCAAATGAAAGTCGTTTCCGTAATTGGCACTCGCTGGATTCTCTCGATCGCAAATCACTGACCTGCCGCGGTCACGGAACATTCTTCTTACTTCATCCAGATCAGTTTCCAATAGGTGATTCGAATCAGCGATTTGGAAAAGATAATTTACTTGAATGGCGCATACAGTAGCTGGTAGAAATATTTGCACGTTTATTGTAAAAGCCTCTTGCGAATGTACGTGCATTTGGTTGTATTATGGGTGTCGTACAGAGCGTCAGAAATTTTGTTAACGTTGCAATAAGATGGGGCAGAAGTGGTTATATTAATTATTTCAATTATTGCGAATAAATCAACCAACAACGCGGAATTCTTTTTAAGTGGTCGAATGAACTGCTATCGTTCAATATCTGTTGTCTTATATCGATATCGAATCACTGCGAGAAACAAGAATTATATTTGTGCTGAATGTGCAGCTAATTTCAAGCTTCATTTCAGTTGGGAAGATTGAAGACCATCCAAGGCACGTTACGTACCAAAAACGACAGTTTTGCAATTCGGTACGTTATCGATATCCGCGTGTTAAGAAAACTGTCTTTCAATTTGGTCTTTGGAAAGTAAATAAGTGTTCGTTCATCCCTTCTAGATTTAGAAAATAGTGCTCCTCTTAATATGAAAATGTTGCTTGTCCTTGCCTGGCACAAAGCTCCGTCAAGCTATTTTAAAATGTCATTATCAGCTATTTTTAAAATATCAGCAAGTTGTTTTCGTATTCGATTAACATTTGAGAAAAAGTTATCAAATTTTCGTAGAATATACCTACGGTTTTCATATTATTTATAATATTTTTACAGGAAATAGTTAGATTCAAGGAATAGTAATGGTTCGACTGGCGGTTTGGAAACTTCGAGTTCATAACAGAATTTCCAAAACACATTGTTACGATTCGTAAAATTGTCGCGAATAGGCTAACGTCGTAACTGCAACATAGTCTGCTGTATTCAAAAACGTCTCACAAATCGTCGATGTTCTCGTCAGTCTTTGCTGCATCGAACGAAGCGTCGTAGCTTCGTGAGATGTTGAAGTTTCATCGGAATCGAGAAGACACCGATAGTACTCGTTAATTAGACATTCATGTAATTAGTGGCTTTGAAATTTTCTAACAAGACAGTTTCCAGTTTCCCTCTGCCCGCTCATTCCCAGTGGAATCATGCACGATTCTGATAGAATTATGTGTTAAATTAACGACAATAAACTTCGTAAATCCAATTGCAGAATTTCTTCGACCAGACTTTCCACTACTTAGAGACCTACTTGCAATGTTAAATCTGCACCTACTTTATCGTTCTATAACTTACATTTCATCTACCTCTTTTGTGTCTTCTGATTATCTCCTATACAAAGGCAAATGATAAAATATATTTAAAATACACTGTCAGCTATAAGTGCGAAGATACTTTATCAAATATCAATATATTTAATATAAGTTTAATACTTTCCTCTACTTTTATCGTATAGCTTGTGCTTTATTGTAAATCTGTTACTACTTGTGCAATATAAAATAGAAGATAAAATAGAATTTATTAGAAATTTCCAATAAATGGAACCAGTATGTGTTCTAATGTTGTATTTGTGGCTGACAGTATATACTTATTTGACGTTATATTCTTTTTGTTTCTACCTTGCTATCTTGCTACCTGCTGTCTTATTTAGAAATATATACAGTAATAATAGTAGTTATACTTTTTAAACTGTCACTTAAAGTATAGCTATATAAATAACTCGGTATATAATAACGTCTGATGTATAGATATTTCATATTATATTATAAATATAAATATTATAATAAATATTATGTAGAAAAATTTATGATACATTGCACGCAGCAAAATATATATATAAATATATAATGATAAGCTGGTACTCAGGTAGAAAGGTTTTTTGTAAAAGAATAAATCATGATAATAAATCAACTATATCTTTACATAACAAACAGAATATTTCCGCACGATGTTATTCATGACTCTTGTTTTGTAATTCTAACGATCATAACTGTCACCGATATTTTATTCTTTACCGATGGCTAGCATTTTATTCTTACGTAAAGTAGCTATAAAAAGTATTTCTTCACCGTTGTATTTATCATAGCATTTATACGCCAATTAATTAAAACTAAATGTACTAAATTTCATATTATTTGATAGTACTTCTATGGAACCTGATAACAAAACGTTTATTTGGAATATCAGGCTATGTATTAGGTTGTCCGGAAAGTGTTTTTCTTCCGCAAACGTGTTTTTGTTACAACAGTGCACCTTCGTAAAAACGTGAAACCAAGTCCGTGAAATGTCGCGGTGTTTATCTCAACAGAAGAAAATGGATCGTACATAATTCGACAAAATAATATAATACAAAAAAAACGTTGTGCGTCTATTTCCTCATAAAACGAAAGAAACTTTTCGGACAACCTAATGCGAACACTTTTCGTAGCCAAGATTGCAATTGCATTTTAATGCAAATAAATCCTAATTGTAAGCAAGGAATCAACTGCTTCTTATCTCCTTGAGAGAGAGAAACTATGCGCAAGACAACTTAAATTTCCCAGAATTACACGAATACTCTAACCCCTTAAAATGAGACCAGCAGGTGTATAGACGTACATATTCGCCACGTTAAGTCATTCGTATTGGATCGAGCGGATATATACGTGGTACTTACTCTTGTAGGGATATCCGCTGCGACGACGATTGTACGGTAGATCGAGTAAATCTTTCTATAATAGCACTGCCGAATCGAATGTATCAAGCTTGCGAGGTTCAATTTAAACATGTCTGTTCGACTATTCATCAATTGATTTTTAAATAGCAAGAGTTGGAACATTTATTTTACAACATGAGACAAAGAACGTAGATGTGGTCCAAAGTATTAGGATGTCCGAAATGTTTCTCTCGTTTTATAAAGAAATAATAGGCGCGCAATGTTTTTTGTTTTATAGTAGTTTATCGAATTATGTACGAACATAATAATAGAAATAGAACGAAATGGAGCACACCTAATTCAATAAAATAAAATAAAATAAAACAGAAATTGTTGTTCAGCTATTATCACCTTATGAAAGCAAAGAAACTTTCCGGACAACCTAATATAACACACGTCGCATTGAACACAAATTGAAATCATGGAGTAAAGACAATGTCAACAAGGACAGAATCCACCATCTGCTAAAATTCATTAAAGAAACCGAAATAATTGACATCGTAATTGAAACGGTGTATTAAAGGCAATGTCAACAGGGACAAAATCCACCATCTGCTAAAATTCATTAAAGAAACCGAAATAATTGACATCGTAATTGAAACGGTGTATTAAAGGCAATGTCAACAGGGACAAAATCGACCATCTGCTAAAATTCGTTAAAGAAACCGAAATAATTGACATCGTAATTGAAACGGTGTATTAAGGACAATGCCAACAGGGACAAAATCTACCATCTGCTAAAATTCATTAAAGAAATCAAATTAATTGATACGATACTCTAAGCGTACTCACCTCTATTGCCAATGACTTCGCAGTTAATGCGACATTAAATCTATATATATATAAAAAAAAAAAAAAATAAAAAATAAAAAGATGTAGCTATGGGCTTCAACTTGTAATTTAATTTAGACGTGTGTATAGTCTGTAATATAAAAAATGCCATAGTAAAGTAAGAATTATCTAATATTTTACACAGAGTGCAACAGAACGTGTGAAATCTACTTCAGAAGCTGATTGCACACCTAAAAACAATAAAAAAAGTTCATACGAACACATCGTCTCTCTGTGTTTGTTTATGAGATAGCGAACTTTTCGTTTTAATTTTGTGCTGTCTAATTACTAGGCTGCGAATGTCTATGCGTGTATAAAAAATGTCGAGATGGAAAAATTCACAGAATGCATGTAATATGATAAGATGTATCAGACATGAAAAGTAAAGCACACGTTGCAATATCTAGCAGGTAAGACAAATGTTTGTTCAGCTCTCATTTTTTGAATCAACTTAGTAAAAATATAAATTTGCACAAACATCTAACTAATTTACTAATTACTTTTACAGAAGATATTTAGAAAATATTTAGAGTAGACGTCATGGATCCAAACGCACTCTGATACTTTCTTGGTGTACTCTGAATTTGTTAAAAGATTTACTATATTCTACAACCATAGTATTTCAACATTTTCAATAGATGTTGCTTACACAGAAAATTGACATACAGCATATGTGTACATGAACTTTTGTCATTATTTTTACAATTAGGACACACATTAGGTGTACAATCGACATCCTAGGTAGGTGCCACGTATTCTGTTACACCCTGTACATTGCCGTGTCAAAAAATCTCTCTCTCTCTCTCTCTACCTGGTGAATAATATGCGTCAATTCCAGCTCCGATTTAATTTTACGTAATTAAAATGAATTACTGAATTTAGTTCATTAAGACAGAATTAATTCTTGAGATTGCATTAATCATCTAATTACAGCAAACTAAAGGTTTTTCTTGAATTCTTCCTCTCGATATTATTTCTCTTTATTTCACATTTTCTAGCAGAAAAGTTTGTAGTTTCTTAATTATTTTAAGGTAACTTTGTCCAGTGATTTCATTTTTATTTCCAACAAAGTAAGCATCTTCATCTAGTACAAGTCAGATTTCGCTCTTATCACGTTCTCTTTCCATAATGTATCTACAGCGAGACTCGTTAAGTGTCTTCGTATTACTGTAATACGATATTAAATAACATTACGAAACTGGTTAAATAAGAAAGTAAAATAATTTTCAATTACTCTCCTCAAAAAGCTAATATTACACATTCTTTTCATTCACAGCTCTCCTGCTTCAATGAAAGTTTTACGTGTCTAACGCGAATAAATGATGTAAGAAAAGTGTACAATTGAATCAACAGGAAACGTAATCGCTAAAAGGGATCGTGATATCTGTGACGCGGGAGTACCAGGCGGATCTATTCGCCATAGAGGATCGAGATTAGGCAAATGTTAAATTTATGAGACGTAGTAAAACACGTAACGATAGGAGGGAAGCGAGTCGATATGACAGATCGAGTGGCTATCGAACAAAAGGGCTTACAGTCATATTCGTTTCATATTCATGAGCCACGAGTCTCGTACAGCTGCTCAACGTGCTTCCCAACGTCCGCGTCTATCTCAATTTATGCCATCGCTAATTGCCTTCGCAGTCAAACTTTGCCTGTCGGCGAAACCCTGCCTTCGCTTTACATTCGATGAATTCGAAATATGCGATTATATTTAAAGGAACGCCGTTTCACGATAGAATAAAGAGTTTGAACGAGAGTACAGCGTCGCTTCGAAGAATCGAATTTTTTCACCCTCCGCTATCCACGTATTAGCATTCCATTGTAAAAGCTTCTAATGTACACGTGCTATTAACGTCGCATCGTGATATGTTACACACATGCTCTATACACAAGGTGTTTCGTTTTAAAACTGTGGATTATTCGAAGAAGCGTTTCCAATAAAACTTCTGGTGATTGCAAATCTTATTTAGGTGGACATGCTTCGAGATTTCAAATATCTTTGTTTCTATTTTTTAATGAAACTTATTTTCACATATATATATATATACAGGGTGGTTGATAACTGGTGGTACAAGCGAAAAGGGGGTGATTCTACGCGAAAAAAGAAGTCGAAAATATAGAATAAAAATTTTTCGTTTGAGGCTTTGTTTTCGAGAAAATCGACTTTGAATTTTAGTTCGGTACGCGTGCAGTTTATCACGCCTCGTTATAACGGATCTCACTGTAGATCGTTGTCTCGATGGATATTATCGCAGTTTAAATTTGTTTTTGCCGTAACGAAAATTAGGAATACATAATGAAATAATATGAAGTAATCATAAAGTTTATTATTACAAAAATTGCTGAAAATGTTGCCCATTCTAACGAACACATACTTCTGCTCTTCTAATTAAATTTCTATGAACACTTTCTAACGTATTCGATCGTTTTAAAGTATGAAAGGCTACAATAATCTTTTCTTTCAATTGCTCGTAACTTGCGATTTCTTCAGAATAGACAATTGATTTAATATGGCTCCATAAATAAAAGTCTAATAAAAGTTTGTTCTCCAGTTTTGTTCTCGAAAACAAAGCCTCAAACGAAAAATTTGTATTCTATATTTTCGACTTCTTTTTTCGCGTCGAATAACATCCTTTCCGCTTGTACCACCAGTTACCAACCACCCTGTATATATATTTTTTAAACTATTTGGTGCATTTTTTAATTGTTTACAGAAAAGCATTAAGATACTTGTGTTGAAAAATGATTAGTTTAAAGGATATTTAACTTCAATCTTGTAAAACTTATTGTACTCTTGAATTTAATCCATGTTTATGAAAACAATTTATCCTGTTCTTCTCGAAAAACAATACATTAAATTCATTGGAAGAAAAGAGGAAGAATAGAAAAGTAGTCTGTTCTTGTTTCAGAACTACGAAACCAGAATAATACAATATTTTATTATAAAAATTGTACTCGAGGCACAATAAAATAAAATTGTAATAATAACCTTTGCAAGTTTTATTGTCCAATGTTGCATACTTGCAAAGCATTGCATTGACTTTGTCATAACGTATCTTGTACCAGGTACTTACATAAAAATTGAAATTTTTAGAATGGTTTTATAGTCATGAAACGTAGCGTATAGCCATCGTTTCACGTTAAAAGCGTCTTGAATTACATTATATTTTGAAAGGACAAGGATAACGAACTTCTTAAAAAGCACAAAATAGCTTGGATAGTAGAGGGACAATATAGAACAGGGGTTACAAGTTAATAGCAAGCATCACTTAAGATGCTTGCCAATTTCTCGTGAAACTTCCAGCATCTGAGAAAAATGACTAAATCGTTGTTTCTTTCACCGCTACTTTGCAAACTAAAATTCCTTAACTTAGTGTAACGAGCAGAAGCGCTTTGTGAGTAAATTCGTTAGCAAAGCTTAATTATATTCCAGTTTCAAGTGGAAAATGTACAGAATTCCATGATCAAAAGAATTCTTTGAAACTGTTAATATTATTATCGAAGTTCTTACGGCAAGTCTTCCTGAAAATTCGAAGAAGTTTTCGGTATTTGCATACAATTTACGTCTTTAAATTTCACCATTTCATTAACCATTTTCTCGCTCCGATATAAAAGCGGTATAATTGCAATGTAAATCATTCTGCACAGTGATTTTGCGTATGTATTAACGTAGAGCAGTCAATTCTTATTTTTCATTTGCCGAAATTTTAATTTCAAACCAGTTAATACACGATTTAATGAAACAATCTTATACGTTTTTAAATTTGCCAATATAAATAATAAAATGTAACAGATGAAAATAACGTATAAATAACTTTATAGGCTTAGACATTCTTTTACATAAAACCTTTTATTTTTCTCTTACACTGTAACAAAATCAATTTAGTTATCAATCTATAACCATGACGTGTGTTCGAAAAGCGGAAAACTAGATTAATTAAACTGTGAAAAGTGAGTTTATTTTTTTTTCTTTTTTTTTTAGTTAACCTATAGTGTTTTACTTTGAATACCTACAATAGCTATTTGTTTATTATTTTTTATCAAACAATTAACTAACAATGTAAGTGAGTTATTTATCAATTTAAAAAAAATAATGTATTTGTAACTCGTACTTTGTCTTCTAACGAAGAATGTCCAATATACTGCAAAATAATTTCTTCGTGAAGATCCTAGCTACTTTGATGAAAAAGAATTTTACCAATTTGTCTAACAATAATTTTATTCTAATAAGTATTACGTATAGAGGTATTTATTTACATATAGATGTAAGTGCATCCAAGCAAGATGTAATATAATTACACAACAAATTACAAAGAATGAAACGCAACAGACTTCATTTAGTCGAACAAGCAAGCGCCAAGTTAACTCTGCTGCGCTTCTTGAATATTTTATATTTTAATTTTGCCTTCGTTTTAATCGAATAGAGAGACCTTGTGACGTCTTCAGAAAATTTTTAGTATTATTATCATTTATTATTTATCTATTATAATCCTTGCCTTGTAGTTTGTCTCTGCTATACACTCACCTCTTTGTTATTACAATTAGATTGCTTAAGTATCATATATTGATACTATTTTTATTACATGATATTATATCTGTATAGTCGTAGATTCAAACAAACACAATCCGAACTATTCGTTCGAAGAAAATGTTTAATGCAGAGATTCTTATTTTCCTGTAACTTGAGAAACTTTCTGACGACAGAGAGATACAATTCGGTCAAAAGTGACCCAATTTATATTACACGATATTGTATCTTTATGCTCCAAAATTCAAACAAACAGAATCTAAGCTATTAATTCTAAGAAAATCATTGGTCCAGAGAATCTTATCTTCCGCAAGATTGAGAAATCTTCTGACGATAGAGGGATACAATTCGGTCAAAAGTGACCCAATTTATATCGCATGATATTATATCTTCTAGCTGATAAATTCCAACTAACAGAAACTATTAAGTCCAAGAGAACGAATGTTTGATGCAAAGATCCTCATTTTCTTGAAATTTGAGAAATTTCCTGGCGACAGAGACGTACAATTCGGTCGAAAGTGACCCAGAGAAGGTTGCAGGGTTGCTCCATATGTAAGACGCATCCAAAAAACGTGCAGTGTGCAGCAAGAAGAGAACTATAAAACGCGGAGAGTCCTTGATATGGCAATTTCCACGATTTGCCAAGTATGCCAACGTCATCTTCGTGGAAACGTTATATTGATTTCTTCCTCTGACGAAGAATGCACCGGAAAGGAGGGCGTAACAGAATGCAGAAGGAAGAACAAAAAAGCTAAGCGGAAGCAAGAAAGACCAGGCGAACGAAAACTGAACAGAAGGTGATCTATGCTTCTAACGGTGCAACTTTGGCAAATTTCTCGAATGCCTTAAGGCACCAGATAGCGAGTGGATGATGGCATCCTGATTACACGAGCACATACTGCAAATACGGATACAGGTATTAAAATAACGAGAGAGAAAGAAGCTCTCGTAACTTTGCTTCGTTTCACTCGCGTTTACGTAATGTTCAGTGATTTAATTACGCGATTCTTTATTTCCATTCGTATGGAACAGCTTATTTCCCTCGACGCAGCGCGACGTGTTGTTCCATCTATGTAAATGATGAGACATCTCGTTAAAGTGTAACACGGCTGAGAAAGTTTTCATCTGTGAAGCGGTTGAAAATCCGAAGGCCAGTAAAAGTATAAGAAGGTTATTGTACTGTTATGGAACAAATATCCTCTTTTACTTCGTTGCCTTTTAAGCTTTTGTTAACCGGTGAATATCTTCCTACATATACTGGGACAGCTAAATTGACACCACGAAATATCGTGTTTCGACATAGCCGGTTAGGCGGTTAAGGAAACGCTTCTTTCAGATTAAAGTTTCTTGCGTAATTAGTATGATTTATTGACACTGATTTACATGGCACTATTCCGAAAGTTGTTAACCAGTTTGTGGATCTGGACTATATTAGAATTATGAAAGACAGCATAACACTGTACGTAATAATTTGATACAGTGAATTACGATTATTTTGGATTTTGATTAATATAGAAAACATCGTGTTTTACAGAGACGGCAACGCTATGTGTAATAATTTCATACAGCGAATTACGATTGTTTTAGATTTTGATTAATATAGAAAACATCGTGTTTTACAGAGATGGCAACGCTATATGTAATAATTTGATATAATGAATTACGATTATTTTGAATTTTGAATAATATAGAAAACATCGTGTTTTACAGAGATGGCAACGCTATGTGTAATAATTTGATACAGCGAATTACGATTGTTTTAGATTTTGAATAATATAGAAAACATCATGTTTTGCAATAAAATAAAACTTTCCAAGTTTATGTTTTATTAAAATGCATAATAAAATGTATAGTGTGTAAAATAAAGTGTATACTATGTATAACAAAAACATACATAAAATAATACGTTCGAACAAAGATTTTGCTTACGAGTGCTTAAACATTTTTTTTATTTTATACAATTATAATTTATGCTTCGCAACATACTATGCCATAATTCTGTTATGTTTTTTTATGATGTGCTACATTCGGAGAAGATAATATTTCACGTGTAACGAACAAGGAATAATAAAACGTGTACAATTTTTAGACTGTAGATACATTCGGGAATAATGCGAAATATAAAAAAAAGAAGTAGAGCAATTGAGTATTTATTAAAACATTTATAAAAAGTACCAAGTATATGAAGGTATAATAAAAACGAAAAACTATAAGAATTTATTTTACTTTACTACGGCTGATTCAGTGCCCTCATACCGCGGAATCTTTATGGCCATATTTATCCGGGAATGGATGGAAATAGATCCTGTTTTAAATAAATTTCCCAAAACTTCACTGGAATAATAAACTGACAAAAGTGCTTTTCAAAGCTTATGTCAGAAAAGGTCGTATATAAAAGAAGAAATATGTATCTATGTAATAGCATGCTAAAATCATAGAAATATCTTCGTCAGAGATTCGATGGCCTCAAATATCCTGCGCAATTTGCTGTGTACATTACTCGATTTTTTATTATTAACTTCATCGTTTCGAATGAACGCTGTAAGCTACTTCGATTAATAGAAATATAGAGATTCTATGATATTTTGTTAAATATAACGCAAAGGACGGATTGAAATAATTTTACACAGAATGTGATTGATATTGAAATATTTGAAACAGAACTGCTCGTAGAAAACTAAATTTTCGTTCAATCCTGACTTCAATGTCGTATTATTGTTAAATATATACAATTTTCATTGGTAATTATATAAAAATAAAAAGTCCGAAGAAAAACGAGAGTTTCTCTTCGTGACAGTGTATAGAGTGTCCCAAAAGTATTTATTAAAATGATTTATTAAAACGATATTTTGGATATCAGAATAACGAAGAAAATTCATACACGAAAATACAAAATAGAGATTTATTTCCCAAAGTTATAAACAATTTAATTTCATGTTAGAGTACCGTGTAGGTCTATACACTTACCAGTTACTTACCAGTAACTGTGTAGGTCAATAAATCTCTCGGCAAACTTTTCTCTCTGTTTTACTGCACACTTCGCGTTTGTCGCATCGAGGCAAGTGAACTAAATTTCTTAAATACGTTGCGTATAAACTTGGTCAAGCGATGAATGCCACTGACCATGGCTATTCAGACATTATACGATCATTGGACACGATTGCTCTTGACTTGATTTATTTTTACAAGATACTTAGGAAATACGTATGCTGTTCAAGGATTCTTCAGAAAATTAATATTAACTGCGAGAAGAGCCAGGCATTCGCATACGTTCATGCTTCTGCTGTATACCTCTCGTTTCTAACGAACCGATGTTATCGCCATATTGCCAAATTTAGCATAAATCAATTCAGCAGTGCCGTCAATTTCTTTGACGAATGATATGTTCCTTTGAACCAACACGACACCGATATATAAAGTTATTAAGACAAAATGAAATATAACGAACACTGACACGAGGCTCCATCGTCATTTGATTCTTATATTTCGAGACACCCTGTAGCATACTATCGTGTCACTGGCATAAAGTTTATATTTACTATGCCGCAATTTTCCAACAGTAGCAACTCGTATTCTTAACTTGTGTTCCATCTGCCGGAATTATGTCCTTCCGGCGAAATGAAAAGCCGAAACGAAATTTAACTGCACAAATAGAACTTGTCATCGTGCAAAACCATTAAAAGTTCGCCTCGCCGCTAACCGGACTAACAATAGCGAGCTATAACTGCAGAAACTTGGAAATTGAATATTATCGATTTCGGCGGGCTGTTTAAACGGTAGACGGCGGCCGCCGAAACTATCTCGGCCGAGATTTACAGTCGTGACACGTTCCACGGGTGTAAGCGGAATAATTCTCGGCCGAAAACGCGGACGCAAAATCGTACGGGATCGTGTCTCAGATTGGCGATTTAACGAGGCAAATTTTCACCAACGACCAAGCTGTTCGAGGGAAGAATTCTTTTTTTCCTATTACGAGACGGGTTATGAGGCAAGTAAGGGCGCATTAATCTGTTAACGGACAGTGTGACGAGCCATAAATCTGTTCTTGGCTATTCGCAGTGAAAATGAACTGCTGTTTGAAAAGTTTTAGTAGCTTCGAGCGGTACAATCAAAACCCTGGCACACCGTAATTAGTATTAAATATGAATTTCCGCGTATAAAGTACGCGCACGTGCGTACTCACGAATGCGCGAATTATTCTGCATACCGTTTTACCTCGCCGGATAAGATGCATCGTTCGCCGGTTATCTGTTTGCGCAACGTCCAACGAAAATCTAATACACAGCGATATTTCAAGTAGATGGAAAATATCTGTTCGTTAGACGCGTTGACTGACGTGTATTCATAACCCTGTAAATTACGAGTGGAATCGGGATATTTAAATTTTAAACGAGCGATATATTTGAAGCAACGGAATTAACAGATTTTTACGTTGATAACTGTCTTTTACGTAACCGCTAAATCAATATACATACGCTGAGATAATCAAGCCACTTTTCGCAGACACCCTCGGCGATGCTTAAAAAAAATGAGAAAGAAACGAAATCCAATATTTTTCTTGGGGGAACTTAATTGTGTTTGCGAATACTTTCCAGAAACGTTATTTACATTCCTCTGCTCCGTATTTCAAGAAAACATTGCCCCGCGGAATCCAGGGACAGCGTAAAAATATTTAATACCAACCGCGTAAATTGAATCGCCGTTTGAACATCGCTATTATTCTAAAAGGTAATTTGCTAAAAAAAAAAAAAAAAGAAAAAAGAAATCTTTCGCGCGGCCAGACCTGTCTACATTGACAAAATGGGAAATTACTAGTATTTATATAGAGAATTATGCACTACCGAATGTTTGCCGAATAGTTTATATAAACTTTATTTACTTGGCAGGACTAAGCTAACATATTCTTTCGTGTTCACGAAAAATTAAAGTATACCGATGAAGTATGCAATCCTTATGGTTAGCATAGTTAGCATAGCAAAAGTATAAATTTATGTACGATATTGCGAAGATTGTTAGGACAATTTATTAGGATATTAATACTACAATTTTATATATAGAATTATTTTGTACATAATCTATAAAGCTATGGTGATTAATTTACGAGGCAAGTTTATGTCTGAAAGGGACAAGCATCTGTGATTATGTCGAAAATATTTCCAGATGCAAAACTAATATTTTATCGTAGCTTATCCTGTATACTACGTTATTATAAATTATTGCTCAAGGTGCTGCATTTCATTTTTGTCAAGCTCGACCTTTTTTTACAGCCTACCACCTAACGTTTAGAAATGTTAGAATTTACAAAAATGTACAAACATTTACGATAACGTAACGTGCACATGTAACGCGAAAACTTTAAAAATATCCGTTAAATTAGACGATGCACCATTAGTGTATCGCATCTCGTGTATCACGCAACAAATTGTTCTCTCGAAACGTTTGTTCCGAGATTTCGTAAAATTGTCAACGTCGCGTGAAAATTCTGCTTGCACAGCTGGCTAACATTATACGGTGATAATGAACAGCGACGAAAGTAGAAACGGAGCTTCTTTCTCCTCGGTTTCTGCATCTTTCTCTGTATTAACTTGCTGGAAGCTGAGCACACCAGAGGAAATACGAATGATCCCGTAATGGGAAGAAATTTAATAAGGATCGTCTTCACTGACGTTTCTACGTCAAGAAATCAAGGCCTGTACAACTGATGAAAAAATATTCCTGCATTTGTATTTCCAAGTTGAAGCATCGTTTAATAGCAATAATATTTCGTAAGTTGTATAAATAAGATACATTTGAATGTAAATAATAGTTACAAAATAACGTATCTGTATGTACGATCTAGACGAATAAATTTGCGAATTTTATTCGTGAAATTTATTCACCACGATACGTGAAAATTGTCTGCCACTTGATTTTTATGTTACATTAAAATTGCATAATATTGCATTTCGTATGGCAGATTTATTACGTTTGCTATTATATCTAAATAAGCAAATTTAAAGCAATGAAGCACGAACGTGAACAAAATTGGGAAGCATACTGGGTATATCGTTTCGAGCGTCACAACGTTGTTTACGTTCCAACGAAATATTTATTCATATACCTATATGCACGTCGGACTATGTACGAAAAACGAGTAAAAAATATCCGGCTATAAAACACGAATGCAATTTCAGTGAACTGTAGCAAAAACTTCTTACATGTTCTTATAATTTAAACGCCACTGAATTAACTACTTCGATTATGACGCGTCATGTAGTATAGGCTGCCACAGCAAAAAGGACTATATTTTTTGAAACTAATCAATTTCTAAGTTTTATTATACCGGCATGAAATAAATTGAGAAACAAGATATAAATAAACAATCTAGCGAGTAATAAATATGGGTGATACACCAGTTCGTTACAATTTTCCCTCATCGCGCTCGACGTTGCATACTGCCCTCTTAAAACTTGTTAATCAGTTAAATGATAAATGTAACTCTTTTTAGTGAAAACGAGTTTCAAATTTTAGCATCTCTCGTCCGCTTTACGAAACTATAAAAAATCTCTTCCCATTATTAATAATTACTAAGAAAACAAGTTTTCTCACAGACTGAAAGATACCGAGTCCTGAAAAATGTCAACTGTCATTTAATTGAATATACGATCTGTGATGACATAAAGCAATTAAGAAAAGATCTTTGAATGATAGAAAGAATATGTGAAGGAGTAGTATCATGATCGAATTTATTGACACTGAAATTATTTAAATTTCTCTTGGTTCCTGCAAAGTATTTAATTAAATAGCTTTCGTTGTTGCAATATCTAAAATATTGAATTTCCTTTTCAGATTTAGAGAAAATTCGTCGAAGAATAGATATTTTTAATGGAATATCTTGACCATATAATCATATAGATTAATTAATTTCAAAAATTGAAATTAAAAAGTGTATTCTTTGGGGAGAGACGTCACATTTTCGGAAGTGAAAAATATATATCTCGGAGTTTTTAAACTTGCTAATTTGATGTTTTCACTTGAGAAATTAGTAAAAGCTAAATGCAATGTCATATTTTTATTAACCGATTAAGAAACTTTCTAATTATGTTCATAATTCTGTAATTACCTTAATTTTCATTCTCACAAAAGGAGGATTATTTAAGATTAAACATTACACGGATTATTTATGCTTCTCTGAATTTTATCGTCATCATCTTTTTCTTTTACAATCAACATAAATAATCCAGTCAGCTTCCTACTAAGTAATTTTCATCAAAGTTTACTCCTCCAGCGTTTCCATAGGATTTTCTTCGCCTCGTACAGCTCTAAACGCAGCATTCGTTAAGAAATCAATTAAGACGCCAATAAAGCATAAATGTACGTCTTCGCATACTTGTACATATCTGTGCGTATCTCCAATTCATAACACGTTGGTTCATCATATCCTGCGGTACATTAACCGAACGAAAGAATCAAAGCTGCGAAATACCGGTTTGTAGCGGCTGAAATTTTCAATTTCACTGGCGGCAAGACAGGTGTTCCATTACAAGAGCAGTTTTTCAAAGTCGAAGAATCGCAAAGCTCTGTGTTCCGCTCGTCCCATTATTACTACCACCAGCGGCCCATCAAAGCGTTCAAAGTTTTTCCCTGGTTTCTCTCACGCTGGCCCGCCAAGACTGTGGGTGTAGGCTGTGAATAGGTCGAGCACAGTAGGAGGCTGCCAGCATTCCATCGTGCAGCAGACTACTCAGAGACTGTGACCGCAGAATCGTGACGAAAGCTCATCAGTCGTGCGAAAATCCACCAAGCGAGAAATGCCGCGGCGGTCGGCCAAGAAATGCCCAGAGAAAAATGATAATGACCTGGAGGAGGGATAGAAGGATAAAGAAAGAGAAAAAGAGGAAGAGAGAGAAGGAGAGAGAGAGAGAGAGAGAGATCAGTGAAGGAGAAAAGGAAACCGTCTTTGCTTTGTTTTCTGTCACTCCTCTTTACCTTGGCGCGACATGCTGCGCCGTGTTGCGCAGCTAACTGTGTATATGCGCACCTTGTCTCTTCTGATGATATCGTGGCTCGTTCCTTGCAACCTGCCATCGACACCGCCAATCGCGATCTCGCTGACAATAGCGAAACTCGGCTGACGTTGGGGCGCGCACGCTCTTCCTTCTCGGTGGCCGAAAGCATTCCAAAAGCAGCTCTTTCGTTCTCGTGGGAAAGCGGCTCGTGAAAGACGCGGCCAACCTCCGCCAACTAATCGACGTTTACTTGTCGCATAACTACACAATAGAAATCTAAGCTTCCAACAGGAAACGTAATCTATGTAGAGCAGTGGGAAAAAGGAAGTTTAAAATTGCTGTGTAACCGCGTTTCCGACTGTTACTAATTTCGGGGGTACACTTTTCCTCTGGGAACCATTCCTTTTTAAACATTTTTGCATTTTCTCCAAGTGTAAGGGTCTTGACTTTGGCAATCCATCGCTTCCAGGTTACGCGTCTTTTAAATTTGGCGCTCTTGGCGCACTCTACATGAAAGTTTGCAACTGGTATGTCATTGTATATGCGTCTCTGTGACTAATTTTCGGAGTAGATTTTTCCTCTGAAAACCACTCCTTTTCAAACATTTTTGCATTTTCTCATAGTAGTCGATGAATAGGGACCACGTGTAAGGGTTTGGGATTTGGCAATCCATCGCCTCCAATGTTACGCGTCTTTTAAATTTGGCGCTCTTGGCGCACTGTACATGAAAGTTTGCAACTGGTATGTCATTGTATATGCGTCTCTGTGACTAATTTTCGGGGTAGATTTTTCCTCTGGGAACCGTTCCTTCCTAGACGTTTGTTCAATTTGATGATAGTACTTGATGAATAGAGACGTAGTTTAACGGTTTTGGGCTTGACAATTCGCTGATTCTAAAGTTATGCGTTTTTTACATTTGGTGCTCTTGACATACTGTTCATAGACTGTACTGTACTGTAGATACAGTGAAGGGGGAAGAAAGTTTGAAATTGGTATACTTGTGTATGCGACTGTTACTAATTTTTAGAATAATTTTTGCAGGTTATTCGTTCAAGGTTATCCATCTATTCCAAGATTGCACGTTTTTAAATGTGCTGCTCTTGGCATACTATACATCTACGATATACAAACAGGTACAAAGAAGGTTTAAAATTGCTACTAGTGTATGTGAGTGCTGGTAATTTTTGAAGGAAACTTTCATGCGCTTTTCATGTTTCGTACTCTTGGCGTACTGTATGGCTTACTTTAAGGTGATAATTATTTCGACGACACGTTCTGTTATTTATTTCGACGTATATTGCGCGTAAAGTTCTTCATAAATGTTATAAAAATATATATATATAACTTAGCTAATATTACTCATATTTTTCTATCTCTACGTGACATTACACAGATACGCTCATAGTGCCAACAAAGAGAAACGATCTGTCTGGCGCGTATAAGACGAAGAAGGCCATAACAGGATTTTTCAGCCTTTTTCGCGCAATAACTTTTGGTCGAGGAAATTCCTAAACTTAAAATTGGTATCGTTGAACTTTATTCGATAAACACTTTCAATAAATATGGGTTTCGACCAAAAAGATTGGCGTCCCAGAGGTAAAGCTCACGTAATTCTTGTATTAGACATTTCTTATTACGTTGATGGCTAAACTTTACTTTAGGGGATCAACTTTTCTCTTTGCAATTTTGTAGTTTTTCACGTATAGAATCCGAAAATATCAATTTTGAGGCGAGGCATCCGCCAGTTCAAAAGTTATGGCAGAAGCTGAGCATTTTTAGAGTTCTTATAGTTCATCGTTCTTAGAATTCAGAGCTAAAGACGCTCAGTTTTAAATAGTCGTAACTTTTGAACTTTAGGTATTTAGAACTAAAAATGCTCGCTTTTATGAAGCCATAACTTTCGAAGCAGCGGATTCCTTGTCTTAAAACTTCTATTCTCGAATTTTACACGTCGAGAAGTACAAGATTGCAAAAAAGGGGCAATAATTTTTAAATCCCAACAATAAAAGTTTATGTTACATTTATGTATATTGCACTGTGGATTTTTATGCATTTATAGGAAATTTGAAGTTTCAAGAACGCACAGAGTGCACAAAATACCCGAAAAATACACGAAATATACAAAGCATAAATAATATTCGTTGTTATATCCGTTAGTGAAACAAATTTCTGCCCAAGTACCATTTTTGAAATTGCGTTCATAGAAATATGAATTTACATAAATGTCAGCGCTCTAGTTGTAATCAAATTTTATAAAATTGTGGTGTTTTTTTTTTCTTTGCCCTTTATACTATATCCGTAACTGTACGTGTACATACTTTCATCAATGCTCGATTATCTTTTCCTTCTTCTATTTGCTCCCTCCTATCCTCGGCTTCTACTATCGAGTATGCAAATTAGTTTATCTCTCGTTGCGAGCTATCGAACTTTTAAAACAGGATTTCTGGATTTATAGTAAAACTTCGTAGAATCTTTGCTACGTTTTACATGGTCTTGTGCTAAATATTCAGATATTTCGATAACTTGTATAATCTTTTAATCTTCTTAATCGTTTTATAAGTTTCAATCTCGCAAACTTACTTCAATACATGCTCGTTACGAGGGAATTTCGTTAAAATTAGAATCTAATATTTCTCGAAGAATGCCTTCGTTTGTAAAACTTAATCAATAGCAATGTTCATAGAAAAAGATGAAAATAAATCTCTCGTCAATCTCCGCTTCTAAATTCTTATCTTTGTTACTAATACGACAAAGCACTGAAATACAAAACGTAAGGTACGACCTCCGCTACCCAAATATCTTACAATTTACTATGTTTCCCTTCGATTAAATCAAAACGAAGAAAAATTTGAAAACCCAACACTGAATTTTCTTCTCTAAATAAAACAATCGTTTACGAACAATTTTTACAGTTCTCACGTTAGTTGATCGTTAGTCGATTTAACGCAAGACGAGAAGATTTTCAGCGGGAATTAACGTCTCAGGGAACGATCGCCGAATCAGCAGATACTTTTCAGAAGTGTACGATCAATAACGCGAACCGTGTGTAGTCGCAATAAAAAAGATCCGGCCGTCTTTTTATTGGCATGGAACTGTATTTGCAAAGTGTCAGGTCCACGTGGCGGAACAAGGACAGACAGTGTTACGCCAACAAAGAGTGCCATTTCCTTTTCTTTTGTCGTTTCTGTATCTGATTTCTGCTTTCCGACAATCTTCTCTTTGAGTATCTCGCGAACAATAACTCTGATATATAGACATCGTTCACAATGACATTTACGTACACGTCGAGGAAAAAGTATACTCGTGTTTGCATTCTCCTTCTATGAATGAGACACTCATTCCGAAGTGTCGGTACGGCACGATGACAGTACAATCACGCAATATCATTCGGCTGATAAATCGTTTAGAAGATGACGCGTACGCGTATTCGCCAACAAATACAGTATAAAACGTTAAATAGCCGTGAGGTACGTTTATTTGCGTACGTAAAACCGTTGGAATTCTTCGTCTTAGGATCTGCAGAAATTATTACTTATTAATTCGAGATAATAAGGAACGATTAGCCGTGATTTATTAAAGTAGTTTGAAACTGTTTCCGGGAAGCGGAAAACGCAAAACGAGCAGTTTCTAATACATCTTCAAATTGCGTTGATAATTTATCACAGCACGCCGAGTAATTTATTGTTGATGAACGCTGCGCGAAAGTAGCTACGAAATAGAGTGACGTACTTTCAAAGTTCTCGGAAGAATGGAAATAAACTCGGGCAAGGGATATAATTCTTCAGTCGATAACTGCCGCTATACAGACCAACGTCTTCTACATTTATTATCCGCTGTTATCGGAATTATTATTTTACTTGATTTCGAGAGTAAACAGACGTTTATTCGTCTTCTCTATAATTTAACAAATTTCGTATACAAAATTCATCATACCTAACCCAGACACAGAGGCAAACAGAGAAGTAGGATAAATAAAAAGCATTAAAGATATTGCCTGTCGAAATATCGGTGTATTGAAATCCTACAATAACGAAATTCTTTGTTTTAACAATTATGTATCTTTGGTCGGATCTAACAGGCTCATTCGGTTCTTGAAATCTCTCAAAACTTGACATTTTTTGTCACTTAATAATTCTTACAAACTAGATAAATAGTAATCTGTATAAACAATTTGCGAACATGTGAATTTATTTTTGTTTTATTAATAATGATCCAACAAAGTTTGCGTTTATATTTTAAAGTACGTATAACTAGACTAAAATACCTTGTTATGTTTATCGATTTATTGTAATCGTTTATATTGAGAAAGAGTAAATTGATCTTCTGAAAGGAATTTATTAAACAAAGTAGATGCCTTATAGAAAAAGAGAACAAAAATAAGTAATAAATATCAAAATTTTTAGATTTTTGTAACTTTCCCGCAGTTTCTTATTTGCGTTTCGTACGAACACCTAAAAAACAAATATCGAGCCATTTCTAATTACATCAAAGGACAAAAGAAAGCGTAAAGTTGCCAAGTAATTTATTTATGTACATCGATATATTAATTTTTGTATTGGACAGTTTGCACTATAAATAAATATATAATATATATGTCGGAGATGTAGGGACATCGGGCCTTTCTTTGGAAAGATCCCCAATACTTGGGCTCCAGGTGACATAACTGGTCGCCGAACGTAGCCACGGTCACGGGATGAACGAAATGTCTTACAGAGGAGGTACCGATGTTGAGGGACACGCTGTATAAACAATCGAGTCTCGATCAGGAGCAATATTGGTTTACGCGGGACTGTCTAGTTACGGCGCTTGCGAATTTGTTGATATTCCCGATCAATATGTATTTGACAAATGTGGCTGTATCTGTCTTTTATTTTGCAATCACTTTGGAGAGTTTTCTGTCATCGTCTTGGCAGTCAGTCTGAAAGTAACCCTGCGTCTGAGTAAACGTGTCAGCGTGCTACCAAATATATTCAAACGTACAAAGAGTTTTCCCGTTGACCGTGGATTCGTTATTGAACCCAAGAATATTGTCAAAAGCATTCGTTATACTTATTGTTTGTTAAACAAGTTAACCGTTAAACTAATTATTTACTAAACTTTGTAAAGAAATATTTATCTTGTGTAAATACAATCTTTGTTGAACATCACGATGGCAAATTCTAACGAAGAATTATCGCGCGCCCGAATTCCTAACGAAAACCCGACATATATAATATTTATTCACTGTCGTTGTTAAATGCAATTCTGTTTTATAAAATTATGGAAAATTACGGTACTTTTGCACCACCTACATTTAAACTTTTCTTCGTTCGCTACTGTAAAATATTTCTTCCGAATCATAAAATTATATTAAAGCTTGATTCACACTAGCGATCACGGTACAGTCAGATTGCGCCAAGTCAGCCGGTGAAAATCGCTTACGCGTAATCCAATGATAGCATTCACGGTAGGCGGTTTGGACAAGTCAAATGAAAATCTGTTGATCGTGGCGCGTTGGTTTGCTAGCGATCAAGACCGCAGTGAACAGTGGAAAAGGAATATAGGGGACGAACGTTTAATTGAATTCGTACGAAATTACAGCGAGTTACATGATTTCAGCACAGCGAATATCGTGACGTATGTGACGAAATGAAGTTGTGGGTCGAAATGGGGAAGAAACTTCAAAAAAGTAAGCGGTTTTATTATATTTGTCACGACGTTTTAAATCATCGTCAACCGGATGACAGTACGAAATAAAAATTTCTTCATCTTTCTGGCGATTCTGCAGCGTCTAATGTATTAATGTAAATCCTCATGCAAAATTAACTAAATTTTCATCAAAGTATATTTGAAAAACGGCATTGTTCTTCCAGCGAAAAAATAAAAACGAAAGACACTGCGACAGCAATTGATCGTTTCTGATCGTCTAATGCGAATGTCTCGAGAAAATCTTACTTTTAATGTAAATATAAATATATATAAAAGATGAAATCGTAATCGGACAGTAGCTTTCACCGCTAGCGTAAATCAGTTCTTACGCATAATTCAATTAAAATCTCATTCAATTAAAATACACAAAATTCAATTTAAATTAAACGAAAATCTCTTAATCGGTGCTTGATCTCATGCGATCAATCTTCAGTGTGAATGCCTGGTAAAATCCTACATTTTCATTGATCACGATCCGATCTCTTGACCGTCATTGCGAATTAGTGTCTTAAAATCGACAAACCAGCAAAAGTGTATCACCTTGCTTCTTGTGATCTTTGTACGTTAAGGTTCGAAATTAATCAGTGGATTACGGTATCGCGTCGTTTCCGTGCACGCTGGCAGGAGAAAGCTGGAAGCTGGCGGAAAGGAAACGACAATCAACCGAGTAACAAGAGACCGAGCCGTGGGAGATGGATTATTGTTGGCGGCGGACGAAAGGAGAGATGAATCGAGGTGAACGCGATGGAGATACCGTTGACGCGGCGCTCCGATTAGAATATTTACCGGTGTCATCCGTTACAAGCTGCGGAGCGTAATATACAGGAACGAACCACGGCCAGCTCGGATGACGCAGTGTAGTGTCAAAGGAAGTCAAGGAGCCGAGATCGTCCGCGAACGCTCACACCCGTGGAAATGGCCCGTGGGCGAGCCTGATTTCTCCTGGGGTGCGCAGAGAAAGCTGAAGATACGACAGGAATATACGGACCTGGCCCGAAGTGAAGCGAGACGCGAGAGGAAGCTGAAGACGCGGACGCGTGTATGGGCACATACAGTCAGTGAGAAAAGTCTTCGTGCACTTGGCGAATCTTATGTACCTGACTAACAGAGAAACTGAAAATGAACTTTGTCACATTATTTAGACTTACGTGTTAGTACGATTAGTATCGTACATGTACAGTCGGAGACAGAAATAACTGGAGTGGAAGATAGTGGAAGAAAGTAGGCACTTGGCGAGTTCTGTGTACCTGATTCATCAAAGAAACTAAAAACAAGCTGTGCTGCGGAATTATTTATACTTTCGTATCAATAGAATTATCATTCGTGTACAATCGAGATAGAAATAAGTGAAAGGTAATGCAAGTAGGTAGGCATTACTAGTAGCTGTGAACTTTGTGTACCTGATTTATCAAAGGTACTAAAGTGGAGTTTCTCATGAAATTATTTATACTTACATATTAGTGCAATTATTATTCATGCACAGTTGGGAACAAAAATAAGTGGAAGGTAGGTACTTAGTGAATATCGTGTACCTGAGTTACCGAAGAAATAGAAAATGAACTTTGTCATGCAATCATTTATACTCGTATATCGATACAATTATTATTCGTGTACAATCTAAACAGAAATAAGTGGAAGGTAATGCAAATACGTAGCCACTTGGGGAATTTTGTGTACCTGATTTATCAAAGGTACTAAAGTGAACTTTCTCATGAAATTATTTATACTTACATATTAGTGCAATTATTATTCATGCACAGTTGAGAACAGCAATAAGTGGAAGGTAGTAGATGTAGATAGGCACTTAGTGAATATCGTGTACCTGAGTTACCGAAGAAATAGAAAATAAATTTTGTCATGCAATCATTTATGCCCGTATATCGATACAATGATTATTCATATACAGTCTGAGCAGAAATAAGTGGAAGGTAATGCAAATACGTAGCCACTTGGGGAATTTTGTGTACCTGATTTATCAAAGGTACTAAAGTGGAGTTTCTCATGAAATTATTTATACTTACATATTAGTGCAATTATTATTCATGCACAGTCAGGAACAGAAATAAGTGGAAGGTAGCGGATGTAGATAGGCACTTAATGAATATCGTGTACCTGATTTACCAAAGAAATAGAAAATGAACTTTGTCATGCAATCATTTATACTCGTATATCGATACAATTATTATTCGTGTACAGTCTGAACAGAAATAAGGGGAAGGCAGTAGAAGTACCTACGTACTTGGTAAATTTTCTTTGCAAAGCTACTAAAAATGAAAATTGTCCCGAATTTATTGATACTTACATATACCTGCAAGATATTAACGCAATATTAAACCTACTGTTGTTATGATTCCATGAGATTATAATAGGTGTGTTTTATTTTTGTAACATTATACTTTGTATTCTTCTACTTTTCATTTTCCTCAGTGAGGATCAAAATGAATGTATTATGTTACGTTTTAACAATGTCTGCCTTAATGTATGAAAAAAATTCGTAGAGTTAACGTCTTTACTGCAACACTTCGTATGTAAGGGGAGTGCATAAACTTTTCTGAGTGACTGTAGAAGAGTAACGATTCGAAGGAGATGAAAAAGCGAGGGAAGAAAGCGCGTTTGAATGAGGAAAAAATGAAGATTGAAATGGGGGAAAGGAAGAAGTGTGTCGTAAGCGTGACGAGGATGAATGACTAGTTTCGTATTGAAATAAAGCAATTCTAAAATTTATTTCGTTCTTCCTCGCGTCATTATTAACTTCTCAATCCAGATGGCAGAAGAGTCTTAGAAATGAACATTTTAGAATTCGACAAATGACCTTTATTCATTTTTCTTACTTTCTAGAACAGCAAACACTTTTTAATTTTTGCTTCGATATCAACTTCAAATTGTTCAAGCGAAACATTCATCGTATCATACAATTGTCCTAGGTTTCATTTCTAATTATTTCATTGCAGCATTGCGTTATTAAATTTAATACACTTGGACCTAATTAGTTAGTATATGTAAATTCTATAATAAATAAAATGACGTAGAAATAATTTTTACAGCCGCTATAAACGTGTCAATAATTTTATTTTCCTACTTTTTTATTATGTATTGTTATCAAACTCAAGCAAAAATGAACATACCCATTTTGCAAAAACAACTCTGATAAAAAAACAATTTTAACAAAATTCATTGTCGTAAATTTTATCAATTTTTATTCCGTAAGAACTTGTGAAGATCATTTCCGATGATATTGATTTCATCATATCCTGAGTCTCGCCTTTAACTACTATAAACTGCACTTTTATTGAAAGAATCGAAAAATTTGATAGTCGTTTTTTTTTTAAACAAAAGGTCAATTATTTCAAATTTCCAATACTTAGGTTTTTCGAAGAATGATACTTAATCAAAATAAAAGTACATTATTAAGAAGCTTATGTTCTGTACTTTAAAGTAATCGTAAGTAAAGTAAAGCGGTTTAATTTAAAGTAGCATCACGAATATCTTACGATTGTTGAACAATTACTTACAAAAATAGTTTTAAAAGCATCAGCGTAACATGACACATACCGTGTACTTATGTAAGACGACACGTGAAGAAATCAGGCTACACACTACGGAAGTAGGTCACTCATTGCTGAAAGATTAACGACGAAGTAAACCAACAGCTGGTTCATTAAAAATCCGAAAGATTAAGTAAACTTTCTCTTCAACGGGTGTCTACGTATCCTTCGGACTTAAATGCTGCCAAATTTTGATCCACATGTTTCAAATAAACTCGTTAATAACATTTTCTTGCATCGACTTCCTCGTGTCTTTGTAAGTTAACTCATCCGTATGACGAGTTAACATTTTTCTTTCATGTTGCCTTCCTCATGCTGTTACCAGTTAATTCGTTTCGTAAATATTCGCAGCCTAATCATTATACTGTCCTAGAATAAAAGCCGATCTGTTACATTTATCGAATATTACAAAGTTGCGACTAATTGCAGTCGGAGAGAAGATGATTTTGTGCCAACAATCAGATTCTGTGAAAACGTAAATTTCTATCTACGTCCAAACAAGCAACGAACGTGAACGTTAAAAACTTGATGTATAAATGTGTTGGGAATAACACAGTGACGTATTAAAACGACAGAATACATCGTAAATAGACTTGTTAGGATAATTTTTCAAAAATAGTCCTCTGCAATGATCACACAACCGTGGTACAAGTATTTTCGAGGAAAAAGGTACAGACAGAAAGACGGAAAGTGCAATGCATCTTGCAAATTGAAATATCATAAGTGCAAGTTAGGCAAAACCGAGGGTAATTTAATCACAACTGCATTGCTTATTTAATATGGGCTGCTTGCTCGGCAAATAAACAGCGTCTGCTTCCTTTCGCAGTCTCGGTCTCAAAAGTGGACCGAGCTTGGAAAAACGAGAAAGCAGACCGCGATGCTCGAGTACGAAATCCCCGTTACCTTACTTCAACCGAGGAAAACGCGCAGAACGACACGTGTAGGAGTAAATGAAAATAAACATAAAGAAAGTCGGTTCGGAGGGTGGAAAAATCATATCAGCGAAGAAGAAGCAAAGGAAATTCAAGCTCGCCGGATAAGAGAAGCTCGGAGCATGGAAAACTGCGCAGCCACAAACAACCGAGGTAAGGTTGGGACGATAGTAAAAGGGTAAAAAGTAAACATGCAGAAAGCGAAGAAGCTTCGGTATAAAACGCGCAGGCAGAAAGGAGAAATGGGAGACGAAACGAAAACTCTAACGAGGGGAAAGACAGGAAATAAAGAACGATGGGCCTGGGTATTTCGTTTTGCCAACGGATGTAGTTGTCGGTTGTGCTTTAACAACGGTTCTTGCACCGGAAGTGAATACGGTCTGGTATCACCTTTGCCAAGAAATAACACACCACAGCGTGGACCCACGAGAGTTGTTTCAAAGGAGACGTCCGCCAATTTATCCTGGCCAACAACAACGGCTACCTTCTCCCATAACGATGTACCTTCGGATACATGCGCCGTGCTGTCACGCACAATCGCCGTAGCTCAGCCGATCGACGTTTCGACAAGCCAGCTCAACACAGTTTTCGATATTATGCCGGTCACAATGGCGATATCCTATTATTCCGAGGAAGATTATGAATCAATACGGCCACGATGAATTAATAATCGCAAAATTGATGAACGTCCTCGGGCTATTTTTGTAAAATATGTGTCAATGTAATAATGCCGATGTACAGGCGTTTCTGGCATTCAGAAAGCATTCGAGAACTTATTTAATCGCCCTTAAACGTATAGGAATATGTAATATGATTATATTAATATTAAATATTATTACTTAAACTTACAGTAATATATAATAGATAAAAAAGATAAGAAATATATAATATTTCTATACGTTTAAGTAATAATATTTATTATTAATCTAATAATATAAATTAATAATAAAATTAATGATATTTAGTAAATTGAATATTTATATAGGAAATATATATAGAAATATATAATATAATATATCTAAATATATAATTTTCGTTTATATGGAAATAAAGTTATTCAATCGTTACCATTGGAAATATTTGATAATGAAGATTCTATTCAGAAAGCATTCGAGAATTTATTTAATCGCCCTTAAACGTATAGGAATATATAATATGATTATATTAATATTAAATATTATTACTTAAACGTACAGAAATATATAATAGATAAAAAAGATAGGAAATATATAATATTTCTATACGTTTAAGTAATAATGTTTAATATTAATCTAATAATATAAATTAATAATAAAATTAATGATATTTAGTAAATTGAATATTTATATAGGAAATATATATAGAAATATATAATATAATATATCTAAATATATAATTTTCGTTTATATGGAAATAAAGTTATTCAATCATTACCATTGGAAATACTTAATAATGAAGATTCTATTCTTTTATTATCAAGTATTGTCAAGCGATCGTAAGAGTGTAGATTTTTACACAAATGGCATTAAATTGTACTAGATCGTCCGAAAAATTTCTTTCGTTTTATATGGAAATAATAGATGCACAACATTTTCCGTTTTATATTATTTTATCGAATTACGTATGATCGATTTTGTTCTATCAAGATAAAGATCACAACGTTCAACAGATTAGGTTTCATGTTTGTATAAAGATGCATCGTTGCAAAAGACGTGTCTATAAAAGAAAGACACTTTTCAGACAACCTAATAGATTAGTTTTCAAATTATACGCGAATAATTCACTATTTCTCAGAAATGTAATATTTTGATAAATTGAGAGACAGAATTCTCAATTAAAATATTTAAATTTCCACATTGAACGAGTATAATGGACCTAATTTACTTAATTGCTTATCCTTTCATGGTCGATGACTTGTTAAACATAATAATATGTTAAAACTGGTTTCCTTCCGCTACAGAGTTTCATCATTAAGACAAGAGCAGAAAATATAATATTCATTTTAAAATAGCACACGTACAATTAGTATTAATATTATCTGATTTCTTTCTCTTAGGCTAATCGTAAATCTGCAGATGCAAAAAATATATAATATTATGTTTCATTATCTAAATCAATCAAATCGATAAATATTCGTATTTAACAAGTCATGTTACATAGATTAGGATCGATACAACGATATTATCATACTCGTTCTTCTGCGAAATTCCTATATCATTATCACGCATAAATGGTGTCTACCGTTGTTCATTCTCGATTCAACTTCCAAGTAAAATGATTCCCTCGAGCATTCCTGTTCTGAATAATAACTATGCTATGTTGCCAAGGGTATGGCACACTTCAATAAGATTGCTTACTGTTTCTATGAACACATCATAATGCCACGAGTATCTATCGTTATTAACCTGCAGACTTTCATACATCAAAAACATATAAAATATCTAAGTATAGTATTTGTTAAGTAAGAAAACATAAGTATTATATTGATAAGTAAAATATTCTCTACCTAAATTCTATATTTTTAGTTATCTTCGTGGAGATGTGAATTTTCGTAAATATTCGAAGCCTAATCATTACACTGTCGTAGAATAAAACCCGATCTGTTACATTTATCGAATATTACAAAGCTGGATTTATGGAGAAAAGATAATTTTATGTCAACTATCATAATATTTGTTAAGTAAGAAAACAATAAGTATTATATTGATAAGTAAAAAATTCTCTACCTAAATTCTATATTTTTAGTTATCTTCGTGGAGATGTGAATTTTCGTAAATATTCGAAGCCTAATCATTACACTGTCGTAGAATAAAACCCGATCTGTTACATTTATCGAATATTACAAAGCTGTGACCAATCGTAGATGGAAAAAAGATAATTTTATGCCAACAATCAGCATCTGTGAAAACGTAAAACGTTAAGAATGTTGTGTAAAATAACTACATTAATATACTAATATATGTAATACTAATATAATTTCAATGACAAGGTTATATCGTTTTTACAACGTGTTTCATCAAAGAACGAGAAATTTAGCAAAATTGAATTACCTCCGTTCTAAATTCTTATCACATTTAATTATATTTGATTTGTTTGATCGTACAAATTAAATTATTCTCAATTCTATGGTTTCAGTATACAAAACAAATAATTTCTTATTTGCTAGTGATATTTCTAAAAAGAATATCAACCTTCTACAAATCTGTAAATGTCGTTCTATAGTCTGAGTGGCGAATAACCGAACTCTGTGGTTAAAATAAATAAATAAGAAAAGAAGTCTTGCTTGTGTCTTGCCCCTAGATCGACTTTCAAATGAGAAAGGCGAACTCCATGTAACAGGTCTCGCAATATTCTAGGTACAAGATCGCATCTTGTCTCTCACTAACTGACACAGCAAAGGCCAATGAAATAAGCCTAACTCATATCGAACTTGCGTAACGCATTCTGTGCACGCGTCTGGACAACTCCTTGCTTTTAGACTAAACACGCATACATTACAACAGGTGGTTCGTCGACTGTAAATGACTGGACTAGTCATCGAGCATCTTGGCAACCTGTTTAAATCTCATTCGTATCTGATTATCGAAGCCGTGCGTTCGATATTGAGCGAAACTGCGAGTGACATTGGTATTACGAAATATTGTTCCTGTGGCTACGCTCCATAACGCGTCACATTTCGCGTTAATTGGACCGAGTTATGCAGAAACCCAGCGATCCTCGAAATAACAAAAAATTAGTTAAACACAGCATAATTTCGTGATGTTTATTTTGCAAAAAATTACCAACTCGTAAAAGTCTGCTTGCAATTATTTTGCCGAAAAATTCCAAATCACATATTAATTATACTACTTATTGTTATAGAAGTCATTGAAGCCTAGTGACAAGAAGAAATCGAAATATACTCGATAGAGACAAAGCTACTTTCTTTTAAAAATTAAGATCTTTAAAATCAAATTCACTGGATTGGAGATCATTGGGGATTGTCAGCTTTCTGTATAACTCGGCCCGATTGTGATTTACGCCGAGAAGAATTAACTGTTGTTGAACGCTGTAAGAATTTCCCGAGTTCCGCTATCTCGAAGTAGCGGCCATACGTGCCAAGTGAAATCATAAATTTTCCTACTTTCATCCTGTGACACGATATTTGAATTTCAAATGATTCTTGGCAACCTGCGTAACTTTCGTATAATTTTTATTCAGAGTTGACTGTCTGTTAAAGAAGAACATGCAATGCCTGTGACGATAATCGATTTGACTTTTAAAACGGCAGATCCTTTTCGTCGGTTTTCGTCGCATTTTGAATACAAAACTTCTGGCGATTCCTTTTACTCGCGAAATTCCAACTAATTGATCGTAAAATAATAGGATCTATATGCGAACTTGCACGGTAAATTAACCAGACTTTTAAATTCAACACTTCGCGTTAATACAAGGAACGTATAAAACGTTTGACCTATAAGCAACATTTTAAAAGATCAAAAGCAATTTATAAAAATCTGTGACGTGCTATCGAATCGACAAAAATTCCCTCATCTCGGCACGTTTGTTCTGGCCTCGAAAGTTGAAAAGTTGGTGACGCACGTGGAACAATCAGAAGTATTATGCCAGGATTAAAATTACATCGTTTATATGTCAGAAATTTTCTCATTGGCTGACGCGAATGTCAACGGCACCTGCGCTGGCATAATATTCATTTTCCGTCAGCTGGTCAACCCGACGACGGTAACTTATTATCGTATTTTGCGGTTTCTAACGACACGGCGCGGTGTGGAAAGGGAAACGAGGCTTTCGCTTCAAAGTAATAGCGAATGTCTGCCGTATATTTCATGTTGAAATGAGTAACGTACACTGAACGCTTCCGACACCTGCCAATTAATATGAATCATCGTTAGAGAAACTGAAATACTGTGACAGAGTGAACCAGACTGCGGCAAGAAAAATCCTCTCGAGTCTCATCATTAACTTCTACGTGAACACATTCGATTATACACATGTTCCATTATCTCGTGTTAATTTTTAGATCGATATATGTGGCATAATTTTTTTCTTTAATGAAAAAAGCCACGGTTACGTTTCATTTTACCAATATCGTTAGAGTGTTTTCTATGTATCCTAATAGCCAGCAGTGTATTGCGTATGAAACATGTAATTGATACTCGAAGACACGACGAAGTTGCATTCTAACAATTTTAAAATTCGATATGTTGTCAACCAGTTGCACATGAAAATTATTTGCCCGTTTGAACTTTGTCATTTAAACGACCGAACGGTATTAAAACAATGATTAACATTCATCAAGTTAAGCTAACGTTACATAATTAATGATATTCATTCTTTATAGAACATGGTAATTTATTGTCTGTCTTCGACATTTTAGTATCTTTGAATTTACTGAATTATTCTTCATCCTTTTCTAACCGCATCATATTAAAATACTTTTCTCTAGTTATGACATCAACGTAAGAAAATCAACAGACACGGACTTACAATATTTTTCTTGCGTAATCTACGATATTCAAACCAACATGCTCGCATAATATTTACGATTGTGGTAATTAGCACATCTGTGGGAAACGTTCATTTATAGAATATGTATTCCACCATTTAAAGGATGAAATTAAAAGTAACTAGGCGATGGCGTTCGTATGATAAAGCCGACCCTCGGAAGTGTTTTTAGCGCAAGCGGCGTGAGTGCGATTAGGTAACATGTTACGTTATCTGCTGACGAGTTACGGATCTTACGTTAGCCAACCAATTCTACTGCCGTAAACGTGCGTACACCGTATGCCACTTGTCGAGGCTACGCAGCAGACATGTAGATACGCTAGAGTTAAGCCAACAATGACGTAGACGTACATACATTAAATTCACACGAGCCGTCCACCAACAATGGCCACAGCTATTACCATGTGTACACTGCTGCTTATACAGGGTGTATCATAGCATGTGAGATCCACTTGAGCAGTGGACAAGAAGAATAAAAAAAAAAAAAAAAGAGTAAGACAAGTTCGTGCGAACGTGTGTCCTATGTGACATCGTTAATAAATATTGACAATATTGCATTAACAATACATATTGATCCTTTTAGTTGAGAAGCTTCAAGTATTGACGATATACAAAATGTATGGTAACGTGTGAGACCCACTTGAGGAGAGTGGACAGGAGGCACAAAAACAATGAAAAAAGTTCGTGTGAACTGGCCTTGTTTCTGTCTGACCTTGTTTCCATCTGACCTTGTTTCATAGCTGTTTTAGTGTTCCAATAATCCGCAACTGCTTACCTTCATGGAAAGTCCTTGAAATGACTAGCCTCGGTCTGTGTTGTTCGACATACACCTGAAATTGCTGAAAGATTGCAAAATTCTTCGACACGACGACTGTTACAGCTTGCATACAGATCGATTTCGAACACCTTCTATAAAATTAAGTAGTTATGGATTATCGAAACACAAAAAAGACTATAAGGCAAGGTGTGATAGGACACGTGTTCATATGAATCTCTTCTATCGCTTTTGTGTCTCCTGCTCATTCCTCGATTGACTTCTGCATTTTATCGTACACCCTGTATATTACTATATCCATTTACTATTTAAGTATTACTGGTTCTGTTAACATCGTAAGTATTTGCATCCTTCGCGTCCCTCAATCGCTGCTTCCAATCTTAACATTTCTATGACATACTAATTTCCTTGTTACATATTTGTTGGCATTTATCCAATTTGTTCGACTTTTGTTCAATGACGTTAAAAGATCATAGAGATCATAAGGTAGAGAAGATAGATGAAATTACGAAAGATAAACATAATAAAATAGATAAGAGAAATAGAAAGACTGAGAAAGCAAGCAGGCAATAGACGGATGAAGCTGGAACCGGAAAGAGCCAAAAGCTGGAGGCGACGAAATGCAATATAGCGCAATAGAGAAGTCCTCGCAACAAGGGCGAAAGCCACAGGAAACGAAGAGATCAGCAAATACAGTGCAGTAAGAATTAGCGATAAGAAAGACGATAAGACAGATCTGGAAGAAATAAAGAGCAACGAGATAAAAAGCTACAAAGTAGCCAAGCCCATCTCGAGGCTGACCGGCTGTGTAATTAATAAATATATTTCTGTAAAACAAACGCCGATCAAATTGCTTTGACGCTAGAATTTGAAAAATTCCAAAAGCTGAAGTCGACCACTTTGTTCCGTTTGGCCAACGTCTCCTATTATTCTGCACTTGGCGTGTCTCTTGTAGCTCTTACGAATAATCTTCAGAAACTGTTGGATCTTCGTCTTACGTGAATGCAAAGTTGTAGTTGAATTAGCATATATTCGAGTAATCGAATAGTTGCTTCGAAACAATTATCGCGTTTTGTACGAAATCGCGAGATGTGCTAACATTTATAAAGTTATAAGGGTGGTTGTACAGGAGCGGAATTATGCGCGTTTCTTTCAGAGTGACGATCTCGCGAATGTACAAATGATATGGAACACGCACGGCTGCTCTATATTTTAATTAACTCCGGATCGTTAATTTGAAATGCGAATTACAAATTTGCTTTAATCGCGCTCGCGCCACTGTAGCTTCTGATTGTGAACGCGATATACGCAGCTGGGTGCGATGTCGTGATGAATATTAACACCCCGCCGACTGGTCCCGCGTTTCCACGGTTATTTTAACGTTCTATAACTGGCTGTAAGCGTCGTTTACGTGAATTTACTATCTCGGCGTAGATACATATAATGAGGTTATAAAATCGGTCAGATGTTACACTCTACAAGCTTTAAGAATCTAAATAGCGTTTTCAGCATATACGTAGAGCTTAGAGAAGATAAGAAGCTGGAGATCTGGTTCTAAACCGTATGACGTCAATTTAGAATTAGTTCTTGCCTCACAGCGTATTTGAAAAGATAAGGAGCTTCGGATCTCGTCTTAAACAATTTAGACGTCTTCGTTTAGAAAGATGAGCGGCTCGAGCGCTATTCAAATATGAAAAGCGATTGTGTAAAAGACACATTAATTACGCTCTTAATGTACTTCCACAGAGCGACTGATTTTTCTTCCAGCTGTTTCATCGTTTAGCTACCAAATGAAACGATCTTTCGTTTCGTTCGAATAAACGTGCTCCGAAACTATACGTCGAGTGGCTCGCGATGCTTATGAAGACAAAAACGAATCGCGACATTCGTCGTTCTAAATAAACAACTTGCTCCTCCTACATCTTTCTGTATCTGTAAAAGCAACGAAGCAACAACCTGTGTAATTACAAAAATATCAACTGTCTTTCCCTGTCGAAACTCGATGTCGGAAACGAAATAGGATTCGCCCCGAACAGGCAAAGGTTGACCTTCAAAAAATCCAATTGGAACCGAGAGCAAGCAACTTGGTTTCTTAGCAAGACCCAGAACCGGCAATTAATTATTTGGAAGGCAACACGCTGTGGGAACATATTCGCGCTATTAAGTTGCAACGAAGGGTGCAGTAGGTAACCGATACGCTACTGAAGTAGCGAAGGAGATCGCAGGTTGAGTAGCAAGGGCGTTGCATCATAGGCCCGTTTTACACGGTACACCTTTATGGGAATTACAAATCCCTCCGTGCCACCTATCAGGCCTTGAGAATACACGAGGCTAAGTATGTCCGCACGAGCCACATTATAAATCCTAATCGGCTACCGCACGGTCGACCTCCTTCCACATCTGGAAATATACACCGCATGCTATATACTCTATTCGCTTTGCTGGCTTGCTTTTACCAGAGATTTCATCCAGATATCAGCCTCGCCTTTATATCATCGGATAACGAGGTGTCGCAATACACGTTGGCCGGCAGCATAAATTGATGCCGATAAAAGGATTTATGGCAGAAGACAGGATAACGTTTAGAGAATTCTTTAAATAATTCAGCGTTGCTCGTTTCATACGTGACAATTTCGCAACATGTCATTTAAGCACCGTGCACTATGTTCGTCAGATAAGGCCTTTCAATTTTTAGTTGCAGTCGCTTCTCATCGAAAATGGAATTCAAAGGCGGAACAATCGCACGGTATCGATCTGTACGATATTTCTTTAAACAATAAAACGATTCACAAATATACGTAGAAAGCTGTCGAGCTGTCTGTGATCCCGACTTTTTACTCGAATATAGGAATATAGGTGCGGTAATAGGAATTAAATTGGAAAAATATTGAAATCCAGCAAGAATTTACCAGGCCAAAAAGCATATCGTACGTAAAACAAAGAAAACATATATTCTACGAAATTAAAGTTCACCTATCCTTCGAACTAATCGCTTTTCGATCATGTTACCTTTTATGTAGAGTGACTAGAGGACTCGATGTGTGTGTGAAAAAGGAAGAAGGTTTCTGTTAAAAAAAAAAATAGTGCAATTGCAAAATACACGTCTATTCTTGCGCTAGTGAAAAATTAGTGGTTCACTTTGAACCATCTGTTTTCTCTCTCGCTTTTTCCTCGTATATATCGTCTACGAGAAAAACAGCGGCCAATAACCCCATGAACACCCTATATACAGGGTATTTATGAATCGAGCTCATAAAAGAAGGGCGTGATAAGTGAATGTTGCCAGTGTATATTTCGGAAGCTTTAAGTTAATTATCTAAATATGTAAACGCTCACTATTAAATAGTAAATGGCAGATGATTTATGGAATTATAAATTATGTATCTTCTTGCTTTATATAAATGGAAATGACGATGTTTTGATTTTGCTCCAAGTGCCATCGCATTAAATTATCTTACGCTATAACTATTAAAAATTATAAAAATAACTATGAAAATCTTTTCTCGAAGCCATTGTAAATGAAACATTCCCCAGTAACATAAAAGCAAAGAAAATATTTAGACGTTCAGATTTTGCTGCAACTTAATTTTCCAACTCGAGTTCCAACTTGATTTTAACAGTGTTACATACAAATATTAAAAAATCTTCTATAATTTATACATTTTTATAGCCAGCGTGAATTTATATTTTATACGCATCTAAATGAAAGGTAAATTAACTTCCTTTTGAACCGTTTCGTTAAACATATTTTTACTCGCATCAGCCATCTCTATTTGTCAAGCTCACCCGTGATCTTGTAAAAGCTTTATAAATAGAACTGTTAATAATTCATCTTAAAAATTCATAAATTTAAGCGAAACACTTCACCAAGATAGTCTCCTTCTGAAATTCGAAATAGAATTTTCTGTTCTTTTATTAATTTTACTCGCTCGTTTTCCTTTTCGGTTCCATTCTATTGTAGAAAGCGTGGCGTCGTTCCTTTATCCTTCGAATAAATCACAGTGGTATAGGCACTAAATATGTCACCCGCCAACATTGGAACACAGGACAGAAACACCCACCCCTGCCACTAACAAGTTTATTTTGAGAAAGCAGCCGAGGATAGTTTATGCAACATCTAACATTCCAATGGACGTTAAGAACGTGTTTTTAATGGTTTCTCGCGATTCGATGTACGTAGTTGATATTTGTATTATAAAATCATCGTCCTACCTTGAACTATATATTATACAACAAAGCTATCGTTCTGGAAACTTTAGGTTTAAATAAAAATAATCTACATAGACAATAGAGCGAATCTCTTCATAGAAAATTAATATTTTTATTGCAAAGGTGGAAGCAACTAAAGTTAGTATAAATTAAATAAATGATAAATCAAATTTTTAAAGACTGTCGAGAGTGAAACGTCTGACATTTACAACCAGAATCTGTTTCGTGGTGTAATCCATTCGTTCGAACATCCGGAAACACGGATCGAGATCCTTGATTTCGTCAACATCAACGTTATCTCGATGATCCTGCGTGCTGTTGCATAGCATTTTGCAAGACGCGATACCAAAACGAGTGCCGCGAGACACACGCAAATTCGTTATTTCTGTAACTTTCTTCGCGATGTTCCCGGCTTTCTCCCGAATCGATACAAGATAAAATAACGTATTTAAAAGAACCTCACTACAGGAGAATCGACGAGATTGCTCGAATAATAATGAAACATCTTTCCGATAATTTGAGCAAAGCAAAGAAAACCAACTGAAGACCGATCAGCGTCGAATCGATTTTTGAAACCTGCTATAAATTCACAGCTAATTAATACTCGAGTGTTAAACTTTCGCACTTTGAACGTACTTTTTACTTTCTCGATGCAATTTACAGTGGCGAATAAAAATAAGCTTAAAATTGATGCATTTTATTCAATTTTGCGAATTTTGATTTTGTACAAAAAGTACCATGTTGATAACAGTCATTTATTCTGTGGTATATATTGCATACATTTACCCATTGCTCCTATCGAACATAAACGGATTTTGTAAAATTAAGTTGTCTTTTCATATTCCTTATCTTCACATTTATTTTATAAATGTTCTTCAATTCGCCACTGTACATCTCTTCTTTCGGCTGTTCACTTGTGCTTTCATCGTTTATTCCGGCTTCTCGTGCTTACTTCCGGCTGATCCCATTTTCCTTCCCCTTTCGATCTACCTACATCGTTTTAGAGGAGCAAAGCTAACGTACTCGTTCGAGCAACCTTATAAATCCTAATCGGCTTCCAATCAAGTTCCACCCTTCTCCCAGGACAGTAGGCGGCCCGAAAATTTATTCGACTCGTTCGAAATCCCTTTTACCTCGATTTGTATTCCGCTCGACTACGGTCGTGGAAGTAGAAATTTTTGAAAATCTAGTACAAACAAAAGCGAAATTACATTTCTTTGCCTTCGATCGAATTTCTCAGCCGTAAGAAGCGAAAGGAAAACACTGACACTGCTTATCTTCCTTTGTTTCGATTCGAAAGAATTTGATCAAATTCTACGAATTCTTATTAATCCTTTTTTATTCGTTTTTCTGCATTTATTGTACGAAGTATTTTACCCACGTGGAACGAACAACGATAGAAGCTTTGCTCGAAAAATTATTTCGGTGTTAAAAACTTTCTTAACTTATTTACAAATCTTTTCATTTAAATCCAACATTTTTGTGCGTGTACGTGTGCGTTTGGACGATACAATGTAATATGCGGGATATGTGCGCGGTACAAGTCGTTCGCCACGATATTTCGCCTGGTTGTAATAGTTTAAACAAAAAAAAAAAAAAAAAAAAAATACTTCGATCGAAAATTAATATAAATGTGATGTAAATTTTCCTAATTAACGTGTAGCTGCAATAATTTCTCACATTTGGAAAAGTTACTTAAGAAGTCTCAATTAGGTCGTTGGAGTTAATAGAAACTAATTTCCCTGAATTCGTCCGAGTTTAAAAATATGATAACTGTCAATTATATGGGAATAAAAGCTACTCAACAACTCAAAGTAATATCGAATACTATTGAAGTTGTTCTTTATGTCTACAGAGCTTATTACCGCTATCTATCTCATCTGATTATACATCTGAACTGAGCTCTGCATTATTGATGAGTTCGTTTAATGTATTCACTTTTGCACAATTACCGCGCATAACGTAGGATTATTAAACCGTACACGTCACTTGTAAAGTATTAATTTAAAGAATTAAAGGACGATCGAGTTTCACAATACTCGATGTATTTCCCTATGCTCGAATATAATAATTTAATTCGTAAATGTGTCTTGCTTTTTACAGGTGAAACTAAAGACTAGACGAACAGGTAAACAGCTTCCAATTTCGAGAAAAGGTGACTATTACAAGCTGCGATATTACAAATTCGATACTTTGGTAACAAGAAAAATGGGAACTGATTAGCTAATGGAAAATTAAAAAGGTAAAAGGCAAGATAGAATCTGTAGGGACATTACGAAGGATAAAATACTGCTAAAAGTATTATTCCACGTGAAAGTTTGCAGAGAACATGTACATTTTATAGAACAAATGTTTGAATCGCGCGATAAATCGATCAAACAAAATATATTGGCCAAACGTGCAATATATTGATCGAATCAGGTATTACAAATTTGCGACATGAAAAGGAAAAGATGAAGTGATATTGATGTAACAGTCATTCCTAGTTGTGGAGAGTATTGAATAATGAAAAATACTTCCGCGAAAGAACAAGAAATAAATCGGATAAAATAACTGCGCAATAATTCTCGAAAATGGAATGTTTACGTGTTTGGCATTTTGCGCTACATGAAATAATAGGAAACATATTTCAAAGCCTATATTTGAGCAAGCTTATACTTGTCCAAAGCTTATATTTCATCGTACATTTGTACATTTCTCAAATACCGGAATAGAATGGACAACCTGTTGCATAATTTATGCGAGATGAAAAGTCCCGCGATGCAATTTTCCATATTTTGCAGCTTTCTAATATTATATTTTATATATCGCTACAATATCGCACTCGTGCGAACGTTGTCGTTACAAAATTTGAAATTAGTAATCCATCCAATATTGCCTCAACACGTTTTGCAAAACTCGCGATAATACGCGTTGAATGTAAAAAAAAAAAAAGGTGTTGAAATAAAACTGTCAAAAATTTATTATTTAACAATCCTGAATAATCGAGATATTTGTGCCACGTTTTTGCGGGATTAAATTTCGAAAATTCGAAGCTGTTGCAAGCATAAAGCACTTAGCATTTGCACATGGAATATGAATAAATCAAGTCGGGGAAATGCCATATCAAAATTGTAACTGAAAATAGCCTTTGCCAAACGGTAAAGGAAATACGATCACATTTAGACTGAAACTACACCGACCTATCATTATTCGTTATTTAATATAAATAGAGGTAAATGGACAGCTATTTGGCTTTATATAAATTAAGAAATATGCAGTTTCCAAGAGTAAAAATAACCACCCGTTACTTCAAATAAATAGACAAAATCGATTAGAATATCAAATTTTATCGTCCTTGCATTTCTTCGCTTTTAGACTTGTCAATCACCTTTTCCAATACACGTAGATGGAATAGGAAATTAAAAAGCTATAAAAATAACATTTGTGTAGATCTCGGTATATATAGAATTGAGAAATGTGTCGTGAGAAAACTTTGTTGTTGAGTTGTTTTAACTTAATATATAGCGTTTTAAAAAATATAAATTTATTAAAATTTTGTTACTTCAAGGGATATTTCATATACATTAATTTAATGTAATTTTCACTATACATACATTCAAATTGCTACTGAATCAACTATGTTTATCATCTGGATTTTCGATTTTCAGATGCGTCGCTATAGTTATTTTCAAAGCAAACAATCTGAAATATTCTTGGAGAAAAGAAGAAAAATAACTAACAGCAGAAAGGTAAACGTTCGTTTAAAGAAACGTAAGGTATATAGAATTGAAAACTACTAGAACTAGAAAAATTAAGGAATATAGTGATCGCTTCAAGGTTACTACACAGCTTTTTATCTATCGCTCATAGAATATACACGTTGCTCGATTTGTATTAACTATACATGAGTATCGGTAAATAAATGAATGAACAGCGAGCCAAGGATAGAAAGTAATATTTACGACCTTATTTTAAAATCAATGGATACATACCGTATGAAATATGAATGATCTATTTTAAATACTATTAATGTATTAAAATTAAATACACGACTAGTGTTGGGGTATTTTAAATATTTATCGCCAGAGTTGCTCGGAATAATCATTCCATTTCAAGGAACCTTCTCTATCTTATCTGCACGTTGACAAGTACGTAGATAAGCTGAAGGTAACGAAGTCCATAAATGACAAAACTATATCATAATCTTTTCTTTTTTCACTACGCATTAACTTCTAAAAACAAGTTTTATCCTGTCATAATAGCCTGTGGTTCCAGCTCTAATAAAATACAAAATCGCCTTCAATCTTTTTGCCTGTGTTCTTCTAACTAAATTACATTTGCTTAAAAAAGTAAACGTCTATATGATTTCCAGCGTATAGCTTTTAGCGTGTACACCGAAAGGCAGGTGGAAAAGAAAAGACGCGTACAATATGTCCATACCATATGTCCAGGAATCTCGAATGTGTTGGCGAATGGATGAATTTAAAGTAGATCCGTGACACATATGGAAAGACTGGTCAGCCATGCTAAGGTATAAAAGAGCGAAAGCTGGCTATAAAAAAGAGAAAAAGCACATCGCCGGAAGGGTAACGTGTCGATTACGTAGGATACGACCTTACAGAGGAGGTCTCTTTTGCCCTGGGATTCCTTTTAATGCTACTCATCGTGAATCGTCGCCTTTACACTTCTCTCTCCCTTTCTCTCTCCTTCTCTCTCGTTGCTATCGTTTCGCTTTAATCGCTAAGGATGATTCGGACACAGCAAAAAATTTCCCATTGTACTCCCTATACTCTTTGACATTCGATTTATTAGTTAAAAACGACTTTGGCATTGTACCGAGGGAAGAATGAAAAGGTTTCGTGAGTTTTTACATTGGCAGCTGGGGATCGTATAAAATAAAGCGGAGGTAAATTTCTGTCGCATCTTTTTATGCGTACGAGAGAAATTGCTGCGCTTGAATAATTATAAATCGCGAAATAATTACGAAGTAAGGAACACTTGACGCGTAGAAATAGAGAGGAACAAAATCGCTACACGTTGCCCAGCCATCTTCAATTTACGCTTATTTACGAAAATCATGAAAATTATGAAACTCAGAAATGTATGTAGGTTGTAAAAATGAAAATAAAAGTATCGTCAGAATGTTTCGCCAAACTTTATCACCCGGATTATCTCGCTTGTTTTTTGATAACATTGAAAAATGTTTCAGGAGAAGTTGAATGATTTCGAGACGGACATAATTTGATATTTTTATTGATACGATGGTCGCCGATGCTTTTTTAAACGAGATCCTATATTTTTGAATACATTAGTCAATCCAGCTGGACATTCTCCGCAAAAAGCATCAAGTATTAACCAATTTATGTCGAGAAACTATTGATTTGTCAGACATTTTAACTTCAATTTATGAAATTTACGAAAGATGAACGCAGTATAAACTCAAAAATACCGTCTCTTCTATTAATCTACCAGCAGAATCCCAAAAAATTATTTTGTGGGCGGATCAGTATCCGAAGAAGATGAAGACTTTCGTCGCGCTCATTTTTCTCAACTTTGCTGATACTTTCTCTTCCTTGAGGGACGCTCCTAGACGTGCTGCAAGAATTTCTGAAGAATGGACATTCTCTAACATGCTCCTTTGGATGTGTCCCGACACTTGTGCACTGTAGCGTACTTATTGCATCGCATCTGACACAGTATCAGAAATCAGCTACTTCGCTGTAAACCAAATTAACGTGCTATTCGATGAAATTCGCAGAAGACAAAGGCCGCAGCGCGTATCATCGCTTCGTACGAAGAAAATGACGCGAAAGTCAATTATTACTGACCCCGTGGGCGTCTGTCGCTGTTGCAGCATCCCATATAAAGTTCCTAACTCTCAAGGGCAATCGCTGATACACTTCTAGGCCTTTAGACCTCTTCCCTCTGACACATTTCAGATATTAGATTTTGAACGTCAATCAAGGCGGTTCCATCGATCGTTATAGCAGCTATATGACAGAAGCGGATTACACGGGAGTGCCACTAGTGACAGTGTGCATCGTACGCCAGCAGGGCTCGTATCGCGGACGTTTGAATTTTTTAAAGCTTAATGGAACTTGAAAATTGCGAAAGATAGGCTTGATTCACTTTGAATTTACCTTTATATTGGAGGTAAAAACAATTACTTTACGCAGGAGTATAAGAATTCGATAAAAATTTAACTTTATTATTGTTAAACGTTTGAAGCCTCCTACGACGCTTATTTCAGCTACAATGAGCAGTAACTACGATGTTTTTATTATATGTCTTGTTTAGGACAGGAATTACTTTTTTTTTTTTTTTAACAAAATTGTAGTTTTAGAGTATTATCTTTCGTTGAAACCCTCGAGAGATATCATCTTAGAAATGTAGAGGTTGTTTAGTTCAACTCACGTCGAAGTTACCAATTTATAGAGGACTTGTGTAAAGGATTGATTAAACTGTAGCGAGAACTTGCACGTTATTGAAACCGTCGAATATATTTAAAACGATTAAATAAATTAATGTACAGACAATATATAATATAATATAAGTCGTAAAACAGGATCGCTAATGATTCGTTAATTAAATCGCTGATAATTCGTTGATAACTGGTTGATAACTGATCGACAAGTGACTGTAATTCCTTTCCTCGTGGTCGCGTCCGCTTATTTATACTGGTCGGAGAGGAGAAGGAAAATTTAAATTCGTCTTATTCTGCGACATTATTTTACCCGGAATTTATTTATCGTTATGTTTCGTTCGTCAAGGCGGTGTCAATGTCCCGAGACAAAATAACAACATCAATTGAATTGTCCTGTAACTCATACGCCGCTACAGAAATGTTATCAGTCGTCCAATTTAGAACAGTTTGATAACGATATAACAGTAAGAAATTTATTCTTCAAATTATGATCAAGTTAATTTATTCTTTTGACCAATTTCTAACAAATTTTATAACGAATCGAACAGAATTAATTTCATTCTTAATTTAAAAACATTTTATTTTGAATTTACCCATTATGTTCTTAATTTCTATATTCACCTGCGCAGCATCGAATTTTCCGTGCGTTTGTTTCAGCCATATCAAACAGAGAAATATCGAATTTGTTAAATATGCTACGTATTTATGCTTATTGTTTGTGATATTCACAAATACGGTCACGATGCTGGAATATATTGAAGAAGAAGAGTATTCATGTTGCAATATGAACGGCTGTGTAGCCACAGACGCGCGAAAAATGAGCTGTCGAATAAAATTTGCTAATCTGAAAGTCATTTATCACGACCTTTCTTCTTCTTCTTCTTTTTATTCTCGTCGCTTAAGAAAAAGAAGAACAAATCGTTCTTGAAAACAGATGTAAACTAGATTCTTCATAGCGAGACACGTGAAGTAGTTTTCTTTTTGTAGATCGAAGGACGACTACGTCTTTTTAATTAATTGACGCAGCTCGTCGTTTCCAACAGAAACTGATCCTCATGATGAACAGAACGATACGACGAAGGAACGTTTGTTCCTGATTTTCACGGCCAAGATCCATCTGTCTAAATATATCGAATATTCGCATGAGAAATTCTTGACAGAGTTCTCGGCGAGAATGATTCAAAGACAACAATCCATTTGCATGGAAATTAATTTCCATTTAGTTTCTCGAAAGTCTACTCGCATGGTACGTACTATGCGAAATAAGTGTGAAATACTATACGACACGGCTAACAGAAACAACGTCGTAAACATCGTGCAGACGCAAAGCAATAAAATGTCGAGCGTTGATCGCGTAAGTCAAAAGGGCCGCCATTCGCTTTTGTACTGGATACATCAGATTATAATGCAATGACCCGAAGAAACATCTGCCAGGTCGAGACTTACTGTTAGAGCTGCATTGCTAACACGACAATGCATCATGCTACGTGTTCGTTTAAAGCCGTTTCGTGATCCTCATAAACGTCACAGAAGATATAATCATTTCGTTCCGGCGCACCTTAGTTTGCCAGTCGATGTAATCTTGGACATAAAAGTAACCGGAGTTTCTTAACGCCTCTGGAAAAAATCAACTATGAAATTTTCTACCACTTCGTAAACACGAATACCATCTATCGTGGAACAGCTTAATTTATACCAGTCGTGCCGAAGTACTCTAAGCTAGTATCTCGTTACTCTAATTACAGATAGAAGGTTGTTTTTATACAATAATTTTATCACGTACAAAAATCTTCCTAGAACGATATAATTTTATTTCATCGTTTCTTTGACCCAATAGCCTTTATTTTTTTATTTTGTTTTTGGTCAAAATCATCGACGAATGCAGATTCTATAAATCAGTGATCTTATCGTATTTAAATCTTTCTGAAATAATACAATTGTATTTTACCTTTTCTGTGCTCTAAGAGTCTTTGTTCATTTTATTTCCGGACAAGAATTAAAACTCTATAATTCAGTAATTTTATCATCTTCGAAAATCTTCCTAGAACGATATAATTTTATTTTATCGCTTCTTTGACCCAATAGTCTTCATTTTTTTATTTTATTTCTGGTCAAAATCATCGACGAATGCAGATTCTATAAATCAGTGATCTTATCGTATTCAAAAATCTTTCTGGAATAATACAATTTTATTTTGCCTTTTCTGTGCTCTAATAGTTTTTGTTCATTTTATTTCCGGACAAGAATTAAAACTCTGTAATTCAGTAATTTTATCATTTTCGAAAATCTTCCTAGAACGATATAATTTTATTTTATCGCTTCTTTGACCCAATAGTCTTCATTTTTTTATTTTATTTCTGGTCAAAATCATCGACGAATGCAGATTCTATAAATCAGTGATCTTATCGTATTCAAAAATCTTTCTGGAATAATACAATTTTATTTTGCCTTTTCTGTGCTCTAATAGTTTTTGTTCATTTTATTTCCGGACAAGAATTAAAACTCTATAATTCAGTAATTTTATCATCTTCGAAAATCTTCCTAGAACGATATAATTTTATTTTATCGCTTCTTTGACCCAATAGTCTTCATTTTTTTATATTATTTCTGGTCAAAATCATCGACGAATGCAGATTCTATAAATCAGTGATCTTATCGTATTCAAAAATCTTTCTGGAATAATACAATTGTATTTTGCCTTTTCTGTGCTCTAATAGTTTTTGTTCATTTTATTTCCGGACAAGAATTAAAACTCTATAATTCAGTAATTTTATCATCTTCGAAAATCTTCCTAGAACGATATAATTTTATTTTATCGCTTCTTTGACCCAATAGTTTTCATTCTTTTATTTTATTTCTGGTCAAAATCATCGACGAATGCAGATTCTATAAATCAGTGATCTTATCGTATTCAAAAATCTTTCTGGAATAATACAATTTTATTTTGCCTTTTCTGTGCTCTAAGAGTCTTTGTTCATTTTATTTCCGGACAAGAATTAAAACTCTATAATTCAGTAATTTTATCATCTTCGAAAATCTTCCTAGAACGATATAATTTTATTTTATCGCTTCTTTGACCCAATAGTCTTCATTTTTTTATATTATTTCTGGTCAAAATCATCGACGAATGGCAGATTTTATAAATCAGTGATCTTATCCTATTCAAAAATCTTTCTGGAATAATACAATTTTATTTTGCCTTTTCTGTGTTTTTGTTCATTTTATTTCCGGACAACGTTACGAACGAGAATTAAAACTCTATAATTCATCTTGGAAAATCTTGCTGGAACAATAAGATTTTATTTGATCTTTTATTTAGTTTAATCATTTTTGTTTGTCTATTTTATTTCCGATCAAAGTGGTTAAGGAATGTGAAAACATATTGAAAAATAAGAATGTATACACATAGAGTGAACGCAACCTCTTCTAGTAAATGGTGTTCAATGATATTAATTGGATAACATCCATTTCTGAATCGATTCTTTAATTTATTTTTTCATTCGTTACGATAAATATATTTATAGAAGCTCGCTCGTTTCGCAGAATTGTTACGCGATAATCGATAGCATTGCAATCGGGTCAAATAACATCTATGTATCGAGACCTATAAAATAAATGCAAATGACAGCTAATAATATGGTTTTCCAAGAAACAAATATACTGGGACATGATACTAATTAATTTTTAAAACTTAACCGCTGTATAGACATGGAACAAATTGTACTGAAATAGCTTTTGCGTAATAATAATTGATGATGACTCAGTGCGAAGGTATAATATTCTTATACATTGCGCAACATCGACAAGCGCGTATGATTCAGATTCTAATAAAATAGTTCACGAGATCAGAATAGTAGCAATGATTAAATAGGAAACCAGAACAATTATGCAAATCATGTTCCCCTTATATTATCAAACGCAAGAGAAAATGAACGTCTTTAAAGCTACGAAAGACTCAGATTTAGATATATTCGGATATGTTTCGAATTTTACCAGAATAATCACAGTGGTAGAGACTTCTACCAATGCAAATGAAATTTCAAAATGTTTCGAATAACACGTACAATTTTTGTTATATCTAGAAATATCTATAGCTGAGCCAGAAGATCCCAATGTTACATTTTTGCAAAAATGAGTTAAACCCGGTTGTATTGATTTTGTAAACAGTTGTATATTGCATATAAAAAACGAAAATTTCCAATTCTATCTAGAAATGACTATAACGACATTTGTACATGCCAATGTCAACATTTTTCATAAAATAAACCTTCTGCGAAAGATACCAAAGTTAATTTAAAAAGAACAAATAGCAGCAGCATTAATTCTCTCTTTTTGTATCAGAAAATAAATGTCAAACAGCTGGAACTTTCGTGTCAATGTTATTTGGAAAGGAAATACCAATACCTCAGCTTTATAAGTACGGTAAATGACATTGCTAGTTCTTGCATCAAGCAACGGGAATATAAGCTATCAGGAAGAGAAGCCTTTTGACAGATATGCCGAAGTATAGTTAACATGACGTGATGAGGATTCTGCCAATGAAGAGACTCGTGTTTCTTCGTCTGAGGTCAAGTAGCCAGAGTCCTTTAATCTTCGAAACTCTTGCTATTGTGGCTGCGCTAGAGGGTTGAGTCGCGTTTCTAGTTCGCTGTTACGCTGTATACTTCCGTTTTGTGTCGCGTTTGCTATGAAGAGCATGTGCAGATCATCATGAAGGAGAGTTTTATTCGATACGTACCATTGTGCCATTGAACGGAGGATTTTTCACCAGACTCTCTATAAAACTGCAATGCTGGCTTTACTAGCACATCCCCAAAGTTCCATTTGTTCCATATTAATATCATTTTGTACATAAGAATTTCGTTTTCTAGCGATAATTTTGATGCTCCACCTCTCAGCCAGTTAGTCTTCGAATTTCCGATCGATCTGACTTCGTTTTGCTTGCGTGTATCTCCTCCAGCTGCAGTGCTAAGTGTCGGACCGACGTTACCGATTCTTGCGTTGGAATAACACACATAATAAATTCGTAAAAGATATCTGCAAGTGTTGGAATATTTTCGTGGAACCTGTGTAAGTTTCTAAACATACCGGTGGAAGTTAATACGAAGTAGAGGCAAGGGAGAATCGCGGTCGCGCGCTGCGTGGGCGTAACTCTTCCCTTTCCTTTGTTTGCGCGAACCTAACTTCTCGGTTGCAGGTCACCGGGAACTCGGGGAAATCTCAGAAATGCGACCTTTCGAACATTTGCTCCGACTCACAGCTTCTCTCTCCTTCGCGTTTTCTCTCTTTCTCGATCGAGCTGCGCGCAGTTTCTCACGCCTACCCACGCACGCTGAGAGTGATGAAGCAGTCACACTTGTTGCACGTTTCCCTTCCGTAAGCACCCCGTACAATCACAATTCCAAGTATTTCGACTTGACTAATGCAATTAAGTAACATAATACGCGCCGGTCTCGATACAGTCGATCGAACTGCGTCTTAAATATTATGTCCGCTTCTTCTGGCGATGATTTGAGAAGAGCGAGCAACAAATTAGCCCTATACGTAGACCGGGAATTTATTTGTCTTAATACGAAAATTTGTTTCGCTCGTCAAATGAAGCAATTGCTTCATTTTGAATAATTTTTATATTTTTGTACTGTACGTGGATTTTTTAATTTCTCACGAATGCGTAAGAATGCAAAGTCAAATTGCGTGTGCTTTCAGAGAAGAGAAAATAAGACACAGCATCATATTTATTTTAGGCATTCAACCGATACTGACATAAACTTTTCCTGTTGTTCAGTTGAATTCGATTCGTGTATAGCGTGCATATTGCAAGCGTATTTATTAATTATTAATGCCTGCTTTTGTATGAATTATTAACTATTATCAGTATCAATGAATAACAAAGAAAAAAATTTTTTTTAAATGTACAGATGTAAAGGTCTGCTGCTACGACAAACAAGAATGCAGGGCATTTACAATAAATGACAAAAAATGTATAAAAAAGAAAGTGCCTCGGTACATCCTTCTAACTTTAGCAAATAAAAAGCTAGTTCTACACCTGTTTTATTACATTCCTTATTACATATTTAAATTATATGTAATTATATATTATAAGACCGACGTAGGAAACTGCAAGTAATTTCTCTGAAAAATATGAATAATAATAGTAATATATATACAAGATTTTTCATATATTTTTTAAACATTTGGAGAATATATTAGAAATGGAACGAAAAGGTATTTGCCATGTAGAATGTTATTTTATATAGCAATCAGAACCCAGTAAATAGAGATAGGCAAATAACAGGAAGGATTGTAAAGTAATGACTGGAGAAAATGTGAAATATTTGTGCTATTTACACCGAATGTATTATTCACGCTACTTACACACGTTATAAATACCTGTCAATTATTCACTAGATACATTTGTAACTACTTTGTTCGAAAGAATTAAAAACGAATGTGATGGTAATAATTTCTCACGACAGATCCTTGAGCTATTTAAACGATCTTCTCTGGAATCTCCTCTTTCTCCTATAGCTCGGCTTGCTTTGCATCGCTGTGCAATTCCATCGGTTGTTACTCCGTAAATACCCCGCGTTCCTCCGATTCCATGAATTATGTAATTAGTATCTAACTCAAAATATGTCGGCTAAGAATGAACCTACGAACATTTCGTTCTTCTTCGTCTAAATTTCGAACGAGATCTCGCGGCTGGTGAATTCATCAAATCTCTTCCTGATGAATCAATACTTCGGTTGACAAGGATTGACAGACGTATTTTTCTCGAATCGAATCAACTTCTATGCGAAATTAACTACTTCCGGCAACCTCATCAAGTTATAATATCACGATAAACATTTATTAAATACGACATAGTACCACGACAGACAAAATTACTTATAATTCTCAATGAGAATTGACTGTAAAATTCATCCAAATAAAAAAGAAAAAGAAAAGGAAAAAGTTGTAATAGTCCATTATCGACGTTCGTTGATGGAACATGTGAGTCGACGTTTTTAATTTTCTTTTATTTTGAGAACGGGGAATATAAATCGGCGTTCTTTATTTGGCTTGATTTAACATGTTTTCTCAAGTTATACGAAAATTAGACAAACCGCGTAAGATTAATTTCACGGTATTACCCTTCAATGATCTTTATGCTTATTTTACGTAATATTATTAATGTCCTTGTCGAATATCGCATATGTATGCACGAATTTATATTTATAAGTAATAATAACGGATTTATATCGGCAAGGCTTTTATTATTTTATAACGTGCCAAAGCTTCCTTATAAACTTCCATCTATTGTACCAAATAAAAACGAGAACTGTGCATCTATCGCGCAGTAAAACAGCGAAAGGGCAGAAGAAATTGAAAAATGTTTGACTTGAAACAGCTATATATTTTATCCACATTTTGTTCGTGTTTATTAATTGTTGAAAATTGATGTTCCATTTATTTAGAGAAACTTAAAAACACACATTCTAACGAATGCATAGAAAGAATATATTTTCGGACAATTAGCTCATCTATAATGATCTATAATCTACTAGGTCGTCTGAAAAGTTTCTTTCGTTTTGTAAGGGAATAATGGACGCACATTTTATATTATTTTATCGAATTACGTATGATTCATTTTGTTCTATCAAGATAAAGATCACAACGTTCGACTGATTAGGTTTCATGCCTGTATCAAGATACGTCGTTGTAGAACACGTGTCTGTAAAAGAAAGACACTTTCTGGACAAGCTAATATTAAGTTCCGAAAAGTTTCTTTCGTTTTATGAGGAAATAATAGACGCGCAACGTTTTCTGTTTTATATTATTTTGTCGAATTACCTACGATCCATTTTCTTCTGTTGAGATAAACATCGTGACATTTCACGGACTTGGTTTCACGTTTGTATGAACGTGCATTGTTGTAAAAGGCACAACCTAACATAAGAAACACCGTGCTCCTGTTTCCTACAGCGTATTCGACGTATAATAAATATAGCTTTTTGTAAAAAGTAATATTATAATCTTGTGCAAATTTGTACAAATATCTAGAACCAACGCAAATGTTTAAAATAATTCCTCCCACTTAATCGATCTTTTGTACGTCAACATTCGTTCGTAATATTTAGTTTGTAATAGTCTACAATATAATAAGTTTATAGCATAGTTTGTAAACAAAATTGCAATTTATCGCTTTAAAATATAGTTATTTTTCTATCGTATTTTGTATCTATTTTGTAAAACGTGCTGTACTAATAATACCGTAGATACCCTGTGTCTCACGCTTCTTCTTCTTTTGTTAAAAATACCTAATCTTATTTTTACTATTACGATGTTATTAAACGGTGAATAGACGCAAAAGAATATAAAAATAAGGCTATACTATGTCGTAATCAATATTCGTATTTCTGCACTAAAATATACTAAAACCGAGCATGATCTCTTCCCCGCGTTATATTATACAAAATTTACTTCGGAAATTAAATTCTCCATTATACAACTTAATATCTAAAATGTTATTCGTATACCTATATACATATACACAGGGGCGGCGTGACTTTTTGCGGGGCCTGAATACACATTCAAATTCTACTCTTAAATTTTACAACAAGGAATTATTTATCTACAAATGCTGTTACATATTATATATTTTTCATAAGATGAATATTAAACAATGATACAATCCAGCAATAATATTAAATAATTTTTCTCGCTTTTTCCGACGCCAGATTTTTGATAACATCATCAACATCGATTGAATTTGTTACTTCACTTTCTATTGACAGAATAGCCAGAGTCTCTTGGTTTATCAATGATCGCAGATAATTTTCGTAGACCACGGAGCCTCTCAAAACGCGGGGTCGGGTTCGAACGCGCTGAACCTGCCTTCTTTCGGCCCTGCTTACATAAACAAATGTATGTTTCATGAATGGAAATAAAGGACGAAAATAATGTAGAACTATTTAATTTACCGCCGATTAAATGCAGTCGCGTTATTCGATTACTTTATTTTACTCATCGATTGTGGAAGCAAAACTTCCGTGTGAAATGCTCAATATATCGATTGCAACGCAGTCTCGCAAGACACGGCGCAAAAATCGGTTTGATACGCTTCTCTGCCGATCATAATTAATCAAAAAAAAGAAAAAAAAAAAAACTGGACGCAGACGGTCGTGAGAAACGATTAAAGATACATCTTCGTTAGCAAAGCTATCGATCGGTCTGCTCACGCGTGCATCGTCGTTATCGGTCTGTCTGGCAACCTATTCGAGAATAGTCGGCGATTGATACACGCTGCCAATGGTATTGACGACGCAGCTTTATACGCTGATAACGATGTCTTCATGTACGTATCTTGTATGGACTTGTGAAATGCCAAAGTGCACTTGAAATTACAGTCTGAGAAATTCGCTGGATCGGCGAGCTGTAAAATCTAAGGCCTTAAATTGATAGAACGTGTCTATATATGTGTGTAACTGTGTAACATTTCGGACATTTCGACTACTGACAATGTCAGGCGTTTGATTAATCGCACGCCCATCCGAAGCAAATGATTCTTATCGCTTTTCAGAAACAAATGATTCACGTTCCGGTTGCGTTTAGAAGTGTTCAAACAGCGATACGCTGAAACATGACATCGATACGTTCGATTGCCTCTATGCACGTACAATGTACACCTCTGTTCCGCCAAATTAATTTTACGCTTCGATTCAAGTGACTACTGATAAATCTTAGTCAGTATATATCCAGTGTTGTAAACGTAATCTTATCGTTGATTGTAAGAAAATATGCTGATTATTCAGAGAGCTGACGCGTTCTCAATTTCGATTATTTTTAAATATCACGTAGAAATCAACATTTTGAACAACATTTATACACGTTCATTATATTATAGAGGAAACTGGTGACCAATGGTTGAAACCTAAAAGTGTCATAATTTCGTCGATTCATTTTAATAAAATTACTGTCCATGTCTTAACGTTCAAATATTTTTAAGAAATATACAGTTGCCACTCTTCCACACAGATTTCCAAATTCAGTAGTGGATATAACATAAGAATTAACAACCACCAAAACCCACTAATTACACAATTACTTGCTAAAAAGACATTACCCTCTAGATTTAAACATTAGATTCATCTATAGAATCGAACATACGATAATCATTTATTATTCACGTTATAGTACCATAATAATTTACTTATAATTCTCAATGAGAATTGATGGTAAACTGCTTCCAAATAAAAAAGAAGATAAGAAACATTGAAAACGATTTTTGACGATTTCAAACGATACATTTTTTATGTCTTCGTGAGTACTTAACATTCAGTCATGTTAAAGAAGCCCTTTGAGTCAAACTTCTAAAACTATCAAACCTTGTTTAGCATAATGTTCCCCATTTGCAACAGTCATGTGATAAATAGCGATGATATTAAACTTGTCAAATGTAATCTTCCTCGTATATTTTGCACCCAATCTACTAATATGAATGAAACGAAGAAAAATGTGTACGTAGGGGATTGTCTACAGTATGAGAAATGTTACAACAATAAACATTGCTGGAAAACATGTGTTTCAAATCTGTATAAATGTAGAACGCAGGAAAAATCGGTAGAAGAATGGTATGGTACAAATATCACATGTATACTTAAAATGTACACTGCATGAAATTTATGGTACATTGAAAACTTTTACGAACATGAAATTTATGAAACAATGAACTTTTATTGCTTTAAATTGCGCGCATAATTCATCCTACAGAACGAATATAAAAGCTGGGACATGTATTCTATAACATGTTCTAATTATTATTTCGTTTCTAGTATTTATACTTTGTGAAAAAATCATCCATATAGCCATAATAATTTATGTCATTTTATATGAAAAATAACTATTTTTCTATCTGGACACGTAGTTTAATATCTTTTTGCAAATACTTTCGTTTCCATATTGAACATTTCACGCAGTTGAAAATATAGAAAATAATATCGACGTTAATCCTTTGCGGTAATGAAGTAATCAAACGAGCTATCTCGGGAGAAGAAAACCGACAGAAAGTTTTTATCACGAGTTAACTAGCGCTGATTCCGATCTTTGCGTATCTTGATCCCAGAGATATCGCGGTACAATAATCGACAAGGTAATAATTTCTCACACGATAATAATCATACGATTAAACAAACTTTGAGTTTCACTGCGAAATTTCGATTATTCGTTTGAACAGTCAATATATCGAAGGAGAGCATGTATATTTTTTCATTGAATGACATGCAACCAGCCTCGTTATATTTCAGACCTACTTCGTGAATCGCGAAAGAAGATAAAAGACGATTGACATTTCAAGGAGAAACTTTGCAAGATAAATGGCTAGATGGTAAAGAGTTGGAAGAAAAATTTGTAAATTTATGTACAGGATATAATTTATACCGCATCGGTACAGTTTTACGGAGCGATCGAAGAGGCAAACGACGCGATGCTCGGTTCCCATGATTTTCAGCGAAGTTACTCGCCACATTTACCGCAAGCCATCCACGCAGAAGATCATATTATTCGATTTAGTCTGATGATATATGTCACGTTAGCTATCGATGAAACCACTAACCAATGACCATTCGAAACAATACGCTGCTATGCGGTGCACCTTGTGTTCAACCGCAAAAATTCACGTTACCAGCAACGACGGCAGATAGCAGCCTTTGCGTTACATTATCGTTACACTTTCATCTTTCAAGCACAGCGTTCAGGCAAAATCCATCGATAACAGGCTCGGATAAAGCTGAATGCGATATCGTACTTTCGTTTCCGCGTGTCGTGCAATACAGGTGCAAGATATCAAGGGGGATGATTGCATAATAAACGTGCGTCACGTGGGCGCTAACATTTGCACGTGGCCGACGTTCAGAGAAGCTGATTACCCCGGCTATTGAAATTACTCGCGCGTTAATTGCTTCGTTCGGTACCTACGTAATTAAATCGATTCGATTTGCGCGTTTGCGACCGATCAGTTTGTTAAGTCTTTAATCGCCAGCGACGATATAAGCACCGATGAATTTAATGAAATCGTTACGTTTATTCGAGGCATTGAAATTCCCTCGTCCTTTTGCTTCTTTTCTGTTTTCCTTTTTCTTCTTTTTTTTCGCAACTGCTCGTGATAATCGTTATAATTGGACTGTGGACTTTTGTGTATTTGTGGGAAATTTAAGAGAGCAAAAATATACAGTATGCGCGTAATTAGCATCCGTCACACAGTGTTTAGCAACTGATAGACATTTTCGCGTAGGTTCTGTTCCTTTGTTCGTCTGCGTAAAAATATGGATCTGCATAAACGATCATGGTCTAGACATAATAATTGATTCTTTGTATAATAATTAGCTTTAAATAATGTAGTGCATTGAAAAACTTTTAATAGTATTTTAAATGCGAGTAAAGTGATATGAATATTAGACTTCATAGTAGGCAATGTTAAAATCGATTGAAATTTATGTAACAGATACATCATTTGAATTAAATTATACGATAATCGATTAGTATAGTAATATAATATAATAATTTATTAATTATATTATATTGTATTATATATTTATTGTATAAAATATTATTTTACAATATTATTTTTAATATGTAAATTAAAATATAATTATTATATAAAATAAGTTAATTTTATTATAGAATATAATAATTAATTGGATACGCGAGTACTTTGGAATACGAGCATAAAATATTTATAATTTACTATTATTATTTATAACATATGACGTCTATTGTCTTTAATCCGCCAAAGGCATTGGGATAACGCAACATTTAATTTGCAATCTTTTTCAATCGATTTGTATTATCGAATTCTGTTCTCTTATTACCGTGTCTATGGAAAGGTTCTGAGGATTCTTTTTCGTCAATATCTCTGTCACTTAGATTCTACAATTTTATAACATTTAAAGAAATTGATATGTTTGTAATGGCATGATAAATTATTATTGCTCAGTTGCTGGTAAGTTAATATAAAATTCTCAAACCTATTGGTAGACCAATTTCTTTTAAATAAAGCTCCAATATCGCGTCATCTACGAGGTTATTAATGATACCAGGGAGGTGCGGCGTGATACTTTATAATTTGTACTACGCTATCCTGTTGAATAACTCGGTGTTCTTGGTAAATCTTAACAAATGCTTTTTTCATCCACCAAATTATCCTTGAGAATGGGCTTCGATGTTCGATATAAAAACAGCACTTTACTATCGAAAACACCGATATTTCATTTTAAGGGCGAGGAATTTCATTTCGCCTGAACAATTTCGCCCCTACAACGAATAAAACGCCTTAAACGATACATGTCACTATTACACCGTAACAGAGGTTGTTCCTTCGTAAATAACTCAACTAAAAGAGAACCCACGATTCACCTCTAGCAATGGAAATAAATTTCGTTGAGCGGCGTAGCAGCGAGAACCAGGCTGCCAGCAAATTAAAGACTTACGAAACGCGAGCAAAAACGCGAAAGCAAATATTCACCGCGTTCCTCGTGCCAATCGTAAAATAGTATATCGGCGTATAGGCAGCGTCAAGCGAGAGAACGGCAGCGCAACTGCAAGCATGTCTGCATGCGCACTCTTGTAAACATGGGCGACCATGCATACTGGCAACTTTCACTGAACATTATTAGACACGCGGCGGAATGCGACTACCGTAAACCCAGTGCAGTGCAGTAAGTTGGCCGACAGGTACCCTTGAACGTTCTTTCACAATTCCGAGTATGTCAATTAATAGATGTTATGTAACCGACAAGGGTAAAATCACGTCATTTTCTTCGAATATTTTCCATGATCAAGACGATCCGAAACTCGTGCTCTGAACATTTAATTCTACCCGTTAGCTGAGTTATTTTTGTGGTTTTCGACACAATTTTGTATTTGTAATGATAAGAAGATATCTCGAGCTTGAACAATATATGAGCAAGTCGTTGCTCGTATATACAGGGTGGTTGGTAACTGGTGGTACAAGCGGGAAGGGGGTGATTCTACGCGAAAAAAGAAGTCGAAAATGTAGAATAAAAATTTTTCCTTTGAGGCTTTGTTTTCGAGAAAATCGACTCTGAATTTTCGCTCGGTACGCGTGCACTTTATCACGTCTCGTTATAACGGATCTCACTGTAGATCGTTGTCTCGATGGATATTATCGCAGTTTAAGTTTGTTTTTCCGTAACGGAAAATTAGGAATACATAATGAAATAATATGAAGTAATCATAAAGTTTATTATTACAAAAATTACTGAAAATGTTGCCCATTCCGCCGAACACATACTTCTGCTCTTCTAATTAAATTTCTATGAACACTTTCTAAGTCGATTTTCTCGAAAACAAAGCCTCAAACGAAAAATTTTTATTCTATATTTTCGACTTCTTTTTTCGCGTAGAATTACCCCCTTTCCGCTTGTACCACCAGTTACCAACCACCCCGTATAATTCCTCGCTCAATTTTTCTTAAGATATTGCAAATCTTTTGTTTCTGAAATGAATTAAAGTATGGAAATTCGAGAATCATAGCAGCGTTGAGTGTTCCATCTTCGACGTAATTTTATTGTATTTTCTTAACGTCAAAATGTATCTCAAGTTCGAGCAAAGTATGACAAGATCATTATTGGCATACGCGATTCCTCGCTCAATTTTGTATTTTTTGGATTTTTTTAAAGGAAGTAAATAATCTTTTTCGTTATTAAAATCAGAGTACGCGATCTCAGATGTTTCATATAACATTGTAATAATTGTATGATATGTACATTATATAAATCTATCACGTCTACGTATAATCTGTATATCTACTACAAGTATGTAGCAAACATTGATTAATTACTCTTGATTATTAAAATATATTACGTAGCATGTAGAATTAATGTTTAAAAGAGATGTAAAAATAGACTTATTAAGAAAAGCTAGTTTTGGAGATAAGGTAAAGTAGGTACTTTAAATGTCCGTACTTGTACAGGAAATGTTATCATTATAATCTACAATATTAGGGCTAATATACATATTCATATAATATGTACTTATCGTTATCTTTATTACTTTCTTCCATTGCTATTCATAGTTGCTTCATTTTTAATTCATTATTTCGTTCTAGCAAGTGAAATAATTTATTTGCATATATTAGTATATATTTATAGATATTATAGATATCGTAAATTAATTCTATTTGATGATATTTCTATAATATTGTATACATGTTTCTACACATATATGAAGATTACAGAAAGAAACATAATAAGCATATTTTTCCTCATCTTTTTATTTCAATATTATTTTACTATTAAAAAAAAAAATATATTTCTACATAAAGCACACAGCCAAAAGTGGAAATAATCTGTTAGGTTGAAAAACATAGTTGTCGAAATTTTGTGAAGCCTAAGATACATCTGTTAAGCAAGCAATATTTCGATATCCTCCAATCTTTTTGATACTATGCCAAGCAATGTTTTTAGGATTACAAGGAGAATAGGAAAATATATATTCGATCAAAATCAAATAAAACGACAATTTTGGTTTACACGGGATTAATTGAGTTTAAGAATAATTCCCCTGTAAAGAATGGAAAATGAGATTCTCAAGAAAAAAATCTGCTGCATTAAAGTTCCTTAAAATAGCTTGCATAATGAAAGATTGGAGCTAACAAACGCAGGATATTTAGAAAATCTGTCTATGATCAGGTGTTTGGTTTGGAAGATCAGATTCTTGGACGGGCGTGCACGAGACACTATCAAAGTTGCAAAACACGTACTATCGATTGAACTGGAGCATAACTCGCACAAAGGAAGGAAAAGAAGTATTATATAACCGGGTCCTTTCTCGATCTCTCGTTTAAAAAAGGAAAAAGTACGAAGCGATGCGCCCGCAGCGGGATGGCCCAACACAACCATCTCTTTTGGAACAAAGTCTTTGAGTTTATCCGTACGAACGTAAATCGTCTTACGACGTGGAGCGGATATGTCGCATGAAAGATCAGCGAGGAATTCCGCATACAGAACAGATACGGATATATTCGGTATTCCGAGGATCAGCTTCAGCTGAACTCGGTGTTAGTCAAATATCGATTACAGATAGCGTGCAGATAGCGAAATATTTTTAAGAATATTCGAGAATTTGACATTAGAATTTTCACACTTTCTTCTTAATTATGCGCCGCCGTTGAATTAGTACAACGCTTCGTTTGCAATTTCTTGTCAGTCGATTTGCTTAATTTACTTTAGAATTAATCTGTTGAAGGAAAATTGTATTCTTACAATTCCGAGATATATCGAATGGCGTCGTCTCGATATTTTATGTGTACAGATTTTCATCATTTGTTTGAAAATAATGTAAAAAATGTACAGGGTGTCACACTTAACTCTGTCATATTGGTTTACTCTCTTATTTGTGATGATGGAAAAAATGTTTCAAACACCTATCTCATCTTGCGATGGCATTAAAAAGCCCTCCAAAGGTGGCATAAAAATTTGACAGAGTTAGGTGGGACACCCTCTATATGCAAATGGAATTTTTTCACGTTCTTAATTTAATTCTTCTAGTCCTTTGATCTAATTCCTGTTTTTAAAACTATAGTCACTGGTATGCTTTTTGTATTGGATGAACCTTATAAATGTATCGAGTTTAGAAAGTCAATAAACATGAATTTTGTAGCCAAAAAAATTTGTGTTCTATGTAGCGACAAGGACCCGGAGAATCAGCGATTATTTCAATTCATCAGATATTTATTTATTTATTTATATCGGATAGAAATTTATGAAACATTTCGTTCTAGAAAAACTTATTAATCTTTCAATTACAGTCTACGAAAATACAAATGTACATTAATATAATATGTTAACATAAGTATGACATAATAACTTTTGTGTCAATGTTTCTTCTTCCACAAAAATCCTACGATGTTGCGAAATTAAAGAAGTGGAAATACTTGTAGCGCTATGATAAACTATTTAGTTCTATATCGTACAAATATTTTTATATCTCACAATTATAATAAATATATTTTATATCGCATATAGCGTACTTCTGCAAAATATCTATTACTGCAATACATTTTTTCTGCTTGGACAGAACAATTTACAATTAAACAATTAAATTATATGTGTCTACTATTTGGTCCTTAACACTTTCACTGCCACGATGGTCATATAGACCGGCCACGGTTTCTCCTGTGACACCACGGTGGTCATTGGTGACCGGAGCGCTTGAACTTCTTGCGATTGTAAAAATTGTATGAAAATTGAAACTTAGGGCATTTTGAATATAACCGATAAATAGAAGATACTTTGAAATAAAAAGTGCCCCATTGAGCAATTAAACATTTTTATTAAAACATTAATAAAAAAAAAATGGGAACAAATCTTGCATCTAACGGTGCACTGTGTTTGCATGCATATCTTTGAGGGGTAATCTACGAATATTATTATAAACACAGCTTGGAAAATAATCGTAAATGCTGCTTTATAATCGTATAATCGAAGTTAGAAGTGTGAACATACCTTACTATTACATATCGAATGAGCAAATACTGTTTAGTAATATCTTCTACACGTTTCAACAATATATTCTGGACGTTTTGCTTATGACGAAATAACGAATGCGAATGGTTTGTTGAAATAAACGAAGCCTTGTTATAATATGTCGCTATCAACTGTTACCAAGGCGCCACGGTGGTCACCCGTGATCACCAATAAGATAAACGGCCCATTGGGGAAGAATGTTGTCTTACAATTTATTATTATTTTGCCATGATATGCTTTGAATAATAAAAATACTCCCGTGGCGTCCTGAGCGAAACATGTGATTTCGGCGTGGCAGTCAAAGTGTTAATCTGTTTTATACATGACACTGTCTTTAACAGTTCTAAATTATATAATAACGCGGAAATTATTTATAGACTATGTATAATAAAATTCATTCGTCCGTAACTTAATCTAGACAATATCAGTTGCAAAAGATCTCCATCTACGGATGTAATTAGTCGACATACTATTTATACTCGATAATAATATTCCATCTACGGATGTAATTAGTCGACATACTATTTATACTCGATAATAATATTCCAGCGAGGAATTTTCAACGCGAAAAAAAGACTTATCTTTGCAGCGTATTTTATGCTGTGAAGTTTCTAACGCGACTTTTCGACACCAACGCGAGAAGTTTAAGATCCTACGTGAAATCGATGTAGAATGCTTAGGAATAGAGGCGCATCATACACGGGATTAAACATACCATATGATACAACAGACGATGAGGCATTAGCATCGAAGCAAACCTACACGCGAGCACCGCTTCCTGAAACTATTACCGTGCATGTCTTCCATCGTAATTCCATAGTACGAACTTATAACCTAGCGTATACTCAAAGCTACATTATGGCGCGAACAAAAAATGTAACTTGATTAACATGTTAGTCTTTACGATGTACTAAGCCGCCTTTAACTGCAGCAGTTGATCGCTGCGTTGCGATGGAGCGAAAAATAACACTGCTAAACGCTGCTCGATTAACTAATGTTCCAATTAACCTTCGGCTCGCGGACGATACGGCGAGACTGGTTAATTACAGAAATACGAACAGGCGAGATACAGTGATGGACAAAAGAAAGTTTATTAAATAAGAAATATGCCACGGCATCGTAATCTTGTTTAATGGATTTATATTTCATAAGAAATGAATATGCTTGAATAAGGTAGATTAAGTTAATTATAACAAGAACTAGAGAAATAAATGTTAAAGCGTTGAAGAAAAATCCTGTTGTCGTATTGTATTGATTTTATACTATGGTCGCTAGTCTGATGGGTGGAAGTCGTTCAAGGCCAAAAGATGAGAATTAATTAAATACATACGTATAATAAATAAATAAATATATACCAGAGAATAAATGACATAGGCAATATGGTAAACAATTTTTAGTACAAAAGTTACTAAAATTCATAATATATCAGTTTCTTTCATTCGTCGTTAAAAATGATACGTGGATCCAGATTACAATTTTTCGTTTAAATGTTCATTTCCAAGAAAGGTTGAGATCTACGTATTCAAGAATTCAGATTACAATTTTAAATTCGATCTGACTTCCCTCGAAGGAATCTTGCCTACCACACGAAAAAGTTTGAAAAATTCATTTCAAAATGCGATAGTTTCATAGTTAAAAAAAAAAGAACAGTGTTCCAAGAAAATTGTGAAAAATCGAGACAACATGTGACTTATGAAAAAAATATTTTACATATCCATCATACGATTATTCCACTTACGTATGCCTGTGTAATACAGTATAATGTCTGTGAGTAATTTGCAATTTGTTGTGTAAGTAATATCGTAACGCAGAAAGTAAAACTACAATTTATATTTGAAAGATACGTCGCCATTAGTTTGATACTTAAAATCTCCATAAAAGCGATGTGCAAACTCATATAATATAATAACCACCACGTAGCTATATTTAACATGTAAATAAATTGTCTTATAATAGAAACGCGCAACGATATTTTAATAAGATGAGAAAATATGTAGATAGACATTAACATCTTAATCTTATGCTGTCATAAATCTTTTATGATTGACTTTTGACACGGAACAAACGCAAAGGAAAGTCTACAGATATACCTCGTCTCTCGTTTAATCTCCATTTGCTTAATACCAGGATTACGGTGGAACAAATTGCGATGTTCTCGAAAGCGAATAAGCATTGATATTAGCGGAATCTCTATCGCAAGAACTTCATGTGAAAAATGGAATAACTCGCTAAACAAAATGTTAACGGTCGTTGATACAACCGCAAATCGACTTTTTCGCTTCACATCCGTCTGCTCTGAACGAATAAATGGAAATTATAATACGTACATTCCAAGAATCTCGAGTAATATTTTACCAGTAAGTAGATCAGTAAAAAAATCCTCTTGATTCCGCTACGATTCTCGAATTTTTATGTTCCAATCTCGCTCCAATTCTAGCAAACATGAAGGATTTTACTCATTTTTTAACATCTTTGATCATCTAAAATATCATATTTTTTTCATATTTCCATCAATCTGTAGGTACTTTTTAACATTACGAAAACGTAATTGGGTCAAAAATGGCCGAAAGAACGCAGCAGGGTTGAAGTTGGAATATCGTGCATTTTAAATTTCAATAGTCGAACGTTTTATGACACTCAAAAGTCGATTGAGATGTATTTATTTGAGCGATAATAATGTTCCAGATCCTTAGGCAATGAGAACTTGTTCCATTTGGCAAAATTTATAGTTCTCTAGACCTCGTCCTTCGACTGACGTAACAAGATGAGACAATAATTCACAAGAGACATAGCGAGTCACTCACTTAACAAAGAAACAATGCTTTAGAAAAGGATATATAGATGAGTAAAATTACCACAACAATATTATAATTTTATCGTGTAAATATAACACGATTTGCGTACATTAATTAGAACGTAACGATTATATTGTAGTTTCCCAATGACCAATGTTACATTTGCTTGATTAACGTTTGATTAACGCAATGATTAACGTTTACATTATGATTATTTCTATGACATCGAATATCACGTACGGTGTTCTAGGTTCCTTTGGCCAAACTTTGTTCAAATACTCTACGATCTTAAATAAAGGAGAAATGTTATGCAAATATAGATCGTTTAAAGTTCTATGAAAATATTATCAAATATTATAGCACGAAATACGAAGGCAATGATGACAGACGCGCGGTTACTCTGCTATAAGACAAGAGCAGGTTCACAGTAAAAATCAAGTCATTAGACATTTTAAAATGTTCATCGTTTTCGTCGACGTAAAGCTAATTGCGATACGAAATTGAATTCGAATCGAATATTATTTCTCCAAACGTCTCGACAGCTGTTTGATATAATTTTGCCTTTTAAGTTAAAAATCGGCGTAAAATCGGAGGCGATATCGAAGTGCAAAACATCGTCATAACTGTTTAGCAAAGCTTCAAACAAGCTATAACGGTCGTTTCTCGTTTATATCCACGGAATACCCTGATAAGGTTTTCAAAGATCTGGAACACTCTGTATTTCATAATTGTTACGTAAGTTTTATTCCTATTTGATGAAACGATATACGTAAGGTAGAGTAAAAGCGCGATAGGAAACTGAAAATGTGAGAAGCGAGGAGGCGTCGGCTAGAAATCGCCAACTCCCACTACGATGCGAAAAGAAAAGATCTCGAATTGCATAGATATTAAATTGCAGCCCAATTAGCGATAAATTATCCAATTTCAGAGCGAGTTCCACCCGACGGGGATCGAATTTTGTTAGATCAAATGACCGTAAGTATTCAAAAATGTGGTTACGTGTCTGCGGCGGTTTGTGAAATCAATCTTACCAGCGATGGAAAATTATGTTGCAAGCCACGAGTCAACCGAATCGAAGCCACCTGAATCGAACTTTCCACGATGAATTACGATACGAGATTACCTAACGTAACATTTCTGGTTTCGCGAGTCGCCCGTTGATTCTGCCAACGGGGCAAAGTGACGGCAATTAATACGTACTCCCATCGGCAACACGTTTATTGCTGCGATGCACGAGCCTCGCGGAAATCTCGAATCTCGATAAGATTCGAGGAACAAGTAAACGCTATAGAATTTCTTCCGCGGCCGCCATAAATCTCTCGGCCGCGAGGTGTTTCCTCGGAGATAGCTGAAGATCGGCCGCGTAACCGGGGTAGAACGAAAGACGAAGAGCGGAGGGATGCGGTCGCTGAGAGTCGAAGAAAGCGAGAAGCGATGGAAAAGGAAAGAAAGACGAGGAAGCGAGTTGGTTGAAAGCAGCGGCTGACATCGTAGAGAAACATTAAGACAAAAGGTCGTTACAGGGTTGCTATTGCCTCTACTTTCCTCAGTCTCTTGCACCGTTTGCTATCTCGTGCACTTCCGCTCACAACGCTCGCCACTCGCTAAACGGTTAATTAGTAATTGCACGAGAGGGCTATTTTTCTCTTTGCACGAACACCGCTACGGTTACCCGTTTCTTTTCTTCTTTAACAGTTGCGACATATACTGCTAGACGGGCTACAAATAATCCCAGTTCTTCAGCAACGAACTCTCTCTAACAATCGAACTTAATCGCTTGTAATCTCCGTTGTATACCAAGTACAATTATTATTAAGCGATAGTAATAGAAAAGATACGCTTGCAAAGATTATATCAAACTGAAACAATGTATCTAATTGGGAGATATTCTAACACTTTTCTGTTAGGAAAGTATCTTCTTCTTTAAGAGTTATTTAATTCCAAATGATAGATTGTAAGAATATATTCAATATTATATTAATTACCTTATCAATTTGATAAGACAGAATCAATTTCTTTTGTCCATATTCGCAATGGAATCCGATCGACAAATTTTAATCGATTTTGATTCATATCGTTATTCGCGTTATTATTAAATTTTTGTTCATAGACAATTTGGCTATACAATTATAATTACAATTTTGATCCAAATAGAATTCAATTTTGATAAATTAGATTAATCGTTACATTTTATGAGGTCAGCCGAGTACATTGACATACATATATATATATATATGTATATACTATCGTAATACTTAATTATTTTAAATCTAATATTAGATTGTAACATATACTTGTGCTGCTTTCTTCATTTTTAAATAAAGGTAAGAACCGGACGAATTTATGTTACAGTTTTATCTTCAAAAAAGAAAAAGATCTCCATTGTTCATGCGAACTTATTCCATTAAAAACTCCCATTTTAAGCAATAATTTCACAGTAAATATTCTCTCGTTTCATATGAATTTCAAATGCGTTCTCCTTCGAGTCCTAAAGAATTGCCAAACCATCGTCTAGCGTAACTTCATTCTTCTGCCGACCAATTTCTCGATCCTCGCTTTGATAACCGACTGGGCCAATTAAAACGCGGAAATCGCAGTCATATTTAGAAAATTAATTAATCCGTTTGAAATGTCGTTAGGTGGCGAAACGAGATTCAAGCTCTCGCGGTTCTTTCTCACGGCGGAGAAAAAAAAAACGACGTCATCCAGCTGCGAGTTGAAGATGTTCCGAGTCACCGTAGCGCCGGCAGCAACTGCTGACTCGAAGCTTGCTCGCCTTTATGGACCAACTCAGCTAATCCACGAAGGTCCGAGTTTTTCTCGCGCCGTCGACGAGTCGATTGAAGAAAGAAGTGGAGTACCGATGGACTCGGCGACAAGTAAGGACGAGTTTGTTAAACGACTTCGAAAGACAATTGCCGAGGCTTTCGAATCGTCCGCTTCGTTTCGATCGATCCTCGTGGGTCGTGTTTGACGCGGAAAAACTCTTAGGTCGAGACTCCTCGGTTCAGTTTCCGCTTTCAACTGGGAATTTCCTTCCTTCAATCTTCTGCAACACGAGACCGTCGATCGATAATCTCCAACAGATCTAATGCTCTCAGGGTAGCCTACTTTTTTTCTACCCTGCGCGTTCTATTCTCCGTTGTAGTTTGCTATTTTCGAATCATGCTGAATGAGCTTGTTTGTCGAATTCAGTTATCAATTAACGTTAAGCCTGGCTCTCGCTTCTGAAGTTAAAAGATAGTTCATGTTCGAGTAAATTTTCCTCTCGATTTTATGTTCCACGTTCCCTTAGAACGCTACAAATCTTTCTTGTTTCTTTCTCGTTAGAGTGTTGAATTATTCAAATTCGAGGACCGTAGAGGCATCAAAACGTACACTATTACACTATTACCCAGACTATATAGACTATAGACTATATTATAGACTATTACACAGGTATACAGTACACCGAAGATTAACCAAAAAGATATTTTAATAATTATTATCAACAACAGCTGATTGTCACTGAGAATAGATGAATGAATAAATGAACGAATGAAAAGATTAATAATCAAAAGGAGTATTTCCTGTCAGCATCTTCTCATTGCAGAATCAACAGCTGTATATTATAGAAAATTGAAATTGCTTATTTAAGACCTTATCTACGATACATTAAAATGATCGCGATTTGTCCAAGTATCAAACAGTTTTGAGTATTACTGATAGTCTGTCAATCCTTCGTTATCTTATCTATAGCTTGACAAGCAGACGAGCTGAGTATATTGATCTCCATAAATATAAAAGCTGCTTCATAATGCTTGACGCTTATAGATGCCAATCTTTTTACTGCATATATTAACTTTTGAAAACAAATTTTACCGTTCCATAATGCTTGATGTTTATAGATGCCAATCTCTTTATTGCATATTAGCTTTGAAAAACAAATTTTATCATGCCATGATATTACACGACAGCTCTAATAAAGCATAAAATCGCCCTCGGTTTTTCCACTTGTAATCTTCCAACTAATTTATATTCTATCGGGAATAGGTAGGTGTACAGGTATTTTTTAAGCGATAGCGTAAGTGCATTTAGACAACTGATACGTTTTGCAGGAAATTGTCGTCCCTTTAAATTTGGATGACGCAAAATCCCAGGCTTACTATTATTAGAATGCGAATTTTTATGCATTTATGGGAAACTAGAATGTGAAAAGATGCACGCAGTGCACGTAATATGCAAAAACATGTAAAATATTCAAAGTACAGTAGTTATTATAATTAGACTGCGGACTTTCATGCAAATTCATATTTCGTGAACACAAATAGAAAAAAGTGGAAGCTAAACAAAGATTTATTTCACCTACTGAATATTCTAACCAGAAGCTACTGTATCTTTTATATTTCCGTTATGGTTGCATTTCCCGAATTTTCTCCATATTTAATAAATAAAACAAATTTCCATTTCATCTTTTCAGTTATGTTCGCGAACACAAAATGCATAAAAATATATTCTATATATACTCTATTCAGAATTATCTAAAATTTTCATTGCTACGCTTCCACTTCAATCTCTTAACAGTTGCGAGCGATAGATTAGATCAAACAGAATTATCGAATAATAGGATTGATGTAGGAACGTTACGCGTATGCAACAGCTTTATCTTGTATAATCAAAGTTATGTTCGTCGATGTTGAATTATTTCAAATACGTGTAATGTTAAGTAAAATCAATATTAGTTGCAATATGATTACGTAAATGTGAAACATGCATATGCAGTGCTAACATGACCATAGATCATCTGGTGCTTTGATTTTCTACTTTAATGTATGTACCTTTGCAGAGAATTAATTCTACGAGATTTAACGTCATTTTATGATTCTACGCTCGATTAATGCAATATATCATCCATGATACTATGCATTTTGAAATTAGAAATTCATCTAGACTTTCATAACATTAAAGCTTTCACGATTACTTATCATTTTTTTATTAACAATTTCATTGCACATTGATCAACTGTTAGAACACACAATAAATCATGGTGATTGATTGACAGCGACTGATCTTCATGTTACAAACGTTCTCACTATGGTACATTATTACGTCGTTGGTTTGATAGAAAAGCGAGATAATTAAGGAAAATAAATTTCGCAAGAAATTAATTCGAAATTAATCGGTCGATCATTTAGCAGTGGAAAAATTTGCTTTCTTTTACAGTTCAGCTAGCAGTCTTTAAATTTTTCAAGTCTCGCGTGAATCGTTGTTTATGTGTGTGGCTTAGTACCAAAGAAAAAATAAATGGAAATGAGTGAATTGTAATTGTAATAGATAATTATGATACAAAATAAGATAGACGATTATGACAGATAATAAGATAGAAAAGCGAGGTAATTAAGGAAAATAAATTTCGCAAGAAATTAATTCGAAATTAATCGGTCGATCATTTAGCAGTGGAAAAATTTGCTTTCTTTTACAGTTCAGCTAGCAGTCTTTAGATTTTTCAATTCTCGCATGAATCGTTGCTTATGTGTGTGGCTTAGTACCAAAGAACAAATAACTGGAAATGAGTGAATTAATAAATAATTATGACACTATATAAAATCAACGAAGAAAAATGCGAAGCGAAACCTAACGTTTAAAATGACAGAGCTACTGGAATATATTTTCCCATTCGAATTAGGCCAGATAATGGCACTTATGTAATCTGCAGTGGAAAAGAAGTCCATTTAAAATATTTGCCACGCCTAAAGAAACAAGCGTGGAACGTTTAATTCGCGAGGATCTAAGCTGCTAACCAGGTTATTATCCCGTGCCATTATCTTCTCTTTCGAGGCGAGAGAATTCACGGAAAAAACTTTTCCGCTTCTTTCTAATTCAATCTTTATCGACAAATTTTTCTTGCGCGCCTGCGGCTTTTAGATAAATTATCGAGTACTCCCCTTTGTGCGTTTCCGCCTTGCGCAAGGTACGCTCAAATGATACCTTGAATGTTACAAATACACAGCGTAAGGGGGAATAATCCATCCAGGAAGACACAGCTTTTATACGCATCTACAGTCTTCATTCAACACGAAAAACTCGTTGCACGCTCACGCGATCCAATCCATCTTAGATAGCGTTAGTTTTTGACTAGTATTACGGTTAACTGACCTATCCACTGGACAATCGTTTCCATTTGAGCGAAAGTAACTCTTGATTGAGTATCCTGAGCACGCTTTTTTAGTGAACCTATGCGACTGTATGGAAGCTTCCTACGAGAGCCTGTAGCATATTCTGACGAAGGTTGGATCTCTGTCGATCTCTGATATTTCGTCAGTCGTAAGACGATGTAACGTTGCATACAGAAAGCAAATTGGGCTTTTGAAATTTACGGAACGCTGTAATTTAAAGACAGTCTTTTTCTTTTCTTTTTTCAGAAATGTGCTAAATGTGCTGTAGACTAGGGCTAGCTATTTCAACTGAACCTCTGAGATATTCAGATACCCGTGAGACGACCGGATATACAAAAATTACTCGGTTACCCGGGTATCTCACGGGACACCCGAATACATGAAATATAGTTGAGAGAGTTTTTTGATATCGTTCAAGATTAGGCTACTAGCGATTTCAACTGAACATCTGAGATCCCCGGGCAGCCGAGTACTCGCGAGACAACTGAGTATACAAAAATTACCCGGCTACCAGTGTACCCATGAGACAGCCGAATACATGAATACATGAGATGGTCGAGAATTTTGATACCTTGCGAGGTTAGCCTACTATACTATGTAATACGAAGTACAGTTTTTCCTTGAAATAAACAACTCGCTGTTCCCTCATTTTTATCTAAAGTCACCGACAAAGCGAGATGAGAGATCCGGGAACGAGTAAGAGGTCCGTGAAAACGAGAAACCATAAACGTTTATGGCCAAATGAACAGTGGCGTCGTTTAGTGGAAGACGAATAGAATATGTATAATGCTTTAGCAGACTAGCATTAGCGTTCCTGATGTGTTATACACCGCTTGGTCGATTACTTTATGATTTGCCGCCATGTCGAGTCTCTTGCTCGTTTTTCGTATTCTCTTCTATCCCGTTCGAGAATAAAGTCGAGTCGAATAGTATCTCTGCCTCGTAATGAGCAATTGGCCGGATCCGAACATGCTGTTTATCTGTAGGAAAAACTGTGTACGTACGTTACTGGTAATCCGATTTAAAAGTTCCAAAGAGGAAATGTCGTTTCAAACGAATCGACATACTGAACGTACAGAGTTCAGATGATATCACCTAGGTGTAATAATGTTTGATGAGAGGCTTCTTCTTGGGCATCTCTAGCGAGTTCAGCTCTCAGAAGTTAGAAACCTATTATAAATTCTTATTCGACATTTCTGTTTCTATTAATTAACGTACAGTGATCGACAAAAGTATCTGTGTGAATAATTAGAGAAATAGTTGGACGTCTTATGGATAGGTGCATCATGCAAAATATTACAAGAAGTTATAAGCTTACTGTAAATCCTTATTCAACATTTCTGTTTCTATTAATTAACGTACAGTGATTGACAAAATTATCTGTGTGAATAATTAGAGAAATAGTTGGACGTCTTATGGATAGGTGCATCATGCAAAATATTACAAGAAGTTATAAGCTTACTGTAAATCCTTATTCAACATTTCTGTTTCTATTAATTAACGTACAGTGATTGACAAAATTATCTGTGTGAATAATTAGAGAAATAGTTGGACGTCTTATGGATAGGTGCATTATGCAAAATATTACAAGAAGTTATAAGCCTACTGTAAATCCTTATTCAACATTTCTGTTTCTATTAATTAACGTACAGTGATTGACAAAAGTATCTGTGTGAATAATTAGAGAAATAGTTGAACGTCTTATGGATAGGTGCATTATGCAAAATATTACAAGAAGTTAGAAACTTATTATAAATTCTTATTCGACATTTCTGTTTCTATTAATTAACGTACAATGATTGACAAAATTATCTGTGTGAATAATTAGAGAAATAGTTGGACGTCTTATGGATAGGTGCATTATGCAAAATATTACAAGAAGTTAGAAACTTATTATAAATTCTTATTCGACATTTCTGTTTCTATTAATTAACGTACAGTGATTTACAAAAGTATCTGTGTGAATAATTAGAGAAATAGTTGGACGTCTTATGGATAGGTGCATTATGCAAGATATTACAAAATTTCAATAGTAGCATAATTATGTAATACTGATTTTATTGCTGAAGCTTGGATTAAATTCAAAAGTGTTCATAGAAGTTGTAGCGTATTTGTTACAAACATATATTTCGTATGAGTTAGAGAGATATGTTTCAATTTGCTTGAACATTAGTGAGACTATCTTTGGCTCACATTATTATGTATAAGACAGCTAGTCGTGTTATATTAAAGTTTTGTAACTTTGGCCTTTGAAATGAATGTTTGCAACAAATGTCTCCTAACTTTTATGTACATATTTGAATTTGTTTCAAACTTTAGTAACTTTAATCACGATAGTCGTGTCTTATTACAGTGCTAATGGAGTTTCAGGAAATTTTGTATAATATGTTCACGAAAGTTTCCTATTGTGAGTGTCCAAGTACTCGTGCGAGTCATTCTGTAGTATTCGTGAATTCAAATATCACAATATGAATATGGATATAAAAATGGATAAAATTTTTTTCAAGATAAATGACGATTACTAACAGTGGCGTATATTCCCACATACATTCCCGCTTCTCTGATTCCAGCCATTTTCTTCGTCCGAAATGAAAGGAAGAAAAAGATTCTGTATTATCTGGATTTTGCTATATTTAGAGAATGGCAGAATTTCAACGTCTAACCATCGACTTTCTATCTTCTGCGCTTCTTTTCCATTATCTCTTTTTGTTTTATTGTTTGAGAAGTTGGGAAAAAACAAATTTTTCATTAATTGTACCACGGACTGTAACGACAAATACGCTAATTGGGAAATAATTTATAAAAAAGGATGAAAAAGATTCTGTATTAAACTGGATTTTGCTATATTTAAAAAATGGCAGAATTTCGACGTCTAACCACCGACTTTCTATCTTCTGCGCTTCTTTTCCATTATCTCTTTTTGTTTTATTGTTTGAGAAGTTGGGAAAGAACAAATTTTTCATTAATTGTACCACGGACTGTAACGACAAATACGCTAATTGGGAAATAATTTATAAAAAAGGATGAAAAAGATTCTGTATTAAACTGGATTTTGCTATATTTAGAGAATGGCAGAATTTCGACGTCTAACCACCGATTTTCTATCTTCTGCGCTTCTTTTCCATTATCTCTTTTTTCTATTTTTTGAAAACTAGGGAAAGAAACAATTTTTCATTAATTCTACCACGGACTGTAACAACAAACAAGCTATGAATGCTTAAAAATTGGGAAGTAATTTATAAAAGCATTGTTTTAGGAAAATTACGTTTAAACACTCGTTTGTACATGTTTCAACCAGCCAGGTATATTTTGAAGATTCGAAGCACAGAATTTTGCCCACATACATTCCAAACTATATATCTCCTACAAACAATGTACCGCAATTTCCAATTGCAACATCTATCGACGACCATAATTCCGAATAATCGCTATAACCGAAGCAACAACTTTCATTCGAATCAATAATGTATTGCTTATTGGCTGTTAGACAGAAAACTCAGGAAAACTGCAGGTTTTGCAAGGAAATGAGTACTTTCATGCACGAGCAAACACAGCACGTTGATCAAAACTAGACCGTGCATTTGTGTGTGGTTTTATATTTTCGTCCACATAACTGATAAAGTATTAAAAAATTTTATAATAAATACTTTCGATATTTATATATATACACTTATGCACATTATATGTATTCGATGCATTTGCACGTTCAAATCCTCCATAAATGAGAAAACATCCGCGGTCTAATCGCAGCTTTTTATCCTGTGCAAGTAACAATATTCCGTATTGAAATTCCGTCGCGGTAAATAATCCAACAAATGCTTTCCTTTCGGCTAATGATTTTCTCAATGGTACGTTAACGGCAGATTACTGTGGAAAAATGGTAAATGCGATCGATCGGTATTGTTTGGTGGACGGAACAGAGGTTGAATGATTAAACGGGCAAAGGGGGAAGCATTATTATCAGGACGACAAGCAATTAACCACTTGCAGCAGTACGAATGAATAGAAGAATGGCGGTACACGGTTATCCGCGAATTATTAAAGCGCTAACGGAAAACGGGCTACGGTACTCGCTGCGATGAGTAGCGAATTAATGTGGTTCGAGACTAGGAAGTCTTGTTTACGAGCGACACAGTTCATCGGAGCATAAATACGGTGAAAGGAAAAGAGAGTCACGATCGAACGAAAGCCAGACAGAAACCGAATGACGAATCGAGATTAAGGAGAATGGAAAAGAGAGGATCGCGACGTTAAATGTGTGTACAACGTTCGCACAGAGACCATTCTGCTTGATCATTATTGCTACATTGGAATCCAAACTATGCGGTATACTTTATGGCCAGACCTTTCATTGGGAGGAGTCGGAAACATTCTCTGCACAAAAGAGGAAGTTGCCGGATGCCAGCTGGGTATTACAAATGGGAATAATATTCAGCGTACTATGTATTTTTAAACACAGTAGGCTCCATTCCCTGGGAATACAAACATCGTCGAGCGAACAAATTGAATTTATGATGAACATAGGTAGATTGTTATCCGGCCAGTGCTTCGTCTCATTCGATCTTTTCAGCTTGCGAGGAATTTTTCCACCATGCAGCGAATAATTGACTGCACAAAGACGAAAGGAGAGAGAGATTCAAGGATCATTCTTATTCGTCAGACAGAAGGAACGTATGTACATGTGTGGAAATATATTGATTTATGGAATTTACGTATGATTAATATAATGCGGAACTCAAGTTTATGCAACAAGAAATTTAATATTAGCAACGAATAATGTTAATATAATACGAGAAGAAGTTTAATATTATGTAGCAACGATCTTTAGTCGATTTATTAGCTAAAGAAATTTTGTTTCGAGCTAATTGATAATATGAGTATGGCGATTAGATATTATCCAAACGGTATAAAATTTTAATATAATAATATAATATATATAATTTTAATATAATAATATAATGCGGAACTCAAGATTATGCAACAAGAAATTTAATATTCGCAACGAATAATGTTAATATAATACGAGAAGAAGCTTAATATTATGTAGCAACGATCTTTAGTCGATTTATTAGCTAAAGAAATTTTGTTTCGCGCTAATGATAATATGAGTATGGCGATTAGATATTATCCAAACGGTATAAAATTTTAATGAAAAAAATCTTCCATGAAACGATTCTAATTAACTATGATCAGTAGAAGCATTCGTTCGAATAACGAAATTGCAATTGATGTAAAGTTGGTTTGGGATTAAAGTTAACGTGTGTTCAAGGCCTAAATAAATAATTGCAGACATTTTGAGTCGAGTTAAAATAATTTCACTGTTCGACATCATCTCACAAGCGATTATTCTTCTGTACTATGTAGTTAGGTATTAACGAACGAGCCTTCAGAGAACTAAATAAAGAAAAGTAAATTTCCTTCCGGTGAAAAGAAAATGAAAACTGAACGAGAAGATACGGAATAGTAATGTACTGTTTGTAATGCAGAGCATTAATACAATATGTTTCGCGGTATTTGATTACACGGTATACACATAAAAGAAGAATGGCTTACAATTAAAGTGAAATGGAAAGGATTTAGTTTTCCTGATGTTCGCGGTTGACCTGTTAGATACGTACGAGAACGCGTTAAACAATTAACGAAACTTCTCGTAGCTAGAAATGTCCGAAAGTCGTGCTATTTAATTTCAAATGCATTAAATAATATTTGACAAACGATATAAAAATAGTATTACAGTCAAATTCTCAAGAAATTATCAATTAATATATTTACATTGAAAAAGAAATAATATATCGAATATAATTAAAGCCCAAAATTCAGCATAAACTATGCACATATTTGTGCAAATGTGACAAATCTCAATACGTATCTCGAACATGCCAATATAATTTAGTAATAAGAAGCGTGAATCGTGACAGTAATGATCGGTCAATCAGAGTTTTCTAATTTCATTGTTTAAATCTATAGAAAAGCCAAAATAGTAAAAGAACTAGCTCTGTTGAATTTTTTAGGGGAAATATAAAATTTGATTATTAGATGGCCTAATGCTTTCAACTTGCTGGAAAAAGGGAAAGCGCGGTAATGCGCGGTTAGACGAGTGTTCACGACGAGCGCCAAAAAAGGATAAAGATACTGAATTTCGAGCATGTCAGCTGTAATTGGAATTCACGATGCTCCATTCCGCAGAAAATTAGAAAGAGCACTTTCTACCTGTGTGTTAATGACGACGAGAAAGAAGTTTGCAAATTAAATGTTTAATTGCTTGACTTGCTGCTACATCAACGGATTACGGAGTATTGTTCTCAAGTTTTAAGTGTATCAAATAACTCGGCTGTCTACAGAATGGAAAGTAAAAAATCTCTGATAATTCGGAAATTCTGTATTATGAATGGAATAGTGAGAAAAGACGATTTTTCTTTTTGTAAGGGTAAGCAGAATATCTGTGACTAAATTATTCAGGGATTTGTTACACCGATGGATTGTTTTATAACGAAATTAACGTCACAGCTGCTACGTATACGGTCGAATTAATCCTTTGACAATGCGACAGAACGGCCAAGAAATTTGAACAGAGAAGGCTTCGAACGAACTGATAGAGAGATTATTGTGATTAACACTAGAACTACCGATAGTTAACACGAAGCTATTTCTACCAAAACCAGTGATTAAAATAATAATTATTTAAAAATTTTTATAATTTATTATGTATGTCACTTGCAGAACTAATAATAACCAAGGTAACAATAATAAATTACCAATTTTATACAATATTTCTTCATAATAAGGTTTGTACACTTTCCATCACTTTTAAGCGATTTTTTAGTTAACAAATTGTTTATATGTTCGAATAGCATCGATAGCGCAGTTTTTATCAGTTGTATTTTAAGTCTACTACTAATGTGTTGTCTATTCGCATAATGAACAATATTATAATCACGATACCGTGTACGGAATAATGATTTTCAAAAGGTAACGAAATAATTAATAAATTGCACCGTGAGTGATTATATTTTAAAATAAAAACGTTCTGTTTCAATTTAATTTGAATCTCTGCCTTTTCCTTTCGTTTTTTCTCTCCTATAATAATTCTTTCGAAATCGTTACTCTCAAGTGCATTAGATCTTCTCGATATTTACTTGGCTCTCTGCATAAAATTTTGTTACTGTAAAACGAATTGCAAAGAAAGATAACAACTGACAGTGGCTAAAAACGAGTCGAACAAATTTGAAGAATGTAGAATTACAATTTCCTAAAGCAGATTTTAACACTAGAACTACTGATAGTTAACACGAAGCTATTTCTACCAAAACCAGTGAAAATGACTGGTCTTTAAAAGTACGTGATAATAAAATATTTTTATATTTATTGATTTATTACTTTCTTACAGAAGCAATTCAATGTTGTGTAGTAGATTTTTGGTATTATTAATCCATCTGGGATCCCTAAACGAGGGTTGACATATTTATAAAATTGTAGAACCAGTCGTTTTGACTGCTGTGGTATTTCTAGCGTTAGCATCTAGCTATCGATCTGGAATTTTCCTAATAACTGATATCATCATATCGAATGATACACGGTAAAAATTTTAAAAACGTGTGGCAAGTTGTAGAAAACGAGGAAACTGGTTAATTGGGATTCGATAAACAGATTGCAGGACCCTTTTACACATTGACAAGTACCAGTCATTTTGACTGGTATTGGTATGAGTAACCTTGATATAAAATAATTTTCAGTTTGAATACATAAAAAGCAAAATAAAATTCATTATATTATTCTTTTAGTTATCGTTGCGAAAGTCATTACATCATTGCGGAAAGAAAACAGACATGAAATAGGAATTTTAAAATAAAATTGTAAAACCAGGCAATTTGATTGGTATGGTAGTTCTAGCGTTAAGTCTGGTAAATAATATTCAAAACTGCTTAAAACTATGACGAATCGTATACTCGATTTGAAACAAATAATAGAAATTTCATACGATATGTATCTTTTCGCAAAAAGATAGAAAATATTTGACCACATGTTACACAGTTCATTCATTTTTATTTATACATGCTACCAACATTTGTGTATATTATTATCAGATATCTAACTTGAGATGTTAAACGATCCTGCTAAGCACAGTCCTGAATAACTAATATAATTTCCTACGATCGTAAGGAATTTCCCGAATGAATATTTTAAGATCTTTCGTTTTACCGACCGATCAAGTTAACTTAATAGAAAACCAAGGCGAACTAAAGAGCGGAATACGTTTCCTACGGAGAAGGAATAATTTCTGAATGTTCGAAGAGGTCTATAAAAACAGTTCAGTTGCCTCTAGATAGACAGAAGTGCGCCACAGTTTCAATGGAAACTGCGAACGGAGAAAAGAATGGGACAGGTTGGGCGCGCTCTTAACGCGGACAATTTAATGATATTAATAAAAGTGGTATAGTATAGGCTGGACTACATTTTCAGCGTGGCGACTTTAATAATGTCTGCTTTATTTACATTCTTCCGAGTGAAAGATCGAGAGCGGATAGACTTTGTCCAAAACCGACGATTTAATGCCAAACAGCGATGCTACTCTTAACTCTTCGAATTCGAGAAATTTTCGCAAGACTAAAAAATGTCAAAAACAACTTTCTCGTATCGATATCGATTGATTTAATGCAATTTAGAACTCGCCAGTCAGCGTGCAGTTTTAGTATCGACACTAAGGCCCGGCTGCTGGATAAATGAGTAGAATAAATAACTACGAGACGAAACTGCGAATAAACTTTCCTCGGATTCAATCGAATTATACGGAACGCATATACACGACGTTAGAATTTAATGGAAATATACAGGACGTATGTATACGTTGTCCTGATTCAAAGGCATAATTATTTCACGAGATAAGCCATTCCTCCTTAAAATTCCAAGAAATTTCGACAACTTTGATTTGCCGAGCCGTGAATATTGCTGCATCAGCAGAATTGGATATTTTTCTGCATTTATGAAAAGTTTAAATGTACAAAAATGTACAGATTGAAAAAGTGTACAAAATACTAAAGTAGATTATTTGTTAGAATATTTAAAAGATAAAGGAAGTTTTTATTAGCGTTCCACTTTCTTAAGAATGTTCATGAATATACATATATATATTTACATAAACATTCGCAGTCGAATAATATTTAGAATTGTATCGTAATCCATTTCGTCCTTTTTAATTCACGACTAATCCTTGCATGAAATTTGTAAAATTACACGGATAGTTAGATTTGAGTTCAATTAACCCAAGATTATGTATTTGATAAAATCGATCATATAACGATATAGCTTGATTTGTTTCATTATTATAGTTTGATATCTGAATATTAAATTGCTGTAATGTAATTTCCATGTTATATAATTGCTTCTATACACATGAAACATGTTCACCATGTGCCTTACATACAAACACTGTACGTTGAGCACATTTTTCAGAGAATACTCTGTCTGCATGTTTTCTTTATCGCTATATAAAGCAGCATTTTCGTTTTCCTAATTTTAGTCGACATATGATTCACAAAGTGCTTGCACACGATTTAACAAATTATAAAAATTGCAATTTTTAACATTGTCTAATCTATAAATTCCGTAAGTATATATAAAAGACCATTAAGAAAAATAGTCGAAATTTTATTTTATTTCTTCTTTTGCCACGATAATTGGCATTGTGAATAGACATTTAAAAGCATAAAGAAGTTTCAGTCGAAATAATATAAACATGGTATGAAGATTTATGACCTGATCTTACAAAGTTTAATGTATTGCTTATCATTGTCAAAGTGATTAGACAAAGTATTCAAATTTCTGACTTCTAAATTAAAAGTTACAATTTTATCTCCAATTCAGCCCCATCAAAAATTTAAACGACTTGTTATTCATATAAATTTCTATTGAAAAAACATGCGAAGATTGTCTTCTCATACATAAGAATATCTGATACGTAATACCAGGCTCGAATAATTACAGGCCATTAAGGACTGTTGAGCAAGTTAAAGGAGGAAGGAAGGATTGAATTTCAAATGTGACGTGATTAGAGTCGCTAATGTTTATCAGAAATTCGTAAAAGTAAGCATATAGTGAACCGTGCACAGCACCATTAGTGTATACTGTTAGTTTTCTCTAGAACAGTTATAACTCCTTGTTACGAATCAGAGTTTGTATTCCTACAACGAAACTGCACAGATGATAATAAACTTTAATTAGTCGTAATAGTTGCTGCAACTTACAGAACGCCCAGTGGCGGGAAAAATATCACGAATAAGGTTCAGCTGTGCAATTGCCGAAACGGTCAGCTTACCTAAAACAGAAATAAAATAATATGTAATTAATTTTCATTTGTACGTGGACATTTTATATTTTATATTTCACATTTGTATGTATTTTTGATTATTTATGCCTCCGTGGAAACCACAGAAATTAATCGAACAATTAATTTTTCTAAAAATTTTGAACGACCAAAATTCCATTATAATTTTTCAAAGATTCATTGCAAATTTGAATCTATGTGTGTATATTAGATATTAAACGTAATGTATATATCTGTGTACCTAAATATATCATTCTTGAGAGAAATATATCATTCTTGAGAAATATATCTTCTTATCAACTTGAGAAAATATATGTAAAGAATTTTGTTTTGATTTCTGTTTTGTAATTTATGCGAGAAATAAACGTAACATGCGACAAAACTTTAAGCAAACAAATTCTATTTCTCCATTTGTAATTTCAAATGACTGGTACGATTCTTTTAGGCCCACCCCGTATAAATACATGTAATATAATAATTGTAATATCTGTTACATACAAAGCTAGCTTCTACTCGATATATGCACAGCCATAGAATCTTCAAAAAGAGATTCAATTCAATGACTCTAAAATGATTAGGCACTTTCTTCGAAATCAAATCGACTGTTTCATAACTTAATTTACTATTCGTTGCGTTCGATGAACATAATTAGCAAAGAACGACGAGCAGAAATTGTTGACAATAATTGATGTCCTACGATAATTTATGTACATGCAAAAACGTATGTATTATGCGTATGCATAATCGAACGCGTTTAATGCGTAGATGCACTGAAAATACAGAGTTACGGTTTCCATTATAATCGAAGGACCCTTCATTATATGAATTTTCTAGTTTTCTCCAATCATAGGTAACTGCGAAAGTCTGTGTTTGATTCGAGTTATATTATATTACCACTGAACCACTCTAGTTCGAGAGGAGGAGCGTCTTACAGAGAAATAAACAATATTTGCGGAACTGATGGCGGACGATTGCCTGGAAGAAGATAATACCAGAAAGCTGCACGCCAATTTACCGATATAAGGGAGCTTGTTGATCAAATTATCGATAAAAGCTGTGAGTGAGTAAACTTCTATCTAAGAACTTTGAAACTGATTTACCGGTGACCATTTGAGAATACCGTTAACGGCATACGTCTAAAGATAGCTGTTGCAATGCTAAGTGCTTAGTTACATACAATATCGGATGCAATATTATTAAAAATTAGGATAAAATATAGTATCCGAAACACTGGAAAAAAATTCTAGAAGAAAAAGTTAAATTGTACGCATATAAACATAATCTTTTTCTCCTGAATTGCTTTCTATTTTTAACCAAATTCAAATATCACTTGTCTCAGTTGCTTGAACCATGTAGGTGTGGCCTGTATAATTAACTCGATGAAAATAATCAGTGAATATTTCTCATCGCAGAAAAGAAAGCGCCTACATTTTTGCCGTGTTGGCTTTTACGTAGCGCGTGATGACGTGTGCATGAACAAGCAACCAAGCGCAAAGATAGAGAGAAGGGAGGAGAGGTAAATCATTTAATAGGTTTGTATTTAACGCGAGTCCGTGTGAAATGAACGCGTAAGCGAATTCCGATGGTGACACTAACGAGATAAATTTATATTACTGTCGTTTAAAACGCGAGCGCAGTAGCATCGCGGCGAACATGATCCTCTAGTCTTGCGTGTAGCATTTTCCTCCAGCGTCGTATTATAGCCACATCCTTTAAGAATTCATTTTACCGCAACACTTCCGGCTTTAAAATATCACTACCGCTTCGAGTGTCATTAATTTAGATCGTCGCAACTCTACCGATTTTTTGAAATTCTTTACAAATTCTACCCCCGGTATTTGAAATTTACCAAATGGAAGATATTCTCTCGAATTTTGCAAATGGATTTGATTAGGAATGTTCAATATTTTCCTTATATTATTTAAGACTTAACACCACGTGTACCACCTAATTCTGTCATTCTTAATTATTCTCTTATTTGTTGCGACACGGAAAGATATTCAGACAAAGGTCGTAATACGTATGATGAATAAAATATGATGCATACGCTATGCTTTTATCTGTTCCATTTTGCAATGACTTTAAAACGTTCTGTAAAGGTGACCTGTAAAGGTAAATGGATACCTTCATTTTCTGTTACATAATCTTGCTAACATTTGGACGTTTTTAAAACACTACAAACTCGCTATCGAGATATGAACTTTAATATTATGGAAATTATAAACGAAACTTGAAAAAGAAAAAAATATTGATCATTATTGGACACGTCGTCGCTTGGCCATCGTTGCTCACGCAAACATACAAAACAGTTACAGACACGGATGCCAATTTCAGCGAACTTGATGATACTCGCTAGCAGAAATTTTACGTAAGGACAAACTCGCTTGAAAATTATCTGAGAGAAGTTATGTAAAAAAAAAAAAAAATTGTCCTTCGAAATAATAAAAATTCTAGTAATATATGCACCAGCGTAAATATTCTATGTACATGCTATAGTTGCAGAACGTTCGTCCTTTTCAATTTATTTACAGAAAATGTACGAAAAGGGAATAAAGAGAAATAAAAGGTAAACGGGATAATAAAAATTGATCCTCGTAAAAGATAAGAGGAAGAGCAGAGTAACGAAAAAAGGAAAAAGAATGGCGCTACTGAAAACTGGGTAGCAAAAGCTCGCTCCGTTCATCGTAATTATTACAGTGCAATACGAGGAGAACGCGATTTCAGTATTTTTACACGTAGTACAGAATTCGTATTGCGTTTCGTTCGTCTATGCCGCGGGTATGGAAGCGTTAAATAAAAGAGAAAATAAAGATGACACGTGTAAAGAGAGAAAGAGAGAGAGAGTCGAGGGGGGATAAAAAGTGAAACGAGAAAGAAACGATCCGGCAGACGGGAGAACAGACAGACAAATAGTGATTGAACGAAATAAAGAAAAGCAGAAACTCGTCGGACGAGGAAGAAGAAAATGGAAAAGAAAATAGAGAGAGTGAAAGAAAACATCGCCATGTATCATTCGGAACAGTATCATTCGAATCGATGTTATTTGTAACATGCAAGAGAAGAAAGTTGATGATGCACGTAAGTACGACAAATGTGCTAGAAAACAGATACTATAAGAGTAGACACGTTTGACACGACGTTTAGTATCTCTTCGATAATTTAGAATTTCATCGGATAAATGCGAAAGTAATTGTTAGCAATTTTCAACGAGAATTAAGTTTCTAATTGATTGAAAATTATGTACGAACTCATCGTGCAAATATATGCGTATTTCTATTGTAACAAAATATTCAAAATGTACAGTGTGAATAGTAATACATTTAATAGATGATGTAACAATAGATATATTACAATGTGGAAAGAAATAATTAAAGAGACGTATAATTATTCTGAAAATAAATAATTGAACTGGTACAATCTCTATAAGACGATAATATAGTGTCATACTTGAAAGAAATTATGACATACTTTTGAAGAATATTTTCTTACTTTAAATATGTTGTATACAAATTTGTCAACTTCATCTTCGCTTTTCAAGAAGAACTAGGCAAAGTCAGATGATGAAGTTATTTAAAAACCATACACCTTTTTACTTTTCTATCAGAAGAAATGTAAACTAGCAGAGAAGATTATTATTGACAAATTCTGTCTGAGCTTTACTACATGTATAATGTTTGCAATTAATATCAGAGCACACTTACGGTCCAAACAATAAGAAAATATTATTCGATAATTGGAAAGAAATTATAAACATAGAAAAGTAGTACATTTTAATATTACACACGCTTAAAAAATCAAAATCATATAATGAAATTCAATTCATTGGTAAAATCAAGTATTTGCATATCTTTGAAAAAGTTATTTCCCTCTGAAGCAAATTATTTTTTAAAAAGCAAAACACATTTCCTTATTATGCAATTACACCTACTTAAAACGATTTCTTGCGCCATCCAAAATCTCTTTCATTCTTTGATCCTTCTTTTCATCAGAGAAATTTATTAACCACTCCTACAACATTTTCTCTACTCGTACATCGTATTTTGCTCTCCTTTCTTCTTCGAACTTCTAATAATTTCTATACGTTATTAGAAACGGAAACTTACCGCTAAGTAAAAAATAATTGATTACTAAAATGCATCATTAAAGCGTAGAAAAAGATCGAGCAACTTCCGACTTCCTAAGCCATTTTTAATTAATTAGAATACATGTATTAGAGAAAGAATACTTGGCCGCTACAATAACGTCGCAAACAGCTCCGGTCGGAAATAATGGATTGCTGTTTTCCACGCTACAATTAATACGGCTGAAAAAGGAATACGAATTGGAGCAAGATGTAACGGTAATGGGGGACCGTGAAATACATAATATATTTTTGCAGCTAAGGAGGCGTTCGAATAATGCAATAAACGCCATAGATGACACGAAACTCGGCTGACACTGTGTTGCAAGACGTATTGTGTACATTCACTCATAAGCAGATTACGCACGTGCCTGATGTCATCTAATTACCTGAGCCGACCTACATACCAGCCGATAAGTCGCCGCCACTCTAAATCGATAGGAATGCCGAAATTGCGAAAGTGCGATCGATCTTAATTCGCTCGCTGTTGCATCGATTTTCGCAATTGAGCTTTGGACACCGGAGTATTTTTAACGCGAACCTCAAACTAATTTAAATACCGTTTAAACCAGATGACCCGTCTTTCAGGTTTTTCTGCCTGCCACAGCTTTAATTAATAGCAATAAAATAGCAATCTTGGAAATGGAAATGTTCGTCGTGGATTTTTTCGTAAAATATATTTAACGTGCAACTATGTTCAATATATGCTCGTAGTATTTTTCGTTGCATTACGCGCGGATAGAGATTAAAATGCAAAATAAATCTAAAACTTCCCAATAATAAACAAACAAATGTTTCCGTAAGAAGATTTAAAAACAAGTACGAATTGAACAGAATTTTTTCTTTATATCTTATACCATAAAGATTAATAAAGATTAATGAAACGCATTAAATATTCTAAAAAAATATTCGAAATTATATATTCTAGATGAGCCTGATGTTAATGATGTGCTCGCAGTCGTTGAACGATTACAGAGATTTGATCAAAAGAAACTATCTATTTTCGTTGAATAGAAATTACATAAAAATCAAGGAAACCGTGTCAACAAACAAATATCCTCTTATATTCCTCGTTTCCCGAAATAAAGTTGCGTGAAACTTTACGATTCTAGATGTAGCAAACGTATGATTATTCATTTAAGAGATACATATATTACAAGGATAGTATTTCTTCTGAATCACAGTAAACGATATAATAGCACAGGAAGGATAAATTGTTTTAAATTGTATGGCTCTTTGAATACGAAGGGAGACACTTTAATTGCATATCGATTACCGATAACATTTTCCTTCACATTCACCGCTGGTTCTCCCTCCCTCAAGAAGGTAATGTTTATCGTTTACTCTTGTTCTCCCTGAGAAAAGTTGCTGGATCCTTATTATTGCTATTACGAAGTAATTGACAGCGCTAATAATGACATGCAAAACCAAGATACTTGTAAAAATAAATATCGAAAGATTTGTTTTATTTCTTCATGGGTAATGTACAAATAATTTTTACTGAATTGGTAATTCGTTTACTTTGTACTCTGAGAGCCTTATTGTGCCGTAAATTGTACACCTGGTATATACAGTGTAATTATGTATTTTACACAGAAGATAGTAATTGCATCAAATTATTCAAGATACGATTAAAATCGATCAAAATGTCGAATTTATACAAAATACTGATTTACGAGAGCTACAAAAGGAATACGATAAACTGATCGTTCGAGTTACATGCTGTTCTTCACGGTCCAGATTCAGACAAGTTTACGTACCCAAGATCTACTAAAGATGAACTAAATAACAAATACGATAAGAAAATGAGTAATTCGAGTGGTAAAATTGGCCAAAGAGGGAAAAGATCTTATTATCACAAAGCTGAAATTTGTATTACGGTGTTGAATGTGTATATGGATCTTTTATACATCTACCTAAGCTTCTACGATCCCTATCTATCTGAATCTAACGATAAAATTTCGACCGGCAGAATAATTTTTAACTGCTTCGATAATATTCTAACAAGGAAAGGAAAACATTTCATTAAAATGGAACCGAGATATTATCTATTACAAATTATTACAATACACGTTACATTCTTTTTCCGTATTCCTGAATCATTCCATTCACGCTTTTCAATTACTATATCCTCATAAATTCATCAACGTGCCTCAGCTTGCATCTGCACATTTGTAAACCAAATTTAATTATTTGTAATGATCAGTAATTATATATGCACGCGTAGAAATAGCAACAACGGTTAACACTAATTACTATCCGTTATGAATTTATTTATGCGTTTATTTATCGATTGTTAAAGGTTGGAAATAATTTCTTGGTGAATTAAATTCAATCGCGAATATCGATTTCAGCCGGCCATAACACAAGGTACGCGTTAAACGAGCTGAATAATTATTGCAGAACTACTTTGACCTGATACGCTCGAAGCTGGTTGCGATCTTTCACAGAAAAGTATATTTTCTCGGTTGAAGATGTTGCTTGTTCGAAATGTTTTCTGGCGCGTGCGATCTTCGACAATGTCTGTAACGACAGGAAAGTTTCTTCGTGAAACCCGTTAAAACAATTAGCAAGAACAGTAGCGTAACTACGGAGCAAAAGTTTTCGAGCGTTTGGTTCGCGAAAAGTTGGCAACTCTAGAAAGCACTGGTAATTGGCAATATTATCGAGTACTGCAGTTGATACGGCACGCCAACGTTTATTGCCAATTTCTTTCCTGTTGTTCCTGTAATTACGGCCGAATAAATAAAACAATTCTTCTTCCAATTAATTATATTGGGCTACGCGATAAGTTGAAATCCAATAAAGAAATATTTAAGTTCCTAAATCTGTTCAAACGAACAAGTTTTTCAAAAAGATATTCCATCGTACCTTCGACTATTTTTACGTTTTACTTGATAATTATCCTCGTTTTATTACTACTTTATAAAAAAAAAAAAAAACAATAAATAATGAATAATATCACTTAGATTACACGATAAGAGTAACCAGGTCATAAGTCGAAGTTCAATTAAAAAATATTAAAATTCTTAGATTCGTTCAAACGCAGGAGAAATATTTTAACATTCGATAATCATCGTCGTTTCACTGTTTTATCGCAACTATGATCGTACAATGTCTATCTCGAGGATGAATATGCTGGTGCGATTTAAAAATTTAATTTCGCCGAAAACTCCACGTTATTATTCCTCTTCTAATTATGCTAATTTATCCAAGTCCTAATTTGTCGGATCAACGAGGTAAAAAGCAGGCAAAATCGGTGCGCAATGTTCCTCGAAAGTGTCGATATTTTACCGCGCGTACATCTGAAAAGAGCGGAATGACGGTGAGCATGGGCCATTATTACCAATTGCGCGTAACAGCTAATTACCCGTAATTATGCCATGCGATATATCAAGCTTTCAGGATAATGGCGCGGTCCACGGCGGCGAACCGCGGAAAATTGCGCCGCGGTCCTACACGGCTCGTTCCGCTGTCAGTTTTCATTCTACGGCCTACGCTCATCCTTGCCCCTTTTCATTCCCGGCGACAACTTTTTAATCCTCTCGAGCGCTGCTCGAACCCTCGTCAAGCCTTTCTAATCGCAATTACGCCGGAATGCGAACACCGGCCGACGATACCGCACGGAACGTGCACGCCGAGACTCTGGGACGACGTCTTTTTCGCTAGAAGATACGAAATTCCTTCGTTGCGAAATGAACATGCTCTCGGTTACGGAATAAAACGAAAACACGTTGGCAGGGAGGAATTTCACGCACAGGATATGAATAATTACGGACAAGGGGAAGGTGTGATTAACGACGAGCAAAGAGAGCTTTCGTAGGTTTATCCTTGTTTGTTCCCTGGATAATTACAGTGTCCATCGAGTAATTTTGCACAGGTGTTTCCAAAGTAATACTTTTCAGAGCTGCGTGCACGCCGTATGAAATCGAAAACGGTAAACATCGTTGTCGTGATGTAAATGGAAAGTCGAATATGCAAACAATATAATTGCCGCACAAATTGATTCGCCTGCGTCCAATTTCCACCGATTTCGCCACAACACGAAGTAATTTATTATTACTATTATTTTATTAACTGTCGCATCGTATAATGGTCATCGGCGACCATAATTAAAATGCTTAGAATTTACATGGCAGGGGTAAAACGCAGCAAAAGCGAATAGATGGTAGCGACTAATTTTTAAACAGGAGAAACATGTCACCAATGGACAAACATATGTATCAATCAGAAATATTGCATGGTGTTTATGAACATATCAGTAACCAGAAAATAATTTATAAAAGCCATTGAAATATCCACGAATTCTCTTTACGTATGTATACTTACTATATATATAAGTAATGTTGGACAAATTGTAAAGTACAAATTAAATAATTAAAAAAAAAACTGCAAGATGGTATCCCCTGGGAATAGCCATCCACATGTTAATTAGTAACAAAGCTAGGAAAATTTACCGAATATTCAGTTGGACAAATTGTAAAGTACGAATTAAATAATAAAAAAAAAAAAAAAACTGGAAGATGGTATCCCCTGGGAGTAGCCATCCACATGTTAATTAGCAATAAAGCTAGAAAAATGTACCGAATGTCCAGTTGGACAAGTTGTAAAGGACAAATTAAATAATAAAAAAGAATATAAGTATACATAGAAAACATTTATTGTATATTGTACATGTATTCTATTATATATGTTATAAATTTTGAAATTTTAATAACATTTTGAAGTTTCAATAAGAACGTAATGAGACGCTACTGTACATGATTATATTGGTTACATTTGAAACCAACATGTTTAGTAAACAATTCAGGTAATAAAACATTTGTAAGTTAAGTAATAAAATATTTAGTAAAAATTTAGTATACAGCATGAATGGTAATCTTAAGAGTATAATATGTATTAACTATGGTCTAAATTTAAAAGAACATTGAGATTCAATAATGTAATGGATATAATTGCCTGCTTAAATATTTTTGTAATTTCCGCGAAATGTACTAAATATCTTGTAATTTCTACGTACATACATTCTCAGATTTATTAACATAATGCACATAATTGATCGTTTAAACATTTTTATAATTTCTGCGCAGTATACGCTTGTACCAAATGCCTTGCAATTTCTCGACGCATTTTCAGATTTTTTTCCTATAACACACGTTTTACATGTTAGAACACCTGCTACTCGTTACAGTAATTGCAGAAGCATTTTACTTTGTTTGGTATTTCGTATTATATAAGACGCACACATACGAACGTATTAACACAGATATACAACGAAATGGAAAATAAAATCAGTGAAAGATATTCAATTTCAATTAACATGACCAAATGTCCGAACACTTATGTCAAGCAGTGTATATTCATAAAACGTAGCCACAAACGTCCGGATACGTTTATGAACCTATATATATTCCGATGTACAGTTCGCGAAGGATATAACGCAGCTGACAGTTTCGGTTTAAGCGAGAAACGATTTGCGGCAATAAATTTCGCTGCAAACGAACTAATGGATCGATAGCGCGGATTAGATTAACCATGGAGCGTGTCGTTCGGAAACACTGAGACGGAAACAACGGCTAGAACTGCAGCGATACGCTTGCGAGGCGCAGTAAAATGGGAAAACGTCATTGCGCGAGGGCGGACATTTACGTCGGCGATATCAGTTGTAACGCGAAATGCAAAAGACAGAGGGGATGAAATTGGAGAGAACGAACTCTAAAGCAACAGCCGGTTGCATCAATACGGCTGGCTATCTTTATGACAGCAAGATGTTGTTCTACATCCGCGTTGCATGCCGCTCGTTGACGCGAGGATTACGCTTCGGCTGCGCGGACGGATATACTCGGAAGTTATAAATTACATTTTGCCTGACGCCTACGGCACCTGAATTATTTCGTGGGACATGCCCACGCAATATACATCATACGTGCCGAAAAGAAAGAGGTTCGCGCGAATTACAAACTTGCAGATTACGTATGCAAAGCTGCTCGATCGATCAACACCGCATGAATATGCTATGCGATATACTCGTCGAATTTTATAGATGGACTTTCTGCGAGCCACTTGGTCTCGAGGGGACAAAGATTGCTTCTAAAGATTCCCCATCCGATTGTGTTTTTCTTGTGTTATATTATTGAGAAATCTTATATCGATTTTATATTTTTTATCGTAGAAGAGAAACTGGACCACCCAGCTGCGGTGCAGATTACGGTAAATCAGATATAAAATTACCAATTCATTCCAGGGAATAGAAAACGCAGCAAATCGTGATAGAAAATAGATAGAGGAAAGTATGAGAGGACGACGAAAACAGAGCAACAAACCTCTTCGGATTTTCTGGAAGATAGTGATTTTTAGAATGTTATAGATACGCTCTGTGATGATTAATAAACTTGAACAGCGATCCAATGAAGAAGAAAGAAGAAATGAGAATCAAACTGCAACCAGAAAGCTACCTTAAGTATATCACGGTCGATGAAAAGAATTATTGCCTAAGCAAGATTAACTGACAAATTATGTTTGAAATGTGACGATATGACAAGGAATGGAGTATAAAATAGGAAAGAATTTAGAAATCAAAGAACGGGGAAATAGAACATATTTTAGACAGCAAGAGACTATATAGAGAAACCAGACCAATCACATTGAAAAATAAGAAATAGACAGGAATAATAACAGTAAAAACAGAAAAACAAATATGGGAACTGGCTAACTTCATAAAGGGAAACGCGAAGCTGAAAGCTTTCTCCATAAACGAATGGAGAAACCAAAGAAGAACGAACGAGGAGGACACATCAAAGAGTGACATATGTACAGTGAGCTGTATGGTAAATGAAGATGTAGATGTACTCAAACAAATAGGGAAGTAAGATTTAGCTTTAAGGAACGAGATAAAATAGAAACAAAATGCAACAAGCGGCTACGTATACGAAACGATTGTAACAGGCAGGATCTCGGTACAATAAACGATTTTCGCATTCTATATCATATTGCAAATTTTATATCAATTGTACGTTTTATATCGTATTGTAAATAAATTTTTTAAATTTAAGGAAAAATTGAGGTAGTCGTAATGTAAAATGTACGATTCTTTGTTCCCATTTTTTGTTAGGAATCGTGATAAAATATTTTAATCATCTGTGTAGTTGTTAAAACGAGATTGTGATCCAGACATAAAAATTCGAAAAGCGTACCACGTGTAACGAAATACAATACAATACAATACGTTTTATATTGTATCACCAACAAATTTCATATCAATTTCGTGTTCTATATTGTATTGATAATAAATGTTGCACTAGTTGTAATAAATTTCTTACGTTTAAAGAAAACATGAAATAGTCCTTAATTGGTATATGTGATTATTTGTTTCAATTTTACACTAGGAATTTTGGTAGAACGTTGATCAACTTTATATTTGTTAAAGCGAGATCGTGATTTAGATATAAAAATTCGGAGACCGAAGCACATAACGAAATACAATACAATACAATACGTTTTATGTTGTATCACCAACAAATTTCATACCAATTTCGTGTTCTATATTGTATTGATAATAAATGTTGCACTAGTTGTAATAAATTTCTTACGTTTAAAGAAAACATGAAATAGTCCTTAATTGGTATATGTGATTTTTTGTTTCAAGTTTATACTAGGAATTTTGGTAGAACGTTGATCAACTTTATATTTGTTAAAACGAGATCGTGATTTAGACATAAAAATTCGGAGACCGCAGCACATAACGAAATTTGTTTCTAGGGACTTTGGTAAAACGTTAATCACCTTTTTCTCTGTTGAAACGAGATCGTGATTTCGATATAAAAATTCGTAGACTGCGGGGTAATGATGCTGAAGATCAGTCGTTTAGATACTGTACCAGTCACCATATAATTTCGGACAAGGCTTAAATGTTGATTAAAATTTGTAAGTTTCTATTAATAAGAGGCAGAAAATGTTACACACCGATAAATTCTATAAAAGTGGCACAAAAATAATAGTACTGGGTTAACGTTTCCACTGTTGCCTTAGTTCCGTTATAATGCTCAGCCAAATTAATCTAAACGTATGCTATAAACGTGTATAAACGGCACAATTTGCTTCTATTTAGAAAATTATTAAAATTTCTTTCCATTTTTTATTATGACTATTAACGAGTGTTGAGAAATATGATTCAGAGATATGAAAGAATTCCAGTCGAAATACAGTTAGGAAGGAAGCAAGATTCAGGTCAACATCATCTAATTTCCGTACAAGATTTAAATAATAAATTAAAAATCGCATGTACGTTAATGTAAAGAAGAATTTAATTTAATTTAATTAATTAGTTTAAGTTAGTTTAAAGAAACAACAAAATTTACTGTTTAATTCGAGATGAATAATATCGTTAAAGAAAATGGTGATACAGCTTGTTCTTGTAAATAATTTTACAATTCTATCAAAAAACCATTCTATAATAGTCAAAATTGATTTACACATCGTTCAACGAAAACTGAACAAATCTCAATTAAACAAGAGACTTGAAAAACGAATTTAATATTATTGATGTAACTATTTACAAGAACACCAAGTACTAAACAGTGTAAATCTACTTGTTATTTTATAATAAATTTAACCAGTCAGCTGGTGAATGTTCTAGTGTTTGAAAGATTAATGTGATATTGGAATTTCTCATTAAATACATATATAGATATGTAGTTATACGTCCACATCGATTTCCTTGAATTATAGAGGGTCAATGGCAAGACATATCTCTTTTAATATAAGAAATCATGTAATTATACAATATATAATTAATAGAGGAAAAAAAGAGATTTTGAAAATATATAGAAGGTAATATCGTTTAAGCTGGCGCATCTAATCGATAGGCAAACAATTAGTAAAACGCGCAGATGCATGCTCCGATAAGAGATAAGATAGATGATCGAGCAATTAATTACACTTCTGTTAAAATGTGCTGAAATTATAATAGTTGATACAAAATACATTAAATTATATATTAAAAATATATTACAGGAATTGTTAGTATTATTTTCATTGCTAGTTATATAAACAGTTACATGAATCAGAACATTTCAAATTATAGTCTTAATTTATGTCAATATTATTCTTTCCAGAGAGAAAGAAATCAAATAAAGTTAAGTCCTTTCAAGCAACGTACACACTACACATTGAAGTATTATGACCCAGAAAGTTGGTGTTTCCGCAGCATCGGAACAGCTGCATGGCTTGATATCATTTCAATCTCTTTAATCATTGAAATAGTCATCATCACGTGCGATAAGCTTTTCCCAACATGATACGAATTTAAATATGTTAAAGACAAACTTTCCGTAATAACTGGTGCATTGCGAGTTTTCAAGCCATTAAAATAATAAATCGTTTTTAGGTTTGTTAGGAAGATGATACATTTACACTGTACATGTGAATGTGTGTGTAAGTGTCAGAGAGCGTCCAAGCCTTAGTTGGGACAAAAGACGATTGGCAGTTGTTAGAAGCATCTGGAAGAGTCGGTTGACAACAAGCGTGCGTGCGAGTAGGTTTTCGAGGTCTTCAGAGTATAAGATGTATGTATAACTGTTGTGTGCTAAATAAAGGAAATTATTTGTATTTTCGAATCCCTCCTATATCTTAGCAAGGTTGCTTGATAAATAAAATCATAGGAGATATTTATTTTGAGGATCAAATGATGTATCTGTCCTTGTATATCTTTTTATAATTTTAACATATATGATACAGAACGTAATCATCGTTTAATAATTAACCTGTGATTATAAGTAAAATAAAAATAATTACAAATATCATGGAAACATCTTTTTTAACATATTCGAATATTTTTTACCGAATATAAAAAATGTAAACCTCCATTGAAAGAAAAGAAAAGAAATCGTTGGGCTAAAATTTATCTGCATGATAAAACATCTTTCTTTCGCCTAATTTTTACTTGATCTTTTGAACGAATTAATCAGCAATAAACTAGAAGTTCGTAAATTTAGATTATGCTGTTACAATAGCTATATGTATAATAGACAATAGTAGGCAACTATTTGTTTGTCAAAATAAACTACATCTGTAGAAAAATTAAAATAACTTCCTGTTGTAAATGTAATACTGAAATTAATTAATCGATGCAAATCAAAATAGATGAAACAAAACGACAAGAAAAAATCAAGCAACTCCGGAATATTTTCATCGATATTACGACAAGCTCTGCTTTTTACATAGTATCGATATTATTAAATATAATTCATATATAAAATACATATTATTAAACTAAATGCAAGAAATTCCACAAAATATATCCACGGAGCAAATAAATCCTCTGATATCACGATTAAGGGATGTAACTTATGTTTTTAATTCCAAAGAAACACGGGATGAAAATAAAGTGAACACGATAATAAAAACTTAAGTAATTCTATAAAATAAGATACGTTCATCGATATTACGGAAAGCTCTGCTTCTTCTCTATGCATTGATTTCGTTAAATGTAGCCCACGTACAAGGTACATTATTAAATACATAGATCCACCATTATTATATAAGAAATTCCATAAGATAAATCCACGAAACAAACGAATGCTCGGATTCTGATACCACAAGTATAAGAAATGCGACTCATTTTCTCAGTTATGGAGAAGCTCGGGAAACCAATGAGAACCGTTATCGTTTCTTTGCGTTTCATTAGTTTTCCGCGATGCACAGAAAGAAAGAAGGAAAGCAAGCGCATAGGCGACCACTAGCAATTAAATATTTTCCTGTGAAACGAGTGCGAAAGTAGTTGCTCTTCTCGCGGTTTGCCCCGGTTTCCGCAACTTCCAATCTCCCGAGCGTTTCTCATCGCGTTAATGCCGTGCGAGCATCGCGGCCCATCGCCGAACGGAACACTTATGGTTACATAAATAAGATGCGCCGCGCTGATTGCACGATTACGCGAGGAAATCGTTCGCACGTCCCTCGCGCGCGTTGCGCCACGCGAATCGATCGAATCGATCGGCCAACCAGGCTGCTCATCGACGTGTCTCGAACACCGCTCTCACCAGGGAATATTCCAGCAACGTACATAAGTAGGAAGCGTTTCGGCGCGTCTTACACGCAGACAGGCCGCGATTTGCGCCAACGTACCTTTGCCTTCTGCCTTAGGACGCACAAGCTCTTTGGTTGCACATGACGTTGCAACATGCACACGATTGCCCAATGCTTAATGCTGCTCAAGGAACGAGCAATTTGCGGTAAATCACTTCCCTCCAATCCCTCTCTCTCTCTCTCTCTCTCTATCTCTTTGTATCTCTCTCTTGCACGCGTGCTTAGTTTCTCTCTCTTTCTCAACCACACACCGCGCTACTTTCAACCCTCTTGCTGTCACGCTCGCTGTTTGTAGATTCTATTAACAGCACTGTTCGTAAAAAGCACGTTGAAACCTGTTACAGGGCAGAGCACTAAAGTTTCTGATCGCGAACAATGTTCGGTAATGTTGCATGCGGTGAAGCAATAAGAATTAAATGGGTCAAAAATAAGAATTACAGATAGACGTAAGTTCGCTGCTGTTTAACCCTGCGGTGTTCTTTCGGTCATCTTCGACTCAGTTATTTATTCTTCCAACGTTAAAAAGTATGTCGAGCTTGAGCACAACCGACATGTGTGATTTTAGTTTCGTGTCAAACATCTTCATCCATTACAAATCTTCGTTGAAGATGTAGAAAGTGGTAAAGTTGGTAAAGTTGGAGTAAGGTTAAACTATAAAAGTACGAGCAGCAGGTTGACGAGGAAAATTTGATTATCTAATTTATATTGGATAGACATTTGTTTAACTCGCGACACAACTGGTTGGGAAATCAATTTTTCAGAGGAATAAAGCGGTGAAATCATTGGCAAATAATGGGAATGCATTAATCAGTTTTAACAGTATCCAATTTGTTTAATATTTAACTGCAGTATTTGATACGAGCACATCTATTAATTACAATAGTTGAAATGTCCTTTTAACCATGCCAACCTGACACGTTGTATAACATTCTATGTTTTAATATTTTATCACTTGAATTCGTAAACTTTTTAGTTTCTCCCAAAATACCCTACCGTCTATAAGTATTTGGACAGCTGGTGCAACTCGATCAAAAGTATGATATGTTTTATTGTTCTCTGAAAAGTTATAATCGAAGAAGGTTTCTTTAGCGTTAATTTTGTACCTCGTACCGTAACTGGGGCCAGACGTTCCGCTAAATTTAAGCTGAAACAAGAGGTACATCTACGCGAGTATATCAATTCCATGTCTATCTGTAATGAATGGCTGGCATTTCATGAAATCTATATAAACTCTTAGGATGTGAGTAGAAACACATATTTCAATCGTTCTGAAACTCCAACATTGAACAGACACTTCACTCGAGTATCTTCGTTGCAGCAATTTTCATCCGTTTCCATTACTGTTCTTTTATCTATGTCATCTAATATTAAAACTATCATTCTTAAACTATATATCTGCTAACTGTACATGATTTAATATGATATATTAAATATGGTCGTCGCAAATAACATCAAAGACGAAAGTTGGATCAAAGAGTGCCATTTGGTAGAGCAGTATATTTCGTACGTATATTTGCAACAATTTGCAAGCGTCCAAACGCTTATGAACGAGTATATCGTGTCGTTAAAATTTATAATAACTTTCATCCTCCTATATCTTACGGATATGTCGGATTCGTTGTATAAATCAGAAATCAGTCGCTGGATTATTTGCAAATTTAAACACGTGCGTTCTGCAACCGAAAACTTTCCAATTTACACCGCAATGGAGGGCGGTTTTAAGCGTATTAAATGTACAATCTGCAAAAGGAGGATTACAGCGAGCAACGACAGTTGCTTCTTCGAGAGCCAATGTATTTTATTTTCCGGCGACTTTTAAACTGCCTTTTGCCCACTTTATGTCCTTGCGTTTCTGCGTGGCTCGATCCTTGTTCTCTCTCACGTCTCTCACCGTTGCTTTCTTCCCCCGGCATGTTACCAGCCTGACACATCTCTTACATAACAGTCTGTGCTGTCGTGAACCGTGCTAGCATTGCTCTTGCCATTTGCGGCTGCTCGAGGGAAGCGCGCCACAGGCGACATGCACCGCACGTGCAACCTGCGCTTCGTTCAACGACCGTATATACTTGCCTTTTCATTCCGCTTGATACACGTGGGACCAGCTATTAACTATTAAGAATTAACACACTGTAATAGGTATCGACATTGTTGCAACTGCGCATTATGGATTTTTATACAAACTCATACTTTTGAAAATAGAACAAGTACTATACTTTGAATATTTTATTTAATTATTGTATTAATTAATTTATTTAATTAATTTATAATTTACAATTATAATAATTTATTAATATAGTTTATTCATTTATTTAATTGTTATATTAAAATAATATAATTTTTTTTCACGTTACGTACATTTCGTTCAAATTTGTACTTTTCGTATAAACATTTACAAATACGCAATTTAGTTATAATTTACAGCGAGTCACGGAAATATTCTCCTAATTGATAACGAACCGATAACTATGAATTCTTATGAATCTTAGGATCCTTTACGATTTTATGTTGAACTGAACTCGACTTGATTCTTTTTAAAGCGCGGTAAAATTCTTTTGCATTATAGTTTAATTGATAATTTAGTATAGTAATATAGTAATTTAATTTAATTTAACAGAAATGTGTCAATAGATGTGTTAATTCATATTTTATGAAACCAAAACGTGTTTTGGGAATACGGCGCAGCTAATATGAGAATATTGATTCTTCCAGAACGTGGCAAGATTTATTTATAATAATGATTTTATTTGTACCTTATACAAAGCGATTGTTGGGTTATTTCTAATTTATTGCTCTTTTATTGTATTATATATTGCTTAATTCTTTCTGAATAATTAATATGCATTTGTACTTTAATATAGCATTAGGCAAGTACATATTAATTATTAAGAAAGAATTAAGCGATATAATATAATACAATAAAAGAGCAATATCATATAGTACTAAGAGATCAATTATATTATATATATATATGTCGGAGATGAAAGGACATCGGGGCCTTTCTTTTGGAATTTTTGGGAAGACTATTTATTATAGCTGTACTTGAATAATAAAACTTAGAAGTACTTGTTTATCATTTAATCCGATTATGTTTGCCCGAGATTTGTAACAGTGGGCTTGGGCTCGAGGTGACACAACTGGTCGTTGAACGTAGCCACGGTCACGGGATGGGCGTTTTTACCTAACAGAGAAGTGCCAATATTGTGGGACACACGTTGTATTAACAATCAAACCCCGAGCAGGAGCAATGTCAGCTCTACGCGATCTGCCTAGCAACGGCGGCTGGAATTTTGTTGGTATCCCCGGCCAATATACAACGAACAAACGCGATCGTAAGGAGAGGAAAGTTTCCATCAGTCTTCTATTCTTGCGATCACCTTGGAGAATTTTCGCATCGTCTTTACGTGCAGTATTATACCGAGCGTCACAGCAAACGTTACTTTGTGCTTCAAAAGAGTTACCCCGTTGACCGTGGATTCGTTATTGAACCTAAGAACATTGTCATTAACATCTCGAGCGTCTAATCACCTCGGTTATTTATCAAACTCTGTAAAAAATTATATTTATACCAGTAAATATAATCTCTGTTGTACAACAACGATGGCTAGTCCGAATGAAGATTCGTTACACGCCCCTAAACCTAACGATAAGCCGACTTATAGTATACAGGGTGTACAGTGAAATGTATTCATGATTTTTGAAGCACTTTCGGTAATGTCACAAAAAGATGTTTTAAACAAAATGTGATCGTTCCATAGAGGTACCATGTACAATTTTCTGTGAAATAGTTAAAGTGGTTGTTATCTTTTGTCGAATAAAAAGCACTGTGGTCATTTTTACTGTTGCCATTTGTTGAAAGCACGAATGTTATTGTGAACGTCCGATCTGACGCCCTATTGAACCAAATTTCACACGTTAATGTTCCTATGAACCGATAAATGTAGGATATCTCAACTCGAGGTCATCCAAAGGTCATAGATAGCATTATAGGTCATCGAACTCGTCTTTACATCGACTACAATGCTATGAAAACAAAAGTACATCGTGCCATCTAAAAGTGGCATTACCAAGACAGTGTGTGACAATGTCAAGTGGCAAGTGACAGACGAGTGGCATCGTTTGCTAACTTTAAGTATCGCAATTTGTAACTGAAACGAATCAACTTTCGTTTGAAATATTTCGTTTGAAAAAATAAGGACACCTTGTATATATATGTAGATTTAAGAAAAGCCATTTAATCGATGGAAATTAAAAAAAAAAAAAAAGAAGAAGAAACGAAGAATAGTGTTGAGTTTTAATGAATTTTAATAGAGCTGGCAGTTATCGCAAAAAGACTCGAGTTTTATCTATAAAAATATTTTTCGCGTTAGATCATAACGCAATTTCGGATTAAAGTGGCTTTCAGAACAGCAATAACCTCTATATACATCTCTGGCCTTTAAATTGCTAAAAAATGAAAGTTCCATTACATCTAATCTTACTTTAGATTATCGAATTCTGTTCGAACGCAATGCAGAGGGGATCGATGGAATAGCAGAAAATTGATTAAGAATGGCGTGTTTTCTTGCAATTACGCACGTGTAGAAGGCGAACGTAACAATTTAACCGCCTTGTTTGCAGCCTGTTATTACATTGCAACGCTTTACGTGTTCGAAATCGAGCAAAGTGGAGAAGATGAATCGCGATGCAACATCATAGCCAAAATTGGATTATTCCGATAAGCAAATGGGCTTCATGAACGTGAATCGGCTGTCATGTCATAGGTATTTGGCTGTATATTTGAATTGGAATTTCAGCCGTACAACAGCTTAAACTTCAATTATTCGAAGGACAGTGTATTCAATTAAAATTCAATTGTGCATTCAAACAGAGAAAGACGTGATTTATATTAGAATCGAAAAAGATGATCTTTTCCGGTATTAAAACGAATAACGATAGGTCGTAAAATCTTTTGACGCTGTATTTCGTTTCCATGTAAATCGATCACAATTTCTGCAATTCGTATTTGATCGACTACAATTTGACTGTGGCATTTAACGTATTATTCTTCTACCCCTGCGAATAATTTGAAATATACACGATGACGTAGTGTGTACGAAAAAAATAATACATTTTCTAAATTGTGCTTCCTATGACATAAATGTTTCTGTCGGAATACAAATATTTTATCGTATGAAATACACGTAATTTTATTCGCAAAAAATATCAAGGATTGAGAGGATTCACAGGTTCGATATCAAATAATCTTGAAAGTCACACTACCATAACTTTATATTATAACATTAATTTTCTTCGTATAAAAATACAACATGTTTTCATCATCTTGAGAAATTAATTTTATTTATGAAACATGTCTCTATACTTGTCCTTGCAAATTTATCAGACATTGCATCTATGTATTAGTTATGACATCCTATGGCAATGAAGGCAATTCGTGACTGCTTTCACGAATAAGAAAGTGCAAACATACTAAAACACATTCACACTTTCGTAATTAATTATGCATAATTATGTATAGATATATGGTTTCTAAAATCTTGTATTATTTAAAGTAGATTATTAATACTATTGACAAATATTGATACGAACAATAATATTACAGTTAACAACGAATAATTAAAGAACTCCTGCGACCTTTCATAATCGATTTCCTCGAAGGCGAAACATCGTGCGAACAAATTTTACATTTACATTTTTACAACCTGAAAATTCATACCTGCCGATGTACACCTAGTATTTAATCATGCTCTAGTTACAAATAACGCAGAATGAATTTAAAAAATAAAAAGGACACAACCCATAATCAATACGCACATAAAAAATGAATATACACATGTACAAACTTACAGAAATTCATGTTGCCAGTAAAACAAGCAAACGTTGTACCTGAAATTATAGACTGTTAACTGCGCTGCGTTGCTAATGGGCTCCGCTGTTGAGGCAACGTTAAACACACACATGTACATATACATAAAACAAGTAAAAAGGCGTGACAAAAGTGGTAGTTACTAAATTTCAATTTCGGCATTTTTCTTTTTTTTTTTTAGATGCGCTAATTAATTTCTAATTTTCATAATGAGTGCCTTTCTGGAGCAAAAAGTTGCATTAAAATAAGCAAAAAATTTCGGCTCTTATTGGCAAAAGCATCAATCATTCCGCGGGTCGATTCAAAGAGCCTGGCCAGAGGGAACTCCATGAGTGGCGAGGCACGTGCGCTGATTTACGTCGTGAGACCAAAGCACGTGGCATCGTGGCAAGCTGAGAATTCTCACAATTCCCCTTTCTACCATTAACCCTGTTTCTCACCCTTTCCTCCTTCTTGTTTTATTTCCATTTCGCTCTCCGTCGCATAAATATACTTCTACTATTTGTCTTTGCTTTTTTTTTATCTGTAACTCCTTCCGCATTGTTACTTTCCTTTCTCAGATCTTCACTATTTCCTTACTAATATTCACTTTTGCTTAGATTTTTAACTTGTCATGGTGGAAATTACTGACTTTAAATATTTAGTTAGTATAAATATAATCCTTATGATAATCCTTATGATTCCCTTTTCGCGTATACCCTGCCGATCATAAGAATTAGGCAATCGAATTACTGCATGAATTGTAATTGTAAAATAATTCAATTACGTCGTGGTTAATACATTGTAAATCGTAATTCACATCTTTGATTTAATGAATGTATAATGCAATTCATAGTTGTCGCTGAAGTACAATTGTATTATGCAATTGTAAAACATAAACACAAGATTGAGTCACGTAGGAGCAGGAAACGGAAGATACGCCGTATAAACACGAAAGATAAAGATTTATCTCAGTTTTTCAAAGTTCTGAGTTGTAATTCAGTTACATTTCAATTACAGTGTAATTCAATTACGCTCGTGGTTACGACAATCGAATTAATTGAAAAGCTTGAATTATGTCGTTCAATTACAACGTAACGCAAACTAAAATAAAATTAGAATTTCGCAATAAATATTCTAATACTTATGACTGACGATATATACAACTATTTAATTTATTAATTTAATTAAATTTGATGAAGAACATCTCCATATTCCTATCGCGCGATTCATTCGACTTGAAAGTCGTATGGTGATGATCACTATGCACCTAATCTGAGAAACATTTATCAAAATAACGTGAATATAAAAGCGGTGCACACGAAGCATACTGGAAAGAAATAAGGAGAAAATGACTTCACAGATTAACACTTTGACTGTTACGTTGTCATTGGTGACCGGAGCGCTTGAACTTCTTACGATTGTAAAAATTGTATGAAAATTGACAGTCAGGGCATTTTGAATATAACCGATAAATAGAAGATACTTTGAAATAAAAAGTGCCCCATTTAACAATTAAACATTTTTATTAGAACATCGATAAAAAAAAATGAGAACAAATCTTGCATCTAGCTGTGCACTGTGTTTACATGCATATCTTTGAGGGGTAATCTACGAATATTATTATAAACACAGCTTGGAAAATAATCGTAAATGCTGCTTTATGATCGTATAATCGAAGTTAGAAGTGTGAACATACCTTACTATTATATATACAATGAGCAAATACCGTTTACTAATATCTTCTACACGTTTCAACAATATATTCTGGATGTTTTGCTTACGACGAAATAACGAATGCGAATGGTTTGTTGAAATAAACGAAGCCTTGTTATAATATGTCGCTATCAACTGTTACCAAGGCGCCACGGTGGTCACCCGTGACCATCAATAAAATAAACGGTTCATTGGGGAAGAATGTTGTCTTACAATTTATTATTATTTTGTCATTATATGCTTTGAATAATAAAAATACTCCCGTGGCGTCCTGAGCGAAACATGTGATTTCGACGTGGCAGTCAAAGTGTTAACACGTACGAATAAGTTTTGCCACTAGAATTCGCACAAAGGACAAAGATACGAAACATTTTGAGTAACTATAATTTGACAGTCAAGGGCCGCAAAAGCATACCTCTCTGTTTCTTTCGCTTTGCTTTATTAAACGAAACTGTTTGGCAATGTAGAAAAATTGTCATTTTTAAGAAAGTATTCCGGGAAAAAAATGAAAAAGTATTCTGTTGATTCGTTAGAAGTGGCATCCAAAGCACGTGGTCTTTCTGACTTTGTGAACTCAACAATAAATAGTACAGTATAAAACACGTAATTGCCAAACTGGAACAGTACTTTGTTGCATATTTCCCGTGGATTTTAGAGACACTTTCTGAAAGTTGTGGAAGAGGTATGAAAGGGTAGCTTTTTCTGGAATTCAGGAAAAAGCAAGCTTGGCATATTTATTTGCGATATAATGATAGTTAGGTTTGTGTGCATCGTAGATTTGCATGAAAATTTACAGATACAAAAACGAACAAAATGCGCAGCATGTTAAAAAACATGTAAAATACCGAAAGTATACACTCATTATGATATTTAAATTATTCATACAAATCTGTACTTCTTCAGTTCTGTGCATAAAATTATGCATTCGTAGAAACATTCATAATCTAACGATAATATCTTTTAAAATTTTAATTTGCCAACGTGAATTTTTCGTCATTTTCGATAACTGTGTAACATCATATTCGATGTTTTGGGTCAATTAACACACCGTTCACGAGAGAATCAATCTTGACGATTGTATAAACGTCGAAGACATTAAATCGACGTTTCTCATTTTATTTGATTCGATATATATTTTTCAAAATTGTGCGGCAACTGGAATAAAATTTAATTTGCATATCATCGGGAATATACTAAAAATGGTCGAGGATCATGGCTAAAGTGTGTTCAGCACTGCAATCTTTCGGAAACCTCATGTAGATTCAGCTATCGTTTTATCCTCACCAAAGGGTGCATGGAAGCATGTTGATTGGATATTATCTGCCCTCGATACGAACCAATCAACATGCATTTTCCAGGCACTGCGCTTGAAAAATGTTTAAAAGATAGTTAATTGAGTTTTTCAAGCTTGAAAGTCTTTGCAGTTTCTCAAGCAATTACACCATATATATAGTTCTGCATTATAGCGTTTTAATCTTGCAATCTTGCAATTCATACACGATGCTTCTTCGACAATAGTCCAGCATTCGAGACATTAGAATCTATGATCCATCATTCTGGATTGAACACATTCGATCATCGTCCACTTACCCGACGTTCGGAATAATTGCTCGATATTAATTCGCTGGGTAACAGTCAGGACAGAATGCTAACTATTAGCGTGGTTAATGCAAGCTTTAGACTCTATGAAGGCATATAATCCATACAATTTAGCTGTTGCTGAGCGAATTGTGGAATTTAATTAACCTTACATCATAAGCAAGAAAGAAGCAAATTTGAAATTATAGTTTTATGATCCAAGTAAAAACTATTCATCAATCTCTATGATTTTTACTTTTTATTCGATACGTATGTGTGTATGTATGTATGTGTAACGAATTTGAGAAAAGAATGTACCTCTGCTTGGAAATCCTAAGAATAACAACGAATAATTGAAAAATACTCGTGAACACACACGAATCACTACATCCACTAATCGCTAGTCATCTCGTATAGATCAATCATTTATGAATATCCTGCTGATATTTATGCAAATTCACATTTTTATTTTATAATTCAAAAATATAGAACTTGACTAAAAAATCGTTTTATCTACAAGATATTATAGAGAATATTCTCTTTTACTAATTTTTATTTATTATATACATATACATATTCCGTGTATCTGCTGTATTTTTATTATTATTATTTATTTTTTGTATTATATATATTATGCTATTTATTATTATTTTTATTATTATTTAAAAGTACGTGATATATTTACGACATTGGAAAGCAGGTTTTCCCCGAATTGCACGAGCAGTAAGCTGAACTATAAACAACGCATTTGTAGTTTTATATCTCGAAATGATCTTTTAAGCAATTGCTGTGGCCATTACTTCTTATCTCGCGTGTAACATTCCTACGTAACGTTTGATACAGGAAAACGATAGACATTTTCTGACTCAATGTCATTTTATTCGAAAGAGGAAAAAAAGTAGAGTGACGGGTAAAGATCGTAGGTATTGCGAATAATAGCGTAATCTTAACAAAGAGCGATCGTGAGAGCTGTGTACGTGCCAAAGATGGCATTGAACGCTTTCAGTATTGTCATTTATCATGGTTTCGCAGCTCTTACAGCACGGCATTATGCGAATCCCCTTTGACTGTTATTATCGACGATTTTATCCTTCAATATATGTACGTCGTATAAAGAATTTGCTTTCAGTCAAAGAACATACGAACAATCGGTAAAAATATATCAGGCGATGTATTTTCTTGCTATTCAATAGGATTTTCGCGATTCAATTAATCTTCGATATATTGAAATTTAAACATTTATGTATGTATGTTGATGTCTGAGCGATAACTCTGGTTAATCGAGTCGCGAATATTCGCCGATATAATACACCAACAGAAAATCAATTTCTTCGCTTCAAACTAAAAAATTGTTCGGATAATTCAAAAGATGTTAAACTATTAAATTTCAGTTCCATTTAAGTCACACCGCTACACTTGTACGGCTATTTCGAATGCAATGCGAATGTATAGCTAAATTAAGCCAATTATTTCCTTCGGCTGTGACAGTGCGAAGCGTATTTCATAATTTAAAAATTGAGGAGATAGCAAAGGGAAAATCCTCTACAAGGGAAAGTATTCTTCCCATTTTCTCTCTGCTTCTTTTTCGGGCCAACTTTTTTAAACTTTTAAATTAACGTAGATTGTTAGCCTATACGGATGATATGTAATTTGTCACGTGTGGCGAGAGATTAACGACGATCACATTACTGAAAGAAAAAAAAAGGTTTATTAATTTATTACCGAGAAAATATAAACTCCACGCGATAAAAATAAGGAAATCAAGTGGAATATTGAGCACAAGGACGATCCCGACTATCAGTAAGCCTTCAGAAATTACGCGCGGTTGAACGTGTTGCCGTATCGGGGAACCGCAGGGGGTGCGAAATTATGATACTACCAGGATGAAAATTTGCAGATGAACTGGACGCGCGGCCAAGAGGAAAAAATAGGCAAACGAACGCGATGCGAGTGGAGGAGCTGCTTGCAGCTTGAAAAATGTATGGACGATCTTGATGCAAAAATCAAAGAGCCGTAGGAAGCAGACGAACCTGTTTCAATAGTAGAGTGCTGCAGGAGGATTAAATTTTCATAGACGAATCCCGGGCAAAATCGCACAGCTACTGAGAGCTATACGTGTGTAGGTGCGAACAAACTTGATGCGGAATTCGACAATCGCAGGAAAAGTTGACTTCGTGAGTTTAACAGTTGATATGATTAGAATGTTAAGGCAAAGGTTGATTTTACAGATTATGCGATAAAATGGTAGGTTTCCACGATGATTGATAGAATCTTAGCAAATGTCTTTTCCTCGAATTTACGTTAGGGCATGCTGTAACTGACGCGATCGTTGGTTTTCATATACCAGATGAAAATAGAAAGTTACCCGTTAACAATCGATCAGTGATGAATTTCCCTTTCAGAGTACTTTTTATATTTCATTATACTTTCGTACATTTACATTTTTACAACTTGAAAATTCATACCTGCCGATGTATACGTAGTATTTAATTCTATTCTAGTTACAGATAACGCGGAATGGATTTAAAAAATAAAAAAAAAAGCACAACCCATAATCAACACGGACATGAAAAATGAATATACATGTGCAAACTTACGGACTCGTATTAAGTTTCTGATTGCAATTTTTTAAAACTCCGATGATAACAACTAGCGTTGTTTCAAACTGAATTTTTAGGAAACCTGCACTTGTCACTTATGGAATGACCGAATATATTACAAATACAATCCTCGGTTACAAATTTTAATATGAATATGTTACGAGCATATTATTAGAGTCTAATATTAGAATTGAAATTTAATACAATATATTTTCATTTAGGAATCTCTTCAACGTGAAAGAACGAATGAAAAGATTTTACAAAGTTTTCCTTCTTTTTGATTCGGACTCGGGAAATTTTCAAAAGCCACAGGAAAATGTTCTGTGTGTTTAACAAATTAGACAGTCTGAATTAAACGATTCGTGGTATGAATAATATGTAAGTTCAGTATATCAGTGCCAAGTATGTTTTTCTAGATGTTTTAATTTTTCTACCTTTGTAAGCATCTATATATTCTCTGATTAAAATAATAATTATTTAAAAAGTCTTATAATTTATTATGTATGTCACTCGCAGAACTAATAATAACCAAGGTAACAATAATAAATTACCAATTTTATACAATATTTCTTCATAATAAGTTTTGTACACTTTCCATCACTTTTAAGCGATTTTTTAGTTAACAAATTGTTTATATGTTCGAATAGCATCGATAGCGCAGTTTTTATCAGTTGTATTTTAAGTCTACTACTAATATGTTGTCTATTCGCATAATGAACAATATTATAATCACGATACCGTGTACGGAACAATGATTTTCAAAAGGTAACGAAATAATTAATAAATTGCACCGTGGGTGATTATATTTTAAATTAAAAACGTTCTGTTTCAATTTAATTATCTCTGCCTTTTCTTTTCGTTTTTTCTCTCCTATAATAATTCTTTCGAAATCGTTACTCTCAAGTGCATTAGATCTTCTCGATATTTACTTGGCTCTCTGCATAAAAATTTGTTACTGTAAAACGATCAAACATCGCCTATATTTCGATTGCAAAGAAGAATAACAACTGACAGTGGCTAAAAACGAGTCGAACAAATTTGAAGAATGTAGAATTACAATTTCTTAAAGCAGATTTTAACACTTGAACTACCGATAGTTAACACGAAGCTATTTCTACCAAAACCAATGGAAATGACTGGTCTTTAAAAAAATACGTAATAATAAAATATTTTTATATTTATTGATTTATTACTTTCCTACAGAAGCAATTCAATGTTGTGTAGTAGATTTTTGGTATTATTAATCCATCTGGGATCCCTAAACGAGGGTTGACATATTTATAAAATTGTAGAACCAGTTGTTTTGACTGCTGTGGTATTTCTAGCGTTAGCATCTAGCTATCGATCTGGAATTTTCCTAATAATTGATATCATCATATCGAATGATACGCGGTAAAAATTTAAAAAACGCATGGCAAGTTGTAAAAAAACGAGGAAACTGGTTAATTGGAGTTTGATAAACAGATTGCAAGATCCTTTTATACTTTGACAAGTACCAGTCATTTTGACTGGTATTGGTATGAGTAGCCTTGATACAAAATAATTTTCAGTTTGAATACATAAAAAGCAAAATAAAATTCATTATATTATTTTTCTAGTTATCGTTGCGAAAGTCATTACATCATTGCGGAAAGAAAATATAACATGAAGTAGGAATTTTAAAATAAAATTGTAAAACCAGGCAATTTGACTGGTGTGGTAGTTTTAGTGTTAATAAGTTTTATAAGTATAAAATTAAAACTTTCTAAAATTATACAAGTACTCGTTCGTTTATGGATAATTATATTACTATGTCTCTTTTATCTGCAAAGTTTAAAACTTAATAATGAACGATCATTACATTATAAAGAAAGCCTTCGTCACAGCGATAAGAACATATAATACAGTGTTCAGTTTTGAATGTATAACACTTCTATACATGAGTAATCACGCATGGAATGCGTGCGTAATAGATGAAGTATGCAGCGAAGTAATCAGAAAAGAAGAGAAGAGAAAAATGACCACAGAGAGGAATGTGATTAGTGATTTTTAGTACATAAAATATGTAGATGCTTATAAAAGCTTGGAGCACAGCTAACGTAGGCTGAAGGTAAAAATTTTATATGCATTTTCAATTTCCTGTATCTATGGATCAAAAAAACTATAAATAGTTTTTTTCCATGATAAATGAATTTTTTGAAAATAAATTACCCATTTAAACTAGTTGACAAATTATCATACCTGATAACTTGTATCATTTTATTACATAATATTCAAATATTTACCTAACGTTTATATCTTTTTATCGAAATCGTCTGTAAGTTGACAGAAATTTTGATAATCTTACTGATATATTAAATGATAGCAATGGCAAATAAAAATGAGACATATAATGTAATATATTATGAAGTATCGTTTATCGTGACGGTATATTTTAAATTTTTATTATACTCGAGAGCAACATTATTTCTCTTTCTAAATTATATATTATAATGAATAATGAAAATATTCTACTAATCAGGTATTAATTAATTCATTGTGAAGATTGTATAATATATTGCGATTTACTATTTACTAATGCATGTGACCATTAATTACAAGAAAATGTTTGTATAATTAAACGAACATTATGCATATAAAGCAAACAAGTTATGCAATTTATTTATAAAGTTTGTAAAATTTATTTCTACAAAGCGTGCATAATACGTAATACAAATATTTCAATACGGCACAGTAGGATAATTATGTTATTATATCATAAATAATCCGATATACTATTTTTCTTAGTCAATCTTTGACACTAACAATTTTTATGATTAACTAATTTTTATCATAAATTTCCGAATCCGCAGATAGATGCATGTAGACGTAATTTTCCTACGAGCATGATTTTCTCATAAAATTACTTGCTATAATTTCGCTTGGTGCAGACGTAAAAGAATTTTTTTTATCTCAGGAAGAATAAGCTTTTTTCGTTTTCACGTTAGCTTCCTTTGTTACCCACTTGGAACTTCATTCATAATATTTCCGCTATGTTATACCTTTCTATTACAAGATAAATTGCTGATTTACTTCTGTTAAAAAAAACCACGCTTTCTTTATACGATTTAACAATAACCTTCCTTTCAGGTAAATTTCTTGCCAGTCATGATTTATAATCATGGGTAAATGTCAAATTTTCCTTTCCCTTTTGCTTCTTTCTACATTAAACCGCGCTTTAAACCGACTTATTATTATTACTTTACGCAGTACACGTTACAAAATTTCTGGGTTACTTTTTCTACGTTAAACAGAACGAACAATATTCCCATTTCTAAATGAATAATTTTCACATTAATCAAAATGAATTGGTTCGTAAATACAGCGGAGGACAAATGAAAATTTGAATAATAAGCGATACGAAAAATCAGCACGATTTTAGAAAACAGAATTGTACTTGACAAGAACAATTCAATTATGAATAGATATTATTCAACTCCATGATGGATGACCTATTTCTATATCAATGATTTTTACGTTAAAAAAAAAAAAAAAAAAAATAAACGAGCTTCCAGATACAGCGAAGGACAAAAGAAGATTAAAAGGATAAGCAATGACGAAAAAACTCCATAGTTTTAGAAAACAGTATTGTACTTTACGTGAACGTTTAAATTACGAATATATTCAACTCCAAAAGTAAAAGACCTATTTCTAAATGAATAATTTTTTTATCAATGAAGATGAACGAGTTGCCAAGTACAATGACAGAGAAAAGGAAATTTGAAGAATAAGCGTTGCCAAAAAACCACCACAGTTTTAGAAAACAGAATTATATTACGACATATACAAATAAATTATTCATCTGCAGAATAGACGACTGTCGTCGACGAGGTAAAAAATATTCATCCCAAAGTTACACAAGTATGCATTTTTTATCTTTTTTCGTCCGCCACTGTATTTTAAATTCCAAAGATCGTTACGGATGAAAAGCACATCGCGACAACAAAACCACGTTACATATTATAATCGATGTTGGCTGGCTAACCGGACACGGATTGCACGTTGAAACTATGCAACGATCGAGAAATCTGTTCTCTGCGTGCTACTAGCGTGGCACAAAAAGGGAATCGTGCGTGCAAAATATCGCGGAACAGGCAGAAGGTAGTAAAACCATGGCGAGGTGAGAACAGCAGGACGAGCGGACAGGCACAGAGAGGAAGGTGGCGGAGGCGGTGATGGAGGAGAAAGAGACCGAAATTAGCGTGTAATGCGCGTTGTTAATACGTCGACCAGTTCAACGTGGCCAGCAATGAGTATTCTAGGAATACCAATTAACCTGCTTGTATCCGCCAAGTAGAGAAACTCGAAAGAGGCTCGGAGATGACTTGATTAATAGACGACGCACACTTCGCATGGAACAGATGGATTGCAGACCTGATGACATAATTGTAAGAGAGCTGCTTTGGACGGTATTTTTAAATTGTTTTAACAACGATTATGGTGTTTAAACGCGTAGAATTGATATTTTGTACTGGAACAATTATGCATTATGTGTGTCGTGACGAAAAGAAAACGGTTAAGATAATTTACAATAAAATACATATTCATAGTAAATTTATTATTATGTGTAATAACACCATTATTTCTCCAATTGCGAATTATTTACCGTGTATCTAGTATATGTTTCGTGAATGTAAAATTATACAGAGACGCAACTAATAAGTCGAATAAATGATATCTTGTATGCTCTTTATTTATAAAACTATAATTCTATATATATCTAATTACTTTAATTTCATTAATTTTATGTATTTATAATTCTAGTTTCAATGATAGGCGAAAATGTAAAAACAGTTAATTTATATTTATAACATATTTATATATTACCTATATAGATAAATCAGTTGTACGCTTGAAGATAACGAAGAATGAGAATCGAATGTCATTTAAAAACATAATGCAATCTTTACAGTACGTGAGCAGAACGGTGCAGATAAAAAGCTGCTCAGGAACATGTTTTACAACAAAAGTTGATAAATGTCATGAATTATTTAGTTTCCAATCGTCTAACCGTCAAAAAAGTTACATATCGTTCCATTTAGAAAACAACTGCACTGTGCAGAAGCATCGATGTATGAAAAGATTATACATAATTTAACATTTTATTTTCGAAAATTTGTTCTGCCTCTGTTTCATAAATACAGGTATGCAGCTCCGCTTAATTAGCGTGGATCAACCTGTACGTCAAAGAAAATGTACCTTTTGTCAAAGAATTAAAATTCTCTCGAAGTGTCAAAAATTATCTTACTGGTTGCGTAGATAAGATATAACATTACTCCTAATAGCAATTAACTTACCACAATAATGGTATAATGAATTTCATAATGAATATTTTATGAAAGACTGTACATTTAAAAAAAAAAAAAGAAAGAAAGAATATGCATATGACATTCAGTTTCTCTCCAATAACATTAACGTAAAATGCCAATAAAAGGTTCAATGCCGACGATCATTCAATAAAACGAAAAATGAAACACGAAGCATGGGATAGTAAATACGTAACACAAAAGCATATTTTTGCCAGATAAAATAGTGTCACTGGAGTTGAACAATGGACTCGAAATATTGGATTAGTCACGTCAATCAAAAAGTTAATTCAATAATTCTCTTCGCTGTATCAAATATGAGCTGAACGTCCGTTTTCCCAAACAGATACATATATATATACCGACGATGCATGAAATATTTACACGACACGCTTGCAGGAAGGAAATGAACCAAAATCAGAATACGTTTCCGCTATAGCTAAAAATATTCAACTGAAAACTGTAAAGTTGCAACTAATCCTTTAAAAAGATGCGTTAATTGCGAAACCAATTTCGTATCTGAAGGCATACAGTTATAGAAATTAAAAAATTATATAAGGTAAATAATGTAATTCACGGAGATGGAGATTTTATTCAATTATTCAATGAACGAAATTGATTTTTCCAAGCTATATAATAGCTAATGCCTGTCAAAAATGTCTCATCGAAAAATGGCACTGTCGAAAATGAAAGTTTCCTATCGGATTCATCTTGAATTTCTCGACAGGATTATGACATGATATTATTACAATTTATTATGTTGTACAACTTTTGCAACTGGCTTTAACAAATATTTTGCTACATGCACATACTAGATAAAAAAATAAGTTTGTGTGAATTTTTAAAACGGAATTCAAATATTCTGATTTTTTTTTAAAATTTGGCAATTTAATTCAATAATTAGCCGCAATTTCCTTCGACGACAGAACATCTTTTCCCTGACTTTGAACGCATATATTCATCAAATTTCTTATCTTCGATGACGGATGAGCGTCTTGAACGCAGCTCGTTATCTAACGATGCATTCCTTCTTTCAATCGTTTAAATCATTTGTTCGCTAACAACGTCTCTTCACGTGCTACAAATGCATTTTGTCGCACTCGTTGCCATATTTCCAAGTTTAAACTCGTGAAGTAAAAAAGCACGAATTTTTAACTTCTCGCTATTCGTGTTTGTTCATTCGCTGTTATGCGAACAACGAAATGTCTAAAACGATTGAATGATCGCTATACGTATGAACTACAAGGACCAAACTTTCCACTGAAACCAATTTCCAGCATTCCATTTAGTAATCACTGCACGAAATTCTATTTGTTATTCTGTTGTTATTATTAACTCAAAAAAACTTTTCCCGAAAAGCTCGTAACTGTTAATGGTCTTTTTAATGATTTAGATTAATCGTCGTATTTCCTTTGAAATGAAAAAGAGTCCTAGTACTTGCGAACCAAAATGTGTACAAAGCACAGTTGTGATAATTGAATTACGCTGTACTTCAATTGCACAATTCAAACTTTTCAATCAATTCAATTGCTAATTAACGTAATCAGTCGAATTGTGCAGAGTGCAGTCGAATTACAATGCAATTGAATGTAATTGAATAATAGGATGTAACTGGATTACAGCATGGAACTCTGAAGAAGCGAAAGAAATGTTTATATTTGTCTTTCACGTCTGTACTCGTTTCGTGCGTATCTTCCCCTTCTCGTTCATACGCCATTCAATCTTACGTTTATATTTTTCAACGATGCTTTTCAATTACACTACGCAATCGTACTTTTTCCTTCCTTTAACACGTTGACTGCCACGTGTGTTTCCAAAGAAATCTCCGCCAGGCCACGGGTGTACCAGTACCAAGCGTTCTCTGCTAGGTGCTCCCAGTCGCTCATGTGGTGGTCTCAAGAACGATCTTCCGTCTCATTTGTTCGCAACATTAAAACCACTAGCTGTTGTTGAATATAATGAAGGAAAGTGTGGTATAGATTATTCCGACCAAATGGTTTCTTACGCCACCGCAATTAGAAAAGGAATCAAATGGTACGGAAAACTTGGCATTCAACTCCTTCTGGGAATTTCTGTTGTAAACGCTTTGACGGCTTACAAAATTGCGACAAGGAAGAATATAAATATTAGAATATTTAGACAATTATTAGTTGCAAAATTATTAGAGTTGTCTGAAAATACAAAAAATCCTTGTCTTCGACGGAGTCGGCATAATATCGTCGTTCGGAAAAATGATTCCGGAAGAAGCATTAGACGTGCATGCAAACCGTGTTATGCGAATAAAAGACGTCGAGTGGACCGAGCAAAGGCACAGAAGAATTTGAAGAAAACAACAACTTATTGTCCAAATTGTCCCGACCAACCTCAGTTATGTATAGAGTGCTTTAAAGTTTTACATTCTAAATAACTTTTTAATAAACCATTTTCGTGTTACTTTTATAACAATTCAACAGTTTTAATATCATGGAATATCTTTTCAAATACCTACGACGATGCTTCGCAAGTAGTCAAATAAACGCCACCCGAATACGGGTGTCGTGGCAGTCAATGTGTTAAGAACGACCAGTAGGACAAAACGAATCTACAGTAACTTGTATAGACCAATGTCTCGTAGTCGTACTTTGTAATTCTATTTCGATCGCAATTACGAACTGCGTTGCGATCTAACACGTTGACGCCGGCGTGCACCACCGGTGGGTCACGCGTGCCTCACAGAGAAAACCCTAAATATCGGCGTCGGCGTCAACGCGTTAATGGAATGAGAGCTACGAGTTACGAATTAACACGTAATCGAATCGTTCAGCGATTATACCTCAACTATAAGTTTGCGCGACTCTGATATGGAGCACAGCAAGAAGTAGGTTTTTCGCGGCAACGAAATCGAAGCTCGTAAACCGTCGGCAGGCATGCAGAGGACTCCAATTAGAATGAAGAAAAAACGCGCAGCGTAAGAGAGCCGGTGCTCATAAAACGGGAATCGGATGAAAAACCTTAAATGGAAAGTTCAGGTTGCAGAATCGAAAACACAGCGGAGCGAGACCGCGAAAGCATAGTTGCGACTCCCTGAAGCAGCGGAAGATTACAGAGCGAAAAGGGAAGGATAACGCCGCGCGTCGTTACTATCGGCCGGTCGACCGATGGTCCGCCGAGGGAAGTTGGCTGGAAAAAAAGCTCAAGGCTCCTGTGACGGCCGCGCAAAAGACCGCGTCTGCCGCGCCGCGCAATCAAAAAGATAACATACTGGCGTGCATCGTGTCCGGTGCAATCGGCCGACCGTGCAAACGCGAACACGTTCTCGCGCGGACATCACGCTCGTTTAATTTACATAATCCCATAGTGAGGGACCGTTAACCAGAAAGTGTTCGCGCCGTTAGCACGGCGCGCGGATGCTACGACGAAGGGAGGACGAGCCAGCGGGAAACAAAGCCGCCGAGCGGGCAAGCGAAGCGAGACCGACGAAAGAGGAACCGCGTTGATAAGGAGGAAAAGACTGGGAGATTAATGTACGAGAAGAGACACGAGGAAAGGTTAACGAGTGAGAGATCGAGGAATGGAAAAGTAAGTGGTAACGTGACCCCCAATTTTAGATCTCTTCTTGAAATCTAGTTGGTAGTTTAAGTTTTAAATTACCGCGAATCTTTCCTTTAAATGTGTATTTTTATTAATACAATTTAAGTTTGGTAATTTAAGATTAATATTACCTTTCTTGCAAATTTATAATTTTTATTAAAATTCTCTGCGTCTGTACAATCTCTGCCGACAGAATTTCGCCATGGACGCGTGCTGGCCATAAAATCAGCACAGTTTCATTTGTTGTATCGTGGGAAATCGTTAGAAGAAACGTTGTATTTAAATTTGAATTTGCGCTGGTCGCGAAGCTCCAATGTATCCAGTCTGTCGCCTCCTCTCAAATGTAATGCGGCGTGCGTACTTATCGTAGAAATTGCAGCGTAAAGTCTATCGGGATTCTTTTATTTTGCCAAACAAGCGTCGAGGCCTGGCCGATTCGGAATTCTCGACAGGAATAAACGGAAGAAACGTGGAAAAGGTGTAGTAAGAAAGCGCAAAGAAGAAGAGACAACTTGGAATGGAAAACAGCGAAGAACTAAGACGGAAGAGAGATTTGGAATGAGAAAAGGAAAACAAGGCTAAAAATGGAGAAAAGGTGGTTACCGAGAGGTTAATGCTCCGGCAAAAACGCGTCTAGTTTACCACCGATGGTGCAAACGCGAGTTGAATCGACAAGCGATCTCGTCCTTTCTTTTTCCATTACAGTTGTGTATCGCCGATTCACTGCTATGTAATAAACGCAACAGTCGTCGCGATGTGAGTCTCATCTGTGAATATGTCAACGCACCTCGGCTTTCGCTGCTTGTTAAATTCAATAATACAAAGACGCTTATTATCGTCGATTGTCAATTGGTAGAAAGGGGAACACGTTTGGAACGAGTTACAGGAAACGCAGTGGTTGCTTGTAAGTTGCAAGTCTCACATGTAGCTCGATACTGTTGCAAATAATCGATACAATCAAGTTGTATTACGCCTGTTACGATGTTGACGAAACGAGCCATTCACAGGCCAAAGTTCTTGAAATGCGATCAATTTTTTCATCTTGATTTAGAGTTTTGGCTGAGCTTTTGGTTTTGCGGATCGAACAAATAAAAATATCATTGCGCGAAAATATCATCAAATATCATTAAGGTTTTCTCGTGTATCGTGTGAGTTTCTGTAAAGTTTTGATCTTCTTCGAATGATTTGAACAAAGGTAAAGTAAAACCACATGACGGTTCAAAATCATCGACTAATTTTACGAAAAATGTATAATCATAAATAGTAATTTATATAAATTAATTAATAATAGTAATAAATAATTAGTAATAAAAATAGTAATTTATATAAAATTAATATAATGGCAAATTTTAGGTCTGCTGTAAACAATCGCAGAGCATCTTTTCCTTTTCCATTCTTCCGATAATAGTTTTCAATTTACAATCATCAGTCAATCGTGAACATAATCACGAGAAATATTATAAAGAAGAAAATAACTGAGGGAAATTAATACGAGTAGCTGAATGTTTCGTATAATTATATAATATTCCCATTCGAAGGAAACGAATGGAATCTTTTGTGGCGTTCTTTCTTATTCTCCCGTGCTCACTTTATATTCAAAAAGTATTATAAATTAAATGACACGGTAAACATGCACCGTGATACTTCAGCCGAGCTTACAAGCCGACGCAATTATATCATAAACATGAATCGTCGACGACAATGAGTCACTCGAGTCGAGGTAAAATCGTTCTCATAATTCTACGAATTACCTGCATCAATTGACTCTTCATCGATCGTTGCGTCTCACGTAACATACAAATTATGGAGAGGAAGAATGACATATCTGATTGCTAATAATACTACATTCAGCGTGCAATCTGAATCAGTATTTATTCAAGACCTCGTTATAATGTTAAATCTGCTTGATAATTTCATTAAACTCTCCGATATCATAAAATCATATGAATTAAAACCTACTTCATAATGAAGCGTGGAATTATTACGTAACGCACAATTGCTTTAAAACGGCTAAAAATTCGCCGATCCAATTGCGCTAAAATTGCTTGTTGGATTCGCGAATTTTTATGTCCCAATCTTGTTTACATTTTGGCGAGCAGAAAGAATTTGCTCTGTTTTCAAAAGGTGTTTATATTTTTTAACATATGCACGCTTGACGCGACAAACCATGCATACCAATAAGACCTTCTTCACTTTCACAAACTGTGTGTGTGGATCTTTTGCGTTAGGTAAGTATACATATTGGGTCGAAACTGGCCAAAAAGAACGTGGCACAGTCAATAAATTGTACGATATCGATCGATCGTGCGAATGAAATATTATTAGTTAGCCTAATTTTACGATGTAATTTTTTTATTATATTTAATATAGCGTGAAAAATATATATGCGCATAATTCCATATAAAAATCAGTGATTAATTCTACGCTACATGACATATTACATCACGATGAATTATATTTTGTGAATTAATTTTGTTCTTGCCGATATGATCAATTTATCTTACATTATAAATTTTATCGGTCTTTAAACGAAATAGCGTAATTTTTGTAGCCGATGTATAATATGAGGAAATTTTCTATATAAAAATGGGAAAACTCTTATGAGTCTGCCTTAACATACGTCGAATAAACAATTTAAGGTAAAAGTAATATAAATGCTTAAAAAACTGCAGAGTAATTCGTTTTTTCTCTCATCTTTTACATTGTATCTTAGTTGTCTTTGTACTATCGATTTACCATCTGACTAATTGATACAAAATATTTTGCAGAAGCTTTGAACAGAACGATATTTTAAACTTCATATCTATTGTAATTACTTCGCCGAAATAGAAGTATCACGAACTGACAGAAGCACATTAAACATCAGAACTTCCATTACTGTGGTGTATTCTGTGCTTCAATGAACAAACCAATTTCGAGTCAATATTGTACGGCTTTAAATGAAGCTCGAGCTTCTAAAAGTGCTGTTCCAATGATCAGAACACGTTCACCTTATTGGGCAAATGGTTTTACGACTATGCTGTATCTCTTTCAGCAACTTTGATCGCTTTGAAGCGCACTTAATCTCCAGTTTACGTTTTATTGTCTGTCGTGATTAAAAAATTGATTAACGTGCAGAAACGCATGCAACGACCTGGATTAATTAACAAGATAATTATTATAATCTGAAAGTATATATTACGCACAAAAACATATATAAATATAATTCTATTAGTACAAGTAATAGAAATGAATTTATCCTTGAAAAACTGTCGTTGAAAGAAATCACGCAATTTACAAATACATTTTTGTTTATTCTAAAAATCAATACGATCAAATAAATACAATTTTATCGATGTATTTAATATTAGATGCGAAACGTAAATCATCTATTTTCAATTAATTTCTTGGATAAATTCTACCTCAAAATTTGTTGAACGCGACAATAAACGTACATTAGAACGTTATCCTTTTTATGTAATCAAGAACAATACGCGAGCAAGATCGTGATACGTAGGTATAATTATATTGACGTTGTACTACACTTTCAGCACAGCTCAAATTGAACGACATCATGTCGATTTTTCATCCTTACTCACAATATGATCCGTCACACGTCATCTCCGATATCTGAATAGCAAGCTCATATGCCGACGATAAATCACATCATCATCTTCACGTTACCTGATCTCGATGCATCGTTGGCTCTGAACGATCTTCCTGACTATTGCGGACGAGTCATTGCACGATAGTAAAACCTTCTTATAAGAATGAAAGGGAAGTGACTAAACGAATAAAAGCTAGGAATTCAATCTCATACTTTGCATTACGACACCAAAGAATGTTGAAAAATATTTAATCCTCGATTAAGAGACCGTAAAATGTAAAACAACAAATTATACACGTGTTCTAGAAAACAAAATCCATGTTTTCATATTCATAGTTAACATTCTTTAGATGTTAATCTGTCAAGAGGTAATTTTAAAGAGCAAACCATCGTACATAGCGCTGTTAGTAAAACAACATGAAATGTTATATTACAAACGGATTGCTTTTTTATTACGAACACAAAACTATATTTATATTTATTTTTCCATATATATGTCGGAGATGTAGGGACATTGGGCCTTTCTTTGGGAAGATCCCCAATACTTGGGCTCCAGGTGACATAACTGGTCGCCGAACGTAGCCACGGTCACGGGATGAACGTTATGTCTAACGGAAGAAGTACCGATGTTGAGGAACACGCTGTATTAACAATCAAGCCTCGGCCAGGAGCAATGTTGGCTTTACGCGGGACTGCCTAGTAACGGTGCTTGGAATTTTGTTGATATTCCCGATCAATATGTAATTGACAAATGTGGTCGTATCTGTCTTTTACTTTTGCAATCACCTCGGAGAGTTTTCTGTCATCGGCTTGGCAGTCAGTCTGAAAGTAACCCAGCGACTGAGCTAACGTGTCTGCGTGCTACAAAATATATTTTATTGTACAAAGAGTTTACCCGTTGACCGTGGATTCGTCATTGAACCCAAGAACATTGTCAAAAGCATTCGTTAAACTTATTGTTCGTTGAACTAATTAATCGTTAAACTAATTATTCGTTAAACTTTGTAAAGACATATTTATACGTGTAAATACAATCTTTGTTGTGCATCACGATGGCTAATTCTAATGAAGAATTATCACGTGAAATCCTAACGAAAGCCCGACATATATGTCAGAATTCAAGTTAGTTAATTCGTCTTGAAATTCGCTAAATTCAGTTATTTATAGAACAGACAACTGACTCGTTGTTAATGACGTAATAAATACTGAAATGTATTGTATCGACTACAAGGAGATCGTGAAGTATTTTCTCTCAAATTCGTTGAAAAGCTTGTTTCGTTCTGAACTTTGGTATTTTAATAATTCGAATAGGTTCGCTTTGTTCAGAAAATTCGTTACATCTCGTAAACGGATGCAGATAGAACGCGTATTTATACGAACCGTTTTCATCGTTTCCAGGTGTACAATCTGTCGAACTGAGTCTCACGTGTTCTGTTACACCCTGTATATCTTAAGCGTAATTATAATTACGCTAGAAAAAACGTACATTATATCAAAGTCCATTTCGATGTAATTTTCTTCGTAAAAATTTCCTCGTATTCTTTAGTTTGACGATTACAAAAAAAAAAAAAGAAAAAGAAAGAGAAAGAAGAATGCGAGATATCTCCATTGAATGAGTAAATTTATCGCTTGTAATGGTGCGTTATTAGAGACGGATGACTAGAAACACAAACGATATCGTGCGCACCAATTAGTCAGAATCAAGGCCAATTAGTCTTAAACTCCGGATCCTCGCAGTTTGCTTGAAGATCGACGGATTGAGAAATTAAGGGGCCGATTACACGAGTGATATGGCAGAGGAATGACTCGATAATTATCGAATAATTATTAGCCGCGCTGTCGTTCATGTGATCATAATTCCTTCTACACTCATTACGTTTAATTCCTCCGCAAAACTTTTTCTTAAATTAAAAAAACAGATGGATCTCCTTTCATTTCTAAGTTATAAATATATATTTCACGTCAATAATTAGTTTTAGATAATAAGAATTTCATTTTGTAATAAATACCGTGCTTAATTTACTTCGCGTTTAATTACGGTCCGTAATACAAATAATTTTTGTTGGATCTGCAATCTACGAAATTGCGTTATATAATATTTAACTTTAATTCGTTAAAATAAACTTTTAATCACCATAATTAAATTTACATTCAGGTAGCTGAAATCTTGCAACGATCACTCGTGTTACATCGCTGAAACAATTAAATATTTGCATACTGCGAACAAGTAAATAGCCTTAGATCGCTGACAAGATGATCATGCTAGGCAGTTTCATATTACCAACCATAAAAATCACGAAAGATGCAAATAGTTTGAAGAGAGTTTCGGTAAGTATAAATATTTCCCATTGCTCAAGAGCAACTAAAACTAAAACTTTGTAAGATCGACTAGAGTAACGATGAAACTTCAAGGGTTGTGATTAATTTCTCTGCATTATGTTTTTACGGTAATAACTTGAAACCCCATTTCAAAGAAACAAGTTTTTCTTTTCCAGAAAAAAAGACAATTGAGCTCTTGCCTTTTTTCCACGATGAACGGATAGAGGCCGGCACAACAGATTTTTATCCCACAATTTTTCTTCTAATAGTCTTCTTCCGCCCAAACATACCACGGCGCGGAGTAATGAAACGAAACAGCAGACTGTTCGGTGCTCCTTAAGAAGCATAACGGACGCCTGCGGAGTCAAACGTTCCCAGCAATACTTAAACCTCGTAAAACGGTCGGCATGTCGCTCTTTATTTTGCGCTAAATGCCCGTCATCCCGTTTCGGCTCGGCCACGGAGAAGAGAGAACGGAAACGAGCGAACGACGCTCAGGCAGACTCCGACGAAGCGTGAGCTAACACAGAGAGAGAAAGAGAGAGAGAGAGAGCCCGGCTGCGAACGAGCAAGATTCCTCGGGTGTTACCGCGGCTCGGGCGCGCTTTATGAATTTTACACTCCCATTATTATGTGATTACTGTAAAAAGGGGCACCGCGAGCTGGCGTTCCCCACGTGCGCGCACATTCGAGTCGCTTGCCACTCGCCGGTCGCCACTCGCCACTCGCCGCGAGATCATTCCGCGTGCTAAACTGCCCTCCTAGCCTGACTCCTTTCGGGCCCATGCCCGTGCCATCCTCCGCGCCGCTACCAGGAAGTCAATTACGTAAAGTACCAAGCAATGAGAAAAACTCCATGCGGTTAGTGTACCGTCGTGCCACTTCCTGGTCCAGCGTATACTCCCGTCCACAAGACATCCGACACCTGCCTACTTTGGGCAAAATTATTGTTGGAATGTACATACTTTTGGCATTGCGTAATTTCTACATTTCACCTACATGACGCCTGTATTTCGTGGTATAGATTATTTCATAGTGGAAGATCGTGAAATATTTCGATTCGGCTGAGTAACTTGTGGATGAGCGATAAAATCAACCTAGAAAGTCGTCCATTGGGTTGGCTAAGAAGCAATCTTCGCCAGGAAACCACACCACGTTGATACAAATGATACAGCAATTTGCTAAAATATGGCGTAACGTGGATTATTTCGAATTAGACTGGAGATTTGATCCTTACCAGCCTAGGAAGAACCATCTTTGGACCATTCTTTCATTCATGGTACATATCGTCGTCATGCACATCAGAAACGTACCTTTACCTTGGCCGAAAAGAAAAGTCACAATCAGAATATAGCGAATTTTCTTTTAAATTACACGTCCACATCTCAGCTTTTAGACTATAGGTACATGCGTTTTATGACTTACGAGCTTCTGCTTTAAAAACATCAGAAACGGTCTAATTGGCCAAGCTAATACACTCTGGTAATCATTTTAACCAAAATAAGCAAGCGTCTGATGACTTAAGCTAAATCTACGCAGACAGACGATCAGCATCTGTCTTTCCGCAGATTTTCCACGAAAGGCAGATGCTGATTGATCGTGACACGTTTCTGCGGACAACTGTCTGACAGCGTAGTCTCAGCTTAAGTCTGTCAGCATTAGACTCAGTTGAAGTCAGAGATTTGCTTGTTAGCGTAGGCTTAGCCACGATTGCATAAACAGGCGCGGACCATCGCTAGGCAAATCCGTCCGAAAATTGTGTCGTGAGAAATCAACGTGGAAGACAACAAAGCTCTAGTCCTTTCGACATAGACACAGATAAGTAGAGTATCTTTGTCTCTGTCTGAGACATTCGGAGCAAGTCTCACGCATACGCACAACCTTCCTGTCTTCCACGTTGATTTTTCACGACTGAATTTTCCTACGGGTTTCCTCATGTCACGGTATACGAGCGTCCGGGTCTATTTGTACAAGCGTGGACTTCGCTTTATGGACGAGAATGTACAACGCGCCCGCGCCGTGTCAAGCTGAACCAAACCGAACCGCCCACACTTCTTGTGCTTTAGCTTTATTGCATTTTCTACCGTTCCGGGCACTCAGTTTCTTAAAGCAGGATTATTATAAGGACGCTCGTTACCAGTCGCCTACCGCAATTACGCGTTTCACCAACGATCCGTTATGCGACCGTTCACCGCGTTTCTTCCTTTGCATTCAGCCTCGATACCGACTCATCCCGACCCTCGTCCGTGAACCATATCTATGGAGATTCATTGCCAGTTTTATTTTCGAACGCTGCACGTTCGATCGCTGTTGCAGGCAGAAGCTGGACGTTCTTTGCACGGCGAGCGAAGAATCGTAAGTAGAACGTAAAAATGAGAAATCGTGCTGTGAACGTTTGCTCCTCGCGGCTTGCACTTGTTGTCAGCCGCAACAATCAACATGACCGAGCACCATTATTACGGGTAGAGTGTGGAATGCTTTTGCAATTTAAAACAATGAAGCCACGCGGTATCGCGAAATCGACGATTACAATGTATCGGCTGGCCGAATGTAATGATAGAGCAATAAATAGCATACTGCAGCTCTCTAATCACTTTTGACGTGAATCGCTGCTTTGTCGAATAGCATCCAACACAATGTAAACCCGTGCAGAACCGATGATTTCCGTTGGAAATTATATTCACACGTGTCTTTTCTATGATAACGTCGTAATATTTAGCTCGTAACTCTCTCAGTGAAACTTTGTCGAAGCTGCAGTTGTTGGCCAAAGCTTCTTCGCGTTTCTTCATATTTTTGTTTCCGGTAACAAAGATCGTTGCTTGTTGAGTGTTTTCATTCGGAGTGGTAAAGACGAAAAAAGCTGAGAAACACGCGGAGGAACGTATTTGCGCAGAAACAATTTGTTGTTGGGAACAAATGTTTTTACAAGTTGGTATTTGTTGAGCATATGGGACATGCAGGAAGAACAGACAATATTTTGTTGCTTCGGTAAAAACGCAGTCTCCCTCTGATTATGTTGCTTCAGTGTGGAGAAAACGTTCCTTCGAGATGTCTTAGAAATAGCAATTTGTTCCACATTAATCAACATCGCACAACCTATGGTTACGTCAATTTTTTTAATCGTGAGCTAGATCATATCAATTCTATATATATTTATATGTATGTACATTTGTATATGTATATTTTAATTAATTTTTATGCTTATATCTACATCTTTAACTGTATATAGTGCTGTGAATAATTATAAATTGAAACACATTTTCTGCGTTATTTTTTCATTATTTTCAAGAAGCCACTGATCATGCTCGGATATGTCAAGTGAAATATTTTTCGTGAAGAGCAAATTGAAGGCTAAAGGATATCAGGAGCTGTCATATGGCGAATTGTCGTCTTTCATAACCGAAATAGAAAATAAAAAGACAATTCTCCAACGAGACAATGTTCCTTTTCATACAGCAGAAGCAGGGTAGTGTTAGTATCATTCGAAATAAAATTATTACAATAGACAACATTGAGTTCCGATCTGAAACCGATCGAGAACCCGTGGGGAATTCTAGTGAGAAAAGTTTAGGATCAGAAGAAGCCACTTATATAGGAAATATCGTTGAACGAGGAAAGAAAAGTATAAAATCCGCGTGGTCAGGTACTCAAGACGAAACTTTAAATAAGTTAAATAAGTTAGTGAATAGTGTATCTAACAGATTAATAAAGGTAATAAAAAATAAAGAAAAAGTTACTAAATATTGAACGAAGAGGTAACAGAATTAATACTGAGTTTATATTTTTTCACAGCCAAAGGCATAATAATTTCAAGAGAAAATTTAACTTTTTCCAGACTTGGAGAGAAGAAAATCTCTACTCGTCCTATCCTCGATTTTGTTTTATGTTATAATATGGAATTATATTAGGTCATCCCATAAGTTCGTGCCATTTTTCGAGCGGTTATATATGTTAAGATTGTTTACATACCTTTCAGTTTCATGAAAAAATGTAATCCCTCTTTCGTTGTACAACTTCTTCCCATTTTTCATTATTCCGTCTCGATAAAAGTTCTCTTGTTTTTCTTTGAAATATGAAATGTATACACAAAGGGATGACCTAATATAAACGACCCTATCAATTTTTATTTGATTATTATGAAAGATCAAAAAATTTAGTTGTGTTTATAATTATTTACGACATATAGTTCTAACCTTCCCCTACTTTGTTATCCGATTCTTATTCAATTTCCAGTTTCAATAAATGAATAAGCAAATAAATAAATGGAAAATGCAGTAAATAACTGCAGTAAATATTCTACTGCCTAAGCTACAATTTCATCCATACTACTTGACAACAAAGTCCGTAAAATAATGAGAAAAGCCATCTACGACTTATATACTCAACCGATAGACGGGTAACGTGTAATGCAGATGCAATGATTAGATTCAGGAATTATATTCACACATGCACCCGCGGTGACAACGTCGATGAAGTAATCGGAAAAACAGTCTACGAAGAGGAGGATCGTGCGTTTGCCTCGAGATGGGTGCTCAAGCAGCAGACGCGTAAACATCTGCACCTAACGTTAATGGGATCATGCAACGGCGAGGACCCCATTACTTTTCCGTGGCACGATATTAGCTCGTGGGGAAATTCCACGTAAAGACGAAGGATCGAGGGAGTGACATCGAGAAGGGCTCTTCCCTTTGCACTGATCCGTGAATGGCAAACGAACCGACGACGCACTTGCACGACAACGACAAAGCGAGTCTGTGCCGAAGACGCGAAATCCCCCGTTTGCTCGCTATAATGATCATCCGAGTTTCAGGATGCATCAAGCAGAAACGCAAACACGCCAAGCCCCTCCATATGAATTGAAAACAGTGACATAATGCGCTGTTAATTAAATCCTAACAAACCTCACTGAGCAAGAATACAGCAGGGGGTGAGTTGGAAACGCGTTCGTTGCTTCGAATTTGCACTATTATCGTTGATAACTGGACGTCGATTTTAATCGCTAGGCAGAGGATTTTCGCGTAAGGCTATTTTTATGAGTATATAATACAATTAAAGAAACGGTAGGTAAATGGAAAGGTCTGGTTTATGCATTAAACTCGAATTTGGGTGATTTATATATTTTTGTAAATTACGTACATCGCATGCATTTTTACAGCTGCAAATTATGCATAAACATCCGCAGTCTATTAATCACAAATCGAGTAATGAATACTTTCACGTGTAGTAAATTTCCTGGCTGTAAACAGCTTCCGATATTATGAGTGACATTATTGTGTGATTTGGGAAGTTATTACCACTGATTATTATTATCGCGGACAGTCGTTTGAAATAAATATCGTTATTATTACTGCGTGTATTCGAAATTTGGATAGAGCTAGGTACTTCGCGTATATTACACACCACATTAATTTTGCGCGGTTTTGAATATTACAAAAGAAAAATGCCAACAGATACGTTTTCAAACTATGTTACTGTATTCATGCGTGAAGCTGTTAAATTCGCAAAGATGATGTTGGATTAAGTTTCATTTCATAACATTTTTTTTTTTTTTTTTTTTTTTGAAAAAAAAAGATATTTACAAATAAATCATTTTTATTTAATCAAAATATGCATCACTAGCATAAATGGATTTTTCGGAACGAGTTATCAGCCGATATATTCCGTTCTTTTGACTCGATGAATGATTGAAATTTTGCGGCTATCCCTTTTTGCTTTCAGTCTTTAGAAATAGTTCTAATTGGTCGTTTCATACCTCGATTCAGCTAATTGTGTTACAGTGATTTATAACATGTACAGCCGAGTGAACTGTTGTGCACAAACGTACGATCGTATTTATTAATTGATCGTTTCGAAATCAATTTTTGACGCGTAATTTCAATTTGTTATATATTATGCTGTTATTGTTGTTTCGCATAAAAGAAGGAGTATACCTTTCAGACATGACATTTATTAAAACCATTTTATTACTGAATATTCTATCCTAATTTAAACTCCATAAAATTTTGTTTTATCATCCACTCGCTCGCGGAATATTTCCCAAAGACCAAATTAACATTTCAGTGCGTTTCTGCTTCGCTGCGACCTACTTTAAATCCATATCGGGAAAGTATTAAATTCTTCGGAAATGTCGTATTCTTGACAGTTAAATAGCTGTGAAACACACTAACGAGTATATTAATAAACAGTGAAAGCAGAGGTACATTGAGTTGAAATAATCTTTGCATCATATACACGCAAATTAAAAATATCAATGCAGAATTTCACAATCTATTAGTGGACTGTGGATTTTCATATATTTTTATATCTTTGTCATACATAAATGGTCATAATCAAATACAATAATGGTCATACATAAAGAAAGTAGAAATTTATTTCGTCTATCAGACATTATAATAAACACTATACTTTAGACATTTTATATATTTTTTCCTACTATGTATACGCGTTTTGTGTACCTTTGTATCTTCAGGTCTCGCAGAAATGCGTAAAAAGCCGCGGTCTATTAGTATTTAAATTATTCTGATATCGGAAATTTCATACGACGCAATCAACATCAAAGAGCTGTGCCAATCCACACAGATAATTTGCATTTATTTAAATTAGAAGAAGAGGTAGGTATGTAGGAATCATGTTTTATTAGATGTTTCCTATAAATTGTTAGCGAAGGATGAGAAAGGGGACGACGTATATTGTGGCTGGGTGCAGTGTGCTTGAAATTAAGGAAGGTCGGGGTACCTAATTTATGACTCTGTTTGCAGCCATGTGTCCTCTAAGTGTCCGAAACCGAAAGAAGTGTTGCTGGTTCGTTTCTTGTGGCATTGGACGTTTTCCTTTAGAAACCTAAAGCGGTGGGCGTCGCCGTAGGTGGCATGACAAGCCTCAACAGTTGTGAACGATAATGTGTATGCACGCCTATTCATCACTATCAAAGTATAAAAACTGTATTAGCCATTTATCAAATCGAAAATATCTCCTTCCCTTTATAACCACAAAAACTTTTTTTAATTACTATCATCTGACATGTAGAAATATGCTATACGTAATACGTACTTACATATGGCACAAATGACGCAACTAGAGTTTTATTTCGTACAAAATAGTAGACTCATTCTGATTATGTAATGGTATTCTGATCTCAGTTTTCCTGTACTTCGAGTTACTTTTCTAGTATTTTTGTTATAGTATGAATATCGTATGACTGACGAATTTGATTATACCGATCGCGTTATCGACTATCTGACGGTGATTTGTCCACGAATGTAATTACGGATGAGTGAAAATTCGGAGGACAATTTGAAGCGTCGATTATGGATCATGTAATATTATTTAATTATAGTTCGTGTTGAATATGTTGGTTGTGTCGAACATTTAAATATATTATACAAAACATTTTTAAACAACCACGTACTTTTATTCATTTCGTCGCTATTAGACAATCTTTTCATTTCCCTATAGAATATTATACTTGACCAGTAATGCAAATTTATGCTACTTTGATAGGACGAGTATTGAATAAAACTTAGTATATCAATTACAGCTTGATTACGAATATATAAACATAGTAATGCTACGATTTAATGCAGATTTAATCTCAGATTATAAAGACGACGGAGATTTTACGAAACTTAAGTCATAAAGTTACAACAATTTTCTCAATCCCTTTAAATTGTAATTAACATGCAACAGAGTCGCATGAGATTATAAATATTACCACGGTTATACATCTTATTATGAAGTGCAAAATTGTTTTTTATTGTTTAGCTTTCACATGAAAGCAGCATATTCGAAAGAACATAGAACAAATTAGAAGCAAAAGAAGACATATGGGCTACATAGAAAGCATTGGAACCTAGAAACACAGGAAAACACTCAAAGAACAGAAAATAAATGTTTAAGCCACAAAATTAGGAGATCTATCTAGACCTGTTGGAGTGAGCTCTGAGATACGACAGTCAGCAGTCGCGTCAAAAAAATCATAATTGATTATTCTACGGACAAGAATAAACGCCTCGTTATACGTTAGAAACGAAAACGAGGATCCTTCGAATGACGACGACCTTAGAAAAGATCTGGAAATAGAAGCAGTTGAGAAAATGATCGTAAAGCTTGTTAAGAACCACAAACAGTGGCTATCCAACCACCCAAATGGTCAAGCAAACAATCTACACAGCCAACTTATTCCGAGCAGATTAATTAGAAAACATCGAGACGACTTAACAATCTGAGAAACTGTACAGACTGGGGGAAATACCCACGCGCTACGAGTACAAACACACCGCACGAAATTGCCGAATGTTGGCAAGACAGATCGGAATTTTTTAAAAAGCAGTTATAAAATGGACAAAAAAGAAGAAAAAGGATGAAATCAAGCATCCCATTGTATTCAGCTCGTGTATCGATAAATTGGCTTCTCCTGGGATCATTTTCCCAGGTCAGCGCTATGATGCATTCGTCCCGGTTACCCGCTGATTCATAACGTTTTACGGAGCGAACGCATTTATATTCGACACGTTACACAGTTTCAAATAGCTTTCCTTTCAAAAGTTTCAGCGAATCTCGCCGATACATACACCGAAGTAAATAGCTCGGCTATTTTCGAATATTCGTAGAGCAGGAAACGATATGCGCTGTACAACCTACCACTTTTGCTATTGACTTGTCCTGAAAAATAGATGGAGCAACTTCGGCGAATGGAAGAGGCAAGAGGGGGCAAAAATCAGCTAGAAATCTAGCGGTTGTATTTTCTGTCTGGAAAATCGAATACTTCTTATTTGCAATTCGACGAAGCATATGGAAATTCGAGGCTATCGAAACCACGTGTACGAATGAAACGTGGATACGCGCGGAACTCGTGCTCGTTTGCATATCACTTATTGCTGCACGTTTTATTTATTTCCTTAATGGAGCTGAAGCGGAATACATAATAGTTGACACGTATATCTTATATGTAAATCAAAAATGTGTTAATTATCGTGGCTTCCACTTGAATATATCAATTTCTACCAGCTTGTCGCATTTAATTGCACGATCGAATATTGTACGAATTTAATTAATAAACAAGGGATCCTTATTATGTAATTTTCAGCAGTATTACCGATTAAAATTCATATCGACATGATTGAAGTATACGCAAGGATTTTCGAAATGATAACAATGACGAAATGACAGCGAATAATTATTACTTCCGATATTAAACGGCATGATGCTTAGGCAACAAGCTTTCGCGTGTGTACTAGCTTTAAATTTGGCAGCAAATATTTAAAATCGTTAGTTACTCAATTACTTGACACGACGGATCAGATCCGCAGACTAAAAAGACAATACTATCAATCAAACATACTATAAACTGTTATAATCCAAGTTACAGTCAAAATAATTTACTTATAATTCTCGATGAAAATTGATTGCAAAAAGTCTACCAAATATAAAAAAAAAAAATAATTAAAATTCACCTAGTTTTAGATAGATGATAACATTATTTATATGATCGACGTAAGCATTAGCTTGTAATCTATTCGTAACTGCAAACTATAATTTGTCCTCTTCGTTGGATTTAATAACAAAATTATTAAAATTGATACGAGAAAATTTTACGATTTGACGACGATACAGTTTTAGTATTGAAATTCTTATTTTCTTAGAAATTGACAAAAACTACTCTCTTTTGTAATAGTCTACGACTTCGATAATTTCATTCGATAGGAAATAAATACTCTTTTAAGGGATTATTTTAGTTCAGTGCTATCCTAAAGTAAACGATTCGAATCAGATGTCTCCAATGATTCTGAACGATGTTTGAATGAGGTAAGTATGCTAGATAGTTCAGAAGTAGAATATTCTCTCGTGAGAAATAGTCTTTAAGAATTTCTATAGTGTGAACGGTGACATTATCTCGGTAAAAATAAAATTATTTCCAACAATATGCCAGACGCGCTTGCTAATTTGTTCTCGTTTCCAATTAAGGTAAGTAGGCTATTCATGTGGTTCTTAAACGAATACCATCTCGAGTCATTTGAACTCGCACTTCGCACATGTTTAATCACGTACTTTTGTTAATTCTTCTTTTCGAGCGTAATGATATTAAATGGCATATAAGGTCAGTAGAACTATCTCGATTGAATCTCCCCTCTGTACAAATATTACAGAAAGTCATTTCTTCTTTGTCCTACATCTTCTCTTACGAAGTTCAATTGTCTATTGCTTGCTGTTAATATAAGCTTCCCTTTACGAGTATACGAGAAATATTTTCTGAATTAATTTAACACTCGAAGACTATCGCGAGGTAAAAATTCGAGAATCTTTGTTTTTATATTATCGTGCTATTATTTGCAACAAAAATAATAAATATTTATTAATATAATAAATTATCGTGCAATAGCTTTACAATTTTGTCTCTATAATATCGAATGATTTATTATTTAATTCCATTTGGCTAACCTTATTAATTATTTATTTCCCTTTGTCAATAAATTATAAATAACCACTGGCTTCCGTTTATGGAGATTACAATCTTGAAAATCGGCAAATTTTCCCTTTTTAATACTAGAATGATTAAAATCTCTTTTTCCTATACTCCTTTTAACACCTCATCCTTTTAGCGAATATTTTAAATATTTTAGCCGTCGCAGTACCCAAGAGCTGAAATATTGGCCCCGCGGTTTTTCCCACAAATAGCTTGAGCCGATATTTCAAATTTTTCATATGCAAACAATTTTCACACATGTAATGACGCCTTATTTTTGTGAAATGAGTTTTTTTGTAGTAGAAAATATTTCTACCGAAAAGGAATATGAAAATGCAAAAATGTTCGTGCAAAATTGAAAATTTTCCCCACCCAAAAATTATTCTGCATAAATTAAATCTCATGAGAAATGGTAAAACAAAATATACTATAACGTAAAATAAAGAAAGAAATGAAGCTATCTTTAATTTCCGAGAAGATGTGTTAATTTTGATAAATGTGTTCAGGAATATGTTTTTCTTTATTTCAGAAAAATTCGAAATTGCAAGGTACAAAATGGTTAATGATGTGTATAATAATATAGAAGTATATACACAGAAGCTCGAAAAATTTCATATTTGCTATTTCGTGGGTCTGCACTTTTTGACGACAAATATAAACGAAGAACGATATAGTTATATCTCAATTTTTTCCGCAAAACTTTACCAGCATATTCTGTAAGCAAAATTCAGTAAAAAAATGTTCTATAAACATAGGCTGTTGACTGTTTTATTAAAAACATACTATAACATTAAAACATTGTTATAGCAAAAATACGAAATGATTACAAATTGCTGTTTTGTCAACACATTGCCGACGTGTGTTTGATAGATTTACAGAAATTCTAATGTTTACTTGCTCAGGTCGTTGATATAATCGACCAATACGGCAATGATTAAATGACTATTGCCCTCAAGGAACATTAAATATAGGAGGACCAATTCCCTGTCCTCCAGAATCAACAGATGCTAAGCCAATGGATTTTTACTTGTGGCGAGCCGTGAAAAAGACAACTTATCAAACACAAATTAATACACGTCAGGAGTTAATGCGAAGGACTCGTGTCGTATTTGCTGTAATTAAGTAAAATAAACAAGGAATTAGTAATGCAATAGAGTCTATTTTCCATATGTGCGGGTTTTGTATCCATAATTGACAACATTTTGGAATGGAATTCTCCACAGACAAATTGCATTAGGAGAAACACGGAAAATAAAAGAACGCGAACCCACGATCTATCGTTATGCGGTAGCGAGCAAGATAGCAGCCCATTGTCATTTCGTATTTTTATTCTAACTTTTTAAATAAAGAATTTTTAAGACTCCACGTTTACATAATATTCTTTGTTCTTATTTTTATTCATAGAATATTCTGGTGAAGTTTTACGGGAGAAAACTGGGACACCGTGTATACGTTGCATGAAGTAACATTGATGAAAAAAATGTGAAAAATTTTGAGTAAGTATATGAGAACTTATAACTTAATAATAGTCTGCGTACGCTGTCTTTTTGCCAACCAGTGTAGTTCCGTTATCACGTTACGCAGCTTCGTAATCTAACTCGATCTATCATTCACAAATGTGCATCGATTATTCATTGCCGCGTACTATATTCGCCATATAAAAGCCAGTCAACATCACGCCACTGGTGCAATAAACTGCGTAGATTAAACGAGCAGCAACGAAGAAAACAAATACTCGCAGCAAACGACACGTACGCGATACGCACGTGGAACGTCTTGATCCCTTTGCAACGTGAGCTTCAGACGTATGTACATTAACAGCTTATGTAAATGCATCATTTAAATAAAGGAACGAGTATATCATAATCATGGTTGTCAGTCGATTTCGACGAAACAAGCTATTTAGCGAGCGTATTCCAGCGAGGCATCTTCTGCTAGTTCCAAGTAAAGCGATGAAATTACACGAGATATAGTGGCGGATCCGTGAGGAACGCGCATTAGTATCCCTTCTGAAGGATAAATTTGAAGATGGAAAAAGTCTGGATTTTTGTTAACATTTATAAAGAAAACTGGACTGAAAGAAAGCACGTGGCATCGCCCTCTTCTCATAGTGTCGCTAATGAGCCTGGTAATTCGTGTGGCCTTGAATCTTAATTAAAAAAGAGGAAGAAAATTTGATATTGACACACTATGAATTTAGTAATTTTTGTATTACATTGGGACCTACAGCGTTAGAAGATTTATTATCCGAACAATATCTCTGGGTCGTGCAGTTATACTATATTTAGATGTCTCTACAATTTCATATTTTTCCGATTATTTTAATGTGAAGCTTATACAAGTCTTCAAAAGCTAGGAAAGAGCGTGCCAGTGTTGGGAAAATTGGTAAAATCTTCAACCTTAGTAGATCCACGATTAATGATATCAGAGAACAGTTAGTAGTTAGTAGTTAAAAATTACTTGGCTGTATCGAGAAGTAGAAGAACTTTAATGGATTTGAGAAATAAATGACTAGGCCACGCTGCACAATTACAGTTTCCATAATGAATCATAATTTCAATCATAATTTTATTCCCATAGTCGACAATAAATACACGAATATTTCAATTTGTATTAGACGGAGAAGTTTCGAAATTTGAATAAATATCGTTACCAACGTTTTAAGTGCTGAGAGGTAACGATGACTTTGACGTGTCTTGTTATTTCGATGCGTTTGTGGCGTTGCAGGACTCGGATGATGCGAGTCACGAACGAAATATGACTCAGCGTAGCTCGATGCGTTAACAAAGATAGAAAGATATGAAATCCATAAATAAATTTAAAAAAGCTTGTCATTCTTTTTGAAATATAGAATAATAGCCAGAAGAAAAGATGCGCGCTACCTGAAAATTCTATTAATTCGATTACTGGAAATTCTACTGTACTCCAAAACACACGACGAACCTTATAATTAGCGCTTGTGACGCTATCCCACCGGAAACGATAAAAAGAGCAGAGCAATCTGTATTTACATGTGTCATCAAGCGTACAGCTGGCGGCGGACATCACTTTGATCATTTACAACTACGACATACGCAGCAAGTTCGCGTATCATCGCAGCAGTTTCATCACATTGTTGCTTTTCAAGGTCATCTGAACTTTATGATTCAAGCATACCCAAACGTATCTTTTTGCTCGCTGCATACATATACAGACGCAATAGAAAAACATACTACACGTTTCCCACATAAAACATACCGATGACCTGGAAAAACACGGAAAATATGATCGGATAAGAAAAATTTGGTTTTTCAGGATATTGCTTCATCGAGGCCATTCAAACTGTGCCATGAACGTTTTTCATGTCATGAAACACGAAGGAGCTGTGGCCTTCTTTAGCTGGCATAGTATTTCTATTATATTTATTCATCGCTCTTATCTACTCTATAAATGTAAAAATGTTGGCCAAAATCTGCAACGTGTTTTTGTATGCGTGTCTTTTTTTCTTTTCCAAACTTTTTCCCAAATTGATCCATGTTCAATGGTAAAGCGTCGAATCTTCGATTATTTATTTCATCGTAAATGTGCAAACTAAAATGCGACGGAAGTGTTCCTTAAATTTCATTTCGTTTGGCCTTGTGCGGGAAAAGGGAAGTTGCCTTTAAGCGGAGGCGCAGTATTCTCATAATTAAATATAAATCCATTTTATGAAATCACCATGTCTTTGGACGTTTCTCATCTTATAAACTTTCTTTCGTCGGTCAATACCATATTTCTTGGATTTTATCATTCTGAATATAAAATAATTAGCAGGAGATTCTTACGACAACGAATTAGTCCAATTAAAACACGAGCGTATTTTCTCGATTAATCACCTCGCTCTTTATTCTACGCGAGAATCCTTCGCGCGAGTACAGTTAAATGGCTCAAGATCCATTCGTTTCTTCTGTCGTTGTTCGGAAATCTTTCGGTTTCTCAACGCCGTGCAGCGATTTATTTGCTTTTCCTCCACGTGATGCTTAATTTTTATAAACGTCAGGCATGAATAACAAGTGGAAAAACGGAGAAAATGATGGTCCGAGAAGGTTCAGAAGCAAGATTTAATATGATTTTTCAGAAGTTTCTCACAAAGAATAATCGGAGCCTTTGGAGGAACAGTCGAAAAGAATTTCGCGGTCGACTGAATAATAATCGAGAAGTATACGAAAGAAACTGTTTGGAAGTGACAGTGGCATGGTATTAAAATCAAACGATTTGACATTTTCCAAGAGCAAGGTTATTCCGTCCAACCAGTTTAATATCCGGTAACATTTAAATCTCGAGAAAAAGCTCTCTCTGCAGTGACCCATTGACCTTTTTTCCAAGTCCTTTATTCTCTTTCTTTTCTTTGCTTTTCTTTCCCGGTACGAAGTTTAGTCGTGCATAGGGAAAAAGGTTCGAATCAATCGAAAGGGATATATTTCGATACTTGAACACGATCGCAGCCATAACTTCTTAATCGGTTTTTCGTTCTCTTTCTCTTTTCATTGGTACGTAGATTTTGTTTAAATACAGATAAAATATGTAGGAAGAAATTTAGTTTCTTAGAATGTTTCTCGCCATACCGAGAAAACTGGATCTTGTTAAGTAGATGAAGCTCTTCTTTATCTTTCTTTTGATACTGGGATTAAACGTAGTTTAAAAGATTAAGAGAAGGATTTTATGTAGTTCTGAAGAATCCAAATCTTACCTCCGCACTGACAATTTACGCAAACTTGAGTATAAAATACACGTACAAGATAATGTTTCACTAGTGAAAACGTAATATTTTTACTTCAAACAATAATAAAAAAACCTTCTCTTTAAAGTACTCATTGGCACACTGCGAAATTTTATTTATTTATCTTTATTTCATTGGAAATTCGAAGATACAAGAAGCATAGAATGCAAATGACTATAATATTTAACAGGCACCTGATATAATCCTCTATCTGCGTTCCATTTTTCAATATATTCACAAAAACATGAATTTGCATAAATGTCCACGATCTAATTATTAGAAATAAATATATATATATATGTCGGGTTTAGAAATTTTAGGCGCGTAATAATTAATAAGTATAACAAAAGCTAATGACAATGTTCCTGGGCTCAATAACGAATCCACGGTCAACGGGAAAACTCTTTGTACGTTAGAATATATTTGGTAGCACGCGGACACGTTAACTCAGACTGCCAAGACGATAACAGTAAACTCTCCAAGGTGATTGCAAAATAAAAGACAGATACAGTCACATTTGTCAATTACATATTGATCGGGAATATCAACAAATTCCCGAGCGCCGTAACTAGGCAGTCCCGCGTAAACCAACATTGCTCCTGACCGAGACTTGATTGTTTATACAGCGTGTCCCTCAACATTGGTACTTCTTCTGTAAGACATTTCGTTCATCCCGTGACCATGGCTACGTTCGGCGACCAGTTATGTCACCTCGAGCCCAAGTATTGAGGATCTTCCTAAAGAAAGGCCCGATGTCCCTACATTTCCGACATATATATATATCAGAGATGAAAGGACATCGGGGCCTTTCTTTTAGAATTTTTGGGAAGATCCCCAATACTTTAGCCTAGATTTTTTATTATAATTGTATTTAAATAATAAAACTTGGAAGTAGTCGTTTATGATTTAATCTGATTATGTTTGCCCGAGATTTATGACAGTAGGCTTGGGCTCTAAGTGACATATCTGGTCGCTAAACGCAACCACGGTCACGGGATAGACGTTTTTACCTAACAGAGGTATGGAGTAGTTGTATAGTTCTCCTTAAAAATATAGTTGACCCGAGAGGTACACAAAGGTACAGAGGAAAGCACATGAGAGAGTTCCACTTGGACTGTGGACAAGTAAGTTCAGTTCTACTTGAGCTTTGGAGAAGAAGAGCATTTGCCATCCTGTTGACCGTGTATTGTTGAACCTAAGATTATTGTCATTCGCATCTCGAGTATCTAATTGCCAGGGTTAATTGTCTAATTCTGTAATAATCATATTTGTACCATTAAATATCACTTATATTGTACAACAATGGCTAATCCAAATGAAGATTCGTTAAACGCCCCTAACCTGTTGAAGTGGTCACCACTTCTAGGAAAATTCTACATCTGGTCTTTTTAGTTTCTTCAAGCACTGAAGCCATTGACAGCGTATAGACAAAAGACTGGGACGAAGGCAGACCATAAACAGTAGACAGGCGACGTTGGCTTCGGGGTTTTTCAGCTATAGGGTAACACTGGTAGCGTGCGGATCTGGACCAGCTCAAATTGTATGCCTACTTGTAATTACACTTCTGTATTAAATTATATTTTCTACTTTACAATTTATCCACGCGTTTCTCTCTTTATATATCAAATAACCTCAACATAATCCAATGATAACTCGACATATATATATATATATCATTAGAGTTAGGGGCGTATAATGAATCTTCACGTGAATTGGCCATCGTTGTGATGTACTATAGATGATATTTATTGACACAAATGTGATTATTACAGAGTCTAACAAGTAATAATGGCGATTGGATGATAGATATGTCGATGATAATGAATTTAGATTCGATAACGAACCCACGGTTAACGGGATGACTAATGCGATGTGATACACGACTCTGGTGTGACTCAACGTACAGGTAGAACTTATCTGAATGAACTGCACTCCAGTCCAAGTGGAACTGCCCTTATATACTCCTTTCTGTACTTCTCGGGTCAATCTTTGTTTTTAAGGAGAGCTATTTAATTACCCTATACCTCTGTTAGGTACACGTCCCTCCCGTGACCGTGGCCACGTTCAGCGACCCGTTATGTCACTTCGAGCCCAAGCCCACTGTCATAAATCTCAAGCACCTACACTCGGATAAATCATAAACAAATATTTCTCAGTTTTATCATTTAAGTGCAGCTATAATAAAAAGTCTGGATTAAAGTATTAGGGACCCTCCCAAACGTTCCAAAAGAAAGGCCCGATGTCCTTTCATCTCCAACATACAGGATGGTTGGTAACTGGTGGTACAAGCGGAAAGGAGATGATTCTACGCGAAAAAAGAAGTCGAAAATATAGAATAAAAATTTTTCGTTTGAGGCTTTGTTTTCGAGAAAATCGACTTTGAATTTTCGCTCGGTACAGGTGCACTTTGTCACGTCTCGTTATAACGGATCTCACTGTAGATCGTTGTCTCGATGGATATTATCGCAGTTTAAGTTTGTTTTTGCCGTAACCGAAAATTAGGAATACACAATGAAATAATATAAAGTAATTATAAAGTTTATTATTACAAAAATTGCTGAAAATGTTGCCCATTCTGCCGAACACATACTTCTGCTCTTCTAATTAAATTTCTATGAACACCTTCTAACGTATTCGATCGTTTTAAAGTATGAAAGACTACAATAATCTTTTCTTTCAATTGCTCGCAACTTGCGATTTCTTCAGAATAGACAATTGATTTAATATGACTCCATAAATAAAATTCAAAGTCGATTTTCTCGAAAACAAAGTCTCGAATCACCCCCTTTCCGCTTGTACCACCAGTTACCAACCACCCTGTATATACATGGTAAATGTATTATTTTGTGAACGATGTAACTGTAGCGGCACATGAGTTAGAGGACAAATCAAATCATGTTGTTTTGCCTCGAAGTATCAAGATTGTTAGGATACACATAATGCAAAAATAAATAAACTCCGAGCAAAACAATGTCGACGCTACGTGCAACCATCGAACAAAGACGAATTTGAATTTTCCGAATCTGCCCCGACCAGTAGAAATAAGCGAACATGATCCCAAGGAAATGAGTTACAATCAGTTGTCGATCAGTTATCAACCAGTTATCAACGAACTATCAGCGAGCTAATTAACGAGTCATTAGCGATCCTACTTTACGACTTATACACTGTCTTAGCGAATCGATTAGTACGAGCGTCTTTGCGAACATTATCTGTATACTAATTTATCATTTTAAATATATTCGATGGTTTCAACAACGAGCAATCTCGTCCATTAAACCTCACCGAACAACCATCCTCTACACATAAACCTCTACATAACCAGCTCAAGGTAGCTTTATTATTCGAAATAAAAGATTAATCAAATAAATTAATTACGATTAAATGACAAAGTTTTGGTAATAGTAACCAGTTTGCCTACGCGACAGACATCAAGATCTATGTACGTATATCGACACTGCCGTTGGCGCAGAAGGTAGATTTTCTGTTAAATTTTAATGACAGTTTCAAAGTTCGCTCATGGAACAGCCGTTCGAGCTAGCTTGCTTCCGGGCATTTTGGAAATTAAATTAGATGGGGTATCGTTATGCCGGTCCTTGCAGCTTCCATATTCCTTGCTATTTAACTGATTCAGTTACAAGCAAACACTGTTAATTACATTTACAATGAACGTTAAACAATTCGTATCTCGTAACTTCGAATTCTGCTTCAATGTAAATCATCTCTGTAGTCAATCCATAGCATTGCAACTACTTTGGATCGAATTAGGATGATATCGCTTAAATTCCAGGAAAATGTGAAAGAATCGTTTACTGAAATCGTTTACTGAAATTAAAACAAGATGGAAATGTAAAACATTTTAAGACCACAGGAAGATTAAAAACTAGAGATGAACAGTGTATGAGTGACAGCGAAATGCAATAAGCTAAAACATTGTTCAAAAGCATCCAGACACTTGTTATTAAAAATGTACTTTCATTGCAAAGCTATACCCTACATACTCTATATCCAGAAATTATTAAACTTATAATCCTAACATACACTAATAAACACGAAAGTATGAATTTGAAACACGAAGCTGGGTCCTAAAATATTATAAAGCAATTAGGTTGATTTCTAAAAATCTACATGGGAGAGTAAAACGTTCGGAATTGTCAAACCTCGTACAGCTATTTTGTTACTTGGCCAGCTTTTTATCTGTAAGTCAGTTTAAGATCGTTCGTCTGAACTGAACTGAATTAACAGATGAAACTGAACGATTAAATAACGATATATTGGCACAGAGAAAGTAATATACAAGGAAGAAATAATCGCTGTGTTCTAACGAAAAATTCAAATTTATAGTCCGTTAATTCGACAAAAAGTAGCAAGTGGTGCTTCTAATTACTAATTCACCGTTAATTTCTACACTTTGATCAAATTCAAATACCGTTACACCGCAAATAGACCAAAGTGCGCGGATAATTCTGAACGGCAGTGCAGCTACTTCCATGCGTTATAAAGTTTCTAGATCGTAAGAAACGTTTAAAGAATCTATTAAAAACGAAAAACACGAAGCTTTTATCCAACGTTATACCAACTCCTCTTGTATCAGTGGCGATGCTGTTAATGCAAAGTAATTGTAAGCTCGAGGAAGAATGTAAATCATAAACGAAGAAGACATCGGCCAACTTTCTTATGCAAGTGTTCCACCGATCGTAGCGTTTTAACGAGTCTGTGCAGCAACGAAACAAGTCAGATCGATTACCGTGCACCACTTCCACGTTCCTGATCTACTTCGATTGAAGCGCGATTCTCTGCGCAGGTTATTTCCCACAAAAACAAAGGATTGCCGTGATTAAGCAAGAAATAACTAACCACGCTCACGAACTGTAAGCTAAACATCTGCGCCATTGCTCCGCGGTGAAACTAACGAATTAATCGAACGCCGCCATACTTTCCACTTTGATCGATAATTTAGTAGAAAATCGAAGAATTGTTGAGCGAACACCGAATACCCTGGCATTGTTCGAATATGTATTAGCTTGTCCGAAAAGTTCCTTTCGTTTTATGAGGAAACAATAGACGCACTACGTTTTTTGTTTTATATTATTTTATCGAATTACGTACGAGCTATTTTCTTCTGTTGAGACAAACACCGCGACATTTCGCGGACTTGGTTTCACGTTTGTGTTGTAAAAAACACGTTTGCGAAAGAAAGACACTTTCCGGACAACCTAACAATATGTTTGAACGATGATTGTTTGGATTATTTGAGCGTATTGAGAACAATTGCGTATTGATCTATTTTAACCTGAAAGAATTTTTCTTCAAATTACTTCGTTATTTGGTCATACGACGAAGCAATCTTTTATTTTGTTTCGATGATTAGATAAATATTTTCTGATGCTTTTATATCGACACTTTGAACTACGTTGGAAAGAATAATTCGTGGAGAAGTAGAAATTCGCCAGGATTACGCAAATGATAATGATACACTTCTGCTCCTGTGCGGAGATTGTTTTTACGTGAAACGACCTTGACTGACATAATCATGGAATGATTACATGGTATGCAATATGAATGAGTCTCTGACGAAATATTTCTGGCAAGAATAATTTCAAGGGCAAGCGTGATTACATTACGTTTAACGATCACGGATTCTAAGTTAATTATGGTTTACTGTAAAACAACAGATAATCTCGTCACAACATCTTCCGTCACATTACTCGTTAGTGTATTACAATTAGCTCAAATAAGAAATTATTTGAAGATGAAATTATTTGAATTATTCGAATTTCACATAAAACGAAGCCATCTTTTCTATGTTAAAATAAAGAAAATAATAATAATATCTTGTTATGTGCTGCGTTTCGTCAAAAGTTTCGACATCCACCAACCCTCGTGAGAACTTAGAATCCGACATAAATTGATAAATTAATAAATTGATCGCTTCGAAATAATAGAAAAGCTCGAGTACAAATTGAATCCAAACATCGCCTAGATATCAAAGGACTAGATCAAAGAAATTACCTTACCCTGAATCACGCTAAATTACCACAAAGAAATCTACGTCTACAACGAAATTTATCTAAAAGACACCAAATGGAAATTGTCGCTAACGAGCCAGGTGTCGATGCGACCTAAACCCGAAATCACAGAAAGGTATTCGTTGTTCCAATGCGTTACATTTATCGTATTTCAAATAAATGTATTAGGTTGTCCGAAAAGTTTCTTTCGTTTCATAAGATGATAATAGATGAACAACAATTTGTTTTATATTATTTTATTGAATTAGGTGTGCCGCATTTCGTTCTATTTCTATTATTATATTCGTGCATGGTTCAATAAACTAATATAAAATAAAAACATTGTGCGTCTATTATTTCCTTATAAGACGAAAGAAATATTTCGGACAACCTAATATTTCGTTCAAATGTATTGTATTTCGAATACTCGAGTCTGATCCTTTACGTCTTAATCGACAAATTGCTAGAAAATTTCTCTTATTATATTCGTGCATGGTTCAATAAACTAATATAAAACAAAAAACATTGCGCGTCTATTATTTCCTTATGAAACGAAAGAAATATTTCGGACAACCTAGTATTGCGTTCAAATGTATTGTATTTCGAATACTCGAGTCTGATCCTTTACGCCTTAATCGACAAATTACTAGAAAATTTCTCTTATTATATTCGTGCATGGTTCAATAAACTAATATAAAATAAAAACATTGTGCGTCTATTATTTCCTTATAAAACGAAAGAAATATTTCGGACAACCTAGTATTGCGTTCAAATGTATTGTATTTCGAATACTCGAATCTGATCCTTTACGCCTTAAGCAACAAATTACTAGAAAATTTCTCTTATTATATTCGTGCATAGTTCAATAAACTAATATAAAATAAAAACATTGTGCGTCTATTATTTCCTTATAAAACGAAAGAAATATTTCGGACAACCTAATATTTCGTTCAAATGTATTGTATTTCGAATACTCGAGTCTGATCCTTTACGCCTTAATCGACAAATTGCTAGAAAATAGAAGGATTATCGAGTATGCTATAGCTGTACTACTCATACAACTGCACTGTCATATGTAAAAAGTGTGATATTCCGTACTAAATGTACCGGTTCGACGTCAGTGTGTATGTATTTGTGAAAGTTTTACGGTGTACCATAGGTGTAACCACGGGCTTGTGCACCTGGTGGCCGATTAATTATCGAGATATTTCGTATCGAGAGTGCACTAGTGTACGCGTGTATAGGTGTTGCGTCGGTTTGCATGCGTGCAGATTCAAGTAGCCACAGACTGTGCGATCCATGGTCGGAGCGTTGCTTGTAACTTTTGCTTTTTGGTGACGTGCACCTTGCGAGCGAAACGTTGCTACGTACGAGATCCTACAAAATGGAAAGCACCAAGCGACAAGTGCCCGCGATACGTAATATATAATTTACGTAAGAAAGTTGAGTGGAAAACATGCTGACGCGTGATTTAGTGTCGTCAATTATTATGATACAGCGGTTATAAAGTATTATATTTTTGCAACGACGTGCACAATAACCGTAACTAGAAGTTTAATGAGACGTTATTGTCGGTGAAGGGCCTTTAGGCAAATTTTATGTGACAATTTGCGAATCGTGATTCAAATTTATGGATTCATTAGTGCGGCTTGTAATTCCGAAAATAATATACAGTCGCACAATGTACGTACTTTTCTTAAATTCAAATTATTGGCAGAAGGAAGTTGTATAAGTCGCGGTATAAAATTTCCTACTGATCCAACTTACACGTCTATTTAAAAAAATAACGAATAGTTTTCATACCCCATAAATTCACTAAATTCACAAAAGACATATATATTAATATCTTGTGGGTCCAAGGAAGAGTCAGCAATGGGAAACGATGTTTTTGATGTAGATAAGATCAAAGGCCGAAAATTACGCCTCAAATAATATACAATCGCACAGTGTACGTACTTTTCTTAAATTCAAATTATTGGCAGAAGGAAGTTGTATAAGTCGCGGTATAAAATTTCCCACTGATCCAACTTACACGTGTATTTAAAAGGATAACGAATAGTTTTTATACCCCATAAATTCACTAAATTCACAAAAGACATATATATTAATATCTTGTGGGTCCAAGGAAGACTCAGTAATGGGAAACGATGTTTTTGATGTCGATAAGATCAAAGGTTTCGAAATCTCTGACGAAATTTCTTGTCTAAGTTTTTAAATTTTCTAATTTTTCAGAATTTTATTTTCAGGATTGGGCAATTTTAAAGTCGTCTTATACGTTACCAAAGAGTGTGACTGTAAAGACATATCTTGCAACTGTTCACATTTACGTGTTACGATATTACGAACGAGAAACGTACGCTCGTATAATTCTGTCTAATCACAAGCGTCGAATTTGATTCTTTACGAAAGATACAATTGTCGAAGAACATGAAAAACACGACACATAAAATATTTTCGTGCTATTTATCGCGACTATAACTTGAAGAACGCGAGGAGAGGAATGGAAATTACCAATAAATGCATCGTACGATTTCACCAAGCGTTAAGATTACACTAAATTTTCTGTGGATACTCTTTACTTTCGTTGCGAAATTCGTCGAGCAACTTTTATTCGCAGCGATGCCATTTTCCACTCGATTTATAAATTGCGGAACGATATCGAAACGCAGTCGCGATCGTTTGCCAATTCCAATAAAATTCGGCATGTGGATTTTCGCGAAAAGCACACTCCACGGCAATTGCATCGTCAAAATCACGAAAATAGTCGGACGAATCTCAGAGACAGCGCAATTTTCTGATTTAAACTCTTAGATATTCAAATTCCGCCGCGAATATATCCACCGATATAAGCAGAAAAATCACGGCTGCTTTTCCCGCTTGTTATTTTTCTGTAACGTTTCAGAAGCGATTATTTTCATTGCAAATATAACGTATCCTTACGATCATATTGTATCTGCAGTCTTTACGTGCTCATTTCGCTGGTTTCTTTGCAAACAATGTGCGCGATAAGTGGAATAACGTGAAATATGTGAAAGCTATTTCTACATTTTATAATATACAAAATTATATAAAAATAAATTTCTCGTTTATCAAGAATACAACTCGTTTTTTAAATTATTTCGTTTATTAAAGAAAACATCAATTTTTTAAGTCGTTAAGTTTATTAAGATAAAACTCATTTTTCAAACCACGTATCTAATTTGTTTAAGATAAGACTCGCTTTTTAAATCATTTTGTTTATTAAAGATAAAAGCAATCTTTCAAACCATTTAGTTTATTAAGATAACATTTATTTTTAAATCATTCAACTTATTAAAAATAAAACTAATTTTTCTATCGTTTAGACTATTAAAGACAAAAGTCGTTTTTTCAAATTATCTTATTATTAAATTCATAAGATGAGTGACTTCTAGTGAACCAGACAAGTATAAAATAACTCACAAAAACCATTTACTTGACTAATTGACAATGACATTTATCGAGCGAATGAAAAGCACCGAGTGTCTATAAGAAAACAAAATAATAACGTAGATACTGATAAAAATATATTGGTACTACTTTTTTGAAACACGATATCATTCTATATAATTTGAGTAAATACAGATATCGCGACGAACGAGAAAAATACATAATTCAAAGAAGAAAATCATTTTCAAACCAAGTGAAAAAGATATTTTTTAGAAAGTAACAGAGAAACAGAGTTACTAGGCAAATACGATCATGTAATTGTATTTATTACATGACGCATGAAGAATAAAGATAGAGATACTTCAATCAAGCCAAGTAATTCGCCTTATAATATCTGAACAATTTTTCTGATCGAAATTGAACATTTGGTAGCAAACAACTTGCGTCACTATTTCTAGCCTGACAAATAGAAAAATATATTCCATATATTAACAGCTGAGCCTAGTTTTCCATGAGAATAAAACTTACAAGTCGTCGTCAGAAGATAAAAAGTTCGTTCATGTTGTTAATATTCTCATTTCGCTTATAACGTATCAAAGTTCAACATCGTATCTACGTTATTTTACTTTACGTAACCACGTTTTATTATTTCCTTATCAAGTTCTTACTTACCTACGGAATCCAACTATGGGGAACAGCAAGTAATTCCAACATTGAAATACTCCAATGCTTCCAATCGAAAACAGTTCTCATCCGATTTCTTTGCGTTTATCAGCCACTCGTTTACCTCTAGTTTCACTGCTTTTTAAAAGTTGCGTTGTAAACATATTGGAAATTTATTAGAACAGTCAGGCCTACGGTATTACCAATTAAATTAGTAATAATAAGTAAAAATAAATTTACAATGATGGCCAGGTGCATCTCGCTACGAAAAAAGGAAGCAGCTTTCTGTTTAACCCCATATCTTCCAACTTGTATACACATTTTCAGATCCGTTTCAAACTTGATCAATGTGATCAGGATAGTCGTGTCTCGTCACGGTGTTCAGGAAATTCCTAAACGGTCTGTGTAGTATGAACGCCGGTCAAATATCAACTGGGCCGCGTGTGGCATATCTCCGCAGCATCAATTGTAAACATGGAACTGCGTGAGAATTCAAATAGTTTAGTCAAATGTTTCACAATAAAGCCATATTAAAACCTGTTTGGACCTATGAGATCCAACTATGGGGAACAGCAAGTAATTCCGATATAGAAATTCTTCAATAATTCCAATCAAAAAGTATAAGATCCCTAATAAATGCACCCTGGTATGTTACCAACGAAACAATCCACCGCGACCTCAAGATACCCACAGTCAAAGATGAAATATACAAGTTCAGAAGCAGATACAACGCAAGAGTCAACAACCACCACAACCCATTAGTCAGCCAACTACTTGACACGACGGACCAGATCCGCAGACTAAAAAGAAAATATCCTTTAGATTAAATCCTTAGATCCTACTAGAACCAACGATATAAACTATTATAAACCATGTCATTGTATCACGCCAAATGAAGTTACTGAAAATTCTCAACGAGAATTGATTGTAGATATTCTAATAAATAAAAAAAAAAAAGTTCTTACTTGTCTAACATTTCCTCGATGATTTAAACGATCCTTGCACAAGGTATCATAAACGCTTTCTCGTTGGGATCAAACATGCGCAACATGTTCTCATTATTTCGCTAGCGCATTAAAGACTAACAGTGTCTCGATAACGCACAAAGGTTTGTCTCTCTCGTACAAAGTTCAAGATTGACTTTTAAACTGTTGAAACCCGGCTGACTCGAGTAACTCCAACTTGCTCCATCTATTCCCTAGGTAAAAATAACGACTCGTGATTCCATCAAATACTACAATAAGGCGACACATGTCGTCAAAGACAAATCGGACCACTCGTAATCGCCTGATCGATACACTTTCGTTCTGTGAAAAGGAGTCGATAAAAAAGCGATTGGCTTGCGGCAATGCGCGAATCGTGGCTGCCAAAAAGCAGCAGCGCAGCATCGACGAAGGCCAATGTCGATCAGTCGAATGAAACTTGTCACGTTGTTTTATGACTTACTTTCTTCAACGAGACTAAGTCAGCTGCCGCTACGACGGCGAGGCAAGGGGACGAGGACCATGAAATCGTCGGCGAAGGCAAAGTTACGCCGCTCTGAAGTTTGTAACCATCGACGCAACACGGAGCAGGGGGTGAAACCTCGCAATTAACGCGAATGCCAGTAGACCGAGGGCGGTAAATCTGTCAGATCTCGAATAACGTTTCAAGTTTTTACCGGGCCCCGACGAAACGCTACCTCGAGTGGAGCGAACTTCTCAAGTGTTGAACGTGCTCGTAGCATGTCGTACAACGTTTGCTATAGAACACTTTCGACGGATCCTATTGTGTTATGAAACGAAGTGGCTCGATGAAGGTGTACAACGTGTATGTGAAACGAATTAATTAATATTCACGCTGTTCAGAGCGTCTCACTTTAATCGACCCACGCAACATATTTCTTACGTCAAGCAGTTCTTAACGTGTGGCGAGCGGATTTTGCAGGAGGACACGAAGCCTCGCGCACGCTAGGTGTTGCTGTATTACTCGAATAAGAAATATTTATTACCAGTACTTGTTTGTTTGTCTTACATCGAATCTCTTTCCTGCAGGGAAGCTGTTAAGGTGCTGAGACGAGTGCTTTAGTTTTACGTATTTGCCACATTACGGGCTTAAATTTGCACTTAAGTCCTGGGATAAGGACTGCTGTTGCAAGCTGAACGTTATTCGAAGAAATGTTTGAAATGAAACTTGCTCTGTTTCAAGGGGGACGTCTTATGATAATCGGCAGATTTGTTCGAGCGAAGGCGTTTCAAGATGACCTTTGCTTTTTCACGCCATTCGATGCAAAAGAAAATTTAAGATTCGTACTTGTGTACAGTAATTAATCTGCATTAATAATATCTTTGAACTGAACATTTTTTACCACGTGGATAACAGTCTATTCTGGAAATGAATAGTATCTATTTTTTTTTTTTATTTAAAATTATCGTGTTTCTTGGCATCGTATATCCTTTAAATTTTCATCTTTCCTCCACTGTATTTGCGTGAATCGACTAAAACGAGACACCTTGTATTTTTGTATCTAATTATTATTGTGTTATTCGTGGATTCCCGTATCGTCAATCAGCAAACTTCCTAATTCATTTCGACCAAAAATAGTTGAAGGTTTAATTCCTATAAGGAATGTTTTAGGAAATTATATGCGCATAATACTTGCGATTGCTATGTCAAGATGCGATGGAGATAGCAAGATCTACTTACAGTCACGAATGTCTATATGGAGCTAATAAATCTTGTGCATCTGATTTGCCAACGAAATTCAAAACGCAATCTGTTAGGAAATTATTTATCCTCAATATCAATATAATTATTATTTCTAAAAGAAATTTTAAAAATTCAGACTTTTAAAATCTTGAAATAAAATTACATCAGAAATTAAGCTACTTATTAATAGAACAGTGAGAAATTTTGATTTTTTATTGTAAAATGCTCAACACGTTAGTGAGAACACTGTGGTATAAAATTAAAATGCAACTCCCATTTGTAAATGGTTATTAATAACGCTAGAAGATGGTGTCATAACGTCGTCTCTATAGAGAAAAGTATGCCAATAAACATTAGTTAATAGTTTCTTGGCTTCTGTCTATGCCATTTACCTAAATGAATGGAACATCGAGTTTTCTTTACAACTAGGAGGTGGAATAAATCCACAGACTTTCCTACAGATATAATTTTCTTCTTCGTGAATTTCCATAAGTTTTCTTTCCCCCCCTGGAAAACTTGTTTCTTGCCACTTACAATGTTTTCTACAAGCACTCTTCAATTTTCTCACCGCCAAGGACATTGACTTACGGACATTATTATAATACGATATTAAGCCTATTATTTTTCTGATTTCATGTAGATACGTATAACGCGTGTATGTAATTTTTGTAACATTATATTTTATACCTTTCTGCGTTACGCTTTTTATGGATGTCGTTTGTTGAAACCCCTGTCGTGTAATATGACAAAAAAGAAAAAAAAATGTAACTATCAGTGTAAAAACCGTGTATGGTTTCGTCACTACGCGAAAACCACGGTAAGGTAAAAAAAAATCTATTCAGGTCATCGCGTGGAATAGAAAATTATTGGATATAGCAGTAATTGATTGTATTGGGTATAAAAAATAATGGAACTTTATTCAAGCAGATCTACCATGTACGAAAAAAACGCTAGGAATTAATAGCGTGAATAGTTTGTGTAAAATGTAGGTGCGGGATATATTGCGGTTGTTAATTTTTAAACGACAATATGATTATCTATTATTCATTAAATTTGTATCGGTAATTTAGATCTATTACGCGCGTTGTGATAATTAACCTCGTTCTGGTATTAATCATGCTCTAATGCTAAATAAATCTATATTTGTAAATTAATAAATCGATTTGTTACGATAAAAAATGATGTGCACACCTTTAAAAGAAATATGCGTTAATGCTTACTAACGCTGTTCGAAGCAAGTCATCAATTTTTTTTACGACACTTTACATAAAACAATTACACAAACACGTATTATATCGCAGATATTCGAATAACTTTTCTGAAATTCAATTATCAGTACGGTGATATATCGTGGCGAGTTATTGGACATCGGCTTATTATTTTCAAATTTAAGAAAATTAGTTTCGATGGAAAATTAGTTTCCCATGAATTCTCAATCGCGCTCATCGTTGCTGAATCTTTCTTCGTTTCATTTTGATTCATGACTGTCTCCTTCGAATAATATTCTTATATCACTGACCTACTTTTTTCTTTTCCTGTAATCAATTGCCCCTGAAACAGATCGTTTCACATCTCGCAGATTATGGCACGGTGACTATGCTTTTTGCAAACAATACGTTATATTTGCTACAAATTACACGTGACTCATAATATCCCGGTTCTCTGTTGCGAATGTTATTCGACTTTAAACGCACTGCTATGAAACTGTAAAATTTCCCATTGCGCGATTTGTTACTTACATATTCATTACAGACTCTTTTTGCTATTAGCGTTATATTATAGTGATTATCGCGATTTTGGAATTTCCACAGCGTTACATAATGCGAATTTCGCCAGTCCGAGTATTAAAAAAGTCTTTAGACTTCAACGACTTTAAACATTTCAAGACACGCAAGAGAAGAAACGTTTCTTCTCTTTACATAAAAGTATAATTCGTGTTTGCCGCAGCTATTTGCATATTTGTGACGTGCTCTGGCAAAAAGAAGTCAACGCGCGAAAATAACTTTCCGAGATAAACGCGTTTAAAGTTATGCATTTCTTTAAAGTTACGCAGTCGGCTCGTCCGTTTCGTTTTCAGCTGTGTTTTGCTTCGTTTAAGCAATCGCTGATCAAAGTGTGTATGTGTATGCTCCACGTTACTTTTAAGCGCTGAAGCTTGTACGATCAATTAAACACATTTTGTAATTCTTGTTAATGCAACAAGTGCGTTCGTTGTAATCGCGAATTCTCAGGTAAACAATTATTGGAAATTTATTGTTGGTCTTGTCGCAAACGGCATATCTTCGTTTATGAAAAGCGGAGGAAAGTCAAAATCGATTTTTCCGCATCTAACTTCTTTTTATCAGAACATTTGTGTTTTCAAATTAAAACCGACGTCATAAAAATTCTCACTCTAAAATTTTATGTTGATTATTAACCATCTAACAACACGTAGCAATAAAATATGTCGATTCTTCCAGTTTCCATCATATTTTTAATTTGACACTTCAGGTTCAAAGTAGGAAGCCCGAAGAACCACAAATACATCATAAAAATTATCAAACATATTTTTTTTAGGAAATATACGAGGTTATCCGATTTTATTAAAAACATAATACGTTTCGTATGGCCTGCAAATATGTTTACACTTTTGCAGTATATCCGAATGAAACTATAACTTCAGAGTACTGACTGTAGAATTGTGCAACACGTGCAGCATAAATGTGCAAAGTTAACGATACACAAATGCGCCAGTTAATATGCAGTTAATAGAATTTGAATCATTGCGTTGAAATACTGCTGACACGTGAATTTATGCGTTCGAACAGATGCAGACAGCACAGCACATTGTAGAGCGAAGTGAAACTTGGAGTTTTGCGCGATTGCAGCGTGCGATGTTAGAATTAGATGGATATGGAAGTTCGTTTTTTCTAAAACTGGCGACATTTTCCCAGAGTCGAGAGAATTTTTAAATCGACGTAGTTCGCGCTGTTGTTCGCCACCGGGCGTCAAAATGTCAGTTTTTAATGAAAGTGGAATTACAAGGTTTTCTAATTAGTACGATATACCGTTTTGTTCTGTTCGTTTTAATCGCGCAAAAACTTTTACTACCGTTCGATCTCTACTCGCTGACAGCTTTTTTCTCGCTGTCGTACCACTGGCAACGCCAACTCCAAAGCCATAAAGTCATAAGTCATAACGGCGAGCAGGTAATTTAGAACTTGCAGTCGGAGCGCCTATTTGCATCTTATGACTCAATCTGACCGTTTAAAAGTGACTTACAAATGAACCGAATGATCGAAACAGATCAATATTCAAGCAACTCATTACATAAATCACGGTTGATTATATTCGTCTCTGGCAAACTAGAGGCAGAAAAATGATATAACCAGAAGCGTAACAGGAATCACAAGGGCGAAAATACAGGGATAAATAACGTTAAGGTCGTAAAATTAGCAATCTGCTTTGGCTAGAGATTATTCACAGGAAATGACATATTAACGTTTAGTAAGTCATTTTCTACTACATTGAATACTATTGATAGTTTGCCTGCACCATGCATTGACCGCAATGGTCTGAAATTAATTTAAGGAGCGTATACATTGCCTCACATATACCTCATATATGCGGTTTCGATTTTACATTTAATTACTAACTTAATTGAGTCACGTGATATTGTTTCCGTGGTATGGAATTAATTGTATATTTCATTTCCTGCCGACTTTAACCTAAAATTCTGCCAGTATCATGTAACGTTTAACTGATAATGTAAGTACATTCAATTTCCACGGAAATAGATTTCCAAGCGTGTAAATATGAATAAAAGAAATAACAGTTTTGGTAGAAAATATTTTGGCACAGGTTAAAATCTTCCTTACCTTTATTGATAGTTTTAACAGGCAACCAGGGTGAATAAAAAATGGAAAAGTATTTGGAGCCCGATATTTCTAATGCTACGCGAACATTCGTGAGTCTACTGTCAATCATCGTGCAAATTTATATTTTTATAAACACAACTGACGGATAATATTGCTAGAAACACTGCATCTTGTGCAGAGATACATTTTACTTAAGAAATATCCTAACGAATATTGTACTTTGACTGTTTTATATATTTCTCTGACTTGTACGCATTCTTTGCATTTTTCAATATTACAATTTTTACAAATGCCATAATCGTCTGCAGTTTACTTGGAGTATAAATTCCTATGATATTTATAAATCTCACATCGTAATAATTTTTATAAGAACCAACAATTTTCAAGCATAGGTAGATAGACCAATACTTTCGCACGTAGAGGTACAAGTTGCAATTTAAAAGAAAGACGTAGCTTCATTTTTTAAATGCATCGATAGAAATGCGTAAAGTTAATACATACAAAGTTACGTATACTTCGTTTGCAACCGTTTAATATCGTTCCACGACACTTTGTTTTGTCTGTAAGCGTTTGAAAAATATCTTCGGTTCTAACTGCGCGGAACATCCTGTAAATTCAAAATTAATTGCGCGAACAGGAGCCACTTAACCGTGTGAATTAAAAAGTTTGATCCGCAGCGTTTTATACTCGTTAAACTGTTCCTCTAAGGCTTAAAAATTCAAATGGCTGAATTTGCACAGATTTACAGCCAAATAATAATTGTATCCGCTTTCGTATTGCCACTTACAATCTCTAATCTTGTAACATTTGTATTTATCTTTCATATGCTTACTTCTACACGACGATTTATCTTTTTAAATTTACTAAAGCAATTTGAAAAACAAATATTGGAGGTTGCATAGCACGGACGTAATAGTGACAGCATGTGCAAGCATTTTTCGTTTGCAAACACGAAACACACGTTCGAGCCTCGCCTGTTACTGCAAGATAATGTAGCATGATTAATACGAAAGAAGAACAGTCTGTGTTCGTTCGATGAAAAACAAGGGGACGTAATAGTTTCGTTCCAAACAACAAAATAATACACACGGCGGACAAAAGAACATGTACAGCTGTGTCGTGCGCGTAATAATTAAAATCCGTTGCAGCGGGCAAAGCTGATGAAGTTGTGACGATGAAAAGACAAAGTTCAATGAGAGCAATAATTATTATGACCCGTCCGTGATGTGATCCGAATAATGTTATTTATTGGATATTTCTGACGTTTGGCGATAATGAATTATGGAATGTTAAACTCATCGGGATTTTAATCCCGGGAATTGTACCTTCGTATTTCATTACGCGAAACATTAATTACACGAATTGTTATACAGCGAAATTGCACGATTTCAGCTAAACAATCGGCTTGCGCAGATATCGATGAAAAAAGGGCAAATACAATTGTAGCCGGCTAATTTTTATTAAAGACTGCTCGATCGAGTCATTTCGACCTCCATCAGTTGCGTAATTGACAAGTCTTTTCTAATTTCTAGATTCATAAAATGTAAATATTCGAAACGCGCAGATTTATGCCAAAACTGAACGCTTTTGAGGTAAAACGTTTTAAGAAACGTACAGAAAGTAAGGTAAATCTCAGAAACGACTAGGAAATTATTAAAATCTTATCTGGTTTGAAGCTTATGTAAAAATATAAATAAATAATTGATGCTGTTTGAAGGCCACAGTACGCGACATTAAAACCTACGCGCATGTGGCAGAAAAGACATCCAAAAGACATCCTGGTTATCTATCAAATACAAGAGAATTGAAACTGTACCAAGCTGCTGAGTCGTACCATGTTACATTCTTGTAAAATAATAGATTGCTGCATATAAATAAATAGTTACGCAAGGGGACCATCAGCGCAACTATACACAGTGTCGAAGAAAAGGATGCGGGATTCTAAGACGTAGTAAAGTCGTAGTAGAATCAATATTTATCATTCATGAACATTCCACCTAGTGAGCGAGTTTCTTCGTTCGAGGTAAACAAAGGTATTGTTTCGGAAGTCCGTTAGCTCAGGATTCTCAAAGCAAAACTATCACTAATATATAGAAACAGAGATTAACATAAACGCAGACGAAGTGAAAAGCCTTTTTGCTATAATAAATATTCCATATGTTCTGCTTCCATCGCAATACAAAACTCATATCTGCGTATTACGGGTCGTTCGTGCTGACAACCTTGAGCCAACATACTTGTGAATCAATCTCATTGTTTACGTTCGACGACGAAACTCACTCGTGACGAGGAATATCGGTGAATGAGAAAAATCGACTTTACGTCGCAAGGATTGATTGCAGGACCTATGTTGATTAGACGTTTCTTTTTGGTCCTTCTGGGTGCTGTAAGCTTTTTTTCAAGTCTTCGATCCTCTCTTTTAACGCCTTGAATATTCAACGTTACGCGGATATTTATTTATCTGCCATCTAGTTGTAATAAAAATCCCATATTTGTGTATAATAACATTAAATTAAATACCTACTGCAAATATTTCCACCGTTTTCTTTTTATTTGAGAAAATAAATTAAGGTATTGTATTTGTTCCTCTTTAATCGCAAATCTGATTGACATTTTTAAGCAAATTTTTCTAAATTTTGCATGTAATTTACGTGAACCTCCATTCAACAAGTTACTTATTCTAATTGGGCTTGTCCCATGTGGAGACGTATGTACATCTATTTCTTTTATCAAAAACAAAGGTCATATAATTAAATGAAATTAAAAGGGAATGTCAAATGAAACGATACATTAATTAAACCATGTATCAACTTGTCTTTCTAATTAACTAATCAATTATAAAGCAAATTAAACTTTTACAATGGTGTAAATTTTTATGTATCTACAACTCTTTGTTATAATATTCTTACTATAAAATTTCTACAGTATTTTAATGCAATGTATATAATTCGTATTTGAAATTAATAATATCCATGTATGTTTATCATTCTTATCTTTAATTGAAGATTTTACTTTTGATATTTTTTACACTAATAAGTAGACGTTTTGTGCTAACGTCTTGTATCCAATTTCTTAATTACCATATTCCCTGTTAATAAATTCCCTAATTTAAATTGATAATGACATTCCTATTAATATAGATGAATATTGCAACAACGACTGATAACTTTAAGACAACTAAGAATGCTTCGTAATTGATTCAAATAATAATTTAATGTCAGCAGTAAAGGAAAAGCTGAAGCAACCAACTCATCGTAACTTCAATCGAGTTCGCTTCGCATTACACGAGAAGCATCTAATGATTTCATAATTATAAACGTAAAACGTATTTTTTAGTGCCACAAGGCGTTGAAAACCTCGGTTTAACGAACAAATCTGGCCTCCAAATTAAATTCAGTCATACTAATTGCGCTCTGCTGAAAGAAGGATGTGTTTCAAAACCTAAATCATGTATAACGTAGAAAGATACGTACAAAATAAAATACTAACCTGGTGAATCTAAAATAGATATAGGTGAAACAAAAAACTACCCGGATCTCTTATTTGCAAGTAAAAATATTTGAAAATAACGAGTATGTGATATCGTGTTGTTATCGCAATTTCTATTAAAATAACGAATCCTAGTAAAATGTACAAATTAATGGGAAAATAACCATCAAAAGCAACACTTATCTTATTAATTATTAAAAATTAACATGATTTAAAAATTATTGTTTAAATGTAAGTTTAGCTAAACCTTTCTTATCTGTCCTTAGAAATTAAGTTTGGGAATAAATATTTTCTGCAGAATATTTTGTTATAAATTTTGCTAAAAATGTGTACCATAACTTGCCTCGTCCTTGCTGATAACCCATCGCATACTAAAATTAATTTTACCATATCATAATAATACGACAATGAAGAAATATCCTTGAAATTTCTTTCGCTCTAACTTTTTCTTTCTTCGAATTGGCAACTTTGTGCGCGAGTACTCGTTGTAATGACGAAATCGGAAGCTAAAGCTTGCAACATGCTCAAGCACTAGAGCTTACCAAGAATTACGTAGTAATTGGAGAATCTCAACGAACAACGATACAGAATTTGGTCATATTTATAAACACGTCAGTTTCTCTTGTGACTGTATAATTAAAGAACATCTGATTTGAAACGAGCAAGTGTTCGGACATTTTTTCCGAAACAACAACGAGGAACAGGGGAAAACGAATACTGCAAAACAGATAAGTTGCGTGCCGTTTTAATTGCCACGGATTATGAAAAATGGCGTCGTGAAAAAATGGTAACAGGAACGTGAAGTGGCCATGCGTGGATGGCGATTACATAAGGACGTTGATCACGCATTTAAATTATTATCAACGTTACAATTCACCAGTTTACAGACGATAAATAACAGTGGCGTTCATAATGAAACATTTTCACCCGTTAGCTACTACGCACCCGCTAAATTCTCCTCGGCTGAAATTTATTCAGTTACAATTCAGAACGCGCGCTGCAGAATTTATTTCGCGCTTACGTAATCGCGATATTTTCTCGCCGGTCGCAGGAAACGCGCGGAGGGTCTCCAGCCGTCAGAGCCTCGTTCCAATCGTAATATCGCAGAAAACAGATAATTACGAACGAGTTCTCGCGACAACCATAAATACGCGCCAACCATTCACCTGCATTAACCAACGATAAACGAATCAAGCTGGCTCGCTCGTTTCTTGTAATTATACACCTCCTCTGAAAGAAGATTACTGCGCGTTCGATTATGCTACTGGGTCCGGCGTTGAACTCGCTGTGCAGCCACCGTTTTTATTTCCAACTTGACAACCGTTTCACGTTCCCATTTATCGCGAGAGGCGATACGCGCTGAAACGCTTGACAAATTTTATTGTACGCGCGTAAATATCTGCCGTTGGTAAAAATACCGCGCGCCAAAACCTGGCGAGTCAGTGGATCAACAATTGGACGAGGTAGTGCACATTAATCGATAAAATTAATTAGAGCCTCGTCGCCATCTATCGAATAGCAATTGCTATGCCGAATCTTGCTGGTAGACGCGACGACTATACTTGTGGGCCACATCGCTCGAGTATGTATCGATGGTATTATCAATTATGCGAAGTTTCATATTAAAAATTACGAAGAAATTGCCAACATCGACGATCAATAATTTGCAGCTACCATCTGTCTGTGATGTAAAACGATCAAAGACTATCGCGGTAAGATCGCGCACCTTTGGATCGGTGGGCATTTGAAGAAGAATAACTACAAAATTAACAGATAATTAATTATAATTCTTATTTCTCATATTTTCCTATACAATTTATTTCTGCAGACATTTGGCAGATTAATGTAACCGTTGGGATTTGTAGCATGTGAATTGGCCATCTCCATCGAGATGCCATTGCAGATCAATGCATATACATATGTATATGCTGTACACATTCATACCTTTGTAATGACGGTGCTAATCGATCATTTATGTCGAAACTAGGTCATATGGGTGTTTCCTCTTTAATCTTCTAGAGATATGCGCTTCGTAAACAACAGATAATAATTAGATTACTAGTTTATTAGTATAATATGATACAATTGATTTCGAGAAACTAATAGATTCGCATTGAAATACAGGTGACCGCAGGAGAGAAACAAATTATGGCACAGTAATGTTTAAATAACTTTTACAACTAAACATTCTGAAAAAGATTGTTAGTCTCTCAAGTTAGCAATCGAATCGGAAGGTTTCTCACAAACTCGTAAAAAGACTACCCACGTTAGTTTAAACAGTAATATTTGACAAATTTCATCGAAAACCAGTAAATAATCGATAAATTATACATTGAACAGTAACGCATCGTTGATCAATTTTGGGACAAATAGCGAAAGTTTACTATTTGGTGATTCCATTTATAAGAAGATGATAAATATGCAGCAATATCTCTGTACTGCCTACAAGGTGGCAAAAGTGTTTGAGCGGTCGTATGTGTTTGAAAATTAATTATAATATTGTCGGCAAATGGAACTTCGTGGACAATGACGGACAAAAGAAAATTTAAGAGAAGTGATTTTACAAATAAAAATTATACTCGACGAAAGTAATGAATAAATATAATACAGAATATCTCAGCGTAGACTGCTGTTCCTAATATGGTAAAGAACATTTAGTGCAAAAGTTATTGGCATTTATAAAATAGCAATTTCAAAGCTTCTTCTGTCCATCGCTGTATTTGCCAAATAGTTTCGCTTTACTATACGTGGTGCTGTTGCTGGCACGCGCAATTTTTTCTTTAACGAGGTTCAAATAAATCGGTCTCGTTAGAGTCGTTTCCAACGAACGGGCGAAGCACACGAAGAGGTTGACACTGTTCACGTAGCGTCGTAACAATTTATCGACAATAGAACGAGGCAGAAGAACAAATTCATCGGGCCTCAACGTACGTTCGCGGTCTTAATTACGATTTAAACGGTAATTAAGTTTCCGATAGAATCACAATTCCAGTTACGCGTTGCGGCAGCGCTGCACTGCGGTTTGTTAAGTTTTTCTTCGTAACGCCCCGACTTCCCTCGACATTGTTCTCAATGATTTCTAAGAATTCTATTCATTTCGCATTAGCTGCGCTTAATTTCCCAAGATTGCTTTTTATCAGACTTTCTAAGATCTGTTCAAGTGCCTTGAAAACGAAAAAAAAAAGAAAGAAAATAAAATAAAAACAGCAATCATAACAATTACGACTAAAGATCGCGTTTCTATGTAGTTATGAGAAACTTAAACATACGAGAATCCATAAAACGATAGGCAAAACCTGGATATAAAATATCCAAAGTACAGTGGTCTTTATAATATTCAACAGGTAAATCAAATTCTGATCCTTGATGATTCTTCGTATTACTCTTTAAATTATTATATCCATGCAGCTACGAATTTGCATAAAAACTCGTAGTCCAGCTATGAGCCAAGTGAAAAAAGCTACATGTAACACGAGGATTAGTATCTTATTGTTAATTTAAATGATCTCAGTTTGAAATAATCATCATACATAATATGAAATTGTATTTGCTATCTAGTAATCATTATCGATTACAGAAATTGGGTTTGCTTATGAATAAACATTATCAACGATGAGAGTATTTTTTGGTTACATAATATACCACAATTATACAATAAATCAAGTTATACAATAGAAAAAATAATTATACAATATATCATAACCGATTAATTTAATTAAACCATCAAATCATTAACGATGAGGAAATTTTATTTTCGGCTATCAATGATAATCATTATCGGTGAAGAAAATTTGTTTGGTTACTGGTAATCATTATGTGTGTTAGAATTTTCTCTGTTATCCATAGATAACCATTATCGATGACGAAATTGTTTCTAAGCTTCCCGATGACCATAATCAATGGTGGAATTTTTTGAAGCTACCAGTAGTCATTATCGATACCAGATTTCTTTTTCTGGTCACTGTTAATCACTATTGGTATTTATTCACAGGTCATTATTCAACGTAGATTTCTTTTTTATCCCATTTTTTGAGTGAAATGCACCGGCACTGATATTATAGTAAGATATTTTAGAAAAGATATTTCGACTCTCCTTGTTTACTCGTACTTTACACAAAAAGGAATGTTTCTCGCGGTTTAGCTGTTGGAGCAAAATTACTTATCTCAATAAACACCTTTATTTCGTATTTTAACGTATAATCAGCCACAAGCGCCCACACAGACTCGCGCTTTTGTCAGAGAATCGTGTACATTATATTTGCATAACAGCAGAAAATGAATTTGAATTTGCTTAACATATTAACACGTTCGCAGGAGGATCTAGGAAATATAAAGCATTTGCTCGCAAAAGTTTTCAAACGGAATTACACCAGAAATTACGAAACTTCTGTATTTTACCAAGACTCTAGGATCATAAGATATTAATACAACGTTAAATCTATCTTCTTATGGTTTCATCGACGTATAATACACGGACATTTTTATGAAAATTCTCTTTCCATATTTTTATCTCTTTTTGATGTATGTCGCTGCGTGAACGCTGCTGTGTCTTCTGCATAATTATTTGCATAATAAATTATATCCCTTCAAATATATATATGTAAGATTGATTAATACAAATTTTGATGTCAAAGATAAAAATGTTTTATAGTATTTGAAATTTAAAAACTGTACATAGACTTCCACGGCTGGCCGTGAACGTATTTTTAAAATACACGTACCGATACACAGTTGTTTGAAAATATTCTCTTGAGAAGATTGATTATCAAACACATGTTTCTATCTGCACTAACACAAACATTATGAAAGTTAAAGATATTTCTAGTCCTGTTCCAATGAAACTAAGAGAAAAATTAAGTAATACTTAATAAATCAGACTCGTTCAGGCGGGAAAAAATTGAACACGACAAAATGAAACCTATTTATGCTGGAAGTTTTACAATCCGATAGAATAGAGTCTATAAATCTAAACTAATATGAAACATCGGGGGCAGATATAGCCGAAAAAGCATGATAAATAACAGGTAGCGTCACTAAGGAGAATTAAATGCGTTAAAATATCGCTGATTAAGCGAATAAAAACGAGCCAGCCGACCGGACAAAAAGGCTACTGAAACACGATTCCGCTTTTCAGATTATACTGGGCCTTGCAAATAAAAATACATCGTTGTTTCATTGTGAAGCGAGCCGTAACATTTTCAAGCATTATGCTTTACTGTAACGAGATCTAATATCTCGACAATGTGTCATTTGGCGAATGAACGTTCGATAATTCGACCAATGAGTAAAAGATACTAAACGAATGTCGTCGGTGTATTTATATTTTGCGGTTTCGACTCGACACAATTCGGACCTCACGCTGAATTCAACTGACGTTTCTGAATTTTTCAAGACATTGTTTTCTCTGAAAAAATGGTTCAAGGCGTTCAAAAGCGAAATAATCGTGTCAGATCGATCTGTATGATAATTCTCGAAGCGATAACACAAGCAACAATTGAAAAAAATACATACAAAGTTTGAAATTTTTATTCGAATACAATTCATTCGATCGAATGTGCGGTAATACGAATTAAATTGAAACAAATATTGGAACCATTTATGTCGGATACATTTTAGTCGAAGTACGCTAGCTATAACAAAAGCAATCAGCTTGAAAGGAAAACATTGTTTCGCGGTCGAATAATTTCTATCTCTTTTTGACTTTTCATGGGAACTATCGTAGATACTGTCTTGATTTTATCTGTTTCGACCTTGATTTCGTTTTCTTCTGGTTTAATCGAAATATTCTACTTAACATATTCTATTTTTGATATATTTTAATACTAATGAACTATTATGAAATGCATAATGGCACGGATATCGTAATATGGATATTAATAAATTCATTAATAATTTCAACTTTGGTAATTATTAAGTATAAATTATAAAAATTTAAATTAATGAATATCAAATCAATAATATTCTAAATTAAAAATCTTTTAAATTATAGAAATTTAAGTTAATGGCTACAAAATCAATAATATTCTAAATTATAAAAATTAAAATTAATAGATAATAAATTAATAAATCATAAAAATTTAAATTAATAGGGATACCAAATCAATAATATTCTAAATTAAAAATCTTTTAAATTATAAAAATTTAGATTAATGGGTACAAAATCAATAATATTCTAAATTATAAAAATTAAAATTAATAATTAATAGATTAATAAATTACAAAAATTTAAATTAATAGAGATTCAATTCAATAATTTTTTAAATTATAAAAATCTAAATTAATAAAATTAAATTATAACTCGATAACTTTCACAGTAAAGAAGCTTTTATGAGTTGTCTTTTATGTTTTTTTACTGAAACGTCAATTATAATTTCATTGTAAATATTATAAATTTACGTTTGTAGTAGAAGCAGGAGATGTGTTATTATTCTCGTAGTATCATTTCATTAATTGCAAGACTTCCAGTTAAATCAATATACGAGATGCAACTTAAGATTAATCTAAATTTTCTTTCGAAAATAACTAACACATAGACTAAATAGGAAATTACAAGAAAAAAGTAAAAACTTACTTATCATTATCATCAAATGCAAAATAGCATCGTAGGCCAGGGGATGACTGTACGCGTACATTGATGCAGTTACTGTGAACTTACCTGAAACAGTTCAGATATAATTATATTAATTTTCTACTGTATGTAATTATATAATTTTCTACTATATACTGTTAATTCCATAAAACAAATCGTTTATTTGAATATGATTTTTATTAACTATGTATTTGATTAAATGATCAATTTATGGAATGAAAGAATTTAGCGTTTATTGTTTACCTTCCATTGATTACAACGATATAAAGCACAAATTGAAAATGGTACTTCTTGTTTCAATTAAAATCACCACAATGTAATATAAAAAGAGAGAAATATTCAGAATGATGGGCAAACACTTATAATGAGAAAAATAAATTTCAAAATTTAAATTATTGGCTTGCATTATATTGAATTATTAGAAAAGGTAGAAAAAGTTATCCTTTTAATCCTTTAGAGCAGCCAAATTTTTTGCGCCCTCGATTAAAAAATTTAAATTAGAGGAAATTATCTGGATTCTTGGAACGATTAGTTACTACGTACATTCGATTCAAGTTATTTTAATTATCTTTGGAATAATTAAAGCAAATTTCTACGTGCGTATGTGTAATTTGAAATGGCCCCAAATTAGAAATAATTGAGATAAGAAAATGTTGAATCGTATTAATTCCATCAAACTATCAACTATTAAAAGGACCTGAGGCAATACAATATGTTCAAAACTTTCCATTTCTCACGTTGACCGTCACGGTAATCGTCGGTGATTCACCTTATTAAATTCTTTTAAAGTCATAAAGATAAGACAAATTTTATGGGCTAACAAATTTTCAACAATGTGAATAACTCAGATAACATTGTCGTAATAAAGTGTGTAAATACTATAATACAAATGCAATAAGATATTCCTTCTGCAATGATATGATAACATACAAATATACAACATAATATAATTTTTTCAAAATTAATTGTTATGGTGTAGTACATTTCAGTCTATCACAGCTGCCACAACAAAATATATTAAATTCGCGTGGCAGTCGGTGTATTAGCCACTCCATCTACGTAAACGTATCCTCTGACTCGACTTCCACTGTCCCAACATCTATAAGGAACAAACCTACCATATAGAAAGTATTATCCAGGATGCGTCACCTTCCACTTTTCTTCCTTTTCTGCTTTCCATTACACTGTCAGAGGAGAGAATGGCTTCTAAGTCCTCGTTTACATCAGACAACTTTTAGTTGAACGATTGAGTTGGTCGTTCAAATTCATCCGTGTAAACACCGTGTCAACCAAGTTGAAGTAACTCCAAGAAACGGTCCATTCTTTTATCTTTGGTTGAACGACTTGGTCACTTCAACTATAGTTGCCTAACGTTTATGGGTTCAATGGATGCTATATGAAACAGCTCCAATAAAATCTATACACTTATACTTATTATTGAATGACCTAGTCAGTTCAACTGGACTTGCCTAATGCAAACAGGGTTCGGCGAATGATGGTAACAAAAATCTGTGCGACAAAATCTTCAACCACTGCAGTCAATCGTAGCTGACAATGGGACACTTCAGTTGGCAGACTGAATGCAATGAAGATATGAATGTCGTGCCGACCATTGAAGCGTTAGACCGAGAGAAAGAAGCGAGAAAATTTAAAGCAGAGAATAGAGTGAACGTCAGCGAACGTCAGAGACGAGGCACGGTCATTGTCTGTTATTCGTCTTCGGAGACAAACAAGCGAAACAGGTATTGCAAGCAACGAAGATGAATTGCCGCGGTTGGGAGCCGCATCTGGTTCACCTAGCTAGGCCACCTCCCGTAGGAGTTTCTGGGCTCATATCGCGATCGTTACGTGGGATACGTGTATAGGCACATACATATCAACCTCCACTCCGTTTTATGTCACCTGGTTCAAGCACTGCAACAACGAAGATAAATGGTCCCGTTCTGATTAAGACCTCGATACTCAACCTGGTCCCTTGTCCTTCGCTTGTCTATCGTATTGTCCTGTTTTGGTCTCGTTTTATACGTCTTTCGGTGGAAGACTCGATGCAATCAATGTAATACTGATCGTTCGATAGGAGGAAGTAGCCTACGAGCAGTCAGTAGAGATTTGTTTTTCTGTTGTAGAACTTATGAATTTTAATGAGGCCGGACTGGTTTTCAGCGGAAAAGCGCGTTGAGCGAGACATTCGCCGTTTACTTTTTCTTGGTTGACCAAATTTCTTTACTCCGGAAGGAATAAAGGCAACGTATATGGTAAATGGCTATGGATATTTATGGTAATCGGCGATAACCTCGAAAGAAATTTTACGATAATCACCCAACAATTGCTCTTTTTACATACGCTTTTATCGCTTGTAGATAGAAATCATAAGTAACGTTGTGTATTTAAATTTTTGACCAAAGAGACAAAAATAAAGTGAGGGATCTGAAAATATTTAAAGATATTTATTAAATACCGTTATTTCGTGTTAATTAATGATAAATTATTTTATTTACATTTACAATTAATTTACATGGCGAATTCATTAATAAATTGTCGAGATGGTTTGTTATATTTACAAACTTTTATTATTCAGTTTCACTGCTCGAAAGTTTCGTTTATAAACCTTTTCTCGCTTAGAAATTCTAAGTGAATTCTTCTTTTTGATATCGTAAAAAACGTAGAGCAACGAAAAGAAAATAGAAACATAAAACAAGTAAAAGTATTTGTGGCTATAAATATTTTAAATTTTACTTATGTATCGATTAAACATCAAAAACCTGTAGTAAGAAGAAAAATTAATGAAAATACTACTGTAGAACTTTTAATACTCTGATATTATCATTGTAATCGATAACAGTACAAAAACAATTTCCTGCGTGGGAATTCTATTCGAATAAATACTCACAAACGGTATAAAAGGCTGATAAATATGTATCGTATAATAATGAAAACCTGCAATTGTTATTTATAGCATTATTAGCTAACAGTCTTTAAGAAAATGACTTATCCTGCCCATATACTGCTATATTTGTATTTAAATAATACCATTTGCATGTAATATGCATATAACTGTAACGTGAGTCTTTGGAAATTACGGAAAACTATTGCGTTGCTAAACTAAAACGCACATTTTAATATTATAGCTTTCATAAAACACGATTAAATTGTATATTTAAAATAATATATTACGCAAATCAATATATACATATTATTAAAATTCTAGCTTTATACGTGGTATAAATAAAGAAATCTTTAGGGGAATCATAGTCTTCTGTTTTCCTGTGTATTTTCAAGACACGAATATCTCTGAATAACGTATTACGGTATAGCAAACATAGAAAGATCGTCATAAGAAAGATAAAAAAATGAAAGAAAGATAATCAGTTCTTCTTAAATATAAATATTTGCGTAGCTAGATGAACATTAATAACTGATTTTCACGAGATTGCAGGCATATCGCTTCGCGCATTTACTCGCCTTTCGACCGAAGCTTGGGCCTCGTCTTATCAGAAGTACAGATTTAAAAGCAATCTTGTCGCGATAAACGTTCTACGTTGATAAACGGAATAGAGTGAAATTCTGCTAGGTTCTGGCGAGATGGCTCGCGTCCTACGTACCATTTGTTCAACATGAAATTGACCATTAAACTTAATGCATGCTGAAAATAAACTTAATGTCGCAGCCGTAAACGTGAATTTATTACAGAAGCTAATCTCCGAGAATAACTTGAGAATTTTTTAAGCGCGTAATATACTTGTAAATACGTATGCAGTTAGAAGGAAAAATATGTAAACGAACAGATAGTGGAAATAAGTATTTATGAAGTTTAATCGAACCAGTACCAGCGTCATAAACTGAACTTTTATTTATTATAAAGCCTTATGTCTCATAGTGCATCGATTATTTAATAAATAATTGAAATTACGGTTGAAGTACGATTATATGAACCTGTGGAGAGACAAGCTGGTTCATGTAACCAGGTCGTTCATATAATAGGAGTCCACCTATTTCTCCCCACCATTTATGATTGTTCGTTCACATAACAGAAGCTCATATTCATATAAGAGGATTCCACGAAACATTCGCTGTTAAATACATAATAACGTTACAGACTGTCATAAGAGTGTGTCACATAACGCGTGTCTCTGTCGTTTACATGATTATTGTTAAATGTTCATATAAGTGGATTTAGTCGGCGACAGTTCAGGTAAAAGCTGAGCTAAAGTTTACATAACCAGACACTGCTACAATTTCGTTCGTATCAGCGCACTGCCTTTTTAATATTTCCATTTTCTCTCCAAACAAGCAACATTGAACAAAACTTCGTTGTTACCTACATTGCTATTTATTTCTGTCTCCAACTGTAGATACATAGAGTGTTTTGAAGCAATTTTAAGATCGCCTCATACGTAGCAATTTTCTAATCGCGTTATACGAGGTCCTATCGCATTTGTGTACAGGATGTACCACAACGTGTGCGGCCCACTTCAGGAATAGACAGCAGGCAAGAAAACAATGAAAAAGGCTCATAGCTATTCGTTATAGTGATTTTTCTTCTTCAATAGTCCAACTGATTACCTCCGCGATTTGCTCATATTTAAATAGGTAGGTGAATTTAAGTCCACTAGATTTGTATTTCTGGGGCACTTGAAAACGATTGTGTATTCGACACCAATTGCCAGCGTTGAAGTACTTCGTGTATGTATACGACAAGGTTGCCAACAGATTCAACAAGCACGTGGAATTTTCGAGAAATTGCGAAATCCTCTGATACGAGGACTGCAAGCTCACAGCTTCAAGGTAAGCAGTTGCGGATCATCGAAGCACAAAAATGGCTACAAATTCGAAACAAGGTCAAGTAGAACACGCGTTTACGTGAACTGTTTTCGCTCTTTTTGTGCTTCCTGTCTGAGCCTGAATTGGGTCCCACATATCACGATACACCTTGCGCGTATACAAAACTTTACATGAAATTTCCTTAAGAATTAAATGTCACTTCAACAACAGCAGCGTAAATGTTTTCTAGTCGAGTGATGCATATCCCTAAGAACCTCGAAAGGTATGTGTAAGAGGCAATTTATAACCAGAAAATGGAGCGACTTAGTGACAAGGAAAAGATTGCTCCTTGGTAATAGCTTTTGTCGAAGGCACATGCTCGACGCTGCTTTCTGCGATGAGTTATCAGGCGGATCCAAATATTGTACATTTTTCAGAAGAATATGGTTCGGCTGGAATGCGATAGCGATCGTGAGAATCGAGATGATACTTTCTCAGTCACACTATGTCACAATTAACGGCGATCGACATCATCGCAGACTCTCAGGAAAGTTAGAGCAAACATCTACGAGTCGACTCTTTAACAAGGAGACAAAAGACAAGGCGTGCGACACTTCTTACCAGCCTTTTATAAGAGTTGAGACTTTTCTCAGACACCTTGCACGCAGAGATCGCGATACGTGAAGATTACTAAAGCACAGACAGGTAAAACATACGATATAGTACTGCTCATTTACACAATAGGTTAGCTGGAAATATCCAATCGATCATTTGTTTCTTAATTAAGAAACTGAGAGAGAAACCGGCAGGCTGACAGGGAAGAGGGAACCAAATAGGCTAAGCAATATCGTGTCTTTCGTGTAGATAGAACAGGACGTGGCTATGTTTCATCTGAAAGAGATCGCCTGACGAAGTACCTGACGAACTCAAAATAAACGAAATCATAAGCATTGACCGTAAAATCTGCAGGAACACCTCTATAACACAGTAATGTCACATAATCGAAAAGTTGGCTTGCGATGAGATTGAATCATCCTACGTTCCGCTGACAAATACACACGAGATCGATTGAGACAGTCCTGGAGGAACGATATTAAGGAACTTAACATTTTAGTTCAAAATCAGTGGAAAATGATTCTACTTCTCGGACTTTGTTTTCAATCTTTCAATCCGATTATAGTAGTTGTTGCAAGCATACTTTTGTTGCTGTACGAACAACGCCACGAACTGCGCTCAGAGCCAGCAGCTTTGCATTTTGAAAACGTACAAATTCCTGTTCCGTTCGCGGGAAGTTGAAACAATCTCTGTTCAAACTAATTGCAACACGCTTTGTTCGGACAATCGAGTTTCACGAATAATTGAATAACTCGATTTCCACGCGAGAGAAGGCCATTTATTCCAAACTGTTTTATAAATATTAGTTGAAAAATACAGACAAAAACTTGTGTGCTTAGACGCAAGTAAAAATGTAACGATTTCTTTCGTCAGCTTTTATCTCTGTTCCAATCTTTTACGAGGAACCGTCCACAAATTTTCCACTAATCGACATTTCGATAATCCATCATTCGGTTAATCAGTGTTCTGATAAATAATTGAGCCTCTACTGTATTAACAAGATTAGTTATACATAGTTTGTTACACGTAATCAATTACTTCTTGTTTGACAGCTAATATGTAGTACTTACTTGATTAGAGGCGTATAAGCTACATATTATCATTATTTGGGAGAAGATTGCGACCGAAGGAACATCCGAATCAAACGTAATTCCGATTGTCTATGGTAATTAATAGGGTAATGATCAAGCTCTAATTATTTCTTCCGCTCTGTTAACTCCTTTGCTACTCGATTAAGCCAAGTATTGCAATTGACTGTAGAATCAGGTACCGTTATATCTTACTAATTAATAATACGAAGCGAAGAACACACGAGTACGAAAGTATCGTAGAAAAGTTACAAAAAGGCCAGTTAATTAAAGCAAATAGGTGTATCTGCAGCGTTAACTTCGAGTAAATTATTTCCATTATGCCGTGATGTAGTTTTGATTAAAGTTAAACAAGTATTAAATTGGATATTTACATGAATTAAAAATTATTTTCTACCTATGAACAAATAATTCCTTCTAAATAAATGGAACTAAATTGATTTTATTTGCAAATTTTAATTGCTTTTATTTTCAATAGCGGTTATTCTTCTTCCACTATGATCAAACATTGCTTTCAACTGTGACTTTCAAGTCAACATCAATACGTTCTCTACACAATGAGCATAGAGTGTCGATGCATGTAAGAATGTCACGATTACATCACAATACATTCCATTGCCATGTAATATAGAGTTCATCGCATGTCTGTAGACCTTAGCAAGCAATAATTTGCACTACGCTTACGTTTCATTTATGCTTTATCATTGCCCTTTATTATTACGTACCATTCTTTTCATTCGAAAGAAGAAAAATCGATGCTTGCATAATACTACATCAGTGTGTCCTACTCGATAAGTATTGTGATATAAGTGAAGGTGAGGTACGTACATCAAGTCTGTCTTGCGTAAATCTATTCTTAAGAACTTCAAGTATTCTGTATATATATATATAGACAGTGGAGTTAATCCGTCAAAGACTTTGCAATATCTGATTGAATTCCGTAACATTAGTATCGTCCACTTCTGCATATATCGATGCTGCAAATCTCACCGATTCATTCGATAACAAAATTCGTTCTCGTGATACTAATTTTTTAAAAATGCTATCATTAAAAAAACGACTTTTTGTTTGCTATATTGAATCTCTAGCTATGGTGTTTGATATTGGAAGAAAGCAGGATTAGCAATATACAATTCTTCTTACTTGGACTTCTTTCTTCTTTGCCGATCTCCTTGGCTCTAATATGCAACAATTGGATTTAACGTGCAATTTTGTTTTCTCTCTAATGAAATATTTATTTCCATCTGAAGCTTTGCTCCTATTCACATGGCGGTTTCTATTCAGCTCATTCGATGGTGTGTTACTAAATGCAGTAAATGTTACTAAATGTTAAATTCAGAGTGTATCTAAGGACAGTATGTATAATTACAAGACTGCGGATTTTTACGCGTTTATGCAAATTCTGAAAATGCAAGAATGCACATAATAGACAAAGATATACGAGTTATAGTAGAATAAGTGAAACGAAGTTTTAACAAGTGAAACGAATCTCTGTTTAACTTATATATTTTTCATTGTGTCTGTAAAAATATAAATTTGCGAAAAAATCCGCACTCTGATAATTACATATAGCCAAATATTAATTACGTACTAGTTAATTACAATTACACTATTACGTAAAAGAGTTATACGCAATCATTTAAGATGATATTGCATTTTTAAAGTATTTTTTAAGGAAAAAACAGACGTACGACAGATGAATTGATTCAACGCAATTAATTATAATCGTACAAGTAATTAAAAACACTGGGAAGGGATTGAACGAAAATTAAATTCTTCCAACTGTTAGAATTAAAACGAATTAATTTTATTGGTGAATTTAATGAGAAACGAAATTTATTTAACATTTGTTTCTGTTTTATATTAACGACTGATCTACTATCTGATTCTGAAATAAATGATTAATTACGTCACGTGAAATGGTTCATTAGACAAGTACATGTTCGTAACTTTGAAACATGAAGATCTTGCAAAATTGTATATGCAAATGAATATCGAATAGATATCCTATTTCTCTTATATAATTATTTATGAATATATATGAGTCGAAACGTAACATAATTAAAGGAGCTGAGCAGAACTGTATAAAAGTAGTCCACGAAACAAGATGCTAAATACGATAAATTGGGTCAAACGTTTCAGTTCGAGTTCTTTAATATCAACTGCCATCGAGTTCATAATTATAATGGCTTCGAAAGAACGTTTTATAATATAAAAATATTGCAAAATAATTCAAACATTTGACAAAGAAAATATATTCAATCGCCATATATTTATTTACTACAGGCTTTTTCCCCTCAGAAGACTCAATTTATCATTTCTATGACAGCGACTGATAATCATAACATTTGAATGACAGAGGAAGAACTATGAAAAAAGAGATCGTACAGCAAATATCAACATTACACGAAGATACGTATCGCTAGAAATAAAGAAGCACACGCATTAAAATGCGCTGTAACACAGATATGCATATTTGAAAGTGACAGTTCAGCTTTTCTATATCATCCGTGTGCAACTGTGCACGCGTCTCACAGCCGTCATTTATTTTGCTGAACACCGTGCACTGACACGAGATAAGCAATGAAATCCAGAGGAACGAAGACGACGCCTGTGCACAGGATATGAACCGCCACGGTTGTCGTCGTTCTATTCTCACACGGTGTCCATCTCAGCCGTAATCGCGTGCGCAAGACATTCCCAGACGAGCATTTTTTCCTTCACAGTTAAAAAAAAAATCAACCTTGATCGACATCGACTGGGAGCGCAGAGGGAAGAAAGATATCGACGATCAATGGATATCAGGCGTTCGTGTTTGATAAGCGTTAAATCAAGAAGACAGAGGACATTGGCGGATTTTCTTCGAATACAATATCTTTTCCCTGCATCTAATTAAAAAAAAGAAAAAAAAGAAAGCAGTAGTATAGTACAATAAATGGATCTTTTTTAGTTTGTCTTACGCTGTCAAATTGTTCATACGAGGGTGTATTTACAGTGGCCAAATGTATTTACAGGGAATACTAAATATCAGCATAATATTAGAGAAAAGAAATCTACCTGACAAGAACAATTAATAGAATAATACACAGTGGCTATAGAAAGTATTTCTATACAATTGTATTGATCATAGCAGTTATATGCTATTTCATTAAGTTGTAACATATTAAATTTCATATTAGCAGTATTTTCATGTGACTACCAAAATGTAATAAAAACGAACATTGGAATGGAATCTGATAAAAACAACGCTTCAAAGGCACATTCATTTTTGTATGTATACTTCAAAACAGGTAACTATTACATATTAATATTGTACAAAATGTGTATTACAAAGTTACCAATACATAATCATATGTACAAGCATGATATTAAACACATCAATGTTAAACTTCCTTTTGACCACCACCGTAGTTCACTATTTGATGAAAATATTTGTATCGTTCGATTTTAGATATTGTTTAAAGATCAATTGTGTACTCCAAATTGTGTGTCTGTATATGTTAAATATTAGCTAGTCAGAATATATGAAAGAGATACTATTACGATTATTATTAATAATTATTAAAAAATACGTATAGTAAAATGTAATATACAGGGTGGTTGGTAACTGGTGGTACAAGCGGAAAGGGAGTGATTCTACGCGAAAAAAGAAGTCGAAAATATAGAATAAAAATTTTTCGTTTGAGGCTTTGTTTTCGAGAAAATCGACTTTGAATTTTCGCTCGGTACGCGTGCACTTTATTACGTCTCGTTATAACGGATCTCACCGTAGATCGTTAAGTTTGTTTTTGCCGTAACGGAAAATTAGGAATACATAATGAAATAATACGAAGTAATCATAATGTTTATTATTACAAAAATTGCTGAAAATGTTGCCCATTCTGCCGAACACATACTTCTGCTTTTCTAATTAAATTTCTATGAACACTTTCTAACGTATTCGAAGTATGAAACGCTACAATAATCTTTTCTTTCAATTGCTCGCAACTTGCGATTTCTTCAGAATAGATAATTGATTTAATATGGCTTCATAAATAAAAGTCAAGCGGAGTTAAGTCAGGAGAGCGTAGTGGCCAAGCTATTATTCCGTTATCCGTTATAACGAGACGTGATAAAGTGCACGCGTACCGAGCGAAAATTCAAAGTCGATTTTCTCGAAAACAAAGCCTCAAACGAAAAATTTTTACTCTATATTTTCGGCTTCTTTTTTCGCGTAGAATCACCCCCTTTCCGCTTGTACCACCAGTTACCAACCACCCTATATACAAGTTGTTGGTTTCTTTGATTTCCTAGAATATTAGATATATTTCATTATTGAAACAAATGACAAGACTAATAAATACCTTGTTCTCTATCCACTAAGTTATATTGAAACTAATTACAAACATACGTGCAATATGATATTTTAGATCTGTAAGACGGCAAGACATGTACGACAATATCATTAAGTGAAATTAAAGCGCTGAATCATAGCAATTTGTACATAGCAATTTATATACATCTACTTTACAAGATATTTCAGACACTTGAAGAGTATAGTCACCTTATTTTAATCGAAGCGTTCAATCGTAGCTGATGGCTGGCGTAAAAAGATTCTTTTCATATTTAAAAGAACGAGGTGCAATTACATAAATAGTTGTCGATTCAATTTTAAAAAATAGAAATGAATCTCTACGTCCAAAGAAGACATCATTCGAAACTATTTAATTTTTCCTAATGAAATTTTCGTATACTTTCTTATACCATTTCCAAGTTATAGTTCAATTACAAGAGTTACTCTATAGAACCAATGAATTTTACATTACACTCTGAATACCTAGAGGCATTTTGAAGCTATAGCACAATTACAGGGGCTATTCTGTAGAACCAATGCATTTTACATTACAAGGCGAATTCTATTGATAGTCCAATCAATAGAGCTATTGGGATAGATTTGATCTGACCTAACGGTTTCTTTTGCTGAACAAATCGCTGCCAAATATCATAGAAAATGAATATTTGGCATTCAGCTACTTGAAAAGTTTATGCTAAATTCATGGAAATTTGATGTGGCAAAAGTGACCAACTTTTTCGTAAAATGTTGACCATGACCATGTTTTATAAAAAAAAAGTTACTTATATTTTTTGATCATTGACTCTCATTAAATCAGAGAAAATCCATCCCAACAGCTCTGTCAATAATATTCATTGAGCCAGTTGTAACGTACATGGACTTCATCTTGCAATTTAACGATATTCTTTTATTCGGCTCGTCAGAATCACAATATTGTTCGACGAAATTAAACTAATCACTGCACTACAGATTTTTACGCAAATTCGTATCTTTGACAATATAATTAAAAACGTAGGACCTGAATAGGAAATTGCTTTATTTACTGTACTACCAAGTGTTATAGAAAGCACTATACTCTGGACATTGTATGTACTTTTTCCACCTACCGTAAACTCCACATTCTGTCAATTATAATTCTTAAAGTCACAGTCCTAAAGACGAATAATAAGTACCGTGAACGATACGAGGAGGAGGAACGATACAATGAAATATAACGCGTAAAGGTTACAACGACGTAGACTGATATAATCAAACATTTCCGAACAAGCCAATACCCGATCCAATATTTAACTTCCAAGTACTTAGGAGCTTCCACAGAATGGTGCATCCGCCATGAAACGCTGCAGTAGTAAAAAGAAATCGGCATCATTTCACGTGACTGGGGACGTTAATGCGACTTCAAGAACCCGTTTCTAAGAGCAACGATACGCTATCGATGTCTCACCGGTAGCAGCGCGCTGATATTTGTTTCAATTCGACGCCGGAGCTGCAGTCTTCGTGCCTTCAATCAAAGAACCGCTGAGCATGCAAAAGAAGAGCGAAGTAAGAAGGTAATCTAGCAGAGAGATTGGCGAATATGTAAATGAGGAAGAAGGGAAATGAGAGCTCGAAGATGGAAAATGGCGAAGATAAAAATATTGGCTTGCTCTGTCACTGAATACCTTATTAGGAGCTAGGATCGGCAAAATTCTTGAAGAAGGTCACTAACGAATGTGTGTAAAAGGATATATAGCAAACCATTCTGTTCTCCAAGCCACCATGCAATAGAAGAGGTCGGGTAAAGCTGTTCAGACTGCTAATTGGACACACAAGACCGACGCGTAAATTTCTGTTACAAAGAGAAGCTCCTCCGTGGTGCGATCCTTGTGACCTATCACTTACAGTACAACACGTAATTCTAAAATGCACGACGTTAGACGAACCACGCAACAGATTGAGGATCCCCAAGGAACTCAAGGAAGTATTCAGTTCGGAACAAAGAAAACCTGCTGAAATGTATCAAATCAAAAGACATATGGCACGAGATCGTATGGTATGAGATGTATGGAAGAAGAAGAAGAAGAAGAAGAAGGAATAAATAGCGATGGGCTTAAGTACGTTGCAAGTAGATTCGAATTAGATTAGATTCGAACCATCTATCAAGTGTTTAAAAAAAAAATAGGTACTTTTAAGTAGATTCTAACTTAAGCGCGACAGAGTGAAACCCTCTGTGAGTACGTTGAGAAGCGAAAAAACTACACAGTCGCAAGTAGAATCGAGTAGGACTGGTCGAATAGGTTCGAAACTCGATCAACGTCTGACGAGCATCGAAAATTCTTCATCCTTTGGAAATCATGGAAATCCAGTATCATGTGCCCATCGTCATCACGTAGAAGGAATGAAGCATTATAATACATAGTGAACAGCACTGGAATCCTATGAAGTGAGCCTTGAGTGGCGGATTCTTAAGTACAGATTCAACTTGATCCCATCGCTAGAAATAAAACAATAATGCAACGTGGCAATATAAATGAGGGTCACGATGCGATAAATATCCACGAACTACTCGCAAGTGTTCTCTCTTCCACGTTATTACACATTTTATTTCGATAGAATCGTCAGCGGATGCAATGAATTTTCCAATAAAAATGATACAACAGATCTGTCGACGATTTCATATTTAACAATTTCCGCCGTGCTGGTCGATCAAATATGGGTTTTCGAGTCGATATACGCGATAATGAAGTGTTAGGAGAGCGATAAAGAGAAGTAAAAACATACGAGATCATGTTAATACGGATTCAGCGAGAAAAAGATATCGAAGAGAAACAGAGAGCGCGATAGAAGCAGTAATGAAGATGAGCTGTAATTACGATAAAACATTGGAAATTTTGTTCATTTCTGTCCCCATTAATGTGAAACAACAGGTTTCGAAAGTTTATTTTGAGATACGGATAAAATATATTTCTCTATTTTATCAGAAATTATATTATTTTTGTTCTATTGTATTTCGTTATTTTATGCGACAAAACGGCTGAACAATAAAAAGGTTCGAACCGATAATTAAAAATTGCCCGTGCTAACGTAATTAACAACGTGTTTTATATAACGCGTCCACGCAACGTATTGTACAAAGGTTATTGATAATTTTATTGACGCTGCTAGCATTCAGATGCACGTAAAATTTCAAATGTCAACTGAGACACGAATAAACTGATCGAACAATGCAATACGTACTTTTTTCTAGAAAAGGCTGCTAGAAACGCTTGAAATATGAATGAATCGAAAAATTCTGTCAGTAGAACGTATCATTTTTATGATAGATGCTAACTCGGGGCAAAATAAATAAAGCAATATTGTGAATTAACATTGAAATGGATATTTGACTGGTTACTAAAATATATCAGAATCATTGAATTATCATTTGGTTCACAGATAAACTGCAGATGATACCTACAGATGCCTATGAAAATTAGAGAACTAAGGGGGTGTTCTGAATTAGAACGTTCTAAAACAGCGACTTTTTGTGATTTTTGTTTAGAATTTTTAATTTCACACTATCTTCTGTTTTTCCTTTTTCTTTTTTCAGTTCATTGAGATGAAAAATATATAATAATTTAATCCTTTTTTGGTTTTTTGTTTCGGTCAAGAATTACGAGGTGGATCTTTGGATTGAAAATTCCAGCCCGTGAAATAGGCTTAGAAATCTGTTATAATTATTTTTTTACTTTAAAAAAATTTTTTTGTATTCGTTAAATATATATGAAACCACGCCTCAAAATTCAATAACATCATTTGTTTCTTTCCCTTCTAAAAAAATCACAAAAAGACGCTGTTTTAGAACATTCTGATTCAGGATACCCGCTTAAGGCGTATTTAAATAGAATTATCGATTTCATTACAATTTTCCGAAAGAAATGGGACGTAAACCAAAGGCTTTGCCTTTCCTTCTCGTAATACTCGTGCGTATAACCTCAGTTCGTGACTTTTCCATATTCTGCATCCAATTCGTCCGACATATCTTCAATAAACTGAGAGTTTTCAAGCCGATATTACAATTACAGTAAGACACAAATTTTGAGAACGTATAGCCAACATTACGAGAAAATCTGACAACGTCTAGAAAATTGGCACAACACTTTCTGTATACGTAGCATTTCTAAGGCTCAGAAAAGTATTCATTTTAATCTTAATTTAATTTCATTAATTTTTAATTGAATTAATATTCAGTAAGCTCTTAACCCTGTGCAACGTCACATTTATTTATTATTTATTATACAGCAGTAGGACTCAACATCGCATTTGTATTATTTACTACAAGTATTTATACAAGTGTTTATATTATTACACCAGTTTATTGAAATTAGCTAAAATATTGAAATAGCGGAGAACTATATGACGCTGACTTGACGACGATCGACTGACGAAAGTTGAAAAATGTCGCGCATCACAAAGGATTAAGGGAATTAAACTAACATTAGGATATGCCGCAGAGAGGAACAATATGCACACAGCGCCGTTATAACTGCGCTGGGAAGAAGTAGCGACTACTAGACCACATATCAGATTTGACGATAAGTTGAAAAGAGGAGAGTGCAATATCGCAAAGCCAGCTTCGGGCCCGGTGAAAGGAAGCAAAATTCCAAGAGGTAGCGCGAGGCGCAGAATCTTATCGTCCATAATGCATCGAATGCCTTCGAGTACCAACGATCTAACTCGCTTTCAGAAATACTCGCTTAACGTCGCGTTTTAACATTTTATATTTTCATTAAAAATTAATTTCCTACTACAACATCGATGCTGCTGTATCTGGCTTGGTTCGGTGCAAAGAAGATAATTTAACACGAACAGTAATCTGATTAGTGTGGATCTTATTGTAAACGTTAATTTATAGAACCGAAGTGAATCTTCTCGCGAAGAAAACTGATAATTAACGTTCATCATCTAAATGAATGATGATACGTATTAGGTAATACCCATAACTAGGCTGGGAACAGTCTGCACTCGAGCTGTAAAATGCAGGATTTTCTATAGGTATGAGATTATTGGTATATTGCATTCGGATCATTCATTCGCTGCATGTAAATTGCCAGATGCTTTATTTGTGCAGCAATAAATCATTTCTTTTCGTGGTGACAATATTTCCAATAAAATAAGAGTAAGATATAGAATCAGCTGTTGATGAACTTACATGAGACATCTAAACGTAAAGTAACACTTTTCCTATGCAACCTCATTCCCAAATAGAACCTCTGATAAAGATTCTTCGAACACGCGTCCATTTTACATACGATTTTTATTTACGTAAATACATAATACGGCAATACATTACGATAATACATAAATTTATTTTAATATTTTTCTGTTTTCTACTGTTCGAATATAAAAATATTCCTGTAAAATAATCTCAGATTTAACAACGATAACTTTTGCACCTAAGAAGTCATGTCGAATATTCTGTATAACCCATAGAGAAGTTGTAAGCAGAAAATAACTGAAAATTATTTTTCCATTTAAAAACAGGGAATACTATGGAAAATGTTCAGAAAACTCTACAATTATGTACAATTATGTCGACAGAAAAACTGGATTAACTTTTTGCAATTCCTATATTAGAGGAGAAGTTATTGAGCAAAAAGTAGTTGCTCTTTGTTGTTCACCTCGATTATGTAATGCAAAAATACCAAACAACAGAGATTCGGCAATTGTTTGCATTTGTCATTCGCATTTAATAAGGGCAAACGAAAAATGGAGATAAAATAGAAGAAAAAACATGTGTCTTGATTACAAATTTATCTTTCCGAACTTCCAAATATATTTTCATTCTTCTACTATAATATCACGATTTAACAACCAACACATTATATAGAAATTAATATTTTTTAACGAATTTTAATTTTGTTAAAAGATATGGCTGTTCAGACAAACAACAAGAGCACGTATGGAAAATATAATTTAAAATATAATTTAGTGCTCGGATCATAAAGCATCGCTACTCAAATGATAATCAATGGTAATCAACTTGCGTTAATGAGATCGTTAAAGACATAACCTAATTATATCTGATAATCGTCGTTTGAATTACTTTTTAGCTCGATGGTTATGACAAAAATAAATAAAATTCGAAGTTACTTGGATCGATTTTTCCTAACTAATCACCGCAAACGAATTAATCTCGTGCCATGACAGCCTGAACAATTCGACGCTAGAACTTATAACTCTATTACTCTCGCGTGTAGATGCAATCTAATTTTCAAAAACAACACGCAATCGTCATCTGTGCGAAGTACGAATTCGCCCCATCGCTTTCCTTGCACTTGCGAAATTCAATTGGCAAACTATGCTCGAAAATTGAATTTCATGCTTGCGATTAACTTTTCGTCAGACACGACTATCGTGCTTTACAGCTGCAGCCACTTCGCGCTAATAATCGAATACCAGAATTACGCGCGACTAATAAACAACACCTGTGTATTGCGATTGTTATAATTCCTTTTTTATTTACAATACCGTAGAAACACACGCTTCATTTCGGTGTTTTACGATTTTCTAAGAAAATATACGAAAAGTGTAAATGATATAAAAATGATAAGTAGCGGAGAAAAGGAGCTTAAAATTGCTGAGAAATTTATCCGTGTACATGTACGTATTACTAGCAACCTTTGTATTAGATATCTTTAACCATGTTGCTGGCTATTCTGTGATTATATTTCTTCAAAATCTTGTCGAAGATGCTCTTGTCGAATACAATCTTCTTTGATAAAATTATGATATTTTTCTATCACTTAGATCTTTCTGTTTGTTTATTACTGTACGTTTCAACACGACATTCACTGCGTTCCATAAATACATAAAGTCAGCCAGAAACTTTTAATTTTTATGTATTACATATATATATATAATAATTTTTATATATGTTTATATATTTTATATAATATATTATAAAAATTTATTATAATATATTATATAAAATATATAGAATATATTTTATATAATTATTTTAATTAATATTATATATTAATTTTATATAATTTATATATTTTTATATATTTAATTTTTATATATATTTTATATAATATATATATAAATATATAAAAATATATTTTTATGTGAAGATTGTAGGAAAAATTACTACGTTTTATTGTCATTTTATGACCAGCAATATTTTAAGATCGTCAAGAAGGCGGCAAGATAGATGCTTAGTCCGGAAATAAAATTGAAAGACGATGTTTATAAGGTGAGACCAATTCACAACGTAAAATTGCCTGTAAAAAATGGAAATGTGACTTCTTGTCGTCCTTTCGTCTTGCGTTCTTCGTATGTTTTGTTTTCTATTTGAGAAACCTCAATGAAGGTTCGTGTACGTTAATACGACAAGAAACGAACTATGCCGTGTTTACAATCGTTTGAGAAACAGTTCATTCTGTTCTTATACGTAAAGGATAATATATTTTATTCCCATTGATAAAGTCGACGTATACAACAGGATATTTTATAATAATAAAAATTCTACTCACGGTACGATAAGATGAAAATGTAATAATAACTAATAACACTAAGCGTGATCGTTTGATTCTGCGTACGTCTATTCAGCTTCTGTTTTGTTGTGCGTCAGGCTTGCATAAAAATTGGAAATTTCTGGACGGTTTGATAGTTATGAAACGCAGTGTACTACCCTGTGAGAAGAGAATATTTCAGCGAAAAACTGTGAGCTTCTATGAAGCATGCAACAACAATGCGTCCGATCGACAAGCACTTTGCAAATATTATATCACAAACAGAGAAAAAGGAAAACCCTCAAAGGTTGCACATTCCACGTTATTCTTCTCCAGTCGAGCCAAAAAAGAAGTTACAGTTTACTATGCAGACAATAACGTTGGTTCCTGTGTTTTTGCTGTTTTCAGTCCACCATGCAAAGAAGTGTTTGTGTATCAACAATAAGATAAAGGTCACAGAGGCGGCAGAAAAATTGCTATAGAGAAAAATACTTTGGCGAGATCGTTACAGCATGGGAAAAGCGAAGGCAACAGAGGCAAATAAATTCCCGAGAGTATTTCGTCATTCTATTAACCCGAGAAAGGTTGGAAGGCGTGGAAATGGTTGAATTTCCTATCGAAGCCCGGCAAAGGCCAAGCGAAAAGTCAGGCTTGCCTGCCGGATGCCGCGTACAGCTCGAACGTAAAATCAACGACGTTAGTTATTTCAGAGTTAGATTGCCAGTTAGGCACACATACATCAAGCATTTTCGCTGCGAGGTCAGGCCGCGGCCACTGTTACAAATGGAAATCATTTAGTCGATCGTGTATCTGTGCGTCAAATTTTCACTGCGAATTGAGTGGCCGATTGGCATTCATGGAATTCGGCCAATTCGTAGATGCCGACGAATCGATTCCACGGGCAAATTACTCTTGGTTTTTCGAACGCGGAATTTACTGCGGAATGCGATTATTCAATAGCCCCTTTGTGTTGCGTAGCAAGACGTTTAACTCTTTGCAATCGAATATGGCGACAGTGGCGATCTTTGGGAAATTTCTATTAAAAGTACGATAGAACTTCGCTTATAGGAACCAGCTTTTGTTTATCGTCGGTTTATGTAAATATATCGCAAGCGAGCCTCTACTATCATTCGAACTATGTTCGAGCGTATTTTTAGTTATACGTAGGCAGCAGGTTTTTTCGAGGCAGAAGCTTTTTTCCCAAATTTTTGCTTCGTTACTGTCTCCAGTGACCTTACTTTTCGTGGATAACTCCACGGTAATTCCGAGTTGATTGGCGCAGGCCAATAACAATGGGGAAAAAAGAGGAAAGTTCTAAAGTCGTATACGTCCGTGCGTTTTATCCAAATTCACATATCATTGAACATAGTTTGTGTCGAAACCGTTGTTCCACTTTATTCGTCCGAACGTCAACCTCTGTTATATCGAAGCTCATAGCAGCAGCACGCGGTGAGATAGCGAGCGAGCTTCTATTATCCGAACTGATCGGTTACTCGAAATATTTTGTCGCCGGATCGATTTGGGTAAACAAAGTTCTATTGTAGCTGATATTAGGTTGTCCGAAAAGTTTCTTTCGTTTTATGAGAAAATAATAGGCGCGCAACATTTTTATATTATTTTGCAACTGTTTTATATTATTTTGTCGAATTACGTACGATCCATTTTCTTCGTTGAGATAAACACCGCGACATTTCACGCACGTTTGTACGAAGGTGTACTGTTGTAAAAAACACGTTTGCGAAAGAAAAATACTTTTCGGACAGGCAAATACAACGTATGTATTAGAATGTCACCGTATTAAGTACAGTGGAGCTCCGTTTATGCGAACCTGCTGAGAGATAAGTCGGTTCATATAACCAGGTCGTTCGTATAATAGGAGTCCACTTATTCCCACCACTTATGACTGTTGGTTCATATAATGGAAGCTCATATTCACGTAAGAGAATTCCACGAAACATTTGCTCTTAAATATATAATAATGTTACAGACTGCCAAGCATAAGAGCGTGTCGCATAACGCGCCACGCTACTGTTTACATGTTACAAGGAGGCGGCAAGAACTGTGAAATCTCGAGCCAGTTGGTTGTACGTGTATTCGATGCTTTAGACCGATGGTAGAACTGTGACAAAAAGATTTGAGCGCGTGGCTCCTTGTATTCGAGAAATTAATCGAGAAATTATGTTCTCGATGCGGCAATTTCTTACGTTTTAAATGTTTTTATTGCAATTTCCACACGCAGAATTGTAAAAATATAAGAGTGCTATAATGAATAAAAATAATCCAAAATTTATCAAAGTAAATGGTAAAAATGTAACATTAAGAAAAGAGCATCATGTTAATGTTAGAAGAATTCATAAAGTGAGATGTAACAACAATCTTAGTGCTAAATACTCGCGGCCTATGCCGCCCGTACGGACGGTGCGCGTCTAGCGCTGACGATCGCTGTGAACGGAATACTTTTTCGTTAGACTGAACTCTGTCGATTGACTATTCAAAGCGCAAATCGTAATAAGTTATAGTAATTCTTTTGCACGAGATTAAATGATTCAAGAGCGTTATTTTTTAGTTATTTTTAATTATTTATTATAAACATTGAAATTTACAGTTAACTAGAATTTGGGTAATAAACTAGAAAACTAAATTTAGTAAATATTAACACAAGTTAATAATTTAGTTGTGTGTGAAAAATTCAGTGCTTGAGAAAACTAAAAAAATCAGATGTAGAGTTTTCTTACAAGTGGTGACCACTTCGACAATAACGAGGCACTATTGGCATTTGTTTACTGCCGTAAGAAATGCATTTATATTTATGTCACACAAACGTAATAGTATTACTTCTGCGTAGGTATTCGGAAAAATTGAAAAACCCATACATGCGTCCTTAGTCCATGCCGGGCACTTGCAGAAAACGCATATATATGTCCTTAGTCCACACCGATAGCTTTCGCCAGACGCCTATATGCGCCCACAGCACTCAAAGGGTTAAAATAAAATTGTAAAACCAGTCAATTTGACTGGTGCGGTAGTTCTAGTGTTAATTCCTCGGAAATAACGAAATATACACTTGAATCCTTTCGATGTTGAACATCGAATGCATAAGATCTCCTTCATATAAATAGATTTCTTCTAAACGGAATTCTACTACACATACAAATAAGTGCAATTATATAAAATTAAACTCGTGTAAATACTAGCATAATGTGTATAAAAATATTACTTCGTGAGTGGGCAAGAGGCACAAAAGCATTGAGAAAAGTTCGTACGAACGTGCATCCTGTTTGACTTTGTTTCAAAGCTATAGCCATAAATCATTGCATTTCCATGATACCTTACGTCATACAGGTAGAATGATGCCTCGTTAGAAGTTTAGGTGCCTAAAGGAGTACTCTGCCAGCTTTTCATCGCTCTATTTTGTCCTGAAAGTCGGATGGCACGGTAAACTTGTTTCGACTAGTTGATAGCGTTGTGAGAAAAATACGTTGACCTTATACGATTAACCTCTTCTCTAGTTCGTAGTGTTGACTACAGTTGACAATCGCCAAAAGCATACAGCCTGTTGTTATCTCTAATCGGCTGTTCACATCCTCCTGTTGCGTCGTTCCGGGCACTTGCTTGCGAAAGGTCTGTCAACTTTTGTGTAATTTCTCAGCTTATATAATTATTAGATTTCACTGGTTGTCGTCTTGAATTTTAAACAAGTATTACGGTACGGTTAGGCGGCGGATGGAAGAAGGCCGTATCGAAGAATTTAAGACAGAAAACGAGGGGAAAAAATGATCGGGCGCGTCGGGTAAACAGGATTCGTGCACACGGCGCGCTTTACAACTCGTTCGCTTCCACGCGCACGTTCAACCGGATCCCGCGTAAACATTTTAAAGTTCACTTTCTAAAGTGCATGTACGATGCAGCGGGGGAACAATGCAGAGGCGGTGAGAGCTATGTCTCGTCAAACGCGTAGGGTTTACGAACCAACGAGATAGTTTACTTCGGGCGATAGATAAAAATGCGCAAACATCTTCGGTGTACTTTAGCCGGAGACGCATTTCTGTCGACGCAACATTCTGACGCGGAAATATCGCGCGGATACATTACACGTTTCCTTCTTCACATTTTCTCTCCTCCCCTTCCTTTCTTCTTTCCCCCATTTTTGTTTGTTTAAAATATTCCGCGCAATTTGCAAGATAAATACAGCGACTCGCAGGTTCGTTCACATAATTCGATATTTTAGGAAAAGCGGATATGTGTTTCTGCTTTATGTAGGATGTAAACGCTGTTGTTACCGCATCTATTTACACGGAGCTCTCTTTTACGAAACCCGTGTATATTTTGAATACCCGGATTCGGTTCTGTTGAAACTTTCAGGCAAACAACTTGAACAAATTTATGAGCTTTAATACTCAATGAGTTCTTCCGCCTGTTTTCACTGCGTTATTTGGTCTTTATCTTTGTGGTAATCGAGCCCGTGACAAGCGAAATCGATTCGCTGCAATTTTTCTAAGTATCTTAATTGTAAAATTGATCGCAACCATCTGGGTACGTGTTTAATACCGAATTTCTTAGAGAAACGAATTATGTAATCTCGTAAGTTCAATTATTAAAAGAAAATGATAGAAATGAGTGGGAATTTCAAAGAAATTCTTAAAGAATTCTGACATTCCACACACTTTTCTTTATTTCTCAATTTCTCGAATTAATCAATATTCTTCCGAGCAGCTGAATTACGTCTGTAACGATTACTATCTATATCTGGTGTTTAAAATCGATGCAATTTTACTCCATAAACATATTATAGGATGAGGATAATTCTGCCAAATGTTGAAAAGAAACACGTCGTTTTCGATAATGACGTCTCACATCGATCCAAACCATCCAAAGAGAAATCGCTACACAGGAAAGCTATCAAAGTAAAAACGGAAAATTTTTCCAAAACTATTCAATCTGCAGAAAAGCTAACAGTGCTATGCAAATTCGGGAAAGTTTGAAACAATTTGACAAAGTTAACGCGACTGCTGTGAAGGTTCAATGAGTATTGAGGAATGTTAGTTTCAAAGAACGAGTGCATAAATGTCCAAAAGATGCTCTACTTGTAAAAAGTCGCATGGCTATACGGTCATTTGCCGTAAAATACGAAAAATTGTTCTCGATCTGACGAAACGAAATTAAATACTGTAGGATCCACTGTAAAATACGGAAGATACGCTCCGCGTTGTACGAATCCGCTTATACGAATTTCGTATTGAAATATTTGTGTTGGTGTTAATTTCTTAACAAGTATTTCACTTTCCAAATCACATTTCTATTATTACGTTTATTTTCCGGAAAGAATATTACGAAACTTCTTTACGATATTCGTAGTGTGTAGTCGTAAACGTGACAATTTAAATAGATTGAATTCCTCAAATTTAAAATAAAATAATTTCCCAATTTTTAACCCTTAGAGTGCTATGGGCGCATATAGGCGTCTGGCGAAAGCTATCGGTGTGGACTAAGGACACATATATGCGTTTTCTGTAAGTGCCCGGCATTGACTAAGGACGCATGTATGCGTTTGTCAATTTTTCCGAACACCTACGTAGAAGTAATACTATTACATTTGTGTGAGATAAATATAAATGCATTTCTTAGTAACGGCAGTAAACAAATGCCAATAATGCCTCCCTTATAACAGTTGTCTACCTGTTTCGCGGACAGTCGCATCAAATTATCAAGAAGGAAATGTGTTGTTTGTGTGAAAAATAAGGGAATGCAGAAAATGCGATGTCGGATTATGTATCGATAATTGTTTTGAAATTTTGCACACGCAACTGAATTATTAACTTGTGTTATATTTACTAAATTTAGTTTTCTAGTTTATTGTTTTCTAGTTTATTACCCAAATTCTAGTTAACTGTAAATTTCAATGTTTATAATAAACAATTAAAAATAACTAAAAAATAACGCTCTTGAATCATTTAATCTCGTGCAAAAGAATTACTGTAACTTATTACGATTTGCGCTTTGAATAGTCAATCAATAGAGTTCAGTCTAACGAGAAAGTATTCCGTCCACAGTGATCGTCAGCGTCACATAGGTGCGCTCGTAAGTTAGAAGAGAGCTATTATTTGTTCTTAAATTAATTGAACCTTAACTGTTAATATTTGTAGCTGTCAACAATGATTGATTTTAGTAATTATGTTTCAAATTCGGTTGGATCGTGAGAACCGCTACAAGCAAACTAAACACATGGAAAAATCATAAGAATTGTTCTAAAACAAAAGGTGGTTATACATAAAATATCAAAGGCAATCTAAATCAAATTATGTAACTATTCAAAAGATTTGAAGTTTTTGTATCGTGTCAGTCATCTGTCTGGCAGAATATTAATCATTTCTTCGTTTATAAACCTAATGCGTACGAAATATGTTTCTGTAAGATTACAACAGCAGACGTGTGTTCATATTTTCCACATAAAATAGATCTATGCGAAATAGTCAGCGAGTTACTGTATGTATATTCGTAAATCATGAAGTTGCAAGTATTCCAACTATATAAATTTATATGTATAAATGCGACTGACAGTAGCAAAGCATTAACGAATCAAGATTTACACTCAGTATATCCGGATGTACTGTTTTGTTAGACTGAGAACGATGGGCGGAATAGATGTGCAGAATTTCGCCATACTAATATTTATACCGTGGTGTAATTTTTCTAAATATTCGTATACTGTTTTCAAATGCTTTGTATGTTTCATATTCTTACTTGATCTTATCTACATCAAGTTAATACGTACCTACAAAAGCGACTTATAATTAGTCTGAAACAGAAATAACAAGAGAAAAATTGCAACTAGCGAAATCACCATACATCATCAATATTTCACCATGATTACAAAATTCATTACAAAATTGCAGGGATATAACCGTGGTATTCCACGAAATAGTTAACGTACGTATGATAAAATACGAATAATTTATGTTTAGATTTATATTTTACGAGAGGCATAATGAAATTCATCTTTGATCGCTGAAATGAACGATAACTGATTGATAGATAACTGGAAATAAACGAATATCGATAAAAATTTGCAAATTAATTATCGAAGGAGATGATATACAAAAAAGAAACTTTGGTAATTAGTATACAAAACTGCGAATAACGCAGTAGTGCTCGATTAGGCCAGTGAAACAGTCATCTATAGAATAAAATTTAAAAAAGAACATTATAGGTTCGAATATAAAAATTAAATTATAAGAGTGAGAAATAAGAATGATCCCAATATTTACAAATTTGCAAATTAATTATCGAAGGAGATGATATACAAAAAAGAAACTTTGGTAATTAGTATACAAAATTGCGAATAACGCAGTAGTACTCGATTAGGCCAGTGAAACAGTCATCTATAGAATAAAATTAAAAAAAGAACATTATAGATTCGAATATAAAAATTAAATTACAAGAGTGAGAAATAAGAATGATCCCAATATTTACAAATTTGCAAATTAATTATCGAAGGAGATGATATACAAAAAAGAAACTTTGGTAATTAGTATACAAAATTGCGAATAACGCAGTAGTGCTCGATTAGGCCAGTGAAACAGTCATTTATAGAATAAAATTAAAAAAAGAACATTATAGATTCGAATATAAAAATTAAATTATAAAAGTGAGAAATAAGAACGATCGGAATATTTAGTTGAAACGCTGCTGATTCTTGGCATACTCATACTTTTTGCAGTGGCGAATTCGAGAACATTGGCGGAATTATGCACACCTAGCTTGCATTACTAATCGATATACACGTACGGTACGTATGTACTTAGATACTTCTGATTAATATTACAGCCGTATATTTCTGTCTTAACGAGTCCTACATTTGATATCTAAATTTAGCAATCGCACGCTCCAATCACGAATACTCCAGCCAAACAAAATTACTTTAAACACGTTATAGCCGTATACGATTCCCATACATGGAAATGTATTTTCAACAAAGTACACGCGTGACACGCGTGATAAATCATCTCGTAACGCCGTTTTGAATAACATTCAGACCGTTTTAGCAACGTTTTAAATAAAGAAAAGGGGTGCATAGCTATAAAACGAAGGAAAAAAGCAACGCAGAGAAAATGTACAGTTGGAAAGTTGGAATGTCTACACCGGATAACAGCCGCTTATCAAATATCGCATGTAAGCGTGACAGTATCACAGTACACCGCTTATTTATACTTTTAACGATTTATGCTTGGACCGTGGAAAATGATGCTCGCAAATCAGAAACTACCGGGCTTTCGATTCTTTGGGCGAGTGGCACCGATTCGGTTGGTGTGCACGGTGCCCCCAAGTATAATAATGTTTCCCCGGTGGTCTGTTAGAATCCGAGGGATGCGATGGTCAGTCACGCAGAATGATATAGTCGGCGTTTCAAAGTAATAAGCTTTAGTTCGAGGGTCCGTTTACCGATCTAAACAGCTGCAAACGTCCCAAAGGAAAACACGTGCGTTTTCGAATAACGGTAGATAGGAGCACGCGTTATGACGCGGCGCGTCGCTCGTAAACCTTAAGCTGCGTTTACATTGGTCCAGTAGCATTGCAGCGCAGCGATCGGATCCAGCAGGGGATCGTAAATGGGATGATGTGAACTGTGTTTTCATTGCAACACAGTGCTGTCATTCCAGCGGATAATCTAGTCCAACGACTGGATCGAAAGACTATTTTTAGATCCAATGTTTACCACTACTATCGAGAACATGACTTTCCAACGTTAGAAGCGCAATCGTCTACTTGTTTCATCCATTTTTTGCGTGAATACGTTGCCACTACAGTCGGTCGCTTTCGACGCTTCGAAAAAGATCGGAATAATGCAGACACCGAGCGATTTCAAGTCAAACCACTGGAATGCGGTCGCCTGATCCACCGACTGGACTAATGTAAACCCAGCTTTAATCCTTTGCCACTATAGTGCAGAGCTTTCGACAGTTCGGAAAGGACTGGAATATTGTGCACATCGGTGGATTTCAGGTGAATTTTTGAACGTAATCGCTCGACCCACCGATTGAACTAATGTGAATCCAGCTTTATCCTTCGCCGCTACAATGCGACGCTTTCGACGCTTGAAAAAAGACTGAAGCAACGTATAACATCGATAGATCTGCAGTGAAAATACTGGAATGTCAGCGCTTGATCGAGCGCGACTGGATTAATGTAAACCCAGCTTAAAGCTAACGTCCGTTTCGTGGCAAAACGCATTCTACGTTACGTCAAAATGCGGTTTCCTGTTGCACGGTTAGCCTCGTTTCACAGATGCTCTCTCGTTAGCCACGAAGGAGGTCGCGAAAAATGGATTAGGTAGAATGCAGCTAACACGGGCGAGCGTTCGTTCGTTGGTTCGTTCGCTCCTCTCGCTCCGTGGCCGCTTAACAAACGGTGAGAAAACTGCAAGTGAAGGGGAGATCCCACCATGAACACCTATTTCCTATTTATAACCTGTGAGTGGAGTTCCAGCTTACGAAAGCTCGGCCAGAATACGTGAGAGAGCGCCTTTAGACACGTCGACTGGCTCCTCCATCGTTTCCTTCTGCGTCGCTTTGTATCCGCTGATCCGTCCACCGACAACCTGCCAGAGATCAAGTTATTTCCCGACTTCCTCCGATTTATGCTCGTCGCTTAAACTCCGCTATTCAAAATTTTATGCTAAGATATCGAGCGCATTCGTACCCATCGATACATCCTCTGCGCATTCATTCTTTACGTATGATCTCTTGCTTCGAGTATTCCACTTTAGAACTTTAGAATGTTCTCGGGACAATACGGATGAGGAGAATAAAAATAACTTTTGAAAATTTGAATCCATTGACGCGCAACCTTTTTCAACTAAGGTTTTAAAGCAAAATTCTCGTCTATTTTTCAAAAGCCTGTATTTTTTCTCCTTTTTAAGCGTACAGTTTTCACTTAGAGTTTCGTTGTTTGTGGAGTGCAGAAGCTTGGCAAGGCGTTTAAATTAGCATTTAAATTAGTAATTTGTTTGAAATTATCTAGTGAAAAAACAACAACCACAAACGTTGTTTTTCTTTTTACTCATCCGGAAATTCGCGATTATTTTCACCATCCGCTTGTAATAAGTAAATTCATGGAAATATACCCCATAAATAAGTCGATAAATTGAATCGTAGAGAAGCGACAATTAGAAACATTCGATTTCCTAAATTTGCCTTGAAACTCGTGATTATTTATACCACGGATTGTGCATACCATTAATAATTAATAATATATTAACATAAACATAATGGATTAAAAATATAAGACCTTTAAGAATCCTTTTTTAATACACCCCAGATCTCAAGTAATTCTAACTTCTTTATTCATCGAAATGTCTATAGGAAAATTTTTTCAAACAAAAGTTAAATTTTCCGGTAAATTACGTTACATGGTCCTAGCAGTCTATAATTATTGCGCGTAAAATCACATACGTAATTCCACGGTTGGAAACGTGTGTCGATGTAGAAATTAAAATCGTATTTTGCCGGGGCACAGAGTATGCAATTCCATTATTTGCATTAATAGTCTGTTTAATACAACGCTTTGCATCTCTTACTGTTCTAGTGCGTTGCCAAAAATTAATTACCAATATACGACATTGTCATTGAAAATGCTGCTATCATAAGATCGTACTCGCAATAACAGCTATGAAACAACTCGTATCTTTTGCTATGAAATTCAACAAACTTTTCGCCTGTAAAATATAATAAACACCGATTAACAATTCATAAGATTATCGCATGTTTCGACGATGCTCGTCTCGATTTTATTAGGAAGCAACTATTAAAAGTCGCTTATTCCATCAAATTTCAATATTAAATATATTAAAAGAATGAACGAAACACGCTGTACAATTGACGGTCGCATAGGTCGTTTCATACGGTTCGAAAGTACACCACGAAGCTTGATAAGAGTGTCATTGAGGATTAGATTACAAGCTAAGTTTATTTTTATGGAAAAACTTTGGCTTTATCTATCGAACTTATTTCCACGAATTTACTTATCACAGGAAGGTAGTGCAAATAGCGACGAATTTCAAGGCGAGTTTAGAAGAAACGATGTTTAGAATTGTGACTTCTTTCTACGTTTCAATTTGTAGAGTCGATCAGTATAGCTTCTGAGTGACTAATTTCAAAATGATATTATACTTTGCGGTAAAAATGTTATGCAACTTCATCGTCAGTTGAATAACGTTTCCTGTAAGAGTAAAAAGCTGACCACGTAACAATCAATTTCTCTTGCTTTCTTGCGAAGCAGGAAAAAGTTGCAAGATTCTGTTATCGATAGAAAGTTTGCCAACTAAGGTATCGAGAACTTGTATCCCGTGTATAATACAACGACAAAATTGTACGAACGGTATAAATCAAGGCATCGAGAGGATGTGGGAATAAAGCCACTGGTCATCGACGCACGACAAATTTGTTATTCCCTCTGATGCCAAGAGTGTAGCGTTGGCTTGAGAAAATTTCCCAGCTAGTAAAACATAATAATCCGGAACATTATCAAAATAAAAACTCGTGCGTGCCAAAAGAGATATTTCGATGTTTCGACGTTTTTCAGTTTCATATTTCTGGATCTTCTGACATGTCGGTATCAAAGGAAACGAAGAATTCGATTGGACGGCGAAGCTGGCCAGCTCGAGCGCATCTGCGATAAATCAACAACTTATATTCTACAAAGATCTGGAAAAGTATTTCGTTACAGCGACGATAGAATCGTGGAACGAAGAATAGAGAAATTCGAGGCCTGCCAAGCCGCACAAAGTCAGTAACGATATAAATGATGGCATTTACTGGCGAATAGAAAAGATCAAGTAACGCTGATTCGATGAGAAAATGGGCCAGACTGGACAAATCCTTAACTTGTCACCAAAACCGAATCAAGTTCTAGATTTTCCACAAAAGATATTGGTTTAAAAATACGTTCTGTGCCATTGATCATTCTTAGCGTGATCACTGATAACCTTAGAAGGTGCGCGTGATCTTAAGCACCCAATAAAAAAAAAAAAGAAAAAAGAAAAAAACTGCTGATCGGATGGTATTTGATGTCTCGTTGGTTGCAACGGTTGGCGCTCGCTTGGAAGAGCAAAAATATCGTTGCTCCTTATTTCGCTAGTTGCCGGGAACATCGGCTGTCACAAGAAATTACACGGCTCCGATGTTTTACTCGCAGCGGTTGACGTACGCGCATCACTCACAGGCGAACTTCGAGACGGTCGTCTCTCTGAATTCAATCTCGGGAATATGGTCTGGGAAAGTTGGCGCACGCTGTTCGTCTTACCGCGCGTCCTCGCTTTTCCCGCTGCTGGAAAGCAACTCGAGCGTGGCCAAACTTTTGCCCCCCTTGCAACTTCTACGCTTCGCGACATCGCGCCGGGTATTTATAAACCAACTGGTTGCGAAATTTACGCGAGTATGCCAACAGACTCGAGAGAAACCGAAAGCTCGTCGATGCGACGCGACGCGACCACCTAGAGTAATCCGAACGAGTGTTTCTGTCTTGGTTGCCGCTCTTTCGTAAGGATGCGCAAACTTTCTTTGAATCCAAGATAAGAAACATCGAGGACGATTATTAGGAAAATTGTTGAAAACGACAACGTGAGTTCGCGCTCGCCATCCACATGCAGATGCGCTAGTTACAATAAATAGCAACTGGAAGATAGTTCTAGATTTGATCGATAAGTTTAAGATGTTCTTTTCTTTTTATGAAAGAAAGTGCAATAAAGGTTTTCGGCTTGGAACGGTGTGATAGATTTATCCAAAAAATAAAATAATAGCTAATATGATCCTATCTCTGAATACAGAAACAACAACAAAAATGCACCTCCATTGAAAGTACGTGAGATACGTACAAATATAAATATATTTGTGATAAGAGCTTGAATTTTCTCTTCTCCATGAAAAAGTTATTTTCATTAGACTTGGAATTGGATACACTGAATATTATAGTTAAAATGGACCAACTAAGTGCAATCACCGAACTGCATCCTGTCCATAAGTCTCCCTTTGAATTGTAGCGACGTTTGCCAAAAGGAAATTCAATTTGTTTTTCCCAATGAGATTCAGACGTGTCTAAATTATAAAAAAGCATTGCTGGAATCTGCCTCATTTTGTCAAAAATATCAATTTGTGTGATCGATTACGATATTCCAAGCTACCGACTTATTTCTAACATACGCTGTATCATACTAATTTCATTCTAAATTGATCGTGCTGTAATTGTACTGTGTATAATATACAATATGCACCTCCATTCAACGTACGTAAGATACGTACAAATATATTTGATAAGAGTCAAGTGCTTCTTTTTCATGAAGAAGACAAAGTTATTCTCACCAGACTTAGAATTGCATACACTGAATATTATAGTTAAAATGGACCAATTAAGTGCAACCACTGAACTGCATCCTGTCCATAAGTCTCCCTTTGAATTGTAGCGACGTTTGCCAAAAGGAAATTCAATTTGTTTTTCCCAATGAGATTCAGATGTGTCCAAATTATAAAAAAGCATCGCTGGAATCTGCCTCATTTTGTCAAAAATATCAATTTGTGTGATCGATTACGATATTCCAAGCTACCGACTTATTTCTAACATACGCTGTATCATACTAATTTCATTCTAAATCGATCGTGCTGTAATTGCACTGTGTATAATATACAATACGTTCAAAATATATAGATAATACTATTCAAGTTTGTAGCTTGCCTTATTGTGTTTTACATCTTTCTGTACGTGTTTGTTATGTATTAGGTTGTCCGAAAAGTTCCTTTCGCTTTATGAGGAAATAATAGACGCACAACGTTATTTGTTTTATATTATTTTCTCGAATTACGTACGGTCCATTTTATTTTGTTGAAATAAACACCGCGACATTTCACAGACTTGGTTTCACGTTTGTATGAAGGTGCATTGTTATAAAAAACACGTTTGCAAAAAAGAAACATTTATACCTAATATTTTGTTAATCGCCAGTGGCATAAGAAATGATTAAGGCGATCTTAAATAAAATAGATAATAAACGGTATTTCCGTTTTACTTTAACGTAAAGTATCTTGCTCTTTGAATTCTGCTTTAAATTTCCCTTGGACTATGTCGCGTCGCGGTATATCAACGCGAAACTTATTCGATCACTCACAAAGTAAGTAACGACTCTCGAGGAAACTACGAACCAAGTGTACGCAATTTTTCGTCCGATTGGAGTGACCAAGTTTTACTCGGGGAAGAGTTTCGCGAAGAAAAGATTCCGTGAAAACAAAAATATAAAGATAATTGTCCTCGGTTCGACGTACTATTTTGCATAAAATCGGACTAAATGTGCGAAAAATTACAGATTAATTCATGTTTAAAAAGATTGTTTAATTTTCAATTTGTATAACGTGATACTGGCACGGTTTGTTATTTAAATGAAAACTTGGTTCTTTACGATCGATTCTGTTAACCAATGAATATAGGCATATTCAATATACGAATGCTTACATGTCCAAGAAAGTGTGTAATTATCTTCCATAGGCAAAAACGTAAGTTACGTCTGAAACTACTTTACGATTAGAAAATTCGATATTTTTCTACCATTTCCTGAATTTATGTCGTAATTATTACCCGCATCGTTCATGGTATACACTTCTATTAATGTACACAGGTGATAAAAGTTTCTTTTTACGCGTACGAAGCTCATAAAAGTTGACGAGAATGAAAAGATGATGAAGCAATAAGAACTCTGTTTTTAAATGTCATTTTTCCATTATTCGTTCATGAATTTTTATAATCAGGCAAAAAACAATCTTTACCGGAAGGCTTAATACGATGACTGAATAATTTTTAGTTAAAACGTCAATTAAGAATTCCAATCATTTGCAATTTAAAGTAACGTGACAGAGAGTAGAATTTGCTAGACAACAATTCAAAACAATGATTCTTTAGAAACGAACCGTTTCTCTCGAAAGGACTTGCCAATAGCTGTCTAACATCGGAGTGAACCCGTGTCTTGGACGTGTCGTGATTATCGATCAATAACGTCCATTATGGCTGTCAAAACATCATTAGACTGTGGGAGGGAAGTTCACGACATTTTATTTGCCCACAGAGTATTTAATCAGCTTATTCACTGACCCTAAATTACCAAATGCTTCAAATTAACTAAAAAATTCATCTGCTGAGAGAAATCTACGAGAATATTTTTCAATTCTTTTAGAACCTTACGAAATTTTCTTTATGTATAGTCCCATAAAACAGTGTGCATGGGTACCATACTTACTGCTATCAATCGCATGGTGATAACCCCTTAACCTACGATTTACGTTCAAGAATTTACGTTTGGTCCGGTTATCTACTACGGCACATGCTCGTAATATTTACGTTTGGCCCGACCATAGCACTACGGGCTATGCCCGTAGTTGTAGGTTAAACATCAACAGTGTCTTCCCTTCTATTACTATTTTCTTCCAATCTAGCCATGCGTTCAAGGCAATATGTTATTACAAAAACAGCGTACAACTTCTTTAGGACTTTCAACGTGTTATCCTATCCGAATCTATATTATTGTGTAATGAACTTCATCTGTATAAGTTAATAAGTATCTTTATGAATTTAATTTGTAATAATTTCGTATTACGTACTCGACAAGTTTACTCTAACGGCTTATCTCCTGCCACAAGTAAATAAATAAATAAATAAATAAATAAGTAAATATACTACACGTATAGGTAGAAATACTATCCAATGGAATACACAGGTGAAGATTATTAAACGCAACGCGACTATATCGAATGGAATTGCCGGATAAACAGAGATTTTAAAAAGAAGCGTTCGCTACGTAAAAAGCCAGCTTAATCTACGGTTTTACAGCGAAAGGAGGCGATTAGCATGCTAGCCTATGAAATACAGATCGGCTTAAAAGTGTAGAAAAACCGAAGCAAGAGGATCAGCAACTAATTCCAGGAAGTAAATCTTGGTCGTGGCATGACCATGGTAAAATATCGGTATCCGAAAGCATGACGATGTCGGAGGTGAAACGCGTCACTGCATGCACACACAGGCGATCTTCACTTTCTCCGATGGAATCAACGGAGCGAGGCAATTGACGAGCTGCCGTGCTACGCGTACGACTATCCCGGTGAATCTTCGTTAACGATCATTAAGCATTAATAGATTCGCCGGATAATTTGCGAATAGCGTAGGAGTGTAACGGTTAATTTCAGTACCGGTAAATGCTTGACTCGATGTTACGCAACAACATCATTTGAGCGTGTCGAGAAAGAAGAAGACGCCGTCAAGATAAACTTTGTATTGATCATTTTACCTGTTCCTTGATTCGCGCAGCAATATAAATCACATTTCTTACGGTCTGTGCGATTAGAATAGATCATGGCAGAGGTGATATTCCATGATAGTATCTGTCGTTTCGTTTTTATTTTTCTGATAATTTGAAACAACGAGGTGCGGCATTCATTTTTATAATAAAATTAACAACTTTTAATTTATACTTAAACATATGGTAGAGAAAAGATTGTAAAAGATAATAAACAGATACAATAAAGATAAATAATCTATTATTCGCGCCTTATTTTTTAATTCACACGTTTTAATTCAATGTTAGTTTAAAAAATTCAATGTTGGTTTTGGTTTAAACCAAATATTGGTTCAATATTGGTTTATTTTTTTGATAATTTGAAACAACGAGGTATAGCATTCTTTTTTATAATAAAATTAACAACTTTTAATCTGTACTTAAATGTATCGCAGAGGAAAGATTGTGAATAAAGAGATACGACAAAGATAGATAATTTATTATTCGCGCCTTATTTTTGTTGTAATTCAATGTTAGTTTAAAAAATTCAATATTGATTTATTTTTCTGATAATTTGAAACAACGAGATGCAGCATTCTTTTTTATAATAAAATTAACAACTTTTAATCTGTACTTAAATATATCGCAGAGAAAAGATTGTGAATAAAGAGATACGACAAAGATAGATAATCCATTATTCGTGCCTTATTTTTGTTTTAATTCAATGTTAGTTTAAAAAATTCAATATTGGTTTATTTTTCTGATAATTTGAAACAACGAGATGCAGCATTCTTTTTTATAATAAAATTAACAACTTTTAATCTGTACTTAAATATATCGCAGAGAAAAGATTGTGAATAAAGAGATACGACAAAGATAGATAATCCATTATTCGTGCCTTATTTATGTTTTAATTCAATGTTAGTTTAAAAAATTCAATATTGGTTTATTTTTCTGATAATTTGAAACAACGAGGTATAGCATTCTTTTTTATAATAAAATTATCAACTTTTAATCTGTACTTAAATGTATCGCAGAGAAAAGATTGTGAATAAAGAGATACGACAAAGATAGATAATCCATTATTCGTGCCTTATTTATGTTTTAATTTAATGTTAGTTTAAAAAATTCAATATTGGTTTTGTCGTTTGAATAATTGCGAACGCAAGAGTATGAAAGCAGTTATTTTGCCCCGTTTAGTAGCTGGAAAATGTTTCGAAAATTATATCGGTGTATGCGGAGAATAGCAACGAGTAAAGTACCGGCGTTTTATTTATGGTGAACCGGCGTGCAAAATTTTCGTTATTGCAAATCATTCCATTTAACAAGATTTACAACTATATTCTTGGTAATTCTTCTGTTTTTTCCTACCGGCACAATTTGAATCTCCACGAAGGGATTATCCTGCGCGCTTCATTGTATACATTTTGTTACAAGACACATTATTTACTTCGGTTACAGGTTTTCAAAGATGAATAATCGGAATTATAATCACCACTATAAATTTCGAGAGTAAAACGTCGTATGATAATGCAACAGAGGAATCCAGTTTTTGCTGTTGTTTAACTAATTTCGTTCTCCGCACATCTAAAACAAAACGTCGCTATAGTAAATGCTTGATATTCTGTACTTCATGGCCACGCTAGACACTCGGTCGCTTACCAAGCCTGTTCTAGCAAAGGAATATAGTCTTCGCAAGATTATAGCGCCCCGACCTGCATCTGATAATCGTCGTTGCAATCTCTGACTTGAAATACGCGTTTTAGTTTTCTTCTTCGTCGTAAAATTGTTTCCAAAATAGACGATTTGAAATTATAATTAGCTCGCGGTAATGTCGTTTCGTTTAGGATTTCTACCGAAGTTTATTTGGTTTCACGCCGATATCAAATAAACGTGTCTCTAAAGCGCCAATACTTTTTACATCTTCCAATACACCACTTATTCGCGCATAATTAAACTTCTCTGACTTCTTCTCATCAAATTCTCTGACTTGCTACTTTGTGAGTAGGTTGCGGATATTTATGCAAATCCACGTTTTTTCTTAACACGAATAAAACAGTAGAGTTTCGACAGGGACTTGTTTTATCTGCTGAATATTACAACGAGTATTATGCTGCAAATATTTCATAGATTTTTTCATTCTACGACGAGCAGTCTATTTAAATTCAGTAATAGATGTAACATAAAAATTAACAACTACCAAAACCCACTAGCTACTCAATTACTTGACACGATGGATCAGATTCGCATGCTAGAAAGACATTACTCTGTAAATTTAAACATTAGGTTCAACTAGAAAAAAGCATACGATAATTATTTATTACTCACGTTATAGTACCATGCCAGAACAATTTATTTAAAATTCTCAATGAGAATTGATAATTGATTTGATTGAATTGACAATTGAAAATTGTAAACTACTTGCAAATAAAAAAAAAAAACGACGTGCATTCTATTTGCGCGTCTTTAGATTTTCTACACCTAAACGCATAAAAATCTGTGTTCTATTTATGATAATGTGTAGGTCGGGAAACGTCCCAAAAAGAACTCGGAAAAGAAGGAAAACTTGGTCCAAGGGATGTTGCCAAACTTTATCTACACCAATCATTTCACAGTTCATTCATGCAAATTTATTATGCTACAGTGTACTATATACAAGGTGTCTAAGGTTTCATCCGTCAAACTTGGACTTATAAATGCTTTATTAAAAAGTTACGACTAGATGACGGAAATTTATTTACCTTCGGGAAACTTAAGATTCCAAAAATATACAGAGTGCATATAATAGGCGAGGATATATGCGAATATATTTAAAATAGAACACTTGTTATGACATTTAGCAGACGAAATAAATTCCTACTTAGATTTCATTCTTTTAATTATGTTCCATAACCATCCACATTGTAGTTATGACAAAAATAACTGCATTTTGTTCGACATAATGGTTAACCAAATGGCAATCTGCGCGATGCACAAGTCGAGGAAAATTAATTCCATAGCTCGCAAAATTATTAAAATATACGTCACGAGGTTTTTACTTGCGAGCAGCTTCAATGACAGACGTTTTTTGGACAACAATTAATACACGTCAGAAATTAATTAATTAAAAACTTTGTAACGGATTTATCGAAGTTGAGAGAGATCAACGAGGAATTCGTAATGTAATAAATTCAACTTTGCATACATGTCCATCTTGGATTTGTAGGAAGAAAACACACTTAGAAATGAAAATAGCATAAATATCGCATCGTGGCGAATTTCTGTTTCAACTTTTTGACAAAGCGTATGAGAACCTGCGTTTAACAAGATTGTTTTCTCATTTTTGCTCGCGGAATATGATAACCGCGAATGCATTTATGGAAAAGTGGAATGTGCAGAAATGTATAGAATACGTATAATGTGCACGGATACGTAAAATATGCAAAGTAAAGTGCTATTTATAATAGTTGAAGGATCGAAGAGACGTTTGTTTATTCAGGTTCTATTTCTTCAATGGCGTACACAAAAATTGAAATTTTCCCGTAAACATGCGCGATCTAGTAATATCTTTGGACAGAAAAAGCCTAAGATATCCTGTGTAATAAACAGGAATTCTAACTGCAGATAACGTTACATTGTTCCATATTCGTAATAAACGCTGTATAGTCTTTCAAATATCGTATATCTCGCGGAAGGAAAATGATTTTTAGCCGAAACATAATAGTCGCCTTGTAGAAGTAAGTTAACACGCATGATTCAATTTGTTTCCGCTAAACTATTACAGATTTCCTTTTACTTCGTGCGAAACTTCAAAGATAATCATAACTTGCACGGGAAATAAAAAGGAACCTGCTCGATGGATTTCGAATGGATTTCGAAGAGCAAACTATTGATTTAAAATATCCCACGTGAAGAAAGCAGTCGTTGGTCATTTGCCGACCAGTGGCTCGGACAGCGACTAGAAAAAATGTCTGTGTTGTAATTAAATTTTTCAAAATCTGTAGAACGCCGGTGAATGGCAGATGCACGATCGATTTGAAACTAGGATCTAACTGTTAATGCTTATCCATGGAGACGTTTATAGTTGGAAATGATACGTTTCTTGGCAAATATGTAATTGCCATCGGGAACAGAGAAATAATAAACGAGAACGTGTTGTCGCGCGTATCGCGCACAGTTCAGCCGTCAGAGAGTTTAATGCGCCAATTTCGAAAGTTGCGCGAAATGATGTTACGTCGAAGCTGGGTACCCGTTCCGAGCGACGGCCATCCATTACAACGACTAAATAGACATGTTCCGGCAATAGTGGAAAAATAAACGGAACATGATTTATCGAGTAACAATAAAAAGATCGTAGCTTCATTAGGCCTGGTCCAGTATCAGGATCCAGGCGCGAGAGGACAATAAATGATCGTTTGATACTGGCCGACGATGGATCGAAAGAAAGATTGATTGAATTTCGTTGCTACGTGCTCCAACTATTAACTATAATCATACTAGTCGAGGGTAAAATCGAAACATCCATCATTCCTGTCAATGAGTATAAATGCAAGCCACGAAGGAGCACAGCGGCTCATTCCCCGGGTGAGACCCGACGCGAATATAAATGGAATCGTCGATGCAAAGTAGTCGAAAGGTACTATAATAGCTGGAAAGGATCTCGAGTTATTTCACCGTACAATTTATGGAGGAGTAAAGTGAAAGGCCGATGAACTTTCGATCGAACACGAATAGCTGGTCTCTCCGGGCAACTTTTACACGTGATAACGCTCCGACGCATCCAGCCCGTGAACCTTTGTTCGTAATCCGTCGACACGACGAATCAATAATCGAAAATATTTTGATCGAGACTAGAGGCAAAGTGGTGCGTTTAACAGGGCAGTGCATGGGGAAACTATGAGCCCGTTGCGGGAGACTGGGACGAAAATGACCCGTATCCCGATAATTATAACTTCAACCTCAGCTTCGTTATGTAAAAACTGGTATTAAACTTGTAAAATTCAGGAACACGAAAGGAAACCTTACGTAAAAGGATATATATATAAAGTTGCGAAGTTTACGATATAGTTATCAATTTTATCCGATGATTATAACTTAAACTTTCGTTATGTAAGAACCGGTATTAATTTTGTAAAATTCAGAAACACAAGAGAAAGGGATTACAAAGTTACAAATTTACGATAACACGAACACAGTGACCCGCATTCGCCCATCAATGGCCAACATTTCATTTTCGATACTCTTCGATCTACTTACACCATCGAATTCTATTTTCGAACAGTGGTGGCTGAATGAAGCAGACTTTTAAAGATTCTCTTCTTCCATCTATGCTTTGCTTTATTATATTTTATAAAATATAAAGAAATTGATGCGTTTATAACATTGCGATAAACCATTGATTTACTACACCAAAGAATTCGCTGTGTTTTAGTAAATTAAAACGTTTACTTTAGTTGTTAAGCGAATAACATTTACTCGATACACTGGAAGGAAGAGCTTCTTGCTGGAAATGTCAATTGCCACGTGCAACTCGCGACAAATCGAAGATTAAACGTCGTTAATGAATCGAATCGAATTTCTAATTGGTTCTACGAGCTCGTTTCCTAGAACGAAGGAAACCTAATTTAGTGCTAGTGAGCACGATATTTTTCTCGCGCTTGCACAATGACCAGAAATAAATAAGTATAGCGATCGCGACCCTAACATCCTATTGCTGCGTACGTATCTCTCCGTGGTGACTTTTAGATAGAGCGTTTTCATGTCGAAATAACGTAACTTTCTTGAGAGCAACGTAGCCAGAGACTACGGTAAAGCGATTAGATTATCGATGAGAAATATTTTTGCACGTTGAAGAGAAAATGAGGTTGCTTAGGCCTACGGACCATGGATCGTTGGGTAGGTAATAACTGATTGTGAGAATGCACTCACGCGTTTTTCCTTCGCACATTGAAAATCGGGTCACATAGGCCAGTAGGTCGAAGGTCGTGTATCACACGACATTAACATTCCATCACTGAGCCAAACGAGTTACCAATAACAATATGCATGTAATCACGTGATTGATGATCCACGCAACGCGCTATTACGCTTGGCAAAATCTATTTTTCGACAAAAAATTTCTTCCCTTCTTGTGTGCGGATTAATTAGAAAAACCGATCTTTTCTCAATTTCAATGCTAAAATTATCGTAAACATTCCAATTTAACGAGGAGATTAATATTAATCGCGAACATTAATATAAGCGATAAATAAAAAAAACCATTTGTGAATATTTTAAAGTTGAAGACAATTTTTTAAATAAGTTAAAAATAGAACGGAATATGATGTTATTTTATATAATAAATTAAACAGTGAATTAAACTTATCCGATTTTCCTGTTCAAAATATCCGCTTATGTTTGATACAGTTAATTAGCGATGTATTTTAAAATAAAGCATGAAATATGAACAAAATAATGGAATTAATTTCCCTCCTTCTTTTTCATGTAAATGCTACCTATCAATCTGTTTGCGTTATTTTAAAGAATTTTAGTTTTATATACACCGTATATAAATCACAACGATTAAAGTAATAGTATCTCACAATTACCTACACATTTAGCGTATTTAGTTTCTTTACGACTGTACGAGAATTTCTGGAGAAAAAGCAGATAGCAGTACTTGCTCATCTCCTACGTTCGTCTGATGTGGCTCCCTGTGTTTATTTCCTATTTGCAGCATTAAAGATGGAAATAAAAGTCTCGCATGAAAAACATTTCAACTTACAAGTAGCTACGAAAACATCGTAGACGTTTCCAAAAACAGAAGTACAAAGGTCTAATCGTTTTTTACTTGACTCTGTTTAGCCCTCTATCGATATCGAAAAAATAATGGCAATAAAATGGATTTTATAAGTACGATCGTGTTTTATAATGGCAGAATAATAATAACAACTGAACTGCGTTGTAGGTGAAATAAAATTTGCGAAGCATAATATACACAGTATCGGATTATAAAAGTAGATGAAAAGTTGGAACGTAATTTCAAGTTGTCAAGTGGTATCGTGGCGATGAAAATTTAAGCTTCCAAATTTCGAAACTCGTATCCTCGCATCACTATCAGATGAGAACATATACACTATACACTTATTCAAAACAATCTTGCATACTGTCTGCTATTTAAAAAGCCGTATATATCACAGTTATACGATATACCGAGAAGCTTTTAGATTGTTATAATCCTGCTAACTCAGAGTCCATGCCCAACTCATGGACTATAGTTGGGATCCGATGATATACGATACGTGACATTCCTTTTGAAAGATTTCCAAACTTCCCTTAAATCTAAAACAAGAAACATTACGCAAGATACGTGAGATACATGCAAACATAGCTGATAAAAGTGCAGCATTTCTTTTTAATGGAAAAATATAAATTATTCTTACCAGACTTAGAATTGCAGTTTGATTAAAATATTTTAACTATAACTGTTATACTCGAGTATAACTAAACTTTCTCTTACAAATGAGATTTAGATACATCTAAATCATAAAAAGTATTGCGAGGATCTTCCTTGCTTGCTTGATGACTTGAAAGCAATTAATCTGTAGGACCAATTATGACATTGTAAGCAACCAACTTAGCTCTAACATACATCGTATCATATTAATTTCAGCTTAGGTCAATCGCATTATATCGTGCTGTAATTGTACTGTACATGATATATGTTCAAAATGTACAGATACTATTAAGTTTATAACTTGCCTTATTATATTTTACTCTTCGCTTCCTGTATATTCTTGTTATGTATTTTGTTAATCGCTAATGACCACAAAAAATTGTTGCCGCGCCCAGCAATGAAATAAACAATAAATAACAAGATATACGCTGTTGAATAGAGCTCTATTTATCAGCCACGAAGGAGCAACTTGTACGATATGACGCACGTTATTGAAGCCTCGGGCGAAACTTTCTTTTCGATTAAAACAAAGGGAAAAAATCCAAAGGAAGAAAGTGAAAGAGAATGGAAAAAGAAATACGCAGTCGCCACGTGAAATTACTTTCTTTCAATACGATTTTAACTTTCACGGAAGAACACTTGTCCCGATTGATCAGCGATATCGAAGACAATCTTAAATTTATGCATAGGGAACGAATGAACGTTAATTATGATCCCTAGTTAATAGCGCCTTTCATCGGCCACGTGAGACGATTAAAGCGATCCTGGACGAAAATCCGGGTCACTCGAAGCGACAGGCTTCATTAATCGCCATTAACATTCGATAACCGAGTCCGCGGAAGTTAGTTTGCGTACAATAACGCGCAATCATGCCGGTAGCCCACTCGATGTCGCGTACACACGAGTTTGCCGCTGAAGCGGAGATAATTTATCCACGATAGACGAAGGGAAACCTAGGTCCGGGGGCGACTTGGAACGTTTTCACGTAGGTACATAAGCGAGACCGGCACTCGAGGACGAGTGGATCTCGAGTGAGTTTCGTGGACTACTTTGAAATTGAACAGCGATCTCCGGGGCTATTTCCGTGCAATCTCGTGCCAGCTAACCAGATTGTAGTGGCATCGCGCGCGTACGTACCGTGGAATACGTTGGCCGATATATATCCGCGGGAGGCAGCTGTCGGCGGAATTCATCGTCGGCAGAAAACGGCGCCATAAGATTTCTCGATATTTCGCGATCGCTGTCTATCTCGTTACGGCCAAGCGATAACGTAAAAATGGCACTGATCCTGGTTAGAGAGCTGTGGCAACGACGGCCCAGGGAATTCCATTATGGGGAATTTAATATCAGTCGGAAAACGCGGATGCGGTTGACGGAAACAAGATCGAATAGAACGACTGGATAACGCGGCGGAACCCTTCGATTCGTCGCCGGTCAATGGCGTTTACGTCTTCGAACGTCCGCCAATCGTTCTAAGATGAAATAACCGGCGAAATCTTCCGTGGACATCGGCGAAACCGATGCGTGACGGGCAGATCGACAGCGCGCGTCATCGCTTCTTTCCTCCGCGCGTTGTAATTACCACGTTCGCCTAACGGTCCATTAGGCGCGTCAATGTTAACGAGAGATATAAATTTGCAACTGGTCTAGATGTGTCAGGCAGCGTCGATACGTGGCTAGATAGCGATCGATAAACCGGCGAAAGGTAAGGATGAAACGGTACGAGGGAAGATGCAGCCACTCCTACTTATCGGTCACGACCGGTCCGCGTTTGTATTTGCGTGAATATTCGTCTCTCGCTGTCCGTGTGCGAGCCAGCTATTTTCACACAGCTTCGTTGGCTCTCGGCTTGCCCTCGAGCGAGTTTTTCGAAATTTACGAACGGTCGTTAAACGTAAAATGAATTTTGCTCTCACTTCGTCCGGATCATACGTTACCAGAGATGGACGATGTAACGACGATATTTACTTGGTGAAAGGATCAACTCACTGAATCATCTATAACGAGAGACGTATTTAATGTACTTTGTACTCGATTTGTTCCGCTACAGCGACATAGATAATATGAAAATTGCTGCCCGTCTTCTATCATCCGTTGATAAAAGATAGAGAAGGGAACGAAGGCGACCGTATAAATAAATTCGCAGACATTTATCGTCTTTTTCTTGACGCTACAAAGCTTCCAGATCAAAATTTACCGATCGTATCGTCAAGTTTTCGAAACGCAAAGGATTAAATTTGTTTTGTTTTATGAGGCTGGCGTACAACCAAAATATCAATGACACAACTATGATAATATCGCGCCGTGTTTCATTTTCATCACAATAATTTTAAAGTACAATATTTCTTTGCAGTGAATTATTAATGTATAAAGGTTGTAACGTGCCGAGTAATGTAACACACCGCACAACAAAGTTTATAATAATTTCTTTCCACGTAATCAACGCTCTCCGTGGCTGCTTTTATGTAATAACATACTAAATTACGGGTGTCATGTACCCATAAACTTGCTTACATTGTATGGTCTGAAGTCTTGTATAGTGTGCGCATCAAAAATTAATCAACGAATTGATTGTAACCGTAAAAGCTCTTAAAAGTAACAGAATATAATTCTCTGTACGAGTATAGCTTGGCGTACACTGGACGATAGACCTTTGGTCGGAAAGTTAATTTGTGTAAAATTAAATGATCCAAGTAACCGAACGTACGTGAAATTATGCAGTTCAGCGTAAATTATCGTACGCACTGTGTTTATGATATAAAACGAAACGTCTTTTTTTTTAATGTTACGTTATAATATTTAAGTTAAATAACATTTTATTCAATTGTGTGTCTTGTTAGGTAGAAAAATTAAAGGCATTAGAAGGATAGGTTTCAACTTTAAAAGATATCCTTTAAAAAAGTGTTAGAACACTTATGGCATTTGAGATGAATCTGAAAAATCGTTGGCTTTTTGGATTGGAAAAAGTCTCGTCTGTAGCTGCGGGCCACGAATTTCCTGAATAATCAAATTAAATTCTTCTTTCGCCTACGTTCCTCATTTTCGATCACCATTTTAACTGATTTTGACATTTACATTATTAGAGTTTTTAGTATATATTTGTCACTCTTTAATCCAATTATTCTTGTACAAATGACAATCTCACAAGTGAAATTCAAATTTTGTACGCTTCAATGAATTTCCTAATTCATCTAAAAAATTCTAGAAAATTCTCAGCGATACTAAAATAAAAAAAACGATAGATTTCGACATATAAATCTGGATTCATTATATACAGGATGGTTGGTAACTGGTGGTACAAGCGGAAAGGGGGTGATTCTACGCGAAAAAAGGAGTCGAAAATATAGAATAAAAATTTTTCGTTTGAGGCTTTGTTTTCGAGAAAATCGACTTTAAATTTTCGCTCGGTACGCGTGCACTTTATGGCGTGGGGCCATATTAAATCAATTGTTTATTCTGAAGAAATCACAAATTGCGAGCAATTGAAAGAAAAGATTATTGTAGCCTTTCATACTTTAAAACGATCGAATACGTTAGAAAGTATTCATAGAAATTTAATTAGAAGAGCAGAAGTATGTGTTCGGCAGAATGGGCAACATTTTCAGCAATTTTTGTAATAAACTTTATGATTACTTCATATTATTTCATTATGTATTCCTAATTTTCCGTTACGGCAAAAACAAACTTAAACTGCGATAATATCCATCGAGACAACGATCTACAGTGAGATCCGTTATAACGAGACGTGATAAAGTGCACGCGTACCGAGCGAAAATTCAAAGTCGATTTTCTCGAAAACAAAGCCTCAAACGAAAAATTTTTATTCTATATTTTCGACTTCTTTTTTCGCGTAGAATCATCCCCTTTCCGCTTGTACCACCAATTACCAACCACCCTGTATATATATAATTTTGATAGATTAATCATTCCCTCGATGATCTAGATCAATTATTATATTTTGTATGAGACTAACCAGGTACTTTAATACTTCCAAACGGCAGTTAACATGCGTAGTACGATGTTCAGACAGATTATTGTTTATTAGCGTACAAAATGAATAATGAGAATTCCACCAGCAATGAACTTGTTAAATACGGTTGCAGGACTTTTATAAACAATGCAATATTTCTGAACTCCCGATTATTACAAAGCCAAGACGTTGTTTATGTTACAAACTGCTGGTCTTTGTGTTTCCACAAATATAAACAAGCGTGTTTATCGTTAAAAAGCCACAAATGTAAATTTCATTTGCACGTAAAGCAGTTCGAAAAGAATATTACAAAGGTCGATAATTACATAACGCGAGATTTTCTATGGAGCGAAATAACGGTCTTTTCTGTAATTCAGAGCAATCGAAACATAATGCGCACAAAGAGCTACGATTAAATGCGTGTTGCACGCGAAAGTAATTTGGCATCGATGCGAGCACTGGGTACACGGCTGGTTTAACCATACGCAACTTTACACGAAGCGGATGAAATCAGTTTTATCACTAAATCGATGTATTCACGGTATCTGCCAAATTTCCTTTTTATCCTTCTCTTGTATAAAGAAAATGTGAAATTCAAAATATGCGTGGAATTCCTTCAAATTCTCTATTTATATACACAACTGAAATGGTTCAAGTACCAAGGTTTATAATAAATCCAACATTTATTTGGATTGCATATTTTATCAATTTTATATCACTTTGTAAATTAATTTATGTTTTTACAATAGTCTTGAGTGCTCAGCCACTGTAGAAGCTTTTTAATTGATCGATTTCATCGATTATTTATACCAAGCACCGTATCGTTTGTTGTTAAACTACGTGAAACCAAATCCAATTTTTGGTTCATCAGGCTGAAATAAGCAAATGTGCGAGTACAATATTGTTTGTCATTTTGTTTTAAAACATAGCGTTGAGAAGTATTTTTCTTATTTCTGACAAATTATGGACAACATATTTCTCTAACATTCGTACGCCACAGATCGATCGGTGTCTAAATATTTATGAGCAGTTGTACAACAGGGAGGATCTGAATCGATAAAAAAGTCAATCGATGAATATGCATCGGCGAGTGCAGGATATTGCCAAAACAGATCAACTTGAAGCGTCATTATCGATGAATAATAATTGCAGAGTTGATCGACGTGAACCGTTCTTCCAACTTTAGATCATTCATTATCAAGATCCAAAGCGGAGTAATATCGTAATAAAGTCGAAGAAATCGCTCATTTGCTACAACAATGACGTAACTGGAAAATCGCGATTTTAGGGAAAACGAGTTTGAATGTACTGAGATGTTATAGCGTCGTGACGATACAGTAGCAAATAGTGAATTTTTCAAGTCCTCTTGTAGGTTTTCCTACCAGTAGAAAACAGGGAACAACTGCTTTGTCTCAGTCGATACCACGAAAACTACAAATTTGAGTTATTAAACGTTTACAAAGGTTTCAGTCTGTTTCCCAAATGTTCCTGTATAATTACACTTTCAATCGATATAATCGTCCGCCTCTTTGCGCAACTATTTGATTGGTATTGATCTATCCGAAAAGCCAACTTCACGATCGATTGGTGACGATAACCTCGTAAAACAACAGTGAGCACGGTGAGCGAAGATAACGCTAGCTGAATTTGTGCTGAGAAGTTCATATCATTTATTTATAGATCGATGCAGCGCTCCTCAGTCGGATAACACGTTCGAAATGTCGCAGAAATACGGAAACGTTGCAGCGTGATTTTCTCGCGACGAAATCGAAAATTTGACAGAAAGGCGGCGGAGGGTCGCGGAAAACAGGGCAGAACATTTCCAACGTCAGTTTGTAACGCGTACATTTTTGTTACTTCGTTTCGACTTTACGTCGTATCGACGCTTGGGTCGTTAGAGATAATCTCAGCTCGTTAACCTTAAGTTAGATAATGCGGATATTACGTTGCAACAAACGGGCGAAATGCGTGTCCCTTAATTACAGAGGCGGCGAATGAACGCGAAGACAGGAGCGTGTTACGTACACACCTGCTCATTGGCACTTCACGGTGATATCATCGGAAGTAGAGCTAAATACGTTGGTCAGAGGCTTACAGTTTATCGCGATTCTACCGACGATAGAGTGGAACGAGGATACTTAGGCTGCGCTGGTTAACTTATTCGGATTTACCTTTAATTGCGATACGTCAAGCATTTTATGGTGCGGCATCCTCGCCACCTATAATTTAGTAGCATTATCTTGGTATGCCGGGGCAAGTGTTCCTAGTTCAATCAATGTCTGCCTCGCCTCTCTCGACTTCTCCCTAGACCTTTCTTGCCTCCACTTACGTGTTCTCCTTTCATTAACTCCTTTGCTCTCGCTCGCACCGCCGCGTCTTTCTCTTCTCTTATCCATTCTCACTGCCACACATATTCGCATTCATGGAATCGCACAGAAATATATAAATTATACATACATGCCAGAGTGCGCGCACCAAGAGTCACACACGCTCTGCATACTCGAGGGCAGCGTGTAATGTATGTCAATCTTTAATCATTCTACGGGATAAACGGTTCTGTCTTAAACGTTACATGCTTTGTACATATATGTTATCAGAGAATTAATTCGTATATATATATATATATATATATATATATATATATTACATACATATTTATTTTATTAATATTACGTACGTAATTATTACATACATATATATTACACAGAAGTATAGAAGTTTTTGGTAAAATCGGATTTGAAAATTTGCTTAGCTTCTGCGAACTTGGTTAATCGTCGATTAGGTATGAACCGACAATTAACAGCAGGTTACTTTACATGGGTAACCACCGATTGCAAACGTGGGATAGAATTTTTCCTTTCAAGGCCTCGGCTTCAAAAAGGTTCGAATATGTTATGTTAAAAAGCATCGTGTGAGAAAATTTTGTTGGGTATATTTAACTTATCTTTCCCTGACACACTCTGTATTATTATCATATATATTTATGTATAATAATGGTGTTATATATAATTATATAAACATGTTTTTCATATTCTTTGTTTTTCTTTACAAATTATAAGCTATTATACGCTAAGCGATCAGTTAACACTATAAATCAGACCAAACATAAAAATCACAAGAAATCAAACTGGTCACCTCAATTTATCATCTCCATCCTTTTATTTCCATTTATTCTCCGTCTTCATCACCATTGTTATTCTTTCTTCTTACATATATCTCTACATAGTTTTCCTTATATCACTATTGAAATAAGTATAATTTTATGCGCTGGACTAGATTAGCTGCGTATAGCATACTTGTATGTGAATATCAGTGAGTGGAAGTATGTGTGTGCGCGGCGTCTCGAAAACAAAGGAATGTAAACTGTTCCGTTAACAGTGTGGTATGGAAGAAAGTGCTGAGACGCGCGCAAGTGTGTATCGACGAATATCTTTGGAATCGTTTATCAAATAAATATATAACTTTTCTAATATAAAATCTAAGTGTAAATTTAGTGTTCCTATACCATTATTTCGGCCATTAAGATCCAAAATTCTCAACAACCACATTCTGTTTTTCGAGCGTTCTCAATTTCTTCTTCTACGTATGTTTCGTTTCACCGTTCGATCATTAAACGTATTGCGATTTTTATCTCGCTTCTGTTTCCTCTACATCTAATCATTCATCATTTGGCAAAAGTTATACATCGCATGTGACAGCTGCAACATGAGAAAATTCAGCTTGTAAGCCACAAAAGACGCGTATCACATTCAACGCATCACTATCACGTCTATAAAGTACAGTAACTCGTAACGTAAGCTATTTAATCGAACATCAGCATCTTGATTGGTAAAACGCTCTCACGTCATTAGATCGCCGCGAAAGTATATGAAAATTCGTGAGATCGTTCAACGTACTTAGAAAAAGCAACACGAGTTACCAAGCCTAATACCATTAACGGTATCACGTAAACATGATAGAGAAAATCATGGCAACTGATACTCGCTTTTTACAGGGAAATAATTTTAACGTTAAAAACGATCTCAACGTATCTGTTTAAAAGAAACTGTCTTTCGGGTTTTCGGATTTTGAGATTAAATGTGCAATTCTGTCTTGCTGTTGAATTTTGGCTACCGTAACGTCAGTTATGTTACTGGTCTTTTTATCAAATTTTGTGTCCTATCCAGTTTTTAATCTTTTTTTTTTTTAGATTATTTTTATAGGATCTACTTTTAATTTGCCTACTTAATCATCTACTTTTTAATCTATCTTTAAGAATCTTATCTATCTATTTTTTAATGATTTATATGTTTAGACTTGGACATTAACAGCCACCAGATAGAATTAAACTAAAAAAAAATCACTAAAACGAATTTACTACATTTTTGTCTGAAACTTTAATATATCAATACTTTTCCATAAATTTCAAATAATTATCTTTCATTTCTTAAAATATAATTCAAAGTTGTATCTCTGCACTTTATCCGATTGTAAATTACAGGAAAATACGTTGGCACGTGTAACACACTGTATAGAATACGATCTAAAATATTTCCTATAATATTTAATATATCAATACTTTTCCATAAATTTCAAATAATTATCTTTCATTTCTTAAAATATAATTCAAAGTTCTATCTCTGCACTTTATCCGATTGTAAATTACAGGAAAATACATTTGCACGTGTAACACACTGTATAGAATACGATCTAAAATATTTCCTATAATATTTAATATATCAATACTTTTCCAGAAATTTCAAATAATTATCTTTCATTTCTTAAAATATAATTCAAAGTTCTATCTCTGCACTTTATCCGATTGTAAATTACAGGAAAATACGTTTGCACGTGTAACACACTATATAGAATACGATCTAAAATATTTCCTATAATATTTAATATATCAATACTTTTCCATAAATTTCAAATAATTATCTTTCATTTCTTAAAATATAATTCAAAGTTGTATCTCTGCACTTTATCCGATTGTAAATTACAGGAAAATACATTGGCACGTGTAACACACTGTATAGAATACGATCTAAAATATTTCCTATAATATTTAATATATCAATACTTTTCCATAAATTTCAAATAATTATCTTTCATTTCTTAAAATATAATTCAAAGTTGTATCTCTGCACTTTATCCGATTGTAAATTACAGGAAAATACGTTGGCACGTGTAACACACTGTATAGAATACGATCTAAAATATTTCCTATAATATTTAATATATCAATACTTTTCCATAAATTTCAAATAATTATCTTTCATTTCTTAAAATATAATTCAAAGTTGTATCTCTGCACTTTATCCGATTGTAAATTACAGGAAAATACATTGGCACGTGTAACACACTGTATAGAATACGATCTAAAATATTTCCTATAATATTAAATATCATAATATTTAAAAACATATGATGCAATAAAAATCAGCATTAAGAACGTCGAAGAAACAAACAGCAATATTCAACATGTATATTTTCCTCAGGTTACGTTACACGCATTTTGCTTTCATATTTCGCTTTCATTTTAACTCCATTATACGAAATGAAGATATACATTTAACGAACATTTTCTTCTACATAAAAGTAAAAAGAAAGTTTGAATTTTTCCCCGTGCTGCCAACAATTCCTATAAGACTGCTTTATTATTTTAGTTGAGGTGAAGGTAAAGGTAGAGAATATTTTACAGCCTCGAAACTATTTTTGCTGGTTGCGTTACGTCCCTAATGAAGTTAACTACGATATACTTAAACGGCTAGATAGAACAATCGACTTTAAATTTTCATGCGCGCGTAACGCGCGTTTGCGCGGTAATCGCCACGCTTATACATAATAATTTACAAACACAGCAGTAATCATCAGCGCACGCTTAGCAAACACGCGCATTGCCAGCCATAAATGCTTGTTCATTCTCAAAGTAATTATTTGTATTACTATAAGGCAATAAATGTCTTGAACGGATAAGAGTGGAACGAGTGCAACCGAGTTTAATCCGTTCACCAACTACGTCCAACTACTCGACTCTAAATTCATTTATGTAATCACCTGCATTTTTCATAGTTAGGTAATCTAACATACAGGCAATTTGTCTACAAATCTTGTTCTTACATCGTTCGAATACTAATTTCTTCTCGTGCAGGGCGGTCTCATTCAGAGTTGGTCCCTTGGAATTTACCACACCAGTGTCATAAAGTCGTAGCAGTACGCCGAAATAACAGTTTGCGCCTTTTATATCGACAAAATTTTCAACATTGTGTTTGCTACCTTTAACCCTATTGCGATCCGCGAATATTTGATCTTGGTTTTAACAAACAGAACAGGTTTTTGACATTTGCAGAGAATTGAAACGGGAAATCGTGCATACTAATAACAATTTCTTCATATTTTGCTCAGATGTTTCTTTAACGTCAGAAGGATACAATTCGGTGAAAATTCACAGAGTATAGCTAGTTTTCTTTAATTCATTTTCTGTTTTATCTACGGCGTATGATCTTTAGCGATTGTGTTTGTCAATGTGTATTTCTCGTCTAGCTTTAATCAACGCGTGAAGTTGTTTAATTATCCTCCTTCGTTTACGTAGACGAACAAGTTAATAAAAATTTGTATTGACTGGTTTTATCGAGTATAATCTCCAGGAACCGCCATTTGGTCGGCAACGTTTAAATAATATCTTTAAACACTTTTGTGCTCAACAGATCCTGTAGGAGGATTTTTGTAACATTACGCAAGCTACTTTTTTCGGTTACTTCAAAGACACGAGCACATTTGCCAAGAGCACAGTTCTTTCTAAAAACGTGACAATTTATGAACGACAGAAACTAACGAAACTATAGCGTCCGTATGCTTATTTAACAAGCACTTTACGAACATGTGAGTGCGGTTTTCCAGGTGTGTTTCTCATTCACGTGCGCACACCTGTATAAGCAGGATCTCTACCATTTTCAGGCAGACCATTGTACTACATGGGCAATGGTATGCTACATCAACGACCATAAGTATTCGTACAATGTTTGCAAATATGTGAAATTGTACTTCGAATGAATGAAACTCTTTAATCTAACTTGGACCTCAGAGCCTACGTTAGACAAATGCATACAGTTGGTGGATATAAAAACAACAAATAATATTTATTATTAGAAGAGGATATTATATTATATTATAAGAATATCGTAAGAATATTATACAATATTATGTAATATTATATAATAAAAGAATGTTAGTATAAAAGAAGCAATAATTGAAAGTGGACGAAAAGGTTGGTCCCAAGAAAACAACCAAGTTAAGTGAATGAATTTCGAACGAAACTCCTTAAATCTAACTTGAATCTCTGATCTGATCTTAGGCAAATGTATATAGTTGATGGATATAAAGATTGTTCTGAATTTTGAGTGGTCGTCCGTCTATGGCACGGACAGGCCCATTCCCTTCCTTAGAAAATTCCGAATTGCATGTCCTCTCCGAGCTGTAAACCTAAGAACTCCGAAATCAGGTAAAAACCCCTGGAAAGGACCAATCGGAAGGGCGCGCTGGAGTGACGAAACCCAATGGCTGGTAGGGAGAAGCAGCAACGTAGGAGGACAGTTCATCATCAGACATCCTAACAAGATCTTACCACCGCCGTGCATCACGTCACGCGTTACGTTTATACAAGTTCAACACAGTGCTGGATTACTCTAACACTCGATATATTAAACCTCATGCACCTTGAGCGTTAATTCATTCGAGGTACGCGATAACGACCGATCGGTTTGACCTGACTGGTTGCTCTCTAATCGATAATTCGCAACAACAATAATAGTTCATATTTATAAGTATGAAAGTGAGAATTGATCCTGCGGAGACACCTAAGTGTAGTGTGACTTCAGATGTAAGTATTCCATGTTGAGAGATAGTAGAGTGATTGAGACACGTGTTTCTAGCCACATTTCAAAACTTTTATCTTGAAGAGTCAAGTACTCGTTGCTGATGAATATACAACTTTCCTGATGCAGCTATATTCTTTGTTTCAATTACAAATGGTAAATGAATGTGAATACGTACGTATCGGTACATTTTTTATTTGTTAGAATATTTACAATCAATTCTCGTTGAGAATTTTCAGTAACTTCATTTGGCGTGATACAATGGCATGGTTTATAATAGTTTATATTGTTGATTCTAATTGGATCTAAAGATTTCAAGTAGTCAAGAAGTCAAGTAGATGGGTGACTAATAGGTTGTGGTGGTTGTTGACTCTTGTGTTATATCTGCCTCTGGACTTGTATATTTCTTCTTTGACTGCGGATATCTTGAGATCGCGGTGGATTGTTTCGTTGGTAACATACCAGGGTGCATTTATTAGGGATGAATCGGTACATGAATATAAACTGTAGATCAGGGTGAGAAAGATGATACCAGGTCAATTTAAGTGGTCTAACCTAAAGTACAATTTACACTGTTTCACTGTGGAGAAACTGGTCGTTTCATCAGCGTAAGGAACAAGGACACGGGCAAAGTAGTTTAGGCAGAGATAGTATACAGTGTGAGTCGAAGTAATTTTACTTCATGTTCTTACTAAATAGTTCATCTACCTTAAGATACCTTAAACGATGAAGTTTGATTTTGAAAGTCCTGCTTACCAAACTCCCTGTACAAATTTATCACGTCATGTATCAAGTTACCATTTACCAGGCGGGAAGCAGAGAATTAACCTACCTCCGGTCATCTGCGACCCAATTGTATCGTATTTCTCCAAGTTCTAAAAGGCATTTTCACTGTGGACAAAATATAGAAGATCCTGTCTATGCGTGATTTCTCATTTCAATCCTACTTTAAACATCTATTTCAAGCTATCGAGCATCGTTTCGTTTTCTTCAAATTCGTTTTGCTTGGTAGAACAAGAGCGATCAGATTGAAACATAAAAATTCCAGGACCTCTAGCAGGCTTTACAGAAACAGGTTCGGGAAGAGTTCCTCTATTACAAAAGTTGCAAATGCGGCAGAAATATTAATCTTTCGATCGAATTGCTCCAGATGTCCAATTACTTATGAATGGTAGTGCGCATGTGTGGCGAGTGCTCAAGGGCAATCCAAAGTCCGCAACCCGCCGCCGACCGAGATGCAAACCACTCAATTATGGAATGACCTCGAGCAAGAGGATCGGCCCCGGGCACCACGTTCGATTACGGTTCGCCTGCCGACTTTCGTCCACCCTTCTAAGTGTTTGCGCACCGTTCTCGTTCCACGCCATGCGAGGCAACACGACGACGACAACGACAACGACGACGACGTTTCCGCAGAGTCTACGGCGTAGACTGTAGACTATGAAGGCGATCGTCCTCGATTACTCTATCGGGTTTCGCTGATTTATGCTTATGCAGCCGCGGAACAGAAAGAGAGCAGAGTAATGGAATCGAAGGTGGACCGGTCAGTCGAGAGACTTGGCGGGAAACGATGTTTCCCGAGGGGACGGTCTGATGGAGAGAATCGGCGGGACATTCTCGTTAGCAGTCGATCTTCCATGCTACTTTCGACGTCTGCAGTTAGACTTAGATCATTTACTGCTCGGCACGAAACTATAAGACGCTGTATATGCAGGGTGTCCCGTAGCATCGGCCAAATTATTCGACAAATATATAATTAAATCGGGAAAACAATGAAAAGATTTCGTACAAACATACGCCCTATTTTGTCTCGTTTTCCAGTTGTAGCGAATTTCTTCCTTGACGACTGTATTTGCTATACCTTCGCTGGATGTGTACACGATGATCATAATTGAGACAAACACGAGACTGTACACGTTTTACCATTGATCGGATGTGTTTACAGCATTAGAATACGAGGTTCATTGTCAAATATCGAGTTCTGTTTGTAAACAGCTAGGTGAAATTAGTTCAACTACTTCTATCTATTGGTAGAATTATTCCAGGATTGAGACTCGTTCTAACTCGAAAACAGGCCGAACAGGACATATATATAAACAGGCTCGATGATCCTTTTTTTATTGTTTCCATGTGCACACTGTATATATTTCCATGTACAGTGCTTGTATAACTCGTATATCCGAAAGAAGAAAATGTGTATCTTATACGCCTTATATGCGGCATACTTTCTCCAGAGTGAACACAGAGAATCTTAGGTTCGTATGATATACAGTATAAAAGTTAGGGAAAGAAATTCGAGCTAACTTTGGTTGGACAAAAGTATAAGACACTTGGCCTATTTTCCATTCTTACGGTTTCTATCGGTAGTTATTTGACTGCGAGCAGACACACAAGCGAACATCTACTATTTTCGTATAATATCAGTGCATTTATATAATAGAAAAAGAAGTAATGGATAGAGGGAAAGTGTTAGAAAAGGGCAAAGTCGACTAAATTGTGCTATCGCGGACAGAAAAATATGGCATCGACAAAATTGGCAAACAGAAGACGTTGTTTCGTATATAATGTAGTGAAAAATTCAGAAGTTTATGAACAAACTAAAGGAAATGGTAAAAAGAAATAACCTCGTGTTACATTTGAACGCGATAGACGGGCAATTTACATTTCTTTCCCCAACTTTTATTTTGCATATCATACGATCTTAAGATTTTCTGTGCTCAGGCTTGAGCTCCTTTATTTATTTATATCCTTCATTCAAATATTTCCTATTTATTGCCACACATATTTACATTTGTTTTATGCTTTATGTATAACAGAGTATACACAGTTTCTTCTTTTCAATATACAAAATATACACACACATAAAGTCTTATAATTTTATCCAAAATTTTGTGCGTTCCTCTAAATCTTTTATCTAAATGTTCCAATGAAATGTTTCCAATTATTTTTTACACATATTTACACTCGTTTTATTCTTTGTGTATAAACTGTACATACATTTTCCTCTTTTCAATATACGAAATATATTAGGTTGTCCGAAATGTTTCTTTCGTTTTATGAGGAAATAATACACGCACGTTTCTTTTATACTAGTTTATTGAATTATACACGAACATGACAGTAGAAATAGAACGAAATGGAGTATACCTAATTCAATAAAATAATACAAAACAGAAATTGTTGTTCGTCTATTATCGCCTTATTTTTTTTTATTTACAAGTACTTTATAATCAATTCTCGCATTGAAAATTTTGAGTAAGTTCCTCTGGCGTGGCGCAGTGACATGACTAATTATTTATAAATAATAATATTATAAATAAGTAAATACTATCACCTTATGAAACGAAAGAAACTTTTCGGACAAGCTAATACAAAAATATAAAGTTTCTTATAACTTTGTCCAGCACTGTAACAAAATACCATTTCTCGGCTAATTTTCTACTTAACTGTCGTTAAGAGAGATAACAAAGCTAATACGCTGGCATAATTATTTTTAATCGTAGTAGGCAAACTGCATTTCTTTATCGTTTTTACAATACCCTTAATTAAGTTGGGAGATTTATCGTCGCTACGAATTCGACCTCGTTCCTTTGAACTATACTCTAGACAACGTATCTCGAAAAATAGGTTGCGATAATAAAATCGACTGATAACGCCTGGTACTTCCCAATTCGGTATTTACGGAAAACTATCAAGAATTTTGGTTACGTTTATCTTTGCTTTGTGACCGATGTGTTAATCAGCATGGCAAACACGAAACACCAATATCAATGTAACTTTGACGTTAATTAGTTATCCAGTAGCCAATTACTATCTTTTTACAGCTTTCAAATAACTTTATCCGCGAGATATAAAATTAATGATCTTCCAATTCTAATATTAGTTCTGAGCAATTTTTTTGCCACGACCTATTTACCCTTTGCGATGTAAACATTGCATAAACATAGAATGTGGGTCGCGGATGCCCACATATCTACAGACACGAGCACACTATTTAGCTAAAATATGGCAACTAGATAAAGAAGCATAAGACAAGAAGATACGCTAGAAAGATAAAACAAATATCATATTTTACTACAGTTATACGGCAAATAATTTAAATTTAGGATAAACCTGTTACAATTGTTCAAACTTACGTTTCTAATGTAATGAAATTTTTAACAACTACAGTTTCATTAACAATAGCGAATCCCAGCAAATTTTTTAATTGTCGTTGAACAAATGTTTCCTTACTGCTTCTATCAATTGCGAGACGTGAAAACGCTATGGAAATTATTCGAAGAAGGTTTTTATTGTTACTCCTCATTTTACTTTGTCCGTCTGGCAAGTAATTTGATTACAAAGATCCGAAGAAACCTTTATCACATCGTAACATAAAAGCGTTCAAACAGTTTAAGATCCAGCTTTTCTATTTAAAAAATCCGTGAAACACCATATGTGTGTTTGTGAAAAAATTGCCTTTCATCGTTGTAATTTTCAATCAATCAAGACGGAATAGTAAAAAAGGTGCTGACGTAGCGAAGACTATAGTCTTTCGTAATAGTATACGTAGAGACACCTTACGAAAATTCATTAACACCAACTATTATTCTTTAGCTATACATAGATAGCTATTATTAGATGCAGTTAAAAACTTTGTTAAAACATTTAAATGTTTATTTGACAAGAGAAGTACATTTATCCGAGCATCGCGTGAAGTTTGAAAAAAGCTAACTTTGTTGTATGATTTTAGCTGAAGTAGATCCCTCGATACCTTCTCTTCTACCTTTTTATAGATTCAATGAAACTGTATAATATGTAAATGAAAGAAGCGTGTACATTTCACTTGTATCGCATTGTAGCTTTGAATAAAAATTTAATTAATCATTGCAAATTTCAACAGCTTCCTTATGTTAGATGATTCGTTTTTAATTAAAATCCGCAAAACCAATAACGAATCTCCGTGTCTATTGTACGATAGAATAATCTGCAAAGAACGTATTAATATTTCCAGCAACTTTATTTCCCTCTAATTTAAATTCACGGAACGTTATTATTAACATGGATATTAATTAATGTACAAGATAATAACAAGCAAGATTTTTATCTCTTCAAATTAATCTTCAAGTTACAGATCGTAATACGGTGACCAGTGTATTTCGAACCATCAAAATCTATAATAAAATTTTATGGATTCATGTGGAGCATGTAATGAAAAAGAATTATAACACAGGCATTAAACGATAAATAATAACGAAAAGAAATACAATTTCCCGCGTGAAGTGCGTGAGTTATCGCGAATCGACACAATCACTCGCTCCAAATATCTTATCGTGCGTCACCTTCCTACGTCTATAAAAAGAGCACGGAAGATCTGAACTTGTAATAACGTGAAAAGAAGTCTGTAATCTTCGATCATAATTATGCAACACTCTTGAAACCGGACAGACGCATCGACCTGAATCTTTGGTAACCATCAATTACTGTCCCACCAAATATAAGAACATCCTAACGATAAGATCGGCAGGAATGTTTCCTTGATGTCCTCGATCTTTGATCTACGACCGACCACCTGGTACACTGTATCTACTACCACGATAAATAATAGATGACGCAGTTTTTTGTATTACTTCGAATCAGAACGTCTATGAATCATCTACGAAATAAATCTTTCATCTGAAACTCGAGTTCGGCTGTGCTGAATATATTATGAGTATGAGAAATTCAAACACTGCTCGAGGTCCGAGGAGCCTGAAACTCGGTTACAAGCTATTAAAGATTATTAAAGCTAGTCGCAAATTACGAACACATCGAGTATAATAATCGAGCAGTGAACAGAAATCTCTATAGACATGGTGTGTGTATCGATGGTACAAACAACAGGCAATTGTGCATTTAAGAAACGAATCGAAGATATGGAACAGATATTTTTCGCTTGAAGCTTCGTCTCCGAGAAAATCAAACTTGCAAACTCGTTTAGAATGTGTGAATTTGGTTAATTACCAACTGGCTACGAGCAAATAATCAGCAGCAGATCATTCTGCATGCGAAAATAGGTAAAAAATTTGGAATAAAATTGGTTTCGTTTAAGACCTCGTTTAAAAGAAAAATAATAGGCCAGGCACACGCACGCCTGATCAATTTTCAAATTTTGTTCTCTCCGAAACGAAACGTCCTATGAAGAAATTTTGTTCTATACTTTCGACTTATTTTCACGCGTAGGATAAAGTATCCTGTCGATTACTCGATCCTGCGTGTTACAGAAGTAGCCTACTTTAAGCATACTTGACAAATCAGCTACAAATCAGACAAATTTATTGTATATCTTTGATTTATTTGTTCACGTAGAATTAGCTTCACCTCGTTTATCCACACTCAGACACCAGACTATCCAATTTTTATCTATAAATGCGAATTTTTGTAAAATAATAAAATACCCATTGTAAAAAAAAAATACATAGACAGAAATTGAATTGAAATCGTATGTTTTTGAGAATATAATCTGCTGTAATTAACTTTTCCGCAGATGGATACGTAAAGATCATACGAACATGAAATTCGTCTCCTGGGATGGAATTGTATAATATTTAACGCATCGATCGATCCGTCTAGACATTTTCTACGAAAAATGATTAACTTGTGTCGAGAAACCATATTTTATCAGGCATTTTAACTTAAGAAAAGCTTAGTAAGTCATTAATTTTCTATTTGTTTGCCTAACGTGCTAATGAAATTTCAAAATATTTTATATACGACGCAGAATATACACAGTGGCTGGAATATTCCGATAGCATAGAATTCTTTCACGAATATATTATGCGCATCGTACGAAACTTTTCAAAATTTCGTTAGTACCGTAATGAAAAACCACTATATATCGCGATTATAATAATAAAATTTATGAGATAATGAGATTGCAAAATGTTTCGTATAATATACACATGGAAAAGTTTTTAGATGCGTTTAAATACTTTCGTGAGTTACTATACATGGTAGTTTTCTACGGTAAGTGTTCAAATATTGTACTTTCACGAGCTTTTGCTACTGGATCGCAACTTTACATGATGTACTTATGCTACCGATTAAAGAGAAATATACAAGGTGGTTGGTAACTGGTGGTACAAGCGGAAAGGGGGTGATTCTACGCGAAAAAAGAAGTCGAAAATATAGAATAAAAATTTTTCGTTTTAGGCTTTGTTTTCGAGAAAATCGACTTTGAATTTTCGCACGGTACGCGTGCACTTTATCACGTCTCGTTATAACGGATCTCACTGTAGATCGTTGCCTCGATGGATATTATCGCAGTTTAAGTTTGTTTTTGCCGTAACGGAAAATTAGAAATACATAATGAAATAATATGAAGTAATCATAAAGTTTATTATTACAAAAATTGCTGAAAATGTTGCCCATTCTACCCAACACATACTTCTGCTCTTCTAATTAAATTTCTATGAACACTTTCTAACGTATTCGATCGTTTTAAAGTATGAAAAGCTACAATAATCTTTTCTTTCAATTGCTCGCAATTTGCGATTTCTTTAGAATAGACAATTGATTTAATATGGCTCCACGCCATAAAGTGCACGCGTACCGAGCGAAAATTCAAAGTCAATTTTCTCAAAAACAAAGCCTCAAACGAAAAATTTTTATTCTATATTTCCGACTTCTTTTTTCGCGTACAATCACCCCCTTTCCGCTTGTACCACCAGTTACCAACCACCCTGTATATAAGGGTGTAAAGAAAAAACACCTCGAGGTACGAAAGGGTAATAATTAATAATAATATCGCTATATTCTTAGAACAAAATTCAAATATTCCAAACTTCTTGTAACACAGTTTCATTTAACGATATGGTCACCATTTACTTCTACAACTCCTTTCCAATTCCTTTGCGCTCCTTTCCATTCTACAAACTCGTGCATTTCTTTTTTCTAAAAGCGTCGATTTTTTACTTGCAAAAAGCAAACTGATTGCTCACCTGACATCGACATCATTTTCAAAATTGCTGTTTACATGGAAGCTTGACATTGATCAAAATAGACAAAATACAATGAAAGAATAAAGAATTCAGGACGAGACTTTTTAACGCATCCTTCTCACAACCCAGATCTGTTTCCTTCGATTATCTGATTTGTCGATTAATTATAGTCGAATAAGGAACACGAAGCTGTTATCGTGTAAAAAAAGCACGCCTTTCCCGTTTCCGAGTGTCGGTCGAATTTTTTCGATTTGTATACCAAGCTACATAGATCAAACTTTCCGCTGATATTAACTTGATGCATTTGCATTTACAAACTGCTGACCGAAATTCGACAACCAGTTCGCTGTTAACAAAAAAGCTGCGCGACTTTTTTGCACGTTTTCCGATACCTAATAATTCCAACGTTATCGAAATCTACGTTCCAGAAGAAATGAAATTGCACTAATTCCACGCAGAATGCACGTGTCCCACGTGTGACACGTAGCGCGATATCTTCGAGACACCAACAGCAGAAACTCCAATTAATTCACATAAACGAGTACACGAAATGAGGAACGTCACTACGTCCGCTCCAAGTAACAATAGATTACGGCGAGTAATTGTTTCTGAGTCGTGCAATATTCTCGTAGGCCGCATTGTAAACGCCACAAAACCTTTTTGCTTTTCTGTCTTTCCACATTTACCGGAGCGGAAAATGTTGCCTATGCATACGTGTAAAATATGTCATACCGAGTGGAATGGAAAGCGGGAAAATGCCTGTATCATTGATGTCGCGAGTCCAAAGCTTTAGCGCAACACGGACTCACGACTTTCTGTAAAACGGCTTAGTACGCAAAATCAAATTTCCACAAAAATCACGAATTTAGATAAACACGCTGGAAAAGCCAACTACAGCGTGAACTGTCTTCGTATCATATTTATCTTTTGGAATAGCGTAACAGGATTTCTAGAGAAGTAAACAGGTAAAATATGTGTTAAGACGCGACAACTGTCGTAATTAAATTTAGCAAGACGAATAAAATGTCTGTTTTATTTTTGACCGAGTTTCAAAGAAAAGAAAACAACGTACACACACTGTATTTTTTTTTTCTTTTTTTGTTTTGTGCGGCGACATGGTATCATTTTAAAATTAATCCACTGATTAATTTTAAGGTATAAGAACCTCATAATTGATCCAAGTTGATGAGAAAATGGTTAGTTGGTTAAAATTTGTTATGTTTGCAAAACGACGATTAAACAGGTACAGTGGAAATTCGTAAAAGCTATTTGCTAAAAATTAAATTGAAAATGTGTTTGCTTTCAGAAATCTCTGACCTAAACTCGATTGAAGGATGAATTAGGTAAAATGTCAAGAATATTGGGCCGAAAATCTGATTGCAACTTGTGCTAAATAACGAAAGTGATAAACAGACTAGTGACAAAAATGCGAAAAATAATTAAAACACTAATTTAGAGAGAACTGATATAGCAAGGAGAAAGAAATTTAATTTTATTATACAATAGTCAATTTGAATATTGAATATTCAATGCACGATATTCATATATTGAATACTGAATACATAGCTTGTTATTAGATATAATATCGATCATGATGCTGTTATAATGCAAAATGTATTATACGTACATCGATATATTACGAAACGTTTTATATAAAATTCCAAATCAGCCAATGATTCTCTCAACAACTTTCTGCTCGTAACTTTTGATCGAAATCCTAATAATTTCTTAACAGTTTTTCAGATTCATCTCATTTCTCGAACCGGTGAATTCGCATACGATAATTCTTAATTAAGTGCGCCAAGTAATCATAGATTGTGCATCGAGCGGACGTTTATAAATTCACGTGTGTGTTTTATTCGTGACAATTTTACAATGTGTGCTGATGACTAGGACGCGGACGTTTATGGAAAATTGAAAAATATAAAAACACAGAGAAACCGCGCGATACTCAGAAACATATGAAATACACGAAATATAGTACTCGTTATATTTAATATGTAAAACAATTTCCTATCCAGGTTACACTTTTTACACTCTCCGCAGAAAAACATGAATTTTTGTAAATACGCGCAGTCCACCAGCGAACAACGAATCGCAACAAAATTAGGTCAAGAAAATTCGCGTGCTCCACAATTTCGTCGCTCGGATATCATCCAATACGGAAATCGTAGAAAGCGAAGCCTACAACGAATTGTCTTTACCTCGACGATCGCAGGCTACGATAAAAAGTGAAATGAGAAATTGCACGATAAACCAGAGATCGACGTGGCATGGAGTTACACGCGTCTTTCTCTGATTTTATTTCACGGACCAATTTAAGATCGCGACCGGCAAAAGTACTTTAGGATGAAAAAATTAGAATAGCGTGAAAGGGAGATGACAGTGGATAACAGCGGAGTGATTTTCGTCCTTAATTCAGAACGATTCAGCTCGGTTTCCAGCAACTCGTAGCTAATGTCGGCAAGCGGGATACCCATTCAGGAAATTGACCCATCTGAAACAGGCGACTATCAACGAACACGAGGAAGAAACACTGGAACAACCCTCTTTTTATGGACGCTCTCTCTTTTAGCAAACTGAAGCTGCCTGCCGTTGCTTCGTACTAATCGCGTAGGGAAAACGAGCTTGGACAAAGCTACCAAACAAAGAACCTAATAAATGAAACTCATCGATGTGAAATACCAATCTTGATCAAAGTATTTAACAAGGAAACAACAGCCTCGTCCGAAGGAAATGAAGGACGAAGAAGATATTAAAAACGTTCGAGGATACGAGGAGCGAGATTAACGGAGCACAACGAAAATACAGAGAAAATTGTGGCGAGAAGAAAGTTTGAGATTAGTAGTTGCGTATGAGTGGAGGAAGTATATTTGGAATAGCGAAGTATCTGAAGAAACTACGGTGCAATTTGAAAAATAACCGTCCCGAGGCGTTGCACTCGTTAGAGTATCAGTCAGCTACACTCCGGCTATGTAATAAAGTAAAGTAATAAATATAACCCACAATGAATATTACCTCTTCCTATTCACTTTTTTATTTCTTTTAATTGCCGCACACTTTTTGCGAACGTCGCTTACGATATCCTCTGATCTTTCTACCATACTGTGCACTATCGTTGCTTAATGTCGCTTATAGTTTGACGTTAACAATCGGCAATTTGAATGAACAATTTCTCGGCAATATCCGAACGTCTATATCGCAGAGGCAATAACAATAGCAATGAAAGACACGCGAAGGAAGAAAGAACAGGACGCGCAAGAAACGTTTCAACGGAGTTTCGTCGTCGTTTTACAAGCGTCGATGCCGAGTGGATAAAAATTCGGCGAAGAAGAATCGGCAGAGTAACTGCGAAAGGCTGATTTCACAAACGTCGACTGGACTCGATGCCCGCGGCGAAGGTTCCAATCGGAACCGTTAACGAAGCGAGATGTAAGTTCAGCATAAATCGAGGTTACGTTCCGAGATGAAAGAAGCCTGACAACCTACGATTTATCGCTGGTAATCGATGTTGTTTAGCCGTCAAGTCGCAACGTGGCAAGTTCCCGAGGTGTGCAAGCACGTCCGCGCGATCACTCTCCATTCGAAATAGAACGTCTCGCGGCGATGAGTTTCTGTCAGTCGATGACCTTAAAAGATGACAACTGTACTTGCGAGCAGGCACGAGACACATACGCGCGAATCGAAATCGCCTATACGCGCTCATACGCGAGCATCGTGATCCCTTCGGCGTCGAAGCTGATACATACTTCGCAGCTAGGGAAATGTGGCCAAGATTTGTCGCTGCTCGCTGGATATCGGCCGAGAGATAAGCACAAATCCCGAAGCTCGATCTATAGTGATAGCACCCTAGGAACACGGCGACCTAGTTCCGCAGAATTTCGAGATCGATGCGCGCAAGAATCGAACAAGAATATTTTCTTACGAGTTCGCTAGATTTCAGAAACAGTGTGACGAGTCGACATTTTCAAACAGTAACGCTTCTTCCATTTATGCGCGTTACACCCTCCGTCCATTTATTATTATTATTATTATTATTATTAGGCGTGGTTTCCTGGAAAAATGAGGCAAACCTGTTTTTGTATTGAATTTTGGAATCCAATAAATCTCTAAACCGTAAGTCGTTAGAGTGTTGTCGAAACATTTACGAATAGATTTTAATGCATTTTTATACCTGAACATAACTAAAGAAGTGGAATATAAATAAAAATTTTATCCACTGAATATGGTAATAAATATCTTACTTTCAATGTTTTATACATTTTTTTGCATATTATAAACACCGAGTGCATTTTTGCATCCTCGAATTTCTCACAAATACAGAAAAATCTATCTACGCCTAGCTGATTCGAAGCTACCAACAGAACATAATATATTCCAAGTTATAGCGAGGATTTCGTGGATATTGAAATTTAATTTTCTTTTCAATCGCTGTTAACTAACATTGACTTGTATCTTCAGATTTTACATTATATTTATTATTGTTTGATTTCATACGCTTTACGAACGAAGATAGTAAGATTCAAATTTCGCGGGCTTCATGGGATTTCAGACCAAGAAACGAGAGGCTTCAACGTATGAATCTCAATTCGTTGTTTTGATACAACTGTTGCAATCGTTGTCTTGCATGAACGCATAATTCTGATCGAATAATCGTCCCTTTGATAACCTGGATTGATCATTGAATTTTTCCTGGGTTTCTAATATTTATGACAAATTAATTACGAGATATTTTAAGTGTTTTTAATCGATTTTGTTTACTCGCTGTTTAAGAAATGAAATATTTTCGAGAAGCGTTCCAGCCAAATATTTTTCCACCAAATACGCTGAATATTTTATGAACTTTTCGTTCGATAAAAGATCAAAATAGATCGACAATATCTAGCTTAGTTACATTTCAAAGCTGATGCCCATAAGTTGGAAACTGACATCTATAAATAATCAGATTTCTTATTTCCTGAATTTCATTTCGATTTCCCTTAATTGCGGTGAAAGCGCCAGAAATTCTTTACGTTAACTTCTGAACGGTACTTTTTATCCGGATAACTAAGTTGTTCCTTTATAATTCTTTACAAACGTATTTCCTGTTTCTGGAAATTAAAAAACTTGATACTCTTCGATTTGCCTCCCATTGGACCGTTGGTATCGAGCGAAAAATCAACGCATTATTATCTCTCGATTTCTTTGCATTTTGAAGTTAATCTCAAATTTGTAAATAAATTACAACGAAATTCGTCAACGTAGCTACACAAAATGGTATTTATATCTTCGTTTAATAATATGCTTCGCGTTGAAGTATCTTTTATATTCATAAATTCATTCTTCGTGCGTTTGTATGCATCTTATATAGAACCTAACACACTGTAGCAGAAATATAAAGCCACTATATCACGTTGATATACCTCGATCAATTATGAAACTTTTAAGTCCGTAATCTTCGCGTGATTAATCTATGTACAAGTTTGTTGAAATTTCACTGATAATATGCACACGTACGCGCGATATCTAGCGCGTAAGTGCAGAAGCCCAGCTCCTACTTATTTCACCTACTCTTTTATCGCAGCTACTCTTAAGCTACGTTTTTACGTAACAGTAAAAGTCATGGCTTTTGCTGTCGTAACTCTGACGCTAGAAAATCAAACCTGCTAAAATTACTTGACATCGATATCGCTACAGCGAGTCCAATACGACATCTAGTTTCCACGACGACAAAAGTCATAATATTTAGTACCATGACCGTAAAATCACGATTTATCGTTAGGTGGAAACGTAGCTTTAGGCTCGCTGGCCCGAAGACCCAGAAAAACGCAGCAAGCCAGTCTGAAAATCGCCGCCAACCGACTCACCCACGCTCCAGAACAGTCTTACAGCTTTAAGTACAGTTCCACGAATAATTTCACATACAGCTTCGAGTTTTCTTTTCTCCTTCAGACACAAGCAACGCGGACTTCATTTCTAATAAAAATAAAGAGATAATAAAGAGATCCAGCAACGTCCAACGCATCGAGAAACAAATACGTTCACCTGTTTTCATTGAGGACGATTCTCATGGTCATTTTCCGGATATCGCGGACAGTGACATGATTCATTCACGATCGATGTTTCGTAACTGGAATTATTGGTGAAATTTCAGAGAGCGTGTTAAGTATTCGCAAGTATTCAATGTCTTGTGAAAGGAAACTAACGCGGAACACAATCTTCCTGTTCCCGAGGCTCAAGTCCGGTCACGTTCACGCTCGGCGACACATTGAAGCGGTAAGTGTCGATGGACTTAGTCTGGACTTAGCCGGTTCGTCTGCGTTCCCATACGCGTATGTCATCGCAGGCGACACATTAGCACGTCGCACCTTAATGTACCGCCCTGCTGTACACCGTCGATTTTCCCGCGGAACGCTCCGTCCTATTTGCCATGCCATTCAGAATTATCATTTTAGCCCTACGTATCTTTCCTTCGTCTGAGCGCAGCTACCGGCAAAGAAACTACAGTGGAACATCGAGTACTCGCAGACCTATTATCCGAATGTTTTGCTATGCGAAACGTTCTATTAGCCGAACAATATCTCTCGCTTCTGTAATTTTACTCTTTGCATGTCGTCTTTACGATTTCATATTTTTCCGATTACTTTAGTACGAAGGTAATATCGCACGCGTTCATATCTCGTGTGCGATAAGATTGTAATCGGAAACGTGTAGCGTCGAGCGTTCAAAGAAGATAAACGATATTTCGAAAGCTAAATAAAAGCGTGCGAGTGTTGCAAAAATTGCAAGAAATCTTCAACCCTAGTACATACGCGAAGAAGTTTTCAAATTTGGATATGAGATAAAATATTTATACAAATATTAACGTCAATGTTTGAAGTCCTGACGTTGGAAGCAGAAAATTACAACGAAAGTAACGATGAATTAGGTATCTTCTTATTTCGAGGAGAATATGGCGTTGGAAGACTCAGATGATTTCAGACATAAACAGAATGTAATTCAACTCAGCTTCAATGATGTAACTAGAACTTAGTAGTAGAAAAGATATTCATAAATAAAAGGGAATTTGTGAATGAGTTGGAAAATATTTCACTTATATTATATCGTATTCTTTGCAATATTCTTGTATTATTCTTTTTGAAATATAGAATAATATTTACAAGAAAATTTCCTCATCCAAATAGTCACGCCTTCTGTTAATTCGAGTACTTGAGATTCTGCTGTCAGATATCGCGGCCAGACATATTAAGAACGAAGAACGCCTAAACTCTCGACTCTTCACTTGACAAAATTATCTTGCAAAGGGACGCAGATCTTGTCGCTGGCAGGCTCAAACCACTTTACATTCGATCATCTATAAGAGTTTCTTCGTCAACGTTTTAGATTCACACATTATGCTCACTGTCTGAATTACCATAAAAATAGAAATAGAAATAAACGTTTCGCTCATTAGATTATTGTTGTCAAGGAGCTTCCTCGAAAGGGGTCTATAGGTTGAAACATAAACGGCGAATGTAATTAAATTACTCTGCGAAATTTTTACTTATTATATTTTGTAAATATAGAAAATGAAGTTGTTTAAAAGTCGACCTAGTCAAAACCAATAGTATCCAGTTGAAATTAAAAAAGAGGAAATATTAAAACTTCCAACGTGATTCACTCGATTCAATATTCTGCCTCATGCGTCCTTCTTGCAGAAAGTTCCTCCATTTCCATTTCCATTTCCAGTAACTAATTAATTAATTTTCAATCGCGTACGACAAAACATCTATAAGTATTAGGACACTTGCGAAAGATGAAATTATTAGGGTGTGTTCGTTTATAATTAACATGATCTATATAAACAATCCATAAACATTATATTGTAACAACAATACCATAGATAGCAAAGTTATATATTTTTTCACAGTCACTGTTTTCATTCATTTTGACATTGCATTACATCTTCCACTGTATTTTCTTATTTCTTGCTCCCACGTATTCTGCATACAAATGATTTCACGAGCGAGATTCAAATTTTGTAAACCTCAGCTTCCTAGCTACACGATTCGTCAAAAATGTTCTCAATGAGGTTTATGTTACGGCCGTTCGCGAGGAAACGCGTCAGTGAGAGGCATAGAGTCTCGTTACGATTTTGATAGTCGATGCCGCGAATCAGTCGTTCCCCTGTTTCAATTAAGATAACAGAACACTGAATTAACAAGATTAATACAAGCTTTTATTTTTAACAATATTTAAAATTATAATTAACACGTTACAAATGACTTAACGATGATACAACTAGTTTATTATTATAATTCGACTCGACTTATAGTATTTCTCGACGTATTCGTTTCACTAAGCGACCTTGATTTTATTTCTCTCAACCTCTCGAAGCATTCGGTTTGACTCCTCGTATGATACTGATTGCCCTTCGATTTTTTCCTTTGTCCTCTCTTGGAGACGACCCCACCACGTTCGGGTCTCGCGACCGTTCGCGCCTATGATCACGTATGCTACCTTTTTTGTGTAGGTAAAATAACGGACCGAAGGCCAATCGATGTTTTTTAGAACTCGCTGCTTAACGACAACTATGCGTTTATCGCTATGTTGTGTATATTTCGTATATGTAAGACGATCTGTCAGCGATACTGTAGTACCAAGGCAGACGGTTAGGAACACGGCCTATAGTGAGCCTCGGGGCGTAACAGTTTACATGAGAACGTATAATCCACAATTTATTGCCTTTCGTAAATGATTTTCCTACATTTGTGCTTAAACACGTATAATACTAATCGATTATCTTAATTATAATTCCGATCGACTAATCCTTTGAAAACCTAGATCGATAATCTTTTTTCTGACCACGGTCGATGTCCTAAATTCGTCAACAGTGGCATAACAAATTTTCTTACTGTAAAAAGCAAAGACAGACTACCGTTTGAAAATAAGCCTGCAAGGTGCAAGTACCGGTAGATTTCAATCGGCACGATTGAAACGACTGATACGCGACAAATAAGCGGCGTAATAAAGGCCTGAATATGCAAACGCAAATTACACCTTACGAATCGATTTAACCGCCGTTCTAGTATAGTCAGCAGGGAAGGATCACGAATTCGTTTGGTTGACGTTAACGAGCGACGATAAAATATCAATCTAGCCAGAAGTCACGCACGTATGTACAGACGACGAGATATTAACGACGTATTAGCACGTCACATCTTGAAGCACCAGGACATGGGACATTGCAAATTTCCCGTTCCGGCAACGAGTCCCACTTAGCGGACCACCGAGGATTTCCACGTCAGTTGTAACTAGAACGTGGCTTGTTGCTAGCGACAGCGGCACCGGCTTTGTTCCTGTCAGACCAGAGTTGCGCGTTGCATACCACGGGTTGCACCGCGCGCGCTTTTCTTTCGCCCTTTAATTAATGCGACTATCCAACAAAATTGGAGTGTCGACGCCGGCTACGATTTATACGAAATCGATACAAACTATTGCAGTTACAAAAGCCGAAATTACTTCGCGCAGATCGGATGAGATATATAACTAGACTGGAAAAATGAAAATACCATAAAACTGTCGTTTCGACATACAGTGGGGCATAGCCGAACCATTCAAACTGGAAACTTTTCGTCTACGCGATATATAAAACATTTTGAAATTTCATTAACGCCGTAACGAGACACGACCGTCGTGTATAAAAGTCAACGTTTATCAGTTTCATCGTTGAGGAAAAGTTCATTATCCAAGCTATAGATAGGGTAGGAAAAATTCTTTCAAATTGGTATAGAAATTATGCTATTTGTGATAATTAATCATCTTTTAAACCGGTTGGAATTTCGACAAACCGTGTAATTAACTTTAATACGCCATTGACGAATTTTCATATAATCGATTTAAATGTCGTTACATCTGTTGATTATTGCTTTGTCATTAATTCATACGTTTTAATAATATCTATGTATTGTTAATCCAACTCGACCATGGACTTCTCAGCGACAGTAGAGTATGTTCACAGGTTTGAAATACTGCTTAATGACGATTTTACAGTAATAGAACATTTACTTTCTGTATGTAAAAAGCTGTTAGAAAATCGAATAATTTTTTCCCTCCATTAAAAGATATTCGATAAACCATGTAATAGATATTATTTCAAATAGACGCGCAAAAATATTATTTAAGATTCTTTTGCCCAGTTAACTCCATACAAAGAAGAAATTATTATCCACCATGTATCGATTAGTGTACAGTAAATAGCTTATTTTATCGGAGATAAATTTACAATTTAATTATTTTTTTACCTAAGAAGGCTACTGAACCGCACGGTGGTAAGAAAAAAGGCGAAACTGATCTTCTGAGAAGTGGAAGCGTATACATCGGTGCAGTGTACACGGAGAAAGTACAGCGTAGAATGGCGTAGATCATGCGATTCAGCTAATAATCCTTCCTTTTTTTTTTTTCTTCTTTTGCCGACCAATATAATGACACACTGCAACAATCTTTCTGTCTACCTTTATTCATTTTTTTCTCAGTTTGCGCGCTAGTGCACACAAACCACACGCAAAGTTTATTTATAAAGTACTAACGAGCTTCAGCGGTAGGTAATTTCACAGATGGTTATTTCTACTCGGTGATTCGACCTAACGTGAAAACCCACCACGGTTTCTCTGAATTTCTATCAAAACAGTCTCGTGGATGTGGTAACTTGTAAGCTCGTCCCGTGTAGCTTATACCAGCTATCGTTATTACTATTGAGGATCGCTGCGCGAAATTAAAGGTTTACCGGAACTAATTCACTTAACCTTAACCGATCCACAGGAATTTTTTTCACGGCGATGAAACAAGAAAGGATATAGCATGGAGCGCACGAGTGAAGAAAACGCGTTAACGCGTTAACTATCACGCAAATTTTATGCAGGCTGAGTCATAGATGCATGTCCGTATTCCAGAATGCGAATCTGCACACTAGAATGGGTTAAAGACATAAAACGACGTCATATGAAGGTATAGTGACGGAGGAAAGAAAGTTCAAAGAGTAAAATGAAGAAACGACATTGTAATTTTGCAAAATTATAATTAACCAGAGAAACGGAAGTATAATATACAGCGGCGCGCAAACGTTTCCAGGTAGATCCTTCACTTAGGTTGCAAAATTATTTGGAAGAATTTTAAGGAATATTGTGCAACTATGTATGTTATGATGTTTATGTATTATACTCTCTTCTCTTATTTAACATAGCCTTGTAGCCAATGTTGTTTAGAATTTTTTTGGATATCGCTTTTCGAACAATTTATCTGGTCACACATTTTCGCCAAATTTTTACACGCCGCTGTAATTGTATGTAAAAAATGTACGAGTGTTTAGCACAGAAGAAATATTTCACGCAAATTACTCATATACACGTGTCAATTTGAAATTTTCTTCCATTCGACATGTTTTATCCTGGCAGTCGCGACAGATTGAAATATGTTGCACGAAAAGATTTCATTTTTGTAAAATATTATATTATATTTGCACGTTTCTTCTCTCACGATATTAACCATGTCATCTACATTATCAAATATTTTTATTTTTAACAATCCTGACAATTTTTGTAACGTGGGCCCACGATGGTAGTCGACGTTTATTAATTGAGCCGAGGTAATTGTCATAGGCGTACTCGACTGTCATCGATGCAACGTTCTCAATGAAAAGGTTAAGTTACCAATGGAAGCTTATAAAGAACAACTTACTGATTCCAGCGTAATTCGACGACGGTTACTTGAATATCCCAAACGCGATATGTATTACGTTGCACGTGAATGTATCCGATACTTGGCGATACTTAACGGGATCGTATCAAGTCTTGAGGTATTGAAGTGCCGATACTGTCGAACGTATTCCAACTTTGCATACCGTACACACATATACCGAACAATTTCTAATGATCTAATTTTCAATTCTCCAATTGAATTTCTTTTTAATTTAATTGTAATTTAATTCAATTTAACGTTTCTTACGGAGAAGTAGTTTAATACGGTACATGCATAGAGAAATATAATACAACGTTCGCGCGGAATTTTCACCAAGAGACTCACATTTGGATATTAAACTGTGCAGGCCAATAATTGGGAAGGTCTGATAAAATTTCGTTTTTTATCTTTAGCCTATTATTTTCGTCGGTAGTGGAAATCACCAGTGGCTTATGGATCGCAGCTTAAAATCCGTTTACGTGATTGCAACGCTTTGTTAATACCTAGGATACATCTACGTTTCACAGTGTAAAATACTATAAAACCTATATAGGTTAAAACAAAAAAAAAATGCAAAAATAAATACGAAATACCAAATTTTCCAAAATAAAAGTATCGAGCGTCCCTCGTGTCTACGTTACAATTAATATTCCCATAAAATATTTATGGTAACACGATCAAAATTATGCCTCTACTTCCATACAGATTATTAATCAAAATAGTTCAAATATTTATGCTTCCTTTCTGGAAGTTGAAAAATTAAATTAATTTAAAGCATTTTACCAATGGTAGCAAAATCTGATCATTTATCTATTAATAAGTTATGCTTGATTAGCTACAGATATATTGCAAAAATTATTTTGCAAATGCAAAAATATAATTTACAAATAAAGATACGAATATAATATTTTCATACACGCGTTTGCATAATATGGCCAGCAGTAAATTAAACTAGAAAATACGTGTACATATCGACTTTCTAAATATCCTTCTTGATTAAAATTTCGAATCAAACTCAACGTGGAACATGGGCTCACAGAATTAAACGAATGATGCATTTTTTCATTGAATTAATAAACATAATAATATATTGAATGTTGTAGAATTTGAACCTTGCTGTGTTTCAATATTACCTTTCCTTTTCTACTTTTTGTCCATACTTAAAAAAAAATATCGTAAATTGCATGAATAGGTATAGAATTCATATTGAATTTCTTTCTTACTGTCTCTATTTCTTCATCTTTATCTTCTGGAATAATTGGAAATAGCAAGTATTGGTTACATGTATTTCTACTTCACATAACGAGAGACTATGAAAAGTATCTTTTATCTTCAGAAACAGAAATTTCATCCAGTAGAAGATCGTGAAAGCATTTCTGCATCTTTAGATTTCCCATAATCTATAAATCCATAAAATCTACGCTCTGATACTTCTCGAATGACAATTTCTAACAAATTGCAGTAGAACCAGTTATTTCAGCAAATATCGTGGACATACACTTATCTGTGAGACACAAGCTACTACATTGTGTGTCAGTAGATTTTGACACCAATATGCCAAAACATAAGAAAAGAGACGTGAAATATTCGTGAGGATTCTTACTCGATTAGCCAATTCATTAAGCAAAACCATAACTGAAATAACAGCGTCTCGTGCGATTGGTACATCGACAATTTATGGCACTAAAAGACGAAAGTGTAAAATTCTAAAGAACACGACATGTCCACAAACGACATCAGAGGTAGTCGTCAGGTCAACGTATAAATCAGAGGAAGGAACAGAAAGAAAAATCTAAAAAGCATAGACAATTGAGTAGCTCAGTCGGATTGGGAGAACAAAGACGACAGAAACACGCGTATTTTGTAAAAAGTTATAATTTTTCGTTACCCGCAACTAAACGCGATTCGCTTCGGATAATCGACGTTCTATGGTATTTACTTTTCCCTATAACTTCATTTCTCTATTCGTGCCATTTTACGATATACTTATTACGCTACGGATGTAACACATTGCACTTAATGAACGGAGAAGCGGACGCTTTTCTAATAGCAAGTCAATGATATGGAGAGCAATGAAATAGTAGACGAAGCGGTTGGCGAAACATCGAATATGCTGCTTAGCCCCGGGAATGGATAAACACCATGGAACGACGTGCAAGTACAGGATATGGAGGATACTGGCGGCCGAACGAGCGGCGAGGTTATTAACAATATCGCGTAGCCCAGTAATTCTATTGTAACGTTCTCCCTCTAGCATGCTCAGCACACACAGCCGAGACTTATTGTTCGCGGATTCCACGAGGTTTTCACATAATGATACGTGGACGCAAGCATGTACGCCGCAAACTCAGAGTACATGCCGCGTACAATGGAACGATTTCGCCCGGTCTACGGCTAAGCTTCCATGATTCATATTAGAGGACAAGGTTCCTTGCTACCTCCGCCTTTTTGATACGTTATTATGATATATCTTCCATGGATTAAGCGGCGCGTGCACGCGCCCGTATTTCTCTTTTTCTTTCTTTTCTTTTTTTTTTTTTTTTTTTTAACGAGCCAATTTCATTGGGTCTAGAAAACGAGAGCGAAATATCGAGGAAAGATGGAATGGAGATCGTAGAGAAAAATGATAAGTAGGCCAGACCCGACCGCGACTGGATAAAATGATAAAACTGGAGCATATTATTATTTTCAAAACTGTTCAAAATTTTCCCAATGCAGCCATCGGTTGCTGTAGGTTGGCTTAATGCATGAGCAAGATATGACATACGTGTTTCCTGATCTCATTTTCAAGGGACTGTAAACTTTATAATTATCGATGTTTAGGTAAGTACTCTTTGCTATGAATTATGCTATTTGTCGATCGATAAACTGTCATATTCATGAGATTGCATACTGAGGGAAAATCAAGCTCCGAGTGATCTTGGGATTTGTTGCTAATTCGCTAAATTTTGATACGACTTGTCTGTAACAATAGAAGATGTGATTCGTGGTTTTCTTCCATTGCAATCTTCAAAGGAAAAATACTCATTGAAAAACACAGAAGGAAACTAGGATGAGTGTATTTTTGTTGAATTTTTATTCGAACTAAACAGGAACATCTTAACACGACGGATGAAAATGAAAAAAAAGTTTGAAGATTTACCTGTAATTGACTCACGGGAGAAATAGCAATTACGATTATTACGATCGTTTAAATGTAATCCAGAGAAATCGTATACGCTGTATCGAGTAATATATTTCGTTCTCGCCAGACGAAACTGGCAATTTATTTTTACAGTTTCACAGTTTTACGTTTACAGGTAGACGATCGTAAGATGAACGCGGTAAAACAGCGATCGAACATCGCCGAGAGGAACATTGGGGATGTAAAGAGTCGGAATGGTCGGTGCATCGGTAATTTTTGAGATACAAGGAAATACAACATGAAAAATATCGAAAGCCAATACAATTAAAAGCTGAGATTCAAAAGCCGATTGCACTTGCCGCGAATCGATCTACAGTTTCCAATGCACTTCGCTCCAATGTTATTTCGGCCTGATTCGGTAACGAGCGAAACAGCCGATGCAGCGAACGATGTAGCGATTGAAGAACGTTAGCGAGATCATTTTTCTCCCTCTAGCAGCGAGGCATTAACTACTGTTCCTGCGCCAATTACGCTGTGTCCTTTATACTTGTATGGAAAAACCAAATGGAGAGAATTTTCACAGTGTTATCCTCTTTTTCCACCACTACGGTAGCGGGCGAAAGCTTAAGACGACTGCCTTGTTGATGGATCATCGCGCTATGTCATACGTAGATATTAAATAACCAACAGTTTGTAGTTGTCCTTGCAATCACGTTTGTATGTACACAGAAGACGAAAATATTATTATGGGAAGAATTCGTCAGCCTAAGTGAACACGTATGGGTTTGAACCCTACAGCCAGTGTATTAAGCGACGCTGAAAAATTGTAGAGAGAGCAGATTAAAGTTGCAAGAACAAGATTTGTTCAAGATCTTGTAACAAGATACGGGCTTGACACTTTAAGGACCAAAGAATACAAAGTAATGTGTGAATGTGTTCGATATAAATAAAGTAATAACGTTATTACTTTATTAAGATAGAAAAAGTGTATGAGAATAACAGATGCGATGTAGAAGCTCACTAAAGATCAGAGGTAGAAACAGAAGTATAATTTTTGTTTCATTATGCTGTATGCTTATACATAGATGTAACATAGATCTCAACTTCAACATATGTTAGACTTAACGAAACGCTTGTTTTACTGTTTTATATCTGTGGTGGGCGGCAGAACAGTGTGAGTCAAATTTTGGCTCATCAAAACTGTATAAGTATGTCAATGTATACGTATATTCTACGTTGCTGTTTTCTATTTATGCAAAAGCTTCGTCTGTGCTATCGAGATATGTACTACAGGCTTGACTCTTTAACCCCTTAACCTACGATTTACGTTCGAGAATTTACGTTTGGTCCGATCATCTACTACGGGCTATGCCCGTAATATTTACGTTTGGCCCGATCATCGTATTACGGACTATGGCCGTAGTTGTAGGTTAAGGGGTTAAGGACCGAAGAATACAAAGTAACGTGTGAATGTGTTCGATATAAATAAAATAATAACGTTATTATTTTATTAAGATAGAAAAAGTGTATGAGAATAACAGATGCGACGTAGAAGCCCACTAAAGATCAGAGGTAGAAACAGAAGTATAGTTTTTGTTTCATTGTGCTGCAAAGTTTGTCGATCTCTTCGAACTCCGTAAAGTTGTAGAATCTAAACAGAAGTAGGACTGATGAAAAATATTGTGTACATCTATTGAGATATGTGTAATTTTGTGCGCTGAACTAGATTAGCCGCGTAGTAGTGACACACGTATTTGAGTATGAGTGTGCGGAAGTTTGTGTATGCACAGCGTCTCGAAACACAGATGAATGCAACTGTTCTGTTGGCAGTGTGGTACAGAAGATGGTGAAACAAAGAGAGTGCTGAGACGCGTACAAATGTATATCAACGAAGATCCTGTAAATCACATATTAAATAAATTTGAAGCTGTTTTGATATAAATTCTAAGTGTAATCTAATTGTTCCTGTACTTTTATTTCGGCGATTAAGATGCATAATTTTCAACAACATCCCTAGAATTTCTTCTTACGATTGCAATATGAGCTGAATAGAGTTCGCTAATGAGAATTGGCTGAGAAGAAGTTACAAATGAAATGTCGCGAAATATTATTTCTACGTTATTATATTAGAAACAAATAAAATACTATTTTTTTAAAAAGTAGATTTAATACAGTTTGACTGTGGAATTCAGATATAGTTCTATTTAAAAGACACATTATTAATGTCCACGTAGACAAGATCTGCGACCACCATAAAATATCCCTTCGAAACAACGTTTTCTACTTGAAATACTTTCTTGAATAACGAATATTTCGCGAGAGAATTGCGTGAAAATCTTCAAACAGCACGCGCACATAGACTCGCGCTCTTTACAAACGACCACGAGACATTCGAAACATGAATTATACTTGAAAAGATGAGCATGAAACCTTCGATGCTATATTTACCGCGTTAGTTCAAGTGGTGCTTGAAATTAATCGAGCAATAACAAGGCTGTTTAACACAATTGCCATGATAATTGTTACAATTGTCACGTATAACGTGTCGAATTTATAATAACAATTGCTAAACTCGAGCGAGAGACGCGAGCGAAGCCAGCGATCTGTGCGGAGAGGACAGAGAAATTCTTGCATTCGCAAATAGAAAAATTGTTGTACTATGAAGAAGGAAAAATCATTTGCCTAAACAACAAATACTGTTGGAAGATCTGAGGCAGCTTGTACGCAGGTATAGTGTGCAATTAAAAACCTTGATGCCATTAAGATAAACCAGAAACTGGTAGACCCCGTAAAAAACTAGAGAAAAGATGGGCCGCTCTGATCCACCGTTTGTCTAAAAAGGGTCGTTTTCGAAATACCAAAGTAAAACCTGTGCTAGGAATGATCTAAACGTTAGTTCGGAGATGTCTTCGTGATTTTGGGCTCGAAGAACGCGTGTCTCGGAAGAAGAAAATATGTATTAGGTTGTCCGGAAAGTGTGTTTCTTTCGCAAACGTGTTTTTTTACAACAGTGCACCTTCGTACAAACGTGAAACCAAGTGTGTGAAATGTCGCGGTGTTTATCTCAACGGAAGAAAATAGATCGTACGTAATTCGACGAAATAATATAAAACAAAAAACGTTGTGCGTCTATTTCCTCATAAAACGAAAGAAACTTTTCGGACAAGCTAATACAAGAGTAATATCATGGAGAAAATATTTCTTTACATAAGAAAGTCATCGTCCTTTTTAAGTTAATTTATTTCGTGCATTCTCTGGGCAACAAGAATATATTGTAATTATAACTTTCAACTTTAGGTAGAATTAATTACAGTTTAAGTCATAGGAAAACTATTTCTTTACGTAAGGAAGTCACTGTTTCTTTTTGTTTCTAACGTGCTCGAAAATTTTGACTGACATGTATACAAAGATAATACAACCATACGTGTATAACAATCAATGGTTTCAATGGAAGCGCGAATTGCACAGTACAAGATCGGAAAAAGTGTTTCTTTTTGATGAAAATAGTATGCTGCAAACAGAATGAAACTCGATAGTATCTCTATAATAGTCTTCAATAATATTAGCTTGTCCGAAAAGTCTCTTTCGTTTTATAAGGAAATAATAAACGCACAATGTCTTCTGTTTTATATCAGTTTATCAAATTATGCACAAACATAATGATAGAAATAGAACGAAATGGGTCATACCTAATTCAATAAAATAATATAAAACAGAAATTGTTGTTCATCTATTATCACTTTATGAAACGAAAGAAACTTTCCGGACAACCTAATATATCTATGCAATATATCGTAAGAAATAATTGATCGAAAAGATAGAGCTGTCTCAAACTTCTGTCCACTGCTGTATCTTAAGAAGTACGATGTTTGGCTGTATCAGGAGCAAATTGAACAACTCGGTGAAACAGAAGAAACACACTGTAAAATAGAATAGAAGAGCAACGTAATTTCCGTTTGCTTTCGCTGTTTTGTTGACACTGTCGTTTACGTTTCATTCGTACACGTGCGCATTGTGGGAAAAGTGCTGAACGCCGTGATCGTCCAGTATTCGAAAGCACGACCGACGCTTGATAACAACTTAATTGTTCGACGCGCCAACCAATTCAATTCTCCTTTCGAATAATTGTACGACGTAAAAAAGAATACGAGAAATATCTAACGTAAGAAAGAGCAAGATCTAACTTAGAAAAATGAAATATCCGGTAGGCTGGAAAATTCTGTCGACCAACATTTTTAATATATTTCTTTATCTTCTACGCGTTGTCCATTTAATTAAATTCTCTTCTCCATTTAATTATAATTATTTAATAATCTCAACTGATAGTGTGACGCTTCTTCAAAGAATTGTTGGTCGTTATAGTCTGTGAAATCATCGATAGCTTACTCGACTTGTGAATTTGTAAATGTTCGGTGATACGGTCGTAGTTAATCTTGGAAGAAAATATGTATCGTTAAAACAAAACTCAATAGGTAAGTTATCGTTGGTCTGTTCTTTCGTTTTGCATATAGCTTTATCATCACGCACCTATTTCCACGACCTTGTACTAGTATATGGCTTTTTTAAATTCATTAACATACAATAATGTGTTGTTTTTTCGATCGGTGTAGAATAAACACCAAGTACACAAATTTTTACGTATTACTGGAATAGTACATCTGCACATAGTTATTATTTTATTATGTCCATCCATCGTAATTTATTTAATGAAAGCAGCGTTGTTGATGAACAACGCGCGAACCGAAATAATTTCAGTATCTACGTAATACTTTAAAAAAAAGGTATGATTGCCGCGAATAATCTAAACTTGGTATCTGAAGGATTAAAAAAAGATAACGATTTATTCGATCATAGATTTCTCAAAGCCATATTCTATTAAATTTATGACTTAACTGTCAATATACGTAGATATGAAACGTCTTACTTTGAAACGTTTCAAAATTTAATTGCACGTTCAATATTCTCAATGTTGGATAAATCACGTCAGCTTTAACGTAACTAACAAGCAAATATTCCTAGCGAATTATTGCTCGTTTCGTTACAAAGATTTATCACAACAAATGATACAGTAAAATGATTAATCTTCTATATTTTGATTTATTTCCAAGCGCAAGATATTAGTTACGATAATATTAAGTTACGAGTGCAAGATTCTTAATTAACTCGGCTATTCTTAGCTCGATGCTTAATTAAGCACCTAAAGCGCTAAACTTCGACCTTGGCCCGCTGCGCGCCATATCAAAGTGCGAGTAGGCGAGTATTTATCACCGTAAGCAACTTCAACGGGCCGATATCAAGAATAGAAATGACGTACGTTAAGAAGTGCATCTGGAGGTACGGTATGCATAAATTTGATAGAAAGTTCAGTCGTAAGTCGGAGCAATGTTGTTCGCTAACAGGATTTTCCGAAACTTGTTCAGCGAGTGAACGAGATAAATGACGGTATCGGGTTTTTCCTACACATCGTTCCCAGCCGTATACGGTGAATGTGTCCTTTTTCCAGCACGTTTTTCTACCATCAACACATACATCGCGCTGGTTATAAAAGCGGCCAACCTGTCACATAATGTTTTTTCTACGTCATCGAACGTAGCCGCCCCGTTAAGCGACCTTCTTCGCATACCGCAAAACCCTGTATCCCGTATAACACGTTTCAATCTCCGCCCCATCGATGCTGCGCGCCTGTGCTTGTTTATTATGTCCTATTCAACGACCCTTCCGCCCACGACGTTGGTATTAGAAAGAAATCGCTGAGACGCTTAGACTGACAAGCGGATCCACTTTGGCCCTTTCGATCTTCCCGAAATCTCTTCAAGCACACGCACCTTTCTACTAAATAAAAATGATCCCAATTTTTACATCCTTTTTCGTGCTCGTTCATTTGCCTTTATTTTCTTTTTTACGATTTCCTTTTTCATTTTTCACAAGATAATTTACAATTTGCTTGTGAGAACATTCGGTAAATTGATATAACGAGGTGCAATAATAGTTCGTATACATATTCCTGCTAATCCACAGCTTACAGTTGGATACATCTGCTCGTAGATTATCGAGTGTTCTAGTTAATCAGATCGCTGAAACGTTCCTAGCTCAGTCTCATCGACGTACGTGTAGAATATAAGCCGTTTGCTGGTAGATTTCGCTGGTCTTCTAATCTCTTTTTATATTTCATGCAACTTTATAATTTGTCCAATGAACGTTAACTACGATTTACGTTTGGTCCGATCATCATACTACGGGCTATGCCCGTAGTTGTAGGTTAAGAGGTTAAGTAAGTTCTTATGTGCTAGGTTGAGCTACAAAGCGTTTTACCATCTCGGGATTTTTTTAGGTTGACAAATCGGTAGGACGCACCCTCTTCGGTCTTCTTTCAGCGGAGATTATGCACGTTAAAGAACTTAAATAAGTAATTCTACGATATTACTAATTTTCTAAAACAAATACATATATATAATTACGAATGTGAATATATGAAAGTTTAGACCATTGATTGGCTATGTCTATTTCGTTATTTTCTCTTTTCTTCTTTCAATATGCAGAGATTTAAATAGAATGCAGATTTAAGAAGAAAGTGCTCGCTATTTATTGGGTTTCGAATTGGAAATTACATTTCGCTAGCGATTAAATCTGCACGCGTACCGAGCGAAAATTCAAAGTCAATTTTCTCGAAAACAAAGCCTCGAATGAAAAATTTTTATTCTATATTTCCGACTTCTTTTTTCGCGTACAATCGCCCCCTTTCCGCTTGTACCACCAGTTACCAATCACCCTGTATATATATATATATATATATATGTATTTTGTATACGTATTATATTATGTAATATGTATTTTATATACATATTATATTATATATATTTGTAATTATATATATATCATATATATATTCATATTTTAAAACGATAATGAATTTATACTATTAGGTTGTCCGAAAAGTGTCTTTCTTTTACAGACACGTCTTCTGCAACGATGCTTCTTTATACAAACATGAAACCTAATTTGTCGAACGTCGTGATCTTTATTTTGATAGAACAAAATGGATCACGTAATTCGATAAAATAAAACGAAAAATGCTGTGTATTCATTATTTCCTTATAAAACGAAAGAAACTTTAATATTTAAAAGAATGTGTAAAATAGAATAATGCAGAAACGATTATACGAAATAATATTTACGTATATCATAAATAAACATAAACGTGACATAAAATTACGAATTTCATACTTTTATTACTGCTGATAAATGGTCAATTTTCCGATACACGCCAACACTTACAACGGTGCGTTAAACTATCTAAGAACCAGTCCATTTTCTCACCCTACTCGTATCTCCATTCACATTGAATTCTTCTTCTTCGAGACGAGAAATTAAAACATTTTTCGCAATGTCTTAAAGACTTGAAACTGATGTTGCATCTATCTTAACGAAGTTACTGTATGCTGCATTATTTAATTATTGCTATCTTTCCCACATCCGGATACTTTGCCAACATAGTAACAGTTCCTGTTATCTGCTGCGATACTGTTTCCTGCTCGTCGACTTCAACTTCAACTTTGTTTCAACTACAAGTTCTGCCAAGTTGGTTTCTTTTCCGTGTTTCCGAGTTTTGATCTCTATGCTATTAATTCTACTACGCAACAGCAGATTTTACAAATTCAACTTCTTACGTAGTTTTAACATTTCCTTAGTTTCTTAGTAGCAAAACGAAAGATTTCCCTGATCATTTCTACAGCTCTGTTCGAAATCTCCGATACGTTCCTTTTACGTTTTTAACTCTACAACCATCGATAGTCGATAGTCTAACTATGGTACGATTCGCTAATTAGATAGTTGTACGACGTAAAAGTAAAAGTAGGAAATGATGAATATGAGAAAATACATCTAATCATGCTTTTTGTCTCGATAAAATGAAACATTAACCCTTTGCACTCCGAATTTTATTTCAATTTCGTTATCAGCTGCTCCCAATGCTTTTAATTATTTTATTTGAAATTGACTTTAACTAAAAAATAAGACAATTTAAATAAATAAAGGAAGAAACAAATTCACTTAAATACCAGTTTTATTCACGCTATTATTGTGTTTTCTAAATATCTTGAAACAATTTCCAGGATACAATCCTGGTTTTCTTTCTCACGTTTCGTAAAAAAAGGTGAGACTGAAGGAATGTCGACTGGGACTCGGCAAAGCAGCTGCTGAGGTAAAAACTGATATCGAATCACACTCGACATAGGAGGGCAAAGGGTTAATATTACCAGATATATATCGATGGCAGATATATTTCCATATTTGCACAATTTTAGCAATAACTGCGAAACTAAAAAATTCGATACGGGCCATGCCCGGTTTTGCAGTTGAGAGACTTCGCAAGTTAGGAAATTTCAGGTCGATCAATGGCGTAAGAAGGAAACACTTAAATTAATTAAGCTGATAAAATTCACACTACGCGATTACCTAGTCCACATAAAGCAAGTTCTACGTTCCGATAACATGTAGAAAGTTTAGGCAGCAAAACGTTTGATTGGTGAAACGTTCGCATAGTGTCGCAACTCGCGTAGCATTTTACCAAAACGAACGCCGAAGACACTGAATCTTAACTTAAACGGTGCAAGAAGCAAGCGAACTGAAAGAAAGCGTCAATTTACTTCTCGTGGAAATCGCTTATTTTCCTGAAGGACAGCCGAAACACACGCGAAATAGAATGTCCGACGCACCGCCTATACTGTTTTTCTACAGGAATTACACTTCATTTAATACATTCGTCAGCAAGTAGGTCAGAAGTAATTTGATGATATCGCACGGGGACGACTGCTCAATTAAAAGTTTTTGTTACAAATCTGTGGATTGGTCTCGCGAAAACGCGACGTTAATTTTCGCACGCTGATAAATGCCACGATGGCTCTACCCTTTATGACTTATCCCGCTTGCTCGTAGGTTATCATCCAACTTTTGTAAATGATATCCGCGCGATGTAATGTACGTTTAACGAACATGTCGAGTTGTGTCTGCGAACGAACCACTGGCGCTTAAATCTGTGCTCGTTGGAAATCAACGCGGCTAAAGGCTTTTTCTGTGGAAAATTACCGAAATTCCCCGCAGCATTTTCATTCACAATCGGAAAGGTAATCTTTCAAGTTTCAGCTGGTCGCGACGAGAGAAATTTTCGGCTGTACAAACGAGATCTCGCGGTATAATTTAATAGCTTGCTCGAGTATTTTCCCTGCGTATCTCTGACAGCTTTGTCCCGTTTTATCCTCCCGCGCGCTCCTCTTTTCAAAAGATAATTTCAATTATCCCGTTCGTTACTACCGCGATTCCATCGCGCGGAAAGATCGCCAGAACGGAATAACGTTGGCGAAACGAAGCGACCTGCTCGCTAATGATTATTCCCGATTGCAATCCCTTCGGTTCGATTCGACTGTTTCGTGTCTGGCATTCGATATTGCCACGTTTATTATTAGCGATAGGCTGAAACACGTCGCAGGCTGACCTACTAAATCCAAGCTCTCTATATGAATGACCGGCTAGACTCAAAACCTCTGTAAGCGATTTGGAAAAAAGTAAGCAAGTATGCGCTTTGAGAAGAATAGACTCGATTATGTGGCAAGTAAGTTGGAACGTTGGCCTTGTACAGGCAATTCGAAGGAAAGAAGCAGCACTTTCAACCAGATTCGATCACTCTACGAGTATTTACTTTCTGAGAAGAATAGGCTTAAGTACGTGGTAAGTATTTCTGAGGAGTAACCGATTAGATCCGGATATCGTACAGATGCTTTGAAGCAAAGGAACAGCACTTTTGATCGAGACGCTACAGATTCAAACCCTTTGCGAACATTCGAAAAGCGAATACTTGTGGAACAGGTTCGGAACGTGATGAACACGCTGCCAGAAATTCTCCATTCCCTTTATTGAAGTCTATCGCTGTAATTTTGTTGAAAGTACGAAGCGGGCCTTGCGTGGTGGATTTCATTCGAATTTAGCAGTACACTAGCGCTCAAGTGTCTTCATCTGAACACTAGTTTTAGCATTTGTAGTAATTGAATTAAAATTGAAGAGAATTAGAATTGAAATAAGTAGTGGATTTGACCAAACCGAATTTATGACGAATTAATAGTTAGGAGCGACACTTGCTACCTTTTTATGCGACCTAAATGCTGAAACGTAAATCTGCGTTGCATGTACGTTAGAAGACACTGCAATAATTTATTTCAGCATTCAGAAGACTACGCAGGAGTGGAAAGAATAAACACAAGTATGGAAAAGATGCTAAGAGATGGAAAAGAGGATGAAAAGAATACAAGGGAAGGAATGGTGGAAGAAATCCTGAAGACCAAAAGGTGCAACAAACAGACGGCTGGCGGTAGGCGTGACTGGCGGAAGTAATAGTTTTAGAACAGGAAGAACTTCTAGCGCAGATTCCTAGCATGTAGTGTCCAGATTAAGTATAGCGCAAGAACAAAGTATGGGAGGATGAGTAAGAAGATCGGCTGAAGAAGCGTATGTGGTTAGAAAAGTTGTAGCCAAGTCGCGTTTCTTGGCCACGAGGTGCAGATCAAATAAATTACTACTACTACTAAAATACTAATACATACATTTGCTGTTTAAATATCACTGTATCATTGTATTAACACAAAGAATCTCTCTGTTTGCGGTATCCCTCTTAAGCTGTCGTATAATTAAAAAACGAAATGATCTGAAGGTTCCTCGATCTCTCAAGGAGATTCTGCAGATGTGACATGATAGTTGTGCAAAGTATAGCAACTCCAAGCGCCAGTTTTGTTATTATATGTGGATTTTCGAAATTCAATTTCGATTCAATCGGATTGCAACTTTTTATCGCGAGTAACGTCGGCGATTGCGAGGAGCCAACATCATTGCGGTTTGACTTAGCCGCAGTTTCGACAAGAGTAAGCAACTGTCCGAATATTTTCGCGCGATGCTGTACAGTCGGACTTGGTCGCGTCGCTGGTTCTTACACTCGGATGAAATTTCACGATGTGGCGGGAAAAAAGCGACGTCAGAAAGGCCAGCAGACGAAGGGACTGCCGGTAATAGTTTCCTCCGTCAGCTTCAGCAGCAGATTTTCCAGTAGCGGCGAGCTATGCTCCCTCGACCGTTAGAAAGTTCTTCGTCTGAGCGAAGGAGAGTGCAATTCGAATTCCATCCGTGTCTTGCAACAACCAGGTAGGTAGAAGTCAAGATAAATAGCATGGATCCGTGTCGTAAAGTATCTGGATGCGAATATGGTTACGAGCTGTCCGGGCTATCGTTCGCAGGATTTAGTACGCTCGTCTGTTCCAAGTTAAAATCAATAAATAAATCGGTTTACCAGCCCTACGCATCGGCTGGCGTTATTTTCTACCCGATGGAAACTACCCGCGAGCACCGATATTTCCTCCAGCGAATTATCAATAATCCCAGGACTTAACATTCATTACCGTGGCCCGTGAGAATCAAATTTAAATTTTCACCAAGCACTTCTAACATTCTACTGCCTTTTTCTTCGTCCAATTTTTCTACCCACTGTGCAAGTGATATATTTCATCAAGCTGATGACATTTATTACGTTCTCGCGGCGAGACCGATCTCTTACCACGATTACGGTATTTACTGTAAAAAAAATGCAATTAACTTTCGGAATTTGCCTCTCGCTGGTTTGAAAAATAGCCGGATATATCTGACGAAATCCAGACGAATCTATTTAACATTCTCGAAGAACGTGGGCTAGCCTGTGTAAATACGAACGTGATTGAACAACGTGAGACACTATGGCCGGTAAAAAATAGAGATTAATATCGCGAAATATTGATGGTTTTGAAAGTAATGTATTCGGGAGTACGTATAAAGCATGGTTGAAGCCATTTAAGCATGAAATCGATCGATCAACTGCGAAATTGATCTCTCGATTTTAATACTTTTTTAATCATGATATAGACGCTTTTGTACGCGTTGATTCGCTCGAAATTCAATCGCGCCATTTACACACCTTTTGTAATATAAATCTTATATCCGTCCTATATTTTTCCATTTTTTTTTCCATATTATTTATTATATTTTTACGTCGAATCGCCAAGGATTTCTTTTACTGGAAAGTCAACATCCGGAAAGACGAATCGGAATAAATTTAAGTTAAATGGCAGTTAAAATGTCTATTAGAAACTAGTCATCAAGTAGCTGCAAAAAAATACGGATGCCAATTTTCCTTTATATGACAGTGTTAAAATACATTCTCTTTCTACTCTCTAAACGCATGGTTTGTTAGTTATGCTTTCTAAATCCTGCTTTCACATGGTATGTCAGCGTCTGTGCAAAGGACCTAAAAACCTTGATAGCGCGTTTTATACATATTTCGCATTTTAGTTATTTAAAGTTTCTAAAATTCTTTCTCACTATATACTAATTTCATATAAATAACGTTCAAGCATGTAAAGTGTGAGAAAATAAGGTACAAGAAAAGCACGGAGAACGACAGTAGTTGTAAAAAGAAACAAAAAAAATCGTAAAACGAGTTTACAAACAAGTGTACAAGTTTCCCTCTACGTTTGAACATTCTACACCTTGTTTTAGCGCGAACTTGCAGTAAAATATGATACAAAGTATAATATGTTAAAAAATTAGTAATATATTTTCGACGAAACGTGATAAATATTTACGAAAAAATAACAATAACTGTGCTACAAAGAACTATCATTCAAAGTGTTGAAAACTGATGGTGGAAAAAGTTATGTTAATTAGCCAGAAATTGGTTTTTTAATAGATGCTTGATGTTTTGATAAACTGCTTTCCTCTGTGAAAAATATAAGCTAGAAAATGTAATATGAAAATTTTTAAACAAATAAATTTCCCTACAGCTTCGTGGATAAATGGAAGGAGAATAGTTTTGAAAAATTTGAACGAAAGATATGGAAGAGTACAATAGAGCCACTTGAAACAGCCATAAAGGCGACGATAACAACATACATTAATAAGAGTCGTGTGTGCTCGATCTCTGGGTCCCGGAAAAATCAGAGTGTATTTCAGAGGAAACTGAAAGGTATTGCCAAGAGGAGCATTTGCACCGCACAAGTGAAGCAGAAGAAAATGCCAAATTGAACACGAAAGGAGCTTTAGCCGAGACTAGGAAGAATGAAAAGGAGTTGGATAAGCAGCAAAGAGTAGACAAAATTGCAATCTGGAGCCAAAAATGGCCGATTAAGCCTGGTAACTGCTGTACCACGGAACATTCTGGCTACAAATATGAATCCCTACTTTTTAAAATAATAGTTTCACAGTTGGTAATTGCTTTAACCTGCAACTCTCATAAAGACGCTGATTGAAAGCTTTTTAAGCTTAGCTTTTGCTAAACCTTAATAAGCACCAACATAAAATATAATTATTGTAACTATTTATTACACACATTATTTTATCGAAGGATCGATAAACATAGGTTCAAATATTGTGAGTATCGAAATTCTAATTTTCCAACTGAGAAGCCTGTAACTTGTACAAATGTGCAGACCAACTGATCAAATTGTTTATCTTATTTTCGTCTAGTTTTGAAGTTTAAAGCGAACCCAAGGTTACTCGTGTAATATCTAAGTCGTCAAATTTATTTTTTTTTTTTTTTTTAGTGTAACGTAACGCTAAAAAAATTTTTATATCGTCCGGATTTATTTATTTATTCAGTGCTTTCCTTCGAACGCGGTGAATCACGTATGAAAAATTTATTGCTCGAATCGATAACAAAATATTTCAGATAACAGTTTTTATCGCAGCACGCTTCAAATTAATGAAAATTAATTTTCTACCGAATGCATCGCGCAGGCTGATACCTGCCGAGCGTGCTGTACGTAAGAATAAATTATGACATGGAATACAAACTCGCTGTAACGAGTTGTAGATCCGCTTGAGAATATTCGCATTAGGCAAACGTAACCTACAACGTATCATATGAACGTGGATTCCTAAATTAACACGAATCTAAAGTTCTCTTCGATAACGTGTTAAGGAGGATAAGATTTTGTGATTACCGGATATTTATCTGTCAGTCCGTAAAAGGGCAATGCAGATGTATTAACAATTAATTCATTTCTGGTTTTCTAATAACTGATTACCTATGAGCATGCCACGACAGATTTATTGCTTGGAAATAACGATTGATCGTAAATATTATCATCAAACTAATTATACTTTAAAAAGTAATGAAATTTATACGCAAGTATTATACATTAGTTTTCATAAACTATATTCGGTATTATTTATAGTTTAATTGGCAACATTACACTTTTTTCATGGATCAACGAATATTCCGCAACCATTTTTGTGCGATGAATTTTTGGAGGAAAAAGGTTGGACAAAAAGAACCTATGCCGTGCGAGGCAGTTTATCAATCACCTATTGACAGCAATTAATCTTTATTGAGTGCGACTAATATTTAGCCAGCGAAAAAATATGCCTGACAGTTGATATGTTCCTTAGAAAAAATGTTCCATATTCTTTTTGCTAAAAGTAAAAAAGAAAAGCCATTGATCAAAGCCAAATTATAGCGTTGATGCCAGTGATTTTGAATACAAATTGCTATTTATTCTACATAAATTTTCATTTTATACTGCAGACCCTAGTCACTAGCATTGAAAAACTTTTCAACATGAATATTATAATATCGAACTTGTTACAAATGATGCTTAACGTAATACCAAAATATAATTAACCCCTTAACCTACAATTACGGGCATAGCCCGTAGTAGATGCTCGGGCCAAACGTAAATATCACGGGTATAGCCCGTAGTACGATGATCGTTTTCGGCCCAAGGTTAATTAATATTCGAACGACCATATCTTTTTACAGCGTTCAACGTAAATTAAATAAAACTTGGCAACTGTTGCTACAGAAAATTATTTAATCGCCCTATTTTATTAATATCATTAAATTTATTGACGACTTACGAAACTACCTTTGCCCGTTTGTTCCGTTTTGCAGTTTTTCAATTTTTCATTTGACTGTTTATGATTGCATTCATAAGCGTTTTAACATGTTAACCTATGTTTGTTCATGACATTTTCATTAATCCCGCGTAAAAAGGGCAGGTACAAAGGTACCTCAAGCTATTGTAAAAATATATGGAACAAAAGCACAGTAACGTTTTTGCTCTGTCGTTACTTTCCCTTCTCTTTTTGCCACGCGTACGGCAAAAATGCTCAATTTCTCAATACATTCGTACAGTTTTTATCGGAACGACAAATTCTTCCACTTTCATAAACTATAGTCGAAATGTTAGGCGTAAACCCCAATACGTACAGTGGCTCGCCAAACTATCCGAACAGTCTTAGAAAACTTTCTATGTATCTATCGCACGAAATGTTTTGAAATTTTATTAGCATCGTAACGAGACTCTACTCGAAAAGCTACCAAAATATTTGAACAGTCAATTATTCATAAACAATGTGAAATAATGCGCAGACGTGTACGGTGTGTGTGTGCGAGGTTATTAAAAAGACACGAATAAAGTAAGTTTGTCAAGATATAAAAATATGTGTCGAAATGATAGATACGATACAGAAGTCCACTAAGAATCAGAGATACATAAAGAAGTTCTATAATGTGAAGAAAAATAGCTCTTTTTATCGAGCCGTAAAATATTTCAATTCCTTCGAACTTCCATGGAAGTAGAACCACTGGAAAAATATTGTGCCAATTTCTAGAATTATTTTTTACAAACTACAATATAAATTCAACAGAAGAATTCGATAATAAGCATCGACTAAAATTTCGTCGTTGTCGCGTTAATGCAACATTGGTCCTTGATCAGTTCGTAAGCCACAAAATATAGCAGCAATATAATCTTCAAGGCTAATCGTATGTTTAAGACTACTGTTCCTGCCGTATACCAAATTCTCGCTAAATATATAGTTGCAATAAACGTGTTGTAATGTCGTTAGAATGCTAGCGAAAATTCATAAAATTTCCTATAATGAACACGCGATATATTCATAAAAATATTGCGCGATAAGCATCTCGATACGTATCACGAACCACTGCATTCAAATGGTACAAAGCTAAGGATGAAGACAAAGCGCGTTTATCTTACTCGATCTATTTTTGCGTTTGATATACGCGGGACATTGTTTTTTAACCTTCGCCTCGGCGCGCTTACGTTATACAGAAGCGTAAGTCTCGCTTAGCAAGTACAAACAAATGCGATAAAAACGTTAATTCCTTCACGGTTAAATGTCGAAACGATCGTTTCACGTTGCATATCTAGTAGCAGGCGATTTCAATAATTTAGTTACACAACGAGCAGCGCGGCGAGCATCGGTTCACTGTAGTTTACAGTGTACACGCATATTGCGTATGAGGTTTCAACAGGGACGAGAATAGAAGGCGAATGAACATCAAATGGACACTTTACAACTGGGTACGGCGACCAATGTCCAGTCATGCGAGTGACACCCGGGGTTTGGGGATTGCCGGATAAAGGGCCCAAGGCCAAAAGCCCGTCTGCTCCACGTCAACTTGGACACACGGCCAAACTGCGTTTAATCTCGCGATAACATTGATTAAGGTAAAGGGTGCCTCCTCTGCTCGTCACTTTGATTTTCTTTGACACAAGCCGATGTTCTCGTACGCGTAATACGATACGAAACGAGAGAATTAAAACGCGTTTATTCGCGGGGAACTGTACGAGCACCGCGGTGCGTTACACTCTGGCCATGCGCGCACTACCCACAAAACTGTCGCTTTGGTAACTATACGGGGTGTCCTGTAACTGATGGTACAAACCGGTGACGAGTGATTCTAGGTGAAAAAATACGTCGAAAATGTGGAACAAGATTTTTCCATACGACGCCTCGTTTCCGAGCAAATCAAGTTTGAAAATGTGTCGGGTGTAGTGAAATTTGGCTAAGTAGCGACTAGGTATGCGGAAACAATCAATCAGCAGGAGATTTCTCTATGTGTGAAAATATGTAAAAAATGCAAAATAAAATTTGTTGGTTTAAGACCGCATTTTCAAGGAAATAAAGCTTGAACGTGTTTTAAAGAACCGATCTAGTTCACGCGCGTGGTACATTTTCAAATCTATTTTTCTCGAAGGCAAAGCATCTTATGAGAAAATTTTATTTCACATTTTTTACTTACTTTTACGCGCAGTTTAATCTCCTGTAGATTTTATTTACTCCTGTTCAGTCTGGAACCAGTAAAGCACGAGTATACTTGTCAAATTTGCAAACTCGATTTTCTTGGAAAGGAAGCGCCATATGGAAAATGTTCATTTTATATTTCCGATTTATTTTCTCATTTAGTTCTCTTTATAAAATCATTCCTCATCCAATTGTACCATTGATTACGCAACACCCTGTATATACAGCTATGCTCTCGCTCGTATCAACCAAAAGTTCAATTTCCCCTTCTTTTAATAACGCCATATACAGGGTGTTCGCGCTATTACCAGCCAGTTTTTTCTTGTGAACGGAAAGTACTAGAAACAAATAAAAGAATTAAAAGTTTTACAGTTTTCTATGATCAATATAATATCGCGTAACAATTTTTTATATATGTTTGCAATCTTTTTCAAGAAACGAACCTTCAATTTTTTCAATAGAATGCCGTCCGTTAGTCTATTTCGAATAAGAATTAATTGTTTTTAGCTTTTTTAATTTTTAAACGAATTATTTCGAATATTATCTGCCGATGTATTTACCAGAATTTCTTCGTGGTACGGTCCAGCACGTAAAATGTGACTAATCTTTCGTCTTTATTTGCTATCAGAGCGCGATATCCAAGCATATGGGTATTAATATCTCGGACAATATTAGCAGAAGCCTTCAAAAATATTATTCGGGAAGCTGAGATGTTCGTTCATGCACCAGCAGATTATATGAAACGTTTACTCTACATTTGTCAAGAAACAATTGGCACGTAATAATATTCAAAATAATTCTATTATTATGCACTTTGTGCGACACTGACAGCCATTGTACGATACATGAGTGAATTCGTTTTAGCGCACGTTTCCACGCGACACAAAAGAACGTATAGCGTTTTATAAAAAAAAAAAAAAAAGAAATGAAGACCGCCTCTGTTTCCTGGAAAATATTGCAAATAGAAAAAGATGATATACGATATCATATTGGTCATAGAAAACTGTAAAACTTTGTCCTTTTTCACTTCGTTCCTTTGCGCTCCATTTACAAGACAAACGCCGGCCAGTAATAGTGCGAACACCCTGTGTATGGCATTATCAGAGGAAGAAGAAATTGAACTTCTGGTCGATACGAGCGAGGGCATAGCGCCGTATATAATTACTAAAGCGACAGTATCGTCGTTAGTGAGAAGCATGCTCTTAGTGATGGGATCTGAAACACTCGAACCACGTGGAATTTGGATTGTATATGGCTCATTTGCTGCAACAATGACACATTATCGATCGAAATTGGGTACGTACGCATCTGAACGATGAGTTCTCCGACGCAGGAAATGACAGGTTCTAAGGATATAGGTCCATTAACGTCGGGACACGAGCATGCTGGGTCGTTAAACTGCTCGGTAGCTATTGCACGCTCATCTGCTCGTGATCGCGGAATCCTCGAAGCAGAAGAAACGAGGATGACTGCGTTTCTCGAAACCAAACGCTAGTGACTTACCTGCAACAAGAAACAGAGGAAATTAGATTAACATTATCTGGCGACTATTTAACATTCGTTGCGAATCCCACTTTTCATTTCCCGTCTCATTTCTATGCTAACAAATAATTTTCATACACTACGTAACGTTACATCGTAAATTGTCTTTGCACATCGGCGTACATATTGCTGCAATAACGACATAATTCGAAAATCACGGCTCCAAGCTTCAGACTCTTGAAAGTCTCGATAAGTCTTGATAAGCCTTGATAGATTGAATCTTTAAAGTGACGAAAGTCTTGATCATCTTGGAAATCCTAAAAGCCTCGATCGTCTCGAAAGCATTGATAGGTTGGAAAGTATCGACAGGTTTGAAAATATCGATAGGTTCGATAGATTTCGCAAGCATGATGAGTACTCAATGTCCTACAAGCTTCTTAATTACTTTCGTTCGGACAGCATCAGTGACATAAGATGTTAAATAAAATCAAGAAAGTTCGGATTACTGTAAATAAATTTTGAATACCGATCAAATTTTCAAAACTTATGGAAACTCTCAAAGCGTTCGAGTCTGTCAAGAGGATCGAGAATCTACCAAGATTCATCAACAGGCGATTCGAATCTTTCGCCATACGCGTATACAGGACTCAAGGCGACTCGAAGTGTTTCATATAAAATGCGCGTAAACATCCCAGCCAACGCTATAAAATCAAAACACAGATTCAGCATGACTCACGACGTGCAAAAATAATCCGCCCAGATGGTCTCTGCCGTGTATGGGATTTAAAAAGAAAACACGACTGTCCTGTGCTATTGAATTATGAATTATGAGCAATGTCAGATAAGTGAAGTAATTATTTGGACACAGTGGATGGATCAGAAGAACGTTTGTAAGAATGAGAATGAATCACTCGGTTCATTCGAAATACGTTTTATGGATGAGAGTTGTCCACAGTTATCGAGCAAACTTGTTATCGAAGTACTTTGTATAATGGCACCACCATTAGTTAGATAAATAAAACTCAAAGGGGAAGTTTAAATCGAATGAAACTACGATTCGAAGCATTAATTTAATATTCTCGGCAGATTTAAGCGGAACATCGTGAGAATATAACGCAGGCAAGTTTATATTTGTAAAAAATACTTTGCAGAATCAGTGTCTGATATCTGTCCGAGTATTTCTGCTTTCCGAAGCATCTCAAAGATATATGTACCGCTACGCGAAAGTCTTCTACATACAAAGCATAGCAAAAGGATGACGGAAGAGTGTGCGCCATCGACGAGATGACAAGGTCCTTGCATTTTGCAGCAGGGTCATTACTTTTCGAAACGACAGACGTATAGCGTCAATGTGCGGTAGAAGATTGACTAAGCGTGTTAACGTTAGCAAGGCGATATTAGTTTTGGTATTTCTTACGTGCTCGTAATTAAAAATTAAAAACATATATTACCGCGTTGATATAGCCGAACGCTTGTTTACTTTTGACAAGAGCCTAAGAAATACGCGTCAGAAATCTATGCTTCGTACATGCAAATTTTACTGACATTATTTGAGAACGTTCAGTTGACCTGTGACTGTAAATCGATTCAATAGGTTTGCCGCTTCCAAGAGAAATGAGCCTGCTACAAAATGCAACGGGTTCGTCGCCTCGTCAATCACGCGGACTCTTTCGTCATCCTTTGTCCATTATCCTATGTTTTAACATACAGTATACTTTAACGTAGCGTATCCCTTTCAGATGTCTTCAAGAAGCATAAATACACAGACAGATGCGGACAAAGCCAGTCATTGATTCTGTGAAATATCTCCTTACAAGGTGTATTTTAATTTTGTCAGAAAAGTACAGATGAATCAGACTGTTTATTCTTTACGAGTCAGGTTCAAGTACGAGTTTAGATTTTATTCTTCATGAGCCAAGCTCAGGTTCCAGTTCAGATATCATACTCAATTTTAGACCAACTATCAGTTCAAGTTTAGATATAATTTTCTATGAACCAATTAGATTTAATTTTTAGATTTAATTTAGATTTAATAGATTTAATAATTAGATTTAATAGCATTAATTTAATTTGCATTTGTAACGAATTTGTGACGAAGTCTAGGTGACTATCGAACGTTATACAACAGTTTCTATCTTCAATGTGTCTAATTTCTGAATCGTAGATTAGATTCAAAAGGCTCTTCTAAACTGACACAAAAACGTTGGACGTTGATGTAAGCGGCGATGTGTAAATAATAAATTATGTGGTAGCATATACAGACACGTATAATAAAGAGGGAAAAAATTGTAATCGATCAATGTCCGGATATTTTTAAACGACAGTGTCGATACACTGTCTGAAAAGCAAAGCTGGGAACAGATCGATCGATACGGCAGTTTGAGAAAGCGAATGAAATCGAGGTAATCCAAAGCTCATAAAATTGCTAAAGAAAATAAGGGCAAAAAGAAGACTCGCCAGGTTCGAAAAAACGAAGTCCGCCGATATCGACACGGCGATAATCCTTCAATACAAAACGATCAGAACCATTTTATCGCGGCAATTAAAGTTTATCTAGCCGGCCTAAATGTCGCGAAACGTTGAACGATACTGCCTATAGAGGAGCGTCATTAGCAGTATTCCAATTTAACGGTGAGTATTGTGACCCACGAGGAGTTATCAATGCCAGTGACACAAGCAGATACCTCGTTGCAAATAATAAACGTTCTGTTTGAACAACCTGCCAGGACAGGCCGAACAGAGAGAAATCGCGCAGAAGAAACAATAATGGAGACACAAAGCTCTTGCTTGATCAAACGAACGTATACACCTAGAGCTAAAGAGATATAAGCAGCCTAGAAGTGCAATGCGGTCCCGTTCGTCGGTTTCCTCGTGACATATCACGAAAGGTTTCGCCATAATGCCACAATGTGCCTCGACACGGCCTCAACGCTTATTATAGCCAGCCGCTCGAGTTAAAGGGCAATCCTCCTCGCACAAATCGGTACAGTTTTGCGAAAGCGATTTAGTTGGACGTCGAACCTCTATAAATCTGCTCTCTCAGTCAGTGTATCCTCACGAAGAGATTGCACGGTTCACGCCGATGCCCTTACTGCTGACTAACACACACACCGACCTAGGTCTGCCACTGGCGATGCCATCTGAAATACTTGCAACCGCTTCGTATTTGTATTCGAGTGAGTAAATGTGAATCGTTTCGAAGCTTAAAATTCTTGCGAATCTTTGGCCTTGATAGGTTTTGATGCTTCCGAGTCTACAAAGTCTCGATCGCCTTGAAATCGATGTATCGGGTCGTCGCGTAGGTAACGCGATTTTTCTGACAGTTCAGTTGAATACAATAGCAGTTGGTACTATCGGAGTTTTACAAAGTTGAAGAATCAGCAAGAATTGATAGGGAAGAATGATGAACTATAAGAAGTACGAGAAAATTCGTCACTGTTCGATCATCGATTAGTTTTCTATTTTCATCTGATACACGAAAACGAACGATTAGTTATAAGGTGACCAAATGTTTAAGATAATACGACCTCTTCCTTTCTTCTTCAATGCTGATTGTCAGTGATGCCGTTTGGACAAAAGTAATCAAGAAGCTTGTAAGACGTTGAATACTCGCCAAGCTATAGAAACCTATAGAAATTCCTAACAAAAAGATTCAAATCGATCGAGACTTATCGACACTTTCACGAGTTTTCAATTTCGAATCGTGTTCAAAGTGATTCGAATTTTTTGACACATATACACACAGATCGGTAGCGATTCGAAGTGTTTCGGATCCCATCGCTATCTGTCATCGGTTTGATGACCGGCGTTCGATCGAGGAATCTATCTGCTGTAAATTGCAGCATGTGTGGATGGCATGCTTTTTCGGGACCAATCGTGTTATACGTTGCACTCTTGCGTCGATATTTCGTGAACGTTGCAGTTCACTTTTTCAGAACTGGTCTGAAACTGAAGGCTTCGAGCCGTGTCGTCGCTATTTTTACACTGCCAGTACTCAGTGAACAGTTGTCGATTGGTTGTTCGCGATTGTCTCATCAAATCGAAAGTTGTTCTTTAATTTCAAATGTAATTTCAGGCTGATCGCAAGATTTATGGCGAAAAAGGGAAAACACGGCGTCCATTGGCCATCGTGAAAGTTTGAAATGTAAAACATGTTTATATCGAGGAATACTCGGAGGTCAGCTCGCAGACACCAGATACAGAAGCGTAACGTGCAGTTCTCGATCTCCGTCCGATGTTCGTGTACGCGAACAGAAAAGCAGAAACGCGAGAACGTTAAATTGCTACGTGGAAAAGCTCGTTAACGTCGAAAAACTCCTTTTGGCAAATCGAAATTCGACCGTCCATTCAATGTACATGAAACGCTCCGGGTGGCTTTCATTTCCTGCATTCTGTCGTATTTCTCCAGCGGCCTGTGCATTTTAAAATGAACCCGCATACCTATGCGCGCCGTGATACGGAAATTTGCGAATTTGTTAAAATTTTTAATCCCTCGCTCCTCTATTCCGCCAGATATATACGGTTAAATTAAATCGTAATATTGAAAAAGATAACAATCTATCGAATAAGGACCAGCTATGGCTATATTCGCGTGCGCTGTACTGTCTGTTTAAAAAATTTAATTAGCTATAGGTACTTTTTTATAACCGCTCTTTCGCGATGAAAATCGCACAAGGATTTTATCGTAATATCGAATAATCGAGAAAATGATTAATTCTTACAAGGCTTTCGCTATATGCGATACTAAATTTTGCGCATGATTTAATGAACATTATGTCTCGTATTCCAGGCGTACATCGAAGAGTTTCCAGTAACTCGAAGATCAAACAACTGATACGATGTCAAAAATTAGGTCACCGACAGCCGGTATTCATACGTAGATCTGTCATTAATAGACAGCTTTTACAACTCTCCAATTAGCCGTAGTCATTGGACATAGCATCGAGTTTGATAATTTACCAGTGGGACGATTAACGGTGCAGACACGAGTCGAAAGTGGCTGCGACAGCGTTAGCTACAACTGCAGTTGCTCTGCTCACGCTTCGTGTCTTGGTTTGCTGGCAAGGTTTTTAAAACGATCGTGGTCGGCTGACACGCTCCGCTTCGAAATGTCGAGTAAACGTCGCGAGTATCTCCTTGTGCCATATCACCACTCATTCATTATACTACGCATGATTTTATAAGACAGATACAGGTTTTTAGTGGACTTCTTAAAGCACCCTATCTATTTTAATCTTTACAATAAAATTGTCGACGTATAATTATTATAATTTACTATATTACCGTAATTTTTTCAAATAGCTTTAACAAATCTTTGTTTTTTGCACTTCTTATGCATAATCTTGCACGAGTATAAAATTCTCACCGTTTCGCTAATTTTAAAGAGGTTGTCTTACATACAACTTGATATTCTCGTATCTATCTGTGTTTAACATTAGAACTACCGATAGTTAACACGAAGCTATTTCTACCAAAACCAGCGAAAATGACTGGTCTTTAGAAAATACGTAATAGAATATTTTTATATTTATTGATTTATTACTTTCTTACAGAAGCAATTCAATGTTACGTAGTACATTTTTGATGTTATTAATTCATCTGGGACCATCATCCCTAAACGAGAGTTGACACATTTATAAAATTGTAGAACCAGTCGTCTTGAATGGTATGGTATTTCTATCATCATATCGAATGATACGCGGCAAAAATTTAAAAACCGTGTGGCAAGTTGTACAAAACGAGGAAACTGGTCAATTGGAGTTGGATAAACAAATTGCAGCATCCTTTTACACTGTGACAGGTACCAGTCATTTTGGCTGGTATTGGTATAAGTAGCCTTGATACAAAATTATTTTCAGTTTGAATACATAAAAAACAAAATAAAATTCATTATACTATTCTTCTAATTATCGTTGCGAGAGTCATTACATCATCACGGAAAAAACTATAACATAAAGTAGGAATTTTAAAATAAAATTGTAAAACCAGACAGTTTGGCTGGTGTGGTGTTCCAATGTTAATACGTACATTTTATAATGGATTGTATAATACATATTATACACAATACGATCACCAAAGAACAGTTACCAAAATACTTGGAAGGGAGGATGGAGTGGAAGGACAGAAAAATATTAGCAAGACTCAGATGTGGAAACCAGACCAAAGCAAGGGAATACTGGAAAGAAGAAGGAGAAAACAGATGCAGGCTATGTAAAAGGAAAGAAGAAGACCTGGGACAGGTAACAGAAGAATGCGAAATAACGGGAGGACCAAAGGACACAGAAAAAATACTAAACGAGACTGGAGAAGGACTAACAGAGCTAAAAACAATAATAAAGAAGAGAAGGGCAATACAAGACGGGGAGGAACGACAAGAAGGAAGCACAGCAAGGAGGCAAAAGCCCAAAAGTTGCCATAGTTTTAGAGACAGATTATATAATGGAGTGCAATATAATAGAGTGAATAAGAGGGGAGGTAGATATATAAGATAAATAAAAAGATAAAGATATATAAGACTGATGGAATGTAAAAGCGTAATAGGTAAACGAGATGTAAAAAGAAGCTCGTCCAAAGCCAAGAGGCACGGACTGAGTAATAATAAATAATAAATAAATAAAATAATATACAATTTATACGATATATAATACATTTTAAAACACATAATTGTTCGTCGTACCAATTATAAGCTTAATAATTTTTATTTCTCAGACGTACAACGGCCAAGTTCAACAGTGAAAGGGTTAATCGTTTTCTCGGTACTGTAGGTTAATCGTCGCGTCTCGTACGAAACCAGCAGATGTGCCAATACTCGATACTAAGCGAACGTTAGTGCGTGTCTCTCCCAAAGTTCTTCGTACGCGCTTTAAGCCGCGAAACTCTGTATAAATCCACGTGGTAATAAATTACGTTGACATGAAATACATGTTAATATCGTTATTCAAATTCTATTTCTTCAATCGCATTCCGATGACGAAGCGGCGCTAAACAATTACAGGATTCGTCCACCGTACGGTTAGCTTCCATAAACGGCCGGTAAGCGTGGAGAGGCGAGTTGACAGTAAAAAGAAGCAGTGAAATACGCAGAACGGCTGGTAATTTGAGCGTAATTGGCCGATCGAATGTCAGAACGTGTCAATTCCGACGTTTACGACGCAGCCAATGGGACATCCGAAGTCATCATTCAGAGGAATTATAAAGGATTCGCGAAATTTTAAGCGCGGAAGAACCGTTCCAACAATTGTCCGACAGTTTCTCTTTGACTGTGTGCACAGTGGATATTATCCGTTTCGTTTGCCTTTGATTACACGACTGCGGATTTTTACAGATTTATTGGAAACTTAGAAGCGCGAAACTGTAGAAAGTGCGCGTGATGCGCGAGAAGATAGAAAATATTCAAAGTAAAGCAGTGATTTGCTTTAATGGCTGAAATAAATCTTTATGCTGGTTCCATTTCCTTAGTTACGGTCATAGAAATATGAAACTGCATAAAAATGCGCGGTCTATCGATTACGTTTCGCTTTATGTTTATTACGGCGGAGATTCTCGCAGCAGATATGCGCGCGCTAAATGAATTTTTCCAGAGAATCGTAGGGAAATTTCGAGCTCCGATACGTAAAACTGGCAATGTTGATTAAGCGTTAACAATATTGCCTTTAGCCACGGCGCGTAATTATTTTTCAAAATTACACCGATACTCTTGCTCTATTAAATTATACAATAATTCCATGCTTTCGGTACAATTACGCGGATCACGTCGTTAGCGACGAAGGAGCCGATCGTAAAAACGAGTTCGTGGAAAAAACACAGCAACGTATGTTTTTTATGCGGCGGATAGCAGCGTTTCGAAGGATAAAAATAATATACATGCACGGAATATTCGCAATCGGAAAGATTCAGTAATTACATAACAGTACATAGGCTGTACATGGCATTTTATGACGCGCGTGTATACTGCACTCGGTAACACGGTATCAACATAACGGACAGGGCTAACTGCTTTGCATATTCCAAGGCAACCATGTCAAACAAAATGTTCGTCCGTGTCAAAACTCATCCTTCTCGGGACTCCTAGACAATTTTACGTAAAATTATCACGTGTTGATTTACTTTTTAACATGTGCTCGTAACCCGGTTTCCAAACGCTCTTATCGCCTCGTGTAAAATAATTACTCGACGCTAAATCCTCTTCGGTGAGGACGCGGCGACGTTCACGAGCGTGCGAAACAATAAATGTCATTGCAATCGAATCGCACGATTGCAGCGGCCCATGTCAGTCGAATAAACGCATCCGAACAATCGCGTGTCCAGTCGAATGGAATTTCTCCGTTAACGTTGCGGAAGCTTTAATACCGACTTTCTCTTTAATCTTACGTTGCACCATCTGCGAAATCGTTATTCGCCACGTCGATTCTAGACTGACTATCCGCGTTACTGAGTAACGCCAAGTCGAATGAAATATGCAAAGGCCAACGTCAGCCAGGCCCTTTAATTTCCAGGAATTCTCACGACGCGCATTCACTTGGCGTCTTTAATTTCGCTAAGCACCATCGTCCGGCCAGCACGCATAAACTGACCGCTTCATTTCGCGCGAGTAATTGCTAGCCAATGGGGCGTTACCGCGGAAATTACAGTCGTAGTCGTCCGTCATCGTCATCAGTGACACAGGCTGAGCACCAGGGCGACGTAGCTTTAAGCCTTGCAAGCTGTAAGTAGGATCTCGTCTGTACGTGATAGACTATGTAGAACGTACGTAGCTGTACATGCGGTTATTATAAGCGAGATCTATGCCCATATACGATAACTGTGCCGCTCTCCAGTTACGGCTCCTCTCTTTCCTCCTCTCCCGCTCTCTTTCGCTTCTCCTATCCTTCTCCTCCTTTTATTCCCTTGCTCTTCTTTTCGTCTAACCAACGCAACGAGGTAGCACCTCGATTAACCCGACTAATTAGCGAGAGAAAAATCGGTTGAGCGAATTTTTCGGGCAATCGATACAGGACTACTAACATTGTGACTGGCTTTTTTGAAGGATTTACGAGCGATAGAAAAATGCGACGTGCTTTCACGAAATGAAGTCGTAATTGATAAGAACAATGGACAGATGTAATACTAGAAAATAAATAAATATTTCTAACGTGGTTAAAAGCATGTAGTATGAAATTAGATACTTACACGAACAAGTAGCATACTGCGTATAAAACATAATACAGATTATTCGTTGTATGTAACGTGGAGACATTAACATTTTCCTTTTGATCTTCTAATCTGTCGTTAACCCCTTAACCTACGATTTACGTTCGAGAATTTTGGGTCGAAAGCGTAAGCAAGCACGCGCAGCCTTCGAGCCATTCGCACGATTCAGTGTGTAGTACGTACTACGGGCTATGCCCGTAGTTGTAGGTCAAGGGATTAAAATCTTTCGAAAGTGACAGATTAGGAATTTTTATGAACATTAGTATGCACGTATGTAGGTAGAATTATCGATTACCTTTCCTCTGTGCCTCGTACAATCTACTGGCTGTATTCGTTTCGTGATTAGACTGCAAATTTTTATGCAAATTCGTACTGGTATAAAATTGGTCGAACAAATGGAATTTAAATAGAAATTTACTTGACCGATTGAATATTACAACAAGTACTTTACTTTGATTATTTTCTATATTTCTTACGCACTGTGTGCAGCTTTGCAATTTGAAATTTCCTATAAATAATCCACCGTCTATTCGCGATTCACCGCTATTTTCGCTATTAAATGTTCCTTTAATTCGCTCAATAATTCTTCGTCGCTTGCACGTCTAGTTATAAATTGAAAATGTCAATCTGACCGAGGAATACACAGAGAGCATGATATAATCGAGTTTATTTAGAATATTATTCGGATAGTCGGTCATTCGAATAAGAAACGTTCGAGAAATCGAGATTTTACTGTATAATGTTGCGACACGTCACAATCGCGTTCCGCCAATGTTACACACTTACACGCGTCTCTACGCACTTTCTTATCGTAAAACTACCGCTTGCATCGACCCTAAGAAAATTCCAGCATTTCCATATGTTTGATTCTCCGGCGAAATTAGCCGAGAAATCGTCGTTTTGCATACTCATTGTACGACAGTTGCAAACGTTCGTGGGACCGACGAAAGCTACTTTGTCACTTGGCGAAAAACAAACGTGACGAACACGTTCTAACAAGAATTTTGAATTTTAGATTTGAAACATTCACGATGATTCGATGACACGCGTGTGGCTCTTGGACGAGCGAACTGCAATATTTATGAAGCGTCGGAACAGGGCACAAAAATGCTAATAAAAACACGATTGAAAGAGTGAGAAATGCGTAGGGAATTTCGATCTGCCGATCAAAGTAATCCTAATAACGAGGCAGGTTGGCCGAGTTAGTTTATCGAAGGAAAATCCAAAGAAAAGAACGTGTTACCGCCTGTTTTTCCATTGCTTGCTAGTTCGTTACATTCTCGTCGCAACGTTTAAACTTCTTTCTAAGTTTCGTTCGCAAGAAGTTTCAAGCGACACGCGTTATGTCGTCAATGGATAAAACAAGAAAATCAAATGGAAGAGAGAAGAAACGACAAAATATGACATACCGAGATGAGCGACCAATTTTTTCGAGAATAAATCACATTTATTTGCAGGGACTAACATTTCGTGTGTACATTTTCTCGCCAGTGTCTGAGTTTTGAATATTACAGCTAAGTGGAGGGACTGACTAATGAGTGTTTTAAAGTTGGATGCGGAAGAAGGTTATACGGCAATCCAAGCTTTTAGATGGACGTAACTGAATATTTCCTGGCAATGCAATTTGAATGGAAGAAACTTCGATACAGAGAAAAATAGTATGCATGGGTGTTGAGATTTATCGTATGGAAGGTACGTGCCAATATTAGAGTTAAATAGAATTAATTTCTGAATAGTTGCGTGGTACGTCGTTGAGTACTTGCGTTTTATTGTTCTGTATTTTACAACTCGATAAGAATTTCTACATTTTCAACGCTTGTTATATTCTTCCAACATCTATTCATACTGTATACTACTTTTTATTGGATGCTCGATTGCCATAAATATCTTGTAAATGTCCGATGTTGACAAATATCTCTCAAATACATGTTCGCATTGATTTCAAAATTTCCCGATATAATTCGTAGCGTGTGGTCACGATGATAGTAAAATTCCAGAATGTCTCGTATAAGACATTCGAATACTTTCATACATTCGTAATTCAGGTGATCGATTCTGAAGTCTGAAAATTTTATTTTACAGTCAGTTGTCAATCAGTTATCAACGAATTATCAGCGATCTAATTAACGAGTCATTAGCCATCCTATTTTACTTATACACTGTTTTAGTGAATTGGCTAGTACGAGCTTCTTTGCGAACATTATCTGTATACTAATTTATCATTTTAAATATATTCGACGGTTTCAGCAATCTCGTCCATTAAACTTCACCGACTAACCATCCTCTACACATAAACCTCTACAAATTGGTAAAAAGTTTATTGTGAAAATACTTCAATGAAATACAGGAGTAAACAACAATTAATAACAGTAATGATTAAACAAGCAACAAGCAATTAATAACAGTAAGCAATAAATAACAAGTCCTGTGCAATGTCTACCTGAAAATCGAGAATCGATTTTCAACGTCCTGAGTTACCGATCTTTCTCCGTCAATCTTCAATGTTTTAAACAATTACTCTTTTTTCTGTGATCTTATCTATCTCCGATATTGCTGTTTGTCCGTCCGTTTGGGAAATGAGTGTCTCTAAAAATGGCTGTCCCTTGTGCTGTAAAATATATTCAACGTTTAACACGTTGATTGCCACGACACCCGTATTCGGGTGTCGCTTATTTAACTACTTGCGAAGGATCGTCGTAGGTATTTGAAAAGATATTCCATAATAATAAAACTGTTGAATTATTATAAAAGTAACACGAAAATGGTTTATTAAAAAATTATTTAGAATGTAAAACTTTGAAGCATTCTATACATAACTGAGGTTGGTCGGGACAATTTGGACAATAAGTTGTTGTTTTCTTCAAATTCTTTTGCGCCTTTGTTCGGCCCATTCGACGTCTTTTATTCGCATAACATAGTTTGCATGCGCGTCTAATGCTTCTTCCGGAATCATTTTTCCGAACGGCGATATTATGCCGACTCCGTCGAAGACAAGGATATTTTATATTTTCAGATAACCCTAATAATTTTGCAACTAATAATTGTTTAAATATTCTAATATTTATATTCTTCCTTGTTGTAATTTTGTAAGCCGTCAAAGCGTTTACAACAGAAATTCCCAGAAGGAGTCGAATGCCAAGTTTTCCGTACCATTTGATTCCTTTTCTAATTGCGGTGGCATAAGAAACCATTTGGTCGGAATAATCTACACCACACTTTCCTTCATCATATTCAACAACAGCTAGTGGTCTTAATGTTGCGAACAAACGAAACGAAAGATCATTCTTGAGACCACCACATGAGCGACTGGCATTACTAAAATATCGATGGGAGCACCTAGCAGAGAACGCTTGGTACTGCTGCACGCGTGGCCTGGCGGAGATTTCTTCGAAAACACGCGTGGCAGTCAACATGTTAACAAAGAGTTAGCCATAAGAACATTATCTTTGTAAAAATCATATTTATACCAGTAAATGTAATCTCTATTGTACAACAACGATTTCTAGTCCGAATGAAAATAAACGCCCATAAACCTAACGCTAACCCGACGTGCATTTCTCCTAGCTTATCATGCTTTTTGTATCAAACGGTTCATTGCACGAACAGATAAATAAAAGTACGCGGTTAATTTCGTTAGCGTAGTAGGGAGAAACGTTAGTTGGGAAAAACAGGCGGCTAACGACGTAGGACTGCGTCGATAACGCAACGTGCTTGTAACGCTGCTACGTAATCCGTCGGAAATGTGTTAAGACGAGTGAAAACGTCGAGTGTCTCGAGGTCGTGGGTACCAGTGAGCATCCAATTCTCTAGGCGGCTTTCCGAACTCGGGATAATCCAACGCTCGTCCGCGTTTGTCGTGAAAAGAGGAAGACACACGCGACAGGTTCGATGCACTCGATATCACGTCGTTTTACGCGTCGATAGGACCAACAACGACGATATTTTCTCTCATCGCTGGCAGCAATCTCGCTGGCTCACAAACCTCCGCAAATTAAGCAAAAGAGTAATGTTTCCGCTTAAACATTTTTCTCGGTTTTAAATGAAGTTTCATGGCAGCTCGTTTATACTCATTGCCGCCACTTCTAAATCCTTCGTCCGCACGTTCTCTGAAATTTATCGTCATTGTTTCTAAACAAACTGTGTTACTTTTCGAAACTGTACTGAAACGTTTTCTTAAGTCGAGTAACCAGCGATCCTTCGGTAAATCTGCGATCCAGAGAGACACGGTAAATTACATGTACTATAATTTCTTATCTTATTATTGCGACGAATATCCGCTCTTTCTACTTTGCCAGTAGAAGCGAACCTAATGGCATATTGCAACGGCTCTTAACTGTTTCCACACTCGCTAATTATTAGCGTATTAGTCGAATGTAAAATAGTTACATGTGTTTATTTACTTACAAGGAATCTCTTCTGTCTAACAAGGCTCTTGATGGGCAGTTTTGACCAGTGTTTTAACCCTTTGCACTCCGAATTTTATTTCAATTTCGTTACCAGCTGCTCCCCACGCTTTCGACTGTTTTATTCGAAATTTACTTCAACTAAAAAATAAGACAATTTAAATAAATAAAGGGAGAAACAAATTCACTCAAATGCCAGTTTTATTCGCACTATTGTTGTGTTTTGTAATTTTTAAGAGTGTGATATATCTTGAGACAATTTCCAGGATGCAATCTTGGTGGGACTCGACAGAGGAATAGGAGTCAAACAGATTAATTCCGTTAAGTTGACTGTTATTTCAAATATGAAATACTAATGATATATTTTAGTATTTAGTATTTAGTATTTAGTCAGTCTCACGGCGGACGCGTCCGATTATGCGGTAGGTGCAGTTTTACATCAGCTTGCGAAGGATAAATGGCAGCCGCTAGGGTTTGCCACAAAATCCTTAACATCCGCGCAACGGAAATATAGCGCTTATGATCGCGAACTCCTCGCTATGTACTTTGCCGTAAAGTAAGAGGAGCTTCTCAGATAAAAACCGATCTCGAGTCACATTGGACGTAGGAGTGCAAAGGGTTAAACATACGATACGTATGTGGCATATAGTTGCTCCGTTTCGCATCTTAATGTCAATGTGCCACAATGGTAACAAATCGATGAAATGCAGAGATAAATAATTAATTCTGAGAATTATTTTATGCAGACTCCACGCTCTTTACAAAGAATAGAAAAAAAATACAGGGTGTAAAATTGTAAATACACTATGTAAAATTGACACGAGGGTGAGGATTGGGGGTCTTAAATTTTGAATTAGGTCTTGAGGGTTCGTGTATACCAGGTAGAAACATCATAACGCGATCGTAAAATTGGTATGGAATCGAAAGATATTGATTATTGATAATTGTTGATTATTCTACTGGAATGGAACTATTTATTGTAACTTGAAGACAAATAATTTCCTTTTAACAATAACGTTCGATTATACCTGCGGTAGATTTTTAACAGATTCCTAAAATAAGCAATTTTTCAATAAATAAAATGAACAATTTAAAATAAACAATCTTCTGCTGACAATAAGATGTAATTAATTTTTAACAAGACAGACCTTGTCCTCTTTGTTCCTCAAATCCGATACAATCTTCTCCTTTGTGTGTTCCAATGATATTTCCTACAATTAACTCGAACGATTCTGCAATTTCACAACTTTTATCCTTTTCCCTGCGACAAATTACAACTTGTCTTCCGTCGAAGCTAGCAGTCCTTAAATTTTTTGCTGAATTGCGAAAATAACGATATTATACAAACTAAATACACTCTGTTGTCCCAGAAGTGTCTTTCGCTAACTGCACGCAGCTTTATCATACAAAGCGTTGTTTTATTTGGCAATGTTCGCGCAAACGCGAGATCTAATCCGTCGAATGTTGTTGCCTTCAGCCGTCTAACTGTCGTAGGATACGTTTCGTTTTCATTAGAAGAAAGAATATCGTGCGTCTGTTATTTATTTTATTTATTATATCATTAATATTATTAAGCTAATACTGTGGCGGCACTCGACAAGCCATAGTGTCGGACGACGGCAGCGCAGTGGTTAGCGCCTTGAACTGTCCTGTTTTTGCGTCCAGGCTTTCAGGACATAAACTAAAACATCGCACATAAGCACAGCGCAACAGCGGCTTAAATTTAACTTACAATAATAGGCGTAAAAAAAAAAAAAAATGTAATAATGCATGGCTACGTCGTACCGTCGCGTATCGGTACTTTTGCCTGTACCACCCTACAATGAGAATTCAGCGTTTATTCTGGAAAAAAAACCATGTAAAAACAAATATGTAAAAATCCTGGAATTAATAAACAAAGTTAAAAAAAAAAAGTGGTTAGCGCCTTAGATTACGAACGTTCGGAACCCGGGTTCGAATCCCGGGCGACCGGAGTCCGATTTTACTTCCACGCATCAAAAAAGGAGGAAAAATCAGCAGTACCCCGGCAGCTACATCTACAACCCCTAGTGACAATTACTCCGGAACGAGGCCCAGCAATTACAACTATCACGCACGGACAATATATATATATATATATCACACATACCACACCTCAATACGTGGCAGCTAAAATTGTTTCTAAAAATCGCTAAAATAATAATAATAATCGCAGAACGATCTTCTCGCAAAACGCTTATGAGAAGATATTTCGCGCAACAAAAGAAACAGAGCAGACTTTCGAGCGATCCCATTTATCTGCGCCAGTTTGCTTAATCGCAACAGCAAGAAGAAGCTTAAAAATAATTTAGAAACTCACGGCAGGCAATTGTGCGTAGGCACGCGCGTGTTTCGTGACCGCAGAATCGCTACGGCAACTGACGGTATTTACATGCGTAAGCTGTTCAATGAACGCGCGGAAATTGAAACATCGAATCGCTTAAGCGCAAGTCGCCGAAGGAAACAGAAAGAGGGAAAGAAGGAGAACGTCCTCGCGACGCTCGCTACGCTCCATTAATTTTATTACGGACCACCGAGCACGCGAATTCTCGTCTGAAACGACATACCGAGAGCGGAGATTGAAGTTTTCCTTCTTCCTTTCTCTTCGGCCATGTCAGCACGGTGTTCTCGTTTTAAGCGCTCGGAATATCGTTAGAAGACGATAGATCGAGCCGCGCTGAATTTTGCACGCGCAGCACCGAAACGAATAGCTCGCTGAGATCTCGCAATCAACCGACACTCGAAAAGGCAACGAAACCGCGATGGCACGAGCAGAGAAAAGTTGTTATTAACGTGGAAACGTTGTTACGTTTGTTTCTGCACCGGTAGCCTGAACTTTGTCATAGTCGAGTATATTAACGACGAGTAAATATTCCCTGCTCTTAACCCACGAATCATCAACGTTGTTACGTTTACGCAACGTTTTATCAAAGCTTCCTCTTTCCATTTCCATCGTCGAATTCAGTTTTTCGATATCGCGGCTTGCAAAGGGAATTCCAACGATTCCACTGATATTCGTTGCATCGCTGTTTACTCAATTTCACGAAATTTCGCCAAATCGAAAGAAGCTGAAGCATTCGTAAAATACTTGGTCGACTTGACGAATCGAATAAGCCGCGTTTAAACAAACAGTCGCCTATTTTCCATATTTTTACTTTGCTGCGTGACTTTAATTGGCCACGTTTCTCCCCCCGCGACGCGCTGTAAAATATGCAAAGTAAAAACAACGAGAGCCATGTATAGCTCGCGGAAATTTTTAGAATTGCCGACCATGCGCTGCCGTGTCCGAATATTAACCATCTGCTCGAGGTTTCTGCAGATTTGCGGCAGCGCAACGACTAATGGACAATAATCCTCGGCGGTTCTGTAGGCGGAAAGTCGAACGTGCCGACAGATCGTCACGTTCAGGCGATTTTCATATACGCGCGTGTGGCCAGCGTTCACCGTGACATCCATAAATAATCGGGTAAAACGATTCTCCTTAAAACCGTCACTGATTAAATCTTCCGCCGTTCGGCTGCCACGGATTAACGTGAATTAAAACGTGTTGGCGGCGAACAATCTTATCGGATTACTTGCGTCAAACGGAATCGATAGTTACGTAACTATCGATCGCGGTGCGGCACGACAGGAAATAACGCGAGAGCAGCTTGGTCTCTGAAATTTCTAATAAACTTGATGAGACCGTAATCGAATCGCGTATCGCCGATTTCACGCAATTATTGCTTCAAATAGCATTAAAGTTAAAGCATCCGTACCGGGTGATCCGTTGACGAGAGAATCTACATGCAACGAAAAAACGTAAAAAATTTCGGACGAACATATACGTCCGGCACAGCTTAATTTTGGAGTTCTGGATGATCAAGGGAATATTCTATGTACCTTGGTATATCTCGATCCCATCTAACGTTCACGAATATCGTTCGTGGAAAATATATTTCAAAGCGTCCGATCGATATAGACGATTTTATTCCTTTAATATGCCAAAGTCGTTAAAATACCATTTGTTCCGAGACATCACGCGTACATTACACTGTCTTTATTTTGACAGAGTGCAGTGTTAAAGTCCATGAATGTAATTTTCCTTTTTCCAGTACGTATGTGGAGTAAAGAAAAAATATTGTTGATTAGTTGGAGATGGCGAGCGAGATGAAGCTCGTATTATCAGAGCCAAATAAATAGGAATAAAAATAGAACAGTATGCCGAGGAAACAAGCTAATTGTGCAGAGAGAGGAAGCTGTTTATGCGTAAAAGTATAGAGCAGAGTGATTAATGGTGCATCAACATCATCATTCATTACATTAGCCCGTAGCGAATGATGAAAGCGTGCCGTGTCAAAGCAAGTGCGAAATCAATCGTCGGTCAGGTCGATGCACCTGCACACCAATCACAATCAATGCTGCGTTCTCAATAACGCGCAACCATAGACGCGAACAGCATCGTAGTACGCCACGGTACGGCATAGTATAGCGATCGGCTCGAATAATCGCCATTATTTTCAATCGCGGATCGATAGCACCTTGAATTTTTTTTTTTTTTTTTTTTTAAAGAAAAACCGGCGCCGCCCGAACATTTATTACAATAAATCGCGGTACGCTCTTCCGCTGTATACCGTGTTGCTATAGCAATAGCGCAGCGTAGCGTGGCGTGGCGTGGCGTGCTGCGCCGTGCAGATAAGTCGAGAAGAATACCACTCGCGAATTGAGATCCGGACGTGGCCGAACGAGCCGCTTCAATTTCAGTTCGCATGCGTCCGATAATTACGTTGTTGATCACGGGTCGAGCCGAGTAGATTTAAATCACGCGATATCCAATCACCGTTTGATACATTCTGTAATAAAGCAACGAGTCCAGGACGAATACGTTGCGCAGACTGATAACGCCAGGCCAAAGAAACTTTAATCGATGCTCGAAATATAGACGTTCGCGATCCCATCTACACAGCGATGTAGGTATTTTTGCGCACGAGCCAGCACAACTGTTAATCAACTGAATTTAAATTACTTACTACGATGTTTTACTTGCTGGCGATCCTGCCGGCGAGATTACGCGCGTTCATAAATGTTTGCAACAACGTTGCTGCTGTAAAATACGACCGGAAGTACTTTCGAAAATGTTCATTCTCCAGCCAGGCTTTGACCAATTTTATTCGACCGCCGACAGCCAACCAAAGCAACGATACAATCGAATCGTTTTGTCGGCTATGAAAAAAGATTTTAACAGCGATAAATTAAAATTTAGTGGCTTTGGTTAACGTAGAAATCTGGCCGCTAGCTTTAACAAATTTATTCGACACAGCGGGATTTACGTCACTGCCAGATAACAGATCACTTTGATCAATCACTCGGATCAATTTGACGATATTTCTCAGACAACGAGATAATATTTTCAACGAAAATGTTGATTAATTTTTACTGTCGATAATCATAATATATGCGTTTTTAACTGAACTGCGATAAAAGTCTTCAAAGTTTGGGAAAATCTCACAGGCCAAGGAGACTTTTCATCGCCGCCCTTAACCAGTTAACTGCCAACGATTACGCCGCTGATTGGCTCAGAAGAGGAAAAAACACTCTTTTTACGAATGTTCAGTGAACCTGTAAACGCGCTAACGAACAAATATATCGGCACAGATTTTTCTTGTAAAGGACCTGTGCGAGTCTGTGTAACTTCTGATTGCTTGATCAATTAGTTTGTAAAATAACTTTCGATCTCGGGGTTTAAATATATCATTAAGCAGCTGTAGAATAAAAATATATAATAATACAGTTGTGAAGGTACATTGAGCGTATGCGTTGACGTATTTGACGATCTTAACAAGTAGTATCGATTCCAAGTATAATAAGCATAGCTGTAAACACGTTTTGCATTCTACATTACATATCAAAGATTACAGTATTATTGTTAACGCGATTTCCAAAGAAGAGTTACCAAAATACTTAAAAGGGAGGATGAAGTGGAAGACAGAAAAATATTAGCAAGATTCAGATGTGGAAACAGAAAACCTTGTGCGTCTATTATTTCCTCATAAAACGAAAGAAACTTTTCGGACAACCTAATATATCTTGCTTGTATGATTATTAAAATTATTATCGAGAAAAAAACATCTGGCGGATTATACATACAATGTTCACACACGCACACGTACGCATGAGACACACATAATAAAAAAATCTATTGAAACATACAGTTTCCTCGATGACATTATGAGAAAGAAGGCACACTAGCTTCATTTTAACGGCGTTCGTGGTATCTGCTTTCAAACAATTATCGAATTATTTGACAAAGAGTATCCAAATATAACATACATTACAGAAAAATCGCCAAAGAAGTTACCAAAATACATAGAAGGGAGGATGAAGTGGAAGGACAGAAAAATATTAACAAGATTCAGATGTGGAAACCAGACCAAAGCAAGGGAATACTGGAAAGAAGAGGGAGAAAACAGATGCAGGCTATGTAAAAGGAAAGAAGACCTGAGACATGTAACAGAAGAATGCGAAATAAAGGGAGGAGCAAAGGACACAGAAAAAATACTAAACGAGACTGGAAAAGGACTAACAGAACTAAAAACAATAATGGAGAAGAGAAGGGCAATACAAGACGGGTAGGAACGACAAGAAGGAAGCACAGCAAGGAGGCAAAAGCCCAAAAGTTGCCATAGTTTTAGAGACAAATTGTATAATGGAGTGCGATATAATAGAGTGAATAAGAGGGGAGGTAGATATATAAGATAAATAAAGGGATAGAGATATATAAGACTGATGGAATGTAAAAGCGTAATAGGTAAACGAGATGTAAAAAGAAGCTCGTCCAAAGCCAAGAGGCACGGACTGAGTAATAATAAATAATAAATAAATAAAATAATATACAATTTATACGATATATAATACATTTTAAAACACATAATTGTTCGTCGTACCAATTATAAGCTTAATAATTTTTATTTCTCAGACGTGCCACGACCAAGTTCAACAGTGAAAGGGTTAATCGTTTTCTCGATACTGTAGGTTAATTGTCGCGTCTCGTACGAAACCAGCAGATGTGCCAATACTTGATACTAAGCGAACGTTAGTGCGTGTCTCTCCTAAAGTTCTGGGTACTCGCAAGGGAGTGCAATATAATAAAATTATTATTGTTAGGCGATTTGTTCTTCTTTCCTCTGGTTTTCTGCCGATAAAAATGTATAACGAATCGTTTTTATCGAAATGTAAAATTTCAGTTACAAATCTACTGTGAAATCCACGCGAGAATCGAATCTTGAAACTGTTTTGCAAATAAATAATGTAGAAGTATACACAAGAGTCGATACGGGAAATTTCTTTCTTTCATAAAATTTACTCAAAACGGAGATTTGCAACTGTTTCGCGATATAAAACGAAATTGTGGTACAACCATTGTCAATCTCTGCTTTATATATTATTTTGCAAAGAGAAGGGAACATGGAATCGCGCCTTTTACAAATTCATACAGAAGTTTACGAAATCGCTGACACTCGTTTTTTTATGCGAAGGCACGCAACTTTGTAACTTCCCGTGTTCTTTTATCTCCGGACATGTAGTCCGGTTTTGACGACACCAAACAGTGCGTTATCTTCCCTTGTTCGCTATCGAAATCCATAAATTACTGAAGGAACATTGTTTAGCTATCTGCTTCCTTACTGATTTCTGCGAATATCTAATGCTAGTGTCAAGACAATTCGCGACAATGAACTCGTACGGCTAACAAATGTAGTGTTAAATTAAAATAGAGATAGAATCACTATTTGCGAGTGATTACATTAAACGTTTGTATTTTATTTCAATTTGAAGCGTATTTTTGTACAACCTTTAAATTACTACCTTCGTCGTCTTCGCCTGTAGATTATTACTACACACGTTAAACTTGTCAATAAAGAAACAAACATTATTTTTTTATTTTAATTAGTTGTCAAGAAAGAGCGATTATTTCTGCGTGTGATAGAAGAAAGTTACAGTCACTCGACTTAACGAATGAAAATATTCGTAATTTCGTCATTACGAAAACATCGTGGAACGTTAAAAAAAATCTATCGAGGTCATCGTGTATTGGATATGAAAAATAACGAAACTTTGTCCTTTTCCATTTTTCTCGCAAATCTGCAACTTACGGGGAAAATGGTGGGAACTAATAGCGTGAGCACTTGGTATAGCGGTATGGCTTCATGCGAGTCGCACTGTCACATTAGTCGTAATTTTTGCCAAGGCCACGTTAATTTTACAACATGCAACGCGTAAGTAGTTCGAGGGGAATTAAGATATATTACAAGAAAAGATTGTTATAAGTGTAAACGTACGTAGAAGAAAACTGCAAGGCTATAATAATTAATCCTGCACGCGATAGTCGAATAATTAACTTTTCAATTGTGTTTAATAGCGAAGCGTAAAACAAATCACAGAGACAATAAATTTCTAGAAAGCGAAATTTTTCAGCTAAATTTAAACTCGCATTCGCTGATAACTACGTACGCATAGGTGAATCATTATCATAAACAGTAAATGAAGAAAGAAACTATATGGAAATGAAATGAACAACGAAGAATTCGAATGTACTTGAATTAATACCGCGGTCTCTATGAAAATAAAATGTTCAAAAACATCAAAACATATCGGTGGAAAATATACCTTTAAGGAAGAATTATATAAATCGCTTTTCTGTGATTGAAGGCTGAAATCAGAAACACGTTAACAAGATATGTTAACGTTGTCAAAGAATGTTGTGAGCGTTGCCAAGGGATGTTAGAGAAAAAGCGAGCGTGGAAAACGTCGTAACGAGAGTTGAGAGAGTCAGAGTTGAGTTTATCGTTGTCGAGTGAAGATCCTTGTGTTGCAGTGTCGTAGAAGCAGTGAGTAACGAATACGTGAAACGGGAAATTATATTCGATTTCGTGTGAGAGCGAACGATATTGTATTAATCATACTGTTACCTACAAACTAATAATATAACATTCCTACATAAATAAATCTTTTTCTAAACCAATCGTTCGACAAACGATGGCTGATGTCAATAATATCCTAAAGTATATTAACTATCGTACGATATAGAATTTTATTTCTTCTTCCTTGAATTAATTTTCCAATACATAAGCAAAGGAACATTCAACGATAACGGTTATAATCAGTTTTTAGTATTCGAGAATCGGTTCTCTTTTTTGGGTAACTTTTTTGCCGAATACTTTTGTCGAAGAAAAAGGCGCAACATCAATGCTATCTCGAACATCCTCCTATCTATTACTATAGCTGTCAGATAACTTTGTTTTAACTAAAACGCAATAAAAAACCTCAACTATGGACTAAGCAAAGTTCTGTGTTAAAGACCATCCGTTTCTTTAACACAGAACACTCTTTTACTTGTTTTTCTTCCAACGTATGCAGTAAGTTTAAACGCAATTTTCTTTACCTCTAATAATCACGATATTCACGTTCTGACTCATCATCGATTATTTGTTACACTTAACACTAGAACTAGCGATAGTTAACACGAAATTATTTCTACCAAAACCAGTGAAAATGACTGGTCTTTAAAAAATATGTAGCCATGGAATATTTTTATATTTATTGATTTATTACTTTCTTACAGAAGCAATTCAATGTTGTGTAGTACATTTTTGGTATTATTAATCCATCTGGGACCATGATTGTAGAACCAGTCGTTTTGAGTGCTGTAGTATTTTTAGTGTTAACATCTAACGATCTAGCGATTGATCCGGAATTTTCCTGATAACTGATATCATCATATAGAATAAAAATTTTGAAAACGCGTGGCAAGTTGTCCAAAACGAGGAAACTGGTTAATTGGGGTTCGATAAACAAATTGCAGCACCCTTTTACACTTTGACAAGCACCAGTCATTTTGACTGGCATTGGTATAAGTAACCTTGATACAAAATAATTTTCAGTTTGAATACATAAAAAACAAAATAAAATTCATTATACTATTCTTTTAGTTATCGTTGCGAAAGTTATTATATCATCACGGAAAAAACTATAACATAAAGTAGAAATTTTAAAATAAAATTGTAAAATCGGTCAATTTGACTGGTGTGGTAGTTCTAGTGTTAAATGTATGAACTCGCAACATGTTCTCGTTCGTTTTTTCACTAATTACATTTGATTAATTATATTTAGTTATTATGGCGGATAGAAATTATTGTTAAAATCTTTGTAGTCGCCTTCACTGACACCTTCGATTGCAGAGCAACTTGAATATTCGTGAAAAGGGAAGCTAGAAGATGATGGAGACCCTTAAAAGCTTACATAGTTAACGGCGAACACAAGCCCCAAGGTTTATTATGGCAAGCCATTTTCTATTGAAGCACCGAACAAAGCGTCAAAGACGCATCTACTTGGAAAAGACGTGGATTTTCCCATAAGTAGCGCAATCTTCCGTCTGCACTGTGCTCATCCTCTAAGTTGGAATTAATTAAGTAGCGAATACCGGTAGATCTTGAAAATGACAAATATTTGGTGGCAGTATTACGAAAATATGGGTGACTTTAAAGTATCGTTCGAAGGCAAAATGGCTTTAACAAATATTTTCATTCCTTTTTCATGCGCAGGAACGTCATACAATGCATTTAATATAAATACGCGTTCTTAATGAACGTTCATGCATTTCTCGCAATAACTGTTCGTCTCGCTATAAATGAGTAGTACTTATACTTGATGAAATGAGTAGTATGAATAGTATTTATACTTAATGCGAGGTACATTGAGAGCAAAAGCAGAATAAGCCGCATATTTCTCTAACGTGAGTTTATATTAGGTTGTCCCAAAAATGTCTTTCGCTATCTGCACGCAGCTGCTTTATGTGGCTATGTTGATACAAACATGAAACCTAATTTGTAAAATTTTCTGCTCCTTATCTTCGATCGTCTTCTAGCTGTCGTAGAACACGTTTCGTTTGAAAAATAAAAATGAAAAATACTGTGCATTTATTATTTTCTTCTAAAACGAAAGAAACTTTTAGGACAACCTAATGGTATCGGTTTATTTCAGCAATGCTATTTAAATCGTGGATTTTCATGCAAATTTATATTTCTGTGGGAATAATTTCTCCATTCTTTAGGTTCTTTCTAACCCTGTTACATTTTTCTAACATCAAAGAAACGTGTCTTCAATTTGAAGACTTTTATTAGTGGCACTATTTATGAAAAATCTGAAGACGAAGAAATATATAGAATGCACACAATGTATAAAAGAAAGTACATGAAATAACCAAAACATAGTACTCGTTGCAATATTTTGCGGCTAAAACGTTTACCTCGTTAAGTTTGCCCTTTCAATTAATCCTTGAAATTAATAAAATTAATAAAATTTTTGAAATTAATGAAATCTTAAAATTAATAAATTTCGTCTTTTTAACTCATGTGCATCGTGGCCCTACTTAAGAGAACTGGTCCCTATGACCGCGCGCGGTCGGTCGTAGGTGCAGTAAATGACATCCGAATTTTTCATGGAGTTTATCGAAAATTTACTGTTCAAAACGATTGGTAGACACTGTTACTTCGCAAACATCGCACCTTACGTTCTTTCTAACAGAGGAAAAAAGAACAAATTATTTATTTAAAAAAATAAGAAATAAGAAATTAAATCATATTATCTCTCGTGGAATTCTTTAAAATGGTCAATACGATAAACTGATATAGGCGAGACGCTGACAAACGGGTCAAACGTGATCTCTCACATCTGAAGAATACTTAGCGACTGAAATAAAAAGCAGTCGCAGCGCTCCGATTAATCCTCGTTCGGATGCAAACGGGTTAATCGTATAAAATTAAGGGAAATCATATTTTCCAAATCGAATTTCGATATTTCGCGATTACAGCTATTTTACACTTCAAATTGCCGACTTTATCGAGTATTTGAGTTAATTCAGTGTTGCTCTTAAGGCGGATTCTCGTGTAACAACCATAGAAGCAAGTGATCTTTATAGACTTCTTTTAAACTACATCTTTTCGGCACGTAGATACATTGTCTTGAAGAAGTTTCTTTTATTTCAATTCCTCCTACCGTTTGTTAACTTTTTAAACTGTGCAGCTGGCGTGCACGATAACTGGGACGCTAATCGATTAACCAATTTCGTATAGAGCTCGCTTAGTTACAAATTTCTCCAAAGATCGAACCTTAAATTTTTATTTGATCGTTTATTCTTTTTAAACGATACGAGCTCCGCTTAACTGTCGGAAAAGGTAAGTTATTCTTCCGAAGGCTACAACTTTCCAATTTTCCATGTTTCTCTTTCAAAGATAGGTTCGACCCCGACGAAAACTATAGAACTTTAAGAAAATGTCCTAACTTTTGCATTCTGATGACTGCGACAGATGCACGCCAACGATGGTAACATTGTCAAAGATAATCACAAAACTTGTAAAAAATACAACAAACGCTAAGTCGAACTGAAATAAAAGAATTGCATTTGTAATTCGAAACTACATTTACATCCTAAAACGGTCTGCTTCCGTGTAACTAGCAGCTAGTCGACAAAATATTCATAAAAATCACCTGCTTCCTTTGTCGTTGCACGAGAACCGTGTATTTTGTTATGGTAAGGATCACTTTTTTGTTTTTTCTTTCGTAAAAAATTGCCGAATCTCCGCCAGACAAATCTCAATTTGTAAAAAGGAATCTATGGTAAAAACCATGGAAATAATAATAACGCAATTCGAGTCGAATTCCTTTCTTTTTTTTTTATCACTGACAGTGACACTTTTCCAGACTGTTCGCATCGAACATGATCTTTAAACAACAGTAAACTTTAAACAGTACGCTTACCGTTTCTCTGCTAAGGAAGGTCGGTTGTTTTCATTTTTCCTTGTTGTTTGCTTTCTCACAAAATTCCACGCACGTTCCTTACATCTGCTGTGACTCCTGCTTCTTCGGCTATTTGCCTTACGGTTCCCTTGAAATTTGAAGCAGCACGCAAAATTGCAGATGTGGCGCGACGTTTGCCTATTCCTTTTCTTCCATAAATTTCCGTATTTTCCACGAGATTGTATCACGCTATTCATGCTATTTAATAATTTAAGGAATATTTTCCAACCACGACAGCAAAGTTCGATCAATTACTCATCTAAAACTTATGAAAAGTTTTCGGTGGATCGTTTAAACGGAGCCTTTGAAGATGAATAAATGAAGGAGGCAGAGGAATGATAAAAAGCGAGCAAAACTGGAAAGAATCAAAGAAGAGAATATCGCGACTCGTTTCATTTCGTTCCTAACCGAGCTCATATTGCCAACATTTTCATTTCTCTTCTCCCAAACTTGAAGAATATAGTTCGCAAACGAGTTTCAACTGTTTCCTTATCGTCTAACAAGCGGTTTCTTCAAACAATTCGCGAAAGGCTCGATTTCTTGAAAAAATACTTGCACCAAATCCACCATAATGAAATAACATTAATAAAAGAATCGTTCATGGAATACATACTAGCACTTGGGTGTAATTAGATTGCCAATTTTTATGCAAATTTATATTTTCGGCTATACAAATAAGAAACTAAAACTTGGGTAAAAAATTGAATTTGTAAAAGCTTATCAAGTGTCATATTTATTTGTTTTATTATTTATTTGTGATCCGTATCTTCCGGCTTTTCATGGATTCCGGTTACGTCTCCATTCACATTATCTTATCTTATGTCCTATTACTACCACAAAACCTATCTTCTTACCCTTGTAATTTCACTAACAATAAATTAGAATTAAAAGCAGAAGTAAGCTTAACATAGATCTCAACTTGAACATACACATAAACATAAACATATGTTAGACTTAACGAAGCGCTATACATTTTGACTGTTTTATATCTGAAGACGAAAATATTATTATGGGAAGAATTCGTCAGCCTAAGTGAAAACGTATGAGTCTGAATCCTACATCCAGTGTATTAAGCGACGCTGAAAAATTGTAGAGAGAGCAGATTAAAGTTGCAAGAACAAGATTTGTTCAAGATCTTGTAACAAGATACGGGCTTGACACTTTAAGGACCAAAGAATACAAAGTAATGTGTGAATGTGTTCGATATAAATAAAGTAATAACGTTATTATTTTATTAAGATAGAAAAAGTGTATGAGAATAACAGATGCGATGTAGAAGCTCATTAAATATCAGAGGTAGAAACAGAAGTATAGTTTTTGTTTCATTATGCTGTTTGCTTATACATAGATGTAACATAGATCTCAACTTCAACATATGTTAGACTTAACGAAACGCTTGTTTTACTGTTTTATATCTGTGGTGGGCGGCAGAACAGTGTGAGTCAAATTTTGGCTCATCAAAACTGTATAAGTATGTCAATGTATACGTATATTCTACATTGCTCTTTTCTATTTATGCAAAAGCTTCGTCTGTACTATCGAGATATGTACTACGGGCTTGACTCTTTAATCCCTTAACCTACGATTTACGTTCGAGAATTTACGTTTGGTCCGATCATCTACTACGGGCTATGCCCGTAATATTTACGTTTGGCCCGATCATCGTATTACGGACTATGGCCGTAGTTGTAGGTTAAGGGGTTAAGGACCGAAGAATACAAAGTAACGTGTGAATGTGTTCGATATAAATAAAATAATAACGTTATTATTTTATTAAGATAGAAAAAGTGTATGAGAATAACAGATGCGACGTAGGAGCCTACTAAAGATCAGAGGTAGAAACAGAAGTATAGTTTTTGTTTCATTGTGCTGCGAAGTTTGTCGATCTCTTCGAACTCCGTAGAGTTGTAGAATCTAAACAGAAGTAGGACTGATGAAAAATATTGTGTACATCTATTGAGATATGTGTAATTTTGTGCGCTGAACTAGATTAGCCGCGTAGTAGTGACACACGTATGTGAGTATGAGTGTGCGGAAGTATGTGTATGCACAGCGTCTCGAAACACAGATGAATGCAACTGTTCTGTTGGCAGTGTGGTACAGAAGATGGTGAAACAAAGAGAGTGCTGAGACGCGTACAAATGTATATCGACGAAGATCCTGTAAATCACATATTAAATAAATCTGAAGCTATTTTGATATAAATTCTAAGTGTAATCTAATTGTTCCTTTACTTTTATTTCGGCGATTAAGATGCACAATTCTCAACAACATCTCTACAATTTCTTCTTACGATTGCAATATGAGTTGAATAGAGTTCGCTAATGAGAACTGGCTGAAAAGAAGTTACAAATGAAATGTCGCGAAATATTATTTCTACGTTATTATATTAGAAACAAATAAAATACTAATTTTTTAAAAAGTAGATTTAATACAGTTTGACCGTGGAATTCAGATATAGTTCCATTTAAAAGATCGAAGATGCAGAGGCATGTCCACATAGACAAGATCTGCGACCACCATAAAATGTCCCTTCGAAACAACATTTTCTGCTTGAAATACTTTCTTGAATAACAAATATGTAAATCGTTTATTAAATAAATCTAAAGCTATTTTAATATAAATTCTAAGCGTAATCTTGGTGTCCCTTTACTTTTATTTTGGCGATTATGATCTACAATTCTCAACATGCAAAACTCGTTTATTGTCTCGATTTATTTTTGTAAAACGTCTTATTCGTTACAAGCACTGGCTGATGAAATAAACGTTGGTCGAACTGGAAGTTTTGATCAAGATAACGTGTCATTATTCTCAAAAAAGGAGGAGTTCCTTCTAAATTAAATATGATTTATATTTTGCAAGTCGGTATTTCATTTTGTCATTCGATCGGTACTTTGTTTTAACTTCCACGTCCAAAATCTAGCACGCGATCCTGCATTTAAAATACGATATTACAAGACTATTAATTATTCTGGCTTATATTCTTTCGTGCAATTAAACAGGCATTTTATTCGTGTAACTTCGCACTTTCAAGTTTCCTATAAACGTAGAAAAATCCACGGTCTGTTCGCGATAACTATTTATCAAATTTAATCACAAAAGGCCCTCTGATTCACGCGCGAGCAACACGAGGCCGATTTATCGAAGCTATGAAATGGCTGGGGATCGTTGGAGCGAAATTTTATTCCAACCAGAACATTACGATATTATCCGAAAACAATGCAATTTTTATCGTAGCGAACAAACCGAAACGAAACGAGCGCGGGCTGTTACGATCGCACACGTGAATTAACATTTTACCAATTATAAGGAATTATAGAATGAGCGGATGAGCTTATCGTTTGGAAATACTATCGTATACATACTGTATGTGTACGTATTGTTGCGGCAGTAAGTTTTCGAACGTGAAATTCAAACACGATCGTGTAATACAGCGACGTTTTGAACAACCGGATATTATATTGAGTAATTCTCGTCAGTAATTCCATAATACTTGCACCGCGATTTTCACCGCGTCTTTCACCTCGATTTTCATCGGAAAAACGTACAAACGTCGGATCGATCGAGCGTCTACACAGGGTGGTGGATAATTTATGGTGGAAAATGCAGCCGAGCAGATCCAATGGCTCGAAATGAGACGAGGATCAAGAATAATAACATTGCATTGGGAAACTGATATGTGGGAAAATGCAACTTGGAAATGTGCCTACAGTGCGTGTACAGAACTAACGTGGTGAAATTCTGTTTTCTCCAAAAGTGGGCTCGATGAGACGGTTTGGAGAGAAATAGATGCAAGTCCCAAATCTGGCAGGACATCAATTCATAATATTTTTAGGGATATGCTACACGGCATATAATGAAAGGACAAGTAAAAACGGCATTTTATTTTATCATTGATCATCGTAAAAATCATTTAATAAACTGTAGGGAAGAGGAAGCAGTTAGAGTATTGGGGACTAAGAGGGAGCTAGATGCAACAAAACTAGATGCATTTATTGCTCTGCTATATGATATTTGCGTATCAGGCAAAAAATTTAGATGTCTCATATTTGTGGAATATAAAATTTGGAGACCTGCATTTTTTTAAAAACAATGAGCAGGAATGACTTTGCTGAAATTATGAGGTTTATACGATTTGATAAAAAGAGCGAAAGAATCCAACGTTTACGAACCAATAAATTTGCAATGGTATCTACAAAATGGGGCCAATTTATAGAGAATTCACGAAATTGTTATAAACCTGGTGCATAGATTATTTTTATATTAAGAATCGCGGGAAAAAACCATGCAATAAAATTATCAACAAGTTTAGATTCATTACTAGAAAAAACTTGTCAACTAACAGATTGTAAAGGTTACAAAATTACGAAAATTTGTTTAAAACGCGGGAAATATTTATACGGCAAATATGCATTTGATAATAAGATAATTTGTAAAAAATGCAGCAAAGTTGAATAAGATATCTCTATATAAATAAAAGTGTAATTCTATTTAAATTTATAATTGAAATTAAACAAAAGTAAATTTGGACGAAATTTTATAAAAGTTCATCATTTTATATGCATTTAGTTATAAATTAACCATTATCTAAATTAAATCATAAAAACTATTAATTCTTTAATCATTTTGACCGCACACGGTTGGAATAAATATACACGAAGTGTCGATAGGTTTAGTGTTAAACGGTGCTTTATTAATTTTATTCCTCATTTTCAATTTGTTCTCGCATGCAGAGTAAATTTCTATGCAGTTGGAAATTCATCAAATTCACGTACGCTTGACAGATCTTTAAACAGAGTCTTTTCGAAAGGAAAACGTTACATGAAACGTTACGAAAAAGCTTTCTTCCGCATTTTTGCAATATATAATAATAATCATATAATAATCGGAATATCTTTTATAATATTTCGTGTAGATGAATTTCGTATTTCTATTGAAATTCCATTTGTTTCCTACGAAACAGAATACGAATATACGTACGTGAAGTGCGAAGATGCAATTATTTATTGGCAAGCAGTTGTATAGCGACTGACAGCGACGACGCCTTGAGCGAGACTGATTTCCGTGAGTCGAAAATGTAAACATCGAAACGAGTCCTCTTGACTGATGACTAATCAAAAGTGGGCACAAAAACTACCGTTTTGCGACGCATTTCTGGACGAACCGTCGAACAGCTTGTTTCATTTTGAATTTCAACTAATTCACTGATATTGCATCGTTAACCCCTTAAACCTACAACTACGGGCATAGCCCGTAGTACGATAATCGGACAAAACGTAAATACTACGCGCATAGCCCGTAGTAGATAATCGGACCAAATGTAAATATTAAGGGCATAGTACGGGTCATCGTACTACACAAGACTTTTTTACCTAACAGAGGTATGGAGTATAGTTCTCAAGTCAGTTGAGTTCTACTTGTACTGTAGACGAGTCAATTGAGTTCTACTTGTAATGTGGACAAGTAAGTTGAGTTCTACTTGAATTGTGAAAGAGTTAGTTGAATTCTATTTGTACTGTGGACGAGTCAATTGAGTTCTACTTGTAATGTGGACGAGTCAGTTGAATTCCACTTGGACTGTGTACAAATAAGTTGAGTTTTACTTGAATTGTGGAAGAGCTAGTTGAGTTCTACTTGTACTGTGGACGAGTCAGTTGAGTTCTATTTGTACTGTGGACGAGTCAATTGAGTTCTATTTGTAATGTGGAAGAGTCAGTTGAGTTCTACTTGAATTGTGGACAAGTCAGTTAAGTTCCACTTGGACTGTGGACAAGTAAGTTGAGCTACACTTGAATTGTGGACCAGTTCGACTTAGACTTTGGAAGAAAACGCATTTGCTATCCCGTTAATCGTGGATTCGTTATTGAACCTAAGGTCATTGTCATTAGCATCTCGAGTATCTAATCGCCACTAATCATATTTATATCAATAAATATCATTCATATTGTATAACAACAATGACTAATCCAAATGAAGATTTTTTTACAGGCCCCTGAGGTGGCCGTGAGTTATAGTTGTAATTGCTGGGGGCCTTGTCCACAGTAATTGTCGCTAGGGGGTGTAGATGTTGCTGCCGGGGTACTACTGATTTTTCCTTCTTTTTTGGTGCGTGGAAGTAAAATCGGACTCCGGTCGCCGGGATTCGAATCCGGATTCCGAACGTTCGCAACCTAAGACGTTAACCACTTCGCTGCCGTCGTCCGACACTAGTTAGTGTCGAGTGGTGGTATTTGGCTTGTCGAGTGCCGCCATACCCCTAACTCTAATGAGAACTCGACATATATATATATATATATATATATATATATATATATATATATATATATATATATATATATATATATATATATATACACATATATATACATATATATACATATATACATATATATATATACATATATATATAACGAACAAGAGTTCTTTTTTAAGAATTATACAAACAATAAATAGAGATGTTTCACCTTTTTAATTACTCGCACACTTTAATGAACCGTCCCCTCAAACGCAAAGAAGGGTTGGCAAAAAGCAACGCAATTATCAATAGGTGACGTCGCACATTGACGACAGCCGTGTTTAAAGGGTTAAATTACGTAGCTACAAGAATGCAGAGAAATGCGCATACTAATTACCAGCCACCCTATGCATGGCAAGTCTAGCGCAAACTAGTAGAAAGGTATCAAGGCAAGCACGAAGCCGTCGCCGAAGAATCTACGTGCGCGCGACAAGTCCTATTAAGCGTAGGCGGATTGGATTCGTCGTCGATTAGTGGGCAGCAGGGAATGCGACAGCCGCGAAGAGAAAAGGGGGAACGGCGGTGAGGAAAGGGGAGGATGAAACATGAAATTGCAACTGAATGGAATGGTAATGAAACGGAGGTGATTCCCTGTGATAGGAGCAGGACAGGGCACGGCTGGTTCGTAGGAGAATGGCCGACACGGAGGCACGGGTCATGCAGCCACCTGATAACGCGACAGTATGTAACTGTATGCGCATAATGGCAGCCACTACGGCGATGCATTATTACGTGGCTCTATACCAGAATCGGACAAAAGCAGTGGAAATGATCCGCAAACTTTTTACATCCTGTTTGCCAATATCTGTTCCGCATTTGCGTACGTTCGCTACGAACTGACGTTTGGATTTTCATTCTCCGGTGCGCTTGTGTGCTTTTTTATCTCGACATTTATTATACTTACGATTGCTCACGATAGTATTGGAACGCTTCCCACGGAAAATTTGTACCGGCATATTATCTCTGTTGTACGAACATTTTTTACACTTTGTTGGTATTGCAACGAGGAGCTACTGTCGTGTTTATAATTGGAAAATTTGAAAGCAACTCGAACATGTGTATAAAAGTTACGAAACACTTGTACGTAGCACGAATAGTAGTTTTAAAAGTGCGATTAGCAGTAAGACTGATCTCTATTTATGAGTTTATTTTAGAATGATCGTGTTAACGATAAAATTGTTAGTGACCACCGCAATATTAGATTGCTCCAAAAGAGTCTTCCGTTTTATAAGGAAAACATAATGAAATAAATAAACGACGGAAGATAAAGACCGCAACATTTGACAGATTAGGTTTCATGTTTGTATCAACTTTGTCAGATAAAACAGCTGTGTGCAGATAACGAAAGACACTTTTCGGACAACCTAAAATACATAGCTTAGAATTACGTGCTTGCAAAATTGAATAATACCTAATTACCTGGAAGATAGTAGAGCTTTATCTGTTTAAGAAATTCCAAAGTACCAGGAATGCTTTGAGAATCGTTCAGGTTGGACTTAGACGCGAGTAAGTCGAATACCTGGGAGCTTACAATTACCAAACGGCCATTTCCTGAATCTTCGTTCATTTTTGTCAAAAACGAAGCCTTAACATTTTGACTGCCACGCCGAAATCACATGTTTCGCTCAGGACGCCACGGGAGTATTTTTAGTATTCAAAGCATATAATGGCAAAATAATAATAAATTGTAAGACAACATTCTTCCCCAATAAACCGTTTATCTTATTGGTGGTCACGGGTGACCACCGTGGCTACTTGCTAACAGTTGATAACGATATATTATAACAAGGCTTCGTTTATTTCAACAGACCATTCGCATTCGTTATTTCCTCGTAAGCAAAACGTCCAGAATATATCGTTGAAACGTGTAGAAGATATTAGTAAACGGTATTTGCTCATTCTATATATAATAGTAAGGTATGTTCACATTTCTAACTTCGATTATACGATTATAAAGCAACATTTACGATTATTTTCCAAGCTGTGCTTATAATAATATTCGTGGATTACCCCTCAAAGATATGCATGCAAACACAGTGCACAGTTAGATGCAAGATTTGTTCTCATTTTTTTTTATCGATGTTCTAATAAAAATGTTTAATTGCTCAATGGGGCACTTTTTATTTCAAAGTATCTTCTATTTATCGGTTATATTCAAAATGCCCTGACTGTCAATTTTCGTACAATTTTTACAATTCTAAGAAGTTCAAGCGCTCTGGTCACCAACGACCACCGTGGCGTCACAGGAGAAACCGTGGCCGGTTTGACCAACGTGGCAGTCAAGGTGTTAAAAGCGAAAATATTCGCTTGGACCATGCTATATATCGCGATATAAAATAATATAAATAAAACTGGAAATTATCCAGAGATTTTGGACATTGTCTTCTGTTCTGGTTGTGCATACGCTTCGTACGCTGCTGCTAGGATGTTCATTCTCGGGGCAACTTGTTTGTTTTTTATCTTGACATTCATGTTACTTAGGTATATTTGTTTGCTATACATTGTCAATATTTTTGCTGGCAATATACATAGTATAATCCAAATGATTAGTATGCGCGCAGTGACAATATTTGTATGGCACGCCAAATACAAACACGTTCCATTTAACCGAATATCGTTGATCGTAAATTTCAACCCAATAAACTTAGATCATCCATTGTTTCACCGTATGAAAATAATTATTGGTACATTTTCGGTTCGGCTGTAAAAGAATTTATGACTCGCAGCTGGTTTCTACTTTTCGTTTATTCGCAAATAATTTTTCTCCACTTCCTTGTGATTTAAACGGCACACGCTGAAAAGTATTTCTTGTTACGTCAGAATGAAAATCAACGTCTGCCTGTTCGTGCCACGTGGTTGATATGATGGAAAATCTATTCTTAACGATATTCCTTAATTTTGCCTACATCGTTACAAATTGTAACGATGAAAATTACACGTCGACAAATATTATTAAAATATAGGTAGTTTTTAAATATCAAATGCCATTAAAATACATATAGTTTTTAAATATTTCATTTTAATATCCAATATATTTTAATGCTTTCCACGCTTTTCGTAAAAAAACATCCGAGCATTTGATTTTCCCAAAATATCATATCGTTTGCGTTTGCGCACTCTTCGCTGACAATGTTATCGAAGCTACACCGTCGAAAATTGTTCGGTTCGTAAAACGTATCTTATCAGAACCATCCTAAAAGAATTTTAGTAACGCGAATCATCGATCAATTCCCCGGCAATAAATGCGTGTAAAATATTGCGGGACACGTTTGAACATTTTCTAAAGACGTCCGAAATTAGAATAACGTGCACACGAAAACCTATTAAAAGGCGTTTTTAATTTCACTTCTGAAAAGAATGGCCATTATATTTTTTGCACGTTACAACTTACGAAAATGAAACACGTCTCTCCGGTTGTTGGTGGAGAGAAGCCGACAGCACACAGGAAAGGCAAGCATCGTGCATGATTATTTGAGCGGTGAATTCGCACGTGTAACAGACGAGCGACGCGTGCGCGTATTGTTTCAAGTATCGTAACAAGAAAAAATAGCCGCGGGGCCGAATTCGAATTCCGCGTGTGGTTTATACTCGTGCACGTGAGAAGAAGGTGGTATGAAGGGAGCAGATTAATTAAACTGTGGAGTTTTAGTGCTCCCGCGAAGAATTACAACGAAGAACGTAACTGCGGGATGTTTACCTCGCGTAGAAGTACGCCTGAAGTATTAAAAACGTTGTAGAACACAGTTTTAGTCTCTTTTACGCGCAGCCATAAAAACGACTCTACAATATCTTTTTGACAACATTCTTTCAGCGTAGAACAGTCAGTAACATATTGTTATCTGACAATTGACGCAATTACTAAAAACTAAAATTATATCAATTTTTGGCACAATATTATTTTTGAAGATGATTCCGAAGCATTTGCATAACGTCGTTTTTTAATTTAAAATAATCGGTAACATATCTTTGATTGACAATCGACTGGCAATTATTAAAGTACAAATTGTATCGATTGTTATTACGATATTGCTTACCGTATTGTATATTGCCTGTGTTAAACGAAGTTGCAAAGAATGAGAATTTATCAAATTCCTTTAAATTTTTATTTAACTTTGAAAAACATACTTTTGTAATTTGTACGACCGGAAAAGTAAAATTATATCAATTTTTAGCACAACATTATTTTTGAAGACGATTCCAAAGCATTTGCGTAACGTCGTTTTTTAATTTAAAATAATTGGTAACATATCTTTGACTGACAATCGACTGGCAATTATTAAAGTAAAAATTGTATCGATTGTTATTACGATATTGTTTACCGTATTGTATATTGCCTGTGTTAAACGAAGTTACAAAGAATGAGAATTTATCAAATTCCTTCACATCTTTTATTTAACTTTGAAAAATATACTTTCGTAATTTGTACAATCCAAAAAGTAAAATTATATCAATTTTTGGCACAACATTGTTTTTAGAGACGATTCTAAAGCATTTGCATAACGTCGTTTTTTAATTTAAAATAATTGATGACATATCTTTGACTGACAATTGATTGGCAATTATTAAAATAAAAATTGTATCGATTGTTATTACGATATTGTTTATCGTATTATACATTGCCTGTGTTAAACGAAGTTGCAAAGAATGAGAATTTATCAAATTCCTTCACATTTTTATTTAACTTTGAAAAATATACTTTTGTAATTTGTACGACCGGAAAAGTAAAATTATATCAATTTTTGGCACAACATTCTTTTTGAAGACGATTCCGAAGCATTTGCATAACGTCGTTTTTTAATTTAAAATAATCGGTAACATATCTTTGATTGACAATCGACTGGCAATTATTAAAGTAAAAATTGTATCGATTGTTATTACGATATTGTTTATCGTATTATACATTGCCTGTGTTAAACGAAGTTGCAAAGAATGAGAATTTATCAAATTCCTTCACATTTTTATTTAACTTTGAAAAATATACTTTTGTAATTCGTACGACCGATAAAGCTTTCATTTGTCGCAGTAAATGGAAATCTATTTCAAAATACGCGCTATCCTTTTATACCAGATAATAATCTTTTGTCATTAGGGGCGTCCATTATATTGCTCGTTATAACCAGTTTTTCATCGCAGAATCGTAATTTGTACGAAGGATTGTGATAACGTTACGAATAATTAAACGAAGCAATAATTAAACGGTATAAATTACTACTAACAATGCTTTTGTAAAACGTTAATCACATATATAGTAATAACATGTACGAGAAAAATGAATGGAAGAATAATGAAAGAAATTGAACATAAGAAACGTAAATATATTTTTCGATAATATTAGCACCGAAGAAAGAGTTGGATCGATGGACATTTCTATGCGAAAGTTTTTCAATTGCTTCGTTGACTAGAACCGACTTATGAATGCCGTCCTGTAATGTGGCAATAGAAAATTTCATATTACTTCATCGGACAACGCACGAAATATTGAAACGATTCTAAGAAAAGCGGGATAGTTGTTTCATACGCAAAGAACGCTTCCATGGGACGAACACGAATCGATAGACGTATCGAGCGGCGTGCCAAAATCGATGCAAATAGGGCGGATTAACATAAACCTTGGACAAAGTACGTCGATGTAGTAGTTTCGCGAGGACTGGCGCTTCTAGCCATTTTGGTTGCGAATTTCCTGCAAATTCCACCCGGTCGATACTCGACGTAGATAAGAATTTCTGCTTCGACTCGTGTCGATTTCGACAGCGCGAAAAGATTTCAAGATTCATCGGGCCGCGTTGTTCGCGCACGTGCTTCGACCGGAGACAAAGAATTAAGTCCGCTGTTGACGCGAAGACACGCGTCGAATACAATGACAAGACAGCCCAGGCGGAATAACTTAGCATCTGTTACGCGTTTAGAAATTCTCCTCTGACCAGCGGCGTGACTTATGCCTATCGATTGTTTCGATACACTCGCCGGGTATTAATGGATCCAACATCGCGTGACAATTTATTTGACAATTTTTACGGTCACGATGGACTGGCTTTTGCATTATATAATACCTTGGTATCGTGTATCTACAGTATCAACGATTACGTAAGACAAAGATTGTGTTTTCACGGTTGAAGGGACACGAAAATTCGATTGGAAATTTCTATTCGTTCGAAATGTATTGGCCGGACCCTCTTGCTCAATTGAACTAATTGCGAGTTGTGTAAGCGGAACAAGATAAAGCGACGTGTATTTTACGAGTAAATCTTCGAAATTACAAGCTATCCGATTAACCAATTTGGAAATTTGAATAACTATAAAATTGTCGAATTATGAAAAACCAATCTATAATTTGTTACTCGTCGCTTTACTGACATTGTTAATTAGTAAATTATTGTGCCAGTGAGCTGGCGGAGAAAATGTAACGTAGCGTTCCTTTTAGAATAAGAAACAGCTAATTGATTAATGTGAAACTTTTTAAAGAAAAAATAGCTTCCTCTAACATTTTCATTTTCTTCGGAACAGATGAGTTTCTTTATTTAGTATTTTTATTTGCCGCTGGTAGATAGTACAAGAAATTGAAAATTCCAAGATAAATGTAGAAAAAGTAATGCTTGTAACATCGTCAGTTTCTTCTACTTGTTTAATGTAGAAAGATGATCTCAGTAACTCAGAAATGCAAGAAGAAATGAATATACAGAACAACGGATTGCTATGTAAAAGTCTTGCATGAAAATTCGAACGATTATATCCGTTTTCTCAATACAAAGTTCAAATAAATGTATTTAGACACCGTTAAATTCATTCGTGTTTTCAACAGTTTGGAACGAAGTAGATTATAATCAGAAAATATTTATAAAGCTGAAATCATTCTTTATCATTTGATAATTCATTTTACGATCATGTATTAGCAATATCTAACAACCTGTGTTTTATATCGCCTTTTATATCGCGTAATGTGTGTAAAATACATTACTCGCTCAAGATCATTAATAAAATATAAATGACATCGTATGTGCTTTTTTTTACTATTGTAAACTACTTTTAATACGCGCTCTCGTTGCAACTAACGTATTTTAATCGAAAAACACATGCTGGATTTATGTTTGCTCATTTAAAAAAAAAAAAAAGAAAGCGATAAAACGAAGAAAATTAATGAAGAAGAGGAAATAAATTGACAAAGTATACGGTTAAATGATACGACGTTGTCTTTAAGGCTATTTGATTTCCACTGTAGAATAATCAAAAAGGTTGCAAGAAAAACGATTCAAGTCTACGAACTAGTGCAACGAGTCTGCACGCGCTAGACCGTGTTAAATTCTATTAGAATCGTAACAAATCTTGCTTATATGGTTATGCACAGGTTATGCAGTTATGTTTCCTTTTCTCTCGTGCATATGCCTTTTTCGGCTTTCATTTAACTATTAATATCCTCTGCTCTCGACGTTTTCGCGATTCGTCCCTTTCCTGTTCTGTCGAATTACTTTCGTCGATTAACCCTTAGAGCGCTATGGGCGCATATACGCGTCTGGCGAAAGCTATCGGTGTGGACTAAGGACACATATATGCGTTTTCTGTAAGTGCCCGGTATGGACTAAGGACGCATGTATGCGTTTGTCAATTTTTCCGAACACCTACGCAGAAGTAATACTATTACGTTTGTGTGAGATAAATATAAATGCATCGCTTAGTAACGGTAGTAAACAAATGCCAATAATGCCTCGTTATAACAGTTGTCTACCTGTTTCGCGGACAGTCGCATCTAATTATCAAGAAGGAAATGTGTTGTTTGTGTGAAAAATAAGAGAATGCAGAAAATGCGACGTCGGATTATGTATCGATAATTGTTTTGAAATTTTGCACACACAACTGAATTATTAACTTGTGTTATATTTACTAAATTTAGTTTCTTAATTTATTGTTTTCTAGTTTATTTTAATTTTCCATGTTTATAATAAATAATTAATACTAAAAAATATCGCTCTTGAATCATTTAATCTCGTGCAAAAGAATTACTATAACTTATTACGATTTGCGTTTTGAATAGTCAATCTAACGAAAAAGTATTCCGTCCACAGCGATCGTCAGCGCTAGCCGCGCGCCGTCCGTACGGACCGCATAGGCCGCGAGTATTCAGCACTCTAAGGGTTTCAAACGAAGAAACGATTTTCCGTCTTGTAACACATTTTGTTTGTGAGAATTGCAACTGTACAACTATCGAGTCGCAATAATTATTATGTTCAAAGTATAATAATCTTCGTTCTACCAAAGTATTATTATTATATAATAAATATAACAATAATAATAATAATACTGTAATATAACGCAGCTTTATTTTACAGAACGCTCTAATTTTGATATAAGATCCTCGGTGAATTCTTTGGAAAATTGCCTCTTACAAAACGCGACGTCATAGCAGATGGACGAAAAAGGGAAGAAAGAAAAGTGAAAGTGGTGCAACTTGAAAAGAAAAAAAGGGCGGAAGGAAAGTAAAGTCTCTGTGTCAATTCGGTATACGCGGTGAACTGAAACTCGTTCTCTGACAAGTTAAAAACAGGTAACGTCCACTCTGTAGCGAAACTAACCGCGGATCAAGATAGTGAATATTTGATTAATCGTTTCTTTTCGAGGTGTCTAATTAAGGTGTAGACTACGTTCTACAAAAGATACAGATCGATTCGTCGAATATTATTCCTTTTTCTAATAGAATGAAATATTAAAGCTTCGTTTTCCGAGTGAAGCTATTTTGAGACGTTCCTTGTTTTCCTTCCGTACTCCTCAACGTGTTGATTTACAGAAGAGCCTAGATATTTATTCTTCGATCACGTTAAGGTTTTTCCACTTGTTGAAACGGTCGAGTAATTTTCAATTATATTTATTAGCTTCTCTGGAATGTTTCTTTCGTTTTAGAAGGAAGCAATAGATGCGAAACATTTTTATTATTATTATGTTTTATGTTTTATTAATATAGTGCACGTAATACAAAATGAATCGTACGATGTAAATTGTAGAATAAAAAGGTAATGGATCAAAACAATATAAAAGAAAAAATATTGTGCATCTGTTGTTTCCTTGTGAAACGAAAGAAACCCAACACTTGTCTTTTGAGGTCGTTCGTAAATCGTAAATCTACTAAGCTTGAAGATTCTCGCAATTCTTGCATCGTTCGCATTTTCTAGCTTTCCTTTTATTTTCTTCTAACGCTGGCCGCAACACGTTTCCGATTTTAATGGCATTGTACGCACGATATTACCTTCGCGCTGAAATAATCGGAGAAATACGAAATTCTATAAAGAGCATTTAGTTGTAAAGGGCGCAAGCGACAAAATATTATTCGGTCAATAGAAGATTCGGATAATAGACGCTCGGATGCCGGGGGGCTCCACCGTGCCAAGCAAATGTTCGTTAACGATCAAGAGAAAAGCTGGAAAATGTCGCGGCATTGTCGAATTTCTCGCGCAGCTGCCGGCTACCTGTTTATGCCAGGAGAACAGAGGAGAGCGGTGTTTGGTCTGCAGCCACTCTACGTTTGATTCATTCCACGTGTGTCTGCGAAATTAACAATCTCGACAGACCGCTACCGGCAGTTTACAACGAAATCTCTATACGCGGCAGATTTATCACAGGCGAGACCTTTCTGTAAAACGTGCTTCAACGAATAACAACTGAACGTATCTGAAATAGTTGTGTGGTACTGTATATCGTCACGTAACTTATCCGCGATGTATATGTAAAGGAAACTGCATGCACGTAAATGCACATCAAAAATAGCGATCAGCTCTATCACGTTCAGGCTGTGTTATTTTAATACGTTTCGAAAATAATAAATGGTAAATTTAGAAGGGCGAAATATATTTTTATATACTGTGGCGTGTTGGTTTTTAAATAACAATTAAGATCACCGTTACTGGCTAAACAGCATTTGTCACTTGACACGAAATAACTCATTGTCGAAAAGTTATTTTTATTATTTTCTATATTTTTCGTCACCGATAACCTATCTACGTTGACATATTGCCACATTCTATAAATAACGCGGTCGTTAGTTTCCGCATTTCCGCGTGAAACTAAACAATTGCCTCCTGGCGATCGATCAGTGATGAATTTTCATGTATCCTTTATAATTCGACGTCTTTTTCCGTCAAGTTCTCTATCGCAATTTTTTTACACTGCTATAGTGACAAGACCCTATTGTTTCGAACTTAACTGTCAGGAAAACCGCATTTATACGATAACCCAATATTTCCATGAAAAGCGAAAGAAATCAAGCTAAATGTCGAGTCTCGTTTGATGTAAAACTGCAACAAGTTAATATTCACAAATTTCGAATATTTCTGCGATGTTTGCTTTCAACACTGTCACAAACGAATATAGAAAACTACGTATAAATAGAAGAATATATTCATTTTTAATATCACACACACACACATTGGTCGTCGATGTTATAAAGAGAAGCACGCTATATTTTTCGATATGCACGTCATATCTGGTTTAAATCAACTAATAACTAAATAAACAAACAAGTACGCAAAACAAAACTCTATTGCTCTTTTATTTTTGTTTTATTCATTCATAATGTTTTCTTTCGAACATGGTGTCCGAATATTAATATCAGTCGCTGTTCCTGTCGTGTATTTTAAACGACAAAGTCGGATCGATTCTGAATTCCAAACCGCGTTCATTGCATTGCGAGCGACGTTAACGGCATTTTAGATCATAAGCTAGTGATTTGTCTCGCTCACTCTCACAATCAGCGTCTTGATTGATTATCCTTGTCGCATAATAAGCGATAAGGGAATACGGAAACATCATCTGCAATGGGTAAAGTGCGAGCAAACAAAGAATTGAGAAATCTTGCAGTTCGCGGTATCTGCTGTGAATCAGTAACGAGAAACTGTGTATTCCTGTTACTGTATTTCCATAACAGTTTCCTGTCTTTTTCTCAAATCTTCTCCTTTTATCTTTTTATCCTATCCTATCCTCTTGCCTTATTATTTTCAAGATTTCCTTACTGCAGTTCGCCTATACTCAACCATATGCAGATAATAAAAAATTTATAGCGTCCAGATTTGCGAGAATGTCAGATATTTCTACCAAAACATTTTCTCGCCAGGATCGTTACCTGTCTTTCTTTTCGCATTCCTACGATCACCGCGAACCATCTCCGACCGGTAATTACGAAGACGCTTTGTAAAAATAGTATAAATATATAAACGTTAATAAACGTTGTAGTTGTAGTGAAATTATATGCTTGTTAGAAATGCATCTTATATTTTTATAATAAATCGTACGTACATCTGTGCCTTAAATATACGTATTCTTATTCGCATAGCAATTAATAATATCCTTCCGAATAAAATCCTTGAGAGAAGAGTGAAGAAACGAAGATTGCTCGAGGAAGTGGTAATTTCGTACTTTTTATACTTTAGGGAGGGACACTTTTAAAATTCAATCCACTATCGATTAACTTTATAATGACCTTTTTTTATAATTTTAGTATCTAACGTCTTTACCGCTTCCTTAAATATCCTCAAAATATCAATTGTCATAAATGCAATTGACTTGCTACGGAACTTCGTACACCTATTTCTTAAGCACTTGTACTTGTTCCAAACTATTAATTAATGATAAATTAATTAGTAATGATGGATTAATGGTTAATTAATTAATATAGATTATCATCTACGTTCTCTTCGGTGATTTCCAAACATAGATTAAAGCACCAAAAATTGACCATTGATAAGAAAGAGTTTTACCTTTCAAAATGAAAATGCAAATTTCTATTTGTACGATTAACGCAATATACAATGGTTGGTAACCGGTGGTATAAGCGGAAAGGGGGTGATTCTACGCGAAAAAAGAAGTCGAAAATATAGAATAAAAATTTTTCGTTTGAGGCTTTGGTTTCGAGAAAATCGACCTTGAATTTTCGCTCGGTACGCGTGCACTTTATCACGTCTCGTTATAACGGATCTCACTGTAGATCGCTGTCTCGATGGATATTATCGCAGTTTAAGTTTGTTTTTCCGTAACGGAAAATTAGGAATACATAATGAAATAATATGAAGTAATCATAAAGTTTATTATTACAAAAATTGCTGAAAATGTTGCCCATTCTGCCGAACACATACTTCTATTCTTCTAATTAAATTTCTATGAACACTTTCTAACGTATTCGATTGTTTTAAAGTATGAAAGGCTACAATAATCTTTTCTTTCAATTGCTCGCAACTTGCGATTTCTTCAGAATAGAAGACAATTGATTTAATATGTCTCCACGCCATAAAGTGCACGCGTACCGAGCGAAAATTCAAAGTCGATTTTCTCGAAAACAAAGCCTCAAACGAAAAATTTTTATTCTATATTTTCGACTTCTTTTTTCGCGCAGAATTACTCCCTTTCCGCTTGTACCACTAGTTACCAACCACCCTGTATATACATATACATATTCGAATATAGAAACATTTTTGTACTGTCGTCGATTGACGTCGTACTTATTCTATTCTTATTTTGTTAAAAGCAGCTTAACAAATCCTATCGATAAGCAATAAAGATAAAAAGAAGCAGACAAGCGCAGAATGCAGGTGACTGCTTTTATCACGGGTTAATCACCGGATACCGAATCTAGTTTACGGATTATTCATACACCTAATTAGCCGGTTGGCCGTCTTGCACGCGTTGGCACAGCTAACATTGGCCGCAGCACGGAATCATTCAACCGCGCTATATTTCTGCGCTTCTCTTCAACATCAAACCAGCATGTACATATATATATATACGTATTTGTACGTATATAGAATATACAGAAATATTTCTCCTTTCTCGTCGTTCTAACACTCGCCACTTCTACACGATTTTCTTTGCTGTAACCAGACTCTGCGCATCGATAAACCAGCTACAGTTGGCAAGAAGCAGCCAAGGATTCACTGCAATGCGCCCACGCTTCGACTAAACCCTTGATGCTACGTTACTATTTAATTAACTCCGTAATAGTATCGTGTTCTCCTCCATTCCAAATCACTCGACCATTTTACGTTTCCTTGCTTTACTTTTCCACCTTATCAAACTTTATTCGAACAACTGCTGCTCAATGGTACTTGATCGCGGTGAATGGAATAAATAAATAGATTAAATAAATAGAACAAATAATAAAGGTCAGAAAGTAAGGATATAAATATGTATATTATAAATTGCCGAGTATAATTGCGTTATATCGAGTTAGAAAATTATATCGCAAGGTATGAAGTGCGTCAGTTTATGTTCGGCTAAGTTATATTAAGTTGGGTTATTTATAACATTGCTATATTTACTAGAATAAAAGCAGACAAAAACGTAATTCCTTGTGGAAAAATAAGAAAATAATGTAGAATAAAATTTGTTGCTGGCTTAGTTTCGGAGAAAATCGAGTTTGAAAATTTACCAAGTATACTTGAACGCGGCTAATTCCAAAGTGGACAGAACTAAATAATCGGCGGGAGGTTATTCTACGCGTGAAAATAAGTCGGAAGTGTGCAATGAAATTTGTCGAGAAAACGCTCTGTTTGCAAGAAAAATAAATTTGAAAATTTATCAGACGCGTGTACTGGGCGGATTCTTAACTAAACACCGTTCAGACTTTATTTTCTTGAAAATGAAGTCTCAAACGAACACGTGGAATAGCCTCTTGTCGATTATTTAGTCCTGTTCAGTGCAGCGTTAGCTTAAAACTTTCAAATTCGATTTTCTCTAAGCCGAGAATGAACAAATTTCACTGTATGTTCTTCTCTTATTTCACGAATTTCACGACGAATCACACCACGAAGAGAAGGTAAACCAGAAACCATTCCAAGCCACAGGGCGAGCGTTTAATTTAATAAATAAATAAATAATAAAATACTGCTTGCTCGTCGAATAATAAGCAACGCAAATCAAATTAAAATAAAACTAAAATATTTACTGCTCTTTCACGCTATTCATTCACCGTTTTATTGTTTTCGACAGCTGCAAAGTCCTCTTCTGCTAATCATTTACGAGTTTTCACTTTTAGTGGCAGACAATACTGTGAAGGACATTTGTAAATCGCATTTTCTTTAAATTATCCAGCTTCAGAGATTTCTCTGACCAAAACAAAAGCCTGATATACACATTTCTAATACTATATTAATATACTCTTGTTATTCATTTACGAGTTTTGCTTTTTTACTGGCAGACAAGGTACTCTGAATCACATTACGCTTATATATGTGTTCGTTATTATGGTTTAGGATATCTCCTATTACAATTTGCCAGCTATATTACTGTATTTTTAAAAACATTTCTTTGTTAATTTTCGTCAAATGCTTTTCTTACCAACGAAACGAAAGTTTGATATTTGAAGTATCTTTTTTTTATAATTATTAATTCTAATAATATCTGATTCGATAAATTAAATGAAATATAATGTTCCAAGTATTTTTACATTTTTAATACACCATTTAGCACATCTTACATCTATTAGAATATAGTAGAAAGGTTTTAGGCCACCTATCAGATTTATTATTATATTAATTTGTATAACTGAAAAAAGATAATATTATTTTTCACGACCTGTCACGCCGCTTCTTGCATTTCAAACAACGTGCGCGTTTATATTTTCACTTTATTCTTGCGCATGACTCAGAAATGAAAAATGACTTTAAATAGTTCTAATTTAGAAACGCATTTGTTTAAATATTTCTAAGAAATTTGCAGGTCGAGGAATTCGGCGAACAAGTCGCATCGTAGAAAGACACGTTCGTTGGAACTATGGTTAGTTGTCATTAGGAAATTACTATCGCATTTGTAAACCTTTTCCACGCTGCTCTATATGTAAATGTTTGATATACGACAAACATTCTGCCTTTTAAAGGTCAAAATAAGGAATCTTTTTGGAATATTGAGCAACAACTATACAGTGCTTTTCTTAAATCAATCTATCAACAAATTTGAGCACCACGAAAATTTGCAGTAAGTCATACAGTTGCAAAGAAGCAAAAAATAGAATTTTCTTACGGTATCAGTAAATAACAATAATTAATATTTCATGACTAACCATTGCAACGTGGTAGAACCCAATGTATGCAAAAATATGTACTGCGCGATATTATTATTGCAAATAGCTGCATTAATTATCTTATTAAGTAAGCACAGAAAAATAAAACTTACAAAAAGTTGGCACGTAGTACAGCAAAGCGCACGACCTTAATTTCTATCCATTCACCTACCGTCTCCTTTGTTCCGCCTTTTTTGACAATCAAGAAAACTCGCGCGGAAACGAAGGGAATATCTGCATTCACGTGCGAAGAAGCAGCAGAAAACAACACGTAGAAAAGGTGAGATAGACATGGAAAATGCGCAGTGTACATTTGTACAAGCACAAGACAGGAATATCGAGACTTGTTTTTCCAATAACGCCGAAGGCTAAGAAAGAAAAAAAAGCGGCGTAAAAGTATGATTGGAAAATGAAGCGATCGCGATACGCCAGGTTTAATAAGAAGAAAAGTTTAAGCGAGTTTTATTCGAACGAAAAGTGGCTACAGAGAGGAGGGTAAATGGAAGCTAAGCGCGGCTTCATAAATTCAGGTGCATCATTCGCGGCGTCATAAAAATTATCAATGATTTCCTGATGCTCGTCCGTTACATTCCAACGCGGATGTTTCGAAAGGTCGTCACGTGCAGGAATAGCGGGAAGGACGAGTTTCATTCAAAAAATGGCCGATGCGTCACGCACGTACGTTCAAGTTCAACCGAAACTCACGAACTGAGAGTTGTAATACACGTTCTCAGCAAAGAAAATAAACACTAACGCCGGCACGCTTCTACGAAATACTCGGCTAACAATCGTTAACAAGGTCAAACGTACAAAACATTATCCGCTATACTTGCTGGATAAGTAAGAAGACTCCAGGCATGATCGCATAATCGTGGTATCGATTTCTCGACATCTGGCCAACAAAAAGAGCGATCATATTACGTCGAAAGTACACTCCCGTTCATAAGTATCACGATACTTACTCTCGCTTCTGTAGGTGTCGCAGGACACTTACACAAACTGAGGCGAACTTTGGATATCGTTCGAGTATTATTGAAATACAGAAGAATCATTGTTACGACTTGAAAACTTGGCTGAAGATAAACAGAAATTCTAGAGTCTTAGAGACAAATACATCCATATACATATACATACACATATATTAGGTTGTCCGAAAAGTATCTTTCTTTCGCAGACGTGTTTTTTACAACAGTGCACCTTCATACGAACGTGAAACCAAGTTTGCGAAATGTCACGATGTTTATCTCAACAGGACAAAATGGACCGTACGTAGTTCGACAAAATAATATAAAACAAAAAATATGCGTCTATTATTTCGTCATAAAACGAAAGAAACTTTTCGGACAACCTAATACATAAATATAATATATATATATTAAATATTAATATATTGAATGATAATAAAGCCGTGAGTACTATGTCTAATAAGATGAAATTGTACTGTTTCATATCCTCAAACACCCGTACCTTTTCGCAATCCTAACATTCGTGTTACATGTCAATTTTTTTATTTCATTTGTCGTTATTTGGTTCCACATTTTGACCAAATTTCACTGCGTTGTATATTTATTTTGTTGAAGATTCTATCAATAAATTTTAACAATTTTGTGTCTCTTAGAAATCATTTTTGCAAATTCTTCAATCTCTACTCTGTATCGATGCAGAGGTTCGAGAGATTAATCGTTTCCTCGAACTAATTATCACGAAACGTTTTAACATTTATGAGCGAATGTGTACGCGAAGAGAACAGATATTAGAAAATGGTAATTTCGATTTTCCTGTACGACATCGATAACGAAATGTAAAATTTGTACACCTTCTATCAAGAAGATAATTATCGGTAGATTGTTAAAATTCTTGTGACGTACAGCAACTTTTTTACACATAAAAAGTAACTTAATCCAAAAAAAATGGATCGTAAAAAGTTCCACGTGGAAAGTTCAATGTCGCTTGGGTTGAGACAGAAATAAAAATAGTTCGAGAGAGAGCAAAAACACGTTGGCAAGAACTCGTCCACGTTGGCTAACTTTAGCAATTCGTCGGTATGCCTATGATAGTATCATCAAATTCTAAGGAAAAATATAAAAACTTAAGTTTTCACTGAAATAGGTGAGTCATAGAATGCTAGAAAGTATCATTTTCATTTATCGCTATCAAACCATCGAACTTGAATATCATAGACTAATGACTAACGCTCTAATTGATAGCGAAAAATGATAAAGGTTTGGATTTTGCAATGTCAAAGCATCGCAAGGAAATATGCGAGCGTCTCACAGTTTAAAAACCTACCGTCTCGCGTTTGTACCTTTTCGAATATTCTTCCTTTCCTCGTCTATCTCGTTCATAAGGAACGTGGGATATACAAAAGCTAGAAAACATTAAATTTACATATGATCGAATAGTAGAAGCAAATATTTCAAAACTGTATATTTTAATAACATCTGTGGAAATATAATGTCCACTCGGGGTCACATAGACCCGAGGAAGTCAGCAAAGACCAATGACTAACACACAGTAATTGATAGCGAAAAATGATAAAGATTTGGATTTTGCAATGTCAAAGCCTCGCAAGGAAATATGTTTAAAAACCTACCGTCTCGCGTTTGTACCTTTTCGAATATTCTTCCTTTCCTCGTCTATCTCGTTCATAAGGAACGTGGGATATACAAAAGCTAGAAAACATTAAATTTACATATGATCGAATAGTAAAAGCAAATATTTCAAAACCATGTATATTTTAATAATATCTGTGGAAATATAATATCGACTCGGGGTCACAGAGACCCGAGGAGGACAGCAAAGTCGAGCAAATATTTCCTTTGCTGTATGTATGAAAATCAAAATCAGGTAACGTTGGTCGTAGACTGCGACATAAATTCAACCGCGTTTGTCCGTGTTACGTTACGTAGCGTTAGATACAGTTTTACGAACGACGCAGTGGAAAGCAATTAATTTGCCCTCGGCTGGAAAATAATAAATTCTCTCCGCTATTAGAAATCAACGAAGTTTGGCAAACCAAGGACATTGATCACCAGAGACATTGAATACTTGCTACGCCTATTTATTTGGTCAGCGTGCACGTGCAACATCACTCGCGTGTAGAAGGTTAGAATGTCGTGTAAAACGATAACACGCTTGTATAATCGTAGAGAGACTAACGACAACGTGACTGGCCATTTGATAATTCCGTATATCCATTAATTTACCAAGATATTGTAATACCGCACGTACGCTCGGTGCATACTTTCGCATAAACGTTGGCACAATTGCTTTTAGATAGCAGGAGAGTAACCAGCGATAATATATTTCACTGCGAAATATCAGTGCTATTAATAGCTTAATAAAGGTTCTGGCAGATCTGCAAAACTTTCCAGTGTTCCGGCTATTTTCAACCATTTTTCTTTCACCTTTAGTTTCCCGATGCTCGTAAAATATCGAATTAAACGTCCCAATAGATTTAGATATTATTAGGTTGTTCGAAAAGTTTCTTTCCTTTCATAAGGTTTTCCAACAACAACAATTTCTGTTTTATATTATTTTATTGAATTAGGTCTGATCCATTTCGTTATTTTTCTATCATTATGTTCGTGCATAATTCAATAAACTAATATAAAAGAAGTAACATCGTGCGTCTATTATTTCCTTATAAAACGAAAGAAACTTTTCGGACAACCTGATATTAACATAGCCAGATTATAACGAGCAGCGGATGAATTTATCGTCACGTTATACGACGGTTCATTGAATCAGAAAACCTAATATGTTTGCGATAGAGACTTTTTTCATGGTGAATTTTTCAAAAATATTATTCAGTTTCATAAATAATCTCGATACTTTGTTCTCTTTTAACGAAAAATCCTTTGGCAATTTTTTATTTCGGAAACGCTATTCCCCTGTAATTAAAAACGCGAATATATCGACGCTATTATTCTGGCGTGACAGAGAAACATTCAGAAACTTACTCTTTTGGGATTCGAGACCCTCCCTGTCACAAACAAACGCGTTAATTACTATGTCGTGTTGCACGTTCCGATGTCCTATAATTTCGGCAGAAATGTCTGTCGCACACAGCACTTGTGCACGAAGACGCTTCTGATTGCAAAACATTTTTCCAAACCGCGCAAAATTTAAAACGCGCGTTCGGAAGCTACACGGCACTGCGATACATTGAAAAACTAGAAACCGCAAAAAAGAAAAAAAAATTGGACAGCAGAATTTCCACTCTTGGAAATTTACATCCGAGATCTAACGATTCGCTGGTTTTTCAAATTTCAAGAATTTCCGGGAAAAGCTGCGAACTTTCGAAATCCTAGAAAACGATCGAACCTGCTCGTTTTGGAAGAGAAGACAAATTCCGTGTCGAATAATCTTACGGAAATGTTCTAATCGCATTTTCTATGCATCGAACGAACGGAAAACAACGTTCGATCACAATTTTACGACTTTTAAATATTTCCTCTTGCGGTTAATGCGTTAAGATGCACTCGAGCAAGTGCCGTACGCTTATCGCTGGCATAGTAATTGGCCTTCGTTATTAGAGCTACTTTTCACTCTTATTCGGTGCTCGGGGTGATTTTACGCGCACCAGAGAACAAGTTTCGCATTAGTCGAGTCGAAAACGCGACTATCGTCGTGTTCTGTACAAAGCGACAATTAACAGCATCGATAAGAAAGCGATCGAACGATTTCTTAGTCCAGTTCATTCGATTTCAAATAAACGATGCAACAAGGTCGTGCGCGTAAAATACAAATTTCTGCATTTACGCGAGATATATTATTATGGCGAAATATTTTTAACCAGACAAACAATACGTTGCCTGGTTATACGGGCCGCGCGAAGAATGATTTTAACGAAGGAACGAATTGTGAAAAATAGACGGGACAAAGTGTAGATTGTTTAGACATTACGCAAGTGTACGAGAGCAATCCATCTTTGCATACGATATAGGATGATTCAGTTATTTTACGCGAAACAATGTCAGCATATTCATAAGCAGAAATAGGAAACAAGTATTGCATAAACGCAGGATCATAAAGGCGTTCTTAAATTCCGCTGCTCTGTTCTTTCAACAAATTTTGACCCATTGTGTTCCTTTCACATTGAAAAGTATCTCAAGTTGCGGTAAAATATAATGAAAAATTGTTGGGCATTGTGCGTGTGATTCCTTGTCTCGATGCTACGTTCGACATTTTCTTAAAACATTAAAAGTCTTCTTATTCATAGAAACGAGAGCAAGGTTGCAACATAAAAATACGAGAATTGCAACAGGACTACAAGTTATAACAACGGGACTTCAAGTCATGACAAAAGCACGAAATAATAATGGACTGTTTACTGTTTGCAAGAGTAGAAACAGATTCACGCTATTTACGTTAGTTCCATTTGGGAGAATGGTACTGTTCAAGTATGGAAATTGAAATCATTACGAGTCTTTTCATTTCCATGAACGCATTACGAATTCTTTGCATTAATTCCAAGCACGTATTAATCGTAATTGTGTGAAAGTTTTTTTCTTAAAGTTCCCAACAAATAAACATTCAGTGACGTAACATCGTGCGATCTCGCGGGCCCAAGCAACAGTCCTGCTTGACCAATCCATTCTTCGGTTTAATGCCTGCTTAATCAACCTGTTCTCGTTTCGTATTCTTACTACGACTTTGATAAAGCGTTTATGAACATGCGTTTCTATAAAAATGTTCTCTTCTTGATATAATTTCGCGAAAAAAGCAAATATCCGGGAATAATTATTTTCAAAGTAGAAATGTTATTTTTATCGAAGTTACTGAACAAATATCGACTCTGCGGGATGAACTGCCGCCGCAAAATATTCGGATAACGTCAACATTTTACCAAGCTTAAAAACGCGCTATATTATGCATTATTTTCACGCAGACATTATGTCACGTTGGGAACATCTGCACACAAAGGCCAATGATACAAACAAACGAACGAACGAACGAACGCTTTACGATAAAATTACTCACATTCGTTCGTGTACCATTTATTATACAATTATGTCAGTACTGGGAAAATGGGAAAATAATGCGGTGCACGAAACGGGAATAATGGATACGTTCGGCTCAACCTGTTTAATGATAATGAAATAATTTAGGTTGGCATTAGCATATTAAGTTGGCGATTCAATCGGAAACTTTACTCGATGTATTTTCACAAATATTAAAGCTGCAATAAATAATAATTTGCAGACGCAGATCGATTTACTTTTAAACAAGCGAACTCAGAAGCTTGATTTAGACATTACGAGTTTAGCCTTCCTTACACGTTGCGTTCGGAAACTTTTCATTTTTATATCTTGTATTACATATATGTATAATTTCCCAAGGCAATAATAATAAAATAATAAGATGTGGCATACTTGAAATAGCATGGGAACACAATTTATCCTATTTCCAAAAAGGACATGTTATATCGACTGGAAGGACAAAATTCGCTTATTTCTATCCGACAGCTATAGAACCAGTGCAATGGATAATAAATAAGAAATAATATATTTTTCATTATAGAAAAATGAAACTCAGGATATGACAAACTGAAACTATAACAATAACTTTAATAAATTGAACTGTTCGATTTTGCATAAGTTCTTTTAATCAGATTTTGTCGTGTCGTGTCTTCTACTTTCTACCGTCTTCTTCTTACCCTGTGATAAGAACCGAAAATGTTTAAGCGACGTTGCAGTCACGAGACACAACAAGCGAAGAAGCATGAAATCCGCTGCTCTTACCAAACTATAAAAATAAATTATCTAATGTTGTGGCATAATCGAAATAAAAGAAGGTTATACCTTTGCAAACAAAACACTTTAAATTCGCGGAATACCAGGTGCGCAAAGAAATAAACTGGCTTTACAAACGGTATGTTTTATTTTGGTGTATACTTCACAGTTTATATTGGTTGAGAGAAGAATCTAGGCATGAAACAAGTAAAAAACTCGAACGTGAAGTCTCAATGAATAGTTCCACCAACGAGAACAGTTCACAGTGGCTGAAACCACCGTGCGCATAGTGTACATATACATCTATCTCGATATCGCAAATTCAAATTGGCCGTGTTGGGCCACGATCGAAGTCTCCGATGAATTCGTTCGCGGCCCGAGTCTCTTTTTCCACACACCTGTGCTCTTTTTGATTCCGCTTCGAGGAAATAAGCCAGCTGCGTGTTAGGCTGCTGCTAAACGTAATGAGTCAGCAACGTTCCCTTTACGTAACGATCCTTCAAAGATAGCCGAATAAAGACAGATGTAACAATAACGAAAAAGTTTCACTTTCATCGCGCATTGGACGTGAGTTTAACGTGAGTCGTAATCGACTGGATCGCTGTTGCGGATTTGCACGCATTCGTGAAAGATCGAAGGCGGTCGAAATGCGCGTAACGTGGAAAAATAAAAACTCCGAAACTATAGTAACGTCTATGATACTTAGCGGGTGAAATCTATGGCCCTAAAAGTCGTAGTGTTCGGAGAAATCTAAGTTTCCACGAACGTTTGCAGTGTAATTCTGCATTACGTTGCGGGAAATTTTGCAGAAACTTTTTGATTGCCAGTCGCATCGATCTATCGCTATGAAAAACGAAGAACGTTAGGCAGCAAAGATGGTAAAATAGACGAATTGGAAATACGAGAGAAATAATTTTGGCGGAGTCGCGGCTGGCAAAATTGAAATTGCTCGATATTCGTTTCTCTCGAAGCAGATTGTATGTGGACAGAGGCGTGGTTTTTTAAACCATTTATTTTCCCACTTGTACAACACGAACGAAGGGGAAAAGAATCCTTTGTGAAGTCTGTTCCACCGCAAAATGCGCTCATTCGCCGCGTCAATCTACGCTCTCGCCCGTACACATAGCCGATTTTCTGCAGTTGCCACAGTCACGACACTATTTTCTATCACAGACATCTACACCGTTACAAAATCTACGGATCCAGTAGATTACGCTCGCAGAATGATCGCATCAACCGTACAACTCATCGGCCTCGCTGCTGTTAGTCATAATATAAAACGCGTTTTTCTTCGTTGCGCAACCTCTCGCGAAACTTTTCACTTTCGTACGTACCAATTTCGTGCGGTAGTTATGAGTCACTGGTCATTATGAATTTCACTGCAGTAACGCGCAGAACCGTATAATCGCGTTCTTAACCCTGCGTTCGCAAAATTTACCTGCCAATGTTCTACTTCTGCTTCGCGCGTCTTTCGTCTCCTCCGCCTCTACGAACCGAATTTCTCGCGCAAACTTTTACGAATCGAGAGCATACTACGAGAACGATCATCCAACCGATGTTCCATACCGATTACGATTTGTTCCATGATTTCTCATTTATTTCTGAATTTTCGTGTAAACTGAAAGATTCTCTAAATCGAGATCCGGACAACTGATTTTGGTCGCAGTAGGCTGAAACAAAGAGATCGCGCATAATATATATATATTAAGTAATTCACTGATTAAATAGAACGATAAAATTGTATATTAGTTTAAAGATAAGGAATAAATCGTCGGCAGAGACCATATACCCTATCGTTAAAACGGAAAGGGAGCCATTACAGCGAATTATCTGCCAGTTTAATCGCCTTTCTCCGCTTCAACAAACGCGAAGATTAATCGCTTTGGTACGTTAAACGCACGCGTTTCCGGTTCCACTGGTAGCGCAACTTTTGCTCAACGACCAAGTGTCTCGGCAAAAGAAGCTCTGGCATCCTTTCGTGATGTTTCCCTTGCGCGAGATATTTACATTTTCACAAGCAACGAGTCTGTCATGTACGACAAACACGCCAACGCATACGTCTCTACTTGCATCTCAGATGCGTACACTGACTTTCAAACAACGAAAATTTCTCAATGTCGTACTCGAATCGACAAAGAGCTAACTTTGCTTGCTGCGATCCTGTAATTTTCTATGCTCGAATCTCGCTGTAGTCTCAACATGCAGAGAGAATTTTTACGTTTTGAGGAAACTGGCGTACAATTGACGCGAGCATTGGCGCTTAACGATAACGATTTGTTATATTTCCATCAAATTCGAGATATTCTTTTAACGACAAAGAGATGTTTGCTCGAAGACGAGGCGGCAGAGTTCGCAGACGATCTTTCGTAATTCTTAATCCGATTTCAATTTTGACGAATTTCGTGACACGTTTTAACACGTTGACTGCCACGACATCGGTATTCGGCTGACAGCAAAGTTTCCGATAGGACCGCGTCACCCGAATACGGATGACGCTTATTTGACTAGGTATTTGAAAAGATATTCCAGAGGGAATAATAAAATTATTGAATTGCTATAAAAGTAATACGAAAATGGTTTATTAAAAAAATTATTTACTCGCATTGCTAAAATATCGATGGGAGTACTTAGCAGAGAACGCTTGGTACTGCGACGCGCGTGACCTGACGAGGTTTTCAGGGAAAACACGCGTGGCAATGAACGTGTTAAACTCGTATTTCAGATTTTACGTTTTGACTTACATGGGTTCAAGCGTTACTTTTCGGTGTAAGAAATTTGTCAAAGCTAATTACGACGATACGTGAAATACGCATTCGGTGAATATCATAGGATACCAAAGCCAAGTCGAATTAGTGCGATTCGATGGTTGGTGCAAGTATTCAGTGCCAAGGAAAACACGCTATCGAATAAATATACGTATATTAACACACAAGTACACAGTCATTGTCTAAACTTTTACGAAACAATGTTACATTTGTCTCGTGTCCGAGTGGCCAATGAGATCGGACGCTTCTAAACGATTCTTCTTCTCTTTTCGTCTTCTTCTTCTACAGCGACGATCCAACTACATACCGACGTACATTCACAGTTTCTGATAATAAAAACGTGAAATTCATACTTCCGCAAGCATACTTCGACTACAACGTGCACGACGAATACGTTTCAATGTCGCGCACTAAAACATATGGTTTCTCGTATCGAGCGTAGGATTTTACGGTTTGTCGATTACCGAAACCACGGGAAACAGCTTTTTTTCTAATACAAAAGGAAAATAAACTAGAGGTATGAATGTAGCAATTTCATGAGTAGAAAATCAAGATTATTAAGCGAAAATTTTCAATGAACGTTATTTTACATTTAACCTAAGTATCATTTTGCTGTTGTTAAACGTAGAACGTAAAGATGCAGGTGAAATGGAGTTATTATCGAAAGTGAAAAATTGTAATTATAACTCAAGTTCTCTTTGTTTTTCTCTTACGAAACGTTGACTTCATTTGCCAGAGATTACACGTACGTTTATCGTGTATAATAATACACTATCCGCTTCGTCGTTCCCTATTGGGCACATCGTAGTCGTCAAACGGAATAATTAGCTAACTGCGAGCCTACGGCGTGGATCATCAAACAATACGTTGATCAGATAATGAACTCATTAGAAACGTTAATTCTTAGTCAAAGGCAGTCCCTGAATGCGTTCCCCGCGCGATTTGAATTTCTCCGACGTGATTAGCTTTGACCTATATTTCAAAGGGATATTCCTCCCTACGAGTAAAATTCACGTGAAATACAGCGACGTTCGAACGAGTAATCAAACGGAATGGAAATACGATGATGAAAAGAGCGGCGCGGATCTGTCAACGAAGAACGCGACGACTGGAAAAAATGACGATTCGCGTGAAACCACTGGAAGATAACGTGGACAATATGGGAAAAAGAATTGGAAACATTTACGGGCTGAGTCAGTACAAGCATATTACTCTTATCGGTATTAGTCATCGTTGATTTTAGTCACTTTGGCTCGTTTCGTTTCGGTTAAGACAGTAAAATCAATGTTTGTTAAAATAATGTGCATGAGTCAAGTATTTCTCACGCTTGCTTTAATATATGTCAGCTAATGCGACACGCGAGAGGTCGTGTAAAAATTGAATGACCCGACACGATAATAGCTTTCGCGATAATAACTTTCGCGATACTCGGTCACGATAAAACGGAAGAAAAGAGCGTTTCAATTTCCCTGTGGTACACGTACACCTAACGAGCAACGTTTTCAAACAGACGATTGAGACGAAGAGCAGCGACGTGCCTGAGTTTCCCGAGGATACTCGAAAACGAGACAAGGAATGTATAAACAGCATAAAACACGGTTAGAAGTTCGAAGATGAAGTAGATATATTAGAATGTGGGCGAATTATAACAGTTTTTCAACCTACGCAATCAACGCCATTACTCGATCGAGATGAGAAAGAGGTCGACAGTATCTAACGAGAAACGTGTTCTACCGGGAAATCCATAAATCCGATTTTACTCAGAATCAAAGAGAAGCGGCGCAATTACGATCAATGAAGACCAAAGACTTGGGCTCGTCGAATGGTAAAAGCAACGAGAATTCCGGAAATGTCTATCGTTTCATCTGCAAACGTGGGAGAAGCGAATACGCGAAAAAGTCTACAATTTTTCCGCTCCAACTGTGTCTTTTTTAACAAATAACATTCGTACGTGTACACGCGTGTCGCTAACGTTTAGAATTGACGGTTTACTATCGATGAAACTATGTACGTTGCTATTATCGAACGTGTAAACAAGGAAATACATGTACGTTTCGATAAACGTGCGAAATGACAGTTCCACGTTCTCGTGCAGAGAAACGAACATGGAAATGTTAAGAGAAAATTGCGGATTATCTGGTGAAATGAATTTTGGCATCACATGTTTTTTTAATAAAAGACAATAAAAGTCTGATTCGAAGGTGGGTGCTAATAAAATTCTGAGATATGCAAAATTAAATCAAAGACATCTTTTATTGAACTTCTCAAACAATGTAATTCGAGTTAGTGCGGTACAGCACTGTAGCGACATTGGTTGACCGGCGTTGATCAGTCTGGACGACGAAGCAGAATCGAGTGTATCATCGTTTCGTTATCACAATACCTTGTATCGTCAAACGACGATGTTCAAAATAAATACATCCAGAAGGAGAGAGCGGAAAGGATCGAATTTCAAAAGAAGAGAAAGAAAAAAAAGAGCGAATCCATTCGAGTCAACAACAATCCATGAAACAAAAATGTCGATAATTCTAACGAAAAAAAAAACAAAAAAAACAACGCGCGATCCGTGTGAAAATTTTTTCGACGTTCTTCGAATCTCTCTCGCTCTCTCTTTCTTCTTCCAGAGATCAAATAGCGTAAAGCACGATTGGCAAATGATCACAATCAGCAAACACAAAAAGCAAAATAAAACCGGAAAAAAAAGCGTTCGTCGAAACTCCGTCACGATCGATAAAAGTAAGGTCGAATGTACATTTCGCCGATCGTCAATTGCGATTCGTCCGCGATAGAATCTTTACAAAAAAAAAAAAAAAAAAAAGCTGAACGTCAAATATAAGTTCTTATCTCTGGCCGTCTGAACAGCGGCATCGTTTAACAAAACGAAACAGGCAACTTTTTTCATCTCGATACGTTCGAATCGCTTTTATCAATTTTCGTTTCTCCAGCTGCAGCCTTCGAACGTTTCATATAGTATACGAGGCACCAGGTTTGTATACCACGGCTCCGTTCCATAAGCAAAAAGAGACTCGACGATTCGACGCAAATAAATTAAATTTTCCTCCGTTCATCGTTTGTGAAAACAATAAATGGACAAGCTTCGGGGGAGCGGAGGAGCGAACGGTATCATCGTCGAAGCTGTATCGTACTACGAACTCGTTCCGCAACATGTATCCGGATTGGCGGCGGCGGTGATGCGTTCTCGAGCGAAAAACCTTTATTCCGGAAAGGCGGATTGCAAGTGCCATCCGATCGTTTCTCCACGGACGCTGCCAACGAACGATGCACTGCTCGGTAGAAAAGAAAAGAATGCGTGATACATTGAAAAATAAAGGAAGAACGTGGTGGCGAATTTATTGGTGAACACTATACAGGCAGGGTAAGACACGCGTTTGGTTACACAGCAGCGAACGTGATACCGTGCAAACGGCGTTACACTCGAAGAAAAATATCAACGAACGACGATGTTATTAAAGCAGCAACGATTATCTCTTGGCTTGGTATATGATACGCGGTTGTTGCTGCTTTAACAAGAGTCAACATCAATATTTATCTGTTGCTACTTAGCAATAAAACTTGCTATGCACGATGAGGACCAGAGCAAGAGAGAAATATTGCTAATATAATTCTTCGCGTTGGATTGCGCGTCTCGTTGGTTGAACCCCGGACGCGAAGCACGCACGCGCTAAGCCTAATTAGTCGTCGGTGATTCTCGCGGCACGCTCTTTCGTTGCCTTCGAAATAGCCGCATCGTCTCTAATATCCCCTAACAGTCTAATGGTAAATAAAAGGCGGACCGTTTAATACGCGACTTCTCCTATACACATATAGACAACGGTGATAATCTAAGTGAATCGCCTTAACATCTAGGCTTACAGTCTAAACGAAAGAGGATGGTGGGTAATGGATACGTGTTTGTGTGTGTGTGTGTGTGTGTATATGTGTGTGTATGTTTGTTAAATACGCGAACGTGCGTTCTTTTTCTGTCTGATTTCGCGTACGAAACGATGAAAGTTCGCGGACTCGTGATGGTCTCGTGCCGGGTCGAGAAACAAGATCGGCGAGCACGGGGTAAGAAGCGTTATCGCAACACCGTTTCATAAAATCACGCGAAGCTCGTGATCGATGCAATCGACGCACAACTCGCAAACTGTGATCGATCGATTGGCTTCACCGTGGCCCGTCTTACGCCTTACGAGAATTCACGCGATGCCCTTTTTCTAGGATAAAACATTTTAAGGTCACGGCCGATGATAATTGGAGACGACGTTTCGTCTTACGTCTATTGGATCACGTGGCCCTATAATAACGTCGAGTCGCGCGAAAAGTAACTGCCACACGGAGACGAGTAACTCTCTATTCGATAAATTTTCACGTTAACAAACATTGTACGCTAAAGATACTAAAGGTCTTGGTTGAACCAGAGACCAGCGAACATCTAACCAAGTTCCAATGTTAACCAACTTACTTCCTAGCACTTTCCAAAATAGAATCAAGGTCTGCCTTCCAATCTGTTTGTTTTGTACAGAGTGCAAGCTACAGATCAAAAGGCAAACGCGTAAGCGCCGACCAAACGTCGGACAAACTTGGTAACTTTGAAAGATTACGAAGCAAAATGAAATCGATACACCAAAGTGGGACACGTAGTGAAATCTACGAGATTTTCGAATCTCGCGTGTCAATCGCAAAGGACAGACAATTTTAACATTTCTCGATAATAGACACAACTAAAATTTAACTAACGTTGCAACAACGTGACCACGAGGAATGCTTTACGCATTTACGACTACGCGAACACGAATCGCGCAAGCAGCACGAAACAACCTCAAACTGCTAGCCATCCTTCCGGCCGCGAATTTGTGTTTATCATGAACTTAGTTGAAGGTACAAAGGATTCGCGGGATATTTGCCAACCACTGCACTACTAACCGCAAGAAACGTTCCAGGAATGATCGAAGTATCTCGATAGTAACACGGATCGATGTTATAACGTTCACGCGTAAACGTGACTCTACTTTTCAAGTAGCCAAACAATATTGAACGTATTCGAAAGACCAAACAATTTATGGGACGAACATTCAAAGCGAGTTTCGCAACGACGACACAGGAAACGATATTCGATAATGAGAAAGCAATTATTCAACGTGGATCGGAGAAAACTGTGGGGCATCGCGTGATTAAAAGAGGAAAAACGGAGAACGCGAACTTTCTTGGCGACCAGCGGCCGATTCATCGTTCCGTTTAATTACTACGTTACGATTTAAACAGCCACAACTTTAGTTGTTCCGGTGACGGTGGTTGGCGGCGAGGGGAAGCGTTATCTCGTTGCAAACGTTGACGACGGTTGAGATCGTACGACGCGAAAGAGGAGACGGTGGAAAGAAAGCGAACGATGGTGAGAGAAGGGAAGGACGAGGAGAAAGAGAGAAAGAAAAAGAGAAAGAGAGAGAAAGAGGCGATTACAGGGAATCTTTCTCTCGTACGATCAGCTTTAGGCTGGTAGTCGACACACCGGCCTTATCGTTGAGTCGATTCGCCTGACGACACGAGCCAACCACCGTTTATTAGTAGCATGTTGTCATCGATAAGCAGTCCGCGTGTATTCCCGACATCAAGGTACGATCCTTTAGACCTACTCTCGTGCGTGCTTCACGAGTGCACGCACATCACGTATACTACGTGTATACAACGTACACCGTTAGGAAGAAGAATCGTTCGACACGTAAGCTTTGCTCGTTACCGTCAGTTACACTTGTTCGTCGTTTCACCCAGGACTGCTGGCAACGAGGGCGTCATCGCGGGAACAAAACCGAGGAAGGAAAGAGATGGAAGTAGGATATAATTACAGCGACGCGCGTTACTTCGGACGAAAGGAGCGAAGTTTTTTTCGCAGAAACGGATAGCTGCCGTTCGAAATTCGAGCAGTTTTCGTTTCACGCGGTCGCGCACGCGTCTACGCAAGTCTGTTCGGCTTTGTTCCCTATCGACGAACTAATTGAATCTACAGGGCCACCTCTCTTTCGCTCGCACTCACGCGTCTCCCTTTCTCTCCTTCTCTCTCGCTCGCACACTCGACGTGTTCACGCTCCCTGCTACTCTGCTTCTTCTTTTAGCCTCGCGTGTACGCACGCACGCGAATCGAAGAAGAAGGAACGTTCGCAAACACGGACAGACGCGAAAATGTTCTCTCTTTGCACCGTAACGAGTCGGACCAGCAGACACATCGAAAGAGAATCTCGGATCCCGTGTTCATTCCTCCGCTTGCAGCAACGTGCGGAAATCCTGTTGCAGCTTTGACTCGTGGTAGCTCCAAATGTCGCTGAAATCTTCCTCGTCCTCGTCCACCTCCTCCGCGAAGATACATTTCTTCTGTTCCGATATCGGCGCGTTCGGTGATGGCGAGTAAAACTTTATCTCCAAATCTCTGTGGCCGTTCGGCGACGTGATGATCTCCGTCGAGACCTCCAGCTCTTTAGGCGACTGTACGGTACCGTTCACGTCCATACCGGATGGTCCAACGTTACTCACAGGAATACCGATAGAGTCGCCGCGCCACAGCGTACGACGTTTCCCGCTCTCCGCCTGTCCCCTGTCACCGATCACGCCAAAGTCTTTGCTAGGCGTGCTGATCTCCTCGCTGAAATAACTGGTCGGGTCGCTCCAGCTGCGCCTCAGTACGACACTGGTGCTACCGGTGCCGTCTTTCTCTTGATGGGCTCGAGGAACGTTATCGCCGTTGAAAAGCCTCTCGATACTCTGCTCCGGACAATTGAGGCTCGGCCGGGACAAGAATAGCGGCATCTGCGGGAAGTGGCCGGGACAGAAGTCGGTCGACGGTGACGGGGTCAAGAAGGGCGAGTAACAGTTCTGTTCCACGTCCCATATGAGAGCCGCAGGATCGCAGTACCGACACTGACACGGCCCTAATTCGTCGTTGATGCCGTCCTCGCAGCCTGTCGTCGCCGTCGGCTCGTTGTATTCGTGCAGATAGTGCAGTACGTTGTTGCCGTTGACGGCGTGATTATGGTGATGGTGATGGCCGTTATGTCTGTAACCCTTTGGCGGAATGGTGCGCATTTGCGCCGGCACAACGATGTTTCTGTTGTCGTCCAACACTTTCACCTCCACGTGCCGGTGCGGATACCTTTGCCTCGCGTCGGCTATCTCTTGCACCGACATGCTGCCCGTTGTCCTTTCCCTCGCTATGGGTGGCCTTCTATGGTTTCTAAGGTGAGGCGCGGCTTCGTAACGTTGCTCGTAACAAGCCGGCACGTACGGTTTTAAAGAACCCGCGCTCGGTTGTTCGTTGGCCGCGCTCGAATTTGACTGTTGCTGTTGCTCGTCGTGTTTCGCTTCCACGGAGGCCACCGTGTTGTTCGGCGGTTTTCTGTCCTTCTTCCTGCGCTTTCGCGGCTTGATGATTCGTGGTAAGCTGTTCTCGGAATTGTTCGACCCTGAACTCTCGTCGCTCGCGATACTCAATGAATCGATATTCGCTATGTTGTTTCCCGTGTTCGTCGTTTCCTTGGTCGTCGGGCAGTCCGACGATTTCGCGTTCGTCTGCTGTTTCTTCCCGAGCTCTATGGGCCTCTGGGGCCGCGACGGTGGACACCTCACCGAGTTGTTCATCGTACAGTTCGATGTCACGGTAGCCACGTTATTGTGAACGTAACTATTCACCGCGCCCGTATTACTGCACACCGCATTAGCAATGCCATTAGCGTTCCCGCTGTTATGTATCTTGCCGCGATTGTGAAACCGATTGGCCAGGATTAGCGGCGCTCCCTGCGTGTGAATGGCCAATCTAGAAAGTGGATTCTTGTGTAGGTGAACCGATACTTGCTGATCGCAAGCCTGCTGTTGCTGCTGCGGCGACGGTGATTGTTGCTGTTGCTGCTGACCGAGCGACGGTGACGATCTCTGCGTGCATCTGCGAGGGCTGGACGTCATGGATATCAACGGAGCGCCCGTCCAACCGCCAGGTCCGTACTGCACCTGACATTGTTCCGTTCCGCTCGGGAAGTTCACAGTTCCGTAACAGCCTCGCGTTTTCCCGCGAATCACAGCTTCCTGTTTCCTACCGACGATTGGCTTGTGCGATCCTGGCCTGATGCTCGACGATATCAAACAACTACCGATGTAACGCTCCACCTCCACGCCGCCCTGGGAGGCCGGGCTCATCTTACAAAACCCGCGACCGATACCACTTATATAGCAACGACACCGTTATATTCTCCCGATTATCAGAAAATGCCGCACCTCACGGTATTCCAATCGTTGACAAGTACGTTACACCAACACGTTACTCCATTGACCCAAATTCAGGTACAACGTTTCCGATGCTTCAACGGTATCACCGGTTTAGCCCATTGTCATCCTGAGCCTCTTTCGAGTCGATACCACAAACAGAACTGTAACACTGTTAACGATCGATCCAAGCTGAACAAGCGTAAACAGCGTCGTTTCGTCAGACACGTAGCGTGGAACGATCACGTTCCAGACAACGGAAACGACCGATTAAATACGGCAACGGCGACAGTTACGTGGATCGAAACACAGCGCTCGGTCGAACAACCATACGGGACCGCGGCTGCAACGATACTGAAGCTCGCTCCACCGAACGCGCTTACGCCGTCTTTCGCATCGCTCTGCGACGTGGAGATGCCCCACCATGCTACCCACTGCCCCCTCCACCGTCCTTGTTCCCCACCACCTGAACCACGCTCACCGCCGACAGACGTGCCCCCACCACTCTTCCCATCCCCCTTTTCTTTACGATGTACCTCTCCACACCGTTCAACGAAACTTTACCATGCTCCTATACCGCTTATATACACATAACATTGTTCCTTCCGGTGGACGAGCCTGTCACAATTTAGCAAGGTATCGGAGAAAGCTGAGCAAAGAAGGTAAGTTGCGTGGTGGTTGACGTTAGCCGGTAGAAACTTTCCGACGAAATCGACTGGTGAAGACGAATTTCAGACGGCCGATTCTCGTCGTTGATACGCGCTTCTTTATGGCAGATAATCGGAGAACGCCACAGCGGTATGTATTGTGTCTCGTTGAGGTAAGTTAACGTCTGCGTGATCTTTCACGGAGAAAGTAGAGGCTCAGCAGCCTCTTTCGTATCAGCGTGTTGGCGTTTTTTTATATCGGTATCGTATTCGGCAGTTGTAAAAGATTGCGCGTTTCAGAGCGCAGTGAACCACGCAGTTACCAAACGCATTAGACTGAGCTGATCAGATAAAGAATTTTAGGGACCGTGGAACGTGGGATTTTTATTTTATGGGTTAGACGTTGCAGCGCTCTCTCGGATGTATTGTAACGGTGTATAAGCAGGTCTCTTACAACGTTTTCTTAAAAGACGTAACTTCCAAAATCTCGTGTATCTTAGGTGTTAGTTCTACGGTGTAGAAACAGCGTAGAAAATGCAAACGCTAATGCGAGGCCATGCGTGTAACTCTTTGTAAGGATTGCTTTGGGGCTTTAATAAATCATAAATATCAAAACGTTGTTGCATCTGATATATAACATTCTTTAAATCTCAGGGAGTATTTCTAATATTCTTGCCACAAAATTAACACGAAAGTTTGGTAAATTGGAAATAGAATTGAGGGAAGTTCGAAAGTACAAGCTACGGGTATAGCCATACGCAGATCGCGATCGAGCGAAGCAACAAAAAAGAAGGCAAAGTTTTAATTTGAAACGATTTGTCAGGGTCCATTGGAAGCTAAAGCGGAGAAAGGCGGAGCGTACAAGATATATATAACGTCGAAGCAAGATGTAAAAAAGAGGGAAGGAAAATCCTGCGAGGACACGAGTTATGTCTTAACTGGCGTAAGTCTGGAAGACCGTCATCCGTGAAGTAGATGGCACAGCGACGAGACTAGAAAGAGTAAAGGAATAGAAAACGGGGGGTAGGGTCGGTCGGTAGAAAGAGAAGGAGAGGAGGGAAGCCTGATATCTTAGATCAGGTTACGGCACCCTCGCATCTAGGCCACCAAGCCTTTAAAAGTGGGTCACAAGTCATCAATCGCCTGCGGCACGCTACCTTGCTCAGTTGAACCCTCGCATACAACCCACCTACTCTTCTCTGGAACGTCTCATCTGGAGCGAAGTAACGCGACACGTTCGGGTCCCTCCTTTCGTTCATGCTGGCGTTCGCGTTATCGTGTGTGCGAACCCCGTGTACTTGTTCACCAACGGCAGAAAGCGCGATCACCAGATTCCACGTCAGCGAACAAGAGACACGGCGACGAAATTAACACGTTACCAAGCAACGGCCGCCACCACGCGTTTTCTCGGCTACATTTTCGAGAGGCTCTTACCTAGTAAAGTATACTTAGATTGATACACACCGCAGCTCAAAACTACCCGACACTTGCTTCTTTTTCATGAGTTACGTTTTTATTAGAGAATTATCGATAAGTGAAACTGCACTGATTTTACGATCGTCGTGGCTACGTCCGATGTATCGCGACCCGATTACAGTGACTTTGAAGAGCCAGTACGCGATAACGAAACTAGTATTCGCAATTGCGTTTTATTTGGCAAGTACTTTGGCCTTAGATTCTTTCATTTCTGAATTCTAAGTCGGATCAAGAGCGATCATTCTAATTAATGCAGAAACTACCGATATTAATTTACGTAATGATAACTTACTGGTAAACGTATGTAGTAGCTTGCACGATAAGTAGCAAGATCAGATTTTATTGCTGTTTTTATATAGCTAATTTATATTCGTAGTTTAGTATTTTCATAAGAAAATCCGTTGTAAGTACTGTTCCTGATTATTAATCCTGCCATGGATGATGTTTCATATATCGTGACCTGATTAAAGGGATCTTCAAAAGCCGATATGCAATAACGAAACTGTATTTGCAATTATGCCTTATTTGTATTTTACCTTTAGATTTTTCAATTTCTCAGATATAAGTCGCTTTAAAGCGAATCTTCCGTATCGATGGAAGAACTTGCGATGTTACTGTAAGCAGTAATACTTAATTAAAAAGCGTATCTAATAGCACATACGACAAATGGTAATGTTACATTTTATTGCTCTTTTTATACGGGTAATTTAGATTTGTATCTTAGTATTTCCATAAAAAAAACGTTGTAAGTACAATTCTTCGTTAATAATTCTGCCATTAATTTCTACACATCAGATAAGATTCATATATTGCTACGATAAATCTACCAAAGCTTTCGGATGCCTACGAGAAATACCGAATGCATTTAACATTTTACCGATTCCCTTGTTTATTTCTATTCTCGTTTCATGTTTTTTATCATAAAAACCTAGTAAAAATATTTCAATCGAGAAATTGCAGTTCGAATTCGATAATTAGATAATAATAATTAGATAAGAGTAGTGGGTATGGAGATAAGAATCAGTGGCGGAAATGCAAATAAGTTTACGACTTGTCAGCAGATCTAATGAATAATAAATTATGATAATTAAATCGAAGAATGGAGAACGAGAGAAAGTTGGAAGATAATAGTTACTTGTTGGATTCTTCGGTCAACTTCGATCGACGCGACTCCCGCCGGTGTATCCGAGAAATTTGTAATTCATAAGAAATCAATACGAAACTAACTATCATCTTCTAATTTCCTTTGGGACCCAAGTAAACTTTGTTGCTCTCCGGCAAATTCACTTTGCATATCGTTCGATAAACGATATCGTATATGCCAACAAATTTATGTCTTATTCATTAGCCCCGATCGATATAATCAGCATGGATGAAATTCAACGTCATATAACGTACGATTTGCACCAAGTCCGACAATTTTTACATGGAAATCTGGTGTTTGCAACGCAACAAATGTTTGCTCCTGTTATCATGCGTGTTTGCACGTGCTGCGGATTAACACACAATACAATCGTCTGCCACGCCTTCGATGATCGTCAATGTCTTTCAGATGCGTATGTATAATGTGCCTGACCGTCATCGTAATTCATCTTTACGAATGACAGTATACAGGGTGTTACGTCTGAAGTCTCACGAAGGATGGAAAATTTCAAAGACGTGTTCGTATAAATACAATGATTATTTATACGACTTTATTATACGATATAAATAATTTGTCTGTAAGTGGACGAGATATCAGAGCGAAGCTGATTTTCTTTCAAACAAAATCTCTGTACTTCTTATTCAACGTTTGCCAAGACGAGCACAGCGGGAATTTTGTCACTGGAATTTATCGCGTCGTAGATTTTCCCGAATTCTGCTATGGGACGCTTTATGTCTGTCAAAATGTGCAGGGAATTTGACTGAAATAAACGGACGCGTGGCCTTAAGACTAATGAAACGCGATACATTTTCTATGAGCGTAGTTGACGCGCGAACTTGTAAGGAAAGCTTTCTCGGTTCGTCGTAAATGTACTTCCTGCTATGAAATTTATCATAATTTTATAAGCCACGCGAGCCGAGAAACTCACGGACGTCTTGGCACACTTTCCTAACGGGTATTCCGTGTAAGAAACTAATCATGCCTGACATTATCGGCCTGGGCTGAAGCGTATATACGCGCTCGAAACAGCGATACGTGGCGTTTTTGTGAAAGAGAAATGACGCATATTAAAGAGAGCAGAGAAAAGTAGACGAAGTGCTACGTGAAAGTGCGCCGCGTGACCGTTGTGAAAATCTCGGTCGATACGTACGCCTGAACGGGTGATTTTACGGTGAAAGCGATACATTGAAATATTCACCAATACCACGCAATGGCGAAACGCTTTCGTTTCTCACTTGAAATTTACCGCCGATGAAACCTTTCTTAGTTGCCCCATATTTTACAGCACGTGGAAAAGTGGTTTTGCTAACGTTTCAAAGATAACGTTCCTTGTTGCAAAACAAATAAATTCCATGAATCAACAAACACATATCGAATCTTTCTATAACAGACAGACTAGATTTTTCTATAAAATCCTCCGCACGATCTTCAAGTATTCGTTCAATTCTTTGGCGCGTGGAATGACTTTCGAGTCTGAAATTTAGATATTCGCAATTCGTTGTCGTTAAATGACTGTACCAAGAAAGTAAGTGATAAAGAGCACGCGAAATATAAAATTTCAATTATCATAAAATCGACAGGAGAATTCATTCCGGAACTGACGTTGGAAATAAACAATGCTGTTTTTCAAAGAAATAATCTAAGAACAATATGAAAAGCAATATTGGAATCGTAATTAAAACAGAAATTTTGGTTGCTTAACGTTGCTTGTAGAGTCGCTCAAAGTGCTGGTTCATAGTCATTGTGATAAAAATTATTAATAACATTTTTAAGAAATCGCAATTTTCGACCTTATATTTTTAAAAAAAAAGTTGAACGAAAAGTCAGAGCTTTTTTTTGCTGATTCGTGTAGAAGCTTGCAAGATAAGCCAGTCTCGGTACTTTTCTTCGTCACTGTGTATAGTAAAAGTGAACAGAACGCGGTCATCAAACGTGCATTTAAATTTCAATCTCAACTTCAATGTACAGTGATAAATGTATACGTGAAACACGATGGCAAGCGATAATTCTACATAAATACATGCAATCTTAGAAACTGATTAGCGAACAATAATAATTTGAATATCGCATAATTAATCGTTAGTTCATATTTATAGCTGCGGGTGTTAAAGCGTTTCGCGATTAAGATCGTGAGAGACGTCAAGAAGCTCGAAGATGGCATTCTTTTCACGAAATACAACGTTTAACAGCTTATGTAAGCCGACATTAACGATTACGCAACCTCGAAGAATTCTGTAATCGAAGCATACGCGTTTCTAAAAATTCTAAATTTCGTATGTTTTCTGACTAATGGAGGTGGAGGCAGCACTTTGAAAAAGCTACAAAGAAATTCTCCATCTTGCCAGACGTCGTCCTCTGAAACTACGAATATCAATTAGTTTCACTTCTCGTTTATGCGTTTCACCGAGATATCAAACATCCAATTGTTTGCTGAAATCTATACAAATATATGCGTTTCCCGGAGAAAGTAAAAAAGGAAGTCTGATAATACGACAGGAGTGCGCGTGTGTCGACGAGTTTTATTTGTACGAACATTCGATGCAACGTGATTCGGTTCTTTTGTTATTTTGAAAAGCACGTAATTAGCGTTTCATGACGTATTCGAGAAATGCAGGTGAAGCAACGCAGTTGTTTTGCGCAAATCGCTCTTTATTCATGTAAACAATTAGCAAGGTAAACACTGTTAATATGTAACACGGTTAGCATTGACGCAAGATATTTTATGACATTTCAAATATTTTATTTACATATGCGGAACAATAACAAGCAATCGATGCAGTTTTACTGCACCGCTGGAAATCTCATATTTTAACGAAATGTTGATTGTTGGTCAATTTATATAAAGATATTTCGCAACGTTACCTCGATGCTATTAACAATGTTCCAATCTCTGAATAAAATATGTAAAAGCAAGCCCGGAACACGCAGTCGAAAATGCAGAAAATCTGATAAAAACGCAACAGTTCTGCATTTTGGATTTTCCTGCGTACAATAGCACTGAGAATCCCATTGAATATTTATGGAGATTATTAGAAACGATGAACGTGCGATTCCGTACGTTTCTCTGTCGCCATCAATTACGGAATTACGTGGTGCGATTCAAGACCAAAGGTATCAAATATTTCTGGATTAGTGTCGAAATCTGATAGTAAGTATTCGAACAATACGATAAATTAGTTCGGAAGTGTGAAAAATTAAAAGTAACATGATTTATCGGAGCATTGGAAGAACGAACGTACGGCGGTATATTTTTGCGGACATGTGAAATATTTTATTTGTCGTCCACAACTGTCTCCGTCATAAGTATTCCGTGGTATACGTTCGTCCTTTATTTACCAGCGAGATCACGGAAATATGCGATTGTAAGAAAAATTTATTCGCTATGATTTTTACACGCTAATCTTTTCGCCTATGATATAGTTCGTTGCTATATATCAAGCAGAGTGCAGGATTAAAACTGGTCGAACCACTCGGCGAACTTGTGATTTTATTTTCGAGCATTTGCGTTAACTGACTTGCGTTAACGAGCGATTTATAGCGCTCGGATAATTATAAAAATATTTCATCGGTTTTGCTTGTAAAATGGGCGGTCGCGCATTGCAAATGCTTTCTCTCTTTCTTTCTTTTTTTTTTTTTCTTTTTTCGTTGACCGTTAATAGGACGGCCGGGTGTTTTCTAGACAGCGAGGAAAAAAAAGGAGGGACGAAGATGCGTGGAAAAAGTGAGAGAAAAGACAAATAGGGGAAACGGCGAGCGTACCGGGGAAAGAAAGCTGGGCAAGTTAGTACATCGATTACGAGAAGTGTCGACCACATGCCTCGGTTCCGCACCAAAAACAACACAGACCCTCTACCTTTTGTACAGCCGAAAACAACCACCGTGGGATACGTTTCCGCACACTTTCTCAGATCTGTCTCCACGGGACCAGCCAAAAGGTTCGTCCTTTTTCTACCCTCTCGCTCGCTCCCTTCCAAGTTCGAGGGGCACTCGATTATTACACCGAAACGGCTATAACTTTTCCTAGAAGGCATCCATTATCGTGATTGTTCGCGGGTTTACGGCCGACGCGACGGTGTAGAATCGCAGCAAACTATGTACACTATCGGTCAAAAGTATCCGGACGCTTGTTCAACTTGTTTTCCACGAGTTGTATTTCGATTACGAAACTGCGGATAAATCGAAATTCAATGATTTTATATTTGACAATCGCCATGGTAGCTACAGTAGTACAGTGACGCACGTGAAAATATATGTTTAAATAGTATTTGTTATGATAATTGGTAGGTGAAACTAATTTCTCCTTCTAGGCTACAGTTTTTTAATTACGTTCGTGAAAATATGAATTTCCGCGTAAATATCTCTAATTACGTGTAACAAAGTTTCGTAAGGATATGAAATTAATTTTTCTGAATATAATGAATAGTGAAATCGCACTAATTAAAACGAGCCTAAAGTCCGAACGCAAATTTAATTGGAATTTTTATTGGTTACATAAAAATAAATTCATATTGCCCTGATATTCCCGTGCTTTATTTATTTAAAACTTTGTATATATATATATATATATATGCACAGTATGATCACAGTTTCTGACAAGATTTATTTTAATTACAAAACCAGGGATAAGTCGAAATTCAACGATTCATTTCTATATAATCAGCGTAGCTACGGTGTACGTGACGAACGACAGAGAAGTTGAAAGCTTATTACATTTGTGTATTTTAATGTTAGAATTAATGTTAGGAAATGGAATTCTATCTTATAAGGGCAATGAGTAGACTTAATATACGTATGCACCGAAATGAACATTAGCAAAATTAAAATTAAAATTGACATTAGCATGACAGGTACCACCATGGTGAAAAATATCTAGCACAAATCTACGAACATTCGTATATAAGTAAGAATTTTGAGCCTTCTTTTCACCACAACTGTGTAATGAAACATTGCCATGTGGTTCAACTGGTTTTCAGGCGCCAGCATAAAAATGTTTGTAATTATCTCATATAGAATTATTTTATACCACATTCCTTAACTAGTGAGTCAGAGTCAGATCAGCAAGAGTTTTCTATTCTGATGGAAAGACCGGATGTTAGTAAGAACAATGATATTTAAATAATACATGCACGTGACAATACACATAATATATGTACAGTAAAATATATTATATATTGTTATATCTTTTAATGGTACTTTAGATGGTACTTTGTAAACTGGCTACATAACAAAAGTTAACGACAGTGGCCAATTATGGAATAATGCTATTTTTAAAGATCTGACAAATGGACATTCATCAAACAGTTATAGGCTATCTTGAGTGTTTCTTTTGGCAAAGATACGTTTCACAATTCTGCCTAATCTAAACACGTAACGAATGTACTGGACATGTGATTATTCCAGATAGCTATTTTTTCGTTTAAATTCTTAAAAATGTGATTTCATAACCAAAGTGTCTCGAATAATAAACAAAATGGAACTACTTTTTTCATATCTGTTTTCCATAAATATGTTGTGTCTGATGTCAGTGTTCTATATTTGGATGCCCATTAAGTACAATCATTTTAATGTTTTCTTTAAATGTTAATTCAATTCAATTATTGAAAATGCTTCAGAACGTTGGAAATATGAGACAGCTGTTAAATATAAATCGAACATCCACAGAACTCTTTCACACGTTGCAACTGATTTTATGAGAATGACATTCGAAAAACAAAATGGTATTCTGTTCCACAGTCGACTGTTTCTAATTATATTTTCCTCGTTGTATCTGTATACTTTGTTGGATTACAGGTAAATCAAATTGTCGGAATACTTATGAACGATATTGTACCTCGTGAAGGGAGAGAAATGGAGACAGAGGGAGGGAGAAACATCGTATAAGCGACTGGATTGAATGAATTTTGGTTTTCATCGCGTTAGAAAGCTCTGACCGAATTGAAGTACACGTGCTATCGGGAGAAAGTCGGCCAATCGGCAGGTGTACATCAAAGGTTAGAAGATCAATGAAAATGAAAAACATTTTTGAGCGGCAAAGAGGACACGAATTCGCGTCACGATAAGATCGTTTGTGTTTGACTACGAATCGACAATTTCGAGATTCGTGTCGACGCATCGCAACGTTTTTCAAGCTCGCCGCTTCCACCGTACAAATAAAATCCAAATAGCCAAACGAATTCCGATCTACTAAATATTTCGAATACGTTCGATGTTTCAATTGCTTTAATTGGAAGAAATAGTGCACAACGTATGAAGCTCGTGATTTGACTCGCCCGTTGCGTCTATTCTGTCGGCAAAATAAAAGGCCGTGTCCATCAAACCATAACATTGGCAGGACAAGTTGAAATAAATACGATCGCTGCCAGTTTTGTATCACTATCGGCTGAAACAAACTTGCAATAAAATAATGGCCAATTTCTTTGGATAATTTTCGCTGTTCCTTGTTATTAACCAAATCTAACAATTTTTAATTACTAATATATGAACATTATATATGCATATATATTACGTACATAAATGTTCGATCAAAAATCACGAAATTTACATTTTATTGCAAACGTTAGAAAATACACTTTAATGAAAAAAATTCTCTACAGGTAAATAGAAAACAGATAAAAATGTGAAGAATAAAAGTCTACCATTTTACTTACCTATTAATGGCAAGGAAAGTTGTTTATTCAAGTTGCATGTATAATAATCGTATAACGTTATAAAGTAAACGCAAATAGCAAGCTATTAATATTCTCACGCTTTTCTTAAATTGTTACGAATAGGGTCGCATCGCAAACACATTCTACGGAAAGTAATTTCCAAATTTCAAAAGACTAAACACCTTAGTTATTGAAATATTCCAAACATAGGAAGCATTCTGATTTTGCTAGTATTCTATTCAAACATTCTATGGAAAGTAATTTCCAAATTTCAAAAGACTAAACACCTTAGTTATTGAAATATTCCAAACATAGGAAGCATTCTGATTTTGCTAGTATTTTATTCAAACATTAAATATAAATAAATGGCAAAAGAAAATCGTAAGGGCGATGCTTTTGATAAAGAAGCCCTTTTCCTTCGGACCATTTATTTTCAATTCCAATTCATTTAGATCTCTATAATCGCACAGGCATTGAGCACCGTACACTCGTGTTTTCGTGTTTTAGTCAGTTGATCAAGTATTACAAAGCAGTTTACTGCAAACGTCACGTTTCAGAGAGACATAAAATCGATGGACGCCAATCTAGCCCCGTTCCATTTTTGTCCTTTTGGGCGTTCCTCTCTTTCCAACGATTCTCCTATTACTGTAACTACCCTCTTTCGAGGGAAAACTTCGTTTCCCCGGGGTATTAGCCGACTGATTGGCGAAGACTCCAAGTTCACGCCCAACCACTAACGAACGAACGTACAGTAAAACTGGTCAAAGTGTAATACTGTCGTATATATGGTCGCGATGGGATTCTAAACATTATTTTCAGGAAATAAATGCTGCAGCATACCGGCAGATTCGTTTTAAATTTGTCTGTTTAATACAGTGCGGAAATCTGTATCGGATTGTGCAATAAGTAGACCGTGAATTGTTACGCGTTCAGAGGAAATTTGAAGATGTGAAAATGCGAGGAAAATATGAATTTGCATAAAGAACCACAGTCTAATAACGAGTTTATGCATCATTCTATGTTTTTCTTATATCTTGAGAATGAGAAATGAAAAGACAACGTAACAACGATGATGAAGCTGCTACGAATTTATGAATTTATTAATTCTGTAGTCGGCGCAGTCATTAAAGATAATCAAGAGAATATCAAAGTAGGACAGTCTACATTGTTAATTGCGAGAATGATACTCGATGCACCATACGTGACGAATCGAGGAGCTACGATATAAAGAATGCTCTACATGTCCCATCAATCGAACAAATGTTGAAAACCATCGATCTGAGATACTGGAAAGGAATCAACGAATAGGATTCACCAAAATCATCTGATGGAAGAGCTGTATGATGCCAATATCAAGAAGATTACGTAGATTATACACAATTATCCAACTGTTTCTCTTACGACGTTGATGAATGCGAACAGGCGTAGGCGAACGAATGTGTAAAAAGACTGACAATAAGTGAAACGAACGATTTGAACGAGTGATAATAAAATATATATATGTCGAGTTAGTATTGAGTTAGAAGCGTTTAACGAACCTTCTTTTGGATTAGCCACTTTTTTAGTGCACAATATAGATGATAGTTAATGGTACAAATATGATTATTACAGAATAAAGTTCACTAGCGATAAACAATTTCACTGGACAATAATAAGTTCTCACTAAAGACTTATATTATAATAACAATGATTATTTAGGCACTAAATGAATATAATAATAAATTCACAAGGTGATTATATGACTATTACAGAATTTGACAATTAATCGTGACAATTAGATACTCGAAATTCTAGTGACAATAATCTTAGGTTCAATAACAAATACACGGTCAACAGGATAGCAAATGCTCTTCCTTGTCAAAAGTCCAAGTGGAACTGAAAGCCCAAGCCTACTGTCATAAACCCCGGGCAAACGTAATCGGATTAAATGATAAACTACTTCTAAGTTTTATTATTTAAGTACAGCTATAATAAAAAATCTAAACTAAAGTATTGGGAATTTTCCCAAAAATTCCAAAGGGAAGGCCCCGATGTCCTTTCATCTCCGACATATATATATCAAAAAGCAAAATAGCTTTATGTATTATATAATTATATATTATATTAATAGCTTTAATATATAAAAAGGTAAAAGCAATGCACGAATAAAGGATTTTTTTTTAGAAAATATATAAAATACGATATAAGCAGTCCACGCACGATTATACGCCTGTTCAAACTACTTGCTCTTCTATACACAGCTTGATTAACCCATTCTGAGTGCAATAAAATTTCCAATTGCAATAAAAAAGAAGTAAAGCGGAATCTCGGTTACGGGAATCCCATTTAACCGAAGTTCCGTATTATCCGAGGTGTTCTGGGCTTTATCATAACCTCATTTCTTGTGACTTCAAACCTAACCTTAACCCTAACCTAATCCTACCTCGCATTTCTCCTCAACACGAGGACTACGTGAGTGTAAATAGTCAGGTGCTGTGAAAGCGGTTAACACCGAGGTTTCAACCGATAAAATAATTAATTGATATTATATTAACTAAATACATGCGCAATATTACATTATCAAAATTATTCTATGATTTTATCGCACGATTTATGAACATCGATAGATCTTTCCGTGTTATCCGAGGTTCTCTGCATATATTTTCACGTTGGAAATTATTTCTCTACATGCTAAGAAACGTAAAGAGACATATTTTACTCCAACCTGCTTTTTCTTAACAATCCAGCCATATTGTTAACCGTGGTCAGTTTCCAACATATACCGACTTCCTAACCGAATTATTTTACAACGGACCATGTAACAGAGGTGGATACATCAAATTGTAAACTTGCATATCCCGATGGTAGATTACACAGATACAACTGTTTGTTGCAAAATTCCTCGGAATAAACTGTTTGCTCCGGAAGAGCTGACGGATTAAAAGCCAATGAGCCAACGGCGGAAGATTTCTCTTTGTGCCGCGTTGCTGCTCTACCAAACGTACGTCTTTATTTCTCTTAGGTTCCTTTGTTCTCGATAACAGCACGCGTGGAGTCATCGCACGCGCAGCAGTCATCAGGCAACTCCAAGAATATCCTACAGAGTAAATTCGAGAGATCGTTTGATCAACAGAGCCGCGGTCCATTCCACGAAGCTCTCGCATCACAACTTCGATAAATCACTGTATCAACCGATGAGCAATCTCCAATTGCCTCTTGCAAATGTGCCGCTGGCTCTCACCTCGGCACTTCACTTTCTTCTTTACGAAAAGTTGTTCTAACGGACGCTGCTACGTACAACGTTAAGATAGTTGTCCATTTGAGGATACAGTGATTCGAGGATGCCGCTTATTCGAGTCACCGGTTTAATCGAAGTAGCCGTTTATTTGGGGCCAAGAAGCTCAAAGAACGGAAGTTAATCGAATAAAGAACCCTAGTTTGCTTCGTTTACTTGGGACTTGGGATAACGTGCCGCTTATTTGGAACAGATGACTACAGTACTCCGTGAGAATGAGAAGATAGCAGGTGAAACAGCCCAGAGAGAAGAGATCTCCTGCACTTGCTCACTCCTTGTCACACGTTGCTGAACGATCTTGTTTGTAACGTGACGCTTCCGGTCAAAATGCGTGTTCATCTGCGTGACTGTATCGGGTTTATTAGAAACGACAAATAAGCAATCAGACCCGCGTTCCTTTGCCTTGTCACTCTTCAGTAAATGAGATTATTCTCGAGCCAATGTGGACATACGGATTACAGCTATGGATACAATTTCAGGAAAGCAGTTCTGAACATTGAAATGCTACAAAGATTGCAGTCGGAGACCTTACAACTCATAACGCTCCATGGTACGTAAACAACGAGGATATATACGGTGATCCTGCAGTGGCCTCGATCAGACAGGAGATAACTAAATACAGCGAACGTCGGGCTAAGCAGCTGCCAAACGCAAAAACTAACTGGCCGCAGAGCTAACGTGCCCCAGAAACCGCGTGTTCAGATTAAAAAGACACCATCCGCTAGACGTAGCAAACAGATTTCTTCGAACAAAATTCAAAATCGAAGTAACCACAGCGAATTTACTTATAATTGCTGAGAGGAATTGATTGTAAATACTTAAGCTACAATTTAAAAAACGCCTTTTCGTAGACGCATCTCTCATGTTGCTCGTTCCTCGTTCGTCTTCGCTCGCTGTAACTCCGTCAACCCAGAACAGTCTTCGACTACCGTTTTGTTCGTTTTATATCAATCGACATTAGCCTCGCCGCCAACTCTGCAAGATTAGTTTTCGAGTGAAATGTTGAAAACATTGGTCCGGAGAAACAGAAATTCAGCTTGCAATAAGAAGCTCACAAGTGAAATATCGTTTGCAGGGTAAACGACCCAACCTGTCTACGGAGGATTGGGTATAAGATAAATTCGAGCATTTCCAAACATTTTCATTACTTACCACATGTTGCAAGGTAACCGACAGACCTTCGATACAGCGATAAAAGTGAATGGAAAATTGGCCAGCCATAAACTAGCAGATGCAATATCCCAATGGATAGAGCTGCGACATGGAACGATATCGAATCAGACCCTCCGGTACACGGGCGAACCATCGAATGGCAGAGAAGGAGAGAACCACGAGGACATCGTCGTTTACGAATAGAGCTACGTTACGATACACCATGAAACCTCGGCGTATGTACCGACTACACATCTACCGACACTTCAATGCAAGTCTCGTTCCACTGAGAGACATCACAATCATACGGGTTAATCAATACCGACGAATTATTACGGACGGAGCAGGGGATTTGATTTCCCGGCGGTGGTTCGCTCGAGACGCGTGTATAAGCGGAAACAGAGAACGCGCAAGTCTGGCGGAAAATAGAAAAAGATGTTAATCGAGGAGAGTAAGATAAGAAAGAGAAATATTTCAATTAGGAAGATTTACAAGGAAATATTTTGTACAGAGCGATGGACGAAAGAAAGTTTATAAAATCAGACATATAAAGGTAAGTGATAATTTTGCAAAATATAGCTACATCTGATAAGAGCAATGAATAAATATAACGTACGTATCTACATCGCAAAAGATATTGTTGCCACATTGTTGTAGGCAATACGATGAAAGATTTGTAGTACGAAAGTTACTAATATTCATAGCGTGTCGTTTTAAGTTTCCTTTTAACATTTTGACTGCCACGCCGATATCACATGTTTCGCTCAGAACGCCACGGGAGTATTTTTATTATTCAAAGCATATAATGGCAAAATAATAATAAATTGTAAGACAATATTTTTCCCCAATAGACCGTTTATCTTATTGGTGGTCACGGGTGACCACCGTGGCTACTTGCTAACAGTTGATAACGATATATTATAACAAAGCTTCGTTTATTTCAACAGACCATTCGCATTCGTTATTTCCTCGTAAGCAAAACGTCCAGAATATATTGTTGAAACGTGTAGAAGATATTAGTAAACGGTATTTGCTCATTCTATATATAATAGTAAGGTATGTTCACATTTCTAACTTCGATTATACGATTATAAAGCAACATTTACGATTATTTTCTAAGCTGTGTTTATAATAATATTCGTAGATTACCCCTCAAAGATATGCATGCAAACACAGTGCACAGTTAGATGCAAGATTTGTTCTCATTTTTTTTTATCGATGTTCTAATAAAAATGTTTAATTGTTCAATGGGACACTTTTTATTTCAAAGTATCTTCTATTTATCGGTTATATTCAAAATGCCCTAAGTGTCAATTTTCATACAATTTTTACAATTGCAAGAAGTTCAAGCGCTCCGGTCACCAATGACCACCGTGGTGTCACGGGAGAAACCGTGGCCGGTCTATATGACCAACGTGACAGTCAAAGTGTTAAGGACCAAATAGTGAACACATATAATTTAATTGTTTAATTATGAATTGTTCTGTCCAATTAGAAAAAATGTATTGCAGTAATAGATACTTTACAGAAGTGCGCTATATGCGATATAAAATATATTTATTGATATATATCGAATATATATAAATGTATTAAATATATTTATTATAATTACGTGATATAAAAGTAAATATTTTATCATAGGGCTACAAGTATTTCCACCTCTTTTAATTTCATAACATCGTAGGATTTACGTGGAAGAAGAAACATTGGCACAAAAGTTATTATGTCATACGTGCATTAACATATTATATTAATGTACATTTGTATTCTATATTTTCAATTTCCGAATCTCATCGTAAACTGTAATTGAAAGATTAATAATTTTTTCTAGAATTAAATGTTTCATAAATTTCTTATCCGATGAATTAAAATAATCGCTGATTCTCCGGGTCCTTGTCGCTACGTAGAACACAAATATCCTTGAGTACAGAATTTATGTCTAATGACTTTCTAAACTCGATACCAACGTGACAGTCAAAGTGTTAACCGTCACGGTATGCAAATTTATAGCAGAGACGGTGTGATTTGTGATTTTTAGATTCGCGAAATAGGAATTCGTAGGCACTCAACACAGTCGAAATGCTGAATTTTTCTTTCTTTTGAGGGGATTTTCATCTATTTCGACTGGAGCTAAAATCATAACTAGATCATGTATTTTCATACATTTACTTGAAATTTGCAGACGCAAAAATTAGCAGAATGCCCAGAACACGCGAAAATCTATGAAATATGCAAACTGCAAGTATTTGTTAGGATACTCAATAGATAAAATAAATTTCTGTCTAGATCCCAGGTTATTTTTTTTTTTTTTTTTTTTTAAATTACATTAACACAGAAGTATGAATTCGTCTAAATATCCGCACTCTAATTACAACAGTCTTCTTTCAGAATATCGAATTAGTCTTGCGGTGAAATCACACCAATTAAAATGAATTCAATTGGCTTACGACGAATTGAATAAAATCAAAAAAAATTCTTATTTACCTAAATGTCGAGAAATTCGAATCGCAAGAAGAGGAAGAAAAATGTAGACTCTTGAAAAGTTGCAATTATCCCATCCATAATTTATAACATTACGTGGAACGTTTTCATTCTTCAAACAAGTCGGTCGTTTTTGATTCGAAGCAAAATCGCCGATATCTTGACGTACAGTTTAGAAACAAAATTTGCTATGCTGATTACATTGGCATGCCCTGTAGGTTTGACATCGATTGCGAACCCGCAATTGCGAGATAGCGCGATCGGGGTGACTAATAAATGCAACCCAATTAACGCTCGACGCTTTCACAAACCTGACGAACCATAGCCCGCGGGTATTCAATTTTCAGTTAACGATTTATTATCCAATTATGTTAAAGCTTACGAATATACGCGCGCGCACATATATGCGATAATATAATTTATAAATGTTAAGAGAAGAATCACCTGCTGATACGAGCATGGTAATACGATAAGTAAAAACATAAGTAAAAACGTAAAAATAACTGCGAGGTTTATAAGAAAAACATCACATGTTTATGTTTATCCACGAGGCTAAAAGAATTAAGAAATACTTTTGTATCTTTAATTTTTTTGTTTTTTTAATATTGCAAGTGCGCCTAATATCGCCTATCAGATTTCCAAGTAAACACAAAGAGACAATTTTACATGAAATTAGTGTCAGACGAAAGAGACGTTATTTGTATTCCACGTACATAAAATACGTTCCTTTACACATGTTTCACTACAACCCCAATTCTGCCAATGCTTCTTTTCAAGATATTACGGGTGGCGATATTCGAAGCAGTTATTCTGCACGTCGAATTCTTAAAACAAAGTATTCATTACGTTATATGATCCTTAGGATCTGTAATTAATTCCGTACATAAAGTATATTTAATTAAATAATTAAATTCTAAATTTTGTTAGCCCACTAAAAGTCCAAGTTTCTTTCTTATCAAATACATACAACAGTTGAGCGACAGTGTATAAATTCATCAACTTGGAAAGTACCATCCTATGAACCGTTTTGATAAAAATAAAGATTTCGTGATTTTGAGAAAACCGTATGATTTTCATTCGACGACACGTTGTGAGTCTAGCCTCTAACTATTAGGATACGTTGCTACCCAAAGAGTGAGAAACTTTGACAATATTTATTATTGTAACGACTTTTTCTTCTAAAAATATAATAACGTGCTATTGAAAGACACGTTTGCTCAATTTAACGAATAACACGCAGCGTCTTGTAATGTGCAATATTTTATACAATAGGAATAAAGCGAAGTCCCTTTGTCTCTAAATATCGAAGAAAGTGCAATTTCTATTTGAAAGTCCAATATCCTGACTCGGCCGAATAATTATCGCTTTCACGCTCGTAAACTACGTTTTATTTTAGAATCGGTCTATTCTCGAACAATCAAGAAAAATACAGATCGAAAAATTTCATAGACACATAAAAAGATTCCGGAGATAATACACGTATAAATAAACGCGCGTACTCAGCGGGAATAATACGCGAAAACGAAATGATCATGCTGAGAGAGAAACGAGCATGGAAATGTTTATTATCGCGTATAGTCGCTACTATATTCCCGAGTGAACGAAAAGTAGGTAAAATAGCTGATGATGCATCGGTATCTGCATGCTTAGCTGCTGAATTATATTACATAAGTAGACGCAAAGCTTACGTTTTTAGTTAGCTTTACAAACCAGTGGTAACATCAAAGTGAATCTTTACTGCATCTACGTATATACATATTTATGTAAATATACTGGCAACCTACTCATTTCGCAGTTTCCAGTTAATCATTGCGCGTTAACGTTACCGGATTTTTGGTCGCGTATTTCGTACATTTTCGGCTAGACCGTTTATGATGGATCGCAGTATCTGCCTCTGGGAGGCAGGCAGAGCGAGAAAATTTGTGTTCGGAAGTGAAAAAAAGAAGGTTTTCAAATTAGAAAAACTGATGGTATATTTCGCCGAAACTTCGCGTTATTTTTCACGCATTATCTGCTAACCTGCATTTTTTATTCGTATACTTCAGTTTGGCTTGTTATTTAAACTTGTGTGAACGAGTTCCAAAATTCATGTACTATATTTCTAGCTTCAGTTGCACTAGTTTCCAGAGCGTAATATTAGTTTCTATAACTTGCTGATCAAATTTTAGCAATGCCTTTAGGGAAATCATAACTTTTCTACACTTTTTTGCGCATCTATCATTACATAGTTGCTAGCAAGAATATTTAGTGAAAAATGAATAAATATTCATAACTGTCACGACCGTTCGCGGAGAGACGCGATCGCGAGGAAACGCGTCAGCGAGAGGCGTAAATTCTCGTTACGATTTTGATATCGACGCCGCGAATCAGTCGTTTCCCTGTTTCGATTAGGATAACAGAACACTGAATTAACAAGGATTAATACAAGCTTCCATTTTTAACGATATTTAAAATTAACACGTTACAAATGATTTAACGATGATACAACTAGTTTATTATTACAATTCGACTCGACTTATAGTATTTCTCGACGTATTCGTTTCGCTAAGCGAACTTGATTTTATTTCTCTGAACCTCTCGAAGCATTCGGTTTGACTCCTCGTATGATACTGACTGCCCTTCGATTTTTTCCTTTGTCTTCACTTGGAGACGACCCCACCATGTTCGGGTCTCGCGACCGTTCTCGCCTATGATCACGTATGCTACCTTTTTTGTGTAGGTAAAATATCGAACCGAAGGCGAATCGATGTTTTTTAGAACTCGCTGCTTGACGACAACTATGCGTTTATCGCTATGTTGTGTATATTTCGTATATGTAAGACGATCTGTCTGCGACACTGTAGTAGCGAGACGGTTAGGAACACGGCGTACAGTGAGCCTCGGGGCGTAACAATAATAACAGACGTTTTCAATATCTACCAAAGTGCGTTTCAAATTTTATCATCGAAACAAATTAATTTTAACGCATACGTATACTTATAAAATTGTATATGTAAATATCAAAATGGTGATTCGTTATAGACGAGAATATTTAACACGTGTTTCTTTTTAAATAATCTACCACAGAAGCTAATTTTTATTTTATAGATCTTATTCGAAAGAGAAAACGGTATAAGGGAACCAACGATGATTTGTCCTAGAACAGAGACCAGTAAAATCATTAACACATTCCTTTCCACGTCTCGTTTGAGGGATTTAATATTCAAGCTACGCACGTTGATGCTGTCACGTAAAAAAGAAACTCTCTTGATGATACAAAAAACTTTATTTCTCAAGAGTCCAAGACCCTTGGCTACCACTTACAATGTTCAAGTATCGGTTCACAGTTCAGACTGGCTCGGCCGTCATTATTCGGAGTCTAAATACTAAGCAGGAACAATGAAAATGATGGAGGGGATATTGTTCCTGGAAGTTCCTTATCAGGGTGGCGAGGTGTTAATTGACCAGATGATATTTAGAAGTTTCAACCGTCCGGAGGATATTTAGAGGTATCAACTGTCCTGAGAATATTTAGAGTAGAGGTATCAACTGTCCGGAGAATATTTAGAAGTGGTCGCCTAAAGTGACGTCAGGGTAAAAGAGTTTGGGGTTACAATGCGTTCGTTTGGTCTCCAAGTGCATATTTTAAGTGTAATAAGTTTAACCCTTTGAGTGCTGTGGGCGCATATAGATGTCTGGCGAAAGCTATCGGTGTTGACTAAGAACATATATATGCGTTTTCTGTAAGTGCCCGGCATGGACTAAGGACGCATGTATGGGTTTTTCAATTTTTCCGAACACCTACGCAGAAGTAATACTATTAGGTTTGTGTGAAATAAATATAAATGCATCCCTTACGGCAGTAAACAAATGCCAATAGTGGCTCGTTATTGTCGAAGTGGTCACCACTTGTAAGAAAACTCTACATCTGGTTTTTTTAGTTTCCTCAAGCACTGAATTTTTCACACACAACTAAATTATTAACTTGTGTTAATATTTACTAAATTTAGTTTTCTAGTTTATTACCCAAATTCTAGTTAACTGTAAATTTCAATGTTTATAATAAATAATTAAAAATAACTAAAAAATAACGCTCTTGAATCATTTAATCTCGTGCAAAAGAATTACTATAACTTATTACGATTTGCGCTTTGAATAGTCAATCGACAGAGTTCAGTCTAATGAAAAAGTATTCCGTCCACAGCGATCGTCAGCGCTAGACGCGCGCCGTCCGTACGGATGGCATAGGCCGCGAGTATTCAGCACTCAAAGGGTGATCGAAAAGCTACCAAAAATTCACCACAAGTTTTAACAAATTTTGTCGTTATACTTGATAGTTACCAAGAAAATAGCTTGCAACGCTCTATACAGACTTCTTTATTCCTGTATCCATATCAGCGAAAAAGCTAACGTTCCAAGAAACGATTTATATGCAGTTGGCAACTACCACATTACCACCTAATGACAAAATCACAATCACTTAGTTGCCAAACCAATAGAATGATCTCTTTCGGGTTTAGGCTTTATGTACGTTACATCGCACAAGTGTTAGAGATCGCTAATTTAGCTAATTTAACAAGAAATCTTGAGATTCTTAATTGGATAACGCAGAGATTAATTTCCTACGCGCGATAAATATAAAAACACAGAAATATGTTTATCTTGCGTAACATTATATACACTTTGATTAGGATCTTTGATATACAATCGATATTTTTATGTCTGAAAACAAGAGAAACGAAGATTATGAAGAAGCTAAATTGAGTATGAATATAACGTAAACAAACATCGGTGAAAAAGCATGGAAAGAACGAGCTGTTAACCTTCAACTGGAGCTTTTAGGTAAAGAACTTAATTCACTGTATCTAAATGACATAATAACTTAAGTGGAAGGCATTTGACACTGTAGGAATTGTTCGAATTTAATCTACTGTTACTTACAGCGAATCTCTATTATTTACAATCTTGCGCAGATAAAGATTTTGTAATTATATGATAATTACAATAATTGTGTGTTTCCTTTCGATATTTAATAATCGTTGTTCGAAGCAAGAACTTTCATAAATAATGAAAAATATGACAAGTAAATATCACCCAATGCGATACAATTTTAAACGAACATGCAAAGTAATAGGAAAGTATTTATTAAATTACAATGAATGTAAAATTAATGTTTTTGAAATTAAAAGAAGAGTTCAAAGCTTTAAAATAAAATAAAAATAATTTATTTTCTCTTTCAACAAAAGTTATACCTCTTACTTTCGTATTCGCACGAATAAATTATGAATCAACGTATTTACAATTTAAAATATTTCTACGCTGTTCCATATACTCTAATATCTCATTGTTGTAAATCAAACTGATTAAATATCCATAAAAGGTGGCACAAATTACATTTTACATGAAAAATATTGACTTTAGAATCTAGGACGATTAATTAATTTTTCATACCTCTCAGCGATTAATATATTACAGGTAATTGAGCTCTCAGGCTTTTTATTCCAAAAATTGAATTCCTATTTTTATAAAACTCGTTGCGTCTTTTAAAGTCACTGAATATTCGATACTGTGAGAAAGGTTATTGCAATTATTCTTCTTCGACAAAGCTTTCTTTAGGAAAAATACACATTTGAAAGTCGATGGTTATGATTTGACGAGACAGTCGCATAAATCGTATCTTTCGTATCATGAAATAACACGCAAGAAGTAATTGTTCTTGGATATTTGATATTTAGGGATCCGTCTTGGAAAATTCAACGAAAATAAAGAAAAGGAAATAATGGTTGATCCATCTTTATCATTCTACTCCTTCCCTATCCTTTGCTTCTTTGTGTACGTACTCTCGAGTTACCCTTGCGCTTGTGTCGTTTGCAAAATGAAGACAAATAATTATTTACAGAATAAAAAGACAAGATGACATCTCTTTCTATTTCGTACATTCTTCTCCTTTTCCTCCAAACATCTGTAAACTCATCCCGAGCTTCACGTAATTGAACTTTTATTTCATAAACACTACAAATTATATATTATACCGCGACTATAAAAGCAGAAATACAAAATGTTGCATCAAACACAGTTGCTTTTCGCCGGATATGCAAAAGTCAATCTCAAACTAACGGCTTAATCAATTAATGTCGATGACATAACGCTGGACAGACTATTTGTTGAACGACAAACATTCTATTTCTCCATGTGACTCGATCGAGGGACGAGTAGAGTGGCTCAGTGTACGAAAAAAAAAGAACAGAATTTAGATTAGTTTTTTTTTTTTTACCAAATACATACACCGATTCGACGTTAAATGGTTTGCGAACGTGTATTCGATTACGAGGATGATTTATTCCGTTGCACGAAGTCATAGCATGTATAAACGAGGATGTTGGCGCGTTCGAGTTAACGAAATAACCAGTTCCAGTAACCGAATGTGAATCAGAACGTTCATGACTGTCCATTAATGCAATTCGTTCTCCTTTCAAACAGCGACGCGGATAATGTGCCTAAACTATCGTTAATTAATACACAGTTGGCCATGGAAAATTACTTCGTTATTATCCCATACTCGCAGCAGAGATCGACGCAAATATCCTCACCGATGATGTTTATTTATCGCTAAAACTACCGATCACTCAAATGCAAAGCTTGTAACGAGGAATTTAAAGTTTGAAGAGATATTTCACGTTTACGACGCAATAAGAGACGAGTTTCTTATTCGTAAATTTTACGATAAGTCATTTAAACGTATAAAAATGCAGCGTGAATGTATGAAATTTCAATAAAAAAAAAAAAAATGAATTATTCGTTTTGATCAGTCTGGTAGTTCTAGTGTTTTAACAAAGTTTTAAGAAAGGAAAAAATATACGGGTCAAACCTTACGCGTGTCTACTTGCTGAAAAAGCAAGCCAATGTGTAACAGACGCGACTAAATAAAGTCAATGGAACACATCGTCACATTTCGCTAAGAATATTAATGGGAAGAAAGTTGTACCAAATCGACGATAATCCTAAAATACGACGAGGTGATACGGACTGTAAATTTATGCTGAAACGTATCGAGCTTCTTCAAGTTCTGTTGGTTAAAATTTGTCGCTAAATTTTACCTAATATCTAATTTTCTTTTATTAATAGAAAGCTCGATGGAAGTTTTTATAGCGTAAGTGCGTAAGCGTGAAGAAAATATTTATCTTTTGAAATTGCTCAAACATTGCACTTAATCTAATCCAATATCTATCTCTTAAAAATGATTAAAATCCCTCATTTAATCTAACCCAGTGTCTATCTCTTGAAGTTGTTAACATTTTTCGTTTAATCTAATCTGATAATTATCTCGTGAAATTGTTAACATTTTTCGTTTAATCTAATGTAACATAGAACTACGTCAAATATATAAGAAAAAAAAGAACAGAGTCAATGGAACACATGCAATATACATATAGCGAACCTCTTACTGTTCTTAGATATAGGCTACTACACATACGGGGTCGCGTAACGGAGTTATGGGGTCGTGAAAATTTTCGCAATCGCCACACACCAGCGAAATAAAAAATGTTAATCGTCTATCATTAAAAGATCATAAAGAATTCACCGAGTTGTTAATCGACATACGTATGAAATACCAGCTTTTTAAAGAATCGTTTGCACGAGTTTCTTCTTGGAATCAGCACACAATTTCCAGCAATAATATCTAAAATGGTGTTTCAACACGCTTATGGCATTTCATACCACGTATCTATTGTAAATCAACGTTCTCATCATTGACGATCGTAAAATTAAAATATCGAGTAACTTTGAAAAACGTTGGAGATGCACTGTTACGTCAAATATTTAGTCAGGATTTAATTTTTAATGCAAAAATAAACACTGTAATTGATAAAAATAAAATTAACAAATACGTCTATCTCACCGTACGCCCTTTGGCTTTGTCCTAATAAACTGGTAATTAATAATAAAATTGTAAATATAACGAAGAATTGTTTCAAATTCAACTGGTTAAGGTTTTCTTTGTATTTTTATTTCATGTACCTGTTTATGTACATAACTAGAGTCAGGTACAATTGTCTCCGACAAAATGGCCTAGCGAGTAGATAAAGTTTAAGAAACGCATTGTGCGATTATCGATCGAAATAGGGTACACACCTGGGCGACGAGTCCTCCAAGGCAAGAAATGACAGGCTCTAAGGATACAGACCCATTAACACCGAGACACGAGCACGCGGGGTCGTTAAACTGCTCGGTAGCTATTGAACGCTCATCTGCTCGTGATTACGGAATCCTCGAACCAGAAGAAACGAGCGTGGTAGCGTTTCTCGAAGCTAAGCGCTAGTGACTTACCTGCAACAAGAAAAAGAGGAAGTTAGATCGAGCGCGTTGAAATTATGTATCTCGCGAGTAACGGGCGATTCACAATAGCGATCACGTCAAGTCAGGCACCGGCGAAAATCGCTTACACGTAATCCAACGAGAACATTGAGAGACGACTCGCGTTAGCGATCATGGTACGGTCGGATCACGACGAGTCAGGCACCGGTGAAAATTGCTTACATGTAATCGATTGAAAGCATTCAGCGACGATTAACACCAGCGATCGTCACGTTAAGTCAGGCACAAGTGAAAATCGCTTACACCTGGTCCAACGAGAGCATTCAGCCACGATTCACGTTGGCGACTACAGTACAATTAGATTACGTTTAGTCAGGCACCGGTAAAAATTACTTACACGTAATCCAATGAGAACATTCAGCGACGATTAACACCAGCGATCGTCACGTTAAGTCAGGCACAGGTGAAAATCGCTTATACGTGGTCCAATGAGAGCATTCAGGCTGGATTCACATTGGCGATTATATAATCGAACGAGAGCATTCAGAGGCGATTAATAATAACGATCATCGCGTCAAGTCAGGCAGGTGCAATGTGAGCATTCACGGTAAGCGGATCAGTCGAGTCAAATGAAAATCTTTGGACCGGTGGCTGACTTGACGTGATCTGAGATGATCGCTAGTCTGAATTCAGCTTCGCAATAAGCGGTTCGATCGAGGGAAGTGAAAATCTGTCGACGACAGTATTTTTACACGCGTCTATATTTTCCTTGTCTTTTATACGATAAGTTTTATAAAGATTGAAGTTGAAATATCTTTGTAAATTAAGCATTTTTCGAGCCAAGTAGCTTAATACATTTTTTGCAAGGAATTAAAAAATGCATAGAATGACGTATAAAAAAATGTATAATTTAATATTTAACATTAAAAGAATAATACAGGGTGGTTGGTAACTGGTTAGTGGTACAAGCGGAAAGGGGGTGATTCTACGCGAAAAAAGAAGTCGAAAATATAAAATAAAAATTTTTCGTCTGAGGCTTTGTTTTCGAGAAAATCGACTTTGAATTTTCGCTCGGTACGCGTGCACTTTATCACGTCTCGTTATAACGGATCTCACTGTAGATCGTTGCCTCGATGGATATTATCACAGTTTAAGTTTGTTTTTGCCGTAACGGGAAATTAAAAATGCATAATAAAATAATATGAAGTAATCATAAAGTTTATTATTACAAAAATTGCTGAAAATGTTGCCCATTCTGCTGAACACATACTTCTGCTCTTCTAATTAAATTCGTGATAACGTATTCGATCGAGAAAATCGACTTTGAATTTTATTTATGGAGTCATATTAAATCAATTGTCTATTCTGAAGAAATCGCAAGTTGCGAGCAATTGAAAGAAAAGATTATTGTAGTGTTTCATACTTTAAAACGACCGAATACGTTAGAAGGTGTTCATAGAAATTTAATTAGAAGAGCAGAAGTATGTGTTCGGCAGAATGGGCAACATTTTCGGCAATTTTTGTAATAATAAACTTTATAATTACTTCATATTATTTCATTATGTATTCCTAATTTTCCGTTACGGCAAAAATAAACTTAAACTGCGATAATATCCATCGAGACAACGATCTACAGTGAGATCCGTTATAACGAGACGTGACAAAGTGCACCTGTACCGAGCGAAAATTCAAAGTCGATTTTCTCGAAAACAAAGCCTCAAACGAAAAATTTTTATTCTATATTTTCGACTTCTTTTTTCGCGTAGAATCACCCCCTTTCCGTTTGTACCACCAGTTACCAATCACCCTATATAAAGAATTTTATCTTGTTTTTTATGTATTCAAATTGAAGGTAATTTTATATCAAGGCTACTTATACCAATACCAGTCAAAATGACTGGTGCGTGTCAAAGTGTAAAAGGGTGCTGCAATCTGTTTATCGAACCCCAATTAACCAGTTTCCTCGTTTTGGACAACTTGCCACACGTTTTTAAAATTTTTACCGCATATCATTCAATATGATGATATCGATTATCAGGAAAGTTCCGGATCGATCGCTAGATCGTTAGATGCTAACACTAGAAATACCACAGCAGTCAAAACGACTGGTTCTAACAATTTCATAAATGTATCAACCCTTCGTTTAGGGATGATGGTCCCAGATGGATTAATAACACCAAAAATGTACTACGTAACATGGAATTGCTTCTGTAAGAAAGTAATAAATCAATAAATATAAAAATATTCTATTATTACGTATTTTTTAACCAGTCATTTTCACTGGTTTTGGTAGAAATAGCTCCGTGTTAACTATCGGCAGTTGTAGTGTTAAATATTGTGAAAACGCGGATTTTATGCCGGGGACAGTAAATAATTAGGACAGGCGATTAAGTTTTTTAAGTCGCCATTGTTACGTTTCGTCGTGTAATTACATGGAAATTATTCGAGGTTCGTGCACACGTTCCCGTAGAAAGTTCAAACTTTACAGAAGCGGATTTCGTCGTCGGTTACGTAAATCTCAAAGCCAGAGAATACGATATACATCGAGGAAGAAAAGAATGGAAAACCGGTTGGTAAATGTAGTTCTGTTTTATTCGCTTCTTATGGCTTGTTAATCGCACCTACAGCAATTTCCACCATACATGTTTGCAGGCTAATAGTCTCGCGACGTTGTATAATAGTCGAAACTTGTTATATAAGAGTTCGCTCTCAAGGGAAGTACCATAAATTTGTGTAACGGATACGCGAAAGAAGCGAACAAGCAATGCGTTTCTAAGTGGTTGTAATTACAAACTTTTTTTAAACTTCTTCCTTTTTTTCAAACTTCGCGCAGATGCAAATTTCGAAAACTTTCTTTGCATACACTTCGCTACGGTGAACCGTAACTTGTGCTACGAGTGGGATAAAGGAGACTCCATGGCTCATGGTAACATAAAAATCAAAAACGTGATTACGTTGAAAGCTTCGTGTTCAGGAAGAATATATTAAAAATTCCATTAAACGCACATATATTTATTTATTTATCGAGCTAACTTGTAAAACTAAACATTATATAAGTTTCGATGCAAGTCGAAGCACGAATCGCACATTATTTTCTTGGATCGTTGAGCCGCAACTTTTCCAGGCTAAATAAGCTAAAACAGAAGACTTTGAAAGAAAACTAAAAGAGAAACCTTGTTCCAACAGTTGTTTAATTTATTTAGTTTAATTTTTTGCACGTTATACGCAGAATATTACCAGCGGACTGTTACTGTAACTTCTTTTTTACTCTGTAAAATATCAAACTTATCCTATTAATTCATTTTAACACTTGATGATAAACGCGTCTTTGTTATGAAATATTTTTTAAAATGTTGGTCAGCGATACGATCACAGACAATATCTCAGCTAAAGTAATAAATTAAATTGAAAATTAAAATGGATCATTTGTTAGACATTTTCATTCCTAAACTTTAAGAATGGATTAACAGGTAAGTGATATTAATAGGGAATAATAATAATAATAATATAATAATAATATTAATAGGGAATAAGCCATAGCAGCGCTTTTTAATCTTCTATTTACCACAGACTTGTTCAAACAATTTTTTGTCGTCACGGACCCACATGTCTTAACTAAAAATTGAAATCCTTGATGTAACAAATTTAATATATTTAAAACATCCATCAACTGCTCATTTACGATCTTTTTGGAGAAAAGTCTTCGCACTTGCGTGTGCGAGCACTTTCATTTTATTCAGAGCGAAATTGTAACGCCATTCAGGTTCACGAATATTCGACAATTTTTCTCTCGTCATTTTCGATTCTCTTATCTTGAGCCCATTGTAGCACAATTTACGACGCGAGATGTACTCGCTAAAAACGAAAGTACGAGCTTTGGAACTTAAGCTTAGCTCAAGTGTTTCCACCAGATAGCACATCAACGAAAGTTGTAAATTCCCATTACGATTAAATAATCGACGCCTTATTTCCGTTAGGATAATAGGGGGTGGTTCAATTGAGTATACACCGAATTAACAGGTATAAATTAGTTTATTCAAACAACTTGTTGATTAGAGTGATAGAGTATAATTAAGTTTCGATTGATAGGCAAAGTTATTGTGTAGAGTACGCGACGTAAGCTTAGATGGTGACGATGTTGAGTCTTAAAATGAATTAACCCTTTGAGTGGTGAATACTCGCGGCCTATGTCGTCCGTACGGACGGCGCGCGTCTAGCGCTGACGTTTCGCTGTGGACGGAATACTTTTTCGTTAGACTGAACTCTGTCGATTGACTATTCAAAGCGCAAATCGTAATAAGTTATAGTAATTCTTTTGCACGAGATTAAATGATTCAAGAGCGTTATTTTTTAGTTATATTTAATTATTTATTATAAGCATTGAAATTTACAGTTAACTAGAATTTGGGTAATAAACTAGAAAACAATAAACTAGAAAACTAAATTTAGTAAATATAACACAAGTTAATAATTTAGTTGTGTGTGAAAAATTCAGTGCTTGAGGAAACTAAAAAAACCAGATGTAGAGTTTTCTTACAAGTGGTGACCACTTCAACAATGACGAGCCACTATTGGCATTTGTTTACTGCCGTAAGGAATGCATTTATATTTATTTCACACAAACGTAATGGTATTACTTCTGCGTAGGTGTTCGGAAAAATTGAAAAACTCATACATGCGTCCTTAGTCCATGCCGGGCACTTACAGAAAACGCATATATATGTCCTTAGTCCACACCGATAGCTTTCGCCAGACACCTATATGCGCCCACAGCACTCAAAGGGTTAATAGGTGAGTTTGATATTTTACAGGTAAAAAGGAAGTTAGAGTGAGAGTCCGCTGGTAATATTTTGTTTATAACGAGCAAAGAATTAAACTAAATTAAACTATTATCCTATTTTCTACGTACTATTTTTGCTTATGTCCAAGTTTCTGTTGAGTATAAAGTGTGTAACCAGAAGCCAGGTAAACGGAAATAAAGAATATAATCGTACATTAGGTCGTCCGAAAAGTTTCTTTCGTTTTATAAGGAAATAATAGATGCACAACATTTTCTTCGTTTTATATTATTTTATCGAATTACGTATGATCCATTTTGCTCTATCAAAATGAAGATCACAACGTTCGACAGATTAGGTTTCATGTTTGTATAAAGACGCGTCGTTGTAAAACACGTGTCTGTAAAAGAAAGACACTTCTCAATTAGGACAACCTAATACACACGATAGCAATTTCGAGTTTAGCCATCGCCACTGTGTACAGTGTAAATTCCTAACGGCGTTTATAAAGCAGCGGTAATCGAAGAATTCGACGTTTCGTGTAGGCTACGAGAGTAAAACGAATCAATTAAAACGATAGGAAGTTGGGAAGGAAGAGAAGTTTAATCAAGTTGTCAAGGCAGGCGTAGAATAAAGTAGAGACGATAGATCTGGTCTCGACAACGCTCACACGTGCCATCAGGAAGGAAATTCGTTGTTCTCGGCGAGAACCGTTCGCGCGGAAAATCGCAGCGGAGAAACCGGAGAGATAGCGAAGAGAGAGAGAGAGAGAGAGGAAGGAAGAGGGAGAGACAGAGGGATGGGATCGAAGGGGTGTAGTTGAGAGTGCGCTCGGGACCTTACGGTGCGTTCGTAGATCGCGGTAGCGCGATACGGGCTATTAAGTGTATGCAAAGCAGAGTTAATTTCATTGAACTTTCCGGTGGCTCGGGCGCACAAAGTTTTCCCTCGCAGCCATGAAATGCGGGGGTTTAAACGGCCATCAGGAGAATACATAATGAGGATGAGAAAACTATACTCGGCACAGTGACTACGGAGTGAAATACCTGACGGTGCGGCGTCGCCGTGCTTAACTTGTTGGATACAGGTCTGGCGCCTCCAGTTGACGCAAGTTACTGTATTACGTTGTATTACAGGGAGGTGTTGGCGTGAATGACAGGCTTCCGTGTCACTCTTTCATCTCACGTTACGGTCCTCGCGCACAAAATGATCTTCAACCGTAAGAATTTGCTAATTAAGCGGCCGACCTATTGCTGCACGGTGAAAGTGCTTATTTGGCTGTATTTGCTTTCTCTCTTTGTTTTATATAGAGTGCTCATGGCTGACAATAAATTTATTCTTCGCTTATCGCAACGCAGACAGTCTCGGAAAATTGGTTACTCGAAGAAAACAGTTTCGAGCAAGGTCTCTCGTAAAAGTGTTTGTTTCGCGTAGAAATATGTTTAACCCATTAAGATCCGAGTGAGAGTTTATCACGAGATTGCGAATGTTGGCGTATTTGGGGGAAATTTAAGGTCCTACACATCGACGGAATCCATACAACGAGCAAAAATATTTAATAGAGATACGGAACACTCTTTACAGTATATATATACATGGTATATGGTTATTACAATTGTAGATAATGTTATCAATGGGCTATTGTTATCGTAATCAGTCGTGATAATTACACTTGGGAACAAACGATAAGAAATAAGAATTCGATCGAAACGAAAAGCGTTACGACTATGAGAATCACATTCGGAAACTAATAATTTCAAACAAACGACAGACAACACTGGATAAGATTTTTAAATAAATTTTACGTTGTTTTCAAAAATAACTTAAATGTATATAAATGTTTATGAAAAATGTAGCACAAATGTGTAATGTTTTGCCAAGTGTACAGTTTGAGGTAAATATACTGGCGGGTAAAATGTCAGGTAAAATAGAGGAACGAAACTGATAATGAAAATTGTTTGTATTACTGACGAATTAATCGTAATTAATTAGAGCAAACATAATGCCGTATGCATAGCAAATTAATAAACCAATCTCACACGTAGAGGACTCACAACGTAAAGAATTATCCAAATAGTTTTACAATTTTGTCTTTCTATGCATAATATTCATTATGCTTATGATTTCACCGCAGATTTAATTACAGACGCAATTGTTGAGATCGACTGATAGAGGAACGAGTGGATGAATTTGTAATGGAAAAATAGATTGAAATAATTATAGGTATAAGTATAATTAAACAAGTATAAATTCAGGTATAGTGTGTGCTGATCCAGATCCTCACTCTTACGGTGTTACAATAGAATAGAAGAAGACCATGATACGAGCATGTTCATATATTTATATCAAAGGACATTACCAAATAGTTAACCTTGTAGCTCTAGCTGAAGGCTACAAGAAACAGCAATAGAAATCTACTTGTAGTTCTGTTGTTTCTAGACCTTGTAACCCAAAACAAAATTTATACTCGAGGGCACAATCATATAGACCTTTCCTTAGAATATTTTTGTTTACTAAATTCTGTTCTCTTCGTAACAACAGTCTCCAGGTCACGGATATACAAAAGTAAAGATTTTTTTTTTATTTGGAAGCAGTTTATAATCAATTCTCATTGAGAATTATAAGTAAATTATTCTGGTGTGGTACTATAACGTGAATAATAAATGATTATCGTATGTTTGGTTCTAGCTGAATCTAATGTTTAAGTCTAATGTCTTTTTAAGCTGCGGATCTGATCCGCCGTATCAAGTAATTGGGTAATTAGTGGGTTTTGGGGGTTGTTAATTCGTATGTTATATCTATTACTGAATTTGGATATTTCTTCTTTGACTGTAGGTATCTTAATCCATTTACATCCAAGCTGCGACTGTCTTCCATCACCAAGCGCGGTTTATTACGCGCACTGCGACTGCTTTTTATTTCAGCCGCTAAGCATTCTTCAGATGTGAGAGTTCACGTTTGACCCGTTTGTCAGCATCTCGCCTATATCAGTTTATCGTACTGACCATTGTAAAGAATTCCACGAGAAATAATATGATTTAATTTCTTATTTCTTATTTTTTTAAATAAATAACTTTTTTCTTTTTCCTCTATTAGAAAGAACGTAAGATGCGATGTTTGCGAAGTAACATTGTCTACCAATCGTTTTGAACAGTAAATTTCGGATAAAGTCCATGAAGAATTCGGATGTCATTTACTACACCAACGACCAACCGCGCGCGGTCATAGAGACCAATCCTCTTGAGTAGAACCATGATGCAAATGGGTTATGGTCGCGATGTATTGCTTCATTGGTAACATACCAAGGTGCATCTATCAAGGATCTTAAAGTTTTTGATTGGAATCGTTGAAGAATTTCTATGTTGGAATTATTCGCTGTTACCCATAGCTGGATCCCATAGTTCCAAACAGGTTTTAATATGGCTTTATTAAAGCATTATTTTACTCTGCACGCTTAAGTTGGAAGGTCTGCCAATGAGCCGGTAGAATTTTTTTAATTTTAATTTAAGTTGCTTGGATTTATCTACTATGTGTCTCTTCCATGTCATCAGATATCTGACTGAATCTTTGTTTAGACAAAAGTAAAAATGTAGAGTTTTTCTTGCATTAATTACTTCAATAAAAATCAACTCGTTTCGTTTGGTGAATATAAATTATAACAATGGTTTGGCATAATCGTTTGTAATAAATTCAGTTCGATAGATTATCAGCCAGTTATTCTTATCAAAGATTGCAAGTTCCAAAGTGATGACAGCAAGCGGATTTCACTGTATTTGGTGGATGAAACGAATTTCTATCTGAATCCCAATTCTTCAGTTATATCCATAAGCATATAAAAATGAATATATTCCCGTAGTATCTCTATATTTATCATTACGTTACGAATACTTCAGTGCGTTTAAATTTCACAAAATTGTACAATTTAAATGGAAGAGATCAAAGTGAAAAAGATGCTAAGCGAATCTTTGAAGTTCCCTTTCATATTGGCAATATGAAAAACAGAATTCGATCACGCAAACTGATCGAAGACAATAGGAAATAAAACGTTGCTTCGTGGGTTAAAGTTAAAACGCTTTGATTATACCCGATTAAACGAAGATTTATACGCCATCAACGTACTATTTTACCTAAGGGAAACGTTCCTCCTTTCTGGAAACTGTTCGTCTTAACTTACGTCCACCGTCGAATTCTTCGACGCTATAAAATGTTCGCAAATAACAGGTTTCGTGGGGAAGGAGAGATAACCAGCGTCGCCAAAAAGCCTTCGATGTAATTGACAGTTGCGTCCGTAGCAATTTACTCGACAGTCCTGACAATGCGGTTTCCACCGATTCATTCGTAGCATTAGAAATTTCTCTAAAAGCTGCCACCACGACGAATAAATTATCCATGAGATTCTCTAACAAAGGATCCCACTACTCCCATAAAACGTTTGCCAGCACAGACCGTTTTCATTGGAACGGTATACCTTCCGTGTTTTCCATTCTGTTTTCCTGTACGCGAGCTTTGCTGTTCGTGTTTTTAAAAACACCGAGAACACTGGCTTCGCTAACCCTCAACCTATAGAGCCAGAGCCACACATAGGGGCCCTGTACCAACCGTTTATCGGCATTATTCTACCCACTTATGCAAATAAGATCTAACGTAGAGGGGATCGAATAAAAAGAGCCGGCCGCGGAAAAGCGATGGTCTCTTAAAGCCAGTACTTGTATAAACTTCGATCCCGTCACGTCGTAAATCGAAAACTCGCAGACAGTTTAACGCATCGCGCTGCCTTTCCATATCGGGCTTGCACTTTATGGACTGAGAGTTCTTCCCTTGCGTGCTTTGTGTTCGCTGGCGCAGTGCTTTATCACTCCTTAACATTTATTTAATGTTATGGAAAGACATGGATGGGACGTGCCACGTCGATCTACATACCGGCTCATAAATACACCGTTAAATTGAAACTTTTACTCACTTTCGTTTCTCCGTTGTTTAAGCAGAATCCCATCTACTGCCGTTTCTACTTAATTTATTCATGAATGATACGTCTGAGGTGCTCCTCTCTTGCAAATACCTCCCCCATGCTGATAACTTAAAGATCTTTCATAGTATCGACATTCCATCCTATAACTACATACACTGAAACACTAGTGTACGATAGATTATCCCTCAACACAGATAAATCACGAGATTTAGTCAAAGGATATGCAACATCGTTTTCCATTACTTTCTAATTTATCGATTTAGTTTAAGATCTTTCGTACTGTCCATCCTACGCTCTACCAATCCAGCGAAACCTACACAGTCTGGAAAATTGATGTTCAATTCAAATTCAATGACAGATCATCCCTCGATATAGATAAACGTTGTATCGTAAGATTTAGTCAGAGGATATGACAGCACTGTTTTTGATTATTCTCTAGATGATCTAGTTCAAAGGTCAGCTAACTCAATAAGGGACCTAGGCACTATTTTCTTCTCAAATTTAACTTTTCCTGAGCACCGCAAGCGCATTATTTTCCGCTGCTATAGATCATTCAGCCTTATATTTATAGAGCTGCTAAATTTTTTCATAGCACGATTACTGTAATACTGTTCTACTGTGCCTTAACGGGGGCTAATATCGTAGTATGGGTCGATAGTCTGCACTGCTTGTTTCAACACCCATATTATTACGCTTGAAAGAGTGCAACGTAGATTCTTACATCTAGCTGCGAGACATTCTGACGATCCCTATCATCAGTTAAGACTATCGACTAATTCTGTCTGATCTTGGCCTCGCAACATCGAAGAGCAAAAGCTTCGTGACATCTTATTTGTACGTAAAGTGTTTAACGATCTCATAAACTGCTGATATTACGCAGACTTAGGGAATTAACGTTGCCGTGACAAATCTGCGGCAACATAAAATTTTCTACGCTCACCGCGCAACACTGAATTTGCTTACCGCACCGGCATAAACCGCATGGCCATTAATATTAATAACGTACTTTCCGCAATTGATATATTCTTTGAATATAAGACTTCTTCTGCTATCAAGAAGTCATTATACAGCTCCCTAGTGCAGCTTTTCTTAGTTGTGACGCTTATTTTTATTATGTATGTAAATATGTATGTTAACTTTGTATATTTTAATGGATCATTCCTTATTATGCAGCAAACAATAAATGAACCTTCGAACCGTGTCATTCTGCCAGCAGTAATTTCACGTGACTGTGACTGCATTGCGACAGGATTATCATTTATGTATGTTACTTTGATGTTGATACCAAGACAATAATAAAAAAATATTGATTATATTTGGAAACGCGAAAAACTGGCGAATTAAACGTAAAATAAAGAAGAGGAACAAAGTTGATAATAAATATCGTTGGTGTTATTGATAAACTAATAATAATCGATTAGGACGAATGTAATGCCGTATACATAGCAAATTAGCAAATCTAAGATCTTGCACGTAGAAAACTCATAACGCAAAGAATCGTTCGAGTAGTTTTACAATTTTATTTTTGTATGCATAATGTACGTTATATTTACCACCTCATTGCAGATTCAATTCAGGCCAAAATCAACTCGTGTCGTTTCAAAGTACCTTTATCGGCTAATATCTCGTAGCTATTGAGACTTTTATCATACCGCTTTCCTTTCTTTATGAATATAAAATATTCTCAAAGTAATATACCGCTTTCATAGCTTCAGCATCGATTCTTCAATGATCTATGGTAAAGATAATATAAACGTATGGCAAAGATGATGGACATGTAATGATCGGATAAAGAAGATCTTGTCCTCGCAATCGACTCGGTGTCTTTTTACAAGACGCTCGCCTAGCCGTTCTTATCGTGCAGTCGACGCGCTATTATCTGGCAATCGGTAAATTCCGACACTTAATCAAACAACCTCACTCCGTTTCGCGTTCTTGCGTGTCGCTGCACCATCAAGAAAGCGATCGATGTAGATCGTTAAACGTGCTACATGGCTACATCCGGTAAGTGCAGCCGAGATTACGTAAATGGCAAACGGCTTTGAACTTCGGTCTTCGATTAATCAATCCACAGGCAGAAATACAGAGGGGCAGAAAGATCAAAGACAAAATAATTAGCTGGCGCTAGGTAGGATAGAGGTGGAACAGGTAGGAAGAGAATGGGATAGATGAATAGATAGAGAGATGGATAGATAGAAAAATAAATATAAATTAATATACATTTGTTTATTAGGCTAACATAGAGAGGCAGGAAAACCAACGACAAAATAATTTGGCGGCGTTAGGTAGGAAAGAGATCAGAGAGGTAGAGAGGTGGGAATACATAGGTAGATAAGACTTTATGTTTACGTATATAACATAATAATATAATATATATATGAGCTGTTCGCAGACCAAAATGTAGAGAGTAAGATGCTTATCTTACATAATTTTACAGCTTAAGTTCAAGATGAGCTGAAGTTAAGGTCTATGTTAAGTTCACTTTTGCTTTTAATTCTAATTTAATGAGATTATAATGGTGATAGTTTTTGTACTGAGAATAGTATATAAGATAAGATAATGTAAGATATTGTAAATGAAGATATAACCGGGAGCTATCCGGAGCTAAAAGCCACGGATCACAAATAAATATAATAATAGTATAATTTCACCAATCTTCTCCATTTTTTATTCTATAAAAATGGTCAAGTTGACAAATAAGTTGATGTATAAATTTCAATAGAAAAATGTACATTAAAACATATGTTACATATATAGAAGATGAGAGATAGAAAAAACAAAGAGAGAAATGGCCAAAGACACGAACAGAGGGATTATAAAAATGACCAAGTTGACAAATAGGTTGATGTATAAATTTCAATAGAAAAATGTACATTAAAAATACCTACATATATACGGAAGAAGAGAGACTGCAAGGAGAACGAAGAGGGAAATGACAGGGAGACGAGAAATGGTCAAAGACACGAACAGAGAGAATATAGAAATGACCAAGTTGCCAAACAAGTTGATGTATAAATTTCAATAGAAAAATGTACATTAAAACATATGTTACATATATAGAAGATAAGAGACAGAAAGAACGAAAAGGGAAATGGCCAAAGACACGAACAGAGAGAATATAAAAATGACCAAGTTGACAAATAAGTTGATGTATAAATATCAATAGAAAAATGTACATTAAAAATATCTACATGTATAGGAGGAGAAGAGAGACTGCAAGGAGAACGAAGAGGGAAATGACAGGGAGACGAGAAATGGTCAAAGACACGAACAGAGAGAATATAGAAATGACCAAGTTGCCAAACAAGTTGATGTATAAATTTCAATAGAAAAATGTACATTAAAACATATGTTACATATATAGAAGATGAGAGACAGAAAGAACGAAGAGGGAAATGGCCAAAGACACGAACAGAGAGAATATAGAAATGATCAAGTTGCGAAACAAGTTGATGTATAAATTTCAATAAAAAATGTACATTAAAACATATGTTACATATATAGAAGATGAGAGACAGAAAGAACGAAGAGGGAAATGGCCAAAGACACGAACACAGAGAATATAAAAATGACCAAGTTGACAAATAAGTTGATGTATAAATATCAATAGAAAAATGTACATTAAAAGTACCTACATATATACGGGAGAAGAGAGACTGCAAGGAGAACGAAGAGGGAAATGGCAGGGAGACGAGAAAGGGCCAAAGACAGAGAGAGAACGAGGCATAGTATGCAAGGGGAATAGGAGATTTGGCATTCTATTCAGATGGTTTCGCGGGCAGACTAGAGCATACCTCGTTGAATAACTCCTTTGAAAATGCCAAACGTAGGTATCGATGGTCGCTACTACGTACTGGCACGTGCCTCGAAATCATCCTGTAAATACCGTCCTTTTGGAAATGCGGCGTCGTGCCAGCATAGGCCTTGTCTGTACGCCGAGTATTCGATGGCATGTACGTGCCTGTAGAGATACATCGTTAATGGATTGCGGAATGAATGCTTTAAATTTCTCTTATTTTTTTCACTCAATCCCTACTCTATCCTACCTTGTTCTGTCTCATCGGTGAGAAGATTGAACGACGCTATACGACCATTCAAATTATCAGACATTTTCGATGATACTGGAAAATGATTAAGCTTGGACAGAGAATATTAAGTACATGCTAATTCCAATTACTAACGTTTCAATTGAGAAGAATTCGTGAGTATCGTGGACAGTGACTGTTAACGTTTCATGACAGAATTTACTAAGCTACAAAATGAACAAAAAAGAGAAAATCTCTTTAAGAATCGGTTTACTTTATGTACTGTGGTAATGTGTTGAGGGAAAAAAAGTGCTGCTTTAAAAATACAAACATGTTTTATAAGTAATAGTAATCGTGATAACCAGACGACCGATTATATAAGATATGAGTAAATGTTGCTATTTCTATTTTCAGTTCTTACTAAACAGCGTAATATAAAACGCCCGCTTTGGCTCCAAGAAAGATAAAGATTTATTTACTGTTTGTAAGCATTGATAACTTTTTGTACGATAATGATAAGTCCGGTTAAAGTGCCACTTCACTATCACTCCCCTGCACTTTTAACACTCTACATAATTTCTAAAGCACACACATCTCTAATACACATATAATCAAGCAATTCTATCACGTTAATTTCCATCGATCTGTTTTACATTTTAATCGCAACAATAATTTAGCAGTTGAATATTTCGTTTTAAAAAGCATATGAGTTAGACCTGTAACCAGTTCGTGTTTGAGACGAGCGAATATCTATCACGGAACAATCAGTATTACAGACTACAGAATTTAGCCTAACAGTGTCTTGTTAGAAGGTAAGTTCCTCAATTCCAAATACATACATGTCGGAGATGAAAGGAAACTGGAGCCTTTCTTTTGAAATTTTGGGAAAATCCTCTAATACTTTAGCCTAGATTCTATCATAAATAATTGCCGTAATTAAGCAATTGTTGTCATTCAATCTGATTGTAATTGTTCGAGATTTGCGATAGTGAGACTGGGCTCGAGGTGACACAACTGGTCGCCGAACGTAGTCACGGTCACGGGATGGACGTTTTGCCTGACGGAGGTGTGGAGTGGTTGTATGGTTCTTCCTGGAAATGTGGTTGTGGCGGCATACGGTCTCAAGAACGGGCCTAGCCACGTGTGATTTTACCTCGGAGGTGCCAATATAATGGGACACACGTTGTATTAATAATCAAACTCCAGGCAGAAACTGCCTAGCAACGGTGATTGGAACTTTCTCGATGCTTCTAACGAGTATTTAACAAACGAACGCAATTGTAAAGCGAGGAAAATTTTCATCGGTCTATTATTCGTGCGATCGCCTTGGAAAGTTACACATCGAGCAGTTTATACCGAGCGTCCCGGCAATTGTATTTTGCGCTTAAAAAGTATTCTACTCTTAGTAAAGAGTTATCCCGTTGACCGTAGATTCGTTATCGAACCCAAGAACATTGTCAATTGCATCTTGCGTGTCTAAACACCACGGTTATTCGTTAAACTTTGTAAAAGACATTTTTGTACCCGTAAATATAATCTCCGTTGTATAAAACGATGGCTAATTCAAATGAAGAATTGTTACGCGTCCAAAATTCTAACGATAACCCGACATATATATTTAGTACGTATTTAACCCCTTAACCTACGATTCACGTTCGAGAATTTTGAGCCGAAAACGTAAACAAGCTCGGACAGCCTTGGAGCCATTCGCGCGACTTGTGTAGTACGTACTACGGGCTATGCCCGTAATATTTACGTTTGGTCCGATCACCGTACTGTGGGCTATGTCCGTAATATTTACGTTTGGCCCAATTATAGTACTGAGGGTTCTGCCCGTAATGCTTACGTTTGGCCCGATCATCGTGCTACGGGCTATGCCCGTAATATTTTCGTTTGGCCCAATTATCGTACTGCGGGTTCCTCCCGTAATGCTCACGTTTAGCCCGATCATCGTGCTACGGGCTATGCCCGTAGTTGTAGGTTAAGCGGTTAACCCTCGAGTACAGACAATCAGTCTGTAGATTTCAGACTTCAATCTTCAGTATTCAGACCACAGACATATAGTTTGTCAAATTATTATCAATATTTTTAATTTTCTAACTTGCCGAATACCACGAATAACAATTGTTATGCTTAATCCAATATAATTGTACCGTTTTGTAATATATATTTGTTTATTAAACTTCTATAAGATAGGCCTTGAGTATCGAGGCCCCTAAATTTTCCAATAGATGGTCGTAATAAAATAAAAATTCAGGCTTCCCTCACTGAAGGGTGACTTGTAGTTAAGGGTGAAAGCGCAATATCCGTTTTCTCGCTTCGCAATTCGCTAGCAACTTCCCTTCTGGGTAAAATTATTTCATCCTTTCTTAAAGCATGATAATAACGCGAAAAACTACCGGAAGCATTGAAACGAAACTTCTCTCTTCTTGTCCAAGAATATCCCTCTTTCCCTATTCTTTTTTACCTTGTCTCTATTTTTATTTTTTGTCGTCCCACGGAACGATATCGTAATCCTGGTAAATTTCATCCTCTGGTAAATGTGTTTTCCGCTAGTGGGATTGTTTTTTCTAATCTTTGATATTTAACAGTTAGGATAGTCCTTACGAGATTGGATCTTATGGATGTCGGTTGCAACACCAGCTTCCTATGCTATCAGCGGAAAGAATATTGTTTCGTAAGTACAGATATCGCATCCGCTACGGCATATTATTTCCGCTAATTTCGCATAATTTGCGTTTTCGTTTCTCTTTTTCCATCCAATTGTTCATCACAATCGAATCTCTTTCAATGGTTTCTGAAATTTCTCGACGAGAAACGTCGTTTCCTTCGAGCTATCAATCTACGCGTTGATTTAATAATTATAAAAATCAGATTTTCCCATCAGGTTTCTCGCACCATCGATCCAATTTACACGTACACCGTCTATGCACGTTTCATAGGCGTATTACGGCATCTAAAATTGTTCCAATTTAGCAGCTACTTTGCTACTGCAAAACAAATGAGAATTTCCTGAATATAACTGAAAAGTATACTTACGCGCATAATAGATAAACATAAGAAGATTCATACGCATATAATATTGTAGCAAATGTTACAAAATAAACTAAATATTTGACGGTTACACATATTCGTTACCAAACATATCGATAAAACGGTATATAAAATTGTATGAACATGTTCTTTACGAAATACATTTCTCACAACAGCCTCCGTGGCGCAATCGGCTAGCGCGTTCGGCTGTTAACCGAAAGGTTGGTGGTTCGAGCCCACCCGGGGGCGGTTTATTTTGTTTTCTCAATTATTTATACATACAACAATTTCATAAACATAAGAACAATCCTCTTCATTTGTTTATTTATGAATTTAATAAAAACATTTTTGTATAAATAGACTAATATCGATGATATCTGAAGATTTAATGTACGACATTCGTCGTTCCTGACAATATGTTTGAAATTTTTAGATCGTCTTCGATGGCCATAGGTGTCGCGAATTTAATTAGTCAGAACACTAATTTATTAATTCCTTTAGCTCCAATGTTGCACTGATTCGACGTTTATGTTAAAAGTTAAACTCTGTCTTCAATTAATGTGTGTTTAGAGAGAGATTTTTATTTTAATTGCAATGAAATACATTTCTACGTTTCAGATCGGGGGTTTAGATCAATTAATTAATTAAATAGATAAATAAATTAAATTTATTAATTTAATTTGAAGTTTGAACCTTACCGAATATCTTTGATAGACAAAAGAGCGATATTATAAATGTTACGACAAAATAAGAGACGAAATGAAAGAGATAAGCGTGTAGAATGTAAAGTTATAAATAAATAAAAGATAATTGTGTTCGATGTGGAATAAAATAAAAACGGAAGATTATATACAAAAGAATTTCGTGATTTCCGTCACAAAATTGCAAGGATGGCAATATATTTCTTTTCATAAAAAAAAAACAGCTCTCGATATACGTTTACCATATCACAAATTCTTATCACATATATTTCCTTTTTATCAATTTACATAGCTGAGAACAAAGCTTTGGGGAAAAATCAAACGCAACGTTCCCTCTCAGCCTATGTATCTGACCTTATAATAAAATGTTTACTAAAAACATCTCGTTTCTCTCTGCCGAATGATTTTTATACGAACGTCGCGCGTAAGAACACGGCGAGCGTTTGAATTCCTGGGAAACGCAAGACGTTCGTTCAAAAAAAATCTGGAGTTTATTTTTTCTTCCGAAAGCAGGATCAGATGGACGTAAATTTCCTTTTCCAGGAATGTGAAGTGTAAAAACTCGCTTAGAACAACGACAAGTCGTTTTACGCTGTCACGTCTCATGCAAGGATACGTTGGACAATGCAGCCGGCATAATAGAGTGGCACTGCCTTTGCTTTTTTTCCCTCGGGGCGAGGAGAATTTCGCGAGAAATCGTTGGTGTCCGTCGAAAATCGTGCATGTCCTAGCAAAATGGTGGTAGAGTAAGGACGATTTCCGGGCAAACTGCAAGCCATAAAACCGATGCGAAGCGCCGAAGCATGCCAGCCTGTGAGGTCGAAGAGGCCGCGCATATGCAAACAGAAGATGTACGTGCTCGGATTTGCGTATACGCTCCGTTTGTTTGTCCTACAACCTTGGCATTGGTGAATGCACCAAGAAGAACAAGCAAAATTACGGATAAAATATTCTAACCTGAAGCTTGTGCTCCGATGTGTTGCAATTTCCTTTTTCAAAGAAAACACGAAAGCTTGGAAAGTGTTGCTACTTTTTGCTATTCTTTCGCGAATAAATTGATCGCACAGGCGAATAAAGAAAAATGAAGAGAATTCGATAACATTGGCATTTCTTACACATCGTCGTTGGTATTTTGGATGACTAAAAAATTGTGAAATTGTAAGTCGGTACTAACAACAAAGGAATCTCAGTTTTTCTTTCGCTGGCTTTCTACTTTCTATGCACTTTTTAAGTACGAGATTGTAATTTTAATTCTGAGAAATGCAATTGTCACCTGGTAAGACAATCGACGTAAAATAGTATTTAACGTGAAGCAATGGTTGAGAAATGGTACGTAGTTTGATATAAATTTCTCAATTTTCATGCTGCAGAAATTTACACTTCAAATACATTCGAAACGCAAATATAGTAGTTACTTTAGTCGTTTTTACCTTTTATTAACAAACAGAAATTGTTGACTAGATGAATAATAACAACGCAACACGTTACAAAATAAACACAGCTTCCGATCAATATTTTGAATTTCCTGGAAATTTCAATAATACAAAAATAGTGTTTCCTTTCTTTTTTTCTTTTTTTCGTGATACGAAAACACGACATTGGTTTAATAATAAAATGAAATTTCGAGAAAATATAGAACGACGCAAACACGCGCAATAAAAAGTGCGCGAGTTTATTGAAAACGTGAATGTTATGTATCTTGCAAAATTACGCGGAAAAAAATATATTCCAAGAAATTAACCGCGTTGAATTAGAGGTATTTCATCGAGCGCAATAAGACATTAGTTTTTAATTGATCCAATAAATGTGGATACGCCGTTGATCCCGCACGATAATGTATTAACACATTCCTGCTCACGTAACAACCTACGATCAATTCACTAATCATTAACTAGTGAGAATTTATGCAATATTTATCTGTGTACCTAGAGCAAACATTTAAACGCCACGTAATACATATTTAACAGTAAAATGTTAATATTAAACGTTTAACATACACGGTGATTTGTTGTTGTATCGTTCCGAAGTATTAGGGTTTCTATTACATTCGTACGTTTTCGAACGAAAATGATCAAATGTGACGCGGAGAAGTGAGCTTGCGGTATCGAACTATAACGAAAAATAAAAGTTAATTTTACATCGAAAGGGCTGATTTTACGGCCTATGTGTATTACACGTATTTTATTTCTTTCGGTAAGGACCATCCTGTATGAAAGATTGAAGAGTGCAGCAAGAGTTAGCTATGTATACTGTTCGATGTACTACCAATCTTGGAGTAACAGCAGCGCTAAATGTTCCTTTCCCATTGGGAAAATTGAGTTATTTCGCAATTTCAGAAAAGCGAAGAATTTTTTCCACGCAACGCACGATCACGGGATTTGAATAAATAAGCGTCCGTTCGTAGAAATACGTTTGGCGCCGAGTTGTTACATAATTCAACGTCGCTTCGAGACTAATGATAAAAGCAATTAATGCCAAGTGTCGTAAGACGGCGCCGCCCGATAAACTTTCCAGCGCTCGTATCAAAGATTGAATCCCTGGTTAAAGAACAGCCAGAGAATTGTAGCTGCTCTCAGCGAACGATGGATAACTGCGCGAGGCACCTGTTCGCGTATACCACGATTTCGCGTTTCAGTCCATTAGCTTCTGAAAAATCCTCCGCGCCAGAAATACTACAGCGATGGCGTATATGATTCGATAAAACTGCTTTTCTCATACTCATCCATTTAGCCACGAGCACTTACAGGAGCTCGTTAAACTGGCAACGAAAGAAGCAACCGTCTCGCCATCCTTTTTGCGCCATAGGAAAATATACAATTGGAATACGCCAAGTCTGTTAATTTAATATGTGCGACTGGTTTGGCCCTGTGCCTAATGCGTCAACAAGTGCAATTGGTATACCGGTTAAGATGAATCTTGTACGAAGAGACGTCGTAAATCGTAACGCACACAAGATGCGAAAGAATATAGCAAAATAAACTTTCGATTCTAGTAAACATCGTAGCAACATGAGAATATGGGCAGATTCGTCTCGTGAATGAAGTATAAAATATCGTATGATCGTATGTCCTAGTTTAGTTTCCTAGTGTCGAAGTGGTCACCGCTTCTAGGAAAACTCTACCTCTGGTCTTTTTAGTTTTCTCAAGCACTGAAATCATCGACAGCGTATTAACCCTTTGAGTGCTAAATACTCGCGGCCTATGCCGTCCGTACGGACGGCGCGCGTCTAGCGCTGACGATCGCTGTGGACGGAATACTTTTTCGTTAGACTGAACTCTGTTGATTGACTATTCAAAGCGCAAATCGTAATAAGTTATGGTAATTCTTTTGCACGAGATTAAATGATTCAAGAGCGTTATTTTTTAGTTATTTTTAATTATTTATTATAAACATTGAAATCTACAGTTAACTAGAATTTGGGTAATAAACTAGAAAACAATAAACTAGAAAACTAAATTTAGTAAATATTAACACAAGTGAATAATTTAGTTGTGTGTGAAAAATTCGGTGCTTGAGAAAACTAAAAAAACCAGATGTAGAGTTTTCTTACAAGTGGTGACCACTTCGACAATAACGAGCCACTATTGGCATTTGTTTACTGCCGTAAGGAATGCATTTATATTTATTTCACACAAACGTAATAGTATTACTTCTGCGTAGGTGTTCGGAAAAATTGAAAAACCCATACATGCGTCCTTAGTCCATGCCGGGCACTTACAGAAAACGCATATATATGTCCTCAGTCCACACCGATAGCTTTCGCCAGACACCTATATGCGCCCACAGCACTCAAAGGGTTAACAATAGACTGGGACGAAGGTAGACCATAGGCAGGCGACGATGGCTTCGGGATTTTCAGTTATAGGGCAACACTGCTAGCGTGCGGATCTGGACCAGCTCAAATTATATTCCTCACAACCCATTAGTCATCCAACTACTAAACACGGCGGACCAGATCCGCAGACTAAAAAGAAATTACCCTCTAGATTAAATCCTTAGATTCTACTAGAACCAACAATATAAAACTAGTATAAGCCATGTCATTGTATCACGCCAAATGAAGTTACTGAAAATTCTCAACGAGAATTGATTGTAAATATTCTAATAAATAAAAAAAAAAATTATATTCCTACTTGTACTTACACTTCTGTATTAAAATATATTTTCTACTTTACGATTTATCCACGCGTTCCTCTGTTCATACATCTGATAACCTCAACACGTAGTTCTGGATGATTAAAAATCATGTTGAAAGAGTCTGCTTCGTGTCTTGACACATGATACTGAATGCTCTAGCATTGATTGCATGGTAAAAGAAAATAATAGATGCTAAAACACTTACCCATGGGCTTTAAAATTAATTGTTCTAGATCCTAATCTGGCTGCTGTAATTAGTATCACTGATACCACTGTCAGATTTGTTAGTACCAGTAGTCTTGAGCCCTGACACTGTCTAAGCCTTAGGAATATCGATCGACGCGAATCAGGTAGAATTTTAGACAATCAGAATCTCATCCTCGCCAGTTGACTATCGTTTTATAAAAGTGGAAAAGTAAAAACTGTTAGTAAACTTTACAAATAATCGAAAGATGCTTCAGCTGTATATGCGGGCAACGCTAAAACGTGCAGTAACGCGGTCGAGGCATAAGACACACACTGTGACCATTTTCTTCGATGATTCATAACACGAGAGCCAAGTTATGTGGGTCATACGTTCGTACGATGTATTTTTGCTTATTTTAATTTGTAGATTCATCTCCTTAAGTATGGTCGTGTGTTCACGAATCATGCTGCATAGTAAGAGCTGTGTCGTACGAAGAGCGGTGCATAATGCGTGAAAAGCTATTCCGTAGGTTCCCTTCGTTTCACTGAAATTAAAAGTTGTTTTCATCCTTCTGCTTGATTGTAAACTTGCAAAACTAATTTTTTACGAGAGTTCGCACAACTTTGAGTCAAAGTTTTTACTATTTCACGTTTCATCGGCTCCTCGTGTTTCTTTGTTACGTGCTCTCATTATTTCTTCACAGGTGTTCGGTAAAGTTCAGTAATTAATGGAAAATAATGAAAAGCAGGTTGTAAACGTTAGCGAAATTACTTAGGCGATACTGGCAATAATACGGAACTTTAACCGATTTTCGCACGATTTACAGCGAACGTTCATCGAAATTTATCGAAGATGCACGCATGATTAAGATTCGCCAACGTGAATAATATTATCGAAATTACGCGCGTGAGAAGAAATCGCGACAGCAAGATATAAAAGTGAATCGTTCGGGTAATTGTGATTAAATATACGTTATATCCCATTCGAATGAATACAAACGGAAATCTGTTTTATACAGAGAGAACGCGTCTTTCTCCATATCGCTGTTTAAAATGAATTCAATTCGAATCGCGTTTTCAGAGATTAATACAACTTTTAAGCAAATTAGTTTCCACGCTATCTCGCTTACCAATATCCAGCATTACGCGTGTTTGATAATCATTGGGCATTCTAGCGGAAGATATCTCATACGAAGTAGCAGGAATGTTTAAATGACAGGCTTATAAATGCGAACTCCAACGTACCATCTAGCCGCTGCAATGAAACGGCGTAGTTTAGAAAATTATGAGGCGTTGCGAAACCTTTGATCTGCACAAATACGCGCACGCTACACGGAATTATAATCAAGTGACGAAATTTCGAGAATTCGGATACGCACTGAGCATCGCTGCTATTTTAACGAGGCAAAAACTACCCTGTGAAACTGAATTTTCTACTATTTTTCCGATAGATTTCTTGTAACCAGAGCAAACATTGATTACGATAGTTTTTATCAGACGATCGATGATTGCGATAGAACGAGAGACGAAAGAGTCGGTTTATTTTAGAGACAAAAAGGGAAATATCTTCTATATTCGTCTTATTAAATATTACTCTAATTTTAATTGTTAAAAAAAAGCTACGAAACATTTTTTAAATTTATTAAATATATCGAAATATACGCGAGTATATAACTCGGCAATAAGTATACACAGAAACTGGTTAACAGCATATAAATGTTAAATGTCACGTCGTATAAATGTCAAAAGAGTATCTTACAGAGATTTTGAAAAACTGCAAAAAATGTTAACTTAATATTAACCATGCTCGATAGATTGCGGATATTTTATTAAACATTAATTTTAATAAACGTTAATTAGCAATAGACGCTGTATGAATATTTTTTACAAGATACGACCATTGTATGAACTTTATCGCGTTACAAGTTATCAAATAATTTCATTTTATTTAATATCTTTTTATGTACGTTCTATGTAAACTCTGTTCAGTTTGCTATAATAAATGCAGTGGTATGGAAATATCTTTTCCAACTTTATGTTTCTTTTTATATTTCAATATACGTATTCAAGAGTATAGAAGATATTTCTCTCTCTCTATTTTTGCAGTTCAATTGTACGAACACTTTGTGCTCTCTTGCCGTAAGTGTAACAAAACTCACCGATTCAAACGAGTAAAGAATAGGCATGAGATACTCGAAAACTCGAAACCCCTCGGAACATGAAACGTTTCGAGATCTCGAGACTCGGGTAAATGATATTTCATACGAACGGAAAATACTCGGGTGATATGATTTATTTAACGTAAGAAAATCTGTTGCCTTATGAGCAAGTTATTCTCACGAGGCCTAGAATATATTTAAACCGACGGGCTCCTGTCTGAACAAAAAATGAGCAAAATAAATGCAATCATAATTTTCTTAATTGTTGTAACATTTCCGTAACACAAAGTTAGAGATCTGCTCTTCCAAATGAAACTCAGACACGTGTCAATCATAAGAAGCACCGTGAAAATCTTCTTTATTCTCTCGGGGATATTAATTCGTACCACCAATCACGATATCGTAAGCTACCAGCGACTTTTACTTCTCACATACACCGTATCATATTAATTTAGTTTAATTGTACTGTATCGTACCGTAATTGCGCTATAATTGTACTGTACATGATGCATGTTCAACGCGTACAGATACCAGAACTGTATAAATCTCATCAGACGATCACAATCGTTTATATGGAGAAAAATAATAAATACAAGATTTCTTAATTTTACAAACGAAATTTATTAAGATTGAAATCCCTACGAAATGGATACTTACGAAAAAAAAAGAAAAAAGAGAAAGAAAATAAGCAGTTCGAATCTCGACAGATTCCAGATCGCACAAGGTTCTTGATCCGAGATCGGCGAATCGAAAAATCGGGTTTCTCGACGCATCTCTCGGTAAAAAATAATACCTCTGCTTATATGTAGAGGAAAATATTAGAGCCGAGCAAGATCTGTAGCGGACCTTGGAACGTGAAAAGCGAACAGCAGAAATAACAATCACGTGCAGTGGCCGGAAGACAAAAAAAGCTGATATTCTTCGATTTTAACCGGGCGAAAGAAGCGATCGGGTTATACAGCGCGACCCGTCGTCCGTGAAATCGAGTATTCCGAATTTTCCAGGCGAAGTCAACTACCTACGAACATCTATGCTGCGACATCGGACATTACGTGCAGGTGCTTCCTCGAGTAGCTGACTAAGCACTTCGTAACGGCCGATGGTCATTCGTTTTCGACGCTATCGAGCTTATGTGAACGATCCTTCTCGTGTCAAGTGGTCATCTGCCGAGAGTTAGGTATTTTAAGAGAAGATAAGCTTAACTGCCGGAGAAAGCAAGTAGCACATCCGCCAAGGACAGCATGATCATTCCCTATATTCGTTAAATATATATCGCTATCAACGTAACGAGAAAGTTATGTCCAGTTAAAACTAGCAAGACCAATCTATGTTTGTATAATCCGAAAAAAATGATGACGAAAAGAGAAAGAGAGGAGCAGAAGGGTGAAAGCACGAAAATACCAATCGCGAAAGTTAAGATGTCGTTGATCCGTGTGCTTGTACAGGTATTCGGGTCGATCTTAATCCTTTAATTACAACTACGTATAGAAATATTTAATTAATTCTAGCAACGTACAGAAGCACACTACATACATACATACGTATACGATTAAACAGGATTAAAAGCTAAGCTCACACACATGCAAATCCACGGATCCACATGGAAGAAACAAAAGTATTAGGTGGATGTGAAGTTCTGTCGGTTTTACGTGATAAAATATTACTAGTATTCTTTTGTACGTCTACGTGTTGTATATTTCATTCTAGCACGCTTTCTCGTTTATTTCTCAACTTGTTAAAGATTAACACTAACTGTGAGGAATTTTTGTTTATCAAAGTGTACGACACGTCTCATCCGCAAATGTTTGGTCATTTAATTGCGATTGGTCCTTAAGCGAACATCCGGACAGTTAAAATAAATAACAATCGTTGGCATGTCTCTTCACTGACAGCTTCATTATCATACATTTGGCGAATATTTTTCTAGGCTTGTACCACAGTGTTATTTTTCTTAATGTCGTGCAATGACGCGTATCACCTTTAATCGCGTACATCTCCTCATTTTGGATGCTGGCATAAAATAAACAGGAAAATCATAATTTATGCGTTGTCCAAGAAGATTGTCCGTGGTTGTTATGTAAGAATTTTATGGAAGATTTTTATTTATTTAAAAAAGACAGCTACTATCGATAGCTGAAGCAGGAGTCGACAAATATTTTACACCTACGTAAATATTTAAATATTTACCATAGAAAATATATTCTATGCGTCATATAAAACAGTTTGAAATTTTATTTGCATCGTAATGAGACACGACTGTCTTAATTATTATATTGACAAATTTCGATATGGAAATGTATACAGAAGCTACAAAATATTTATTAATCATCTTAAACGCATACTAGGTGTTATGGCCTCATTGAATATTAAAGCTTATTAAAACAATGGATAATCGAGCTGCTCAGAAGTCGAATTAATTAACTGCATAAATTGATAAGTAACAATTGCAATTATTTCAAGCATTTCCTTCAACCTTACGTTATATCATTTTCTCGCGACGAACCAACTTTTCTTTCATTTAAACGGTTCGATGCTGATTATGAATCATTTAGGTATTCGGATAACGAAACTCACAAACTTGACAAAGCGCGAATTAGTCGAATTGACTTCTCAGAGTTCTTCTCAGTTCGGCTGCCCAAGTACTTGGTCCGACCTCGGTGAAGTATACCGTTGCGCCAAATATCTTGCTAATTTGATGTACATTATGAACCTCAAAGTTGGCGAATATAAAAATGATAATCGGTTTGGTTACGCCAATGAATTTTCAAAACATTTCGCACAACACACGTAACATATTCATGAAACGCTTCTACAGGTGTTCGAGCAGTTTCCTCAGCTACCGTAAATATTCGGCGATTTGATAAATTCCACGCTTTGTCCGATCGACGAGATCGCTGGAATAAAGAAGAGGCCTGTTGTTTTGATCACGAAGGGGAATATCGTCGAAAAAACATCTCGAGAAAGCAGCTTCGCCATCAATATGTGCAAGTCGTTTTTACGAGTTGCAAGTGCACGCATATAGACGCAGGATGCGCGTGCGGAGCGCAGGTTGCACACATGCATATTGGAAGGCTGGCTGCGATGCGGACGTGCTGGCATTTGGCATTGCGCCGCATATTATCCAAGGATGCACGAAATGCCTTGCCATTTGCACACGAGACACGCTCGTTCGACGTTGTCGCTGTTGTTGCGTTGCCGTTGCTGCTGTTTCACGTCGTCCCAGCCTCATTCCTACATGTTCAAGCCCTGTGACAGGGCGCGCTCGAACTCCCTTGTCTCGCCAGATGAGACAAATGCGTCCTTTGAATAACGCAAAACAACTTTGAAGAGTATCTCTTAAAAATTCTCTACACTTGCAGATGCCTTTGCCTGTTAAGATATGAACCGTTACGCGGGCCAAAGGTCGGCTCATTCGTGTCAAAACGTCGCCATAACTTACAACCCTTAGGTGTTGACCGGCCGCGCGTATCGTCTGAACCAGGAAGAACTGGAATTTTATTTTTCCCTCTTGACGAAATTTCTATCTGCCCAACAACATCACCTTTTTTCCTCGCCATATCCATTTCAAATCGGCCAGTAGAAGTAGCTTTCAACCATTCGCGAAAAAACCATTTGCACGGACAGATGGATCAAAGAAAATCATCGAGCGTCTCTCAATTCCTCTTCTAAATAATCGCACAAAGAGAATTCGCGTGCGAAATACGGATGAGATTTTGACATCGAACCCAGCGGATTATTCTTATAGCTTTCTTGTATATTAGTTATATTCCGTGAGATGGATTACTTACTCGGTTAAAGGAATCGTGGCATTCGAAATACACATGCAAAGATACATAATGGGTTTCGAGTAATTTAAATTGTATGTACACAAACAATAATAATATTTGTTTTATTCTTATTCGTCTTCGATTATGTACATACTTGATCCTTAACCCAATTAAATTTTCTATATCGCTTCCTCCACCATCACGACTTAATTCCTATTTAACACTAGAACTATCATACCAGTCACATTGACTGGTCTTACAATTTTATTTAAAAATTCCTACTTTACGTTATATTTTTTCCGCAACGATGTAATGACTTTCGTAACGATGACTAAAAGAATAATATAATGAATTTTATCTTGTTTCTTATGTATTCAAACTGAAAATAATTTCGTATCAAGGCTACTTATACCAAGACCAGTCAAAGTGGCTGGTACTTGTCAAAGTGTAAAAGGGCACTGTAATCTGTTTATCGAACCCCAATTAACCAGTTTCCTCATTTTGGACAACTTGCCACACGTTTTTAAAATTCAATATGATGATATCAATTATCAGGAAAATTCCGGATCGATCGCTAGATCGCTAGATGCTAACACTAAAAATGCCACACCAGTCAAAACGTCTGGTTCTACAATTTTATAAATGTGTCAATCCTCGTTTAGGGATCATGGTCATAGATGGATTAATAATACCAAAAATGTACTATATAACATGGAATTTCTGCAGGAAAGTAATAAATCAATAAATATAAAAATATTCTATTATTACGTATTTTTTAAGGACCAGTCATTTTCACTGGTTTTGGTAGAAATAGCTTCGTGTTAACAAATGTATTATAAGAGAAGATTTTTACTGGTTTTATTTTATACATCGATTTTAGAATTAATTATATTTTTCACTCTAAGTGATATAACATCATGAACTTACAGTAAACTAACAAAATAATTTACTACATAAAGCAATAAATATAAATATGTATGTAACGTCATTTCAAAAGCGATACTCTTCCAAACAAAATTTAGGGATATCGATTATTAAATGGGACGAATGCCGAGAACTTTCTAAATTTAATTTCTCTATGAATATTCATTTTATTCAAATATTTAATCCGCAAACATCATAATAGCACGTATAAAATTTATTTTATGTTAAACGTTTTCTTCTGAAAGATAATTTCATAGATAGGCATGTACAGTTATCGGCATGATACTTGGAAAACATCAACGAATTCTCCTCAAGTTTATCCTCCTACAAAATACTTTAGAAACAGAAATTTAGTAAACCGTTAAATATCTCCCGAATACGAACGTATAATAATATTTCCGATGATAATATTTCCCCTGGTGATTACAGCGATTAGAAATCAGTGGCTGTTTTCATAGGAGATGCTTTTACGCGTTCAATGCATGCGTTCAAATATTGTTTGTTGATTCTATCGATCGTTCTACTGGAGGAATTTGAACACAATAGATAGTAGATTCTGCTTAGAGCACCATTAACCTGCTCCTCTTGTTAATTATTGCCAAGACATCGTGGACTTAATCGCGTTGTAAATTGGTGCAAATCCATGCCTACAGTTAACCCAAGGTACAAGTAATCGCTTTCGAATCGATCAATCATTCACTAACGTAGCAACGAATACCTGCTATACGTGTTTAAGCAGCAACACATGCACACGTTGGATTGAGGAACCGTTAGAACGTTATCGACGTAAAAGTTGATTTTCACATAATTAACAAACGAGCTAATTGCCGTAAAATATCATCGACGTCGTTTTATATAAAGTATAATAATCGACGTGTCGTGAAAGATTGAAATTATTTTTTCCTATAATGCAAGCAAATCGTATTCGGTTTCGCGTAATTACGATCTGCAAGGTAAATTTGTGCGATATTAAAAATGCGAATGAAAGCACAAAGGAAGCCGATAACAGAAATTGAACCGTTGTTGATCAATCGTTTCATTCGTCGGAACAATATATCGTAAATGAAATTTTTATTAAAATAATTATACGACAGAGGAATAAACCTTAATTAAAAATATCCTGTCAAGGAAACCGGGCGTAAATTAACGATTAATAGAATCGATATAAGGTTCAAATTAGCGAAGGGAATAGAGGAATAATCAGATAACTCGAAGTTTCCAAAAGAACTAACAGTAGCAGAAATAATGTAATTAACAACGTGATTGTTTGTCCATTTCTTTTCGAATCGTACATAACTGTGAAAATTGCTTACTCACCATCGATCTCTCTTCAAGAACGAATACAGTCATTAGTAATCCTGTTCTAAAAAGCTTACCTGAAACAAAATAGAAAGAATAAGCTCATTAATATCAGCATCTACGAACATTTGTATGTGATTAGTATCATTCATATGCATAAACTTTTAAGCAGGTCGAGTATCTCCGAGTAACTTTAAAAATAATTATCCTCTTACGATTATTTGCTACAGAATCTATCATTCTCTAGCTATTTATCATCTGGCAAGACATAATTTACTACGATTAGATTTGATTTCCTTTTACGGAGAATATACATATTCTATTAACGAGAAGAAAATAGAATTTCTACGCAAATGGCAAGATACTATTGGCAGAAAATTTCTGATAGATATTTCAGTACCATATAGTTTACATAATATTTATAACAGAAATGGAAAAACAAGTTTCTACTATGAAAATAATTTCTAATATAAACTTTCGCTTTTCTACGATACATAAGAAGAGATACGTTGCCTATGATTGTACAGAGTTGAAAAATATTTGAACAAAGTATTAAAATTTTAATGAAGTTAGAGGAAGAAAAATACCTTATCTTCGTTTAAAATTCAGAAATTCAAACAAAGTTATTGCTTCTTATAATTAGTAACATGGCATTATGCGTTTTCGAAAATTACAGATAATAATTGGAAAGGTAACTGATACTGTGTGTTTTGTCTTAACAAATATTTATTTAAAATTTTGATAAATACGAGAAAAATGTCACGCGAGTGTGATATTAATTTTACAGACTGCGAATCTATTAATAGATCGATTGCCATACAATTTTAGAAATCAGATTTATAACTGTAGAAATCACGAGTGACGCAGCACGAGCGATCTTTTTTCTAGAAAAAAGTAGGTGAGTCTTTAATTTTATTCCGTCGGTACGTAAAATTACATTCAAATCATACGTCCCTCATTTCACCTATATTCCTGGAAAGATATTACACAATGGATGGCACGTGAACGTTCCGCCGAGAAAACCAGGCTATGCACACGAAATAACATGAAAAATTTCCATTTAATTTCCATTTATTAATATGAATGTGAACGAACGTAATGTTCAACCGGTAGCGACAGTCTAATAGATGAATTAACGATGGGTTCGAACAAATGCATCATCTGCATGTTGATTGGGGTCAAACACCTGCGACTGATCTCCTTGGCAAAGTACACCAATTCATTTGTAATTCGACGCGATATCGTGATACCGGAATCATCAACAACTGGAAATTATCCACGACCTGACATGTAAGCAAGTCATCTCTTGATCAATCTTTCTGTTGATATTAAACTTTTACGATCATCTATTATATTTATTTTTATATACATAATATAATAAGATGAAGATAATTGTATATATATAATAAATATATATATATTATATATATATATTAATTTGATATATATACGTGTATATTAAATTATATTGTTAATATAATGTATTTAGTATAATATATTGATATAACATATATTTATATAATAAAGCGATATCGCGATACCGGAATCATCAACAATTGGAAATTATCCACGACCTGACATGTAAGCAAGTCATCTCTTGATCAATCTTCCTGTTGATATTAAACTTTTACGATCATCTATTATATTTATTTTTATATACATAATATAATAAGATGAAGATAATTGTATATATATAATAAATATATACATATTATATATATATATTAATTTGATATATATACGTGTATATTAAATTATATTGTTAATATAATGTATTTAGTATAATATATTGATATAACATATATTTATATAATAAAGCGATATCGCGATACCGGAATCATCAACAACTGGAAATTATCCACGACCTGACATGTAAGCAAGTCATCTCTTGATCAATCCTTCTGTTGATATTAAACTTGTATATATATAATAATTGTATATACAATACTTACTAATTGTATATATATAATAGATATATGTATTATATATATTAATGTGATATGTACGTGTATATTAGATTATATTGTTAATATAATGTATTTAGTATAATATATTAATATAACATATATTTATATAATAAAGCGATATCGTAATACCGGAATCATCAACAATTGAAAATTATCCACGACCTGACATGTAAGCAAGTCATCTCTTGATCAATCCTTCTGTTGATATTAAACTTTTACAATTATCTATTATATTTGTTTATATATATAATATAATAAGATGAAGATAATTGTATATATATAATAGATATATGTATTATATATATTAATTTGATATGTACATGTATATTAAATTATAGTGTTAATATAGTGTATTTAGTATAATATATGTAATACATATTTATATAATAAAGCTACACAACCGTTCAAAAATATATGGATACATCTGTTTATTTCCGAAAAGGTATATCTTAACTACAAAATAACGAAATAAATCGCAATACAATGACTTTATTTTCTATTAGGTGATCCCATAAGTTCGTGCCGTTTTTCGAGCGGTTATATATGTTAAGATTGTTTACAAACCTTTCAGTTTCATGAAAAAATGTAATCCCCCTTTCGTTGTACAACTTCTTCCCATTTTTCATTATTCCGTCTCGATAAAAGTTCTCTTGTTTTTCTTTAAAATATGAAATGTATACACAAAGGTCGGCGCGAACTTATGGGATGACCTAATATCATCGTTATACTGCAGTTACGGTAGAATATTATAACGCAATTGTGTAAATTTTTAAAGTTCAATATACAATAATAAAATAGATATTTGTAACTGAACGTTATACAGATATTTTGTTGCTTCACGTGCTCTTTGTATTCAGATCTTTTAATTTCTGAATTACGAAACAGATAGAGAAAGTTCTTCTAGAATGATAGAAAGATTTCATACAGATAACGATACCGAAAAATGTTAATACGAGTAATTTAAATCGAATATATATATAATAAATAATTTATATTTATAGTCTGTTAATTGCATGAGAAGACTTCACCTAATTATTAATTCGTGATTAATTTATACACTTTGCACCGTCGATACAAATCGACTAAAATGTTTGCATACTTATAAGTTCATGAAATATGTATTCGTTTGTAACTGCTTATTACATTTTAATATTAAACAATATTAGTTTGTCTTCCGTTTTATCTCTTGCAGAATTTTAATTTATTACAAATTTTATATTCATTTAGCCATTATGTGTATAATGGAGCTCGTTGGTGGACAAGCGACTCTTATGTAATATTTCTTTTGATTATCATAATGGACAGATATTTTTATATTTGTAAATTATGATCGTTTTACATTTGTACGTGGATTTAATTATTCAAATTTTCGGCTTCTTTTAAGACGGAATAATTCCCCGGCAGATGTACAGTTTCATTAGTCAGAAAAGCTAGGACCGTGAATCATCGCTCAAGACAGAAGTGTACGGTATCGAGTGCAAAGGGTCGTGCGAAACAGGTCTAAAAGAAATACAGTTCATTTATAGGCCGGTGAAGATGACGCTCCATCGCTTCTAATCCCTCATTTCATTGGTAACAACGTACCACGATCCCGAAATCCTGCTGGACATAACGGTACCGACCATTCAATCGATCGCAATAAAGCGTTAAAACGATTCTATGTTCTACCAGACGTGTACGTATTTCTACTCATTAAATAGATCTAATGAGAGAGATCTAATAGATCTAATATCTAATGAGAGAGAAAGAGAGCCGTTGCGCTGCAGCACATCAGATGAAATACACGGTACCGATACGATGGAAATACCGTTGCCAGGAAACGTTCGGACGGTGGGAGACAGATCGTGAAAACATTAGAGAAATGTCACAATTACTATGTTAACGAGTGTTAAGAAATGTCTAGCAAATAGCAAAACGGTACACTGTAATAATGTTTACTCATTTTTCCTTGTCCAGTGGCTGTACCACGTACACAGATAATGTTTAGCGATAAATGTTAAATTTATCGATCGTGTTACGAGTAACGTACATTCTCGTACGAACTTATCGGGGGACGAATGGTTCGTATAATTTTCTTGGAATCCGTATGGTAGGAGCGCACTGATTCCCATGATTTTTCGTTTACGTCGAAAGAATTCACATAGAAATGAGCGGATTCGACTGGCAAGAGTTCACTTGATCCGACATTCCACTAAAATTTGTTCCAAATAAACGTAGTTTCTCGGTATTGGGATTTCTTTATCGGCTCGTTAAGTATCAAGCGACGAGATAGTAAAATTCACGTACACCGAAGTTTATCAAAGAGACGCAAGTGAAACGAGCGAGGGATTAGCGACAAAGAAAGAAGTGCTATAATTCGAAAATAGAACAGTACATCGCTGTGCTATAAGACACTTCGATTTCTTCAAACTTCATAGAAGGAACTTAAGGAACTGGAGGAAAAGGTAGCGATGAAAAGAAGGCTGACTTAAATTCTCGGAATTCCTCTTCGCAATTGCAACACCAATTTGATAGAATTCGACAATGCGAACTGATCGAAAGGAAATTACAAACGAGATATCGCGTTGGTCCTTAACGCGTTAACAGGACGAATTAAAGAAACGTTAAGCGTTAAATCCGCGGAGAAAAGAGATTCTTATTGAATAACTTAAGAACCAAAGTATGATTCACTACCGTTGCGAGTGGCATTCGGAGATCTCTGGAGATCGCAGAATGTCCCAGAATGCATCATCATCTCTCAAACTCGCATCAGCACGGTACGTTTTGAAATTAATGCTCGGGCGTACTATCCCTTCTGCCACGTGATATGAAATTCCAGAGTCGAATAGATGCGTTTCCATCTGTAGAACCGCGTGTACGTCTACATGCGCTAGCTTTCGACTGTAATATCGTCTGAGTGAACCTAGCACGAGCATGAGATTCTTCCTGCTCGATATGTAGCATCGAATAGCACCAGGTATTCGTGGATCGCGGTCGCTACAATTTCTACCGTGGCCGGAGTATAATTAAGGATGACCAATCCGACATCAACGACACAACTCGACCAGGCGTCGCGACCTTCCTTTCCGCGAATCAACTCTTTTCCCTACTGTCACTTGCACAAGCCAGAAAGTTACATCGACCATGAATATCAATTTCCTCGGCAATAGTTGCGGAAGATTTCGAAGAAGAGCGGAGGCTTCGACCTGCTAATTTAATTAGTTGGCGTGTACTTAATAGCTACGCGGTCCTTTGTCGGGAAACGATGGCTCGTCTATGGTATCTTATTAAACGTACATTTTGTGGGACAATGAAACGATACTCCGAATCAAGACACTTGATACATTTCCGAAATAATAAGTTTGCATTGTATAATGTTGCAGGTGAAAAAAGAAGGTAATATTTAACAGCCCAAGTATAACACAATGGCAGCAGAGCTATTCAGAAAGCGACAATAACGATGATATATTTGAAACAAAGCGGTTCACGTTATATTTGATAGCTGGAAATTTAAAGCACTCCGGAGGATGATACACAAAAGTTTCAATATTTATTTTCCCCCGTTGGACCGTCCTTTGCAAAAATGAAAACGCTACGAAAACTTGGTAGATTTGTCATGGGAATCCTGTTAACACATAGTGCTATGGATATCTATTGTCAGCTTATCATTATTATTAATCCATTTCTTACAGTTTTATCCTACTTTATTCGACTTGCTTTGGGACCCACTAAACTGTTAAGTTGTCCGAAAAGTGTTTTTCTTTGCGACCAGGTTTTCAGAACAGAGATGGAAAGAAAAAAAACTATATCGTACATAAGTACCGCTCTACAGCGACTTAAATTTAAGTTACAAGTGTAAACCTAAAAATAAAAAAAAATAAAAAAAAATGTAATATTGCATGGCTATGTCGTACCGTTGCGTATCGGTACTTTTGCCTGAACCACCTCACAACCGAATTCATCGTTTATAATGGAAAATATAAATATGTAATACACGAAAACTGGTAAAAATAAACAAAAAAAAAAAAATACAAGTTTAGAAGAAAATTTAATTTCTTCCAGGCCTCGAAAGAAGAAGACTTTTGTTAGTAGTATCTTCAGCTTCGCTTCATACATACTATAATAATAGGAAATCACGTGAATTTTTATTTTAGTATTATGAAAGATCCAAAAATGGAGTTGAGTTTATTCACGGTGCTGCATATTTCATACGACGCGTTGATTCCAAAAAAAGATAGCGCGTATCAGTTTGTCGTTTATCTCGTATATCTTAACAACATCCACGCGTCGTTATTCTAAATCCTGTGAGTGGCAGTATATGTTTATCCTGCACCAAAAGTTCTTCATGAACATTTATAAGGAAATTATGGATGCACAACATTTTTCGTTTTATATTACTTTATCGAATTACGTATGATCCATTTTCTTCTATCAAGAAGATCACAACGTTTGACAGATTAGATTTCATGTTCGTATAACCAGACCCGCAGACTAAGAAAATACCCTTTAGACTAAATCTTTAGATCCTACTAGAACCAACAATATAAACTATTATAAACCATGTCATCGTATCACGCCAAATGAAGTTACTGGAAATTCTCAACGAGAATTGATTGTAAATATTCTAACAAATAAATAAAAGAAAAAAAAACTTAATATATCCACTAGTTTCTTGGAAATATTGAAGAAACAAATCAGAAGATGTGTTTGTCCGTGATCATTCACAGCGCCGTGCCATCATTCAAATGCCAGCTAATTTTAAATGTATTGCTAGAATCACGAGTCTCTTTGTTAGCTTGGAACAATCCTCTCTATCGTGTCTATAGCTTGACACTCAAACGATCTGAGACTAATGAACTGAAGAAGTACGCGTCTATGAAAGTAAAATGTTTCTCAGCGGTATGTCGACCGCTACAGCAGTCGCTATAATTTATGACGTTTACGATTGGATGGAAGCACAGACGATAGTCAAATTCCCCTTACGATCCTCTCAAGAGCGGATTTATCGAACACTTCTCAAGGAAAGTGACACGAGTCACCACTTCAGTCAATTAGAAACAGTAAACCATTTAACCTAACTGCAGTCACGCAAGCAAGTTTTACGAAAGGACGATTTACAGAGCGTAGAGAAGCGAAGATTTGTTTTTTCAATAAATGAAAATTTCTTACACATACGGATAAATCTTTTGTACGATGTGAAACGTATCGTATAACGTTTTCTGATAAATTATACTGTGTGTTCATGTTACAGATTTTAGTCGATAGAGCACATGTTGGAAGGAACAAATAGAGTGAATCAAGGATACACCACAGCTACCTTCGTTACCACTTCACACCAAATAGACTCCACCGTCATTAATTTAACGTTGAAACATAACCAGCAGCCGCAATAGCGTTGGTTACGAGCGAACAATAAAATATACCTGGAGCATCGTAATATCATACAGTGTACGCAGAAGCACCGAGTCTAAATTATCGTTTAGAGAATATAGCTGCATATTTACTTTAGAATATTGAGCGTAGTATTATAGATTCTCAACACGTTGGTCGTCGCGTTACCCATATCTATGTGACGGATATACTTCCGTGGGGACCGTCATCCAAGTATGGATGACGCTCTTCTTGTTCCAGTTGATTAAATATAGGATATACAACATAAAAATATTAAAAACACATTATATCATACTTTTCATTAATTTATATTCTGGATAAAATATTATATTATGCTATATCGCATGGTATTTGTTAAAACGTTCCAAACACAATTGGGGTGGTTTTGAACACTTCGAACAATAGTCGTAGACTTCGTCATCGCTACTCTTCTCACTTTCAAATATATTTTCACGTTGTTTATTGAACATTTTGAGGATGAAAAATCACTGATGTACGTCTCACAAGTATGCTTCTCGACTAAATGAAAGAACTCGGAACACTCTGGAAAGCTCATCGCTTTCTTCATTTCAGAACTAAATAATCTTTTCTTTACAAAAATTACCAAAGTGCCTAGAAGGGAGGATGAAGTGGAGAGACAGAAGAATACTGGCAAGATTCAGATGTGGAAACGAGACCAAAGCAACGGAATACTGGAAGCAAAAGGGAGAAAAAAGATGCAGACTACGTAAAAGGAATGAAGAAGACCTGAGACACGTACTAGAAGAATGTGAAATAACGGGAGGACCAAAGGACACAGGAAAAGTACTAAATGAGACGGGAGAAGGTTTAGCAGAACTGAAAGCAATAATAGAGAGGAGAAGGGCAAACGACAGGGGAGATGCACAGCAAGGAGACAAAAACCCAAAGTTGCAATAGTTTTTAGTCATTAGTGGTTAATTTGTGGTTCCTAGTTTTAGTTTTTAGAGAATAGAATAATTAAGGGAGTGCAATAGAATAGAGTGGAAAAGAGGGGAGGTAGATATATAAGAAAAAATTAGACACAAGAGATGTAAAACCGAGAGTTCGTCCAAAGCCGAAAGGCACGGACTAAGCAACAATAAATAAATAAATACAAGCTTTTTTTTACAATGAATCGAAGGCGATAAACAAGGAATCCCCACTTGTCGCTCTATTTACGTTCTGCGTACCAGCGATCGGATTTAGGCCCCGCAGGAAACTTAGCCGAATCAACGTGTTAAATTAAGCTTTCTCTAAATTTCCTTTCCATATTATGCGTTTATGAGAATTTTAACCCTTTGAGTACTATGGGCGCCTGGCGAAAGCTATCGGTGTGGACTAAGGACGCATGTATGGGTTTGTCAATTTTTCCGAGCACCTATGCAGAAGGATTACCATTACGTTTGTGTGAGATAAATATAAATGCATTTCTTAGTAACGGCAGTAAACAAATGCCAATAATGCCTCGTTATAACAGTTGTCTACCTGTTTCGCGGACAGTCGCATCTAATTATCAAGAAGGAAATGTGTTGTTTGTGTGAAAAATAAGAGAATGCAGAAAATGCGACGTCGGATTATGTATCGATAATTGTTTTGAAATTTTGCACATGCAACTGAATTATTAACTTGTGTTATATTTACTAAATTTAGTTTCCTAGTTTATTGTTTTCTAGTTTATTGTAAATTTCAATGTTTATAATACATAATTAATACTAAAAAATAACGCTCTTGAATCATTTAATCTCGTGCAAAAGAATTACTATAATTTATTACGACTTGCGCTTTGAATAGTCAATCAACAGAGTTCAGTCTAACGAAAAAGTATTCCGTCCACAGCGATCGTCAGCGCTAGCTGGGCGCCGTCCGTACGGACCGCATAGGCCGCGAGTATTCAGGACTCAAAGAGTTAAAGACGAAGAAATGTATACACTGTACTTGATACGCGAAAATATAGAAAATATTGGAAATATCTGTTGTAGTATTTAATAGGTAAAACCCAGCATTGCGTAGATGCAATTTTTAAAAAGGTACATTAAAGGTTTTTACATTTCAATCTCGATCTTATCTTAGCAAACAGAAGGTAGGTTTGTTTATATGAAATTGTAGCGAGAAATCATCATCAATAGGATTCTTTTCACATTTTGTTCAAGCTGAAGACACGTTTCTTTGATGTTAGAAAAATGTAACAGGGTTAGAAAGAACCTAAAGAATGGAGCAATTATTCCCACAGAAATATAAATTTGCATGAAAATCCGTGATTTAAATAGATTAATTTAAATTCGCTATCAAGATATTTTACTTACTTTCCATGTGAGATATGAAAATAAAAATGCACATCTCATTCTCATTCAGAAAATGTAACGAACAGTAATTTACTCTGATACGTATAAGAACATAAATATTTTACATATAATCGAATAATTGGAGCATCATTAAGTGATTTATACCTGCAATTGAGCCTTCAATTAATGCAGAAATACAGAAAAATTCACGATCAATTAATTTTGAAATTCAGAGGTTCTCCTGTAAGGAGATTAAAGAACAAGAATAGAAACTGAAATAAACTACGATACTTCTATCGAAGCAGATATAACGCAAGAGTCAACAACCGCCACAACCCATTAGTCAGCCAACTACTTGACACGACGGACCAGATCCGCAGACTAAAAAGAAAATACCTTTTACATTGAATCATTAGATCCAACTAGAATCAACAATATAAAACTATTATAAACCATGTCATTGTATCACGCCAAATGAAGTTACTGAAAATTCTCGATGAGGATTGATTGTAAATATTCTAATAAATAAAAAAAAAAACTTCTATCAAAAAATCTCCGTGTTTAATATTATCGTATTACAAAATAATTTGAAACAAATAATCTTTGAAATGAGAACAGAGTTATTCGATTATCAGAAGAATATTTCTCACGACTACAACGAATAATTCAAATTGTCCTCAATTTTTATTCCCAAAACCACGCTCAATCGTCTGACTGAAATTGACATACTTTCCACATACTACAACGCTAAAATAAAACATCTGTAAAAGAAGGACGTTCAAAATGAACAATGGATGTTACAAGGTTACAAGCGTACAACGATAAAGTAGAATCGCACGTTACGAAATGGACAATACGTAATTGTGGTGTCTATCGCGAACAAAGCTATCCATCGCAATAAATAATTCGTAGGGAATGAGAGTTACAACAATACAAGATACAAAGCCGAGAGTATGAAAATGTACAGGGGTGGAGGAAAAGCCGGTAGCTTTTCTGTTCTCGTCCGCTTTCTCTCGCTTTCTTGCTTTTCACCTCGACGGGGCAGGTTGGTAAAAAGAGGCGAGGCAGTAACAGGCACAAAACAGCGAGTATGGGCTGAGTAGATCTCCGTGAATATTCGTTCAAAAGGAAGCACATTTATTTCAGCAACGGTGCCTCCTGCATCTTGTAATAGGTTGGCCTATTGTGGCAAGAGCGGTACGCTGGCTGAATATCGCATCTGTGTGTATGGATGTGCGCCTGCATTTTCTATTCTTCTTTGCTTAGACCGGTTGTTCGGTGATGTCCTTGAACGTGTGCGTACAATCCCGTTCATACGCATTAGGACGCCTGCTGAACTTGTAATGCATCTATATCGATACATATATTTTCGAGCCTCGAGTTTACGACGAGGCCAGATCTCGTTGAAAGAATTTCATCCGAGTTAAATAGTCCAAAGATTAAATCCGATTTGTGGAATTGTTAACAGCTTATGATTAAACGATACTGTCCTATGTCAGGTAGGAAAATACGAGGTCAAACATTCGACTATATGCATTTATTCCTCGATAACTATTCCTTAATTTAATGGAACTACCTCTAAAGTAGCAAGTTTCTACGAGATTCGGTGAGTCGTCTCCAGGGACTCTCAAGATCTACTCTGCCCTGGAGATTCTCAGTAAGTGTACGTATAGATACTGTACAGTATATTGTAAAGAAAGGGAAAGGGCACTAGAGATCAGCTCGTACGAACTCTGTCTTTAACGACACGGGCCACCTTTGCATCAGGCAGGTACAATTGAAATGGCCAAGTCGTTCGACTAAACAACGGAGGAACAGACTGTCTCCGGCTGAAGGGTGAACGATCTAATGGAATATTGAAAGTCATTTCAATTTGCTTGGCACTGTGTTTACACGGACCAATATAAACAACTTCGATCGACTCGGTCGTTTGACCGAAAATTGCCTAACGTGAACGAAGCTTGGGGATGTTAGAGGCTGCTTGTAAACAACATCAAAAAATCCCATTAAAACAAACTAACTCGGTGTATACACCGAGTTGGGCGTAGATAGACAAATACGTAAGACAGACTCGATAAAAGCAATTGATCGTCCAACGATATAACAAAACATGATAAAATAGATATCTAATATGATCATGAAAATCCCAACACTAACACGAATATCAGAATTGACCGAGACAGGCGAAAAGTACGATCGATGTAAAGCAAGAAAACTGCTAATTGTATTACATAATTGACGAGATACTTGCAACACTACGATGCTGAACATACGAGTTCTTCAGAGTCTAACGAGGTTTAAGCAACGTTCCAAATAAGATTTGGCAATGTTTTAGCAGTTTGTCAGGTTTCTCTTATTTTTCTGTAACCGTACGGTCCCAAACGAGCTTTAAAATAATCGTTCGACGATGATGGCTTTGTCTTATTTTCCTGAAAGCGTGCCACAATACTGGCATTCTGTATACATCACATAGAGATGACATCCCGGACGCACTCGCGAAACTGGCGAAACGAGAGTGGCAGCCGGCGGGTATCCCTTCTAATATCCAGCCTGGGCCGACTCTCGTTGCGCGTCCCAGTCAAAGGAATTGTCACCTCGTGAAATCGCGCTTCCTCCACACCCCTTTTTAGTTTCTCTCCTCGCGACACTGCCGGATTTCCGTCTTGCAGCGTAGTAGACGGTACCGTGTCGCAGGAAATAACTCCGGGCTCCGGAGGCGTTTCGCGCTGTCTGCCGCTTTGACGATTATAGAACGTGCGTGAATAACCCACTTATTTTCTCCAACCACGTTCGCACTTCAGTTTAATAGTCGGAGCAGCCGCAATTTCGAGAGTCTACCTATATATGTACATACTCGGAAAGCTACACGCGATTACACGCGACTGCCGCTTTCCCGTCTTTGATCTAGCCGGGGAATTAACTTGAAACTATCGCCTAACCGGTGGCAATTCAACGCTCAACAAAGTAACCATTAAACAGAGATGCTAATACTTTACGGTTAATTGTCTGCCTACGTTATTTTTGTTGCTGCTCGTAAATACGTGGACGCGTCGATCAATGCTGGAACTTTAGTAAAATTTCTGAACTAACGACGAATTAATTCTTCTTGCGGATTTTAACAGACATACGTAGAGAGGATGAGAGAAAGTTCAGAATCGATACACTATAAATTTTTATTTTTTATAAATTTTCTGCTATAAATTTTCCAACGTGTTGGTAACAGTCTTCTATTAGATTGTCGGAAAAGTGTCTTTCCTTCGCAAATGTGTTCTTATCAACGGTTCACCTTCATACGTACAAACGTGAAACCAAGTTCGTGAAATGACGCGGTGTTTATCTCAACGGAATAAAATGGATCGTACGTAATTCGGCAAAATAATATAAATCAAGAAAACGTTGTGCGTCTATTATTTCCTCATAAGACGAAAGAAACCTTTCGGACGACCTAATATTTTGTAGTACACGTATATTATATTTGTTCGTTGCTCTTATCGAATGTAAATTCATTTTGTAAATAGATTAATAGATTGTTAAATTATATAAATTGTTAATGAGTATAAAAATTAATAGATTAAATAAAAATTTATGTTGATGGGTATTAAATTAATAAGTTATAGAAATTTAGATTTATCAATATTAAATTAATAGATTGTTAAATTATATAAATTGTTAATGGGTATTAAAATTAATAGATTAAATAAAAATTTATTTTATAACAAAATGGATCGTATGTAATTCGACAAAATAATATAAATCATGAATGTAAATTCATTTTGTAAAATTGTGGTGTCTCTGTACTTCTCATGTATTATCAATTTTCTTTCGTCTGTTTATGTTGTATGAAATATACATTGTTTGTTTAATCTACAACTGTCCCGGCGTGTCGATTTGACACAAAACAAAACTTCTCTCGCAAAACATATTATTCGACCATTTGTAGAACAATTTTTCTGAAACTTGCTGACTTTGGAATCCGATAAGTTTGAAGGAAAATCAACGTGAACGCGTGTGAACGACAAACAGCAAAACTAATTATCTTTTCATTTTATCGGTATCTTACCACTGCGTCAATTTACGAAGTTACGAAAAAGGAATAATTTTTTTTAAAAAAGAGGTACAATTTTGTAAAAAAATAATTAAAAAAAAAAAATAAAGCATTTTCTGTAAAAAAAAGTCGTAAAAATTGAATTATTATGTATATAAGTATATATTAAAATATAATTATTAATTATGAATATATATATTTTAAAATCTAATTGAGAAAAAGTATATAATATAATTATTTATATAAATACTATTGTTGATATAAAATATCATTATTTAATAATCTACCCCGCTGGGGGTAACCACCAACATGTTAATATAACTGTTAAAAAATTCTACCAAATGTCCAAATTGGACAAATTGTGAATTTCAATAAATAAATAAAAAAAAATTTAATAATCTTGAGATATATAATTATTTTATTAAATATCTTGGGAAACATAAATATATAATTATTTACGTATTTATATTATATATAATATATATAAATAAATATAATACATACATATAATTTTGATTTCAAATTGAAACAATTCGTCGAAGTGTTAAGCAGCTTAAAATATTATTCGGGTTAGTCGCAATAATCTGTCTATTCAACTGAAAAAGCTTTTTCTATTTTATGTACAGCTCGATTACCAAACGAACTGTAGGTACCAATTCCTTAAATAAAAAATAATGCTCTGTAATATTTAACGCTTGCAGATGTCAATATTTTTCATTATTTCCACGGCACATTAGCTTTCAAAAATAAATTTTATCGTGTCAATATTTCACGACAGATTTAATGAAAAATAAAATCGCTATGTCTACGTGTAACTTTGCAACTAAATTACATTTTATTAAAAAAAAAAAAAGACACGTGTCCATATTTTCGAATAACAACGTCTTTGATATCAATGTTCCACCATCTATTGAACGTGACCTGTTCAATCTAATTTTACGTTAAATCATCTGCCACATGAAATACTTTACCTCTTGTGTATCGTTACACTGACAACACTGATTGATAACATTTATCGTAACAGTTAATTGATGCAATTTCCGACCTTTCTTTACCATTCTGTTTCTGAATAAACAAAGGTACCTTTAATAATATTTTAAGACAGTCTTCCAGTTTCATAATTGCGACATATTTTCCTTAATTCTACCAAATGTCCAAATTGGACAAATTGTTAATATAAATAAATAAATAAATAAATAAAAATAGAAAAATTATAGTAAAATAGAAAAAAACACGCTTGGCTCGGAAATGACTCGAGAAACACAGTGGAATTAATTTCTGCGTAGATTTTAATCCACGTTGCACGTTTCACGCGATAAAGCGCGAAATATAGAGAATGTAAATTACAGTTAAATATCCCCGCGCAAACTTATCGATCTATAGGAACCATTTTCGGGGCAAAAGTACGCAAACTGAACGCATTGAAAGCAGAGTAGGTATTATCGGTAGTATTCATCTTTTGTAAATCATAACGAGCGTATTTCCCCTATCTACGACACAAATTTCTGCGAGATCCTTTCCAATACACAACCTCGATATATGCGCGTCTGCCTCTTTCACCTACTCAATAAATAGATAAAAGATAGGAAATGGAGGTCAAATCGCAGCAAGAGAGGATAAAAGCATATAGAAGGGAAATCTGTGAGCGAGCGGAGAATATAGTGGATATACATAAAAATCTTTGAGCCGATGATATTGCGGTTAGTAGGACGATCACCGGAGAAAGTTACCTTCCCCTTTCCCGCCGTGCCGCCAACTGACCCGCTCCTTTCTTGCGTGCTCGGAAACCTTCTCCGTTCTCGTCTCCCGATGTCCTCCTTTTGCGATTCACTCTACATCTCGAAACGCTCCGTTTCCACTTAATTGGAATGAGTTTTGTAGGTTCGTGTTTAAGAAATACAAATTGCGATCCGGACAGTTTGCGTTTGAAAATTTGGCGGAACTTGTTGGACAACGTCTTCGCCGAAGACCAAGTCGGTTTTGCAAAAGGACTCAAAATAAGATTGTCCGATGTTTGTCATTGCTTTGCAGTCAAGATAACGGAAATGAGAATACAAAATTGCGATTTGTCGAAACTTCTGCTCGAACAAACGTTTCACCGAAGACCAAGTCACAGTCTTGCAGGGAAATTGGGAAAAAGAATGGAACCGGAATCGTCGAGCGATGTGTAACAATTACCCGACAACACGCTAAAAATAAGATGGAAATTATCGGCAAAGAGATCCATGAGATCGAAAACAATACACAGCTGTTGAGACAATTATTATTTTCAATTGCAAACCCGTAACGATTATCCGGTTTGCGCTATTGTTTCGCACTGCAAGATAACGCAGATAAGAAATACGAAGCGGAAATTCCGGTTTGGCAGTTCGGACTGAACCGATTCGATGAAAAGTCTCTTCGAACAAGTGTTTCGCTGAAGGCCAACACTGTTTTGTAGAAGAATCCGGATTACCGAGAAATGTGTAACAATTATCCGACTCGAGCCATGGCTTAACGCACTTGAACCATCGCTTCGCTACACAAAATAGTAAAAATAACAGGAAAATTACACTGCAAACAGACCATAGGATTGAAAACAATTCACAGTTGTTGAAACGATTATTTTTCGATCGCAAATCTGTAACAATTATCTGGTTTCAGTCGTTGTTTCGCACTGAAAAATACTGAAAATAACATGGAAATTATTTGCAAACAGATTCACAGAATTTGAAAACAATACGTGGTCGTTGAAGCGATTATTTTCAATCGCAATTTAACTTTAACACGTGTCAGAGAAGTACTCTTAAGGGAGTAACGTGTTTTAGGACTTAATTGCTCGCACATTGGCCTCCCATCCGTACTTCGTTCCGATGTAATCTAAATTGAACAAGGTCTCAGCGGATCGATAAGACATTGTATTCTGTCTAAACACTTTCCGTGACGTATACGAGGAACAGAAGGTAAAGCACGAACGATGAGATAGCTAAAATTCTTCTAAAGAATAATATACCTATAAACGTATGTAAATGGTAATAGCGAGCGACAATTCAGTAAAAGCATCTAGCGATAATTGTTAGTCGATTTTAAATAAAAATTTAACGCGATAATTTTATGAATACACGTTGTTTGCAAGATAAAATATAACGAAATTTTCTTTTTGTGTCAAACTGTTTCGTTTCTTTAATTCCTTTTAATTTCGCCTGATTTATAACGACTCGTATTTTTAAGTAAACACGTTTAAACACGTTTGGGAGAGTGAAAGTATCGTTTTAGTATGCCAGATAAATTTCATTTTTATGTCGGTTTTACATTTTCCAATGTGTCATATTATATTTCATGGAAGTGGTAAAATAGCTTGGCAAAGAAAGATTTCGACCGAGATACAAAACCAATAAATATATAGCGAAAATATGCTAACCTGGAAATACGTTTCTATAAAGCAGTAAAATAATCAAATATTTTTTTCTTACGTATTTATAACTTTAAGTATAATTTAGTATTCCAAAAAACGCTGGAACGTAAATATCATCGACACGAAACTCGAACACGCTATCTGATTGTGCAAGCTGGAATATCAAATATTTCATTTGTCAGATCAATTAATCAGATATACAAAGAACTTTAAAAATCGGTCGAAAATATATTTGACAAATAACGGGGCATTAGCCAAAGCGGTCGACTACTATACAAATTTCCAAGAAAGTTTAATTCCAGATTTTCTAGAATCAACGACTCTGCTCTTTTAATCTCTTCTCATAAGTTTTTAATCACTTGGGCAGTATTTTTCTAAAATTGCAAACTCTATACATACTGAAGAGAAACGTCCGCGAAGTTCAGAAATGTTCGATCGACCGCTTTATAAAGTTGAACCTCGAACACATAAAAAAGGGTACACGGGCGAAGTTCTGCGTTTTCATAACAGGCAGAAAAGGAGAAAAAATAAAATCGTGAATAACGTAGAATACCGTTGAATTTTATGAACGACATAAAACCCGGCAGAATTCTCATGAAGAAGACAGAAAACTATGCGAAAGCAGAGAGCTACTTCAAAGCTTAATGACGCTTGCCTGGCTCGCATTTCTTTTTTCGTTATCTTTCCCTTTTTTCTTGAATTACTTAAATGACGTAACTCGGTGAACCATATATCCCTTCGAGACTTTATCTTTCAAGATCGTGTGTATTCGAAAATCGCAAGGCTACAAATGTACAAAACTACAAAAAATGCTAGTACATCGTTATATTTATCAGAGCATTTTTATAGTAATTTGTTAGGTTCGAGTCATTCAGCAACACTTTCATACGACTGAAAAGCTGATACTACGAAGATGAAACGTAAAAACAACACTGAAAAACACTACATTGGGAAATAAGTTAGCAACAAGAATAATTACTGAATGAAGACTACAAATGTACAAAGCTACAAAAAACAGTTGTACATCGTTGTATTTATCAGAGCATCTTTATAGTAATTTGTTAGGTTCGAGTCATTCAGCAACACTTTCATACGACTGAAAAGCTGATACTACGAAGATGAAACGTAAAAACAACGCTGAAAAACACTACATTGGGAAATAAATTTGTAACAGGAATAATTACTGACTGAAGGCAACAAATGTACAAAGCTACAAAAAGCGCTTGTACATCGTTGTATTTATCAGAGCATTTTTATAGTAATTTGTTAGGTTCGAGTCATTCAGCAACACTTTCATACGACTGAAAAGCTGATACTACGAAAATGAAACGTAAAAACAACGCTGAAAAACACTACATTGGGAAATAAATTTGTAACAGGAATAATTACTGACTGAAGGCAACAAATGTACAAAGCTACAAAAAGCGCTTGTACATCGTTGTATTTATCAGAGCATTTTTATAGTAATTTGTTAGGTTCGAGTCATTCAGCAACACTTTCATACGACTGAAAAGCTGATACTACGAAAATGAAACGTAAAAACAACGCTGAAAAACACTACATTGGGAAATAAGTTTGCAAAAGAATAATTACTGAATGAAGGCTACAAATGTACAAAGCTACAAAAAGCGCTTGTACATCGTTGTATTTATCAGAGCATTTTTATAGTAATTTGTTAGGTTCGAGTCATTCAGCAACACTTTCACACGACTGAAAAGCTGATACTACGAAAATGAAACGTAAAAACAACGCTGAAAAACACTACATTGGGAAATAAATTTGTAACAGGAATAATTACTGACTGAAGGCAACAAATGTACAAAGCTACAAAAAGCGCTTGTACATCGTTGTATTTATCAGAGCATTTTTATAGTAATTTGTTCGGTACAAGTTATTCAGCAACACTTTCATACGACTGAAAAGCTGATACTACGAAGATGAAACGTAAAAACAACGCTGAAAAACACTACATTGGGAAATAAGTTTGCAACAAGAATAATTACTGAATGAAGACTACAAATGTACAAAGCTACAAGAAGTGCTTGTACATCGTTATATTTATCAGAGCATTTTTATAATAATTTGTTAGGTTCGAGTCATTCAGCAACACTTTCATACGACTGAAAAGCTGATACTACGAAAATGAAACGTAAAAACAACGCTGAAAAACACTACATTGGGAAATAAGTTTGCAAAAGAATAATTACTGAATGAAGGCTACAAAGCTACAAAGCTACAAAAAGCGCTTGTATATCGTTGTATTTATCAGAGCATTTTTATAGTAATTTGTTCGGTACAAGTTATTCAGCAACACTTTCATACGACTGAAAAGCTGATACTACGAAGATGAAACGTAAAAACAACGCTGAAAAACACTATATTGGGAAATAAATTTGTAACAGGAATAATTACTGACTGAAGGCAACAAATGTACAAAGCTACAAAAAGCGCTTGTACATCGTTGTATTTATCAGAGCATTTTTATAGTAATTTGTTCGGTACAAGTTATTCAGCAACACTTTCATACGACTGAAAAGCTGATACTACGAAGATGAAACGTAAAAACAACGATGAGAAACACTACATTGATAAATAAGTTTGCAACGTTCTTATTACTGAATTAATTATGAATTAATTTATGGTATATATTTATTCGTTTAGGGCACATATTGGTAGAATATATTTTAGTATACTGTGTTGAATATCGTGTGCGATATATACGTGCAAGTGTGACATTATAATCCTGTTAAGGTAAGCAATAAAAATATATATAAATATACATATTGGGTAACGTTTCTATAAACTACAAACCATTAAGGACAATGAAAATCGCAGTTTTCTACGACTTTCGGCTTGTAACTGTAATAAATCTGTAATTTTGTCCATCTTTCGATACCTGTTGCTCGTTTCAGTTTTGTTTTTTCTTTATGTTAAATTTTGTATATTATGTATACACCTGACGTAACTCTTCAAAATGTGTTGTTTAGATGTTCATTACAGGCACACATAACAAAAGTTGCGAAGCGTGACCATTACATTTTCTATTTTTTTTATTATTATTGGGTTATCCAAAAAGTTTCTTTCGTTTTATGAGGAAATAATAGACACACAACGTTTTTTGTTTTATATTATTTTGTCGAATTACGTACGACCCATTTTGTTTTGTTGAGATAAACACCGTGACATTTCACAGACTTGGTTTCACGTTTGTACGAAGGTGCAAAAAACACGTTTACGAAAGAAAGACACTTTCCGGACAACCTAATGCTATTTATTTCCTTCGCGACTCCGACCACCTGCCTGCGATTTATTCCAAATTTCTTTTACGCGTCACCTAGTCGACTGATCCTTCTATCCTCCGAAAAGGATTCCAATCGTTCGATACAGTTTTAAAAAAGTTATCCTGTTTCGGAGGGCGTTCGAATACTTTCGTGAGCCACTGTACGCAACCAGTGCGTGGCACACGTGTGGCTGATATTGTAGCAAAGATTAAACTCGACTTTTCCGTGGCAAGATTTTACATTTCCAGGCATAAGGAACATCATATTTACGATCCTTCGATCAAATCGCAAGATGAAGAATCAACTTGTATTTATGTTACAGCTGGAAATAAGTGACGTGCATCTAATTAGTATGCCAATTAGCTTCTTCTTCAATTGGAAAATAAGGGTACGTATATACAGATAGATTTTGCAGCCACGATATCCGCAATACCAAACGATATTTGCGAAGCTGCCGGAACGAATAGCCCAAGCACAAGATGCATCGTCGTGAATGTTCGGGCAGCCTAATTGGAAAAATCTACGCCGGGATATCGAATCGGAAGATCGAGATTTCCAAGCACGTAGAACGTTTTGTTTCCGTGAAGAAAAATGTTTCCGTCGCGAAACGTCGAGTTGCCGCGTTTCGACGCAGTCGTACACCGTGCCACGTGCCGCGATTCGTATTCAACGAAAGGCGAAAAAGGAAAAGAAGAATACGCTGGCTTTCACTCTCCCTCGTTTCCACGCTTTTTCTATACTCCGCGAGAAATCGAAATCCAATTCCGTCGGGATGAACTCCCTTTCAGAAGCGGTATCGTCACAAAGAATTAAATCTCGTTTACACCAGAACACACAGCTGCGATAGCCCTTTTTCATCTTCGCTCTTGTCTCAAATTATACTATTTATCTGTCCGTGAAGAAGCCGATTCACGTAAAAGCAACTTCTTTATGCGTGTACGGTGTGGCAAGAAAGTAGCGACATTGAATCTCTGCTGGCATACTTAGCAACGATAATACTTTAAAAATATCTGCTACTAAATAGACTGCAATCTGTGCGAGTATTTCTATGAACACGATAGGAGCGGTAGAGCTCCTAGGTAGAGATTTGTTCCAATTGCCAAATATTGTTAAAGACTATCTATATTTTCCTTTATATTGTATTGCTTTCTATATTTTGTATATTTTTATCGCGCGCACTTTTGCGCCTTGAAATTTCTCATAAATGCATATAAATACATTACAGCGTAAATGAAACATTTCCATATTTCGTCTTTACACGTTTAAACGTTTCTGAGGGAATCTCGCTTCCACGCGTTGTCAGAAAATTAACAACGACGAAACCTTATAACATCAAATTCTACGGCCTGATTACTGATAAACAGTTGCAATTATTAAGTCTGCCGATTATTAATGCTACACCCTGTATATATCGACGAAATATCTTTCATTCATGTTGAGGTAGACTGATAGAGGAACAAGTGGATGAATTTGTAATAGAAAAATATATTGAAATAAGTATAGTGTGTGCTGATCTAGATCCTCACTCTTCCAATGTTATAATACAACAGAAGAAGGCCATGATACGAGCATGTTCATATATTTATATCAAAGGACATTACCAAAAAGTTAACCTTGTAGCTGTAGCTGAAAGCTACAAGAAACAGCAATAGAAACCTACTTATAGCTTTTTTGCTTTTAGACTTTGCAACCCAAAACAAAATTTATATTCAAGGACACAATAATATGGACCTCTCTCTTTATTTTGAATGTTTTCACTAAATTCTATCACGTTTACTGCCACGACACCCGTATTCGGGTGACGGCAAAGTTTCCGTAGGTATTTGAAAAGATATTCCAGAGGAAATGATAAAACTATTGAATTGTTATGAAAGTAATACGAAGATGGTTTATTAAAAAAAATTATTCAGAACGTAAAACTTTAAAGCATTCCATACATAGCTGAGGTTGGTCGGGACAATTTGGACAATAAGTTTTGGTTTTCTTTAAATTCTTTTGTGTCTTTGTCCGGTCCATTCGACGTCCATTCTTCCGGAATCATTTTTCCGAACGGTGATATTATGCTGACTCCGTCGAAGACGAGATTTTCTGTATTTTCAGACAACTCTAATAATTTTGCAGCTAATAACTCTCTAAATATTCTAATATTTAAGTAAAGGATTGTATAAAGGAAAGAGAGAGAAACTGAAGAAATGGCCAAGAAGGGAAAAAAGCAAGAAGAGATGAGAAGTGGAAATAGAAGCAAGAGAAAAGCAAGAAAGGATGACAGTAGACCAAATTATAGAAGAAAGAAGAAAGAGAGAAGCAAAAGAGAGGGGGAAAAGGATAAGGGAATCCAAATATAACATACATTAAAGAAATATCGCCAAAGAAGAATTACCAAAGTACTTAGAAGGGAGGATAAAGTGGAAGGGTAGAAAAATATTAGCAAGATTTAGATGTGGAAACAAGACCAAAGCAAGGACCGGACCGATGCAGACTATATAGAAGAAAAGAAGAATACCTGAGACATGTAACAAAAGAATGTGAAACAACGGGAGGGCCAAAGGACACAGGAAAAACTCTAAATGAGACTAGAGAAGGTTTAACAGAACTAAAAGCAATAATAGAGAAGAGAAGGGCAATACAAGACGGGGAGGAACGACAGGAGGGACGCACAGCAAGGATGCAAAAGCCAAATAGTTTTTAGTCACCAGTTGTTAATTTTTAGTCTTTAGAGATTTTTAGAGTTAGTCTTTAGAGTTTAGAGTTTAGTCTTTAGAGTTTTTAGAGATAGAATAATTAAGGGCGTGTGATATAATAGAGTGGATAAGAAGGGAGGTAGACATATAAGAAGCGAAATAGATATAAGAGATGTAAAGCGATAATAAAATAAAATATATCCTTCCTTGTTGCGATTTTGTAAACTGTCAAAGCGTTTACAGCAGAAATTCCCAGAAGAAGTTGAACGCCAAGTTTCCTGTACCATTTGATTCTGCACTATTTGGTCGGAATAATCTATACCACACTTTCCTTCATTGTATTCAACAACAGCTAGTGATTTAAATATTGCAAACAAACGAAACGAGAGATCATTCTTGAGACTACCACTTGAGCGACTCGCATTACTAAAATATCGATGGGAGTACCTAGCAGAGAACGCTTGGTACTGCGGCACGCGTGGCCCGACGGAGATTTCCTTGAAAACAGGCGTGACGGTCAATGTTGTTATTTTATGTTTTAGAGGTAGGATCACGTTAGTTATTATTATGTTATATAGATAATAAATCCACACTTCTCGGAGCAGAAAAACCTTTATTGCACACACTTAGAAGGGTCACAAACGAATAAATGAAAAAAAGGCAAGAGAGGTCCTAAAACTATCGATCTGGTCTATCGACCGTGTCTAGGAACAACTTCTAGTTACTCCTTTTGTAACTAGCCGTCAGCATATAGATGGCGAGCGAGAACTCACGTTATTATTTTCAACAGTCAACGTGCTATTCTCTTCGTAATAGCGGTCTCCAGGTCACGGATATACAAAAGAAAAGGTGTAGAATCTTTCTCAAGTAATTACTTCAACAATTCAGGTAAGTATTTTACAAGTCGACTATAAATCGCTTTGAGAACACATGGCACAGATATTGGAATTAGGAAATATCGTAAAAATAATGCTCTTTGAAGAAGCCAAGGTCGACCAAGTACGTAAACAAGTTTATAACGTCCGACCCAAAACTCCCACCGCGAATAATATTTTCATCGTGTCTGGCCGTATTTCCTCTAAGCGATATTGTTTTGTCCCTCGAGGATCACGAAGAAAATTAAACTTTAGAATTGTCGCGGTTTAGAGAGATTATTGGGAAATTACAAAAGTTTGCCATCTCTCAAACTTCGTAACTCCATTGGCTTAAATAACGTCCGTCGAGATAGTTTAGAAGCGTTGATATAATACATTTTGAAGGGTTGCGTTCCATCAACGGTTTCGTAAAAATTCCCCGACCAAACTTGCAAAGTCCTTGCTATCTGCTGGGTCCTAGGTGACGCTGTTCGACGTTCCCTCTTGGCCCATTTAATTGGCGCTTTCTATTATCAAGATCGTCGAATGGAACACGAAGAATGGCGTAAAGAAACGATCTACGAAGAATCGTTTTCCTTCTCTTTACATACAAATTGCTTCTCGGTGATTTCTAAAGTATCAAAGAATCTATTCAACGTTTCTATAACACAAAGGCAAATCCTGCGCATTCATATCGCCGGGAGGTACGCTTTGCTCCATGCGAAAAGTCTTATGCCATGGCACGAAAGCGACCTATCCAGAAATTTAGAATTCTCGCTGGCACCCGATCGCAAAAACTGGTTACCGGGCCCTCGGCGTATCAAACATCGACGAGAACTATCCAAGAAAGATGTCACGTTCGGTAAACAATCCTCTCATTGGAATCGGGAATCGGTAGAAGGCGGATCCGAGCAGTCATAGAAATTCAAACGAGCATCTATTGTCCCAGGCCAGAGGCAACTTCATCGAATTTCGCCTTTGTCCTTCGATTTCACAGTGTAGATTATCGCATCTTCCAGATACCAGGTAATTACGGGTATACGGAGTGAATTTAAAATGTCTTCGATATTATTAAAATTATATGGAGAAATGTTTCGGAGGAAGATCGAATGGCCTGAAAGGTCCGTATAATCCGACGTTACTCGTCTCCTCTGTAACTGGGCGCGCAAAGATCAAGAGGTCAACTTGTATTTTTTTTAATATATTAATCGATACAGCTTGGGAGTTTCTTCGTGAAAAATCATCAAATTATATAAATCATATAAAAGAAAAATTAAAATTGCGTTTCTCCGAAACGCCTTTTAGGAAGTTCTTGCAGACTTCAAAAGGAGAAGACTTCTGTTCGTCTTCTTTGCATCTTCAGTTTTACATTACGTTAAAATTGTATAGATTGTCCAACAGATTTTGCCAATTTCTGTTCCAATATTACGAAAAATGTAAAAGCGTGGTTAAATCTGTAATTGCTCGCGACACTGTATTAGTGGATTAGCGGAGAAGTGTAGGATTATTCTGAAACAAACTAACTGTTGCAATGGGATTTGCAAACACAGGATGATACCGACTTCAACTATAGCCTATTCTTGAACTGTAGCGTGGAAAAATTGCGCGCGATAACTCTATGGATTAGTTGGTAACTTTCCGCCCATAACTATAAATCCAACGATCGAAGATTTGAAACGTATCGAGACAATCTGAAGCCGCGGACAATTTGGACGATCGTTCGATTCAATGCAACGTCCGATAGATTTCGAAATAAAGGATGTTCAAGTAAATATAAGATGTCGAAATGAAAGAATATTGGCAAATGGTGCAGCATCGCAAGAAGAATCGGAAACGAACGAAAGGAATCGAAACGATATTTAAGAAAGCGTGTAACCAGAATGGTACGTGGTTGTGTTAGACGGAAAAGCATAGAAAGAAAAGAAAATCAGAGGAAAAGAATGACCGTGGTGGCGACACACGAGTGATGGGTGCATCTAAACTTTTCGTAGAATAATGGCATCGCAAACGGAAACGACCCGCTTCTGCCAACGTTCCAGTGCATGTTTCAACGGACAGGAAGATTTCGAGGACGGTTTGCGACCACGACAAACGAAACTCTTGTGAATTGCGGCGTGAGAAACCAGACGAAAGCAAAGCAAGGCAAAGAGGCAAAGAATAATCGTATTATAAGTATTAGATTGCAATCCTCTTAAGCGCTCTCGGACGGACTATATGTGCTGTGCTTTTCATAAAGTTGCAACTGTTCCTCTGAGTTGCAATCTTGTGGACGCGACTGCTGTTGATAGATTTAGTAAGCAACGATCGTTTAACGTGGTAAATATTTTATATAAATTATTGTATTTAAATATATAATTATATATAATGAATTTTTTTTCAACTCAAGCATTAAATGTATGTATTTAAGTTTAAAGTTTTATATAATTTAAATATATATATATTTAGATCATAATTAATAATTATATATTAATCTATACTTATATATACCAAAATCTATTTTTTCATTTTTTTTTTTTTTAAATCTTTTAATTTCACAGTTTGAAAACAATTTTTATTATTTAATTATTTGATTTATTTCATAATAAAAAAATAACTATTCAAATATGTTTTACAAGATGTCTGAGAGATTTTATTTCAGCAAAACGCAGATAAGATACCCTATGAATAAAAATAGAGGAAAGGTTTTACGTAAATGTAGACTCATCAATGTTTCTTTAGAAAGTTATCATGAAAATAATTCGTTTGGTAGATATACAAAGACCATCCTCGATGATAAACAAATTCAGCATCGGTTCTTTCGATAAGATTAGCAGATATCGTATCAGCGGATCTTTTCTTGTGGAGAACTCGATGGAAAAGAATTAATATAATAAACCTATCGTTATATATACATACTATTATCGCAATTATTATAAAAATGTATGTACGTTTTATAAAATTAACGTTGACTTTCACGGAGGCTTGATTATGTAGCTCATTTTACTTTATGTGTAGCTACTCAATTTATCCTCGTGCTATCTCTTCAAAAATAATTAATAACAAATTCTGAACGCATTCACTGAAACAAAAGGAAACAGATCAACAACTCGTTAGGTAATAAACTCGATAGTTGATCGAATATCAATGCTGTGTTTTTAAAAATGGGCAACAATGTGGAATGGAACTGATATAAACAAAGTACAACTATATTTTACCGAGTGAAAAATCAATCTGCTACTATCTTTCGTGTTTCTGTTAGAACTTTTTAATACGGCATTCACGAATTTATGTTTGCATAGCATGTTTTTCTTCTATGTTGATATTTTACGGAAAAAATCTCCGCACGGAAATTTGCCAACGAACTTATCGATAGTGGGACGAAAACTATTTATACTTTTTTAAACCACCGTACCCTTCGTTTCCAAATATTCTTGCTTGCTTCTAAAATATGAAACAAGTGAGAAAAATAGAACGCAGTATCGTAGAAACGTTGCATTGGCAGCGTACAAACAGCGATTTACAGAAAAACATAAAGAAAATTTATACACAGACTTGAACAGAGATTAATTCAAAGTACACAACCGGCGTCCTACTTGAAAAAGTATCTTCGCCGCGCGTACGTACAACGATAAACGAGGCAAGCTCCGTTTGCTGGCAACGATAATTTCGCGACTGAAATTTCAATCGATTGATCGGAATCGTGATAAAGGTGATCGGCGCCATATCCGGGATGGCACGCACACACGGAAAAATGAATATTCATCTTGGCCATAAAGCGCGCGTCGACAGCTTTGTTGCCGATCGGTGATTATTGATTCGCGTCACGCCCGCTGGAATTGGCCGAGAGAAAGGCGAAGGGAAGCGGAGACAGGACGAAAGTATGTCCATAAAAAGAAAAAGAAAAAAAAAGGAACAAGAAAAAAGGAACAGAGGAGGCTGGGAGAAAAAGCGAAACAACCGATGAGATACGCGTTAGCCTCGTAAAACGCGATACAAAATTACCGATAAATTTTGAGGATAGCGCGCGGCCGGAAATTTATCGTGATTGATAACGCCCGTGCCATTCGTTATCTCGATTTTGTCAGCTACTGAGGAAAAAACAGGTCTCGCGTTACTTTTCGATCGGTGTCCGCTACGATTTATGGCATTGCAAAACCAATAGTTCGGCTGCGTATTTGACAAAAAGAACTCCCAAGGACGCGAGTTACGAGCCACCGTTTTCGTGTCTGAAAAGCTGGCGTTGCTGAAATTTATCGCAACGTTCTCCAACGCGTAATTAACACACGCGTGCACGATGCCGCGGCGCCTCCAATTTCTATGAACCGCGAACCACGAAACGGTATAGGTCATTTACGATAAAGGCGTAGGCGATCGAACACAGCCTTATTTCCTACGTGCATTAACGCAATTGCAGCACTCTACACGGTCTATGGGTGATTTATGGTGCGATTCAACGGTATACTGTCCCTTTTGAATCATCATCCTCTTGTTTGTTTCGACGTGGTCCTATCCAACCCTCGATACATCCGCCGCTATCTCCGCTGCAATATTTATAACGCAAGGGCTACAATTAAACGAAGATTAAAACTTTTTAACGACGTTACCGGCAGGATTTAATAACGCTGCAGCTAATTTCCATTATTTAATCACTACAGACGCTATAATCTTCGACGATTCAATTAACGTTCGTACGAGAAAAAACAACCACGTACGGTCGTTTTCTGTTGCGTTTTTCTCCAAGTAAATGCGAGCAAATAATACACAGGCAACGACGCATTACCTTCTAGCGTTTTCTTTGCTCAATTAGATGCGATAACGAGGCCAATGAAATACGCCGATTTGTCAAATACGAGAATAAGTTTCCTTTCTGCGTTTCCAATTTCGAAAAGCCAGCTAAAATTTCGCCGTACAACGTGAATCGAGGCGAATCGCCACCGACGCTGGTAATTGCTTTCACAGGAAATTAACGCGATCAACACGCTCGTCCTATCGACTCGCCGAGCTACGAAACGGACGACGATTGAAAACGAAAGGCAAAAGGATATCCCATAAACCGTCGTCACTGTGCCGTGTACCGTGAACGATTAAGAAATTTTTGACTTTCTTGCAATTTCTTAGAAATCCTCCTTGACGCGTTGTTTTCGCTAGATTATCCGTACGCGATTCGATTTTTAAAGAGCAGAGTCTTACCAGCTCGCAGATATTCATCTTCAAAGTTGAAATTTTAACGCGTAATTCCTACAGCAAATCGCTGTGAACACGACTTGTTCGTTAATTACGGAAAAACAGTTGTTACAATGTTGTTGGCGAAACCAATATGTTGCGTAAAATCGATAGAAGAATATGTTTTTCCAATTTCGCTTGCAACCTCGCCGTTTTCCAACAAAAGTAGCGCGAAATTTGCAATATCGATAATTTCCGCGTCCAAAATGTCGATTTTTAAGATCCTTAAGATTTTTAAGGATTTGCAACCTCGCTGTATCGTAGCTCTGTACGACAGGGAATAAGTAAATCGATAGTGAAACAGCAGTCGCTTGTATGTTTTTTACAGCGAACGAGATGCACGCGATTTTACGCGATTTCAGTTCAATGCAGTAAATGAACGACTTTCCTCGCTACTTTTGATTCAACCAATAGAATCGGTTTCCGTACAACGACTCTGATTGCTCTCAGTTGCTTGTACTGTGGTCTTCGGTTCATCCTTTTGTACTCTCGATAATTTCCAATAATTCACTGATTAGCTGATATCGATAGCGCGTATTTTTCGCAATCGTATTTCGCTTATTCTTCGCGTACAACGCGTCAAATAATGGAGATAGCATTGAAGAGGAAAAATGGAACAGAATTCTTAACAAGAAGCAATAGATGGTGAATACGAATGCATTATAATCCGCAAGTATGATACTTAAAATACATCAAAAGAATTAACGTATAAAATGAAAAATGTACGAATTAAAGATGCAAGTTCTTATGAAAAAAATACCTGCTAATATCGTCTGTATTCGCTGCAGAAAGAAGTAATAAAAAAGGGAAAGAAATATTTGATGGATTTTATGCCAGTTCGTTCAATTATTTCTTTGTCAAATGTTCTATAGACAAAATTACGCTCTATAAGGCCGTAAGAAAACCTGTCTGGACCTATGGAATCCAACTATGGGGAATAGCAAGTAATTCCAACATTGAAATACTCCAACGCTTCCAATCGAAAACGCCAAGATCCCTAATAAATGCACCCTGGTATGTTACCAACGAAACAATCCACCGCGACCTCAAGATACCCACTGTCAAAGATGAAATATACAAGTCCAGAAGCAGATACAACGCAAGAGTCAACAACCGCCACAACCCATTAGTCAACCAACTACTTGACACGATGGACCAGATCCGCAGACTAAAACGAAAATACCCTTTAGATTAAATCCTTAGATCCTACTAGAACCAACGATATAAACTATTATAAACCATGTCATTGTATCACGCCAAATGAAGTTATTGAAAATTCTCAACGAGAATTGATTGTAAATATTCTAACAAATAAAAAAAAATGTTCTATAGAACGTACATAAAATTATTGTAGATGATTAATTAAATTAGTTTTCCAACTTGCGTCGCGTGTTTTCGCATATTTGTGAAAAAAATCTATACAGACCTGGCTCACCATTAAACGTAATTTCCTATCCCTATAATGTAATTTCCTACAGCATCCATTACCATAATTCAAATTGGACGTTTTCTTTATCTCAGTGCTGTCTTCTTCCGCCTGTTGTGCGTGCTTATTTTGCATTAGAAAAATAGAAAACGTAAAATTATGCACGCGATCCGAACGCGAACACATTTATAGATAATAAAAGTAAAAGAAAAATTCCAATTGCGCTACGACAAATAAAACCGGCAAAAATTGCCAACCACTTTCTTCCTCTTGCTTTCCATCGTCTCGTTCTTCAATTTCCACGTCTTATTGTTCGACTCGTTATATTTTACCTGGTAATACGACGAATAATTCTCGATTGCCAGCAACGACGTCTTGCAACTAAATTGCTACGTCCATTAGGCATCGTTTCGGGATCCTAGATCGCGGAAGAACAATGATCCTCGTGCAGGAAGTTCGAGGGAGGCACGAGTGGCACGATCGTAAAGCTAAAAGAAGATCGTTGCTTGACAAGACCGTTAGCGTGACAGGTGAAACTCTGAGCCACAGCGTCGTAAAATCGCGCCGGGAGAGAGTAAAACGTTCCCGTGGATTATAAATGAGGTTTCGCCTCGCTTTCTCAGCCCTCTAACGCGTGTTTGTCCTCGTCGACTCGCGACTGTCAGCCAGTTAGGCATCGGCAACTTGCTTAATCGATAATTACAAACGATCGTTGATTACTCTGATAATCGATCGTTGTGTGCAGGTGTTGGAATACCGCAGCCAATCGCGCGTCTCTAATGTACACAGTGAGGCAAGATTCGTCGTGTAATCGAAGCGAGCAAGATTCTTATGGTTCGAAATAAAACGAAGTTATATGAAAGGCTTGGTTCTTGAGAAAATCGCGTCTGAAAATTTGTCAAGTACACGCTACCGCTCATAAGCGTCCGGATATCAGGTCGATTTGCATAATAGCAACGGTATGTATAGTTGATTAAATTGTATCAAAGGGTAGAAATTAATGATGAATCGAGGACTTCTCGTAAATGAGAACAGGTTTTAACAGTCTTCCTAACAGCTTAGAAGATCCTTCTGCTCTAAGCTGTCTTATTCTTTTTTTTTATTTCTTAACCCTTAGAGTGCTATGGGCGCATATAGGCGTCTGGCGAAAGCTATCGGTGTGGACTAAGGACATATATATGCGTTTTCTGTAAGTGCCCGGCATTTACTAAGGACGCATGTATGCGTTTTTCAATTTTTCCGAACACCTACGCAGAAGTAATACTATTACGTTTGTGTGAGATAGATATAAATGCATTCCTTAGTAACGGCAGTAAACAAATGCCAATAATGCCTCGTTATAACAGCTGTCTACCTGTTTCGCGGACAATCGCATCTAATTATCAAGAAGAAAATGTGTTGTTTGCGTGAAAAATAAGGGAATGCAGAAAATGCGATGTCGGATTATGTATCGATAATTGTTTTGAAATTTTGCACACACAACTGAATTATTAACTTGTCTTATATTTACTAAATTTAGTTTCCTAGTTTATTGTTTTCTAGTTTATTGTAAATTTCAATGTTTATAATAAATAATTAATACTAACAAATAACGCTCTTGAATCATTTAATCTCGTGCAAAAGAATTACTATAACTTATTACGACTTGTGCTTTGAATAGTCAATCAACAGAGTTCAGTCTAACGAAAAAGTATTTCGTCCACAGCGATCGTCAGCGCTAGCTGGGCGCCGTCCGTACGGACCGCACAGGCCGCGAGTATTCAGCACTCAAAGGGTTAAAGACGAAGAAATGTATACACTGTACTTGATACGCGAAAATATAGAAAATATTTGAAATATCTGTTGTAGTATTTAATAGGTAAAACCCAGCATTGCGTAGATGCAATTTTTAAAAAGGTACATTAAAGATTTTTACATTTCAATCTCGATCTTATCTTAGCAAACAGAAGGTAGGTTTGTTTATATGAAATTGTAGCGAGAAATCATCATCAATAGGATTCTTTTCACATTTTGTTCAAGCTGAAGACACGTTTCTTTGATGTTAGAAAAATCAACAGGGTTAGAAAGAACCTAAAGAATGGAGCAGTTATTTCCACAGAAATATGAATTTGCATGAAAATCCACGATTTAAATAGATTAATTTAAATTCACTATCAAGATATTTTACTTACATTCCATATGTGATATGTATTCATATGAGATGAGTATTCAGCACTCAAAGGGTTAATATTCACAATTTGTCCATTTTGGACATTAAGTCGAAGTTTTTAGCAGTTTAACATGTAGGTGGCTACCCTCAGCGGGGTACCATCCTCGCATTTGCTAGGGTATATCCTTTGTGAGGTCTGCTGGGTGCTTCCTTTTTAGCCTTCTGTAGCTGACTTATAACTCGAAAATTGAATGTACAGATTCAACCCCCGAAGTGGCGACACACGCTCATGAATCAGCCGGTATAACACAATTAAAAGTTGGCAAATGATAATATGGAACAGTGTTTAATTAATATTTCCTTAATTAGGAATTATACACACGTGCTAAAGGGAAATGTCGCTTAATTAAACAGGACGTTTTCTCATTAGTGTCCTAATAGGGGAAAGCGAAAAAGCTGCTCAAGATAAAACAGCGCTGAATTTGCAAAATACTAAAAATGAAACAACCGATCTAAAGAAACAAAGAGGCGTCCGAATGAGAGGATATGTTAAAAGTTTGTATTTTAAATGAGGCATTCTGCAAGGAAATTCGGACAGTTGGATGTTTGTTTGAGCTTAATTACCGACAAATGAATTTCTCGATAATTCTTCCTGCGTATTAAAATATTAATTCGTTGTCAGTCATCTTGTCGTCGACGTTTCTAATCGCATAAATCGTTTACAGCGAGATGAAAGATACGATTAATGGCCTAAATGCAGCGGATAATAACTCGCATAGTAAGACACCGCAGCACGTAAGCTACTTATGCAGCTTTTACACTGTTTTCTATCTGGTTATACTGCAGACTGTCTACGTACAATCGTTCAGCTTGAAGGAAAGAGAGGATACAAAATCACTGTATTTTAATCTACATTTACTGCCTATTTTCTTATATCCCCGTGTTTATTATATCAAAATAAATGGGAACTGTAATTTGAATAAGTTTAAAGTCTAAAGAGAAAGAAACCAGACTAACGTAATCGCTGTACGCACCTCCTGGCGATTTGCTATTACCGGGAAATCCAAGTTGGTAATTCTTGCCAGACTGTCATTGCATCAGTCGTAAAATTATCATGTGTACTGCAAGATTCGATTCGCGTTGACGCCAAACGAGCCGCTGACAGGCCAAAGCCGCTTTAACTCCGCTTTGTGAAACTTTTGGAATTTTAATAAAATTGAAGTTAAAATAATTGTTCGCGAACCAAACCTTTCGGTTGGTGCGTGCCTTATGAATTTTACCGATTTTCTCCACTTTTTCTTTCGCCCGGTTAACCGATTTTGCGAAAAAAGCAGTCCAAATAACAAAACGAAACTGCATTAAAAGGAACAATAGCGTAATCCAGCTCCTTTTGCGTTAGAAAATTTGACAGGTGCATACCGTTTCCTTCTCGACATGGCTCTTTCTCGGAAGCCTCAAACAGCGTTAGACGAAGCAGCGTTAAAATCTTAAGCTGCAAAGCGTGGCCATATGAATAGACGCATAAAACATTTTTCATTCATCGAGCTGACGTTTCAGCAGTTAAGATTGTCAGGAAAACTCTTCTTTGTATCGGCACAAAAGACCAAGAAAAAAAAAGCTCGAGTAAAGGCTGGATTTCAAAAGTCTCCCATAGCAGTTTAATCGAAGCAAAGGATCTGCCCGAAACTTACACTGCTGCAAATTCATTCGTGTACGCATTACAGTCGACATTATTTCCCATCGTCGGTACAAGCACGTCTGATGTTTAAAAGCGCAAGTGCACTTAAGTTTGTGTCTGAAACGCTTTATCTTTATGGCTGTTAAATGAAGAGAGCAGAAACAGCAGGATGTACGGACAAAGGGATCGGAATATGCCCTTTTGTAGCATTCCACCATGCATAGTTTCATATTTGTCTTTGTTCGTACTGCAATTTCTGGGTAAAAATCACTTCAGAGGACGTCGGGTAACAGAAGAATTTATCGGTTCCATCGAAATCAATTAAACGAAGGAGCGACGTGTCGTAGGAAAAGTTAGATCAATATTCATATTCGATATTCCGATAAATTTTCCAATACTCTCATGGATCTATGCGTTAAATTTTTATTGCCAAACGTAGATCGATGTAATATTTCATTTATTTGTTGCACGTACTTATTCGCTAGCAATTAACCCTTTGAGTGCTATGGGCGCATATACGCGTCTGGCGAAAGCTATCGGTGTGGACTAAGGACACATATATTCGTTTTCTGTAAGTGCCCGGTATGGACTAAGGACGCATGTATGGGTTTGTCAATTTTTCCGAACACCTATGCAAAAGTAATACCATTACGTTTGTGTGAGATAAATATAAGTGCATTGCTTAGTAACGGCAGTAAACAAATGCCAATAATGCCTCGTTATAACAGTTGCCTACCTGTTTCGCGGACAGTCGCATCTAATTATCAAGAAGGAAATGTGTTGTTTGCGTGAAAAATAAGAGAATGCAGAAAATGCGATGTCGGATTATGTATCGATAATTGTTTTGAAATTTTTCGCACACAAATGAATTATTAACTTGTGTTATATTTACTAAATTTAGTTTCCTAGTTTATTGTTTTCTAGTTTATTGTAAATTTCAATGTTTATAATACATAATTAATACTAAAACATAACGCTCTTGAATCATTTAATCTCGTGCAAAAGAATTACTATAACTTATTACGATTTGCGCTTTGAATAGTCAATCAACAGAGTTCAGTCTAACGAAAAAGTACTCCGTCCACAGCGATCGTCAGCGCTAGCTGCGCGCCGTCCGTACGGACCGCATAGGCCACGAGTATTCAGCACTCAAAGGGTTAAAAAGTATAGTCACTGTAAGTTCACTTGTTATTTTAGCATAATTTCCACGGACTTAATCCTCTGATCAAGATCTAGAAGTTTGACCTAAATTGTACCACAGCAGTGCTTAGTCAACGTCTTATGTTTAAATAACTTTCCAGTGCGCCTTTCAACTTTGTTATAGTTATTCTCGCTTATATAACTATTATCTTATACATGTAAACAAAAATCGATTATAAAACACGTTTGTATCGGTGCAGTAAATTTGATTATTGAGTTCTTACCTTGACACTTAAGAATAATTATTATTTAAACGTTATTGACATTTCATTAATCCCACAGTGTTTTCTTAATTGTGTCTTAATACTTTGCTAATATTTTTAATACGAAACAAGTTTCCAAAGATTATATTTTCGCTGTTTAATAAAACTTTGTGCGTATATACGCTTCGATCATGTTATATTCGATTATATTTTCCATTCGATTTTATTATAAACACACCATTGCTCGTTTCTCTCGAGATTCGCCCATGTTAATTTTTTCGCGATTATTAGAAACTCAATGAAACACTATAGAGATTAGATTTACAGTTACGTAACGCGGTGTCTTTAAGAAAGGAGAAAACTTTTGAAACACTGTCACTGAAGTTTTTATTTAAAAATTTCCCAATGTAAAATTTAACACCGGACTTTCTATATTCACCTCCGCTACCTGCATAGTTGCAATTTCCAGAAACTTTTTGCACTCCCGGAATGTTCTCTATCTACCTATTACCTACTCGAATTCAGAGAACGGTAAATTAAAGAATAGAAAGTAGATATTACAGCTCCTTGAAACAATTGATTATTCTTAGAAGCGAGTTTTATAAATTGCTGCACTTCTCAGAAGCAACTTTTCAATGTTTGAACACCATAGACATCTCGATATTTATATTTATATCATTATAACAAACAGCTATTTGTATATGCACGCTATTCGCTTGAATAAATTTATTTACGATTATTATCACTCTTGAAGCCACACTCGCGGCCTTTTTAGCCATTTCGTTAGTTAAAAATGATTCGACCGAACCGAAAACCTTCAACATTTTCTTCGATCATTCGTAATTCGAAAACTAAAGTACAATGGACGTACCAAGATCTTCACTTGTTTTAGATTCACCAGCTGAAGCGTAGACGTGCATTTATGATTCGTTCTGTGCATTAGAACATCCAGCAATTTAATATGAGAAATGTATTGTCGTCTGTGTACGATACGTACATTTCATTGTAACACTGACATATCACAATTTTCAAAATTCTACGATTATTTTGATCGACTAGCGAAACGACACACACGAGGGAAACAAATCGATCGATTCTGCCGAATGGCAAACCCAAAGTTTCTCAGCCATTAATTACAATAATTCATTTACACAGCTGGCTATCTTTCTGCATGCATTAGAACTTGGAAACTTTGATATTCTCGCTGACGAATTATATCGATTGTTTCGCATCGCACTTGCAAGGAAATCTGGCGGTTCGAACTCGGTTAAAAGGTGTTCAGGCAACGAGCCTCGTGAAACTTTCTCCTCTGTTCCTCAAGCTCCTCGGCTACCGATCAAAATAATTTATTCGCATCATCGGCGATCTTCCTGCGTCCATTATTTCGCCTCAACTTAGAAACTAATTAAGCAGAAAAGCTACAAGTCGGAGAAACCGATTTACGACAAATTAGAAATTAATTATTTCGCTTTAGCTTGGAAGATCAGGCGATTCGCGGTCGGTCGAAAAACGGATTCGGATAGAAAAGCGAAACTTTACCTGAGTAAAGGGTTCGATGGCACGCAAAACTGGCGGCCGGGCCAGCTGAGATCGGAAAGGTGGCGAGAGAAGAAGAGAAACGATGATGAGAGAAACTGCGAGGTAGAACGAAATTCGAACTATCTTTCGCCGTTGTTCGTGCAGTTCGAAGGAAACGCCCTCTCTGGTCGCAGCAGCAACAAAACGTGGGAAAGAGCGGTACCGGTTAGTTCTCAGAGATAAAGAGTCTCGTTTATAATAGCTGCTGCCCACTGGCCACATTCGCGTCTCTGTTCGTCAGTGTGCGTCGAGCCTTATCGTTTGATTCGCTTCGTTTGCCGAGTTCGCTAGCTGGTAGAGAAAGGCAGGAAATCGCGTCCGTGGTTAGGCTGGTGAACACGTGCGCGCACATACGCCGACATCACTCGCCAACTACACGTAACAGAATTTGTTGGATGCAACCGATTCCATGTTGTAGTTCGCGCGTCGTCGATCTGTGCACGCGACCAGCCGGGAAAGTTGGAGACAACCGACCACTTAAGTAGACTAATCGCCCTCTCGACCTGTTCATTCGATCGCATTGTGGGAGAAAAGTTGCGAGCGCGTTAATTGCAGAGAAATTATCGCACGGCCAGCTTATGGGTAGATTCGTAGCGGCACATGAGTCAGAGGACAATTCAAATTATGTTGTTGTTTTGCCTCCGAGTATCAAGACCGTTAGATTACAAGTAACGTAAGAACAACGTAATAAACTCCGGGCAAAACAATGTCGCAGCTACATGTAACCGTCGAATGAATATGAATTTGAATTTTCCGACTCTCCCCTGACCAGTATAAATAAACGGACATGTACAGTACATATCGAGTATCTAACAGCATTTAGAGTATCTTCGAGTATCTAACGAGCGTCTATCAAGTCACGCGACGAGCATTTACGAGTATTTATTCCGCGATTTTATTTTGCCATTTACACTTCGTACTAACGACTAACGTCTACGTTTGTATATTAATTTATTGTCTTAAATATATTCGACGGTTACAACAACAAGTAATCTCGTCATTAATCCTCACGGCCTACGTCCTCTTCACACAAACATCTAAACGGTTTCTTTTCGAAACGTAGCAAACTTAGCCAACCGAACAGGGACAGATCTCCCTTTTTCACTCTAACAACGCGTTCTCCTTCTCTTTTGTTATTATTATCAATTAAGAAAATACCCTCTAGATTAAATCCTTAGATTCTACTAGAACCAACAATATAAAACTATTATAAGTCATGTCATTGTATCACGCCAAATGAAGTTACTGAAAATTCTCAACGAGAATTGATTGTAAATATTCTAATAAATAAAAAAAAAAATTATCAATTATTGTTTAGCTGGAATAGTTGCCAATTAATTAAATCACTTCTTCTGCTTTTATAAAGTACGTTATATAATAAAATACAGCAATCCAATGGTGTTAAAATTAATTATAAGGTTACACTGTCAGTTATGGCTAAATAAAGTTATAATCGAACGATAAAAATATTGCAAAAAGATATTAAAACGCATCGTGAATTTTTAATTTCACGTTCAAGTTGTGTTATTTATTTCTAGTCATCTTTAATGTTTGTCATTTTGCCTATATTTCTTTATATTTTTAATATATACTTTCAATTTGATGTTTTCTATAAACAATATGTGAAATCGTTAAATAAAATCACTACCGTAAAATATAATTCATCATTTAAATAATTTTTAGACTTCTTTGTTTTTTAAGTAGTGAATATTAGTCCTCGATATTTGGAAAAATCCGTTGTGCACGCTAATTGTTAAAAAGACACTTGTTCGTTACGGGAAAAGAAGAATTTTCGGCCAGTGTGCACGTTTACGAAATACGAAAGCGTGGCGATAAAGTGGAAGGAAGAAACTAAGGCTGTGCAAAACTACATTTTTATGGAAAACGATGCTTCGTTCAGCAAAACGTTTTTCATTGACAAAATATAACAAGACTCGTTCGTTACGTGTACTATACCGCTTCGTATGACTTTACAATATTTTTATCTCAATAGCTCGAGGACCTATCAATTAAAAATATTGAAAAATGTTGTATTTTAAAAAAGGACGTAAGTCTATTACGTAGTTTCCTTAAGGGGGGGGGGGGGGGCTAAGGTTAATTGGTACAAAATAAGGCATGTTTTTGTGAATTATTTGCGACGACACAGTTAAAGCCGCAAATTTTCGCAAAATCGGCTAATTTTCCCTTCAAAGTGTTCCAAAAAAGTGAAAAATTGAAATTTCGAAAAACCCTCCCAGCGTTACCCGGGGAACACTGTTACCTAACGAATGAACTTTGATTTTTTGATTTCAGATGATCCAGCACCAAGTTATGAGCAATTCTACTTTTTTCCCAGACACGTCCGAATAATTGCTGCCATTGCCGTATTTTTTAATATTTCTCCGTGAAAATTTTATACAATATTCTTCGAACGTCATACTTTAATGTACTATTGGTTTTAATAAAGAGATTTTAACTGCGTCGTCACAAATAATTCACAAAAACATGCCTTATTTTTGTACGAATTAACCTTAGCCCCCCCTTAAAAAGGATGTGAACGCCAGTAGAGATTTCCTTGTTTGATAGGATAATTGAGGCAGATGTATGTACGCACATGTTCAAGCATGAAAGACGGTGACACTTATAGCCCAATTTAGGAAACGGATCGTGTAACATAAATCCTATATCGCGTAGGAAACGCTAAAAACCGCATGAATTATCGTGATAACTCCTCCGTCCGTATTTTCTGCTTACGATATAACACAAGAGTCAACAACCACCACAACCCACTAGTCACACAACTATTTGACACGACAGACCAGATCCGCAGACTAAAAAGAAGATAACCTTTAGATCGAATCATTAGACCCAACTAGAATCAACGATATAAACTATTCTAAACCATGTCATTGTATCACGCCAAATGAAGTTACTGAAAATTCTCAACGAGAATTGATTGTAAATATTCTAACAAATAAAAAAAAAATATTTTCTGCTTACGGTGTTCGTATAAACGACCATTGCAAGGAAGAAAGAATGTTCCTTTTTTGAATGGCACTTGTAGCCTTTATTATTTCCACTCTTCGAGCAACGAGCACGATTTCTTTCCAACACGCTTGATCAAACAGCAATAAAAAAGAATCGAAATTCGTTTGTTACAGTAAAAGAAGAATTTTCGTCCAGTTTGCACGTTTAAGAACGAGAAAAGTGTGACGATGAATTTACTTCTAAGCATCGAATACGGTTTCTGTTGGAGATCCTTAGCAAGCAGAGATGACAAAGAATTGAGATTTGTTTGTTACAGGGAAAAAAGAAATTCCGTTTAGTTTGCAGTGTTTAAGAGCGAGGAGACTAGAAAATTATTCGCTCTCAAAAAGAAGAATCTTTGCTCGATTTTGAAATTTGAGAAACTTCCAAATTATTCTTAATTCTAGTAGCTCTAACATATATGTAATATCTAAATAGTCTAAATCAAGGACAGAAAGGAGTTTAATAGTTTGATAGTTTATTCGTAAAAGTAATATCTCATAACGATGGCTGACAACAATGCAGGAGAAGCAGGTTTGACTGACGAGCAGGTGGCTCAGATCCAAATACCTGAGCTAAAAGACGAACTGATTTCGTCTGTCGAGAAGACAGAAGTTGGGAGTCGAATGTTAGAATAAGACGTACGAAAATATTGTAATCAGTTTTTGTATTGGGTATTGCTTGTTAAACTAAAACCAAAGTTAACATCAAATAAAACATCCTTTCTTGCCCTTGCTCTAGACTATTTAGATACTACATATATAAAAATATAAGCCATAGTAAATATGACGTTGAAAGTATTCATATGTAAATTGCATTATACAGGGTGGTTGGTAACTGGTGGTACAAGCGGAAAGAGGGTGATTCTACGCGAAAAAAGAAGTCGAAAATATAGAATAAAAATTTTTCGTTTGAAGCTTTGTTTTCGAGAAAATCGACTTTGAATTTTTGCTCGGTACGCGTGCACTTTATCGCGTCTCGTTATAACGCATCTCACTGTAGATCGTTGTCTCGATGGATATTATCGCAGTTTAAGTTTGTTTTTGCCGCAACGGAAAATTAGAAATGCATAATGAAATAATATGAAGTAATCATAAAGTTTATTATTACAAAAATTGCTGAAAATGTTGCCCATTCTGCCGAACACATACCTCTGCTCTTCTAATTAAATTTCTATGAACACTTTCTAACGCATTCGATCGTTTTAAAGTATGAACGGCTACAATAATCTTTTCTTTCAATTGCTCGCAACTTGCGATTTCTTCAGAATAGACAATTGATTTAATATGGCTCCATAAATAAAAGTCAAACGGAGTTAAGTCAGTTCCAGCGAAAATTCAAAGTCGATTTTCTCGAAAACAAAGCCTCAAACGAAAAATTTTTATTCTATATTTTCGACTTCTTTTTTCGCGTAGAATTACCCCCTTTCCGCTTGTACCACCAGTTACCAACCATCCTGTATATTTTATTTGTCATATTTTATTGTATCGTACAACGACAATCACGATTTTGTAACCAACTACTCGTTACGTCGCTCTCAGAACTTCGCTGAAAAATATTTCAGAGACATTCGTGTCGTCTACAAGGAAGATGAGTACAACAACAACTACAGAAGTCCGCCTAGACAGGTTTTAAAAATGTTTGTGAGAGAAACAGAGGAATTAAAAGCAATATCACCACCACGACATTTACACGAACTTGTTATTCGACTCGAACGACAAAAATTCAGAGACCCCGCAAAACTGCTTTCTCCTATAAACTAGAAATTCACTTTGAATTAGAAATTTACTTTATTAGCGAGCTATGCTAATGCTGACAACCAGAATTGATTTTATCTTCGCATGAGCCGACGTTGCAAAAGTGATGGAACGTCGTTCGAGTGTCAGGAATACCAAGTTCAAGGCCAGGCATTTCTTCGTTCCGTTTCATTGTCTGAGTAACCTTCTTACATAAAAATGAAACTAGTTGAACAACTTATATAAATCTATCTCATACAAATATTAAAATCCTTATCTTTCGTGATATCGTAACGACGATCGATGCTCGAGAAGAATAAAAATAAAGAAAGAAACGGAATACCAAATAACATGCAAATAGTCTAACAATTAAATAGTCTAACAATCGAATAAAACGCTACATTTTATTACAACAATTTTTATTACAACAACCCAAAAAATTATAATCGACGAACGCGTAGAAACAATTAAAATCGAACTCACGATACGCCTATCGAGTAAACAGGATTCTTTGCGTTGGAATTGGCTGCGAGTCGCGTTATATCGAAGAACCGAGCGTAAATAATACGCCGACTTTCAGAAAACAAGCCGGATTAACGGAGTAATGAATTCCCAGCGAATGAAAAGAATCGTGGATTGTCCGTGGCGAGGAAAAAATCGCAGTGCCCTTTAACCACGGATGTCGGCAGCTTTGAGAATGGCGATAAGTTGTCGGGGAATACAAGCCGGTGGTTATCCTCCGTACGCCGATTTAACGGCGAATTTGCCCGTGGTTAATAATAGTTGGAGCAAGGAAAGTACTCGAACAGCCTATTGGGTGGCACGGGTCAGGTGCTCGTAGAAAGTGAACCGTATACTTGCAACTGCACAACGAGAATGAGAACGTGAACGCAACCTGTGTCTGGTTGGCTTCATTGGCTATCAAAACGTGTCCCACTATCGTAAGCACCGATTCTACGAGCGACAGGAAACGCTATCGAAGGAAATTCGACGTATCGAACGATAGATACACCGGCGTTCAACCGAGTCACCAGACACTTTCCCACTTTTGGCAAAATCATTTTTACACCGCGCATTGTATCAGATTGTCCGAAATGTCTCTTTCGTTTTATAAGGAAATAATAGACGCGCAATGTTTTTTGTTTTATATTAGTTTATCGAATTATGCACGAACATAATACTAGAAATATAACGAAATGGATCATACCTAATTAAATGTGTGGCGACACTCGACCTCGGAAATTTCCAACGGTTTCGCGGTACAAAGCGCTTTATCTTAAAAGCGCTGTGCCGACAAGCCTTAGGTGTCATCGGTATCCCTACGGCTCCTTCGCCGAATTTTCGGGAAACCGTACACGTGGCAGTCGTCGCGGACTTCTAACAAACACGCGCGATATCGATGGCTAACAAAGAAAAGAATCGGCGTGGCTTTTGAATCAAAGAGATTCAGTCTGCCTCGAGCTGCGAAGTGCGAAGGATTACGCGAAACGAGCGCTCGACTTCCTATAACCTGCGTCAAGCATTGATCGTTACCAAGCGTTGCTAATTGTTAATTAATTGTTGTTAATTGTTGTTTGTTGCTAGTTGTTATTGGACGTCAGTTGTTACTAAGTTAATAAACGTTTTTTGTCGAAACATCTGAGCATTCCTTCTACACCTATCACGACATACCACTTCAAATGAAATAATATAAAAGAGAAATTATTGTTCATCTACCATCATCTTATGAAACGAAAGAAACTTTTCGGACAACCTAATGCACGCAGCGGTGACAAAAAGTATTTGCATAGCATTGTATTTGTCGAAGTATTCATGATGGATATTTGTGGAGCTTTTACTACCTGGGTATCCGATTATTGTGCGAATTTCTGCCAAAGAATCGATTACGAGAGCAGAATCTGAGCCACTCGAGTGTTGGCATTCGACTTTTCTTCCACGATTACCCAAACACGCACGAAGCTTTTCTTGCACACCTGAATTTGGATAAAAGAGATCAACTTTAATTAAATTTACTAATACAATGGGAGCTTGTTAAGCAGACACCAATTACCTGCGAGTCAACTTGTAGAAGAAAAACGCTTATCCGGATCTAAATGGAGCGAGTATCCGAGCAATAACACGAGCCCTAATTTATATAATACAATAATTATACAGTGGTAGATTTTAACGACGAAACTCTGCAAGTATATTGTATGCAGCTGAAACTAATAATAAGCAGTAGAATATTGGCAGCGGCTGAAAATGGAATTTATTACTCCGAAGATCATTTCTATGTTGCTTGGTTTCGGTAAACGCGTCAGTAATTTTCTCTATCGATTCATTACGCGACCTCGTATTTCGTATTATCGTCAGACAGTTTTAATAAACTTTTAAACGAGCTATGTTCTTACAACATTTTTTCCTTCTTCTTATTTCTATTTTTAATTAGGTCGAAATACTTCTGACGTTAGGCAACTTCAACATCCGACGTAAACGCTAGCTTTTCTTCGCGATACATTTAATTTCACAGCATGAAATTCCGCATATTTCAATTCCACTAACTTATGGATAAACAATAAAATATCATTACAAAAAGTCGCGTATGTTATACGTTACATACGTAAATTCCAACTTCGACCAGAATATGTCCGTAGGAACGGAAATACACGTATCGAGCTAATTGTAAGCCGAATCGCGTTTCGTTATCGTTCGAGCTCGTAATTCGTTTTTCATCGACGACGCAAAACGTGACTATCCGCGTCGCACGGCATGCCGCTAGGTACATAATCCCCGATATTACGAGCCTGAATGAGAGTTATTAGTGGACAAACGGTTTCTAAAGCTATCGATCGGCGCAAGTCGCTCGAGTGGAAATCCGAGGCACGTGATTTCCTTTTACAAAGACAGGACACAACGACCGATAGCTGGCGAGTCGATCTTTTACGTCGATATTCCAGTGACTAATATCTCCTCTAAAAAAGACAGAAAATAGCGATTTCAACGTTAGTTTCTTTAATTTATCTTAGGATTTCCTATTATTTGTACGATAATTTTCCTAACAAATAAATTCATGGAAAGTGAGCAGGTAATTTGTTTCTTCGTAGAGCGGTGCATCAGTCGTGAACTGAAGAACTGACGAGAGACAGAGTTGATCGGTTTGGCTCGCTTATCAAGAAGAATTACGCATTTATTACGATTTTCTTACAATAAGATTAAGAATTTCTCTTTTAATTCTCGCGGTTTTCGAGACACGTTCGATCCTGGTAAATTCAAAGATTTCAGTGATTTAAGCAAAGTCCGGTTTTTCTTCGTCGAACTAGAACAGAATCGATACACTACACGGAGTTTGAAGAAGCAACCGCGTTAGCGTGCACGTTGAGCGGGGATCGATGTAATTTTGTTTGAAATGAACCTTTCAACTTAACGAACGAAGTAATTTTCAACGACCTCCGGAAAGAGGCAATAAAAAGCGTTCAACTTTCAAAAAGAAGTATCCACCGAGGAACGTGCAACGAGTTTTCCGCCTGAAAACACTCCACGCTTTCCCACGCCCGAATCGTTCAGCAAATCGCAAAAACCACAGCGAATGCGATTCGATGCGAAATACAGAGGCACAGAACATGTATAAAAACCAAGCAAATACGATATTCGCGTTTGCACCATCCAGGTCTATTCAAACTCATCCAGCCGTACATAAACATAATAAATAATGCAAGATAATTTGATTAACGCTGTTACATTAACTAGCGTTTCATCAAATTTCATTCGAATCAAACGCTTTAATAAAATCGTTCGTCTATCGAAATCCACCGTTAAATTAAATTAAACGATCCGTTTACAAACCGTGCGTTTCCCTCAAATTCATCTGTCATAATCATTACGTATAATTATTGTTATTCAACTGACTGGTTACAATCATCATCGGAGGAATTTTTAGGAAACTGGTGGGAAATTCGAAGGACGTAATACGAAAAATTATATAAAATATTCAAAGAACGATATTTCTTGTAATGTTCATCAAACAAATGTGTATCTACTTTCCATTTCTTTTATTACGTACAGGGAATTTAGAATTCTTAGTCTAATTGTTCGAATGCTTACGAATGCTTTTGCAAGAGCGTGGATGCTTTCTGATTCGGCTAAAGTTCTGTTTGCCAACCGAAAAGTATGAACGCGTACTTTCCAGGCATCGCGTCGCTCGACGTAGCGTCTGTACCTGCCGGAAAAAAAGCAAGCAAGAAGAAGGAGAATGTAACGAGGTCGACAAGAAGGCATCGAAACGAATTCGTAACGCGTGTCATCGCGATTCACAGCTCGTGTGCTCAACGCCTAACCGAGTGCGCGCCATACACGCCGAATAACGAATGAATCATAGGAACTCTCGCCACGGTGTATACACGAAACCGCGGTTCACTTTCTCCTCTCAGACTCGTCCTCAATTACACGAAGCCGAGACCGAGGCCCGGTGTAATTATACGGGTGAGGTGGCACCGAGCAACCTAGTGAATCGCGCATAATTTCTTTCTTCCTCTTTTTTTCTTCCTTTTCTTTTTTTCGGATTGCGAGACCCCTTTCACTCGTCTCGCGTCAGCGAGACCCAGTTTTCTTTCTCTCGAAAAGACTAAAACGAACATTTTCTTGTTCGTTTGTGACAAGCGTTTCTCTGCTTTCTATTCCCCCACTCGAGCCGCATCAACGAAATCTTCCGCGCGCATTCCCGCTATACGTGCGGATATCGCAACTCGAGGAAAATTGTCTAATAAAGGGGATCGTGACTTTTTAACGAACAAATAAAAAGCACTCGTAAAATGGAGGATGGATCAATCGTAAAAGAGAATTGCCGATGTATCTGTAAAATAACGTCGATTTTCGAACAAACCAAATTTGTAGGAGTATCTCGTTTATTTTTCAGACTGGAAGTTTAACGGGTGTAAAAGTACGTAACAGTTTAGCAGATACGCGCAATTGCGAGTACGCTTATTATTCTTTGTACGGAACTTTACATTTGCTTCTTTAATTCCAATTGTTAACGATATATAAAATGTACAGGCAATATATTGCCTTATTTTTTTTAATACACAGCCTTTTCACGACGAGAAGCTGCGAATTATAAAATTTCTCAGAAACATCTTCGCAATTTGTTTATCTACTTGGAATAAACTGTTCGGTTAACTAAGAGTTCCATAGATAATTAATATCTGTCAATTTATCGAATATCCTTGAAATTTCCTATCGTAATTTTCAATGAGTAAAACTCGTAAAACAAATGCAAGAAGAATCTGTCGAAGAAAAAGTTCTACTGTAAAGTGACGATCGATATTTCCACATTTCTTTAAACTTTCAGATTATCAATGTTTGTTTAATTTCCTAATAACTGAATTTTAAAAAAGAGCTACGAACAATTGTACAGGTATGCTATATATTTGAGGATTAATTAATTTCAAGATTAACCCATAATGATAGTTTAGTACCGTGCAAAACTTCAATACAAACTTGGAAATACAGGGTGGTTGGTAACTGGTGGTACAAGCGGAAAGGGGGTGATTCTACGCGAAAAATGAAGTCGAAAATATAGAATAAAAATTTTTCGTTTGAGGCTTTGTTTTCGAGAAAATCGACTTTGAATTTTCGCTCGGTACGTGTGCACTTTATCGCGTCTCGTTATAATGGATCTTACTGTAGATCGTTAAGTTTGTTTTTGCCGTAACGGAAAATTAGGAATACATAATGAAATAATATGAAGTAATCATAAAGTTTATTATTACAAAAATTGCTGAAAATATTGCCCATTCTGCCGAACACATACTTTTGCCCTTCTAATTAAATTTCTATGAACACTTTCTAACGTATTCGATCGTTTTAAAGTATGAAAGGCTACAATAATCTTTTCTTTCAATTGCTCGCAACTTGCGATTCCTTCAGAATGGACAATTGATTTAATATGGCTCCATAAATAAAAGTCAAGCGAAGTTAAGTCAGGAAAGCGTGGTGGCCAAGCTATTGTCCCAGCAGGACCAATCCAGCCTTGATAATGTTGGTTTAAACAATCTCTCACATGACGACTAAAATGTGGCGGTGCACCGTCTTGTTGAAAAATTAAACTTCCTCTAGTTCTCAGCGGTACATCTTCTAATAATTCTGGTAGTTTATTTTGTAAGAAATTGTAATGCTGACGTTAAATTTCCTTCGAAAAAATATGGCCCAATAATTAGATGTCCGATTATGTCAGCCCAGACGTTTACGTTCCATCTTACTTGAAAATGTGTTTCAAGAATAGAGTGAAGATACGCGTACCGAGCGAAAATTCAAAGTCGATTTTCTCGAAAACAAAGCCTCAAACGAAAAATTTTTATTCTATATTTTCGACTTCTTTTTTCGCGTAGAATCACCCCCTTTCCGCTTGTACCACCAGTTACCAACCACCTTGTATATTACATTTTATTTTGAAAATCGATTAAACGTCGTTAAATCGTCGTTTTATTTCTATCAACTATCTAACAGATATATTATAATTTACGTTTCTAATGATTTCGATAAATTTTCAGAAATTCTGATGTTCGCAATTTATCGATTCGATATGCTTTCTAATATGCATTTTCCATTGACTGTATGACAAAAGCAAAATTTCCGTTTTTACAGACTTTAACAGATTTCCGAAAGTTTCGCTTAATATTTCGACAACTATAATCTATCGGTATACTGAATTATATTGATTTACTTTAGAGAGTAAGAGAACAATTATGCAGAAATTAATTAACTTTGTTCGCGCCGATTATTCTATGACTGTTTGCTGTGCATATGCGAAAGTTTCATCATAGCGTCTGAGCATTAAACTCTCGACTTGATTTTCCTGTTGAGAAACAAATGTAGACATTGCGGTGTATATGAGGTTCCAAAGGGTTACGGAAGGAGGAAATTTAAACTAACAGAACTCTCCGATTTATCTCGTCGATTGATTACGTACGTTGGAAAACAAATAAAATATGCGCCAGCGGTGAACATCAAATATAGAAAGACGATGCCATAATGTTGTTAAAGGCCCTATTTGAGAAGATCTATATAAATACGCTTAATGCAGATTTATGTAAAATTTCATTAACCATGTCGCTATACTTACGAACGAATAGAAATTGGCAAGAAATATTTCAACGAAAAGAAGCAAATATCCGTTGCAACAAACATTTATCATATATATTTTCCTACAGTATAATTTGTCAGGTAATAGAAATTAAGAGAAAAAGCGTTTGACTAATTTACTATGAGTAGCAAATAATGACTTTATGGTGCTAGCTTCATTATCATCGGACAAAATATAACACACAACCTTTTCTCTATCTAAGTAAACAACTTTGCTACATTAAAGAGTAAAGAGTAGGAAATCGATTTACTTCCATAGCTCTTCCGTGGGGTTTATTAGGAGCTTCAAGTAGCCAGCTGCTTCTTCCGAACGTTAAGGATTACACTTTATCGGCCAGGTATTTACTTTAATTCCCTTACAAATTACCAATGAATCTTAATCTTTCTATAAAAACAACTACTATTATGATATCCACAAGTTCAACATATAATATTCAATACACTAGCAATAATTGAATAATACAATGAATATTTTGTGGAGAAAAATTTGAATGTATCACGCAGATGTTAAAAATGCTAGAGTATTCGTTTATCTTTCTGAAACAGCACAAACGTGAACAAGTGTCATCGATAACAAACAATAGTAATGAAAGATATATACCATAAAAGAATTATTATTAGATATTTATACAGGCAAAAAGCAAGGGGCAAGTGAAAAGAATTCAGAAATCCAAGCAACTATGCAATAAATCTCATAAAAATTGCTATATCTATGTTCCTTCGATATGGATCATTCTGATTAGAAAGTTCAAAGAGAAGAGACCTATAGATTTTAGATATCGGAGAATGATTCACATGCGTTAAAAAATTATCTTCTTAAAGATCTGCACACTGTGAACGTGATTTTAAATAGAAAAAAAAAAAAAGAAAGAAAGAAAAAACGACCCTTGAGACAAAGAAAGATGAAGCGAAGAAAGTGGAGGACGATGATGACGAGGTAGTATCCTCTGGAAGAGGAAATGACAGGCATAGTGCCGTAGTGCCGAATAGTAAAAGTCGGAGAACAATGGATAAACGGAATGGTACAGCCGAGACCTTTCAGGCAATCGGGTAACTGGCAAAAATTGTGAAACACAATGGATAGAAGAACGCCTTCCCTTCTGGTCCGCTTTGCAATTCCCCCACGTTTCACCGAGCATTCCCTAACGTAACCACTTGTACAACCCAACGCGGCTGCGCCCCGGCACACCCACTTGACCCCGAAGTTAAAAGAAATTAAATTATGTAGGCTCTAATGTGTTCTCCAAGGCATTAAATGGTCTTCATAAGCTCTGCGTCGACATCACGAAATTTTTATCTTCCAAATGGCCACTTTGCATCGGCGATATTTTATTTCTAATAGATTAACGCAACGCGTTCTATCCGCGCGTTAATCTTCGTGACAATTACTGACAGCGTTACTTATCATAAATCATAAATCAGTGATTAATACGATTAATAATCGCCACTTGAACAGGTTGCTAGAATATTAGGTACTAGAACGATAAAGAAACCAAATAGAAATGTCTAAAAAAGATAAATAAGAATTACGATAGACCTTCGAGAAACTTATTATAAAAAATGTATAACTTTCTAAGTCCGAATGTTACTTACTGTGCACTGACGTTCCATTACGATTTTGATATAAAGTCAATGAGATATCTTATCACGATTATAAAAGTTTTAGTATTGTTTGTCATAACCAGTGAAATAATACAGAGAGAAAGCAAATCGATTAATTATGTCGAAATTAAAATTTGAATCTTTTATTTACACTTCTCAACTATTAATTAAAATAATTTATTTGGATTATTGTGATTGACAATCTCTTTTGCTCAATTTTCATTCTTTTTTATTATATCTTTTAAAAATATTAATATTCTTATTGAATAAACTATAACCATTTTGTTTTCATAAAATTGACAAAAGATTTTATTAACATTAACATGTTAAGTATATATATACTTAATTCGTACATTTGTCGTTTAACGGGTGAAATTTTCATTATACTTAAAAAATATTTGCAATTATTATACCTCAACAACGATATGTTATATTTGAAAAAAGTTTCTTCAATGTTTTGTATAAAAATATTGTTATGGAAAAGCAAAAGGTAACTCGAGATTAACAAGTTACATAGGAAGTAGACATATACAGCCATCTGGTGGCGCATTACTCAAATACATATAACAACTGTTAATATCGATCAACGATGACCCTAGTTAGCATGTCATCGTCATTATTTATCATTGCATGCTAATAGCAAGTAAACAAATACAAATTAACATATATTACGTTATTATATCACATTATATATAAATATTATATTAATGAAAACAAAATTAACCAACGATATTAAGCTCCTCTACAAGATTAAATATGATTCATTAAATAAACGATTGTTTTGATCACATACCTTGTAAATTGTCCAGCATATATGACAGCAGCTTGTGAGTCCCAGATGGTTCTCCATATAACGCCATTATTTCCTTGCTAAGTGGATTTCCCTGCAGTCCTAGCACTTGTAATTGGAACAATTTTCCTAGTTCATATGGTAACACTCGGAGGTAATTTTGGTTTAACAACAATTCTCTGAAATATAAACAAAACATCAGAATAAGATACATAAAAAATTTAATATGCGTTCAATTAATAATTCACGTTATCTTCTTACTGGATAATGGATATAAATACAAATACGATCATACCTGAGGTAGATGAGGTCCCCCAGTTCAGCTGGCAAACTCCGTAATTTATTGCTACTGAGATCTAAAGCACGTAAGTTGACTAAACGTCCAATCTCAGATGGTATCCTTTGTAAACTATTATCATTGAGATACAAAGCCGTTAGATGAGTCAATTGCCATAAATTTGGGCTTAAATTTCTTATACTGCCTGTTATCTCCAATTCTGGCCAATACGATTTCTTTCCAGAGTTTGCATCCTCCGTAGACATAAAAGTATGTGTACGACGTGGGTTGGAGTTTTCATACTTGTCTTTATGATTGCGAGACATGTTAAATCCTACACAAATATTGGAATGACGTTTAAAACTATTAAACATTACAATTACATAGCTATAAAACATACAAATTATATTAAACGATAGAGAATTAAACATTCACTTCAATGAAAATATTATATAGACTAATATTTTTGTAATACTTCTCAATGTGGCTACAAATGTTACATAATATATCAAATACAACAATTTACATACATAAAAATCTTAATTTATTTGCAATTGCTAATAACAGAGTAATTTATTCGTTTGTATATAGGTTAATTAACCCAAAATAAAAAATATACAATATGAGAAATCTTTTGTAAAAATTTAAGTAAAATATAATTTGTTGTACAATAATGTGGTTGTATTATCAACTGCATGTAATGTTTATCATATCGATTATGAAATTCTCCATTTTATATTGTGCTTGATTTATTTTCAAAATTATAAACATTGTAACAAATATACTTCAGTACCTCATTGATATTATATATGTTCAAAAGAAATAAGCTTTTAAATACAGAAAAATTAATTTAGAATAATGCATAAAACCATTTGACATACAATCTTATTTCATCTTCCTTAACACATATATGCAATATTTTATTATCTAAAATATTACATTACTTTAATGAAAGACAAAGTATTGTGTATGTTCTTTGTTTTGCTGATACTATACGAACAGAACTAAAACATATTTTTAAAAAAGATGCAGATTTTTTCATATTTATAACTAAATACTTTATATTATTAAGAGAGAATTTATTCAATTCAGAATGCATCATTCAGAAATTCTATGAAAGTAAATTCATAACCTATGAAGTAAAAATGTTCATTTCTGAGTGCTTAATACCCGAAACATAACCTCATTACCTTTTACGAACGTAATGATCAAAAGATCTATAAGAAATGCTAATATAATTTTTTAATAATACTTCAAAAAGCAGTTTATTTTTTAATGTGGACAATCTTTCATCTCTACACAGTTCATATGCTCTGTACGACAAGTTTCCGCACTAACATACATTTCTCTAACCGGATAGTTTCCCTACCTTTGAAATTTAATACGAAACCCGAAGGAAACTGTTACGCACCTTCATCTACCTCTTAGCACACACAAAACGCACGATGTGTTGATACCGAATGAAAATTTACGCGTAAACAAAACTACCTTGACAAACACAAATCCTCCATTTATCAACTGCACTGATCGCAAACTATAAGTGATCGTGATTGGTCGTGTTACTGCCGAATCTTCCCGAGGCAGCCGACACCAAACGATCGCCTTAAATTAAAATTTTACCAAAGCAGAAAATGTCTAGGGACTTTAGAAAATAACTATATATACAATTGCTTTCATTTATAGAATAAAATAGAATAAATAATCTTTTATTAGCATTTATATAAAGAATAAATTTCAAGTTTCGATTATTAAAGCATGCTTTCATTATATATTATATATATATATATATATATATATCTACTATAGGTGCTCTCTATAGGAAGTAGTAAAGTACTATTTCATTTCAAGTACTGTAAACTATGAACTTTATCTTCTTACTAGTAGGTAGTAGGTAGATTTTACGCAAAAAGTAAGTCAAATATAAATGTTACAAAATAGAAACACATGTTTTTGATAACAACACATAAATTCTTTCTTTAGGATATCATTGATTTCATCTCATACTTATTGCAAAATATACTTTTACTTAATATAAACTTTTATACTATCCAAGCATACAAATAAAGATGGAATACAATGTCTTTCGAGGTGAGAATATTTTCTGATGTAACCTTTATTACTTTCACTTAATAATCGAAGAATTTTAATAAATTAATTTGAATTTTGCAGATTATTGTAAGGCCGAAAACAGTGAAGATGAAGAAATGAATCATGATCTACAATCACGGTTGTATGCTGAAATTTATTATACTTCAAATGATGTAGAGAATGTGGATAAAAAATCGAATGTTAAATTAGAAACTATTGATATAGCCAATAATAAACTTCGTACAGATGCAAATACTAGTAAAGTTTACGGTTTTAATGATACTCTTAGAAAGAATGATATTGATGGAAGTTCTAGCAAAACTTACATAAAAAACGAATCAGAAAATAATTCAGCATCAATGGAAGATGATAGTAAACCAGATATTACTTCCATTTGCATTAAAAGTACAACTGAAACGTTATCTAAAGATATAACTAATAAAAGTATCTCCAGTGTACCTTATGTGAAAATGCTAAACGAAACTGAAGAAAATATTGAGTCTACAAAGAACAATAGGCAATTAACATGTCATAATGTAGAATATGGTAAAATCAATTCAAATAATAATACCACTTACATTGTTGAAGATAATGTAAAATCAGAAATAAAAGATGAAAATGAAGAAAAGTTAGAAACCATACAATGTCTAAATAATGAGACAACTGCAAATCAATTTCCTCGTCTAAATTCTACAAAACATGATGATGTTAAGAACAATGAGAAATGTCAGAGAATTGTATGTAATGAAGAAAGCAATGATAACATTCTTAAAAAATATGAATTTTCTAAATCATTTATTAATAAACTATATCTAGAAAAATATGAAGAGTTAAAAAAGAAACTACAAGAAGTGGAAGAAGAAAAAGAAAGAAGTTTAAAAGAGAAAGAACAGGAAAAAATAAATATTAAAGAAAATCAGCAGAGACAAGTCATTATTGAATACGATTCACATAGCACAAAATCCATACATGAAACAAAAACAGATACGAAATACGAGATACTTTGTAGAACTGACAAACTGCAAAAACCTATCAATTGTTGCGAAGAAATAACAGTGTTAACATCAGACACAGAAAGTGATTCTGAAGAATCCATTTTAGAAGTACCGATTCCTCCAAAACCTCAACCACCTATCATAAATTTACAGGACTCAGATGAAAATTCTGAAACAACAAGTAGTAACAGCGATACAGATGAAGAATCTTCATTCGTTATAAGAAAGAAAAATAATTTGGTAGAAAATGTTAAAAAGAAAGATTTTATAATCGACCAGGAGTCAGATAGCTCTACCTCAGTTATTGATTGTACTAATGATGAATCAGCAATGGAAGATATAATGTTAAACTGTACAGAAATACAGAAAAGTGCATCAAGTATAAAAGAAATAATGGAAATGAATAAAATGGCTCGATCAGATCAATACAATAATAAAGACAAAAGCATTTGTGAAAAAAATAAGTCTATTGTAAGAAATGAAATTCATACTAAAGATCTTACTAGGCCTGACATGTTATTTAGCAATGATAAATACGATACATTTGAATTTCAATCGCCATTAAAAACAGTTCACAATAAAGATGTTATATATGAGAGGGACAAAGGTGAATCAGATAATTTTGCAGACGATGTAATGCTATCAGATTTCCTTAATTTTGAAGAACAAACTTCAAATAGAAATAAAAGGTATTTTGTAGAAGATGTAATGGTATCAAATTTCCTTAATTCTGAAGAGTTGACTACAGACAGAAAAAGGCCTCTTGAAAAAGATGTAATGATGTCAAACGTTCTTCATTCTAAAGAACTGACACCAAATAAGAAAAGACATTATGATGATGATAATGAACCTTCTACAAGTGTAAAACAAAGGAGAAATACAGATAATGAATTTAAATGTTCCAAAGAAAATTTTGAACAACATAATAGTGACGATAAGAGTAATCGAGAGTGGGAAGAATATTTTTTTCGCCCTATGTCGGAGAAACTTAAAACTTTCTATGAATCTCAAGGACAAGAAAATTTTGATGTAAAGGAAATTCAGAGTAAAATGTCAAGTACGTCATTGAAAATTACTGTAGTCCTATTTTCTTTGTATTTATAAATTTATTATTTTTAAATATTTTTTATCGTAAATAAATTATAGAGGATCCAAGACTTTGGACTATTTTAGATGAAGACCTGATGCCTGATTTGTTCAAACATCGGAGATACTGGTACATGAAATGTACTAATTGCCACCAACATGGTCATCAGAGACATAATTGTACAGAGCCATATAAACCTACTCGATGTCATATGTGTGGTGCTCAAGGACATACAGAAACTCGATGCCCTCAGAAAATGTGCCTCACGGTTCGAAGATATATCATAAAAATATATTATGTGATAACTGTATAGTAATATGTTAATTTTTTACAGTGTGGTAAAAAGCAAGGTACATTTAGGAAAACATGTGAGGCTTGTCGCATACTGTATTGTGACATGTGTAATGCTATAGGACATAAATCAACTGAATGTCCAGATCTCTGGAGAAGATTTCATCAAACAGTGAGTTTGTTGTTACATAGAGTATAAATATTTTATGAAATTATGCACAATTTAAATATAAAAAGTAATTTTACTTGATTTTGTTTAATTTTAGACACGGATATCTGAGATAAATATACCAGAGAACTTATCTGAAGTTATGAAACCTGCAGATTTACTTTACTGTTGTAATTGCACCAAACGAGGACATGATTCTTCTACATGTAACGAGTATCGCTGGTCACAGCATTTCCCAACACCAGCTTTTGTATCAAATTATACAAGTGAATTACAATACGAATATTCTGCTTGTGAAAGTACTAATGAAGACGTAATACCATTAACTAAATTAAAAAAGAAAGGTGTGACATTTCCTCCAAATGAGGTTGATTTAGACAGTTCTGGTGTCGTATATTCATATGGAACATATTATACAAAAACGCCTAATGGCGAAGAAGCTAAACGAAAACTTTTGACTCTTGATATTCATCCTTCTCACATAGCTGGTCTTTTAAAGGGTCGCATTTCTCCAATTTTTTTGGATGAATTAACAAAAATAATTAAATTTGAAATTAAAATATATTACAATACAGATAACGAATTAATGATTAGAATTCGATCTGCGGTACATCTGCCTCAACATATATTAGAACTTTTCCTTTATTGGCTTAAACTACATGACGAGGATAAACTCTTGGATATTACTATAAACCTTCCCCGTAGAGCAAAACAATTGCAAAAATTTTTGACAAAAAAACTACACGAGTTCGAACAGAATTTAGTAGATCCAAACTATATTTGTAGTCAAATAGAAGAGCTAAAAACATCAATGACTACTATTAAAGACCTCGCAGTATCATTTTCTATTGCAAAAAAAATCATAGACTATCGAGGCGATTTGATGAAAGTGTACCAGTCAAAACCTAATCATACTCATCTAGTAAAGAGATTAAAAAGAGCCATGAAACATCTGAAAAAGTTTCCAGCCACTGAAGTGTACATGTCACAATATTTGAATATTATTGTTCTTTACAATAAAATTTTTGTACCTCGTAGATTAACAGATATCGAATTAAAACGTTTTCTTGCAAGATATTATAAAACAAGCGTGAAAAAAAAAGATGGAAAGAAGAATGAAGCTAAGAAACTAAAGAAGAACAAACTTACACCTTATAAAGCATTAATAGAAAGTTTACGGGAATATAATAAGGAAGAGAATACTATAAACAAGAGTGATGTATGTTCATCAAAAGATATTGGAGCACAAACTATACAAATACCTAGCATTGTATCCATTGAACATATTCCAACGAATAATATTATCCAATCTAACGAACAAGACGTAACATGTAATACAAAAGACGTTTTTACTGAAACATACACTGCAGAAAAGAATGTTACCGAATTTACTAATGATACTACACAATCGTCACATAATCAGGATAGTTCAAGTAATCAAATGACAGATCCTATACAAAACTCAAATGTAGTTACCATATCTTTTCAAAAATCTACACATACCAATGTATCATCAAGGACAACTAAAAATGTACCTTGTGCCAAAGTAAAACCCTCGGGGAATAAAAAAGAAAAGCATTCAGAAACAGAAAATAGTAATAATAAAGAAACAAAAACAAGTAACTTACAGGAACAAAATAACACAATTAATTCTGAAATAAGTGTTACAAAAAAGAAAAAATCTAAAAAAGCAAAAAAAGCAAAACTAGATCTTGAAAACAGTTTAGAAATTATAGAAAATCAAGAAACTGGAACTGACACATCTTTAGAAAATAAAGCTAGTGAAATTATAAATGAAGCTCTGGAATTTAATTTGCCATATATGAATAAAGCTGTTGAAGAAATTAGGAAAAGAATAAATGATAAAAACCTTAAACAAGAGCATATTGATACTTTACTAAGACTAATAAATTTGGAAAAAGATCACAGGAAATATGTAAGTTCATTTTATAATTATTTACAATGAATTTTATTTTTTAAAGTTATTAATTATATGTTATTATTAAATGAATAAAATAAAAATCTGTTAACGTTTCTAAAATGCTACACGTATTAAAATTTTTGTCCAAAAACATTTTTTATAAAGTTACAAGAGAACTAAATAATATAGTCTACTTTTAAGTAATAATTTTTATATAAAACTATATACATGTACAGAATAGTGATACACAGTATATAATTATACTGTAAATGTATTTCCATTTAAATTAATACTTTATATCTGGGTAGCTTTTACTGAAGACCGTTGACTCTTGTAGATGTCACGCATACAGTTATATTAAAGTAATTTTAAATTTCAAATTTATATATCTAGATAATAAACATGAAACAAATATCAAATATCATGTTTATTAAAAAAGCTAGAATATATTGGGTCATCCCATAAGTTCGTGCCGACCTTTGTGTATACATTTCATATTTTAAAGAAAAACAAGAGAACTTTTATCGAGACGGAATAATGAAAAATGAGAAGAAGTTGTACAACAAGAGGGGGATTACATTTTTTCATGAAACTGAAAGGTATGTAAACAATCTTAACATATATAACCGCTCGAAAAACGGCACGAACTTATGGAATGACCTAATATAAATTATCTTCGCTTATTTCTTTGTAAATAAAGAAGAAATTGTTTTCAAGCAAAATGAAACATGTATTTTATATTTCTTATCCTGTACATATTTATTTCCTAAAGTATAATTATATTTAAATACAGAGTTTTACTCTGATTGATCAGTTATTATATTAAGTATAAAAATAACACTGAGTATTGAATTTTTCAATTTATTTTTACTCTTAAGAAAAAAATGTATGATTTGTTCTATATTTCAACATCCTGAAAATATCTTGTATCATGGAATGAAATTTACATTTTAGTACATTATGTTCATATGTACATATTGGTATTATACTGGTAAGATATACAATTGTGATTAATGAGTCATTTATGTCAATATAACTAAGATAATGGTATGAATTATATATATTCTATTCATTATTTCTTCATCGGTGGAGGTCCTCCCATAGGTGGTGGTGGTCCATTCATTGGTGGTCTCATTGGACCCATAGGTCCCATAGGACCCATCATTGGTCCCATTGGCCCCATAGGTCCCATCATAGGTGGCCTCATACCCATCATTGGTGGCATTGGCCCATGTGGCCCCATCATCATCGGGCCCCCTGGACCCATAGGGCCACCAGGATGCATCCCTGGAGGTGGCATCATACCTGGAGGACCCTGAGGTGGTACTCCAGGACGTGGTCCAAGATTTGGAGGTGGTGGAATTGCTGCTCCTTTATTTGCTGCGAAAGGGTTAGATGCGATTTTTCCAGCTTTGAATGCCGCCGTTGTTGCATCGATTAAGTGTTGTGCTTGTTCCTCCATCCATTTCTGATAGAAATATTTAACATTATCCTTGTGTTTACGGCCCTGACAGTGAGTTTTCCGTACACTCGGCGAATCATGCGTTAAGTACGTGTCACAATAATCACAGTAATATTTTGGCATTGTTTTTTCAATTATATAACGTAAGAACGCGTATTTCTTATAATACGTTGCACAATTTCTTTGTAATTGTATGAATTTCTCTCACAACTGAATGTTAATACTTTATTACAGGTTATATACCCGCGTACTTATTATTAAACTTTGACTACAACCTTCGACTATATTCAGAATGGACAAGTTAGTCCAAAAATTAAAACTCTATTAAACTCCATCTGTTGGCGTACAGAGTAAAACTCTCGTTTGACGTTCTGTTGAACTCACATTAATTTATTAATTTCATTTAAAATAAAATTACCCATAAATTCTATAATATTATGATAAAGGAATAAAAAGAAATGTTTACATAATATTTGTTAAATAAATCTTATCAGTTTATTTTTATAAAATAAAATTTTTATGCTAATAAAATTTATGTACATTATTATATAACAGTTTTCTAATTATTTCAAAATTTTGGTCATAATAGTTTCAACCACAAATACATTAATCTAAAAAATCAATTCACGAAACTGCGTTATTGTATTAATATACATATTATAATTATAATAGACAAATTTTGATAGATCTATAATTTCAATTATCTAAACAATTTTTTATTCTCTTCTACAACCTTACCTCTTATACAAAATTTTAATAGAACTAAATAGATACATAATTTTGTACGCGGATTTGGTAAAGTCTCCGTTTACAATTTTATCATCTAATTATGTGTGCTGTACTTGTTATCAGAAGCAAAATATAACACTCCTCTAATTGTCTGGATATCTTAAATAACCGAATCATATCTTTTGCTTCTTTCCTAAAGGAATCATTTCCATTTCTTGTATATTTCTCCTAAATTTTTTATAAAACAAAAGAACATCTGAATGAGCCCATACTTGTTGTTTATTAAAATCTAAAACTCTTAAAGATTGCAAACTTTGTGCCCTTGAAAGGGCTACATACGACTGGCCAGCATCAAAAACTCTTGCAAGACACATTTCAACACAATCTAAAGTTAAACCTTGACTTTTATGAATGGAAAAAGCCCATGCTAATTTTAATGGAACTTGTATCCTATGAACAATACTCCCAGTACTTGTTTTCAAATTCCATTTTTCTAGCTTTGCATGATATTGAACGCCAGATTTAAACTGAACTACGGGTATATTCTCTACAAATTTAATAACTATCCCCCTAGCACCATTCACTAAACCATTAGCAACATTTATATTTTTTAATAGCATTACTTGAGCACCTATTTTTAATACTAATTTATCAGGAACAGCCAACTGCTGATTCAATGTGGCAGTCATTGCTGAATCAGAGTCTTGGGCCATATAAGTTTTTGATTCATCTTTCAACTCATCCAGTTGAAATTGATTAATTTCTTCAGCTTCATTAACATGAGAACAAAGTCTGGTTGCTAAAATGCCATTACTTTCTATTTTCTGTTTAGCTGTTGCTTTAAGTTTTTCTGCAGTGTCATCCGTCACTCTACCTATCCTAATATTATTTAAAATCTTAATAAATTCAGGATCCGTTTGTCTATGAACAGTTTGTAATTCATAATTAAAATGTACACATTTGTTCCATGCGCTACTTTGAAAACAAAACTTAGCTTTGTTTTCTTTTGAAACTGGTGGTAATTGAAAAAAATCCCCGCACAATATCAATTGTATTCCACCAAATGGTCTTTCATTTCTACGAATATGTCTAGCTACAGCTTCAATCTTATCAAAATAGTCTCCATCTACCATAGAAATTTCATCTATAATCAGATGTTTTGTCTTTCTCCATGAAATAGCAGCAGAATTGCGAGAAGCCATTTGAAAGCATCTATCTAAATTTGCGGTTCCTAGTCCGATTCCTGCGAATTGATGCAAAGTTATTCCACCTATGTGACATGCTGCTACCCCTGTGCTTGCTGTAGCCATCGTGACATCAGGCGGGAGAGCTGCTATTATTTTTTTCAATAAAAACGACTTTCCAGTACCTGCGCTGCCAGTAAAAAACACATTTTTACCACTAAGTACCGCATTTAAAACTTTACTTTGTTCTTCCGTAATTTGTCCTACAGTTGGATTTTCGTATAGTCTTTTGGCAGTAGACGATTTCAGTGCACTTTCATCCGACCGTTTTCTTTTTTTAGCAGCGCTAGGGGATGGTGTCGTAATCGTTGCACGCGATACAGCGATAGCCTTTTCTTTAGCTTTATTTATTTCAGTACTTGTAACAGGACTAATTTCATCATGATGTCCGAACTTATTAGAAAGTAGTCTCTCCTTTAATGGATTTTTTACTACTTGATCCGACCGACTTGACACTTTAATGTATAACGTTTTCAAAAAATTAATTAACTGCGATGTCGGTGCGTTGGATAAAAACAATGTACAATTTTCTTCTTTAAACTTGATAGAAGCTTTACCTTCAGACATAAATTTATTGAAAACAGATATAGATCTCAGCGATAATTTCGTCAGTAAACTTCCCTTTTCTGCGCGCACTTCGATAAAAATTTCACGAAGATTATTTCTGATTAAACATAAAGTTACTATTCGATGATTTGTTTTCCTCAAAATCGAACCTTGTGAGTTAGTCTTTTCGATTGTAACGGAACACGTCACTGAACAACTATCTTGATCCATTTCTGCTTATGAAAATAAGTTGATTAAATTTAGATGCAAAATTAGTTGATCAAATGTTAGATACGATATTTAAGACCTTCTCGATTTATTGAAAACAAGACAATTACAAACTTTTCATACAAGAATATACTGCGTAAACAAGTACGTATGTATTATTCATATTCCCTGACGCCATGATCAACTGATTTGGCGCGATATTTACGCGCCATATCCTAGGGACATTTTTTACTCTTCAAAGATAGTTCTTCACTGTAAATGATTGGTCGTTACCATGGTGATATATCTCGCCGCGATATCGCCTCGTCTATGTGGATCAGATCTAAATGCACTTGTTATTATTTTTATCTAATTAATTGCTAATTATCATCTATGATTGGGTATGAGTAAATAACCAACAGGAAGTTATTCTAAATACGAAAATAAGTAAAAAGTGTTGAATAACATTTTTTCACAAAATGTTTTGTTTTCAGGAGAAATAAATTTGGAAATTAACTTATAAACTGAAAAATTATATTTCACATTTTTTCATCATTTTTTCATTTCCCGCGTCTTTGACTTTTGCATGTATGTGGGTTGAATAAAATGAGTTCTAGGAGAAAGCTTGAAATACTAATACTTTCTGAAAAGGTGAATGTAATTGTGCCTTCGTATGAAACTTCTATATGTTGAATTTTCCTTTGTTAAATGTCTTTTACCCGGAGATTTTGATAAGTCGAAGCCTCTGTAACTCGAAGATTTCAGCTCTTCTCTTGAGATTCGAGTTACCGAGATTCGGTTGTATTCATATTGGACCTTAGATCTGCCGTGACCGCGCTTCTGATAGTCGCGAATGTTGTAGTTATACTTGCAGGATGCCGAGATATAGATAACTCAGAGACACTCGAGCTCACGGTGCTCCGTAGTACGTGAAAAGTGATGAACTACTACAGATATGAAAAGGGAAAAGTTTACTGATGGGCCTTCGTGAGATCTTGAAAAAGTTGCTCACGAGGCAATCTCGTGCTAGCTCGAGCTAAATGGGTCTTCGGGCTACTCGAACTTGGCTTCAGTGGTGTACAGAATCAATTTTTTAAGCGACTAGACCAGTTTAGCCTGCAGTGAAAACGGTTCCATATAAATGCATTGAAACAAATATCTTCTATTGGGTTTGCTTGTCAGTGAATTTGCAGCTTTAAGGTCTTCTAGAAGAACGTGGCCACGGAGTAAGGAGACTGATGGATCATCTGGCAAGAGGAGTGACAATGACAGCGAGTCAAAAAACTCGGCACTTACTCCAGAATATTCACGAAATTGAGATCGATATACGTACAATATTTTCTCCATAATTGATCGAAAATCGGGACTCCTCGGTGATGGATTACATATCGTGTACAGGACTCGATTGTATAATGGATACAACATTTTTCCGAATTTAGAGAAATGCAGCGCAAGTGAAAGAAAAGGGAAAGAAAAGAAAAGGGGAGTCGACTGGACGAAAAGAAATACATCCGTTGGACGATGTTAATGCAACAACGGAACTTTTTTATTTTCTATTCTTATTGAATAAAACTTTTACCAATGTAATCCTGAGGTTTTTTCTGATTAGAACAAGAACCAAACGCGATATAATTTGAAGCATGTTTGTTTATTTAGCGATATTAACTTATTTTCTTTCGTCTATTATAAGTAGGTGTAAATGTGATTTAAACTACATCGTGTTTGGATTCATTTTAGCTAGAAAAATCTCATAAATACGGTAGTAAAATTTTAATTTAAAAAATTCAGAAATAAAAAGGTTTCATTATTGTCTCATAAATAATTAGTATTTTTTCGTGGACGATTGAATTTGGGTCAAATTACGTTACTTAGCCCCTTGGGGATGACAACCGATCAATTATGGGAAACGTAGTGGCGATCAGTTGTGGAGAAAATACTGTATTATTTAATACGTATTAAAATATAGTATAATACATATTTAAGATGATAATAATTAATATTATTTGACGTTAACTATAAGTGTTACGACAGTTTGCGGAGAGACGCGGTCGCTAGGAAAACGCGTCAGCGAGAGGCGTAACTTCTCGCTACGATTCTGTTAATCGACGCCGCGAAATAGTCGTTCCCCTATTTCGGTTGAGATAACAGAGGTGGTTCAACTGAATGTAACACTGTATTAACAGGTTAATATAAAATAATATATTTAATAATAGTGTGGCGAATGTATTACAAAAAATTGACTCAATGCTTTACGATATTATTCGATGTAATTGGTTTGAATTTGGTCTGAATCGTCAGACCTCTCGATGTGTAACGTTCGATTCGTCAGAAGGAACTGCTCCTCTTTCGATGATTCCTTTGTCTCATTTTGAAGACGACCCCCACTATGCTCGGGTCACGCCACCGTTCGCGCCTATGATCACGTATGTCCGTTCTTGTATGGAAAACGTAACGGACAAAATTCGACGTTTCGAGAGCTCGCTGCTTGGTGACAACTATGCGCTCGTCGATACATTATATATGATCCGGCGGTCAGATAAGACGATCTGTCTGCGACACTGTAGGGCCGCGAGCGACGGTTAGAAAATACAGCCTATGGTAATCCTCGTGGCGTAACAATAAGTAACGAGATAACAGGCATATATAGGTAAAATTCAGACAATACAACTCAAAGTAAAGTAGGCGTTAACTCCAAATAGAAGCATCGTGTAAATTCGAGCTATCGCGGGGAGACGCGGTCGCGAGAATACGCGTCAACGGGAGTCGTAAATTCCCGTTACGATTGTAATAATCGACACCACGAATAGTTCGATCCCCTTATTTCGGTTAGGATAATAGGGGTGGTTGTTGTAGTATAACATTGTGATTCACAGAGTTATAAAAATGTATATTTCCAACACTTTGTACAATCACACAAATTAGTAACGCCGTTAATTAAGATACAGGTGACGAAGAAAAGGATTATTCGTAGATGGGAGAACGCGTGTACGTTGACTTTGATTGACTAGCTAGACACTTTGGGAGTCATAGGAACTCTCGGACCTGTAGACACTGTGAGAGCTATAGGGACTTTGAAGTTCGTTCTGATGTGTTTACGGAGGAAAGCTCGGTATGGGTATACTCTTTGAACGAAGAACGCAGATTCGTTGCTTACATTTTTAGTTGGGAAAGTGAGGGCAATGATCCGTGATGCCGATTGGTTATGACCAATGTTAGGAATGAAGATAGAAGGAAGAAGCCTTCTACCAACGTGGTTCATGGGCGACATTGTTTATGAGAGAATTTTCCGTTTTCGGATTTTCCGTTAGATAAATCTCCGCCTTTTGCGTTAGGCCACTACCCACTTTCTCCGTAATTCTTAAGAGCGCGTAATAAACCCAAGGACCTTTCTAAAAACCAGCCGAAAACACTTCTAGGATTAGAAAGTCTTTTCGGGCAAACAGATTGACTTAAACCATATGTGCGAACAATGCAGTTAGGAGTTCAAGTTTATGGTGTCTTTCTTTTTTTTTTTTTTGCGTGAGGAGGGGAAAATGCTGTTACGCATGCCCAGTGACCCGCATCACTGGGTTATGTGGGACTCGGGCGGATGTTGTTGCCATACCCACTAAAAACCCCTCCTCCTTCTTCCTCTGCTTTGAGGACAGACAACCCCGGTAAAACCTGTCGGCAGTCATCAGGGTTGTCCTTTCATGCCCCGTTGTATCTTCTTCTTCGGGCAGTTACTGCTCTCATCTTCTCAGCTAGTTCAGAATACTGGGCTGTTCTCCTTCTGTGGTTCTTTGTTGTCTTGTATCTCTGCCTTCACTGCTCCGCGTAGTTGTTGCTCTCGTTCTCCTTCTTGCCTCCTCCAAGGCCTTCGCAAGTTTATGATGTCTTGAAAAGCATAAACACCAACAATCTCAACTACCTCACCACATATGAACCCACATACTGGCCCACTGACACTAACAAAATCCCCGATTTACTCGACTTCTTCATAACCAAAAATATCTCGCCTAGATATGTCCAAATCAACTCCTCGACTGAACTCTCTTCCGACCACTCCCCCGTAATAGCAACAGTCGGTTCAGCAATAATCGAGAACCCACCTAATGGCCTTATTCACAACCAACTCACCAACTGGCAGCTCTTTAGAGAAGTCTTTAATCACTCAACCTCTGCCTCAATCTCACTAAAAACAAAGGAAAATATCGAAACAGCCACAGAATACTTAAACACGAGCATAATAAACGCTATCCGCTCCTCAACACCTACTAAGACTTCTATCAGTAAACACGAATATCCCCATTACATATTAAATAAAATCACAGAAAAACGAAGACTAAGAAGAGTATGGCAAACCCAGAGAACACCGGACGACAAACGCAAACTAAACAACGCAACCAGGAAGTTAACCAAAATCATTAAAAAATACAAAAATGACTGTTTCCAAAAGTACCTCGTCAATTTGTCCCCCTCTGCCGACTCCAACTACTCACTATGGAAGACTTCCAGTCTTTATATTTATCTAATTATGTTTTTATAACGATATTAAGACAATTTAAATTGTAAACAAAGTCGGCAGTTGAACAAACATTGGGAATCTTTCCAAACATTTTTTAAAGAAAGACCCCGACGTTTTTTCATCTCCGACAGATATAAATAAGTGTAGCGACTCAGAAAGGTCAGTAATAATAATTATTATCGTTCGTCTATCGAATATTATTAATTAATTACCGTTCGTCAACCGAATAATTACCATTGTCTATCGAAGAGTTAGTTATCATTTTGTCAACCGAGGAATCATTATCTTGTCGACCGAAGAATCATCATTTTGTCAACCGAAGAATCATCATTTTGTCAACCGAAGAATTACTATTTTGTCAACCGAAGAATTTTATATCCGTCAGTCTGTCAGTTATTTCAATTGTCAATATCGAAATCGAGTAAGATTTGAATAAATTACTACATATTGTAAATTCACTTTCAAACAACTTTAGTCCTCTCCCGTGTCAATATGCCTCTCCCCGCACATAACAGGTTAGCCGAAAGTGGAAGAATTTGCTTTGTTAAATTATTACTGGTATACACTTCGTCAACTTGTGGTATATCGATACAACTTGTCAATCATCACTTAATAGCTTCTCGCTAATAAATATAATTTGTAACTATTTAATAATAAGCAATATATTCTTAATTATTTAGAAATTTACTTAATAATGTTTAAAAATGCGAATATGTTTAAAAATTATAACGTAAATATATATATTTCATTTCATGTTTTATTAATATATCTCTAATTTAGATTAAATATCTGAAGCTTGAAAGAAACTTTTAAAACTTTCAATACATCGCATACGTTTCAAATTTAGTGCATAGTTCTTAGGTTACATTACCTTCGCTTTCTAATGCATCGTACAATAACCTCTCTTTGTCAGAAAATTTTATAAATTATCTATATGATCATAATCTTATTTCATGGTGGATATATTAGATTTGATGGACTATATTTTAATTTTATTTTATATCACTGTTAATAGAATAGTAAGTAGAAAGATTACGTGTATGCACTGTAATATTTTGCCTATAACAGGAATTTGTAATTCTGTAATTATCTGTCTTCACATAATACTTAAAATTAGCATTTTAAAATCATAATGAACAATATGTTCATTCTGAAAATATTTGTTAAAATACTAGATTTTCTTAAAGAAATCATGTTTGTTGATGTACGTATATATACGTGTGCACCTTAGTGTTGAAATTCTTATAGTTATTTGGCTTGAAAATGTTCAGTTCGTAAAATGTAAGAAAATTTTTACGGCGTTTGGTATTGCAATTTCTCGTGTGCATTGCATAGAAACGAAGCCTCGCCGCCTCAACCAATTAAGAATCGGCTAGGCTCACTTTTAGCGGGATACCACCATTCTACTGTCGAAGAGCGAGACTTTTTCTGTTTTCCTCCATTGGTAGACTATTTGACCGTTTTCGTTACCGGTAGCTTGTATAATAAACTTTTGAAAAATAAGTTCGATATAAGTTTATTTAAATCTTTGATTTTGTTTTGCACAGATCATTGATTAATTGCAGTATATAGTGTTATACGACCGTGCTTATTGCTTACGAATGTTTCATGAAACTAGCTGGCGCCTTTTATCATAAACGTGAAAATTGTTAAAAACATTAATATTTCTAACCGTGAAAATAAATTAACCAAAATGTTAGTGTTATTTGAAACTCCCGCGGGATATGCAATTTTCAAGGTAAATTATATTAAAAGCTGTAACTTAACACTTAACCTAAAAAATGTTGCACGTGTTCGTGCTGCTAATAATTTTAGGTTTACTTTAACAATTTAAGTCTCTTCTTACGTTTTAAATACGATGTAAATACCTTATTGGCATAAATATGTACCATAAAATCACGTTTGTTTCTTACAGTTACTTGATGAGGATAAGTTAACAGAAGTAGAAAATCTTTATCATGATTTTGAAACACCTGAAGCAGCTAGTAAGATGTAAGTTGATATTTTTGACTTTAATTTTGCATTATAATTATTTTGATAAGTTCTGTTGTTAAAAAATGCATTAACACCTTTAATAGAAGTAATAAATTCGATAGTGCAAGATATTGCATTCAGAACAATTTTAATTTTAATTTTAATATTAAATATCTTGCATTACAGAGTGAAGTTGAAACACTTTGAAAAGTTTGCGGACACTACTGAGGCTCTTGTAGCTACAACTGCAGCAGTAGAGGGTAAACTGTGCAAAGCATTGAAGAAAATTCTTAAAAAACATTGTAATGAACTTCAAGAACAACTAGCTGTGGCCGACGCTAAGCTAGGTAATGCTATAAAGGATAAACTGAGTTTATCTTGTGTCAGTAATACTGCTATACAAGAATTAATGAGATGTATAAGAAGCCAGATGGATAGTTTATTGTCAGGTTTACATAAAAAAGAAATAACGGCAATGGCATTAGGTTTAGCACATAGCCTTTCTAGGTACAAATTGAAATTTTCACCCGATAAAGTTGATACAATGATAATACAAGCTGTTTGTTTGTTAGATGATTTAGACAAAGAATTAAATAACTATGTTATGCGTTGTCGTGAATGGTATGGCTGGCACTTTCCAGAACTTGGAAAGATTATTATAGATAATATAACATTTGTTAAAACAGTAAAAGTAATTGGAACAAGAGAAAATACTATAAATTCAGATTTATCTGATATATTATCAGAAGATGTAGAAGAAAAAGTAAAGGAGGCTGCAGAGATATCCATGGGAACGGAAATCTCTGAAGACGATATTTTAAATATTCGACATTTATGTGATCAAATAGTTGAAATTTCTCAATATAGAACACAACTATATGATTATCTTAAAGCAAGAATGATGGCAATGGCGCCAAATTTAACTATTCTTGTCGGAGAGTTAGTGGGAGCTCGTCTAATCTCACATGCTGGATCACTTATTAATCTCGCTAAGCATCCAGCATCTACCGTTCAAATACTAGGTGCTGAAAAAGCTCTCTTTAGAGCATTAAAATCCAAAAAGGATACTCCGAAATATGGTTTAATTTATCACGCACAACTTGTTGGGCAATCTTCAACAAAAAATAAGGGAAAGATGTCCAGAATGTTAGCTGCTAAAGCTTCATTAGCAACTAGAGTAGATGCATTAGGAGAAGATGGCAGCTTTAATCTTGGTGCTGAACATAAAGCTAAATTGGAAGCACGTTTGAGGATTTTAGAAGAAGGGAATTTTCGTAGAATTAGCGGCACAGGCAAAGCAAAAGCAAAATTTGAGAAATATTACACTAAAAGTGAATATATTCAGTATTCTGTTAATGAAGATATAACTCTTCAACATGGAAAAAGAAAACATTCTGAAATTGAAGATAAAGAAACGCTAATCGAAGAAATTACAAAGCCAGTTGAAGAAATTACAAAGTCAGATGAAGAAATGCCTAAGAAAAAGAAAAAGAAGGAAGTTAGTGACAGTGTAGATGAATCAGTAACTCAGGAAGTAGCTCAGTCAGACGAAGTTCTGACAAAGAGAAAGAAGAAAAAAAGGAAAGTACAGGATATAGAAGATAATATTGAATCAAAATTTAAATGTGAAGAAGAAGGAAAGAAAGCAGTAGAAAATATTCCTGGGATATCAGGGGGTTAGTTCTTATTTTATTTATTTTATGAATTTTAAATCTATAATATGATATGAGTAAAATTACAAGTAGAAAATATAATATGTACAAACTTAATATATGTATAAAATAGTTTTTTTTTTTTTTTTTCGTCATAGAGCCAATAAAGAAGAAAAAGAAGAAAAAGGATAAGGATCAGGAGATTGGAGAGATTACATTCACAAATGAAGAAACAAGTGAAAAAGTTATGAGAGAAAAAAGGAAAAAAAAGAAAAAGAAATCTGAAGATGAATGAAATTTTTCCAACATATGTAATTTGAAAAAATAATTTTTTAAAAATATGACTATTCATTATCGATTGTAAACTTATATATAATTAAAAAATTAATTTTCTTTAAATATACATATATCATATTATATTTTTATAATAGAATTCAATTCTATATTTTTATAATAGAATTCAATTCTATATTTTTAAATATAAACAATATAATCATACAATTTGAAGATAAGTGTATAAAAATAATTGTGAGTCTAAGATGTATTATTAAAATACCAGGTATGTAAATATGAAACCGGAAATTTTGTATAGAAAATACACGTTTATTGTATGAAAATGATTAAAAATATTTTATTCGAAGTATTGCCCATCGCTAGCTATACATTTTTCCCACCTGTCTGGCAATTGGTGGATGCCACGCCAAAGAGACTGTCGCAAACCAGTCAACTAGCCATTTTCGTATATTTTTATATATCTTATCTTTTATATATCCATATCGTATATTTTATGTCCGGCTTTAGTGTCTTGTTCATTTTTATATATCTTTTCTAATACGATACATGTCTTAAAACATCATTGACATTTACTCATTGTTATCTATTTCTTTTAATAACACCCTTTGAAATTTAAATTTTGTAAATTCATAATTCTGCATGTATGTATTATCTGATTCCAAAATTCTTCAATAGTATTAATGGATGTTTCATAAAAAATTAATTATGAATATCTCTATAAATAATTTATAAAAATTTGTATAATAATTGTTGTACTGATGCATTTAAAATAAATTTAATGATAATACGGTTACATGTAATGAATCAGAAGTGGAATCTATAACAAGTGTATTTACTGTTTATATTCAACTATAAGATATCATTGAAATTTGTTTGCGTTTAATTTAGACGTTAATGAGGAGCTTTTTTTATATTTTAGAATGATTTTTTAAGCAAATTATTGAAAATAAGCAGTTTTGGGAGAAACGTAACTTCCAAAAAGTGCAGATGAACACAACTTCTTGTCAAAAACAAGTTTCAGGCTAGTTTTACATTGCAACTTGTTATTGATTCAAGACTGATCAACATTTATTTGGAACATTTTTTTATTAGATTAGATTTTTTTATTAGATAAAACATCATGGCAGCCATAAATATATATTTAAATAATATGTATATTGGGAATTACTATTGTATTGAAAGTGTAAAAGAATACTTAACTTAAAATTAACCCGATAAAACAAGATACAAAACGGTTAATAAATCGTTATCAAAACAACATCAAAATGTTATTGAAATGTTCTTGCACCGCTGTCCTTTTACACAATACCATGAACTTTTGTGCTTTATCACATTCTATAGTATAGTTGATATATGTATATATATGTATGTCTATATATATACATATATTTATTTATGTATCATATTCATTATTTTGACTTTATATATGAACCAATTTTGCAATTATTTTTTATCTTTCAGAGCAACTAATGTGGAGATATAATTCTCTGTATATCAAGTCTTGCTTCCATTTTCATTTCTTACGTGTTCCTCTATTACTTGATTTATCTGTTCAGGTTTGACATCTATAATAATTAAATTAATCTACAATAGTAATAAATTTGATATATATGTTAAATTTTCTTCACTTTATTATTTATGTAAAATATATCTATATGTATATCTTTGTTTATGAATCTTTTTAATTTGAAAATAAATATTTTAAATGTCATTATATTTTTAACCTAACAAAAACCTAACAAATTCATATATCATATAATATTCATGTAAGTACTTACATTTATTATATTTGTACTGTTATTATTCCTGTCACGGGATTTATTATTATTACTGTTATTATGCAATATACAAACACATATTCTATTGTATTAAATATTAATATATGTATATGTACTGATAATTGAACGAGTTAAAAGGTTTATAAACGTTTCTAATATTATTATGAAACATAAAATGTATTAATCCGTACTTTACAAAGTATAAATAATCTAATTTAATCAAGGAAAAATTAGGAAAAAATTAATTTATATCTTTTTAAAGTGATCTATTTATTTAAAAATATTTCTATGCACTTATATATATATATAATATAAATATATATATTATATATATAACGTTCAAATTTGGATAATCCAGGGATCGATTCATAAGTCTGAAAATCGAGAATCGACTTTCTACATCCTAAACTACCACTTTTCCTCTGTTAATCTTCAATACTCTAAATAAAAATTTCCTTCTTGTGACCGTATGTATTTCTAATGCTCGAAATCCTACTTCTCTAACCGTTCGTCTGTGTAATGACTGTTTGGCAAATTGGTTATCCGTAACGACAAATAAGGTCACATTATCCGTTAACAGAGAAAGTCCTTTTGTTTATCCGCGTTTGAACTTTTAGGAAGTTTACATATATATGTATATATGATAAAGTTACATCTCACATACATATAAAATTATCAAATTTTCTAAATTAAAACAGAAAGATAAGGATCTTAGCAAGTCATTTTTAAGATAAAAAATTGTGGTATTTAGATAAAATAGTATCTGAGATGGAAATTTTTTATTCTTGTAGAAGTTATCTTAATAAATCGGCCCATCATCCAAATTATCGTCTTCATCATCGTAACCTTCTCCATTATCGAAATAATTATTCACGTAATCAGTTCCCTCATCCATTTCCTCATCTAGTTCTTCTTCCTCATCTTCTGCTTGCTCATCATCCTTTCCTTCTGCTTCTTCCTCCTCCTTTTCTTCTTCCTCTGCATCACTTTGTTGCAAATTCTCTTTTTTTTCTAATTCTTGCAACTTTGATTCTATATCAACGTTCTTACGTTTTGTCTGTGAGTTCTTACATTTTTGTCCTTTACGCTTTCGCAATTGAGGCTTTAATTCTACAGGCATTCTGCTCCAATCATATCTGCTCTCGTAACTACTTTTATCAGTAATCAAGTCTTGATATCGATCTGAATACCTCTCAATATCTTTTTTAACTACTAAAGGCAAAACATTGTTAGGCGATTCTCTCATATATTCTGCATATCCTTTCTTTAATTCCAACAAATAACTCATTTCTTTAGTAATATTTAAAGGCAATGGTTTATATTCTAGAAGAGGATATTTTAATGGAGGTTGTAAGACTGGTGGAGGTAATGCTTCTCCTTTAGCAAAGCCTAACTGTTCCGTACTGATTGACATGGAAGGTTTACCTCTTCCCCTGCCACGTCCCGCCATGATAGTATTATATATTTATCTTATTATTATATTCAGTAGGATAGAAAAAGGCAATGTTTATTCCAAATTTATTAGTAGTTACAAGAATATGTGTTTAATTACTCTAGTCATTTTTCAGCTTAAATGTGAGTATGAAAAATATGAAATATCAGTACTTTAGAAAATTACCTCAGACATTTTAGACCATAAGTTATTTTTTACTTTAATAATCAGTTAATAATTAGGATATTTGACAAAATCGAAGACTTCAGCAGCTAATTCTGTCTTATATATTTTTAACTGATCTCTGCAAGAACATAAGTGGTAATATACTTTAGTATATACTTCAGTAATATACTCAATCTTCAGTTTATAATATGATACATAGATATAATCTCAGTAATATTTAATAGTCAGATTCTGTAAATAAGCTTAAATAGAATATATTAAATAAATAAAATACATATTTTTAACAACTGTAATATTTGTTTTAATGTATCAAGAAGCGATAAATTTGTTAATATTATTATAAATATATCAATGATACTTTAAATACCATTATATCTGAATAATAATGTAACTCATTGTATATACAACATTTAGTATAACTTCTAAATTTTATTTTCAAACATGTTACATTTATTTTCTATGAATAAAATATTTAACTTACGGCGGCTGAACTTCGTTTTGAGCACACCGAATTTGTAACTTTTTTTTATATAATATAATAATTTCTTACAAAATGTAAAATTCAAGTAGAATCCAAAAATACTAGTCCTAAGGCGTGGACATCAGTATTGTAAAAATACTGTATACTTGTACGTGTATAAAATTAATAACTAATGTATGATTTATTAGTACGTTATATTTACTTCACTCATAGTTCATATTATGATCATATAAACTCATACACTGCGAAAGCATGATCATATAAACAGACTTCGATTCGACGTTGACACTCGATTGAAACCAAACATATAGAAGGAACCGTCCGAAGAATGGACCATGATAAATCAACATGGAAGACAAAACAAGGATCTCGTTCTGCACATGCGTGATGTACTATGGATGTTTCAGACAGAGACAGAGACACTATATTTATCTTTGTCTCATACAACGAGAACTTTGATGTCTTCGATGTTGATTTTTCGTGACACAATTTTCAGACGGTTTACCCTAGCGAGTTTTCATTGATGACTGATGAATGATGACATGTACGTGTGGTTTTGGAAGTTTCATGACAGCACCGTTATGCGGCTTAATAATTGCATACAATACCAAAATGGTGATACCCTCACCAATCCCCCTCCATTACAGTTGCCAGACTTGCGTATACGTAGGTATATATACTATCACGCAGTACATACGACCGGTGTTATACGACCGTGCTTATTGCTTACGAATGTTTCATGAAACTAGCTGGCGCCTTTTATCATAAACGTGAAAATTGTTAAAAACATTAATATTTCTAACCGTGAAAATAAATTAACCAAAATGTTAGTGTTATTTGAAACTCCCGCGGGATATGCAATTTTCAAGGTAAATTATATTAAAAGCTGTAACTTAACACTTAACCTAAAAAATGTTGCACGTGTTCGTGCTGCTAATAATTTTAGGTTTACTTTAACAATTTAAGTCTCTTCTTACGTTTTAAATACGATGTAAATACCTTATTGGCATAAATATGTACCATAAAATCACGTTTGTTTCTTACAGTTACTTGATGAGGATAAGTTAACAGAAGTAGAAAATCTTTATCATGATTTTGAAACACCTGAAGCAGCTAGTAAGATGTAAGTTGATATTTTTGACTTTAATTTTGCATTATAATTATTTTGATAAGTTCTGTTGTTAAAAAATGCATTAACACCTTTAATAGAAGTAATAAATTCGATAGTGCAAGATATTGCATTCAGAACAATTTTAATTTTAATTTTAATATTAAATATCTTGCATTACAGAGTGAAGTTGAAACACTTTGAAAAGTTTGCGGACACTACTGAGGCTCTTGTAGCTACAACTGCAGCAGTAGAGGGTAAACTGTGCAAAGCATTGAAGAAAATTCTTAAAAAACATTGTAATGAACTTCAAGAACAACTAGCTGTGGCCGACGCTAAGCTAGGTAATGCTATAAAGGATAAACTGAGTTTATCTTGTGTCAGTAATACTGCTATACAAGAATTAATGAGATGTATAAGAAGCCAGATGGATAGTTTATTGTCAGGTTTACATAAAAAAGAAATAACGGCAATGGCATTAGGTTTAGCACATAGCCTTTCTAGGTACAAATTGAAATTTTCACCCGATAAAGTTGATACAATGATAATACAAGCTGTTTGTTTGTTAGATGATTTAGACAAAGAATTAAATAACTATGTTATGCGTTGTCGTGAATGGTATGGCTGGCACTTTCCAGAACTTGGAAAGATTATTATAGATAATATAACATTTGTTAAAACAGTAAAAGTAATTGGAACAAGAGAAAATACTATAAATTCAGATTTATCTGATATATTATCAGAAGATGTAGAAGAAAAAGTAAAGGAGGCTGCAGAGATATCCATGGGAACGGAAATCTCTGAAGACGATATTTTAAATATTCGACATTTATGTGATCAAATAGTTGAAATTTCTCAATATAGAACACAACTATATGATTATCTTAAAGCAAGAATGATGGCAATGGCGCCAAATTTAACTATTCTTGTCGGAGAGTTAGTGGGAGCTCGTCTAATCTCACATGCTGGATCACTTATTAATCTCGCTAAGCATCCAGCATCTACCGTTCAAATACTAGGTGCTGAAAAAGCTCTCTTTAGAGCATTAAAATCCAAAAAGGATACTCCGAAATATGGTTTAATTTATCACGCACAACTTGTTGGGCAATCTTCAACAAAAAATAAGGGAAAGATGTCCAGAATGTTAGCTGCTAAAGCTTCATTAGCAACTAGAGTAGATGCATTAGGAGAAGATGGCAGCTTTAATCTTGGTGCTGAACATAAAGCTAAATTGGAAGCACGTTTGAGGATTTTAGAAGAAGGGAATTTTCGTAGAATTAGCGGCACAGGCAAAGCAAAAGCAAAATTTGAGAAATATTACACTAAAAGTGAATATATTCAGTATTCTGTTAATGAAGATATAACTCTTCAACATGGAAAAAGAAAACATTCTGAAATTGAAGATAAAGAAACGCTAATCGAAGAAATTACAAAGCCAGTTGAAGAAATTACAAAGTCAGATGAAGAAATGCCTAAGAAAAAGAAAAAGAAGGAAGTTAGTGACAGTGTAGATGAATCAGTAACTCAGGAAGTAGCTCAGTCAGACGAAGTTCTGACAAAGAGAAAGAAGAAAAAAAGGAAAGTACAGGATATAGAAGATAATATTGAATCAAAATTTAAATGTGAAGAAGAAGGAAAGAAAGCAGTAGAAAATATTCCTGGGATATCAGGGGGTTAGTTCTTATTTTATTTATTTTATGAATTTTAAATCTATAATATGATATGAGTAAAATTACAAGTAGAAAATATAATATGTACAAACTTAATATATGTATAAAATAGTTTTTTTTTTTTTTTTTTCGTCATAGAGCCAATAAAGAAGAAAAAGAAGAAAAAGGATAAGGATCAGGAGATTGGAGAGATTACATTCACAAATGAAGAAACAAGTGAAAAAGTTATGAGAGAAAAAAGGAAAAAAAAGAAAAAGAAATCTGAAGATGAATGAAATTTTTCCAACATATGTAATTTGAAAAAATAATTTTTTAAAAATATGACTATTCATTATCGATTGTAAACTTATATATAATTAAAAAATTAATTTTCTTTAAATATACATATATCATATTATATTTTTATAATAGAATTCAATTCTATATTTTTATAATAGAATTCAATTCTATATTTTTAAATATAAACAATATAATCATACAATTTGAAGATAAGTGTATAAAAATAATTGTGAGTCTAAGATGTATTATTAAAATACCAGGTATGTAAATATGAAACCGGAAATTTTGTATAGAAAATACACGTTTATTGTATGAAAATGATTAAAAATATTTTATTCGAAGTATTGCCCATCGCTAGCTATACATTTTTCCCACCTGTCTGGCAATTGGTGGATGCCACGCCAAAGAGACTGTCGCAAACCAGTCAACTAGCCATTTTCGTATATTTTTATATATCTTATCTTTTATATATCCATATCGTATATTTTATGTCCGGCTTTAGTGTCTTGTTCATTTTTATATATCTTTTCTAATACGATACATGTCTTAAAACATCATTGACATTTACTCATTGTTATCTATTTCTTTTAATAACACCCTTTGAAATTTAAATTTTGTAAATTCATAATTCTGCATGTATGTATTATCTGATTCCAAAATTCTTCAATAGTATTAATGGATGTTTCATAAAAAATTAATTATGAATATCTCTATAAATAATTTATAAAAATTTGTATAATAATTGTTGTACTGATGCATTTAAAATAAATTTAATGATAATACGGTTACATGTAATGAATCAGAAGTGGAATCTATAACAAGTGTATTTACTGTTTATATTCAACTATAAGATATCATTGAAATTTGTTTGCGTTTAATTTAGACGTTAATGAGGAGCTTTTTTTATATTTTAGAATGATTTTTTAAGCAAATTATTGAAAATAAGCAGTTTTGGGAGAAACGTAACTTCCAAAAAGTGCAGATGAACACAACTTCTTGTCAAAAACAAGTTTCAGGCTAGTTTTACATTGCAACTTGTTATTGATTCAAGACTGATCAACATTTATTTGGAACATTTTTTTATTAGATTAGATTTTTTTATTAGATAAAACATCATGGCAGCCATAAATATATATTTAAATAATATGTATATTGGGAAGCTCGGAAGATTCGTCTGGATGTTTAAAAAATCCTATTAAATTCGAACGTGTAAGATTCATGTGTAACGACGTGTAAATGCGAACGAACTTTTCGAGAGATCTAATATATGTAATATATATTTACATTCTATATATTTATAGTGTATACTAATAGTACATATTTGTAATATAAATATATATTTATATACCTGGCACCTATATAATTCGAAAAATATATTTCAAATCGAAATTTAAATGGGAATGAAGCTTTGGAGTAACCTAATATCTGCAATATATGTTTACATTATTTATATTTATAGCGTGTACTTATAGTACATATTTGTGATATAAATATATATGCATATATATGCATATATATATATATACAATAATACTTTTCGACATTTCTTTGTATTGAGTTTAACGGAAGAAAATTCTGCATCTGAATTCATATAGTATGCCATTTAATGCTCTTAAAAGATTGTTTCATAACGTTGTCGAGGCGAAGATATTTTACGTTACTTATTATAGATGGATGTAAAAGCCATGTGTGTAACGTTACTTATGTGTTGCTTTACCATTTACCAAGTATAAGAAGAACTTCAATAAGTTGCTTAAATTGTACTAATAATATCTGTTTCATTGAAGGATGTACCTGCGACTAATATCTTGTAATTTTTGTTTACTGTATTACGTTATTTTATTTTGGAATTGGGGTAATATTACATACATTATATATTGCAATATTACATACATTATTTTACAATAATATTACGAATTATTCCACTCATTAATAACTTCTAGTGATTGTGACGGAGCTGCCATAAGCGTAAATTACTATGCCGCTCGATTACAAATGACTGTGGTACAAATCTCGTAAGTGAGAAAACATGTCTGTGTGTAAAGAACACTTACACATGGCTAGAACAACTCCACATGGCTAAATCTGCGCACTTTTCATTGTGTGCAATATATCAGCAGCTAGAGACACAAACGTAAGAAGGATAAGAACATTGCTTTCCACGTTTAAATAAAAATGGAACAACAAGCTCTGTGGCCTAAGTTTAAAGCAGTAGGTACAAAGTCAGCACGTCTATATAAACGGTTATACTTAAAAATAATTTTTACTCATTCTGAGAAAAGAAACACAAGCGCAAGAGCCTAGAGTAGAGAAATCAAACATCCAAACGTCTAAAATTTCACACTCTAATTTACATACCATTTTCCTGAGATTAATTGATGCCGGTCAGCGTCTATTGCGTAATTATATTATGTACATTTCACTTTTAGTTAAATATATGCGAATTTCAATGTTAATTCAATAAACCAATATTATAGTGAAAAGCAAGAACAACGTCATTTCACACCTTAATCACTCGCACACAATGTGGAAAATAGGACGTGCAGGATACATTAACGCAACGTTAGTCCCTGAGAAATTATTAAGCTTAAAAACTACGGTCATTATACCCATTGCCTCTTCCCCTCCCAGGTAGCATCTGAACGCGTGAGTGAGGATCTGATAATGAGCACGGAAGGGATTAAACCTAAAAATCTTAGATTAAAGATATGATTAGCAATCATATTTATATCTATTATATTTTGGATATAATGGAGTAGTAGTTTCATTTCATTCAAATTTTAATATCTCTATTTTTATAAATCTTTATATTACCGCATTAATTTGTAATTTGAGGAGTAAAGGAGTGAAAAACCTTTAATAAAATATGAATTATTAAAATTTGTTCTAAAAAAAGACAATGATGATTGCTTAACAAAATTAAAGATAGTGAAATATTTCTTTTTTTTTTTAAATGTTTTTGTCGTGATGGACGGCCCTGCGGGTGACCGACACCTCCGTTTAAGGAGGTGATGGTTCCCTACTGGGAGTCCCTTATAACTAGCGCACGGGATTGCTGTTTGCCAGAGACCAGCCTGAGCCTGTCATCGGCTCGCTTTGGTCTCTTGTGTCTCCGTCCAAAGTTCGAGATGCCTTGCCGGAACGTAATACCGCACCAAGTTCTGCCAGTCTAACGGCAAGGATCCTTCACAAAACCCTGCTCGAGATTTTAGGAAGGATTTAACCTTCTGCCGTGGTGCCGTTGTTTGCCTCTACACCTAAGATCCGTCAGGACAGTCTTGCTTATGAAGGGGAAAGATTCTGCGTCCTCAGCTGGCTTTCGGTCCATTACCGCGGCTTCGACGTTGGTTTCCACAAGATCGTAGCTAAACGAATGAGTAGATTGATCAGTCTGGACGATAGACAGAAGGCATTTCGAACGACTGACAGATACATCGCATCCATTGATGTTGCGAGGGCCTTCGACACCGTATCAAACAGGGCGATTTTGCAGACCTTAGGGCTGAGAGGCTATCCACCATCCATTGTGTAGTATATGGAGTCTGTGTATTCCGATGCTCTCGCGACCATTGCGTCTGATGACTGGTAAGTTTCATGCCATCAACCTGACGTATGAGGTGAGGTAGGGAGATCCAATGTCTCCATATATCTTCAATATGGCGGTAGATACAATTTAGCGCAATGAAACATATGAAATATTCCAATTTGTTCTCAAAAACACATTGTTAATTGCTTAAAAAGTTGAATATAATGAGAAGTTAATTTTCAAACTTGTAATTTTAACAAAAAGAAGAATTGAAATTGTCAAAGCAAATCTGATTATATTTAGTATGAAGGTTAGAATTCTAACGTACAAATTTAGAATTTAGAAATTGAGAATTTAATGATTTTTAAACAATGTTCATCATTTTTATTATATATTTCAATATTAAAACTTAAAGATTCTATTTTAATAGAAATTAAAAGTATTGTTGACCATCGAACAACATGGAGGTTAGGGGTGCAGACATTTCGCGTAGTCGAAAATCCGTTTATAATTTTTGGCTCTCAGAAAACTTAACAGTATATGTGCATATTTGTATATGTACATACACGTCTTATTACTGTATTTCTACAATAAAATAAGTCAGAGGAAAGAAAATGTTATCAAGAGAATTACTTACATATAAGAGAAAATACGTACTAAAATACCGAAAAGAACACTAGCGTAAGGAATGCAGATCTAGTTGGTTATTTCGTATAGACTCAATATAATCATACAAATAAGCACGCTTGTTGGCCGGTAGTCTCATATACACAAACAAAACAGTACGCCAGTGCCGCCAGTCTTCTTTCCAACACAACAACGCACAATACACATAGTAGACATGTATGTACTAATATGTATATATTTATATTATTTATACGTATATTATATTTTTATGTGATATTGTAATGATCGACATTTGATTGGCCTCACATCGTCAATAATATGGATATTGTTTGCCTGATCGCCTTTAAGCAACGATATTTCATGATTTTTTATTCGCATGCCCTTCGTTTGCCTGCTAATTCTAGTTTGTTACAAAGCACGTTTAATATTATACAAGTAAATACACAGTATGTACTTGTGTACTGTGAAAGTATATAGAACGAGAAAAAGGTCTGTGTACAAACAAATCCTTGTTATTCAAATATAGTTCAAAGAGAATACGAATAATAAAATAAATAAAAATATAATATATAAAAATACTCACATTCTTGAGATACAGGAGAGATTACGATTCAACTACCGAAAGCAAATGTTAAAAAAGAAAGATAAAAATAAAAATCCACATACTGATTCTAATTTCATGTATTATTAATTTAATTAAATTGTTTTTATGTTCCAAGCACTCTAAATAATATTGAAATTTATACTAAATATTATTAAATATTATTAAAATGAAATTTTTAACATTTTTCTTCCCCTTTCTTCGAGTGACTGTTTATGAAAATAATGTTTCTCCAAAACTGCAAATTAACTATTATTCTACATATTTAAGTATAGGATAAAGAAACATCACATTGTACACAAGAATAAAAAAATGTATAGTTATTATATTTGTCGGAGATGAAAGGACACCGGAACCCCTCCTTGGATTCGCGGGAATACCGTAACTTTGTAACTTAGATTAAACAAATGCCGCTCCGATTGTTCGAGATTTATGATCATGAGCTTGGGCTCGAGGCGACAATCAGTCGCCGAACGTAGCCGCGGTTAAAGGGATGAACGTTTTATCTAACAAAGGCACAGAGTAACTCTATACCTCTCCTTAAAAGAAATAGTCGTAGTGACACACGGCAGTAAATACTTCAATGGTTTCTGTCCCGCGGCCCGTTACACGCAGATTTTGTCCTCCGGGTAAGATGATCGCCGGGTGTTGGCATGCCTTTGCAGTGTATGTTTAGCTAACGTGAGGACCCGCTATAAATCTTAAGATTTAGTCAAGCGAAGTCCTTCAAATAGACTTTGTTGCAACTACGGGAAGATAGGAGAAACCTATCTTCCACGAACGATGCCCCCCGTCAACAACTTACCCTCAAGGGCGGCCAGCATCTCTTTCAAAACGCCGATATGGAGATCGACCAATTAACAACAGTGCTAATTTCCCTCACCTTTGGAACGAAAGCTTTCTTTGACGAATCCGAGGATCTCATGTCCTTAGACACACCCATTATAGTTTTCCTCGACGGCATCGTCGAGACGGAGAGTCATTCTTTCGTGCGATCTCATTGACGAGTGACAGTACTATCTTACAACCAGTGAATACCTCACGTCTAGTTAACAAAGAGTTAGATTTGAACTGTGCGAGAACATACGTTTATCATCCCGTGACCGCGGATTCGTTTCGAACCTAAGGTCATTATCACTAGTGCTACGAGTGCCTAATCTTGTTAATAAGCCTGTGCTAATAAACTCTTCATTGTATCACGGCAATGGCTAATTCTAATGAAAATTCATTAAACGCCCCTCTCCTTAATCCTGACTTCAACCCGACATATTTAACACTAAAACTACCACACCAGTCAAATCGACTGGTTTTACAATTTTATTTTAAAATTCCTACGTTATGTTATATCTTTTTTCCGCAATGATATAATGACTTTCGCAACGATAACTAAAAGAATAATATAATGAATTTTATTTTCTTTTTTATGTATTCAAACTCAAAATAATTTTCTATCAAGGCTACTTATACCAATACCAGTCAAAATGATTGGTACTTGTCAAAGTGTAAAAGGGTGCTGCAATCTGTTTATCGAATCCCAATTAACCAGTTTCCTCGTTTTGTACAACTTCTCGCACGTTTTTAAAATTTTTACTGCGTGTCATTCAATATGATGATATCGGTTATCAGAAAAATTCCGGATCGATCGCTGGATCGCCAGATGCTAACGCTACATGTTATGTACTACATAGCATGGAATTGCTTCTGTAAGAAAATAATAAATCAATAAATATAAAAATATTCTAGTATTATGTAACTTTTAAAGACTAGTCATTTTGACTGGTTTTCGTAGAAATAGTTTCGTGTTAACTATCGGTAATTCTAGTGTTAAGATGTAACTGTGTCGAAAAATTGAGAGCCATATTGAATATTCGTCGTTATAGTTTCAAATATATCGTACGTGACTACGGTGTAATTAAATGCAACCGAATTTTACCATATCTGTATGAATATTTTCCAGATCCGTGATCGATCATCGTAATATGTATTTGAATACATGTGATCAACCAATAATCTGTGAAAAAGAATATACAAAATATTAAAATAACGAACAAATTATATAAGAATGAAACAATAATCAATGTTACAATCTCATTACACGTAATTAATCAACGTATCATTTGAATTTGATGAAGTTTCCTCGTAATCAAGCAATAATTTATAGAGAAGAAGACACAAAATATTGAAATAAGCGTATAGAAAGAACAAATTGTATAAAAATGAAACAATAATTAATATTAGATACGAAACGAGTTTACCGGCAAATGTGTCTACCAAAATGTGTCCTAACCTAACGTCCAACCGCTTCGATCTCCAAGACTAAACTGATACCTCGATTTATTTATCGCCACGGTTTATGGTAGGTACGAGGAGTGGAGGTATAGAGATACCCGCCGGTCAAGCGTGTACGATTACGTTTTCAATAGCGACCTTATTACGTCTCAAACAAAGAAACAATATTAGACTGAACAAGGATATGTTCGTAGAAAGTAATATGCGTCAGCTAATATCTCGAGATATTTCGATAAATTGCAACGAACAAAATATATGTATTTAAAGCGTAAGAATCTGCGCACGAGAATTTAATCGACTACAATTTAATCGATTACAAATTGCAATATTAGAAATTTCAAGGAAAGTTTTGTTTCGTTGGAAATTCATGGAAATTATTATTTTTTAAGCTGGTATTTTATATTTTTTTTACATTATTTGATGCATTTTTCTGTAGTTCTCTGCAAACAGGTATTAGAATATTTAGGTTAGGCACGACAAATGACCAGTTTAAAAGATATTTTAACGGTAATATAGTAAAACATATCGTATGAGAGAGACAAAGAAAGGCAACGGCGTGCTTTTGTTTTGTTTATGTTTTCGATCGAACGAAACAGTTTAAATTTGTTTGATTTATCAAATTTATTCATTTCGTTTTAGATTTGTAAAATTTATTTCGTATTTTCTAACTATATTTTATATTTTAACGAATTTGATAGGAAATGAGTTTCTAGTAGAAAGACGAGAAAAAAGATTTCTACGACAACAAGTTTTATTCTTCGAATGCTTTTATCAAGCATGATTACAAAACCAAGCAACAAGAATCTCGTCCTTACATCGTGTAGTCTTAGAACAACGGTCGTCAATAATTTATAGGTACATATTTAACAAACGATATACATACATAGTAATTGTATCTAACGATAGTAGTCAATACTCGGATAATTTTCTCCCTTATTATTTTTTCTGCTCGTTATTTTTCTCATTTTAAATAGCACTATCGCTATACAGTACATTCGTTTACTATAATTATCGTTATAATGTAACCATATCCTTACTCATCCTTAGCCTACGTCACTAATATTTCTCAAGTATGGAATTGTTAAGCTATCTTTTATTAAGTTACGCATTAAAACGTGTCAAGTGGTCAAAGATCGGGACGCGGGTGTCGATATGAATGAGTCTCGGACAGTCAACTCACAATGAAGTGATAAGAAGAGAAATTCTGGCAGTTCTGGAAGTGACAAGTTACTTTTCTTCCTTTCAATCGTTCCACGTTAACCTATCGCTTGGCTCGAAATGAATTTTTCTTCTTTGTCGCTTCCAGAATATCATAAATGACTGGACATTTTGGTACGTCGTGTCGAGTTTTCGCGAGTCGATGAGACAATTGAAAAGAGCAGATTTCGCGATGACTGATTGTTTGGTTGTTTTTCAACGTTTATTGTCATTATACGATTTAGGCTTGTTGCGCGTTTACTTGGCACTGTAACATACGAAGTAGGAGATACAAATGAAGAATGTAGGTTGAATTTATTGAGAATCGATGTATCTGTTTTATGCTATTACGAAAAATTGTATCGTTTTTAAGTCAAACGATGTACTACATTTAGACCGTGGATCTTTATGCAATTTTCTATTTTTATTAACATGAAAAAATGTAACCTACTTACATAAAGTTATTATTTCACCTGTTAAATATCGCAACAAGTAGTTTTTCGCTTCAAATATCTTTTTCCTTTTCGCGTGGTACATGCATTTTGTACATTTTCGTGATTTAACATTTCTGCTAAATGCGTAAAAATCCGTGATCCAACTGTAATATATCGTTATGCTGAAAATACGCGTACAATATGCTTTAAGTTCGATTTCTCCGTATCTTCTTAAATTTATTACATATTCCGTTTACTTAACGATGGTTACGGTACATGTAACGAGCTTCGATTGATTTTAATTAATTCCTCGGCATTTTGCGCAATGCTTTCTTTTTTACTTAGAAGCTTCCAAGCCTTTAAGAAAAACGTTCTTCGAAACTTTTTGCAAATCAACCCTTTCCTATCATCGCCGAATCTTTGCTTTTTGTCAGTTCCAATTTTATAACATATAGAAAAAGACGTTAAAAAATATCAGCGTCTTGGCGAAAGAACAAGGTATTAAACGGCGAAGGTAATTTGTCGACATTGAATTTTCTTTTGTATCTTCTCTCAGAGATCCTTGACGAACAAAGGTCGCACGAGTATCTTCCGAATTTCAGTAAACAAGTATACACGAAATTCACGAAGATTCGACACTAAAATCCATTCGTGTTCCAGGTAACACCCGCATAGCGATCGCTCTCGGAATATATGCAGTTTTATTTAAATATCGATCAAGATACGGGCAAACAAGCACGCTCCTGTTTCTTCTCTTCTTCCATTTAATTCTGTATAAATTGTGCATCGAGGAACGATTTGAATTCGCGTTGTTTTTGCTTGTTTCGTCGACAAAACGTCACTCTTTACCGCTGGAAAAAACATTGAGTACAGTTCCAGGCGAAGGCCACGATGACCAATGACTCCACTTAGCAAGTTATCGTCTGCAGCATTGCGATTTTATTCTAAGGTTAATATAGTTAGACGAGATCCGTTAACGTTTATATATATATATATATATATGTATTTGTTGCGTGAATGAAAATATTATAAACGTGAATTATCGTTATCGAATGAACTAAAGTAGAGAAGTTATCGCGAGGAATACAATTACACGCTTGAACAAACTGCTGTGGTCTAGAATCTCCATCGACGAGAAGAATGGATTCTCTTTTATCTTTCGCTTAAGATCGAGCAATTGTGTATAAAAACTTGAAAATATTACATCCGTAACGATTAGTTGAACATCGATTGAAATTTCACACGCGAACGCAGAAATCGTTTACGTTCTTATGAAATATTAATATTATGACACAATCTTACGACAAAACACGATCGTATAGCATACGCCATTGAAAGAACAGACAGAAACAGCACGGAACTTACACTCACACTTAGCTTTACGAAGCAACGGAGAAAAACGAAATTACGTCGACTGGTTCGTTGTCATTGATCAAACAAAATGACGTTTAATGAATCTCAACTACCGACCATCGTCGCGTTACAACGATTTTTAAACAGCGTCGTGGGACCCTTTCGTGCAACGCGTGATCCCAGTTTTTTGCAATAGTAAAAAAACCTCAATCGCTTTATAATATCCGGCTTACGTTATCTTTAGCTATGTACATATTATTTACACACCTTAGACTTAATATATATAATATCTGTTCTATGCCGCTAATTACTATCTAAATACCGCGCACTGGTTTTCGCTTTCAAGAACTTTTAGCTTTGCCCTTCGTGGCTCTTGGACAATTACCTCGACCGCTCTGCTTCATCCTCAACAACAACTAAACACCTACAGCGACAGGTTAACAACTGTTAAAATATCAAAGTAACAATAGCCGATCATCGTTGGAATAATCTACTATTGTCAAAGTGAGACTTTAAGACTCGTAGCTTTGCGGGGCCGAGCTTGCGATCCGGTACAACTGCTTCGACGCACTAATGCGTAATTACAATGTTAACATGTAAATAAGTAACTGACTCTATCATAGAAAATGTGTGCGTTCTTTCCTATCGTTTTAGTGCAAAGTAAACCTCTTACAAGTCTCGTTCTTTCCTCTAAGGGAGAATCGTGGCCTCTGGAACATCGCGGCCGAAACGTCGACGTTGCGACTTCCCGTTCGTTCTAACATTCGTTCGGCGTTCTCTGGACGATTTTTCAATCAGGTAGCAAATACGTTTACTTGTCTTCCGACACTACGTGTTCCGAGATCGGTTCTCCATCAATCAGAAGCCATTCGTTTATCGTTTACATTCGTTTGTTCTGCGACAGTGAAATTTTTACGCGTTGGTCAATGTTGAACTTGATGCCTCACTTTTTCTTCATTTTTATTTAATTTTGCACGAGGCTAGGTCGACGAATAATGCATGCTCGCGTGTAACTGGAGAACGAAAACAGCGGAAACGGCTGCTTTCAATTTGTAGCTGCATAGCTTCCTCTATGTTTACGACGAGCTTGAACGCTCGTTGAAGGTTGAATGCGATGTCAACGAGATTCGAGCAGCGTGCAGTAATCGAATTTTTAACGGCGGGAAACGCCTAGGGAAATACATCGGATTTTCATTTCTTCATTGAGCAGCACCTTGAATGGTGTGTTCGTTTGAAGCGCGACGATGAAGTTAAGGCAGCTGCGAGTCCTTTTATCGAAAGCAGATCGCCAGAATCCTTCGCTAACGGAATGAAAAAGCTTGCGATTATATGGAGAAATAGGCACGTTAGTTCGTAGCCAATAAATTGCTTTTTAATTTCTTTCTTGTTTCGCTCGGACAGCTGTCTTCGTTCTCACGGTACAGTGACGAGTATCGATTCATTATCAGCCTAGTCTCGTACATACGTGTTTTACAAGTAGCTACCGATTGAGGAGGAACCGCGGAGCTTATCAATACGACGACTCAAAAACGTCTTTCACACTAACAACGCTTTCTAATGGCAGTATTTACGGAACCAATACTTCTCATCCTACAAATGTATTTACAATGCAACGTGACGTAAGGCATCGTACCTTGGATGCGTTAAAATTATTACTCTCAGCTACGAATATGATCTAAGAAACGTCGAAGAATTAGGGATTCGCCGAGTCGAGTCGCAAAATGTCCGGATAAGGCTTTTTCCTTCTATCGCGAAAAAGTAGTCGTGAGTTTAACGAAGCTAGAAATGAACGATTATCGTTGAGCATTGGTAATTCGTGAATTTTGCCAAGGAATCGCAGATTCTCCGACGTTATGTTACAATTCTCGCGAATATCAGTCCGCTCGCACGAGACGCAACTAACGATCATTTAACTGCGACAGTACATATTTGTATATAGCGCATAATTATCTAATGAAAATGTAAGTGAAAGAAACGGATGAACACGAAACGGAATAAAAAGGAACGAAGACAACTCACAGTGACATCAACCACGTACTACAGCATTGAACAACGACATCAACGGTTGTTCAATGAGCTACATCTATCAGCTTTAGAATTCGTATGCTTTACTTGTTCTTACAGAACTATTGGTTATTATTATCGTAATGTCTCGCGGGTTTCGACTCTTGTTACAAAATACGATATTTTTACAGAGGCGAAGTATAATAACGTGTATGCAACGAAATGTCCCTCGAGATAGTATGCATCGAACGACGAACGGGAATTGTTAAGTTATGCTATTTCGTGCTAATTACCGATATATCGACAATGAATACATTGTATGATACGCTAAATATTTCAAAGAGAACAAACGGAAATATTTTACGTCCACGATGTTTTCTTATTTTCCATTTTCTGTGAAATTATGCAAGTTTCAAGAATTGTTTAGTTTCGTAAATATTTATCTCGTTTAGATGTGTATTATTTAGTTGCAGTAATATCTCAAAGAAAGATACTTTCGCATTTTTGTAACTCCATACGCGTTAGACAAATTTTGTAAGAACTTATTTGTAATACGTGTTCTGAAATACGAACTACTGTAATTTCACAAAAAGCTGTTTTCATTAGCACGTTTACATAAAGAAATGGAGACGTTCGAATTTCGTATAACTTTCAGGAAATTTTTAATTATTTCAAATTGATCGAAGGAAACGTAGCGAACTTTGTTAAAAAAGTAATTGGATTCCTATTAGATGCGAAATGTATATTACATAATTAACATGATTAATATACGATACGTGATTAAGATTACAGATAAAGTTTAACTCGGGTTCAATTTAACGTGTTGATAATAGATGAGATACACTCTTTTAATTTCTCACTTTAAATTGCTTCCTATGCGTTTGCAATGGAAAAATGCAATAAAAAAGCAAAACGAATTACCGAACGAATTATACGTAGATCTATACGTAACAAATGAAATATAATCTTTTAATTTCTCGCCTCAAATCGCTTCCTGCCATTAAATATCCGAAATTAAGGAATAAATGGAAAATACGTTTGCGTGATTTTTGATAAACGTTCGAGGGACAAAATATCGAGTAACGATCTCAAGTGACATTTGGATGCACATACATTCAAATAAATGCTCTCCTCTCCTCCGTTTTCCTTATAGATACATTCGTACAAACGGGTACGTCCCTAAATGTTTACAACTAATCGGTTATAGGTAAAGTTACACGCTAAATTCGTGTCGTACAACGAGCTACCTACGATCGTGATACCTAGAATAATTTCTCTTAACATGTCGGGTAAACGGGATATATAAAACACGCGACAGTTTACTCGTGAATGTTCGTAACCCCTAGTCCGGGACCAATCGTATTCACCGTGAACAACGTTCCAACATTCTGTTTGTTCGTTCGATCTACTCGAGCATCCGGATAGTTCGATCAGAGCCGCCATGGGCTTAGCTAGATTATTATTACAATGTATCGTTAATTAGCTTGTTGCTTTAAGATAACCCGATTTTAAATAGTGGCAGCTTCATATTACGATTTACTTGAGCAGACTATGTAGATATAAGTTCCTTTCCAAAATTGTTCGCAACGTATCGACGAGTCGATCGTTCCTTCTATTCACAACGGCAATACTCGAACGAAGCTAGGAAATAAATCAAGGTTCTTAGACGGTCGATAATCGCGTCGTAGTCGTTCGTTTGTTTAGGTTCGTAACGATCGAAACAAGGAAAGTCACAGGGAATAGTTTTTCTCCACGATGCCTCTGGCAAATATATTTTCTCAACCTAAAGCGTTAACGTTCCAAAGTATTTCTCTCTTTGACGACGCATCGTTTCCAACGTATCGGTTCGTGTAGCAATTTGCATTATTATTATTATTATTATTTTAGGAACAACGTCAGATTTCACGACGATACCGGGAGGTGGCAGGGGGAATATAGAAAGATAATCTCATATAGTATTTCCTTGAACTTTCGTCCTTTCATTTCTTTGTTTTCCCTTTGTGAAACTTAGTGCTTGTCGTATACTTTGCAATTGCTTTGGGGAAGAGAGCCCTTTTACCGTAATTTCGTTATTGAACAGCGGTGGAATCTGGAAGTTCCTAAGACTAGGGTGGGATTCCGGGTTGGTAGTAAATTACATCCGGGTGTTGGTCCTTAGTCTTTCTCTACGGTGCAGGGCTCGGGCATGGACTATTGCGGCGGACAGTTTACTACCGTCGTGGTTGCGAATTCGCTGAATTTTTTATCAATTGGTACCCGGTCGTCGTAGAGGGTGGGAGCCTGCAGGATGATGCCAGCTGTGCCAACCAGCACGGCCAAAGTGAAGATCCAAAGAAACAGTCTATCCAACACCATCGCCACGTATTTCCAGTCTTCTTTTACCTTTTTGAAAATCATTCGTATTAGATTCAACAGTAAATTGCACTAATGGTTATTGCGCGAAGATTAAGTCTGTTTCTCTTGAAAATCAAGAGAACCGTGACATTTGTAGCATCTTCGATTTATATAGTAACTTTCTTGTCTTTTCTATTTTTATTCGATCAAAGACTTTCGCGTTATCAATGTCATCGTAGTGACGTCAACGGCACGAATGAATAATATACACATACATATCAAATTGAAGAGATTATAGCCTTTTACGTCGAAGCTTAATACGCGGATATTAGAACGAAGTGAAAACGTGTTTCAATGAATTTCAAACTTTGTTCATTTTTCCAAAAATGTACGCGTACTTTACTATATACTCGCGATATAGAATCAAAGCATGAGACACAAAATATTTAGATATAACAGTGTACGAAATTTATTAAAAGAAGCTTAGAAAAGCCTTTAGAAAGAGCTTTAGAAGAATAGCTTTAGAAAAGTCACATTAAGAGCTAAAATTACCTTAGTCGAGTCTTCGAGCATCTTGGTGTGCTCTGCGATGAAACGCACACAGATGCAGGATTTGTGAATTTCTGGAGGACAACGCGAATGCGAGAAGGCTGGTGGACTTCGTAGTACCGGACTTTTCACCTCTTCGATTCCTGCTTCGCCAGAAACAGAGAGATCCTCGCATTCTGTATGAAGAGGAAGCGGCGGTAACGGTGGCCCGTGGATTAAGCAACTTCCACCGAACCTTGCACCGTCAGCAAGGCTAAATTGCGAACAAGACAATGTAACTTGATTACAACATTTCCTTCTACCATAATAACCGGTGTATATAAATTACTTGCTCTACCCTATCGCAATTTAAAATCGCTCTGTAATTTCAGGATGTGTATCTCGTTAACAAATCATTTATATTCACTACTTGATTATTCTCAAAATAGATATTTATGTTTCTCGTATATCGCCCTGTGTCTCGCTATGACGAACATGTACATAAAATCGTAGTTAATCTCAATTTAATTTTGGTTGTAATCGTTAGTTGAAGTAAATGTCTTTTTGAGCTATATCTTGCTGACAAAGATGTAAAAATAAATTTGTTGGCAGTGCGATCGATCGAACTTACCATGGTATTTAATTTTCAAAATTTCTAATTTAATTAAAGATGTAGAATATGATCATCGTATTTGAATATTATTGTTTTTTCAGATCGCCTCATTTTCGCTACGCTTTAGAAACGTTAGGATCGAGACTTGAGTATCTTGATACAATGAAAAACATGGAAAGTGTTTAAATGTCAAATATATTTGCACCGAATTAGGTTTTATAGCTAACAGTCTGTCTGTATTATCTTCGTACATAATAATTCAGCCCACTAGAAATTATAGACAAATTATAGACGTTAAGTATGATTGAAATTAACATAGATCGCGTAGTTCAGAATTCCATGCTTTTGTTGATGCTTCAAGTTCCTTTACGCCCCGAGGCTCACTATAGGTCGTGTTCCTAACCGTCTCGCTTGGTACTACAGTGTCGCAGACAGATCATCTTACATGACCTTCGATAAATACACAAAATAGCGATAAACGCATAGTTGTTGTCAGGCAGCGAGTTCTAGAAACATCGATTCGCCTTCGGTCCGTTATTTTATCTACACAAAAAAGGTGGCATACGTGATCATAGACGCGAACGGTTGCGAGACCCGAGCGTGGTGGGGGTCGTCTCCCAGAGAAGACAAAGGACAAAATCGAAGGGCAGTCAGTGGCAAATGAGGATTCAAACCGAATGCATCGAGAGGTTCAGAGAAACAAAATCAAGGTCGCTTAGTCAAACGAATACGTCGAGAAATATCATAAAGTCGAGTCGAATTATAATTATAAACTAATTGTATCATCGTTAAATCATTTGTGACATGCACATTATAATTTTACATATCCTTAAGTATACAAGTTTATATTGACACTGTTAATTCAGTGTTACAATCATTTGAACTACTTCTGTTATTCTAATCGAAACAGGGGAATGACTGATTCGCGGCGTCGACTATCAGAATCGTAGCGAGAATTTATGCCTCTCTCTGACGCGTTTCCCCGTGATCGCGTCTTTTCGCGAACGGCCGTAATATTCCTAATGTAGTCTAATTCTGGTGCCATTTTCGTTCTGTGCTACGTCTCATTAGGTTATCAATGTATGGGCGGAATTATCTTCGCTAGAAACTCAATTTAATGCCTTACACGGGTTACAGAAGTTTCTTTATGGCGCTCCAACTCTGTTTAAACTGGACTTTGAAGTAAAGTCATGCAATCTTGTTACTTAATCTCGTAATAGAATAAAAGCGTAACGCATCATCGCGTCAATTATTTCATTAATTACTTGTTAAGCAACTCTTGATACATGGTCGTGTGAATTATTCACGGTTAATTACGCTTGAGAAGAAATTTACGTTAAACGAATGCCAGCTACAACACCTTTCCAGAGTAAGTTAAGCTGTGTTTTATGAGAATGCGAGCACTTCTGGCTGAATATATGGTTTAGTTACTTTTCGAAACTTTAACCGCGAAACTAAACGTAGAAAGCTTCTGTAAATACGAAGAAAATAGATCAGTGACATTTGCTTAAACGCTTTGTGCAATAAGTTTGAAAAACAAAAAAATGAGGACAATTGTTATAATATTCGGAACGATGAAATTTCAGGAAAAATGTTATTACATTACGAACCAAATATGCCATTTTCTCCGCAACAAAGGGATAATACGAAAATATGGTCGAATCGGTAGCCACAAATTGATGTTAACAGATGGTTCTCGGAATTCCGAATTTGCATCGAAATGTAAATACCGAAACAAAGGATAGCAGTTCGAAATTAGAAAAAGACGCACAAAAGGCGGAAAATCCACATTGTAGTTTTATCAACTATGGAATGGAAATTTCCGAGTATTTGGTCAAAAGTTCAGTGAGTGGAAAGAAACAAAACAGATGAACAATTACGGGTAGAATAGAATTTTAAATGAGCGGCGAAAAAACAAGAATCGTTTAATGAGATAAAAGTCATCCGCAAATCACTGTACTAAAAATCAAATTAGGTGTACCATAAATATTAGAGACTATGATGTTACACACACAACCATACAATTAGGTTTAAAAGAAGATTCTCTGACAAATTAATAATTATGGTAAAAATGCTTATTACGTCGCCCATTTTATCGAAGTGTTTATTCTTCTTACAAAATATATACATTTGTTTCCATTATTTTCCCTGCAACTATATATATTCATATAATATGCTTTTTCACTTCTTGGAATCACTAAAATTCTGATAAAAAATCACTAAATGTTTGACTTTTGAATTGTAAATATACAAGTTTGCAAATATGGTAATAAAAAAATAATAAGGTAAGATAGTATAAATAATAAGATAATTTCTAAGAATGATTTAAATTGACAGGAAATACCTGGAAGGTGAGAGGTCTTCCTTCGATGCAGCACGCATGCGGCTGTGAAATCGTTTGGGTGTTAGATGTTCTTCGCTGTCCTCCTGAGTAGATGGATGATAAGGATAATAGAAGGGCTTTTCTTTCCCTCCGACTGTTTTCATTAGTACTCTGCCAGAACTATATCTGCGAATATATGTAAATTTGTGCATACAGCAAAATTTATTTGTCAACAAATTGTCGTTCCTCTCATCTATGAAATACGATGTTCTTTATTTAAAAAAACAGCAATAATATACGTATATAATATACATATATTCTTTCCTGTAGAAACCACGTTGCATGTGTTATTATTGGTCGTGAAAAGATGAGAGCCATTTTTATCGGGGTACGTATCGGGAAAGTTTATTCGTTAAATTTTCTACGAACATAAAAATTTTTCTGACAATAAATGGTAAAAAAAATGAAGGATCAAGGAAACAGATTTTAAAATAAATGCTAAAATAGAGGAGGCGGAAGATTTTTGTTACCATTTTAATTAATTTCTCTTTTTAATTGGTAGGTTTAAAAAATTTCAGAAAATTAAAAAAAATGTATTGTAGCAGAGGAAGCAACGTATTTCTATCAAGAAAGATTTATATGAAGAAAGAGCATTATCGTTTCAATATAAATATCTGTTTTCTTGTGTTAACTATAATTAATTATTAGATCTCTTTGAAAATAAATGAACGCTTTTGAAAACAGTTTATTCATAATTTATGACTTTATTAAAGATTCTATTGATTTTATCGAATATTTCTAAACTAAAATTATTTTTACTAACTTTCTTTTGCCTCTTCTCTTCTCCTTTGATAAGCTAAGGATGCATTTAATATGTCAAAACGTCTTATTCGGAAAGCAGTTGATTCAATTCGATTTGTAACAATGTAACTCTTTTGGTTTAAATAGAAATGCACGATAATAAACGTTTACCTATTTGTTTCGAATTTATATTGGGGCCTCCGCATAACCAGCAGGCGAGGAAGGATGTGGATAAAAACCCTCTTCACCCAAGGTGCCATTTTGTGAGTTTGCGGCGATCGAAAGTGAACATTAAGCACAACTACCGTCACGCATATGCTGTAAAATAAACAAAGAAACGATAAATTTAATACAACAATTTTTTCAACTATAAATTAATAAAATTAGGTTTGTATCACGTCGTTATACTTAAACACGAGTTACGAATTAATTAAAATCTTTAAAGCAAGTATTGTCTGTTTCATCGTTCCTATTTTCATTTCAAGTGCTCTGATGAAGCTTTTATTCTCACGAAAATTTTAATAGATGTCGAGAAACGAGTAATTGCAGCTTTTGAACGATGACACGGTGGACACTGCTTCGCGTGTGTTTACGCATCTTCAAGTTGTTAATGACGTACATGTACGTCATATAACGATGATAGACTCTTTGGAAAGTTTTGCGACACGTTCGTTAAGCATAAAGTCAATAATTTCCTTCGGTTCAGTATTGTTCATCGCGTCGATGACGTCCTCATTTATTTCCATCGCGGGTATTTTCATTAAGCAAACTTCCTTTTAATTAAACGATTTATCCATTTTCTCGTATATTTTCCCCTATAATCTCGGTTGCGTTTAACTCACAAGAAATGCATCACATGAAAGTTTCGTTTTCATAGATTAAAAAGGTAATTAAAAATTGTTTCATGAATATGTATATTATACGAAAAGAATGCGTTTTAAAGAGAGCGTGTTATTTTATCAAACAAATTTTTATTCGCGACTCAATTTTATTCTAAACAGTTTTCATTTCTCTGAAATTTTTTTTCAAATTATAGAATAAACTATCGCGTTTATTCAACAGTGGTGCAGGCCAAAGAAAAATAAAATGGCACATATAAACAATTATAAACAAATATGATTCTACGATTTTCTACGAAAATCTTCGAATACTCTATAAAAACTCCGTTTTCACTGGAATAAATTGTATTTTTACGTAACAATATATTCATTTATTAACGTATGGAATAATGATAACTATTTCATGGCGAAATTATTGTTATCGCATGTGATTTTGTTTTATCGTTTAAGACTATACATAATGTTAATATTTCGATTCGATGGATTCTGCAGATCTTATCTTTTTACTCTCTTCCACGCAATATTTTTCGGTTGTATTACTGGCAAGTCATTGTCAGATTTTCTAAATTATTCTTATCGATACTCGTAATTTTGCATCTGATAATCTCTAATTAAACTAATAATTATCTAATAATTGAAAATCTCAATCAGTGGTTTGTACAATTTTTATATTTAATTATATATAATAATAACATATGTGTTTTCATTTCTTCTTTCATTTTCATTGATTGTCCTTGACATTAATTCCATGATTGCATGCGTGCAAGTAGAAAATCCAAGACCCACTTGTTTATTGGATGCATATTGTACGTAATACAAACTCCAACAGTGAAAAAGAAATTAAATATTATACTTTCACTCGTTCTTTTTAAAATAATACAATTTTATATTCAGCTTGACCTGGTTGGATAGTTGAACGTGAATTGATTGTGAAAGTCAGGTTAATCAAAATTTAATTTGCAGCCAGAAATTTGTTAAGATATAGTATCTTCCAACATGTTTGAGGTAAACATAGCAGACAGGTAAATATGTAAGCAATTTTTAACTGGATTTGATGCAGCGAAGAGACGGTTTTACACTGGCTATAGATCTTATCTTGTTATGGATAAATTTACAAAAGAGAACTTTAGCGTTATCATAATTGTGTGATGATGAAAATAATTGGAATGAATTAAATTAAATAAAAAATAGATTTAAAAAGACACTAACTACGTTGAAACGTATACACATATGAAACCAGAAACACTTATTTGTCAAATCCATTAATTCCACGAAACAAGAAGCAGAGAAATCTAACGAAATTGTATATGTATAATATAACTATTGAGATATGTATAATGTTTGTGCTGGACTAGTTCGAATGCGTAGTGGAAATGTTTGTATGTGGATATCAGTGTGTGGAGATATGTGTATGCGCGGCGACTGAGAAACAGACGAATGTAAACAGTTCGGTTGGTTAACAGTCTACAAAAGGTCGGGTATGGAAGAAAGTGCAGAGACGCGTGCAAGTGTATATCGATGAATATTCTAGAAATCGTTCATAAAATAAATATGTGTCTACGTTAATAGTAATACCCAGTGTAAATTTAATGTTTCCATAACAATATTTCGGCCATCAAGATCCACAATTCTCAACAATAACCTTCGACCAACAAGTACTTTGGCATTAAAATTTCAAAAAGTTCAAAAAGCCGAGTCAATCGCATTGGCCCGTGAGCGGTTCAAACAATTCGTAACACGCCTGTGTAACAGCCATACTTTACATTTCTATGCCTTTTTTATCTTCACGAACGTAACTGAAGAAGCGGAATCAAAATAGAAATTTGTTTCATCTACCAGATATTATTGTAGTATCGTGGACGAAAGGCCTAAGAGATACCGGGCGAACCATAAACAATGTCGCGAGAAAGCCTAAGTGCCGACAGGCCTATCAATGTATCGTCGGTCCTTCAATCGAATAGTTGCGCGGAAAAAAAGTCTACGTGACTCTGGCCACGAACGGTTGCGGAACACGTATGTGGTGGGGCTAAGAAAAAAGACAAGGGGTTGCTAAGGGACAAAAACGAATTAACAGTCAGTGTTGAGAAGTCAGAGAGTGCGAATTGCGTTGACGAGAGAGTGTGGTCCGCGTGAGAGAGAGCGTTGGAATGGAGCTTCGCTTATTCCAACATGTTAAATTGTGAAGTAACTGATAGACGTGTACAATAAAACTTGTCATGTGATATTTTCGTCGATATCCATGACCAATCGTTACCAATATCTATCATCGATTATTACCAAGGAAGGGAAGGAAAAAGAGAGGAAACCTTTACAGAGGGATGAGGCAAATTGCCATAACATATAAGCAGGAGTGGGTGCGGTGGAACGACAGAATGTAAATCTCACGAGGCCATTCATAATGGAGATCCATTCAGCGATGGCTGGCCTTAGCAGCCGGTACTAAGGAACAAACTGCGATTTAAATTGGACCAGCCTCCTTTGACTCGACTTGCAGCCATTTATCGGCTCGGAACTCGCCTTTCCACGTTTACCTTCGAGTGCCTACGCCTTTTTCCTCCCCTTCTGTGTTCGCCGTTTGTCTTCCTTTTGGAAATCGTATTAATCGGCCGGAAGTGAATTAAGCCATCCATGTTTCGCGTACAGCAAATTCGATCGCTGTGAGATCATGAAGCGCCGTGGCGCGTCGCGTTGTGTCGTACGACAACGAGGATTTCGTTATTAATTTAACCCAAGGCTTTTCTTTCTTAGTATTCTTAGTATTCTGTCAATCTGTGTGACGTAGAATTTACGAATCATCTTAGTACCAATGATCTCTGGAATTTGCGTGTAAAGCAAGTTATGTAATTAGTTTATCATAACAAGTTGTGATAAATTGGTATAGTAATTTTTGAGGTTAGTAGCGAAAACGAGAAAAAGACAAATAAATCAGCGAACAGAAAAAGGTGTGAAAAAAGAATATATCCCGGTAATGTCTCTCTTGTCTTGTGTGATTTGATTTTACCGCTTAATAAAATGCTTTTGGGAATTAGTAAACGATTAGAGAATCGATAATTGTGTAAAATACTCAATATCTGGTATTTTTGTGTATTTTATACGAGTGTTTCCGAAATCGTGGTACAAAAAGTGCGGTGGTGATTCTACGTGTAAAAATAAGCGAAAAATAAGTTTGAAGTTGAAGTTGTAGAAAATTGGTTGGTAAGTAATTATTTTATAAAGTGTAAGAAATGTGTTTGAAAACCCATCAGATGCCCGTCTGTTAACTGCAAGTTTCGAATTATGAAACTTCTGTTTTTGATTATTTTCGTCAATCATATGTCTGTTTGAGAATAATACAATTGAGACATTTAATTTACACACGATGAATTTACTATCACGTATATAATTGAATTTTTAGAATACATTTTTGTATCGACTGACGTTTGTGTCATAAATGACATTTTGTATTAAAATACGTCATATACTTTATAATTGCGAAAAATGGAAACACAGGACTTTTTATCTGAAACGAATGGAAAAAAGCAAATGCACGAGTATTAAGAAATAATTTCAGAGACACGGATTTCTTATACAGTATCTGTGTCTTCCCTATGAAATTCTTTACTTCCGTACTATTCCAATTATACAGAAACAGGAAAATTATTTCGAATAAAAGTTGTAACGTCGCTCTTAAATATTCCCTGGAAGAATCTATTTATGCCGAGAAACGTGCTTTCATCTTCAAATGAAATAGCTTTGTAAATCAACTTACTCCTCGCACACTCCTTTATCTATATCTTAAGCGCGTTATTTTAAATAACCTTTCAATATTAATAATTCGATAATCTTCCACTGAAAAATTGTTTTCCGTGATCTCTTGGTTTCTCAATCTTTTATCGCTTAATTTCGGCTTCAATCTGATCTTACAATATCTTCTGAAACTCACACACATATCCAATAATCTTCTAGTCATGCAATGTATGTATATGTATAATTGTACATGTATAATATAATAAATTATAATTATAATATTTATAATATGTGTAATAAAAATATGTATATCTGCTCTATATCATTCAGATTTATATAATTAATTATATATAATTACATGTATTTAAATATAATAATTGCATGTACTTAAAAATTCATTCGTCGTTTCCTTTTGTCTAGAAATATCTAATCTCCGCGTCATGATCTTATCATAATCTCCGCGAGATGATAATAATTCAGAAGAATAGATCAGTTATTTCAACGCTTAAGAGAAGTACTCGATAGGAGCACAGTGCAGTCCATCTTAGCTTTAATGGCGCACAATGCCTCTGCGTTTCTTGGAAAAAGCAATAATGGTGTGGTTTAAGGCACGAAGGAGCCGGCCATCCCCTTGAAATTCAACGGAGAAAAGGGGTCGGTTTCTTGGTTGGCCTCCGCCTTGGCTGGAAGCAAGTGCCGGTCGATGCTGCCGCTGATTAATGTGTCACACCTACCGCATCTTTCCATTCTTCCAATGTATTGAAAGGGTTAATATACTATCGCCAGAATATATTTATCGTTGACGTATACGACGTATACGTAAGTCCACTTTATCAGTCCTTCTTTCTTTCTAGTGTTCCTAATTTTTGTCATTACTTGGATAATTCAAAATAATGGCGATTTCACTCTATGCCTTTCACTGTTTAAGTAATTCAAACTAATTGTTATTTCTAAATCTTGTATGTATCATTATTTGATTCAAAATAATTGTTTCAAATAATTGGAACATACAGGTTGAAAAAGGTTAGTAAAAGCTACCGCCTCGAATAATTCCTTATTCACTGACTTTATCGAAAAATGTTTCAAATGAAATTTATTGTATTTAAGGAGCGTGGTCGTACGAGTAAATCTTCATTTTTTGATACCTTTTTTTGAGATATTAAGGTGACTGAGCTTTTTAATAACCACCGTATACTTTTTATGACATTAATTGATTCAGCTAAGTATTCCTTATAAAAAAGCATTAACTTATTTGTGCCGAAAGATCACTGGTTTCGTAGGTACTTTAACTTTAATTTGTCAAGTTTAACGTATGAAAGATAAAGCAACGTGAATACAAGAATATCGCTTCGAGTCTTTCTTTGGCTTATGTACTTCTCACTCTCACTCATTCTCATATTTTATTTAGAGCACCTAACACGTACATTCACACTTCCATCTCAAACACATATACAAATTATTCTAATTTTACTCCAATTGTACAGTTGTCGAGCTTATGTTCTGCTGAATTTATATTCTTAAACAAACATTTGTATTATTATTTATTATTTTATTTCCAAGATTTGAATTAATACTTCTTTAGAATCGATAGATAACGTTACATAAATTGTATCTGCTTATTCACAGTTTGTGGAAAAATACAATTTTGTAGAATAACTAAATACAGTAATATAACGTTACAACGTTGAAATGAAACTTCTTGAAATCTTCTTGAAATCTTGAAATGAATACTTCTTGGTAGAATCCTCAGCATTATATTTGTATTGACGTGAAAACACGAAATATATTTTGTTCTCATTTCTACATTAATCGTTATGTTTCATAAATTGTGTACATCATATAAATTATCAACAAAATATTTATTAGGACCTTGGAGTCTTATTAGTTTGATGCACCGTAATCTTCATTATTAATTAAATGAATAATTGGCTTTAGAATATCCCATTAATTTTATAAGCTTAAGCTTCATTTTTAAATAGGGTCATTACACGTTCATACGTAATTTAAGTTTAATGTTCGTTGAACGTAAACCAGCTTACTCGTAGTTCATTTACTTTCACCCTCGTGTTAGGAGTATCTTGTTTGGCAATAAAATTTGCCTCCATATTTGACGACTACTTAAATTCTCTTTTCCTGTTCAATGAGTATAAAAGAATTTTTAAATATCAAGCTTATATACATTCAATTATGAAATATGATTTAAAATTTGAACAATATGAATAAAAATTAATTATGATTTAAAATATTCGTGATTGTCCTATATTCTAAATTTTCAATATATTATTTATTTTTAAAATTAGATTTTTCTAAGGCTAAATGTTTAATTTTTGAAGCACTAATTGCTTTTATAATATGTTTCATTTTCCAATTTCCTCTATGATCTCATAATCATCAATTCCATCAATTTAGATGATATTTGACATCTCATCTATGTTGTTCTTTTTCCCAGTAAATTGTCGACTTTCAGTATAATTTAAATATTAATTACTCGTTGAATTATTACTAATTTGAGTCTTTTCTGATTCATTTATACCCTTCACTGTACTTATTGTACGTAGGTATGTACATATTCGTCTCTGATCAATATATTTAACGTACAATGCTACAATATTATTTTTATTCTGAATATTGTTACTATTATTGCTTGCTCATAACTGCACTAAAGACTTTCGTGCATGAAAAAGTTCTTGATGAAATTATGATCAAACATGAATCGCATACGACTGTAAAACTACTTAAAATAAATTTTAATATATTGACAGTTCTAAACGAATATTCATATAAAATGACGATATTCTTTGATGTTATATTGCTTAATTTTATTTCAGATATTAGATTTGACTTAGGTCAAATTATATACACATATGTGAAACTTTACACAAAAACAATAGTAAATAGAAAAGTGTTTGTAGAAAATATCGTAGGTGTCAAAATGAAAAAGTTTTACTGTTTTATTGGAAAATATTCTACATACTAACGATAATACTGTAGGATAGAACTTAGGTACAATTTCCCATTCTAAATAGTTATTAACAATGCTAGAAAATGGTATCATAACGTCGTCTCTATAGAAAGGAAATATAAGTACAATAAGTACAATAAACATTAGTTAATTATTTCTTGGCTTTTGTACAGACCACCTAAATGAATGGAATATTGAGTTTTTTTTACAATTAAGAGTTGACGCACTATCACTACTAATTTTCCATACGTACACGTTTCTTTTTCGTGAATTCCAACTACGTCAATCTTCTTTTCCTCCTGAAAAATTTATTTCTTGGCACTCGCTGTGTTTCTTACGAAACCTCTTCGATTACATTTAAAACACAATGCGCGTTAGAAGCTCGATTTCTTCTAGAAATTCCTATCTACTTAAAATAATATCTACTTAAATAGTTTAGTATGCGATTTCTTTTCTAACATGATTAATCACAATCCTGTTAAATCGTTCCTCGATATAATTGTAATTAACCGGGATTCGAATCATCAACCGTTAATTGAATGGAGTCACACGATGGTTAATCGCTCGTCAATTATATTAGAAATCATGCTATTCATCGCGCTGCAGTAACGTTTAATTGTTCGTTGCTATAATTATCTACTTCTTACAAGGTTCATCCTCCTCTTCTTCTTTCATCGTAATCTCTACCACCTACTTATCTCCTCTCTCTCTCTCTCTCCCTTTCTCTCTCTCTCTTCGTACTCATTACTCCTCTTATGGTTTTTGCAAAGCTTTGCAGCGGCTGCGCTTCCGCCATGAAGCGTTCTTTCTTGGTGACTGATGGGCAACGATGATGAAGCGACTTGGAAATTTGTAGGACAGCGGTTCTTCCCCGTGACGTAGGAAATTCCCCGAGGGAAGGGGAGCAAAAAGCACGGAGGATCGAAAACGCTGAGCCGAGAGTCTTTTGAAGTTCCAGTTTCGCCGGGGTTCGTCCGGCGATCGCTTTATCACGGGTTACGCCCACTTCAACGATTTATGCATAACCGAGCTTCGATTCTCTGCCATTTATGCGTCGCGTTCGATTCCTTTACTATAAATTCAGAAAACATTTCCATGCCTCAATTGCACCGCTGTACATCGACTTTCCATGTTCCTTGAATCTGAAATTTATCTCTTCCGATTTGAAATTCTTTGATGTATGTGTATGTTGCACAAATTCTGTCATTTTGATACTTCGTTTCTTTACATTTTCATTGATTTCAACAGGTTTCATTGTTTTTCGTTTTCGTACGCGGTTTAGTTGGTGTATCGAATGAATGTGTCATTTAAATGGAATCTACATATTCGCGGTCGGCCATTATTCGTATAACGTTCCGAATAAATTGCGATTGGAATAAAAACTGCGGATAGAACGAAGTTGTTGGCCAATAAAGAACGATTTTTTATTCGAACGTGTCTCCAAATAAAGCAAACTTGGGCATTATTCGAATACAGTTTGATTCGGATAAAAACTGCGAATAAAACGAAGTCATTGGAGAATAACGAATAACCTTTTACTCGAGTACATACATTGTACTACGAACGTAGAAAGCAGAGGCGCAAAATCGCTAACAACGATTTACCACATCTTATTTATTTCGACATATTACTCAAGTATTATTCAAAAATTGCCCTTCTTATTAATTTACGTGAACTATTATTTTTCCTTTTTAATATCGCAAGAAAGAAAATATAAAGTTTCTAAATGTATATAAAAAAGCTGTTCACAAACAGTGCAATATTAAATCATAAATAAAAAAAACTCTGTGAAAAAAAATATTTTTGTAGAGTCTATTTTGTAGGTACTATATCTTAATCTGTAATTTGCATAATGATTTTATGGAAGTATGCGAATTTCTTATTACATGAGATGCTATTTTTAAGAATCCGATACTATGCGTGTCATATGATACGATTAATTTGAAGATATTACTTCAACATTTAGTTGTCGTACTTTTTATACTAAAACTATATTGTTGTCATATTATCGAGCACTTTGAACGACTTATTTGTGGAAAGGACATTGGATTTCCGTATTACCTTTCGTAAGCTGTAAGAGCAATTCGGTCTTTCAAATTTAAGAGTACTCAACATGTAAAAAGCTTTTCTCTGTTTCAAGAAATCGTAGAACGCGGGCTGAGTTGTGCAATCGCGAAACGTTTCAACGTATTATTCAAACAACGGGCCATTAAGTTTCGAATGTACGCGTCGGTGGTATGATATATGATTCCGGTTCACGCACGGTTTCCTTTTATAGAAAAGTAATAACCTCTAGGTGTTTAGAATCATTTGTTTGAAACTAATAGCGGTTCATATATTATTATCGTTTGTAATAATTAGTTCCAACAAATGCTACATCTATTGCAAATATATATATATATGTCGAGTTAGCGTTAGGTTTAGTGGCGTGTAACGAATTTTCATTCGGACTAGCCATCATTGTTATACAACAGAGATTATATTTACTGGTATAAATATGACTTTTTACAGAGTTTGACAAATAATCGTGGCGATTAGACACTCGAGATGTTAATGACAATGTTCTTAAGTTCAACAACGAATCTGTCACGACCGGCATGCTTCAAATCCGATGGACCGATGATGGAGATAGAGATGTGGCGGCCTTGGCGACAATGTATATCGCCGAAGTGCCTAATGAGTCATCTGTATCCTAACGGTCCTTCCACCGAATGTCCTAGAAGTGTGGCAACGGTCACGTACGCCTACAGGGTAGTGGGGATATTGAGGGATGACAAACAAAGAAGAAACAGATGTTACCGAAAGTCAAATTGTAAGAGCTTCAGTCTTGGAAAGTCACGGCTGGAGCTCAGAACAAAATCGCAGTCAGTGTAAATTCAGAAATAAATTCTCTTGTTTTTTTGTTATCTTAATTTTTTCTTTTCGTTCAAGCCTCCTGCTTTTTATTTTACGTGACAAATCCATGGTCAACGGAGTAACTCTTTTGAAGCACAAAGTAACGTTTGCTGTGACGCTCGGTATAATACTGCATGTAAAGACGATGTGAAAACTCTCCAAGGTGATCGCAAGAATAAAAGACTGATGGAAACTTTCCACTCCTTACGATCGTGTTTGTTCCTTGTATATTAGCCGGGGATACCAACAAAGTTCCAGCCGCTGTTGCTAGGCAGACCCGCGTAGCGGTGACATTGCTCCTGCCCGGAGTTTGATTATTAATACAACGCGTGTCCCATAATATTGGCACTTCTCTGTTAGGTAAAAACGTCATTTTGTGACCGCGGCTACGTTCAGCGACCAGTTGTATCACCTTGAGCCCAAGCCCACTGTCACAAATTCCGGGCAAACATAATCGGATTGAATCATAACAACTACTTCTAAGTTGTATTATTTAAGTACAGCTATAATAAATAGTCTAGACTAAAGTCTAGATCTTCCCAAAAATTCCAAAAGAAAGATCCCGATGTTCTTTCGTCTCCGACATGTATATATATTTGCAATAGATGTAGCATTTGTTGCAACTAATTATATATACAGGGTGTTCAGAGATTCAACGTTCGAACTTTTCCAGTGTGTTCTACAGGTAGAAATAAGACTGGAATATCGCAAGACTAAAAATTGATTAAAAAATTATAACAAAAATATGAAATGCGAAGTTATGCAAATATATATGTATATGTATATGTATATAGCGTTGAAATAATTTTGTGAGTCACTTACAATGCGTGTTTCTAATAAATGTATCATAACTCCTACCTATGGTATTGGATCCTTTTCAAATTTTACTGGCATAATCTTAAGACTTCCATCTTCCTATTAACATCTACTTGTCTAATCAAATTACTTTAACGTACATTATTTCGGCCATTCAAGTTTGCGTATGTAAGCGTTCGTTTCATGAGCCACTGTATGTTTGTACGCAGTTCGAAGTACCGTGCGATTTTATCAATGCAAACTTAATACCGATGTGCCATTGAATTTATCGTAGATTGATGAATTTCATGGCGATTTTGTCTCACGCCTTTACATGCAATTTTGATTCTCGTAAATTTGAAAACCAGAACGAAACTGAAATGATATAACTGTACGGTGGAATCATGCACAAAAACGGTATACATACGCGACGTACTTTATACCGATACGTGTCACGAACATTACGTATCTTGCCTTGTTCCGTACGTATCTTGCGCTATCTCGTATTGAAATAATTGTGAGAGATAGAGTATTGGCGTACATATTCGTCACGTTTCATATTTTTGTTAGAATCTTTTAACGAAGCATTTATACATTTTCTACTATATGAAATTTTAGTTCGCTTTTTGCTTGTAGTACACAGTAGCGAAATTTGGACATTTAATCACTGAACGCGCTGTATTATGTATGTTATTTTTCTCTTCTCAATTATCTATCCGATCACGCATAATCAAACAGATTGTATACATACGTTCAATAGAGAAAAAGTATTTTTTGTTTCATGCAATTACTTGAAATAAATGAATATATAGTGGATAATTAAGCTACAACCTAATACTGAAATAATTAAACAAAGATGTTCATACTCCAGACACATACATCTGAAGTGAAGGGAAAAAAGTGGAACGTCAAGTTTTAGAACGTCAAGTTATTTTCGTATTTTCTTGTACAGAGTGTTTCCTACTTTTCTGACAAGATTGTAGGAGCATGATCTACGAATAAAGATAAGAAAAAAATCTTATATGAAGTTTGTTTATAAGCTTTGTTACAAAATTACAGGCAAATATTAAATATGCCTGTACTTACAAGATATTTCTTCACGCATAAGCATTAGTAACGTTAATAACGCAAGAAACATAATGCAAAATCTGCGAGGCGATTGGAACCACAGTAATATTAAAATGGCCAATGAACAATGTAAACAAGTAAAGGCGTTATGATGGTCCTTTACGCCGCGCCGTGTTCATTATCGCATTACGAAACCGAGTGTTCATACGTACAATAGAAATATAACAAACGTAAACGTCCTCCTTTATTCGCCAAGCGTTTAACGTTCGTTCCATTTTTTTTCGCGGCTTTATCTCGGGTCTCTCGCCGAAAGCCGTTCCACTTGAATTCTAAGGCCGTTCATTTTCAAAGCGGCACGCTATTGCAGTCGCATGAATTCTAATCGCGTTCGAAAAACCAGCTCACGTTCCTAGAACGCATTCCGCGGAGCAACCGAAAGAAAAACTTATGGCGTTGTCCGGGCGATAACGCGGCCCTACAAATCTGCCGCTTTAAGTGAAAACTGTCAGAGAGCATAAAAATATTTCATTTATATGTGCGTTAAATAAGAAAATTCGTCTCTACCCTAAAATAGAGGACGAACAGTTTACATTTTACTGTTATCACAATTACATAACAGTATGTATATATATAACGTTACTATATATTTTATACATGTATAGTTTTGTGTATGTGTGTGTGTACATACGTACTATAGAAATAGAACAAACGTGCAACACACACACACACACACACACACACACACACACACACACACACACACACACACACACACACACACACACACACACACACACACACACACACACACACACACAGAGAGAGAGAGAGAGAGAGAGAGAGAGAGAGAGAGAGAGAGAGAGAGAGAGAGAGAGAGAGAGAGAGAGAGAGAGAGAGAGAGAGAGAGAGAGAGAGAGAGAGAGAGAGAGAGAGAGAGAGAGAGAGTAGTATATATAGTAACGTGGTTGTAGTGCGTGGTTGTTAAATAATTTTTCTTTTCCTTCCTTTTGCATCAGCAATCAAACTCAAAAAGGTGAGGATTCTGTAGGTTGATTTGCTGGTTTAAGACTTTAGGTTTCGTATTGCATGTCACGACGAGACCTGCTATGTCTCATTTGAGGTCAGCTGACTGCTGTCTTGTCAGAGTGGAAGTGAGGATTCTACGGGATGATTTGGTTGCTTAGAGCTTTAGCTCCCTCATATGTCATGACGAGGGTTCCTCCATCGGCAAGACTTGCTATACTTCATTTGTCTTCTCAGTTTTATAGGACGCTGTTCCTTCAGGAGTAGTTGAACGAGAAAATTCGTGTGAAGATTTATTTTGATGTGCTTCTTTCTGGTATTGTCTCTCTGACGAATGGCATGTAAAGGTCATCGTGAAGCGTTTTGTTTGATACATACCATAGTGTATCTACTATTGCGCGAAACAATTTAGACTGTGATCTTTGTACGATGTATTGGATTTACAAGTACAATCCCATAACTCGATGCCATAAGTCCATATCGGCTTTAGTATTATTTTGTAGATAGGTATTTTATTCTCCTATGATCATTCTGTCTTTCTGCCAAGTAACCAGTACATGTTTTTGTACCTTAAATCTATTTGCTTCGTTTTTACTATTACACGTTCCTTCCAATTGAGTTTGTTATCCAAAGGAGGATTTAAATACCGCGCTGATACATTACTTTTATTTATTTATTATCGTACTGATTAATAAAGAGCAGGCTATTGCTTGTTACTTAAACAGAAGTTTAAACGAGTTGACTTAGCGTCGTAGCTTTCAATTTTCCACTTGGTTGTCCAGCTCTGGAATAAATTTTGCTGATATTGAAGCTAGAGGATGCGATGTTAGGATTTTCACTGGTTACAAACATCGCCATATCGTCGCAAAATGTCCCTCCTGTGGTGTTTGGCGCAGTGTTTAAGACTAAAAGGAAAAACGTTTTCCTTGAAAACAACTCTTGACCAGATATGCCTATGTGAATTAACACGGAAGAAATCCGCGAGATACTCCAGCCGACAAAGTTTTAACGCTGCATGGATAAGTACTCTAAACCTTTGTGTTCCCCTTTTTCATCTTCCTCGTTCCATCTTTGATAAGGAAATGGAGAGCGAAGACCGATTACAGTTCCCTCGTCGCTTTTATCCGGATTGTTCCCCGATACTTGCTACAAAGCCTGTCTCTCATTTAAAATACAGTTTAATTAACGCGATCGATACGAGATGCAGGGTTGCAAATGACGTGTTAAGTGCGAATTAATTATCCTCGAAAGTAGGATAATTGCAATGATTACAGCGGTGTTCTTGCCATTAAGTGAGTACCGTTCTTTCCGTATTTTGTCAACGCTAGTGCGCTGAAAGGCTCGTACCTCGGAGTATCTTTGAAGTTGGTCTGGATAAACTCTTCTTTTAGTTTTCATTATTTTATCTGGCAAGATATTAATGACCGCAATTGCGTGTATCCCATGGATGTATAAATATTTAAATCGCACTTACATAGAAGTTACTTCAGTTGGTACAGATAAGTAGTAAACAACGAATTAATAGCTGGTTGGCAAAGTGGTACAGTTTTGTATATTTCTATAGTCAATCTAAAAGATCTAATTCTAATCTCTAATAAACACTTACCGCGTCTGCTGATATACTGACAAATTCTGGACAACTATTTTAGTGGTTGTTTATTAATTTTTATATGAAGAACAACCTCAAAAAATGAGGAAAATAAGTATAAAGTTATTTAGTGATTATTTTTAACGTTCTAATATTTTTGAGACTACAAGAGTCTATAAAATCGTGATTATAGCAAATAGTGTAGTAAATTAGATTTAAAGGAAAGCATCTCGTATGCTATGAACATTTCTTTTTTAAACAATGCTTTACACATATAAAAATTACTGCAAGGATTTTAAGCATAGAATGTAACAAATATCGTATATAAATTATGCTACTCAATTCTTTGACTAATTATTAAAATACTATAGTCTTTATAGAAGCTATACAAATTACAGACATGAGAAGATAAAAAAATTGTCCACGATTTGAAAAAGAAAATAATTTATCACAGTGTTATAAATGTCTCGAATTCTTTAAACTGAAAGAGGAAATAATGACAAATGGACGGAATTTCTTTCCATGATCATAATATTAAGAAACACAATTTACTAATTATGTAAACTGATTGAAAATACGTTGACCATTAATGAATTAATTTATGGGTAGATAAAATGTTGGAGATAGAAGACTATTATGTATATAGTATAGACTATTATATATATAGTATAGTACATAATAGAAGACTATTTTGTGTGGAATGTTTGTCACTTTCCTTTTGTATGAAGAATCAATGTAGTTTAATAATTACAAAATTACGAATAAAAGGATCTACAATGATCATTGTTTATGATTTTTAAAGTAGAATGTTATCTGTTGATAAAGTTGATTTTTAAACGTTAATATGCAGATATGTAAAATTAATGTTCACAATTATTAAACTTTATAAAAATGTCTATTATTTGAGAATCTTTTAATCTCCAAATTTTTTAATTGCTAAATTATAAAGCAATGGCCAATTCGTTGATCCTTTGCTTTATAGTGTGGCAAAAACTATTCTTTCGATTCAACAAACGCAAGCTGCATATGTAATTAATCGCTTAATTTACGATCTATTTTCAGTTACAGTTCCAGCTCTCATTTCCAATTAAATATTCCAACAATAATACACGTAATTGTTCGATACGCTATTACAGTAATGAACGAATCATGATAGAGATGCGTATACATGTTCATGCATGTATTGTTGAACGTATAACTAACATTGAAATTTAATACTCAATTAGGAAAAATGGGAAAAAACTAAGGAAAATTAGGAAATAATTAAATCTCAAAAATTGCATCTAGATATAAGATAAAAATTAAATCTTTGAAGATTAAATTTGTTAAGTTTCAGTCATTGTACAGTGTGCGATCTGTATAGTGTACAAATTTACATAAAAGTCGAGAAATGTTTTACAAGAAGAATCAACGAAAATGTTACAATTCCTAATGTATACTTAAACAACGCGCCCTTAAAAATTTCTTTCTTTCAATTCTTCTGTCTGTAATATTTTCCATCTTCCAGAGAAAAGTTTCAGTCATTGTGCAATGTCTGATCTGTATAGTGTACAAATTTACATAAAAATCGAGAAATGTTTTACAAGAAGAATCAACGAAAATGTTACAATTCCTAATGTATACTTAAACAACGCGCCCTTAAAAATTTCTTTCTTTCAATTCTTCTGTCTGTAATATTTTCCATCTTCCAGAGAAAAGTTTCAGTCATTGTGCAATGTCTGATCTGTATAGTGTACAAATTTACATAAAAATCGAGAAATGTTTTACAAGAAGAATCAACGAAAATGTTACAATTCCTAATGTATACTTAAACAACGCGCCCTTAAAAATTTCTTTCTTTCAATTCTTCTGTCTGTAATATTTTCCATCTTCCAGAGAAAAATTGACAGTAGAATAATAGAACCAAAATTTGTCAAACTTTTCGAATCAAAATTTTTCAAATTTTCTCGTCAAAAATTAATGTATTTCGATGTACGTTTTTCTTATTCTGTAATATTATTTTTCGAAGAGTGTAGCGAAACTCAAAGTGGATTCGTTTCGAATAGGCAGCTGTAGGGTAACCCGCAGAAGGTAAAACAATTGAGAAGCAATTGGAAAAGTCGTATCCCCTAAGAATCCAATTTGCAAATGGAGCTTTTCGAAGACCTACGTACCGATAGATTTCGGTAAAACAATTGTAATAAAGCGAATGGACAGCTTTAATATAATAAAAGTATGGAATAATAACGAAATAGCACATATTGTACTTTACACAAAAAAAATTGAAAGCCTCCAGGCAAAATCGGGTTTTGCTATCATCCGAGGCAAATAGAATTTTCAAATTGCGTTTTTTCATTAAAAGAATTCTGGCGAATTCAGATGAAAAAATTCAGCACCAGAGAATATTAAGATCAAAGCTAATCGATATTATAAAATTTGTTTAAACAGTCGATTGTATTATGAATTATCATATTTTAAAATTCTTTCATCGTACCTTTCTATTGATAGAAAATTTCGTAAAAATAAATATTGATACGTGTGATTTCTCGTTTACAAATACGAATTTTAAAATTGCTTTGCTGTAAAAAATATTTGACCTCCTGTGTACTAATTTTTTTTTATAAATCAACACCGAAATATTATCGACTTTCAATATGTAGCTTTAGATAGATTCTTATATATAATTAATTAAAATTAGAGCAACACGATAAGAATGAATAACTATTTGTTAATCATTTCACTGTCTTAATAAAAACAGACGTCGATATCGGCAAAAACATTTGCATTTTAATAAATGCAGAAAAAAAGTCTGCCGTCAAAAGTCATCTTCATCGATTTGGTGCTGAAGATTCCTTTTGCTCAAATGAAATTAAATCGAGATTGACAGAAAAATTCGACGACCGCAACAGGGTTAAGATAACGGCGTTCAGGTATAAAATTTCAATTTTGCTATGCCGATCAAACCTCTTTGGCCTATCTCATCCGTGAAATGTTTGATTATATCAGAAGGAACGAAGCAAGAGCGAATTGGCCGTTGTTATCTCATGCGAAGTAAGTAGTTTTATCGAGGAAAAGGAACAGAGGACCGGGGTGGAAACAAGAGAGGAAAGGTTTAACCGAAGCGTGGAGGTCCGTGTTAAAAAATTGTAAAACTTTCCAACGCCTTCGTCTTACCATTTAATACAACGAATGACGTCTGAACAGCTGCCGTGGCTAACGTTCAAGTTTCCAACTTGTTTAAAGTTCGGATGCGGTCCTATCAATTGCATGAAAACTTTCTTTCCATCTCTCTCCCTCCTTTTTTGATCTTTGTTCTCTGTACTTCGCTGCCATAATTTCCTCTTCTTTCTCTCTCTTCAATCTTTTACACCGATAATCTATTTCGCGCTATTTCTTTATTTTTTTCTTTTTTCTTTTTTTTTTTTTTTTTGTAAAATTATATCTATCGACGCTTGATATTTAACGGTAATTGTTTTCCGATAATTGTAATTTCATTTCTGGAAAGGATTTTTATGACGTGGTTTGTTATGATAATAAAATAAAATTACTAAACTTAGTCTTCGTAAACTCTTCTAAATTTTGTTACTACGTATTATTAAATTATTTTTTACTATTATTTATTTACTATTATATTATTTATTTTTATTATTTTTTACATAATTAGTAAAAGATTTGTAATATAATTCTTAGGAAATTTCTTAGAAAAAAATCTCCCTGCAATTATTGTTAGATTATGTAACGCATTTTGTTCGCGTTTCTTTAAAAAAGCGTCAAAGACTGTTGCATTTATACGTCTGTTTAATCAACGATAGATGCATTATTTTGTTATGTTATCCATTTCACAAGTGAGTTAACCAAATTTTTAGATAGTCTAACATTGCAAAGTTCTTTAAATTATTCAATAATTATTTCTGAACAAAACTTCCTGAATGTTAAAATAATTATTACTCCGATATTGATAATGCAGTACCTATTCAAGTAATCTCAAATATTCTGAACTCGTACGAGATTGTAATTTCTGCCGCGTCATGAAGCGAGGAATTCGTTTACGAAATACTTTTCATGTTTTCCTCCATTGCTACCATTAAATCATGCAGTTACAAATATTTATTTATACTAGTTCTCACATGTTTATACACTGTAGCCAACATAATTAATGTTTCCGTAATATTCCTTAAAATGTGACACATAATAATAATTAAAATTAAAATGAAGTAAGCACATAATACAACCAACTAGAATATTCTAGTTACACATACTTATTTGTTTAATAGGATAATTAGATCGTGAATTTTTCTGCGATTGCAGATTTTATTAACGTAACTAGAGTAACCTACATACAGATTTATTTCATCCATTAAACTTTATAACAACTACATGTTAAATATTTTTGATATTCTTGTCGTTTTATCGTATTTTTTAAATTACGTATATTTCCTACATTTTTGCAAATTTGTCTAAATTGTCCATAAATACATGTTCCATAATAACAAAAATCCGCGGTTTAACGATAATAAATAAACTTTGATCTCATGTGAGTTCAGATTGATATCGAATTTGTTAAGCCATACGATAAAAGTTTGTCATCAACAGTTGCACGGTTATGAAACGTGGCTGTTTTTCAACTTAATTCAGTTAAGTTGAAAATCCTCGAGTTTGTATACTTCGATCTTGCTCTTATTTTCGCAAACAAACAGAAGGCACGTAGCAAGGTTAAACATTTTCTGTTTACAGTCAGCGAAGCTAGTTCGCGTTAAACAAGGCGAAACGTCCCGACGAAATAAACTACGATTTCTTTCATGTGCAGGCTCCGTATGTTTGACATTTGCGCGCAAATATTCCACACGCCGCAACTGCCGGCTATCATTTGATAAATATTGTGACTCGAATCGGTGTGTAGATGCGCATCAAAGTATATGTAAGTACTCGTTTCACATCACGCGAGCTACGCTGTACAGACGGCGTTAGTGCGAATGACAATCGACAGGATGGAGTGGATAATGACGCTGTTTTCCAACTTTTGGAAGCATTTCAAGTTGAACATATAGAGCTCTATGGATGACAGTTGTAAAAATACTTTAGGCGCAGAAAATAATTCTCTTCTTTTTATTTAATCGTCTATTTCGTTAGTTGAAAGTTTCATACCTTACTATTTTGGATATATTCTACGTGGCATGTCTATATCGTTTGGCATTTCAACTACGATGTAGCTGAAAAAAATGATAAATACCGAAGTAGACGATAAAAGTCTGCTTAATGAAATATTAAATAAATCAGAATTACGCGTGTAAAATTTAAAAGAAAACGTCGAACCAAGTTTATATATACTTTTAGTATATATATATATGTAATATCGTGGACGATAGATATCGGACGAATTATAAACAATGTCGCGAGAAAGCCGAAGTGTCTACGTGACCCTGGCCACGAGCGGTTGCGAAACACGTGCATGGTGGGGATAAGACAAAATACAAAGGAATGCTAAGAGAGAAAGACGAATTAACAGTCAGTGTTAGTTGAGAAGTCAGAGAGTGCGAATCGAGAAGTCAGAGAGAGTGCTAACTGTGTTGTCGAGAAAGTGTTGCTAGTGTTGTTAGTGTTGTCGAGAGAATGTGGTCTGCGTGAGAGAGAGCGTTGGATCCGTGGTGACGAGAATTGCAAATTAACTATTTAATTGTCTAAATTATAATACGTTATCGTAATTAGTTCACGTTAAACAACCATCGTTTCCTGTTTAATCAACATCTGTTTAATCCATTCATTATAAATAAATTAATTGTAGTATAAGATCCTACATATAAATAATTTTATTTTCTAGCGTACTACTGAATTCATTTTTTTAGTGAAGTTTGCATGACCAAATGTGTGAATAGCAAATCATGATTGACTACAGCAATGATCGTGGAAAGACAATAGACATAAACGAGAAGAAATTCAGTTTTATTATTGCAAAAATTATATTTTACTTCTCTAAGATTTTCTATCTTAATCTAAGGTTGCGAACGAGATAATAATTCTTCAAACTTTTAATAACTTCCTGCATTTTTTGCTACACTTGCAATACTACAAAGGAATAAAACTATAACACGTTTTAAATTATAAATTATAGCACATACAATGGATCACAGTACCACTTTCTTCCAATCGTCAACTTTGTATTATTCAAATCTTTTTACAAGATTCCAAATTTTTAACAGCGAGGATCCCAATTAATTAAGCTCAGCTATTCGGACATACATAATCGATAAGACTTTTGGCATCATATTTGCTATAAAAACATATCAATCGTTTCGAATCTGCAATCAGAAACAAGATATTTCTACGACTTGCTGTATATTTGTTTGAAGTACCGTAGCTTTCACTCGCTTGATCCGAAGGAAACTTCTCCTTGCGAACCCATTCGAGTCAATCGTTTCAAGTCTGCAATTAAAAACGTGAAATACTTTCATGACTCGCTGTATATCTATGTGTATTTGTATATTTGTTCGAAACGCTGTAACTTTCACTTATTTGCAATTATTGGTGCAAAGGAAAGATTCTTGCGCGAAGTGATTCGAGTCGGAAGCCATTTGCCATCGAGCAACATCGATCGGCATGAACGGTAGAGCTACATTTTTGTTAACGAGTCACTGCGTCAGACATTTAGGAAGATTGATGGCGATCAGTAGTACATCCTCTTGTTCGTCCTTTATTTTTCTGAATCGTGATCTAACAAAAAATCGTGTAGTATACTTTCACTGGCTCTGTATCGGCTAGTTGTCCGACGATCATTCATTCGCTGAATCTTTCTGAATAATGGTAAATCTATATCAGTATCTATATCCTATAGCGAGCTACTAGAGCCAAAGGAAGATTAGTTGCCTTGGAACGCGAGAGAAGGAGGGAAAGAGTAAACGGGGCTCGTTACCATTTGAAAGTTAAATCGTGTTCAACTTGCAAATTGTCCGTTTCGGCTGTGTTAGCGGCAGGGTACGGAGTTCGTTGATTACTCTGCGCCAGCCTTCGATTGAATCTTAACCGGGACGGTGACCGGATCAGAGCTCGATTAGCCAGACCTAGGATTTTTAGCTCTGCCGTGTATTTTCGATCGTTATTAATTCATCGAGGCAGTATTGATCTAGCAGATTGCGGATTTACGAGAAATTTTGAAGACGCGAGATAACACGGAATACGTGCAGCATGCAAAACGTGTGAAATACTCAACAAATTTTTGTCCATTTTATATGTCCATTTTTATTTTATCCATTATGTATATGTGTTCCAAAAAAAATATATTGTGTTCATCGTAATTAGGCTGGGCATTTTCATGTATTTTTATGTTCTTATGGAAATAATAGAGAAGTGAAAAGTAAAGAACAAGACGCGCATTTCAGACATATTTTATTGTATTATTTCCGAAAAGGCAAGAACGCACAAGAAGTTACGTGTCGTATATGGGAATGAAGCCTTGAAAGAAAGGCAGTGTCAAAATTGGTTTGCCAAATTTCAACTCAAAAAAATATAGAAATTTGCTTCATTTATTAAATATTGCAATAAATGCTCCGTTTTAGATATTATACGGTCAGCCAATAAGGTCAACACACTTTAAGACAGAATGAGATTGTTAAAATTGGATGAAGCGACTTGTGCATGAAAAATATTTGACTTACGTCAGTTTCATAGTTACTGGCGCATATGGAGAATTGAGATCTTCAAAATAATGTACTCGTAATATTATATAAATATAACACAGTAGAATCACAATTATTCGAACTGATCGTTACACACGTTATCCGGATAATCGATTAATTTTCGTCTGAAACTATTTTATAAAGATCGATATTAAAAAAGGAACAAACACTTTTGAATAGGAATACGAAGACTTTTTCCAGTTTCTATTCTGTTTCTATTTGTTTTTTCCAATTTTCCTTTCAAGGGACTATCTCCAAATTTTCCATTATTCGGCGTTCCAATAATCGAACGTCCCGTTAATCGGGGTTCTATTATATCGAGTCTGGCTTATGCACGTAAATTAGCAAATTATTATTGTGCTTGAATACATATCACAAGCTGGAAGATTGATGATTTGCATTGAAAATGGACAATTGTCGCATTTACATGATTAAACTATCTATCATTGTAAGGTACTAAATATTAAATTGTTAAATTCTTGTACTGAACGTTAAATTGAGAAAGATAGGGGGCAGATTGTGTGGTAAATTACTTCGATATCACAGTAATTAATGCATAAAAATTGAAGTAGAAATAAGCTTCGCATTTATAGTTTTTAAATGTTATCACGTGCTGTTGAGTAGAATTTATAAAATTATACTATTCGTAGCTTTAAAATCTAGTAAACCTCTTTAAAAATGTTAAAATCTAGTAAAACAAATAGCTATAGAGTTTCGTAATTCGTTATTAATCCTCTCCTAGTTATTCATCATTTTCATTAATCTGCATTCATAGTGAATTTTCCTTACAGTAATTAAACGAACAAATAAATTAAATTGTCGGTATATTAAACGTGCAAATTATTCCAATAACTTAATTTCTCTATTATTCGGATAAACAATCATCGTTTTTACTGAAACCGCATATTAAAACCAACGTCAACAATAATATCGATCAGATCCTGCTGAAATTCTGTTGGAAGATCAACTCCTTATTCGTACTGCAACGAACATCATAGACTCATCCTGCAACCCTAATCTCTGTTTCTTTTTCTTAAATCATCTCAAACTTCGACCCATTTTTTTCTCGTCATTCCTCCCTAACCGTTGTTCTGACCACATTACTCATCCTCACCGCTAGACTATAAGAACCATTTCTCCATGATAGGCCAGGAGAGAATTTTGTAAATAGTCGGTACTAGCGCGCAGTTACCCGTTATGAATAAAACCTGCAACTTTTTAAATTCAGTGTTGTCAAATTTCCAGCATCCGGAGTCCAATAATTTATTAAAAAGTTATTGAGGAAACCAAAATAATTGACGCGATACTTTAAGAATATTCGTCTTCGTTGTCAATAACTTGGCGGTTGGTGCGACGTTAAATACGGTACATCCACATACACTTAAATACGACGTCCACATACGATAAAAGAAACTCATTATTCTTTATAAAATACAATTATAATTTGGCCCGAATTCGAAGACTCGAACTTCGTTACAGGCGTGTATTTAGCTACGATTTGACGAGTCGTAACGTGTACGTGCGAGCAAAGTTTAGCAGATTTTCAAACGAAAGTCACACATTTACACAGCGAAGTTTCTATACAGCTGGCATTGGCCAACTTTTTAATTGCACCGTAATCGTACTCGGCCTACGCTATCGTCCTTTTATCGTTCCTTTATTCACGGCTGCATCACGAATCGCGATCTCTCTAAATGTAAATGCCACTCATTGTCCTCTTCCCCTTCGGGGATTCGCGAACAGCGCGTTTCCAACGGAAGCGAATGCGCCTTTGTGTCGACTTTTGTGCCTCGTCGGCCGTCGCCGCGTTTTGACATCAGGATGCTATCACGCTACCGTCGTCTCCGTCTATAAACCATGACAAGTGGAGAACCGACGAAGAGTGGTGCTCGGCGCGATGAAATTTACTTAGCGGGAGTAACGACGTCACTGTCCACTCGAACAGCCTGTTTGGAGAAAGAGTAGAAGCCAGACAGACACCGGCTTCTAAGGAAGAGGAAAGCAAAGTCGAGGAGCGAAGAGACTCCGGCTCCCTAAGCATTTCGTAGTTTCGGCTTATTGTGTTTCCACGAACTTTCCTTTAAATTGAAACTTATCGTTCGGTTCAGTCTCCACTGCTGCGAAATGTTGTTGCATTTAGAAGATATTACGTGCTATTTTCTCATTCGTAATCATATAGGTTGTCCCGGCAATCATGGCGCAATCGACGATAGGGTAGGGTAGGTTCTACGTGAAAGAACAAAGTGGAAATGTATTAGGTTGTCCGAAAAGTGCCTTTCTTTTGCAGACACATCTTTTACAACGACGCATCTCTATACAAACATGAAACCTAATCTATCAAACGTTGTGATTTTTATTTTGATAGAAGAAAATGGATCATACTTAATTCGATAAAATAATATAAAACGAAAAATGTTGTGCATCCATTATTTTCTTATAAAACGAAAGGAACTTTTCTGACGACCTAATAGAAAATGTTTTTGTATGACTCTTTCTTTCTGAGAAAGTCAAGTTTGAAGAATTGGAAAGTATTCTTGAAATTGGATAATTGTCGACTAGATACGAGTAAAGAATCAGCAGGAGATTATTCTACATGTGACACCCTGTATATGAAATTTTGGATACAAGGCATAGTATAATACAGCAGCATTATTGTTGCAAATATTTCCATATTTAGAGAATATTATGCAGTAGCTCCTTGTCTCCGGAGCTTTATACAAAGTCCAAAACATTCAATGTGCATTATTAAATACAGTTTTGTTCGAGTTTATGATATTTGATATGATATATCGGGAAATTTCTGCACTATTATTGGAACGTTATATATTTCGGTGTTTGGAAGCCTTTGTCGCAAATAATAAAATTAAATAATTCAAAAAACGCAAAAATACGAATACAGATTTTCGTAAGAGATTAATTTTGTTTCGACACAATTATATTTCGATATAATGCAATGGTCCTCAAACGTTCGTTTAGAGAAAGGAGCACGAACTTAATACGCGATTTAATATTATTATAACATTAATAATGTTATTAATTATGTTTCATACTATTATAACAAATAATTGAGAAATATAGAAAAGAAGAGACTTACAGACACAGTGATATACTTGGTGCCCCGAGCAATATTGAATTTCATATTTGAAACTGATCTTATCTGTCAACCGTATAAGTTGATATTCTCGAAAGGTAGCAGCGTGCGATAGAAAGTTATGGAAAATATGTGGAAGTACGCCTATCCGCTGAAACTATTTTTTATTTATCTAACAATAATCTAATTTAATCTATAAAGGGTGACGAAACTCTCGCCTAAAAGGAAGAAAAGAATTTCTCTTTGAAGGGGTTTTAATTACTTAGGGGAAGAAGACGTAAGAAATTCTTCTTTCAAAAGCGTATTCAACAAGTTAAAAAGCGATGTGCTAGTCTTAAATATTGATTCTTATTCAGAGAAAAAGAAATTATTTTCCCACCTATCGCTCGGTTTGCTCGCCATCGGAGTATTTGAACAGGGAGGTATCCACCGGAGGAATATTTTACGAAAAAGATTATGCGTGGATTCCCTCTCAAAGCGTTTTTCTTGATTGAAGGTGTTTTCACGATTGGACGTCTCTATTGAGAGGTCGGATTGATCGAAACGTTGTCTATTCAAACTTTATTAAAATACTGTCGAGTATTATTTTCTCGATATTATGAAATTTCCATGGCGTATTAATACACAACGTTAATCCGTAAGTATATTACATGTTCAAGCATAGCAGATACATTTATGGTGAATTATTGATATAATTATTGATATAACACTGAAGAAAATATTAGAAATATGCTTCAAAGATTTTGAGAATAATTAATTTAACCGTAACTTTAGTAAAAGTTCAGTGACTTGCAATACATTCGTAGTTTAAGAATATCTAATTGCAGAAAGCATGAAATAATGAAAAGATTTTCCAATGGTTCCTCGACTTTTACTACACTGCTTTAAATTATCAATTTTCGCTGGAGCAAAGAAAATCGAAAGCACGATACATCTATTGAGATATGTGTAATTTTGTGTGGTAGACTAGATTAGCCGCGTAGTAGCGACACGCATATATGAGTATGAGTGTGTGGAAGCATGTGCGTACACAACGTCTCGAATGCAACTGTTCATGTAGTAGTGTGGTATAGAAGATGGCGAAACAAAGAGAGTGCTGAGACGCGTGCAAATGTGTATCGATGAAGACCTTGTAAATCACATATTAAATAAATCTGATACTATTTTGATATCAATTCTAAGTGTAATCTAAGTGTCCCTATACGTTTATTTTGGCGATTAAGATCCATAATTCTCAACAACATTTTCGGCTATTAATAATTAATTCATTGATTCTATTAGTCTTCAACTATTAGTTCAGTCTGAATCAGACTTGATGCCGTGTAATATATCTTTAATAATATCTTTATAAAATACATTATACAATACGTAAATATAAAATACGCACTGTATGCATGTTGATATTAATCTATTCAAAATGATTTAGATCTCGAATCGTCCGATTACATTTTTCAATCCTCCAATTATAATTCTCAATTTTATCTTTTTAAAAATTACATCTATCTCTTTGCTCTTCCAATTTACAAACTAGATTCTCAGAAATAATTTCAATATATATAAAAAAAGCGTTATTTACAGAAGCACATGATAGAGTTACTTCAAAGTTTGAATTTCATCCTATTCACGTTTTCAGGGCAAAGCTCGAAATTGCTCTTACGTCCAATATGAACAAAAGGATAACATTCCGTACTTTACATTCCTAGCTGCTGACAATCAGTTCGATTAGACGTGCTAAGAGCTTACAATTTCACTAAGATTTCTTTCAATAGAACGAAGAGCGGTGTTCTAAAGTTTCTTCTCGACTGCAGAGACTCTAGACGCAAGGTTACAGGATTTTTGTGAAAAATTAATTTTCGGCTAATATCGGAAAAGAGAATATTCCGAATCCTCGGAAACTGGATATTTTAATTGGTAGATTACGGTTTTAATTAATAATCTCTAAGAAAATTGTATGTTATCTTTGCCACTTTATCAACGCCAATACGATTTTGCGCTGTATTTCTTCCTACTTACACTGAAAGCATAATGGATGTGTAGTCTATGCAGGCGTTAGTTGAACCGTGTCTAGCGAAGAGGAACGACTCTTCGAGGTGACAAAATTTACTTAGCTCGACTAACGACATTATTGCCCACTTGAACCGGAATGTCAGTGAAAATGACAGAGATGGTGTGGCCTGAATAGAGACAATGGGCAAGGCAGAGCGACGAAGAAAGAGAATCTACGGCGTGAAGTCACGTGCCAAGGCATTAATATTTGCGTGGTTCATTTAACATGATAAGCCAGTTGGTTTGAAATACCTCTGCCTAGTTTGCTAATTGTGGCAGATTTTCCGGTTATGGTCAATTACTAGGATCTTTTTGCCATTCGTTGAAAACTTGCTTATGCTATGTTTAAAAAAAAAGACACGTTCTGCAATTTAGTATTAGCATACAAGATTTATTTTAGCAATTTTTTTTATCAGTTTTAACTTTGTATCTTCTAAGGATCTAATCCTCGTTATGAATTCACATCTGCCGAACGTTGAATAATTGTGATTTAGTTCCAAGTTGTACTTTGTTCTCGCTATAATTTTAAGTATTTGATTCCAACGATATTGTCAATTATGTTATAGCGCTTAATTATGGTATAGCATTTATTTATAAATATTATTGTTATTATATATCATATATATATTTTATATATTATTATATATACAGGGCATAATTACATCTTGTTAATGTAACATTACATTAACTAATGAATAAAGTAAAATTAAAATAGTTGAAACAAAAAATGTGATCCAACATGAATAAAATTTATAAATTTAAGTATACTTAATCTTTAACAAAGTATTAATATTATACATTAGGTTTCTATTATTAGGTTTCTCTATATTTATGAACTAAATAAGAACGTTCAAAATGCAGTCAAATAAAATAACATAAAATAAAATTGATTTAAATTGAAGACATGCTTTTGTCATAAACCGATCGAACAAAATTAAAGATTCCAGTTTGCAATGTGGTGACATTTGCTGTATATCGTTGTTAAAGTTTATTCTTTTACAGTATCTGCGATATTTTCACAATCGATGCTCCATATTCTTTACACGCTTGAAATATCGTTGGTTTAATTAATAACAATCGCATCAATATACAAGCATAAAGACGAGCTTTTGCAGCTTCTTCTCCATCACATCTACCAATTTTAAACGCTTTAGCTCTTCTCTGCGTATCGAATGATCTCTTTCACTGCTAGAGAAATAAGTAGAATAAATAAGCAATAAATAAATAAACAGAAGCAGTTAAAGAATTATCCGATGTTGGCGAAGGGACACTGTAGCGAAAAGGTCACGGGATAAGAACGTTATAAGAAACGTAACTTTCTGTCAACTTAGAGAAAAATCTGTTCGTAACGGTTTTATCATAATAAAAACGCGAAGCTTGATAATATTTACACATTAGAGATGAGTATCGTTGCGAAGCTTTGCCAAGGCCTTGAAAAGATTTCTCGGTTGGTGGCTAGCTTTCTGCAAAATCCGCTTAAATCTAATCCCAGAGTTATGGGGAAAGTTACATCACGTTGTGAATCGTCGAATGAAACGCTCTTTTCACGGGAAGAACATGCTGCTAGCAACGCTATCGAGCTTGCAGGTATCCGAAGAAAATTAGAAATCTTATTTCTATCTCTTTCTACAAGGGAATCACGAATTGTACGATGTTGCGCAACGAACAAAAAAAGATGTTAATACGATGAATTTTTACGAATTTTGAAGAAATTGAAGCATTTGTAGCATTACGGTGAACTATATCTTCTTCAAATTGGAAAGATTGGTTTTGTATCTCTAATTTGTCTAATGGTATTTTATAATTATAATTATTCCGATACGTTCTTTGTATTTGCACTTGCTTCATTTACGTTTCTTAATAGCGTTACGTTTATCTACGTTTCACAAGTTATTTCATCGCTTGGTCGTCAATGATTTAAAGATATTACGACCTCGATTTCCTCCGCGAATTCCACCAGCAAAATAAGAAAGTACAGTGACACGACGCTTAATATTCAAAGACGCGACTGCCACATTTTTCATACAAATTTCCACAGCGTTTCACAAAACCGGTGGCGTGTTATGAATCCACCATCACACTCGTCAAACATGATTCATCAAGCAAATACCAGGCAAAGGCTTAAAATCGATAAAACTTCCTTTTTGTAAAAACTTCCTTTGTCTAAGAATTACGTATATCGCTAAATCATATCGGAAGAAAAACAATTGGCTACAAAAGTTTATTGCCGCGTGCCAGATAACAATTTCGTGCAGTGTTCGGTTTAGGTCGGCTATACGATAAATCTCGAGGAATAAGTACAGCTGCAATTACATAGTAGCGGATTCCCATGTGGAACGTTTGTCATTTCGATCGTCTCATCTATTTTGAGTTACGGTGATATCATATTTTCACTGTAAAAGAAAACCATCATCCCTTATATATTTTCCTTGTCACGGAGAGGATTCTTCTTCTGTTGGACGAGTAGCGGAAAGCAGCGGGATGAGAAACATCAGACGTCCGCAATCCGCAGCAAAGCTAAGTCGCAAGTGCACTTAAGGATTTGTATCGCGTACAGATAGATTTGTTGCTGCCAGTAAGGATTTCAGCGCCTCTCCTTTTATCGCAATTAGGCGAATCCCTCCTTGTATGATATGATATGTAGGAGTAGGTGCTGCATGCACAGCATTAGTGTGTATGGTGTAAGAGAATGTGAAATTCGAACGCCTGAGACAGTCGCATGGTCTTCGTCACACCCGGCTGTGGCAAGAGAAAGCGTAAACTCTTGTCATAAATTAGGGCATCCCCTGTGCGGTGTCGTGGGCTAGCCGACTCCAACTCTGACTCCAGACTCTGGTGACCGCAACGTCTAGTAGATTCGAGCATTCTTTGTACAATTGTCGAAGCGAAACTATGCGAGTTCGACGTTTTTGAATACACAGAACCTCTGTGAATTAGAAGAATCTAGCGAATGTCCAGCTGTACAAATTGTAAAATACAAATTAAGTAAATAGGAAAAAAGACACAGAACCTGCTGTAAACGCGACTACCCTGGACTCGCCCGTGGTATTTTCTCGCAATGGTCTGATTAATGAGTCGAGATACCAGGTATGAGCGCACCTGGTGACATGTAAACGAGATGCATGTAAATGCGGGCGTAGTGGCAGTTCTTAGATATCGCACTCATCGCAGTTTCCGCGCGAACTGAGTACGATTTTTGGGACTGAGAAACCGTCTGCCATGTAAACAAACGACCAGCGTTTGATAGCTGTCAGGCTTTCTCGTGTGCTTCGACACGTGAATATTCTGTTTACAGCTGCTGTTTATATCGACCCGTTGATGGACTTCAGTTCTCTCCGAAATATTTTGGAATATAACTGTTCGATGGTTACGAATAAAACGACGTTTTATACAAATATAGGAGTTTGAAGACTTTATTGGAAAGCCATAACGCAAGCATAAAATACAAAGGGAAGAATATTTCGGCCTAGAAAATAATCAGGTGAGTTTCGTCTACCTAATTTTTAAATTTTGCAGGAAAATTTATTTTGGAGGAACAAGTATAGGTAACAAAAGATTATATGCACTGTTACGCCCCGAGGCTCACTATAGGCCGTGTTCCTAACCGTCTCGCTTGGTACTACAGTGTCGCAGACAGATCATCTTTCATACCGTCGATATATACACAAAATAGCGATAAATGCATAGTTGTCGTCAAGCAGCGAGTTCTAGAAACGTCGATTCGCCTTCGGTCTGTTATTTTATCTACACAAAAAAGGTGGCATATGTGATCATAGGCGCGAACGGTTGCGAGACCCGAGCGTGGTGGGGGTCGTCTCCCAGAGAAGACAAAGGACAAAATCGAAGGGCAGTCAGTGGCAAATGAGGATTCAAACCGAATGCATCGAGAGGTTCAGAGAAATAAAATCAAGGTCGCTTAGTCAAACGAATACGTCGAGAAATATCTTAAAGTCGAGTCGAATTATAATTATAAACTAATTGTATCATCGTTAAATCATTTGTGATGTGTTCATTATAATTTTAAATATTTTTAAGTATACAAGTTTATATTAACCCTGTTAATTCAATATTACAATCATTTGAACTACGTCTGTTATCCTAATCGAAACAGGGGAACGACTGATTCGCGGCGTCGATTATTAGAATCGTAGCGAGAATTTATGCCTCTCGCTGACGCGTTTTCCTCGCGATCGCGTCTCTCCGCAAACGGTCGTAACACGCACGATGGGTCGGTACGAAGAATCAATGGTCGATTCGTTGAAACAGAACAAATTTAAACGAGAATAAACTGAATGGAGATAAGTGAAATATTCTAACTAAATTTAATCTTTTACTTCTGTCAATCTTAGGGCTGTTGATACGAATTATGCAAGTTTTGAGACAACGTGTTTGTAGTTAGTCGCATGGATCATCTTGTCATTTTATATACATATTAGCAAACTGATATTGTTTTATTGCACGATGTTATGGTTTTTGTAAACTAACAACGGATCTCAATTAAAATAATACAAAAACGAAAGGAGAGAAAATAATTCCTCTCGTTTTATAATAATTTTAATTTTGTTTAACATCAGAAATTTTAGACTTTTGAATCCTTTTCCGTATATTGCAATTGTTTAAAAAGTTGGCAGGGATGTAAAACTTTATATCACATTATTTCTCGAAATATCTAGACAGTAAAAGATACATAAAATAAATCATTCCATGTCTGATTACAAGAATTTCAGTGAGTCTAATATTTTAAGATTCAGATACGTTTTTCTGTGTAGAGGGAAGAAGCTCTTTCTCCTCTTGGAACGCCCTCATCATTACCGAGAAATTGTCAAAGTCGACTGAAATTGCACAGACAAATTCCTTCTATTTTCTGAACGATCGATCGAATGCAAGTATTATAGTGTCGTCCAAGAGCGGCATTACTCTTTTAATTTTATCTTATTCTGTGCAGAGTGTCTTCAAGAGACGACATACTCAATTCTTTCTCGAATCAGCAACTTTTTCCTTCATATTTACATCGATCGCTATATTTTCTTCATAATTTCGCTGTTAATCTGTGTTTATGAACACTAGAACTACCGATAGTTAACACGAAGCTATTTCTACCAAAACCAGCCAAAATGACAGATCTTTAAAAAATACGCAATAATAGAATATTTTTATATTTATTGATTTATTACTTTCTTACAGAAGCAATTTCATGTTGTGTAGTACATTTTTGGTATTATTAATCCACCTGGGACCATCATCTTTAAACGAGACTTGACAAATCTGTAAAATTGTAGAACCAGTCAATTTGACTGATGTGGTTATTCTAGCGTTAAGAAAATATTACATTAATACTGGAACTACCACATCAGTGAAAATGGCTGGTTTTACAATTTTATTTTAAAATTCCTATTTCGTGTTACATTTTTTACATTTTATGATGTAATGACTTTCGTAGTGATAACTAAAGGAATAATATAACGAATTTTATTTTATTTTTTATGCATTCAAATTCAAAATAATTCTGTATCAAGGCTACTTATACCAATACCGGTCAGAATGATTGGTATAAACCAAATATAATTCAATTGGTATAACCAAAAATGTACTACATAGCATTTGTAAGAATATATGATATCCTTTTGTAAGAAAGTAATGAATCAATAAATATAAAAATATCCTATTATTACGTATTTTTTAAAAACATTTTGACTGGTTTTAATAGAAATAGCTTCGTTTTAACTGTCGATAGTTTTAGTGTTAATATTATAATTATATCGTAACGATGTTTAATTCTTTATTTCTTTTTATTTCATTTTTATTTTATAATAAAGAAACAAAATAATAAAATTATAGTATAAGTAACTTTGGAAATGATCTAAAATTAGAAAGAAAAGATTGCTCGTTAAATATTATTAAAATGAGAGAGGGAAGAATATACGATAACACGCACGACCAAAATTAATTTGGCGGGCAACCAATTGCGATACAATTGTGTATCGTAAGTTACCTTGGGCCGTGCAATTTCGAGCTGAAGCAAAAATCCGCGAATTCACCGCGTCGTTGACTCGTGGTCTAATTATATTAGGTCAATAGAATTATCGGGCCTGATATTATTATGAACTTTCCCAGCACACATTTAACGTAATATTATTATCGATTATTCATATACAGCTAATGAACACAATTATCGACACGAATCTAATTTTCTTGTAAAATCGCGTGTAAATATATTCGATTGCGATTCTTTATCGAACATTTTTTCTACATTAGAATTTCTGAATTTAAAGTCTCATTGAAAATAAAGTACATGGTAATTATAATAATCAAAAAATAAAATAAATAGAAACTATAATTGTTTTTAATTCTGCTCCTAATGGATTTAATCCTTCTAATAAACTGCATTTTTTTCTTCCAATCGTCATTTTTCATCCAATTGTATGTTTCTAACGTTAATAATCCTCAAACCTCAAATTTGAGCAATATACGAAAAAGTTGTTGCTAGTCTGCGTGATTTCTCATTTCTCATTTCGTTCTTCTGAAACATTAATCTTCCTTGTTACTCAAAATGAAAGTAACATCGGAATATAAAAATTTCAGAATCGCAGGAAGATTAAATTTTGCCTTCAAAAGTTGTATTTTATATGAGATTAAATATAAAGAATCGTGTTGCTTTTCTCTCAAAATATAGAACTATTTAAGAGAAGCAAAATACATAGTATTTATCTTCATACATTTATGTGCATTACTTAACTTAATTCATATTTATAATGACAGATATTATCAGCTTCAAAGTTATAATCTCGAACAGAATACATTTTAACGAAGGACGACAACTGAAGATTCCAAGCAACCTGAAGAGGATCCTACGTGAGAAGAAAGGAATAAAACGTTTCTCTCAGTTCCTAACAGACGCGTCCCTAAAGTTCTAGCTTTAAACTAATCTAATCGCAGAGAAGTAACGTCATTTACTACGACTTACACGCGTTACAAGTAGACTGCGGATATTTATTCATTTATGGTAAAATTGAAGGCGTAGAAATTCATATAATATGAAATGTGCGAAGTAAAGCATCTGTTATAATATTTCGAAAATAAATGCAATCTCAATTTAACGCTTTGACTGTCACGCCGAAATCACATGTTTCGCTCAAGACGCCACGGGAGTATTTTTATTATTCAAAGCATATAATGGCAAAATAATAATAAATTGATGATGTAAGACAACACTCTTCCCCAATGGACCGTTTATCTTATTGGTGGTCACGGGTGACCACCGTGGCGCTTTGGTAACAGTTGATAGCGACATATTATAGCAAGGCTTCGTTTATGTTGAAAATGACAAGGTGAGTTCGCGCTCGCCATCTATATGCAGATGCGCTGGTTAGAATAAATAGTAACTAGAAAATGGTTCTAGATACAATCGATAGATTTAATCGATAGGTTTTAGATGTTCTTTTGTTTTTATCCCTAGTCCATGTAAGAAAGTGCAATAAAGTTTTTTCGATTCAGAACGGTGTGATAGATTTATCCAAAGAATAAAATAACAGCTAATATGATCCTATCTCTGAATATAGAAATAACAACAGTTTATTTCAACAAATCATTCGCATTCGTTATTTCGTCGCAAGCAAAACGTGCAGAATAAATTGTTGAAACGTGTAGAAAATATTAGTAAACAGTATTTGCTCATTCTATATATAATAGTAAGGTATGTGCACACTTCTAACTTCAATTATATAATTAGAAAGCAGCATTTACGATTATTTTCTAAGGTGTGTTTATAATAATATTCGTAGATTACCCCTCAAAGGTATGGATGCAAACACAATGCACCGTTAGATGCAAGATTTGTTCTCATTCTTTTTATTGATGTTCTAATAAAAATGTTTAATTGTTCAATAGAAAGCGCAACTTTCTATTTCAAAGTATCTTCTATTTATCGGTTATATTCAATTGTAAGAAGTTCAAGCGGTCACTAATGACCACCGTGACGTCACAGTAGAAACCGTGGCCGGTCATATATGACCAACGTGGCAGTCAAAGTGTTAAGTTCCATTTTTTATTCGTATTTATATTAAAACTTTAAATTTACATAAACATCCGCAGTCTAGTTGTAGGTATACAAACACGTCTAATACAACGTAAACTTCGTACATATGTATGAGCAAACAGCAAAAGTAAACAGTACACTAGTCCAATATAATATTGTCTACATCGTAAGCCAGCGAGATGAAATACAATTGCATACAACTGTAGTCGTTTAATAACTCACACATTGCTAAACGTTGTACATATTTATGATAGCAAAGGTAAATATGTAGCGTGCTAGTCTAACGTAATATTGTCTATATCGTAGACTAACGAGATGAAATACAATTGTATACAACTGTAGTTGTTAATAATTAGTAACTGTCAGTAAGTAAATTGAAAAAAAGAGAAACGCATTTTATTTTGCTGCAGAAAGAGTAATATCCAAATGAAGGGAAACTAGATGCAATTAAACGACGCTGTGACGCGACTGAATTGACGAAAGAAAGAAAGCGCGATATTCTCTCGTTCAATTTTACGATAGAGCGAAAGCGCATCGGAGTAATCACGGATTTTATGCGGAACGATGTTATTTTCCACTGGCTAGCTTCCACTTCCTTCCAATCATTTTCCTCGCGTTTCTGCGTTACGTGGAAATTAAATTCGATTATTATTCCATGATGTCGCTTCCGCCGAGCTTTATGCAAATTCCTACGTATCATTTTCTTATTAGTTTTTCGTTCGACTGTTCGATTTAAAACGCCAAGTACGCGATTTTCTTAATTAAATCGGCAAACTTCTTGTAATTCTGAGACGCGGACTCGACTCGTAACAAAACTGTTGCGTTCAAAGATTTACGTACATCGTGTTCATTATTATTCATCAATTTACGTTCATTAAGTGGCATATTAGTTGCGATATTAGCGGTGATTATTAATAGACCGCGGATTTTTATGTATTAATAGGAAACTTGAAAATGTAAAAATATCCAGAATATTTAACTTAACTTCTGCTTAGGTTTCATTTCCTTCTTCCTCATAAAAATATGAATTTGCATAAATAGTTTTTCATAAATAAATTAAATAAATTAAATAAATCATAAATAGATTAAATAGTAATTTATCATAGTATATTAAAATCTATTTAAAAATAACGATAGAAGAATATTTCACGCAGAAGTATTATTTGTCAAATATTTGTGAAAATTATATTACAACCAAAAATTGTATTTGCTGCATAATATATTTGCACGATTTCATTTACGTCTCGATTTACGCCTCGTGTGTCATAACGTAATTCTTCTCGCTATATTTTTCAACACGAACGTAAGAACCAGAGTTAATTAAGAATTCTATTTCATTTTAAATTGACGCATCGTCTCTCTTCAAATTATATATAACGAGAAGGAGAGTAATCATCTTGAACGCGAAGAATTTCGAATAAATCCTCTCGTCCTAAAGATCGTAGCAGTGAGCGAGCATCGTGAAACGGTCAAACTAAAACCAAAGCAACATCTGATGCTAAATATTTATAGAAAGCTGGAATTCGTTAAGCCTTCGCTACTAGACTGCTCTCCAATTTCTCGATGAATAGAACTTCCCTCCGTGTCGTTTTTAGAGGTACGTTGGCCCGTGCACCTCTTCAACCTCAACGAGCGTACGTCTTTGTGTCTTTTCAACGATCAGAAAGTCATCGTCATTAACTGCGCTAGAATTCGCGGTAACGTTCGGCGTGCAATTTAGAATTCGCCGAGTTTCCTGTCCTTAAGGAAAATTCGTGCAATTGTCGATGATCGCGAAATAAAGTTTTATCGTTATATTACGTGTCTGTGGCCATTAAAAAGTTTCCCCCTCTTTCGAGCAAACCATTCGTTGAAATTCTTCTTTGTTACATTTGTCTTACATTGTGTCGTGAAATATTCATAAAAAATATTTTATCGAGCCAATTGGATTTTACGCTAACGATTTCGTTCAATTAGAAATTGACTTTTATTTGAATTACTTTTCATTGAATATTGAACGCTTTAAATTGAATTTATTTTTATAGGATCTTAAGATGTTATATTCTCGCCTCTTTAAATCAAAGAGATCGTCTGTTGTCAGCTTGTGATAGCAATCTGAGATCAGAGGAGAAAATTCCGACAAGTACATTTTCATCGGTTTTTTTCATTTTGCATTTACGATTAAATAAGTGAATTTTAATATGAAATGATCGAAGATGAAGACTACCTGTTATCTGTGTACATGGTATGATTTGTCTGTTATACACGTGTCGATGTAAAATGAAAAATAAGGTTTCTCATACGATTCTCTTGTGTTGTTTAATGATTATACATATTACCATATTTTGTGCTATGCAACTTTCTCAGTTCACCAAAACGGAACAAAGAAGTTAAGTTTATACCTGCACTACCATTTAATTCTATTTATGAAAAAAGGTGAAAAACGTAGCTATTATGCAGCAGCTTATAAGTGGAAATAAATGTTAAGGTAGAAAATATGGAACCACTTAAAATCATACTTGCAACAGCGATACCATAAAACATTATAAAACGTATTTCTATTTACCAAATTAAATTCAATTATATTGAAAATGGCCAATTTAGCATTTTAACGTGCCATGGAGAAATAAAATTTAAAAATGCAGGCGATCAATAAATCTCAAAAGCAATTTTATCCTCCAAGAATTAATTATATGTCATTGTTATCTTTCAGGATTTAATTACATATGTCGTTTCTATCTTCCAAGGATTAATTACATGTTTCATTTTTATCTTCGTGATATACATATAATGTTCAATTCTCGGATAATTCAGGGATCGATTCTTAAGTCTGAAAATTGAGCTTATTGTAACAATGCTTAGATAAAATACAGAAGTAAACAACAATTAATAATAATTAATAACAATAAATAATAATAAATAACAAAGCTTTGTACAAGGTCTACCTAAAAATCGAGAATCGATTTTCAACGTCCTGAGCTACCGATCTTTCTCCGTCAATCCTCAATGTTTTTCAATAATGATTCTTTTTTCTGTGTCTGCTGTTGCTCTCTGTCCGTCCGTTTAGGAACTGCGCGTCTCTCAATATGGCTCTTTGTAAAACGAAGAAAGCCGCTCTGTCCGTGAAACAAAAGAAGTTGTGCTGTCCGTAAACAGAGAGAGTCCGTTAAACAGATAAAATCCCTCTGTTTATCTGCGTCTGAACTCTTAGGGAGTTTACATACATACTTCTGCTTTGAGGTTTTACAATATTTAAATTTATATTTTAGAGTGAACAAATGGCTCCTATGATAATAATTAATAATTTATTATCCTTCGTTTTTTAAGAACATTCTATGTACTCGCTGTTTTTTTAATTTCTTTCTCGAAAAATTGTTGACATTTTTCCACGCGCAAACTATTCTCTTTTACGTCACTTTTTTCAAGTTCTTGGATGGTCCGGGTCTTCTACGTTTTATATCATTTTGTCGTGATAAATTAGTCAAAGTCAGCCAGAAAACGAGGCAGATGAATAGAATATCGATTTCCAATTATATTTTTATATTTTCCTATGTATCATCGTAATGAAAAACTTCATACGTTACAGAAACTTCGCAAATTTATTTAAGAAAACACGACTGGTCCTGAAGCGATACATGAGTCAACGTGACAACAAGATTCGAATCGAGGCTGACTCATATTGTTGCGCCTTGGAGTGTCAACATTAGTTTGGTTTGCTAGGTTCAAAGGTAAACAAACTCCGAACAAAATATTATCACTGTTATTTGTAATCATCAACCGGAGTTGATACAAATAGACGAACGTACTCTCTAGAACAATCAGAGTATAGCGGAGCTATATAGCGAATCATTACAGCAAGTCGTACAGTCGAATAGCGAGCATGGAGTTGAACAGTAACATTGAGCGAGCAACTATAACGACCGGCATACGGTATCTCTTGCATTTAACTTGATTTACTTGCATTTAAAATGATTTTAATATACACTGACTATTACAATTTTATAACTCGTCTGTTTAATGAACTAACACGTATAATAAAACCAGCTGAGTCGTAAAACGATTCAAAGCGTAGTAGTATATAAAGTAGTAGTAGTAGTATATAAGTGGTATATGTTGTCCGTGATAGTAGTAGTTGCCGGCTGTAGATGTCACTGCTGGGGTACTGCTAATTATTCTTCTATTTTAATGCGTGGAAGAAAAATAGAATATCACAGGCACCGGGAATCGAACCCGAGTCCCGAACGTTTGAAACCTAACCCCACTTCGCTACCGTTGTCCGTTGCGAGTTAGCGTCGAGTGGCGGTATTTGTTGTCGAGTGCCGCCACAAAAGCAACAGGATTAAGATGAATTTGTATAAAAAGAATTATGCCAATCGTTGCTTCCTTTTCATCATTTTAGAACCTCAACGAATATTAACAACGCAATCTCCTGCATCAGAATGCTTGTAAACATACGTCGCGGAACTTCCAAGTTCACGGTGTGAACATTTTTACAATTTTGCATTAGATAAGAATATCGTATCATTACGTTGCATACAAAAATATTCGTGTCACGAGCTTAGGATTTCCGTGACGTACCTTTCAAACGTCTCTGATAGGAAGCGCATCATTGGCGATATTTGTTCAACACGAAAGATCCTCAATTTTGCTATCCTCGTGAAACTCGCGTAGAGGACGAATAACAGTTGCAACACCTACTTGTAAAGTAAAAGAGAAGGACGTTTGCATGAAACGAGGTCACTCGCGGTAATATTTGCTTTTCGTTCACGTGCCAGCCCTTGACACTTACAAGCCCGAATTTCGTGGCGTATATCTTGCCGAAGTAGAGGTAGCGAGTATGCGCCAGTTAGGCCGAGTCGGTGTCATGACTTGGGAATCGTGCCATGTTTAAATTGGATTCTATTCTCGAAGGAGTAGCCGAGCTAACGGGTTCGCGGTTGGCAAACGGAAGTCTCCTGGCACTTGCTTCGTCTTCCTCCGGCCGCTTGGAATTTCCAATCCTGTCTGCTTCGAAGAGAGGAAGCTACCACGCTTAGAACGACCCTCGTATTAAATTCAGAACGCACAGGACGAGCGCATGCTGCGTTAAAACGTGGTTTCGCCAACGTCAATTCGATCCTTGCAATATTTACCGGAAACGACACAGCTGATGCGTTCATGGGGAATCTCGGCGAATTGTTTCTCGGCTATGGTTTCGTTTCACGCCGGCTGTATAACCGGTGAAATTAATTTTGTAGATATCAAGATATTTTTGAAGATTAGTGCGTCAAGTTATATTTTTGTTTGTTTGCCAGTCTCTGGTTCGATCGTGGTGCTGAATGGAATCGCGAACGAGGTACAGAACGCAAGCCACGCGTAATAAAATTTATACGGAGAGTCTGGAGGGAAACGCGTGATCACGCTAAGGAGATATTATATATATGTAATAAGGTAAATCCTTAGGGTAAATCAGACGATCGATTCTGGAAAATCGAGTTTATTTTAGGAACAATTAAATTAAATTAAATTAAATAACAGTTAGTAACAAAGTTACTACAAGTTTTACCTGGAAAATGGAGAATCGATTTTCTAATTCCTAAATTACCGTTCTTCTCTCGTGATTTATTCTATTCAGCAAATGACGACCGGTAAAATCAAAGAAAAGTAAAAATGTCGATTGGTGTGCAGTTTGAATTCCATAGAATTGACATATATATGTCGGAGATGAGGGGACATCGGGACCCTTCTTTTGCAAATTTTGGGAAAATCCTCAATAGACTTTTTATTATAGCTGTACCTAAATAATAAAACTTCGAAGTAATTGTTTATCATTTAATCCGATTATGTTTGCCCGAGATTTATGACAGTAGGCTTGGGCTCGAAGTGACACATCGGGTCGCTAAACGTAGCTTTAAAAACATAATTTTTGCCTAAAAGAGATATGGCGTAGTTGTATAGCTCTCTTTAACAAATATAGTTATGTACAGAAAGATACATAGTAAAGTATATGAGTTCAGTTCGACTCGGACTTTTGACAAGTAAGGAAGTGTATTTGCTATCCTGTTGAGCGTGTATTCGTTATTGAACCTAAAATTATTGTCATTAGAATCTCAAGTATCTAATCGTCACGGTTAACTGTTAAATTCTGTAATTGTCATATAATCACCTTGTGAATTTATTATTATATTCATTTAGTGACTAAGTAATCATTGTTATTATAATATAAGTCTTTAGTGAGAACTTATTATTGTGCAGTGAAATTGTTTATTGCTAGTGAACTTTATTCTGTAATAATCATATTTGTACCATTAACTATCATCTATAATGTATATAAAAAATACCTAATCCAAATGAAGGTTCGTTAAACGCTCCTAACCTCAATGCTAACTCGACATATATAATACAATAGCATGAATAACCATAAACTCAAAACTAAATAATAACTATAAACCAATAACTGTAAACTCTGACTATTGTCAGATTTTTCGCAATACTAAAACAAAAATGAACAAAATCGTTTATATAATTTCGTGTCGTGATATAATACAAATCTAAAGATATTAGGTCATCCCATAAGTTCGTGCCGACTTTTGTGTATACATTTCATGTGTCGATACGTTATAAACATACGGCGATAAGGGACCGATGCACTTGAAAAATGGGAAGAAGTTGTACAACGAGAGGGAGATTACATTTTTTCATGAAACTGAAAGGTATGTAAACAATCATAACATATATAACCTCTCGAAAAACGGAACGAACTTATGGGATGACCTAATACAACAAGGAAAAATTGAACAGTGCTCGTGGAAAACACCGTAAGCGCCGAAATTGAGAAATTTCGACGTTTCATTGGAAAATATTCGTTCTACGTATGAATGAGAATAGCGCAGTATATTAATAAATCGCCATGCAATATCGCTTGATACTCCGCAGCGTTTAATCTATCCTTTAGAAAAAGAATTTCTCTTGACATATCCAGGCATGATCAGTGGTTTCTTGGAAATATCGAAAAAATAATACGCAAAATGTTTCTGAGTCTATAAATTACTCACAGCAGTGTATGATCCATTTTGTTCTATCAAGATAAAGATCACAACGTTCGACGGATTAGGTTTCACGTTTGCATAAAGATGCATCGTTGTAAGAGATGTGTCTGTAAAAGAAAGACGCTTTTCGGACAACCTAATAGAAGTACGACTGATAGTTCGATAAACTTGCTCTCGACGTTTTATTTACAGCACGTAAAATATTTTGGAAGTAGAAACAATGCATAAGGACGTTAAATTCACAATAAAGTCTATTTCACGATTCTTTCATTAAGAGTTCTCTTTTTACGCTTATGAAACCAGCCCCGGTGGCTACGCAGATATTTCTGTTCTTTTTTTCTTTTCAGTAAACAACAATCTCGGTGAATAGCGAACGGGAATGTGTTACTTTATTACATTTCCGCGATTATTCTACCTTCCATTTTCTCGTGTAAATACATTGCAACGTAACAGTTCATAATTGGTTTTATATCACATATTTCACGTAAAATCTGCGGAATGTCTTAAACAACGTACATTTAGTTAATACGTTGAGGTTAATTAAGTTTGAAAGTTAAAGCTACAATGAAAATAGGAAAATCAACTACTTTGATCTATATTGTATCAGGAGTACTTTCAGCCTTGTTATTTCACGTCAGTCTTTCTTTAGAGTCCTTGGTAAAGGAGAAAATTTCTCCTCCTTGCAACTATTAAAATTCTCTTTGATAGTTGCATAAAAATGACACAATCTCTCGTGATTACTAAATCGAGTTAATGCTTAAGAATTGTTCGACTCGACTGTGAATTTGCGGGAAATTGTAGTAAATAAAATTTCAGTAACTTGCAACTTAATCGTATAATCTGATTCAATCGAACCCAAAACTCTGATATTCGTTAGACCGCGGATTTTTATGCAAATTAATATTTTTATACACACGAATGGACCGATATAAAACTTACACAGAGATTCGTTTTACCTATAAAAATTATAATAAATAAAATCAGTAACTTAATACAAGTAAACTCTCTGGCATTAAACAGACTGCGAATTTTTGTACAAATTAATATTTACAGAGACAGGACTAGAGTGGCTCAGAAGCTGAACAGAGGTTCGTTTCATTATTAAAAATTATAACGATTGCATTCTTTCTGTATTTTATTTTATCGATATTATTTCGCAACCTTTAACGCGAATTATACGCTATTATGGTTACCACAAACGCGCGATCAAACACATCGCTGCACCTTGTTTACGCAGCTCGTGTGTGTAATGTAACGTGTTGAGAAATTAAATTACGAAAACTCGTTAGGAGAAACGAATTATCATTCACATCCTGGGAATTTTAGGATAGGCATTTGCCGCTTCGTACGTTCAACGTTAAAATATTGCGTTCGCTGCTGCATTCGTTACTCACAGAGACCGTTGGACAATACAGTAATCAGAGTAATCTGGCAGAAACGTGAGCTGAGTATTTAACGCTAATATGGACGTACACGCGTTAAATGAATAACTCGTGAGCGTTGTTGCTAAAGATTCTTATATTAAGCGTTTGTTCACGTAGTATCGAGTATTTGTAGAATTCGCTTCATTTCTTTGCGTCTTTCGTTTCGTTCCACCCTCCCTTTAATATATTTTGTCAAATTCGAGATACGAGATTTATCAATAGCATTTATATTCTGATAAATTTAATATCTCTTTCAATTTTAATATTGTAATCTCGTCTCGCAGAGAAATATTAAATACTCGTACGCTCCCTGACATTTCATTTTATCCTTACCCTACGAATTTTCTCGACTCTGATTTATGGGAATTTTATGGACATAGGAGCGTGTTTGAAGATGTTTGTAATTTATAAAGATTTTGGAATTAGAAATGTTTAAATGTAATCTATAGGCAGGTCGTATTATAGGTACGTCATAGGATAGTCATCAACATTCTATGAATAATACTTCCCAATAATACAATATTTTTGTGTGTAAAACATTTATGGCAGATGTTTCGTCTGAATACATGAAAACTCACTATGATTCTGCAGGTCTGTAGCATAAAATACACCGCCGTACCTACCATATCATCGTTCCTGCGACGCTAGTATCTTCGTATCGATAGCTCCTAGCTATTTCTACCATCTGCGAAATTCAGTCTCGCATACTCACATAATACCAATCTTTTATAACTATCTCTTGGAACCAAATTTATGATATTATCTAACACATTATGGCAAATGACGTAGTACCGATATACAGTACCGATCAAAATTCGTTGTTTCTACGGTTAAATAATATTGTAATTGAAGAAATAAATAAGTATATACATATACGTACATATTACACATGTGAAATGGCAACAAATAATTTTTTCATAACACATTTTATTATTACAAGGATAGTATCATTTCAGTAATACTACTTTTTAATTTTCTGCTGCATTTGTATTACTTCGTACCGCATTGCGGTTATATACATCTATACATAAATGTGTGTATATATATGTATATATACAAATATTTAAATTTACAACGTTCTCATATGACATTATATGTTATATGCAAATGGTTCTGAATATGTGTATATACCACAGTCATCAAAAGGAACTAGGGTGCAATTATCGTATGTTCTCGTATTTTTGAAAGTATTGTAATTTTAAAGAACTTCAAAAAATTTGCATACTCTATGTTAATTCGTTACCGTGCTCAATGCAATGACAATGTGTTCCTAGGAAGACGAAACGAGCAGATGGAAGATTTATTGAGGAAAATGTTAGGTTGGTATGATCACTAGTTCCTATATGCAAAGTTGGCACGACTACTAACGACGCTCTTGTCACGACCGGCATACTTCAAATCCGATGGACCGATGATGGAAATAGAGATGTGGCGGCCTTGGCGACAATGTATATCGCCGAAGTGCCTAATGAGTCATCTGTATCCCAACGGTCCTTCCACCGAATGTCCTAGAAGTGTGACAACGGTCACGTACGCCTACAGGGTAGTGGGGATATTGAGGGATGACAAACAAAGAAGAAACAGATGTTACCGAAAGTCAAATTGTAAGAGCTTCAGTCTTGGAAAGTCACGGCTGGAGCTCAGAACAAAATCGCAGTCAGAGTAAATTCAGAATACAAGAAATAAATTCTCTTGTTTTTTTTTGTTACCTTAATTTTTTCTTTTCGTTCGAGCCCCCTGCTTTATATTTTACGTGACACTCTTTTGTTTTTCCCCATGCATCACGTGTTAAATATCAGAAAGTATCCGATGTGTTGAAATGGTTGTACATAGTGGTGAAATACAGAGTATATAAAACTAAACCTGTGTGAATCAATTAAATATCGAATTCCAAAACCTATTTAATAACAAAATTAGTATGTTAAACGAAAACGAAATGTGTTTACATCTGCATAAAAAGTGAAAGTTTTCTGGGAAATACTTAGCAGTAGGCAATTCCTGCACAACACATTCAATTACTTTGTACGTGGTATAAATGTCACCAGATATTATTTGGAGAGTGAATACAAATTTTACATAAATAATTGGATTTCAGAATTGATAATTTGTAGAAATAAATAAAGAATACAACAAATAATTCTGTGTACATATATTACGGAATTATTGTTGTCGACATTCTCAGATGTTAATTGTATAAGTTGTATTTAATGCTTAGATATATATATATGTCGGATTGAAGTCAGGATTATGGAGATGGGCGTTTAATGAATTTTCATTAGAATTAACCATTGTCGTGATACAACGGAGAGTTTATTAGCACGGGCTTATTAACAAGATTAAGCACTCGTAGCACTAGTGATAATGACCTTAGGTTCGAAACGAATCCGCGGTCACGGGATGGTAAACGTATGTTCTCGCACAGCTCAAGTCTAACTCTTTGTTAACTAGATGTGAGGTATTCACTGGTTGTAAGGTGGCACTGTCATTCGTCGATGAGATCGTACGAAAGAATCACTCTCCGTCTCGATGATGCCGTCAAGGAAAACTATAATGGGTGTGTCTAAGGACATGAGATTCTCGGATTCGTCAAAGAAAGCTTTCGTTCCCAAGGTGGGGGAAAATAGCGCTGTTGCTAATTGGTCGATCTCCATATCGGCGTTCTAAAAGAAATGCTGGCCGCCCTTTAGGGGAGGATTTTGACGGGGGGCATCGTTCGTGGAAGATAGGCTTCTCCTATCTTCCCGTAGTTGCAACAAAGTCTATTCGAAGGAATTCGCTTGACTAAATCTTAAGATTTATAGCGGGTCCTCACGTTAGCTAAACATACACTGCAAAGGCATGCCGACACCCGGCGATCATCTTACACGGAGGACAAAATCTGCGTGTGACGGGCCGTGGGACAGAAACCATTGAAGTATTTACTGCCACGTGTCGCTACGACTATTTCTTTTAAGGAGAGTTATGGATTTACTTCATGCCTTTGTTAGATAAAACGTTCATCCCTTTGACCGCGGCTACGTTCGGCGACTGATTGTCGCCTCGAGCTCAAGCTCATGATCATAAATCTCGAATAATCGGTGCGGCATTTGTTTAATCTAAGTTACAGAGTTGCGGTATTCCCGCGAATCCAAGGAGGAGTTCCGGTGTTCTTTCATCTCCGACATATATATATATGTAAAATCGTAAATTTTGGGATAATTCAGGGATCGATTCTGTAGTCTGAAAATCGAGTTTTTTTTAATTATAAAGTAATTAGATAAAATACAAAAATAAGCAACAATTAATATCCGTCTATAACAATAAATAACAATAATTATATAAACGGGAAATAACAAGTTTTTGGTACAATGTTTACGTGAAAATCGGGGATCGATTTTCAACGTCCTGAGCTACCGATCTTTCTTCTTCAGTCTTTAAAATCTTAAATAACTATTCTGTAACGTTGTCTGTCTCTAATGTAACTCTCTGTCCGTCCGTTTGGGAAAAGCGTGCTTCTCAAAATGGTTGTCCGTAAAACAAAAGAAGATCGCTCTGTCCGTGAAACAAAGCCTGTCGTGCTACCCGTAAAACAAAAAGAATCCCTATCCCACATGAACTCTAGGAAGTTTACATATATTATTAAAATTAGTAAATTGTTTGTGCAGTAATCAAATAATTTACTCTTCACGTATAATATCTGTAGTTTTTATAAATAGGCTTCGATTAAGTTGTTTTGTCGTTCTTCCTATATTATAGGTAGCTCGTAATTACTATATTACTTATTCACTTGTTATTAGCGATTTACGAAATAACCATCTTCCATTAGTTACATCGCAACATATCCTGTAGCTATCAAATACTTATGTGTGAATAAAAGTATTATATTTTATTGTAACGTATATGAACGTCTTGTTAATGATATTACGAATCAGACAACTCCAAATTTACTAAACAAGTAAGCAGTGGATAATTTCTCGTCCGTTACAAATTATAATATTATTATTTTTGCAAATTATTAACTTTCGGGCAAACTATTAGATTGTCCGAAAAGTTTCTTTCGTTTTATGAAGAAATAATAGACGCACAACGTTTTTTGTTTTATATTATTTTGTCGAATTATGTACGATCCATTTTGTTACATTGAGATAAACACGCTTGCGATATTTCACAGACTTGGTTTCACGTTTATATGAAGGTGCACTAAAAAACACTTTTGCGAAAGAAACACACTTTTCGGACAATCTAATATTTCTCTCTAGCCTATGTTATAGCTCTAGCTCTAGTCCAAGTTATAATAAAAATACTTCAGTCATTTGTAAGCATCGGCTTTAAATTTCATCTCATTAAAACATTTTTGGGATTTAACGGTGATTTTTCCCAGGGAAAAAAACCATAATCATCTTAGCGAGGCTCTGACATTATACAGGCTGCTGAAAAAAAGACTTTACGGGGCTTATGGTGGTTATCGAAGGAAGCAAAAAAATGTACAATCAACACAGGTGCTGCGATCAATCCGTTCGACGTAAAATCCATTTTTATCATTTCAGAACATTGAATGTCGCTGTCGAGTTCCTTCGTCGAGTGTAAACAAAGAGATTGATTCAGAAGTACGTTGACTCAAGGCTGTCAACACAAACGATCTATGATACGTGGACGCGAGCTTTGCATTGCAATGGAAGGAAAACATATCGAACATTTGCTGTAACAAAGAAGGTTTTTACTTTGTTTGCCCCTATGAAGTAATCTCTGTTGATATTAGTAATGATTTTGTGTTGACAATGTTCAGCTAACGCACTTCTCAATCACTCTCTCTCTCTCTCTCTCTCTCTCTCTCTCTCTGTTTACGTTCGAAGAAGAAACTCGCTCGTGACATCGAATGTTTGTAAATGATAAAAATCGATTTCACGTCGAAAGAATTGATCGCAGGACCCACGTCAATGGGACATTTTTTGCTCCTCTTGGTGAGTACTATATTTCATGGACCTTTCTTTTGAACACCCTGTACATTCCAATACAACAACTAGACCTCACTGTCTAAAATTGCGATGGTTTTCTCACGTTGAGAAAAAGAAGATAATTTGTCAGATCACCGTGTATATCACTTCGAGGCTCGGTCAAATACAAACCGGACTCTGTTGCTAACTTTATACTTAGGCAAAATGTTTTAAGAAAAACAACCGACTTATTTTTTTACGTATATGTCTCGTTTCTCTCTGTACACTTTTGCCGTCGGATTGCTAAGTTTTTCATTGCAGTTTCACAGAAAGTGGAGAGCTGGGTCAGAAAGCAATCGCACGCGAATTGCTCTATTTCTTCGTTGCGCTTGAAACATTGCCCTGCTGCTGCCTCTTTTGGTGCTCGTGATTTTGCGGATCTCCAACTCTCCGAATAATGGAAACCACGCTCTCACGACCAATATTTAACTTTCGAGCAAATTTCGTCGATCCTCACGCGTCGATCGTGCTCGATCGGTTTACCAACAGCTTCGACGTTTGCTGGTGTTACACTTGTCTCGAGGCGTCGCAGATAAAATGTGTTTTGAACGTTTCTTGCTAATGTTTCGTCCCCAAACCGTAGTCGCGATCTACGCAAAAACCCAGTGGCCTTTGCGTCCTCAAATAAAGTAAACTTAATAATCATGTGTTGTGCAACCGAAGACGTACAGTTTCCTCGCTCATTGCGTTATTTACCGAAGAAACGATAAACAGAGCAGCGCGTGCAGTGGAACGTCTGTGAAACATTTTCTTTTTTTTTATTTGCAAGAATTTTACGATCAATTCTCATTGAGAATTATAAGTAAATTATTCTGGCGTGGTACTATAACGTGTATAATAAGTGATTATCGTTATTGAGATATGTATAGTTTTATGTGCTAGACTAGGTTAGCTGCGTAGTAGTGATACTTGTATGCGAATATCAGTGTGTGGAAGTATGTGTTTACGCGGCGTCTCGAAAACAAAGAAATGTAAACTGTGCTTGATATGGAAGAAGCTGAGACGCGTGCAAGTGCGTATCGATGAATATCTTTGAAATCGTTTATCAAATAAATATATAACTAAACTAATATGAATTCTAATTGTAAATTTAGTGTTCCTATACCGTTATTTCGGCTCTTAAGATGCAAAATTCTTAACAATCGTATGTTTGATTCTAGCTGAATCTAATGTTTAAATCTGAAGGGTAATGTCTTTTTAGCCTGCGAATCTGATCCGTCGTGTCAAGTAATTGAGTAACTAATGGGTTTTGGTGGTTGTTAACTCTCTTATGTTATATCTATTACTGAATTTGGATATTTCTTCTTTAACTGTAGATATCTTAAGGTCGCGATGTATTGTTTCGTTGGTAACATACCAAGGTGCATCTATTAAGAATCTTATACTTTTTGATTGGAATTATTGAAGAATTTCTATATCGGAATTACTTGCTGTTCTCCATAGTTGGATCTCATAGGTCCAAACAGGTTTTAATATGGCTTTATTGTGAAACATTTGACTAAACTATTTGAACTCTCACGCAGTTCCATGTTTATAATTGACGCTGCGGAGATATGCCACACGCGGTCCGGTTGATATTTGACCGGCGTTCATACTACACAGAACGTTTAGGAATTTCATGAACACCGTGACGAGACACGACTATCCTGATCACATTGGTCAACTTTGAAACGGATCTGAAAATGTGTACACAAGTTGGAAGATATGGGGTTAAACAGAAAGCTGCTTCCGTTTTTCGTAGCGAGATGCACCTGGCCATCATGATAAATTTATTTTTATTTATTATTCCTAATTTAATTGGCAATACTGTAAGCCTGACTGTTCTAATAAATTTCCAATATGTTTACAACGCAACTTTTAAGAAGCGGTGAAACTAGAGGTAAACGAGTGGCTGATAAACGCAAAGAAATCGGATGAGAACTGGGACGCAAAGTTTCACGTTAGAGCGCAAATTGTTAAATTTGTAGCAAATGAATTATTTGTTCACAGGTATGTGCAGGCCGTGTCGTAATGGACGCGTCACGATCCAGCGAGCACCAATTAAAAAAAAGAGCAGACTTAGTCTCGCGATCGTCGAAGAGTTGGTTATCATGTGAATTAATGAAATAGAAAATTGCCTCTGGACGACGCGCACACAGCTACAAAATCGGTGCAGGTGCGCCAGCCTGTCTTCCGTTCAATTTCGAACATCGACGTGAAAAATTGGCGCGCGACCTTCTGCCTTGATTACGTGCCACCCGGATTCAACCTCTGGCCTCGTCGCGAGGCAAAAATTCCTCGTAAGTACACAGATTCGCGTTCGATATACGGGTCAGCCGGTCGTCGACATTCCGGCACATTAATTTCACAAGTGTTTCTATTCACACCCTTGCATAGGTTCATTGGCCCGTAAGGGCTCTTTTCAAAGGGCGCTGCCAGCCTCGTACGAGCAAGGAAATCTCTTTGAAACTGGCACTGGGCCCCGCTTAATATTAATAGCAGCATTTGCGGCTCCGTATGAACGACATTTAACTAACGAGACGCTTCGATTCGGTCACCGTGCTTCTTTGCCTTCTTTTTCTCTTCTCGCTCCTCTTTTTCTCCCCTTTTTTCCTTTTCTTTTTGTTTTATTTATTTAAGGTCGCACGTATCTCTGAACGTTATTTAGCGACTATCACGGTACACAAACGAACGATCCGAACTTTATGAGAACACTGACAGAACGATCTACGATCGAAATATCGAGCGATATTTTGTAAATGCGGGGACGTTCCTTTGTGAGAAAAATTGGAACAGGAAATTTGTACAGTTTTGTTAAACAATTGGTAACTCCAGTTTAGAATTAATGTTATGAGAATGTGAAAGAATAAATAATTTTAATTCCTGTATTAAGTATCGAATGATGTTAAAGAAGTAAATAATTTCCAACGCGTTATACAAGAAATTTGACATGTAGAGTGCGTTAAACATTTATAAACTTTGGTTTACCTGCATTATCTTTATTAAATGATTCGATCAGGTCACATTCATGTCATATATTCTGTCATATCGTTTATTCACCGCGGCTACCGTAAATAATATTTCCGTATTATTCCTCAAAATATTATATCGATTGATTATATCGATTATTTAATAGATTGAAGCATTTTCAACAGGATAATACAGAAATGGAAACAACTATCGAACGTTCTCTAATTAAAAAATAACTGGAACGAGCCATCGGTTGGAAAGCAACGTTTATTAATCAAAAACTTGACATGAACTTTAAGCGTGTTGTAAAATAGTCTTGCTCTGTTCAGTTTTTCCCACTTTTTGAACAAACATTTACACACAGCTCGATAGTATTGCTGTTATATTGCTGTCGTACTCGATCTTCATAACTCGATGTTCTAATTAAAATAAATATCAAGTTGCACAGAATTCATGTTTCTGAACAATAAGTTCTCAATGAATGTAACACGCGTCACTACGATTCTTTTGAAACGAGCTATAACGAAAGCGGCGTGGTTTGCTTAATAATGGCAAGGCGGTGTTCTATACAAAATTTATTACTGTTGTTTTGCGTTAATAAAGCTTGGCAATAGGCAACCAGCACGCACAGCTTACGTCGAAAATTGTAATTATCAAGTGAAAAATACGAGGCTTAGTCCACCGCAGCGAATCTTTCGAAGCGAAAATACGGGAAATCCCGACTACAATAACGAACTTGTTAGCAGCTGAACGATCAACTTTAATAAAGAACGGAATCAAATTTTCCCTGTGCTCAATTTTAAATTGAATTTCATTCTTTCTTCTCTTTTCTCGCTTATGCACTGCCATTCGTAAGCTTTTGGATACCAAATGCTATCGCAGTAAAATGTTACATGAAACGATATTTTCATAATATTTTCCAAGTTCGATGTTTAGAAATCATTTGTCTACTGTTTATTGTCTATCTCTTGCCGTATCTCTTGATCGTAAAGTCGAATAAGTTAAAATTCAAATGAAAGGAAGAAATCTATGCATCTGCGTCACTCAAATTCTATCTTTGCTTTTAATTTGATGTTTTATAAAATCTGTGCATATCGATGTTTAAAATGCGACCAGAAATGTGCATTTCCCAATACACGACATCGAACAGACACATTGAATCAGTTGTCTGTAACCTAACTGAGATATCTGTGCAGCATCTTTGATTATTGCTGTTTTATTTATAATAATTAATATTAATTATCGTGTTTGTTAATGTCAACTAATTGCCTAAAATAAGATCAGAGGCCAAAATTAGATTTTAGAGTTTCCCTACTTTATGCATATATATTTGCAATAATTTGCTAGTGTAAAGATATTAGTTGCAAAATGAAACGATCGTACTCAGGATGAAACTTACATTTAGAGTTTTATTAATAATAATATTAGTAAAAGTATGCCTTAACAATTTCGATATATGTTGACTATCTCAAAAATAACGTTACAATTATTATAATTAATATCACTGACTGATTGTTTTTTGTAATCGTCATCAAAGTAAAGAAAGAAACAATCGGGGCATAATTAAGCAGCTACAAGAAAAGAATAGTAATAGTAATATACAGGGTGGTTGGTAACTGGTGGTACAAGCGGAAAGGGGGTGATTCTACGCGAAAAAAGAAGTCGAAAATATAGAATAAAAATTTTTCGTTTGAGGCTTTGTTTTCGAGAAAATCGATTTTGAATTTTCGCTCGGTACGCGTGCACTTTATGGCGTGGAGACATATTAAATCAATTGTCTATTCTGAAGAAATCGCAAGTTGCAAGCAATTGAAAGAAAAGATTATTGTAGCCTTTCATACTTTAAAACGATCGAATACGTTAGAAAGTATTCATAGAAATTTAATTAGAAGAACAGAAGTATGTGTTCGGCAGAATGGGCAACATTTTCAGCAATTTTTGTAATAATAAACTTTATGATTACGTCATGTTATTTCATTATGTATTCCTAATTTTCCGTTACGGCAAAAACAAACTTAAACTGCGATAATATCCATCGAGACAACGATCTACAGTGAGATCCGTTATAACGAGACGTGATAAAGTGCACGCGTACCGAGCGAAAATTCAAAGTCAATTTTCTCGAAACCAAAGCCTCAAACGAAAAATTTTTATCCTATATTTTCGACTTCTTTTTTCGCGTAGAATCGCCCCCTTTCCGCTTGTATCACCAGTTACCAACCACCTTGTATAACATAACATATGCGAACCTCGTAGGCTGAAAAGAACACACCCTGTAAATCTAGTAAACGAGCAAACATCTGCAAATAACCCAGATCGACTGATCTTAATGATAAGAACACTGTTTCAATGAAGACACTTGTCTTTGTCACATTGAAAAAATTGTGCTTAATGTGATGAATGTGTGCTGATAAATTGCAAAGTGTATACAGTATAGGAGATGTAAAAAGAAAATTTTTGTTTGAATAATTTCTTGATTTATTTAATAGCAGGTTGCTCTTTTTATTTTTAACTTTTTCCTTTTTTTCGTTTCATTCTTTCGTTTTACTCTTTTGTTATTCGGTTTCTCGAATTTCGTATCTATAATCAATTTTCATCGTATTGTGTCGACGTTAAAAATCGCGCAAGAAACGCAACCGAATATTATTCTGATCTGTAAATTATTCTAACTTATTCCAAATTATACAACTTCCAATTTTTGCCAACGTATCTTCGAACTGAATCAAACCCTGCTGCTACTAAATTAAATTAGCCTCGAACAGAAAAAACTGCACGCGTACTAAACGTTATCTATTGGCACATTTACGTAGCCACTGATTTCCGAATGATTGCAGACTTTCGTCGTCAGCCATTCCTCGCGCGACCATCCGATTCAAACATCGATCAACGATTCGAATATCGTGAATTTGAACGCGAAAGCACATTTCCCTTCAACGCGTAAACAATGTGAAATATCGCCGCAGAAGGCGAAAAAATCTCGATGAAGAACCACGATGAGAGAAGAGAAGGGAAGGAACAATCGGCCTGAAAGAATACTCGTTCGTCCCCATTCACGGGATCATCGGCGAACAGCGTCAAATTAAATTGATCCTCGACAGCAGGTCCACCTTCGTGCCCGGCATCGATCTACGTTTCCATTGGCGTTCATCTGTTTTATTCGTCGAATCAGCTTGCGTGGTAAGCACGGACAATGCTCATAAATTTTTTCCTGCCGCGGCAGACATGGCTTCCGTTTCATTTGCATTGTCTCAGAGCGCGTAGCTGAGGAGCGTAACCAGGATGCACACGATCGATCGGCGGCACCATTGTTTCGCTTTAGTGTCGGTATCAATCGCACGGAGCGTTCATTACGACGGCATTAACAGGCTTTTCAAAGGGAGAAAACGATTTCCAGAAATTGGAAAAATGACGAATAAAAAGCCTTCTTCGTTGAAATGCTGGATGATACCTTTGAAATCGGCGAATACGAAAGATCCGCGGTATTTCAGATCAGCGTAGTAGGACCCATGCTCTTTTCGATATGCACAACGGATCCTTCAGACGCCTTCATTCATCTGCATCATTCACCAGATTACCTTCGTTGATGATCTCTTATTATCCAGTCTGCCACTGACCAGGAGTCGACCGAGAAGTTACAAGAAACGTGTTTGCTGCGGGGCCATGAAATTCGGCTTACGCCAAGTAGAGTCGTTTGATATCTTTTTAAAAAATATTTATTTTATATCATTTCTTTCAATTGCGTGTTTAAGGTGATGCTCATCTTTGAAGATTATTAGTGTCACGTTAACGCTTTGAGTGCTGTGGGCGCATATAGGTGTCTGGCGAAAGCTATCGGTGTGGACTAAGGACGTATATATGCGTTTTCTGTAAGTGCCCGGCATGGACTAAGGACGCATGTATGGGTTTTTCAATTTTTCCGAACACCTACGCAGAAGTAATACTATTACGTTTGTGTGAAATAAATATAAATGCATTCCTTACGGCAGTAAACAAATGCCAATAGTGGCTCGTTATTGTTGAAGTGGTCACCACTTGTAAGAAAACTCTACATCTGGTTTTTTTAGTTTTCTCAAGCACTGAATTTTTCACACACAACTAAATTATTAACTTGTGTTATATTTACTAAATTTAGTTTTCTAGTTTATTGTTTTCTACTTTATTACCCAAATTCTAGTTAACTGTAAATTTCAATGTTTATAATAAATAATTAAAAATAACTAAAAAATAACGCTCTTGAATCATTTAATCTCGTGCAAAAGAATTACTATAACTTATTACGATTTGCGCTTTGAATAGTCAATCGACAGAGTTCAGTCTAACGAAAAAGTATTCCGTCCACAGCGATTGTCAGCGCTAGACGCGCGCCGTCCGTACGGACCGCATAGGCCGCGGGTATTGAGCACTCAAAAGGTTAAGAATGACCAGGGACAGAACGAATCTGTAGCAAGTTGCATAAACCAATGTCTCTCAGAAGATCTAGAGTCTCTTCCATGGAGCCTTTCTTTTGTGGTATGTTCAGGTAATTAGTTAGATGATGTTGTACATTTTGATATTACATCTAGGACAGTTGATTAGCATATGTACAATAGAGTTTCAGACACGAAATTAGCATATGTAAAACAGAGTTTCAGAGGGAAATAATACTCTGTAAGAAGGAGGTAGTCTATCTGTGAATAAGTTTGGACAAAGGACTCGCATGGGAAACAGGATGTACATAGAACGAGGCAGTACGCTAGATAAATTCTGGAAATTCTGCTGGCTCATTAGAGGAACATCGCGATCGAAGCGTAAACCTAGTACGAAGTTGTGTTTGAGACACTATGGACTTCCGGAATCGTATTGCAACGGTAGAAGCAGTTGAACGCCAGCTAACCAGGACCAGAGGAACACAAAGCGGTGGAATAAGAAAAATACAAAAAGAAAAAGAAGTAAAAGTGTAAGAAGAGATGACACAGAAAAGGCCACTGAGCTTAGGTCAGTAGAGCAAGAAGCACGACGCAGCTGTCATGTAAAATTAATGATAAAAAAAGGAGTAGCTGAGCAATAGCTTAACTATTAAAGGCTGTGCCTTTATAATTTTGTAGGTTTTTATTCACGAAAATGATTAAGTATAATATCACAATGATTGAATGCTTGCAGTTTTTATATGTTGCGTTTGTAGGTGTTGAGGAGCAAGGAGAGGATTCTGATTGCCCTACGTAATGGGGAAAATGTAATGTTGTACCATGTGCGAAGGTCAGGTTAAAGCCTAATGGTTCACTGTCAGGTAGTATGGAATGACGTGGATTTGGGTATGGTCGTTGTCACACCGCTAAAGTCGTCAACGGACAATGCTTGAAAGACATCCAAAACTGTCTCAGACTGTTTTCAGGAATTCGAGGAGAATTAAAATGCAACATCCTTCGAGCAACTATCATCCTGCTGCTCCGGTCTGCCAAAAACTGTGGGACGAGATACCGTACGAATAATAAACAACGTGCAAGCTCACTCGAGAGCGCCATAACGTCGAATCTACATAAAACAAGCGTAAAAGGGCTCTTGTATCGCGGTTGGACACGAAACACACGGTATAATAAAGAAACGAATCAGGAGATTGCAGTGAGAACGATAGAAAAAGGAGAAGAAGAGAAAGGAAGAGACACGAGAAGGAAGAAACGAAGAGGGAAAGGATTCTGTTGCAGTTCATAGCGAGTTAGGTGGCAAAGGTTTTAAGGCGAAGGCGAGATGAAGAGACAGGGCGAGCAGTCGGCAGATGAAAATTTCGTTTCTTTCACCTACACACGCCGACGTCGAAGAAACGACCTCCGATTGTAAAAACGATGAAGCAAGACATTAGCTTTATGAACTGGAAGAAAAAACAAGGAAGAGAGAGAGAGAGAGACAGAGGAAGGAGAGTGGAAAGAAAGAGAGAGAAGACCGTGACCACGGATCTGGACGTTCTCCAAAGCTACAGAAACTGTCGGTCGTGTTGCCGGTTGTTAGAGCCATACAAAACCAAGATTTTAAAGTCGACAACAAAGTGCCGCAAACTGGGACGCAACGATTTCAGTCTCCGGGTTCGGTCGTTCGTTATTAACGTTTTCAGGACTTTTCGCTGCATTCGGTCCTTTATTCCGTTCTCTTTGCCCTTTCTTCCCTCGCCGACTTTATCCTCCTTCTTATCGCTGTCTCTTTGTCTCCCGCGTCGGATGTGTATTTTACTGCACGTAAAAACGGAACTTGTAACGCATTCAGCGTATCTGATACATGCAACACGCGTAACTTCTTTTTATGTTTCATATTCGCCACTTTTATTTCTTTCCTTTCTTTTCTTCTTCGGGAGTTGGGAGGGAGAGAGGGAGGGGAGTGTTTTAGACAGTTTCGTTCCTACTCGGTGAAAATTCTTCAATGCCGCTGCTTCCAGCGAGAGGTCAATGTTCTGTCGTTTATCAACCAGCAGATTTGTACAAAATTGGGATACGCAGCTGTCAGACGCGTTTAAAACACGCTGCGCGCATTCCATTGGTAGAATTCGCTATTAATATCTCGTTTTATCAGCGTATCTCATAACGTTTAAATGTTAATCAAGTTGATCCGACGTGTTCTCGGTTACTCAGTGTCCACTGTTGAAACGCGAAATTCATTAAATTTTAAGGAGATATTCGGACTACGTAATGGGAATACTTCGGAGATACTTGGAGGGTAATTTAACACTAGAACTACCACACCAGTCAAATTGACTGGTTTTACAATTTTATTTTAAAATTCCTACTTCATGTTATATTCTTTCCCGCAATGGTGTAATGACTTTCGCAACGATAACCAAAAGAATAATATAATGAATTTTATTTTGTTTTTTTTATGTATTCAAACTGAAAATAATTTCGTATCAAGGCTATTTATACCAATACCAGTCAAAATGATGGGTCTATAATTTTATAAATGTGTCAACCCTCGTTTAGGGATCATGATCCCAAATGGATTAATAATACCAAAAATATACTAAGTAACATGGAATTGCTTCTATAAGAAAGTAATAAATCAATAAATATAAAAATATTCTATTATTACGTATTTCTTAACGACCAGTCATTTTGACTGCCTTTGGTAGAAATAGTTTCATGTTAACTATCGGTAGTTCTAGTGTTAAGTAATAAGTTTCATTAATAGGAGTAAAAGCAGTTTACCTTTTAACATGCGTCATAGTGGAATGGTATTTTAATTTCTAGAAACCTGTAAAACACTACGTTTTGTTAATTACTAACAGAACGTTGAAGAGCGTTGAACTATATCTTTAGATGATTTATGGTGATGTAGGAATAGGTAGGCATATGTATGATTTCATTATGCTTTTGAAACAGACCATCTGAATAACTTTTTCGTTTCTGTACAAAAAAATTTCATATTGCGTATATGCCGAATTAAGCATGCAAACGTTTTAAATAAATTGATTTGCGAACGACTTAATGTGCCAGAGAATAAGATGCATTTGAAGCTTCTTATTCTTATTAGAAGAATGAAAAACGCACTAGAAATTGCGAATGAAGCGTGTGCTATTTCCAGAGAAGATGCTCGTCATGAAAGAATTGCCTGTAAGTGATTTGCTAGATTTAAAACTGATCGTTCAAACTTTGCTGATGAAAACCTGCACGATCTGAAAACTGCCGACTGAAGACAATAAATAAAAAGCTATCGTGTTCAAAATATATCTATTTTCCAAGATACAGAGTCGTGAATTACTTGCAAATCGACATGATATATTTTAAATATAAATTCAGTTTATATGAGTGTGATGAGTGTGATACAACGAATATAAGTTGGTCAGTATCATTAACATAGTATCATAGTATCATTGAAGAGATACAGAGACATTCCAGAACCAAAGACAAAATGATTTTCAAAGGGCAACGACAGCTGCGTAAATTTACATTGCAAATAATTCAAAGCATTTTGATGTAATTTAAATAAAAATTTCGTTGCAAATATCCGTAGAACAATTTCTCGGAAGAAAAGTAAATTTCGTGAATTCGGTGAATTAGCGTATCGTAATACTTAATGGCCTCAATTTCGCGGAGTATCGCAATTGTGGCTCATGCTCAAATTGCACTCTAAATTACACACTATAATCGCCTCTAGGCGGAACGAACATGAAACTAATCCCGAAACTTGTTTCAAGCTAGATCAAACGTGTTTACCCAGTGTAAAGGAAGAGTCGAACATATTTGTCGATGTCTGGGCTTGCAAAGTTCCAAAAGTTAGGGTCGAACGTAGAATTATATGAAATAATATAGTCCGTTTGTGTATGCTTGTTTATTATACTATAATTTATTTATGTTACTCCAAGTTCAAAGTATATAAACGTTAAAAATATTGCAAAAAGCATGAAGCACTTTTAAAAAATTCTTCAAATTATTTTTCCATGAAGAAGAAATGGTTTAATTATTTAGAAAGATTTGCACTTTAGATTTTTGAATGGCAATAAAACAATTATTCCTATTCGCTGTAATATAAATCCAAATGATGTCAGTTTGATCACAATGTGTTTGATAAGAATGTTAATAAAACATCAATAAAAGGGAATTAAATCTCCCAGTAGTAGTTTCAGGTTAGAAAGTTAAAGGTCGACAGTTGATCTTCAACTCTTTGGTTATTTGCACTGCAGGTTTAACAGTTCCACAGAAATATGGTCAGTAAGCGCAGCAAGCACGTTAAAAAGTTATTAATATAAAGAATCGAAATTTTGAAATAATATTGCTCGCTGGCTATATATAATGAAAGAAATATCTTTGTACGAATAAATGAACGCGTAACGAATTGTAAAATGAAATTTATTACAATACATGAAATATGCATATTTCGTTTGATTTTAGAGACAGATTAAAAAGTCTTCGTGTAAAATGCTGTCTGCAAAAGCCTGTCTGTATTTTTTAAAAACTTTGGCAACGTGATCGTCGACACACTCGTTTCGAATTAATATCGCCGATGCACATTATAAACGTTTCGTTCGAATAGCGTGTCTACCTGTTCAGAATAAGGTGGGCCGCACGGTCCATTTGTGTGATAACCCAGATCCGAAAACAAAAACCTTTTGTTTGGCGGTTGAATATCGCGATGACGCACTTTGATAATCAGCAAGACTTTCGACAACTCGCATTCCGATAAGGTGCAAGGAAAATGAAACCGGCGCAACGAATGAAAACGGGCCACTCTTCTCGTCATTTTTCCAAACATATGTACATATGTATAGTTTTCGCCACTCTAATCAGCAATTTTAGTTCTATGCTGAAAAGCTATAAGAGAAAGTACGAGAAGCAAACGAAACCGCGTGTTAAAATCTTTTTCTTTTCTAATGTACACGCGATTATGATTATTATCGTTACCTAATATTATTATTATATTATTATCTGCAATTATTATTATTACCTATTATTATGATTATTATTATTACGATTCTTTTGATTTTAAGAGGGAAATATTTAAAACGGTTATGCATATGACAGTTTGAGCATTCTTTGTATAATTTTTCGATACAAGCTGCTTTAAACATATTACATTAGAAATTAGCAGGTGATCAATTAGAAACACGATGAATTATGTTATGAATTTTGTTATGAAACACACATATCTGTGGTCTATATATCGCTGCTATTTTTCATTTGTAAATATCCGTACAGTGACTGTAAAGTACAAATACAGGTGCATTTTATATGTGACATATAGCGTTGATGTTTTTTATTTGTAAATATATGTGCAATGATTGTGACGTACAGATACAATTGTATTTCATCTGTGATATATATCGTTGTTGTTTTTTATTTGTACAATGTGCAATGTATTGTAATGTATTGTAATGTAATGCAGTTTAAGTATGTGAATTCAATAGTTCCTCTTCTACATGTTGAGAAACGCTAAGTTGGTATGATCGCTAGTTCCTATAAGTTAAGTTGGTACGACTTTTAACGACGCTCTTTTGTCTTAGAAGTCGACCACGTGTTAATTGCCCAAGCGTATCCGGTGTGTTCAGACGTTTTGTGCGAGGTAGTGAAATATAAAAAGTAATATTCAATCTGTGTGAATCTATTGAATATCAACCCCAAACCTATATTTAATAACACTACACTAGGTTGCTATATTATACCGATAAATACTAACAATTGTAAGTTTTAAAAGTTCTGTATATTTTGTATTTCACATTTTATAAAAATGTTTTTTTTTTATTTGGACGAATTTTACAATCAATTCTCATTGAGAATTATAAGTAAATTTTTCTGACGTGGTACAATGTCGTGATATAAAAATGTGAAGTAGCTTTGTATCGTTTAGGACATTTCACGTTGAAAAGACGATCTCTAAACACAAGACATATAATTCTTTTTAAAATTTTTATAAATAATTCTGAATTACATTTTATTGTAATTTTCATATTGGTAAAGACAATGCAAGATTTATTACCTATTGTTAGCAGCATTCGATAAATGGCAGAAGCACAGATGAATTACGACTTGTTCAACCCATATTTAATATATTCAGCGTACAACTGAATAATCGATCTCGTCTAGAGACACAGCATTTTTCCGTGATGGAATCTCATCATCATTTGCCTGATGGATGGCTTAAAGTCGTAGAAAGCAGCGGCAAATATTTAACTCGAACCACTTGTATTTTGTTTTAAACAAACTTTGAGTTTCACTGAAATATTTCGATTATTCGTTAGAACACCTAATAAACTGATAAATTAAATTGTTAATCGCTGTTTGCGTGATGCAAATATTCTCACGAAATAATCTAAAGCTCCGCCTAACGCTCTCTGTATATTTTTCCCTTTTTCATTAGTCACATTGCCAAAAATCGCATTTATAATTTCCAAATGTTTTTCAGGATCGCGCATGTTTATATTTAAACTGATGAAATCGTATGCACTTTTCAGCGGTTACGTTGAATCTTGGAAAATATTATACGGGACAATCGGAGTTGAGTCGTTTCGTGTTATCGCCAAGAACAGCGGCCGCATGAGAAGTAGAAAGATCAGAGTTAAATCAGACTGTGTAAAGTCCCTCAGTTTGATCACTCGACACGAGAACATCGCCCCATTAAATTGGAATCGCGAACAGATACCTACATATATCCGACATGTGACACAAAATTTTGATGATAAGAAAGACGAGGCGGTGCGGAGGAAACGACGTAGAAGGCGAAACGACGAATAGCGGGAAATCGAAAGGGGGACAACTCGGCCATAAATCCCACGCTGTAGAGGCAAATCACTGGCGTGGCAATAAAACGCACGTGTATAGTTCCCTCTATACTAATCCCAGTAACAGAAGTAAGTCTTACGATTTATGTAGTTTACATTGCATTGTTGTACATCGTAATGGAAATTTACAACGTAATTTTATGTCACGCTATATATCGCAGAATGTAGTTTATAGACTGGACTTTTATGGAAATTCATATTTTTGGCGATATAGTTAAGAAACTTAAGCCTTTCTAAAGGTAGAAAATTGTTCTATTTACCAGGTATTACAGAAAACACTATGTCTTGGATATTTTATATATTTTTTCATATTACGTGCATGTTTTGCAATTTTGTGAAGAATTCATAAAAATTCGCAGTCTTGTAATTTAAGTCTATAGGAAATATTCTTCGAGCCTCGGATAAAATTATTGTTTTTGGTGTTTCATACGAAGAGATACATAATGCGTATCCTTGTTTATTTTCTGATAGTATTTAAAAAGGTTTTTTAACGGAAATATGTACTTACAGGAACGATGGTGCATTGTAAAAAGTTTTTAGTCCTTAGTTTATACTCGCTGATTTAATCTTCTTATTTAAAAAGTTACTGGAAAGTTGTAAAATAAAAGCATTTTTATTTTCTTCCTAACAAATTCCCTTTTATCTCTCCACTTATTAAAATAATCCCTCCTTTCATTAAAGTACACTAAAGATTAAATATTAGAGGAATAAGTCCATTATATCCACTTTCGTAAATTCAAAAATATCTTCTTCGCATTTTGTGAACACCGAAGACATCAATTCAGGCAAAATAGCGTCGTAGTATAGGGCTAACAAAATTTCAAAATACTTTGTACGTATAACACGTACAAAATGAATATAATGTGTCCTGTGATTAGTGTTCACAGATTATAGTGAGCCACTGTGTATTTACGTAACATTCTTTTTTTTATTTATATCCATAAAATATACCAAAAAGTTTGGCTGGAAAAGCGTGAAACACCTACAGCGGTATATTTCAATGATTATCATGGTGCACAATGGAACACGCTGTGACAATCATTATATGCACATTTTGGACTGCAAAATTTCAAAACCACGAGGCGTAGATTCAAAAATGAAACCGGTGCTTAGAGTCTACAGAGTTGGAAGATAGTGGGATATTGAAGCAACGAGGTAAGCCATTACCAATTCTCTAGAGCATTCAGGTATTCAACATGTTCTCGCTGTGGGATTGCCTGATCAGGCTGTGAGAAGAGTTTTATACGAAAATCCTAATTTCCATCCGCCGTGGAGAAACTCAGCGAACGTGATGTGCTTCCAAGATTCTGCAAGATGTATCGATAGTAAGCAGTAAATCAGATAGTTTTTAGAACAACGTGTCGAGGCAGTAAATCGACGAAGAAACGAAATCTTGGAGATTGTTCTTATTAATCATGTAAAAATATTCGAACAGTGCTGTGTGTTGTTTTCTTCAGTGTCAAATTCAAGAGGTCATTGCGCCGGATTTTATGTGGCTCGAACGAATACACATAATTCTTTACGTCATTTTCTCAAGAAATTATTATTATTAGAAATATATAAATTTTCTCAAGTAATTTCTTCAAGAAAAGCTCTACATCTTTTTCTTTTGTATATCCGTGACCTGGAGACTGCTGTTACGAAGAGAATACAATTCAGTGAAAAAAATTCAAAATAAGGAGAGGTTCATATTATTGTGTTCTTGAATATAAATTTTATTTTGGGCTACAAGGTCTGGAAACAAAACAGCTGTAAGTAGATTTCTATTGCTGTTTTTGGAGCCCTCAGCTAGAGCTACACACCAAGGTTAACTTTTTGGTAACGTTCTTTGCTATAAACATATGAACGATGAAAATATATTCCTATTGTATTGTAACGCTGAAAGAGATTTCTATTGTTGTTTCTTGTAGCCCTCAGCTAGAGCTACACACCGAGGTTAACATTTTGGTAACGTCCTTTGCTATAAACATATGAACGATGAAACTATATTCCTATTGTGTTGCAACGCTGAAAGAGTGAAAGAGATTTCTATTGCTGTTTCTTGTAGCCCTCAGCTAAAGCTACACACCAAGGTTAACTTTTTGGTAATGTTCTTTGCTATAAACATATGAACGATGAAAATATATTCCTATTGTATTGTAACGCTGAAAGAGATTTCTATTGTTGTTTCTTGTAGCCCTCAGCTAGAGCTACACACCGAGGTTAACATTTTGGTAACGTTCTTTGCTATAAACATATGAACGATGAAACTATATTCCTATTGTGTTGCAACGCTGAAAGAGTGAAAGAGATTTCTATTGCTGTTTCTTGTAGCCCTCAGCTAGAGCTACATACCAAGGTTAACTTTTTGGTAATGTTCTTTGCTATAAACATATGAACGATGAAAATATATTCCTATTGTATTGTAACGCTGAAAGAGATTTCTATTGCTGTTTTTTGTAGCCCTTAGCTAGAGCTACACACCAAGGTTAACTTTTTGATAACGTTCTTTGCTATAAACATATGAACGATGAAAATATATTCCTATTGTATTGTAACGCTGAAAGAGATTTCTATTGCTGTTTCTTGTAGCCCTCAGCTAAAGCTACACACCAAGGTTAACCTTTTGATAATGTCCTTTGCTATAAACATATGAACATGCTTCCTATCCTTCTTCTATTGTAACACTGAAAGAGTGAGGATCTGGGTCAGCATACATTATACTTGTACCTATACTTATACCCATACTTATTTCAATATATTTTTCTATTACAAATTCATCCACTTGTTTCTCTGTCAGTCAACTTGAACAAAAATGTTCATACGCAACGAAATTTGTAACATACGTATTCGCGATGAATATCATTATACGTTATAAATACAGGGTGTTTCATCTTGATCCCACCGAACAGTGTCAACATTATTCTACGAATAATTAAAAATAAGGGAAAGATATTACATAAACATGGAGTCGTAAATGTTTTATTACAAGGTTATAACAAAAATACCAAGATTATAAATTATCGTTAATACCAGCTACATATGTACGTAGTATTACAACACACATTAACATGACCAGTTCCAATGATTGCTAATGGTAAACACAAACAAGAAACCAGTCATCTATAATCTTGATATCTTTGTCATAACTCTATAAGAAAGCATTTACGACCCTATGTTTAGTAACATTTTATTCTTTTCTCACTTAATCATAAAATATGTTGACACTGTTTGACAGGATAAAAATGAAACACCCTGTATAACATATAATGAAACATCGTTTATACATACTCATTATTTTCTGTATTTTTGTACTATGCTTTTTCTATGCTTCTGAATGTTTATACAACGATGCTGATGCCAATCCGCGTCAACCAGTCTGTTTTTTCACTCTTAGTTTGATCTAATCCCACGAAGCTTGGGCTTGTCATAAACGTTAAGACAGGTCTACGTAGGTACGTGAAGACTTCTTGACCTTTCATGACCCCTTCTGTGACCCTCTTCCGTAACCTCTTCTGTGACAGATGTCATCCCCATGCACTTCATAGTGGTCAGGGGTTGTAACCTAACATAACCTAACATAACCTAAACGTAAAAGTTTCAAAGCAAAGGGTTCTCTAGTCATACCGTTACTTTGCCAACATCAACTTGTAATACTCTTACAAAAAAATAAAAAAAAAAAAAAAATGTAAGAGGCGACCTTGAATGCAACATTACTCAGGATATTCGATTATATATAGAATTCGAGCAATCATTGGAACCACGATAACAGCTGCCCATTCTCAATTCTACAATAAACCCAATATTCCTAACTTGTCATATATCTCATGCAATATCTCAAATACGTCAATCTTGACCTTCGCCCACGAACGAGCATTTCAGGTTTGTGATATCTCTGTAACTAAAGAAACTGCAGCATTGGAAGCACTGCCAAATGTATGGTAATTCATGGCTTTCGAGGCTCCAATTACGAAGATAATGTGTCCTTTGCCAGCACTTTCGAAAGACAGTGGATTTTACCCATCTGTGTCATAAACCTACCAGATTATTTTCGTATAGTGTGTATTTTAGTTTGCTTGAATGTCTGAATGCATCGTATAAAAACGCTACTCGATTTGTTATTTTCTCTTGAATCTTGTTATTTAAAACGTAGATGTGAATAATATATATATATATATATATTAATATTATTATAATATTTATTATAATATATAATATACATTATAACATTATATTACAATATTAATATAGTAATAATTTATTAATTTTATTATATTAATATTATAATTTAATATAATATATATTAAATATAACATTATTATAATATAATATATAATATATATATTAAACATTATAAATATTATCCTTATATATAATATAATTACTCATATATAAATATAATATAATAAATATTATCTTTTTAATGTAACACGATTAATTGAAGTTTATATAGACGAAACAAGAATTAGATTAAACAGGAAAAATTGGGTTCCTTTTTTCAGTTATTATATGTAGAATGTTTTGCAAGTGGATATGTAATTGTATTATTATATAATAATATATTATATATAATAATGAAATTGTTTTGAAACCTGTACCGGTGATTTGTAACTTTATTCATTTTTGAAAATCTGTAATCTAAAACCTAAGAATTTAAGGAAATAACATATCTGTAATTCGTAATTTGTGTTCGTAACAAAGCATGTAAAATGTATTGGAAAATAATATTTTCAAAGCTTCAAATCTAAATGATGAAGAATAATACAAATAAATTCGACGATAAAACAGATGAAGATTATAGAAGAATCGATTTGTTTTCAGACAGACTGAGAAAAATTAATTTGTAGATTACAAAATTATTAATAATTTCCTTGGACTTTAAGTAGCTGATTAAAATTTTGTCAGAACATTGAATTACTAATCCAAGAATTTCCTCAGCTGAGAAACAAATATCTGAAATCCAATGTTTGGGAGAAATTGGTAACAACTTAGAAGTAAAAATCTGTAAATATAGTAAGCTAGTAGATGTTATGCATCCGAATCTTCGTATGTATGCTTCCGGCAAATTCAATTTGGAATCGAGTAGCAAGTCAAGAATATACATTACTTGTTTCTCCCTCTTGGTAATTCAAGACGTTTCGTGTATACATGGAATATGCAGAGATGTTTGCTTCTATACACGAAGATGAACGACCGTTACCAGAAAAGTGGGAAAAAGGGTGAAATATGTTGACAGCGAGACATTTCGTAGGCTGCAAGATTCTCTAAGATATTCGATATCAAATATTCGAAAATCTCTTTAAACCGGAAATGACATTGCATACATCCTTTTTCAAATTGAATAAAAACATCAGGTAATTTTTGTAGTAAATAAATCATTTTTATCTGATTTAGTTTTTCTCTTATTTTTTAAAAGAACATACCTTTACATATATCCTTTTTCAAATTGAATAAAAATATCAGCTAATTTTAGTAGTAAATAAATCATTTTTATCTGATTTAATCTTTCTCTTATTTTTTAAAAGAACATATCTTTACATATATCCTTTTTCAAATTGAAAAGCATCAGGTAATTTTAGTAGTAAATAAATCATTTTTATCTGATCTAATTTTTCTCTTATTTTTTAAAAGAACATACCTTTACATATATCCTTTTTCAAATTGAATAAAAATATCAGGTAATTTTAGTAGTAAATAAATCATTTTTATTTGGTTTTATCTTTTCTCTTCATTTTAGAAAGAATATTCTTTCACTCAACTGCTTAATTTTTGCAATATTTAATTAATATTATTTTGTAGTTATTTTTTAATCAGGCTATTTGGTATTATTCGATTAGTTGTTCTTTTAATTTCTACATATTGTGTTATATACATAATACATATATATTTACTTTACGCGTATATGCCTATATGTCGTGCTGTCTATGTAAATAGAAACACCTAAATATCTTCTATCTTTTATTTATGGTTTTAAGAAAACAGTCAGGACAAAGTTACACTACTTGAAGGGACTCGCGTAACATTGCTTATACGTGTGCAACGATCAACAATGTTATTTTGTCCAAAAGATCTTTTTCATAAGATCATTTAAGTTTTGAATTCGTATCTTACGATATAAAGTTTGCATCATCGATTTGAATTGTGGCGGCACTCGAGCACGGAACTTTCCAACGACTTCGCGACACAAAGCGCTATACCTTCAAAGCGTAAGGCCGACGTGCCTAATGTGCCATCGATATCTCTATGGTTCTTCCGCCGAATGTTCGGAAGAATGTATGCGCGGCAACCGCCGCGGTACATCTAATAAACGCGTGTGTAGTAGGGATATCGAAGGGCAACTAAGGAAAGAATCCGTTTGGTTTCGAACAAAAGAGTCATTCTGCCTCAAGCCGCGAAGTGCGAAAGGTTTAGCATCATAGCGAAGCAAACATAAGACAAGATACGCGATTGTAAACTCTCGATGGTTAATCATAAGTGTGAATCGTATAAATTGTTGACCTGTTGATTGTTAATAGTAATAAACTTTTCGTTGAACATCTGAGTATTCCTTCCGCACCTATCACGACATACCACCTCAGAAATATTTTGTACCAACATTTTAGATTATTCCGTTATCTTTTATTAAAAAAAAATTGTCAAACTATTATATTGCTCTCCCTTTCATTGTCTTTGCATAAATATGTGACAAATTAGAGTTAAAAGTTAATTACTTTCAATTTAAGAATTCTCATCAGCATACGTCACTTTTACAAGTTATCCAACCTTAAAGTCTAATTTAGATTACAGGCAAGATATTGTCTGAAAGTTTCGTGCGAGTGTTTATAGTTAAGTCAATTAAAGATAATTTCCTGAAACGTCGAGGCGTGGTTTGTAATTATGCCCCGCAGTAAAACATCCAGTTTTCAGCTTTCATTTTGAACGTTCCTTTTCATTTCTACATTCATTAACGTATTAAAGTATATAGTAGTTTGCTTCTTTATTTTACTTGCACAGAAACGATTTATTCAATGGAAACCATGTTACGATTAGCTAAGCTAATACAGCTGAAGATGGAAAGATATGTATAGCATAAAACACAAAACTTTCTGCGACTTATTTATCGTAGCTATAGTTTGGAATAACATTCTCACTCTATCATGTCATTATAACGTCATTTGCTTGTAAAATAAATACCAAATATTTAAAACTTAATGGATGTTTATTTGTATTCGAGTAATCCTCGATTGGAAAGGATTAAAAAATTCAGAAGTAACATAAATGACACATTAACACTACGCGTTGTACCGCTTTAAATAATGCATTTTAAGTGTAGCTTTAAGTTTATTCAACATTTCTTAGTTTCATATATAATTGATCAAAACTGGACCATTGTATGAAATAAAAATACAGTACAATAAGAAAACTGTAGAAAGAATTTTAAGAAACCTGTTCTCAAACCATCTTTTTCTTCAACACTCGATAATACAATGAAATTTTGCATAGTGTTGCTCAGTCTCACGGACTGAACACAATATGCTGCCACAAGTATTTGCCAAAATGGATCAAAACCGCCCGAGTACCACTAAACACAAGAAGATCCCAAGTATATCGCATCTTAGGTAAGTCGAAGTGTTCTCAAGTGTCTTAGGAAAATCGCAGTAATTGTAATCGCACTAATTTCCCTATTCCAGTTGCGTTTCGCTTTCAAAGTCCGCTCTCGATTCTACGGAAAAATCTGCTAACAGAACTCCGGATCCACCGATAACGACAAATAGTACGATACAAGAATAGAGGCAGAGCATGTCAAACAATATCTTGAACAACGCAATTCAAATTCAGAAGTCAGAGGTTTCATCAATGGACGCTTAACCCTTTAACCTACGATTTAAGTTCGAGAATTTTGGGCCGAAAACGTAAACAAGCTCGCGCAGTCTTCGAGCCATTCGCACGACTTGTATAGTACGTACTACGGGCTATGTCCGTAATATTTACGTTTGGCCCGATCACCGTACTACGGGCTATGCCCGTAATATTTACGTTTGGCCCGATCATCTACTATGGGCTATGTCCGTAATATTTACGTTTGGCCCGATCATCGTACTACGGGCTATGCCCGTAGTTGTTGGTTAAGGGGTTAACAGTATATGTATATGAAGATTCCTTTTATTTTAATATCACCTTATGGCTGAACTGAGATATTTTAATATAAAACAGCTAAGTAAAAAAACACTAATTGAATCATGAGGGTAAGGAATATTTTAACGTCTTCAATATTTTAATATTATCGCTAACAATATTTTTTAAATCACGAAGAGGATGGAAAATACATGTTTGGCTCAAGAATCAAATAAAAGGACGGTTTAACACTAAAACTACCACACCAGTCAAATCGACTGGGTTTACAATTTTATTTTAAAATTTCTATTTCATGTTATATCTTTTTCACAATGATGTAATGACTTTCGCAACGATAACTGAATAAATAATATAATGAATTTTTTTTTTATGTATTCAAACTGAAAATTATTTTGTATCAAGGCTATTTATACCAATGCCAGTCAAAACGACTAGTACTTGTCAAAATGTAAAAGGATCCTGCAATCTGTTTATCGAATTCCAATTAACCAGTTTCCTGGTTTTGTACAACTTGCCACACGTTTTTAAAATTTTTACTGCGTATCATTCAATAGGATGATATCAATAGAATGTGTCAACCGTCGTTTAGGGATCCCAGATGAATTAATAACACCAAAAATCTACTACATAACGTGGAATTGCTTCTGTAAGAAAGTAATAAATCAATAGATATAAAAATATTCTATTATTACGTATTTTTTAAAGACCAGTCATTTTCACTGGCTCTGGTAGAAATAGCTTCGTGTTAACTATCGGTAGTTCTAGTGTTAATATTCATGCAGGTACGCGTATAATTGGGCTATAGGCCGTTAACAAATGAAACGAAATTACGTTATGTGTCCTCCACAATCTAACTTTCGCGAATAATATGAGAAAAGGCAAAGCGAAACGCGGCGATCGAACGTAACGAGATTTACGCGTGCGTGAAATTCAATGGGAAAAATTGAATCGCTACAATAAACTAAATTTGATTTACAGGTTCGCGGAAGCGAGAAAAACTTCGATTCCCAGCGTATTTATCTCTGGGAACGAATAAATATTTTTTGCACGAAGGCAAAGTTTGCAGCTTGTCTGCAAACCACTTGACGTTTCTGCCTCGATGCAACCGCAAATACGCGGCGAACTCGGTGAACGTGTTTCCGGGCAAATGCGGAACTTGTGCCGCTCGAAGATCATATTGGAACCTTTGTACAGTGCGATATACCGGAGAAGTCTGTGCTAACAGACGACTATTTGAATTATTCGGAATATGTTTCGAGCACTTACCTTATCGAGACGAGTATCATGGCGAATATCAGGTACTTTCCAAGCAGCGGCACGACCAGCGACGTAGGTGGAATGATCTCGACGACCAGCAGGAAAAACACGTGAAGGCTGATGAGAATGGAAATGGAGAGCGTGACCTGTAATGAGAATTTATTCCATTAAAACTGAATTTTCCCATCGATGAAATATCGAAGGCCACGCGTTTAAGTAACATGATGTGAAATGCGAGTATTAGCGTCGCGTCCCGCGCCCCGCGCGATTCGTAACACGAAAACAAAATTGGAACACGCGACCCGCGACTCGAAAAGCTAATTAAGAACAGTCCGCGATTCAAAGCATTTTAATAAACTAACAGTCATATGCGCATGTATAATATTTACATTGGATAAACTACCTAAGCGAATAATTGGTAATTTCTTTCAAAGTAAATCAAGGTAATTTAAAGGGTTTATTTGAAACAGTGTTTACAGTATTTGAAGTGAAAGGTAGTTAAGTCCGCTAAAACTATATCTCGCGATAAATTTATCTAACTGTGTTTTTTATTTATTTAACTATGTTTTTATAACGATATTAACACTAAACCTACCGACATTTCCTATATATTTATTTCTATCGTGTGCGGTCAAAATGACCGGTGATTAAAGAAGTAATAGTTTTTATGATTTGACTTAAATAATGGTTAATTTATAACTAAATGTATATAAAATGATGAACTTTCATAAAATTTCGTCTAAATTTACTTTTGTTTAATTTCAATTATCGACTTAAATAGAATTACACTTTTGTTTACATAGAGATATATCTTATTCAACTTTGCTGCATTTTTTACAAGTTATCTTATTATCAAATGTACATTTGCCGCATAAATATTTCTCGCACCTTAAACAAATTTTTTTAATTTTGTAACCTTTATTTGAATACTGATTTTTTGCTTGACAAGTTTTTTGTAGTACTTGTTGATAGTTTTATTGCATGGTCTTTTTCCCGCGATTCTTTCTATAAAAGTAATGTACGCATTAGGTTTATAACAATTTTGAGAATTCTCTGTAAATTGAATTAGAATGTTTTAAAACAGCGCTTTTCTGTGATTCTTTTTAGAAGGGAAAGAAAGAAATGAAGTTATTGAACTTTGAGATATGGTTTTATATGTCAGGTGTGTAAGTATGAAACCGGAATTTGTCTATAGATGGCCTTAGCTAATAATGTAGTTATCACTAAACTGCGTCATTGATGCCAAAAGTCTTTGTTGACATCTCACAAACATTTTCGACTCAGAACAACCCAAGTTTCATACAACAGCATAGTTTGTAATAGCGTTGAACATGTCGAATTTTGTGCCTGGAAACTACGATTTGCGGACAGCATTGATTTTCTGTTACCATTTGAAGAAAACTGCCGCAGAATCGCATCGAATGCTTGTCGAAGCTTACGGTGAGTATGCTCTTGGTAAATCACAGTGCTTTGAGTGGTTTAAAAAATTCAGAAGTGGCAATTTTGACGTGAGGAACAAAGAACGTGGATCAGAAGGGTGTGATCTATTAAGAGCTGTTAAAACCTGGCGAAACCGTTAATACTGAGCGCTACCGACAACAAATGATCGATTTGAATCGAGCTTTGCGTGAAAAACGACCAGAATATCAAAAAAAGGCAACACAAAGTAATTTTGCTTCATGATAATGCACCATCACATGCAGCAGAACCGGTCAAGGAAACGATTGGAGCGTTCAGTTGGGAAATACTTTCGCACGCGGCTTACTCACCAGACTTGGCTCCGTCCGATTACTATTTATTTGTATCGATGGGACACGCACTTTCTGACCAGCACTTCGCTTCTTACGAAAATGTACGAAAATGGCTCGATGACTGGTTTGCCTCAAAAGAGCGACAGTTTTTTTGGCGTGGCATTCACCAATTGCCAGACAGGTGGGAAAAATGTATAGCTAGCGATGGGCAATACTTCGAATAAAATATTTTTAATCATTTCCATACAATAAACGTGTATTTTCTATACAAAAATTCCGGTTTCATATTTACATACCTAGTATATTTAACGAGTACAAAAAAATTTTTTTAAAGTAAAAAAAAATTATAACAGATTTCTAAGCCTATTTCATGGGCGTCTTTTCGCTGCAGTTTTCAATTGGCCGAGAAGATCCACCTCGTAATTCTTGACGGAAACAAAAACCAAAAATGGATTAAATTATTATATATTTTTCTCCTAGGCGAACTAAACAATGGCAGAAAGAAATGTCAAATTAAAAATTTTGGCGGATTTAAAAATAGAAGTGTTCTTTAAAAAAAAAAAAAAAACTTTAAGGTGCTATAACAATTATTTAAATAAACTTTTCTTCTGCCATTGTTTAATCCACCCAGAAGAAAAATATATAATAATTTAATCCTTTTTTGATTTTTTGTTCCAGTCACGAAGCACGAGGTGGATCTTCCCGTCTTGCGGGAACAAGCCTAGTAATTACAGTGTTAATTAAACATTAAGAGAATAATAACGATAGAAATTCAATTTCAGAATGGCAATTCGAGAAAGTTGATCTTTGGCAAAATGTTTCCGAATCATCGATCCGGATCACTGTATGCTTTGGTTACGGAAAGTAGAATGTCTTAGATAGTTATCTTGCTGCGACACGTTCCGCCGTTATTAATCCCGAGTTTCCGAGTTACGTTTCCGGCCACGAACAACAGGATCTATCGGGTTTATAGTACGTTAGCACACAGACTGCCTTCCACGGTACAATTGGGTCAATATTGTTCTATATTGATAGTTGACACACCTTCCGAACTCACGGTAAATTGGATCTTGTCTAATATCGAGAATAAAGAGGACACTATCACCACGACCATGTTCAACTTCGAACGTATGACGCATTCGTGAAACGATCTTGTAATTTGATTTTCCAGCAAGCTACGCTCCTTATTCGACGTTACGAAATAATTGAAGCATTCAGCTGAAAACGGATAAACCGAGATGCTGGATTTCTTCTCCTTCCCTAATACCTTTCCCTACGGATTTCTAATTTAAGCACATCCTTCTGTGAAAGTGTAAATTATGTGGATAATAAAGCAGGGTTAGATAAATTTGATAGTTATAATTTTCTTTGAAAGAATATATTATTTTTCCTCTTGTAAAGCAATATTTTATTCGTATATAAATCATGTAAATAATAAAATAGGACTAGATACATTTGACAGTTATAATTTCCTTAGATTCTATATATTATTTTTTTTCTTGCAAAGCAATAATTTATTTGCATATAAATTACGTATTTAATAAAGCAAAATTAGATAAATTTGATAGTTAGAATTTTGTTATGATGAATATCTTATTTTAAATAAAATAAAAGAATATCTTATTTATACATAAATTACGTAGATAATAAATTTATAGGAACAAACGAATTTGATAGTTACAATTTTGTCATAATGAATATTTTATTTTGAATTATATAAAAGGATGTTTTACTTGTACATAAATTACGCAGATAATAAATTTATAGGAACAAACGAATTTGATAGTTACAATTTTGTCATAATGAATATTTTATTTTGAATTATATAAAAGGATGTTTTACTTGTACATAAATTACGCAGATAATAAATTTATAGGAACAAACGAATTACAATTTTAGTTACAATTTTGTCATAATGAATATTTTATTTTAAATTATATGAAAGAATATCTTATTTATATATAAATTACGCAATAATAAATGAATAGGAACAAACGAATTTCATAGTTACAATTTTGTTATAATGAATATTTTATTTTGAATTATATAAAAGGATGTTTTACTTGTACATAGATTACGCAGATAATAAATTTATAGGAACAAACGAATTTGATAGTTACAATTTTGCCATAATGAATATTTTATTTTGAATTATATAAAAGGATGTTTTACTTGTACATAGATTACGCAGATAATAAATTTATAGGAACAAACGAATTTAATAGTTACAATTTTGTCATAATGAATATTTTATTTTGAATTATATAAAAGGATGTTTTACTTGTACATAAATTACGCAGATAATAAATTTATTGGAACAAACGAATTACAATTTTAGTTACAATTTTGTCATAATGAATATTTTATTTTAAATTATATGAAAGAATATTTTATTTATATATAAATTACGCAATAATAAATGAATAGGAACAAACGAATTTCATAGTTACAATTTTGTCATAATGAATATTTTATTTTGAATTATATGAAAGAATATCTTATTTATATATAAATTACGCAATAATAAATGAATAGGAACAAACGAATTTCATAGTTACAATTTTGTCATAATGAATATTTTATTTTGAATTATATGAAAGAATATCTTATTTATATATAAATTACGCAGATAATAAATTTATAGGAACAAACAAGTTTGTTAGTTACAATTTCATATTTGCGACGAATATTCTATGTTGTAATATAAAAGAATATCCCCATTTCTATTTCTAGTTATTAATTAAAGAATCTTGAATTGACACATTATATTTTTTAAGTAAAAATAATCGCATGAAAGTTAGCAAGTAATATTAGTAAGAAAAATTTCTCGAACTTAATTATGTGTATGTTACAGATTGTAAACACGAGCATAAACGCAATACTGTAAAAGTAATTTTTCTAAGCATTGTAATACCTGCGTTAATAGGTCATCTTTCAGAGGTTCATTCTTCGCTTTGGCATAGTCGGTTTTAAATGATGCAGATAACGTGGTGGAGGGCACAGTATTGGACGTCGGTGTATTTTGATCTAAATTCATCTTTGCCATCGATTGCTCTGTCATGGAACTCTGTGCCACGATTTCCGACTTGAAGATGTCATAGGCTTCCTGGTCAGGACTCCGCATGTTTCCCCTCTCGTCGTAAATAATTGGTGAATGGCAGCGAACGTTCTCCACCTCATCAGGGAAGGACCATTTGCTACGCAGTATGTTGTCTGCTGAGATTTCCTCTTCCTTCAAGCACGGAAGCTGCATTCTGTCCATTTTTATTATTTCTATTAGATCTTGAGCGTGTCCTTTACATATATTAAATGCGCTTTTTAAATCAATGCGTTCCTGCATTGACCGACCATCGTCTATATCGTCCAATTTGCTTTGGGAAGTTTTAAATATCATATATTCTTCTTCTAGGTCGTGTAAAAGATTTTGAATGACGTTCAGTGAGATTGTTTTATCAGCGACATCAAGTACCGATTGAAAAAATGTTAACTGTTTTTTGAACGCTTTTCGTTGCAGTATCAAATTTTTAATGTACATTTTTTGATTATAGGGTGTTAAGTCCATTGTGAGATCAGTTTCTGATGCACAGTTGCTGTTTATCGTGACGGCAATTGGGCCTGGCTATCCAATTAACGAGCTTACCCAGTCGCTGCGAGATTGAAGTTATTGGGACTTGCAGCACTGATGATTATGATGGAGTCACGTGGCACTATGTGGTTGTCAGTATCACTGGTATACACACTTGTCTTGAAGATTTAGTGCACGTGTATTCGGCTCGAAGGATCGCGATGTTAGACCGTTTCGCCAAGAGACGCGTATCTTCTCTTCTCGATACGATAACCGGCACCAAGAATCAATCGATTCCCTATTTCGATTAAAATAATAGGGGTGGTTGAATGATTGTAACAACAACAACTTTTTCCAACAACTTTTAAAAACGCGAGTAATACGTACAGAACTGTTTTCAGCGAAGATTTCTTAGGAAATGAAGGTCTTTTTTGCTTGAAGAGTTACTAGCGAGTGATGTGTTCAGATCTAAGAGTTTACCGCAAATGAAGCGTCTTCTGCGACGGTGAGATTTATAAGGAACTGGGTGCCCCACCAATGACCATTAGGAGACTCTCAGGTGGAAATGGCCCTCAAACATTGTATATGGGGTATTGTCAATGGGGCAGTGTAAATATGCATTGTATAGGTTTTGCCGGGATGAGTCATAACCCTAAGGAACATCCTGAATTGAAATATACTTGTAGTAATTAGGGGCCTGGACCGTAAGAAATGCTAAATGTCATAACGGTTTCTTAGGATAATTGCGGGTCCGGATAGGTAATTTCATAGAATAGAGGAAAATGTTACTTCTGAAACTAATAAGATATAAAGGATTTTCGTGTCATTGTTAAATTTTGTTTTTCGAAATGCAATGTTTCTGTATGATATAATTCTATCAGCGCAGATATTCGCTTTTGCTTCGTACGCTTTAGTGATTTCGTGAAATACGATGCTATAAGGAAGGGACGCATTAAAGCGAGGAATCATTGTAACTAAATTGACGTGGAAATTACCAATATTCTCATATCCAAAGATTATAGTGTCGCTACGTGCAATATCTATTAAATGCTACGTGATTATCAGGAGTAACGGCCGTTAACTAACAGTGCATTTTGCTTATGGCTGTGGCACGATATTGCTACACGACTGATGGGCCCTGTCGCGATAACGGCACTGTCTGTTTCGCGTTATCGCCAACTAATCAGAGCTTATGACGATCGACAACATCATTCTCAGATGGATACGTGACATTTCATAAAATCTATTTTATATTAATCCGATTATTGGATTTTAATATGTCCATCTTGGAGTATAGAAATATAAATAAACGCAGGTTCACGTAAACCTAAAATACATTTTGGCAGCCAAATAATTTTTAAATGACTAAAATATATCATGACTTATCGGTATTGTATTCTTGACGAATATCGTTGCTTTTCATACGTATTTTTATGTACAAATGTTTTGGAAAAAAGAAAAATGACGTGCAAGCTAGAATCTTCCAATCGTTCATCGATCAATTTTCTTTTACGAAACTGTATGGAAGAAAAACTAATATTTTAGAAAACCAGCCGCGAAGGATGACGTGGAATGAAGAATAGGAGGCGTGACGTTTATAGAAATATATTGTCTCGCGTTAGAAATAATATTTCAGCTAAACCATAATATTTCACCTATTTTTCAGCCAAACTCGATTCGACCAACTTCGTTTTCTGAACGCTAAACTTTCCATGAAACAGACTCTAATTTTATTCCTAAACAGAATGTTACTTTTCAAGAACGAAGTGGGAAAGATTTATCTTGTCTCGGTTTCTATTCCAAATTCCTATTTAATTTGCGATTTACTTGGAATCGTTCAATCGACGTTAACGGAGATTCGAAAACGTATACATCGAGTGTAGAGCAAAATAAAAATTACAGTCGAATAAAAATATAATTTCTGAGATATCGAGCTATTTCCGGATATTCGATCAGTGTGTATAAATAATTAACGAAACGATATATTACCAAAGACAATCACAGAGTTATAGTTTTTAAATACCTTGTGTTTATTAAATTCTAAAAAATAAGTAATTATCCTTCTAGAAAAAATTAAACTTATTAGATATATGTCATGGTTCAATACAAAATCCACTCCGCTAATTCAATAACATTAATTATTTGTATGAAGTATCGATTTATTAAAATTTACATTTCATCAAATCCTCTGAAATATCCTATATTTAGAATCATCGAACGTTCATAGACAACAGCAATAGGCACTAGAACTTTTATTACGTCCCGTGATCCTAACATAAACTGTATAATCCATCCCTCGATCGAAATGGCAATCGCCTCTACAAATATATTTATTTTCGGACCAGCAATAATCCAGAAGAACTTGAATATCCTATGTCTAGAATCATTGAACGTTCATAGACAACAACAATAGACACTAGATCTTTTGTTACGTCCTGTTACCCTAACATAAACTATATAATCCATCCCTCGGTCGAAAAGGCAATCGTCCCTACGAACATACTTATTCGGATCAGTAATAATACCGAAGACCTTTCATAAAATTTAGCAGTTTTTACAGTTTAGTCTCTTAATTACTACAAGCATATTTCAATTCGAGACGTTCTTTAGGATTATCATTCATTCCGGCAAAGCAAAGGAAAATCGGGTTTTCTCATGTACAATGTTCAAAGGTCACTTCTACCTGCTAGTGACCTGACGGTCAGTGGTGGTGGGGTGCGACCAGCACCTATCGCTGGTTCATCGTAAATTTCATCGTCATAAAATTTACTTCATTTGCTATCAACTTTTAGATTTGAACTCGGTTGAGCATTCATGCGATCAGCATAGTATTTAGGAGAATCGTTCGACGCTCCTTAGGATCATCTGGCTAGAGTCTTCCGGCATCGTTCGACGCTCACGGTACGACCACTCGATCATTCACGACTGTCTATTTGTTTGCTCGCCATTCAGAACAAGTTGGTCAAGATTAATCCGACGGGCAACCGCTGGCGTGAAAATCACGTACCATTGTTGTGAACTTGGATCTTACGAGTTCGAAGACGAAGAAATCCAGCTGGAGCTGGTAACGACACTTTGCGTCAAATGATATATTCTTTAAATATTCGTTTCACAGATATTTTACTCGGATATCATACTCATATATCACCACTATTCGGCTAATCCGATGTAGCACACAAAATTACATTTTTATTAATTATTTATGCGGTGTTGAAAAAAAACCTTGGTTGGCAACCGATCGAAACAGTGTCGTCTGTCTTTCTGCTGTTAGTTTACATAGGAGAAAAACCTATTGACTAAAGTCACCTAATCCTTGCTGCACGAAAACAGGACCGGATTAGAAAAAGGACAAAATAACGTTGATCGAGAAGTGAGTTTTATTGAGAAAGTCAGTGAGTGTTACGGAGTTGCCTGAGTTGCTAGCGTTGTTGAGAGATTGAGTTGTTAGAGTTATAGAGTTGCGAGAGTGATTTGAGTAGAATAAGATTTTTGCGTTTAGTTCAAGTTGAACATTTCTCCTTCTCTGTCCAATTAATCTCTGTTATTTTTATTTATCTTAAATAAATAGTATTAGGAGAATTTTACAAATCTAAATTATCCTAATCCTACCCTTTCCGATACTACATTTATTAATTTTTTTTATTAATTATTCCAGTCTAGCCATTATTTTTGCATTGATTCCTCGTTTCGTAAAACACGGTATTTTTCCGAAACCTGACTGCCGTATACCTGCGTTAGTTTTGTCCGCTACGTTGTTCCCGTAAATAGCTTATCAGTGCTTTTATAAAAATGTTTATAATGTAGTTTCTGAAGTTTCTAACAATCACCGGAGCAAGATACTGCTGCTGATAATTAGATATTCGGAAATATTCTTAGAAGTTCGAAATGGATGGTTGCATAGTTTATATGAGACATTCCATGCTACGTGAGTTTCAAGTTGATCACAGTGCAACAGATGTAGCAATGTACGTTCGTTCTGCATTTGGCGGACTGTGTTCTACTCGTCGTACTCGCCGCAATGATTTGCGCAGCTTCGTGCTGAGAATTTTAGTGTGAAGAGGAACGTTTAACGAAAGTTTCTAGCGCAGACCGAATTCGTCGAAGAAAATTCAGAATCACCTATCCGGAACATTGCGTTTAAACTTTGAATCTGCAGCTCGAACGTTGAAGGTAAGACATGCATTTCCGCGAAAACAGATCAAGTTGGAGGCGCAACCCGTGAATTATTAAGTGCAAGATGTAACCGAATAAGTCGTTGAAGCACATCTCCGTCTGTATTTTATGTCACATACAAATTCGACACTTTTTGTCCAACTTATTCCTATGGTCTAACGTTGAAGTGCAACTATTGCGAATTACGAGCGCAATGAAGATTTTGGTCTCGACTCTATGGAAAAGTGGTTCCATAAATGGAGCTTCAAAATTAATGAAAAAAATTCACACATGTAACCTTCACGCTGCGAAAACAAACCTGCCCACAGGTCAGCATTAACAACATAGCAGTTCCTAACAAGGACACAATCAGATACCTGGGCATGACTCTGGACAGGAGATTATAAATAGCACATCGTAGACGAATCGAAGCAACTCAGGGACAAACTCGAAAAATTTTATTGGCTCATTGGCCATCGCTCCAATCTAAGCACGCAGAACAAAATTACGCTCTATAAGATCGTAATAAAACCTGTCTGGACCTACGGAATCCAACTATGGGGAACAGCAAGTTCTGCTGGGCACTTAACGCAAACCAGCGAGTAGCCGCCTGCCTAATAGACATCGAAAAAGCCTTCGACACCGTCTGGATCCCAGGGCTCATTTATAAAATGATTAAAAAGAACTTCCCCGAATACCTAATCAAAATAGTATGGGACATGGTAACAAACAAAACTTTCATAATGACCGACGGCTCGCACACTTCAAGCAAAGAATTCTCCATAGAGAACGGCCTGCAACAAGGAACAGTAAATTCCCCGCTACTCTTCAGCATCTACAATAACGACTTACTAAACCTCTTTAACCTCAACACATCCACACACAAACGCTCCATAGCCTTCGCGGATGACCTAATCATCTACGTAACAGGCCGCAAAACCAAAACGATAAGAACGGAACTGCAAGAACTCTTCAACAAAATCAGCGATTACTATCATACATGGAAACTAAAAATTAACGCAAGCAAATGCGAAACCATACTATTCAGACCCAGAACAAGCAAAATCGGCCCAGCAGAAAGGGAACAAGTCAGGAAATTCCGCCTAAAAGAAAAAGCAAACGAAGAGAACCTCATACCACACAAAAACTGCGTAAAATACCTAGGAATAAACATAGATGAAAAACTAAATTATAAGCAACACATCGAAATCCAACTCTCCAAAGCCAGCAAAGCTTTTTGGAATACAAAAAGGCTGTTTTACTCCAGACTTGTCGATAGCAAAGTAAAAATCATGTGCTACCAATCGCTAATAAGACCCATTATAACCTACGGCTGCCCAATATGGTACAACATACCTGCGTCAATAATGGAAAAAATTCGCATATTTGAAAGAAAATGCATCAGAGCTTGCCTGAGCATTTACAGATCAGAACACAGCGGATACAGAAAATACGTAAAAAACAAAAAAATATACGACTTAGCCAACATCCACCGCATCGACTGTCACATCCTAAAACTAACGAGAAATCACTTCTCGCAAGCCGCGAAGATCAAAGAAAACAGCCTAATCTTCGGCTGCTTATACCCAAACGACGCATACTTCAAAAACACTCTGTTAACAGGCTACATCCCCCCCGAAGCCTTTCTATACCTAGACGAAAGAAACTATCTCCAAGACCAAAACAACATACCCATAATTTATCATATGCAAAGGAAAATAGGAATGAAATCTATTCAATACGAGGAAAACCTAGATGGCCGCACGGCAGACACTAGGTGGAGATACAACATGGCCCTCCCCCAAAAGGATACAGAAGACAAACACAGAAAAAACACAAAAAAATATTGGTGGATACGGAATTCTCAACAAAAACAACAAGATAAAGAGCCACAGAACGGCAACGCTCACCGAATCAAAGTGTAAATATGTAAATATGTAAATAGATAAACAAATATTATACTAATCCCACAGAACACCCCTCCCCGCCCCTCCCAGTCCATCCCCTCCCAACCCCACCCTAATAGGCTAGCGAACTGTCCTGTTTTTGCGTCCAGGCTTTCAGGACATAAATTAAAATATCGTACATAAGCACAGCGCAACAGCGGCTTAATTTTATTTTATTTAACAATAATAATCTTAAAAAAAAAAAAAGAGAAAAGAATGTAATAATGCATGGCTACGTCGTACCGCCGCGTATCGGTACTCTTGCCTGTACCACCCTACAATTAGAATTCAGCGTTTATTCTGGAAAAAAAATGATGTAAAAAAATATGTAAATAACCTGGAACAAATAAACAGAGATAAAAAAAAAAAAAAAAAAAAAGGAACAGCAAGTAATTCCAACGTTGAAATACTCCAATGCTTTCAATCGAAAACAGTTCTCATCCGATTTCTTTGCGTTTATCAGCCACTCGTTTACCTCTAGTTTCATTGCTTCTTAAAAGTTGCGTTGTAAACATATTGGAAATTTATTAGAACAGTCAGGCCTACGGTATTACCAATTAAATTAGTAATAATAAATAAAAATAAATTTACCATGATGGCCAGGTGCATCTCGCTACGAAAAAAGGAAGCAGCTTTCTGTTTAACCCCATATCTTCCAACTTGTATACACATTTTCAGATCCGTTTCAAACTTGATCAATGTGATCAGGATAGTCGTGTCTCGTCACGGTGTTCATGAAATTCCTAAACGTCCTGTGTAGTATGAACGCCGATCAAATATCAACTGGACCGCGTGTGGCATATCTCCGCAGCATCAATTATAAACATGAACTGCGTGAGAGTACAAATAGTTTAGTCAAATGTTTCACAATAAAGCCATATTAAAACCTGTTTGGACCTATGAGATCCAACTATGGGGAACAGCAAGTAATTCCGATATAGAAATTCTTCAATAATTCCAATCAAAAAGTATAAGATCCCTAATAAATGCACCCTGGTATGTTACCAACGAAACAATCCACCGCGACCTCAAGATACCCACAGTCAAAGATGAAATATACAGCAGATACAACGCAAGAGTCAACAACCGCCACAACCCATTAGTCAGCCAACTACTTGACGCGACGGACCAGATCCGCAGACTAAAAAGAAAATACCCTTTAGATTAAATCCTTAGATCCTACTAGAACCAACGATATAAACTATTATAAACCATGTCATTGTATCACGCCAAATGAAGTTACTGAAAATTCTCAACGAGAGTTGATTGTAAATATTCTAACAAATAAAAAAAAAAAATAAATAAAAAATAAAAAATAAAAAAATGAAGATTTTAGTACGTAATAAAAGAGGAAACATTTCGATTTATTTAATTCCTTATTAAAATCACGAAGAACAGATTTTCGCTTAATCGACAACTAAATTTGACAACTAAATAATTTACAACGAAACTACGGACATTTATGCAACTTTATACATTTATGAACATAATCAAAGAAATGGAATCTGAGTAGCGATTTGTTCCGTCCACTAAATATCATACTGAGTGTTCTACTTTAAATACTGTAAAAATTTTGTAAAGGTTTGTAAATTTTTGGAATCTTAAATTTCCCAAAAATGCATAAGTATCCACAGTCTGGTGATAATTAAATAACGTCTGCGACGAAAGCCATTCCAAACCATCAGAAACAACAATGAGCTTTTTAAAGAGCGTGAAAAAATGATTTTTCGTGCTACTTGGTTAGCAGGTAAAATTATAAAATGAAACGAAGAAAACTTGGCCGAGAGGGGGACGACACTTTTGAAGTGTTAAACCGATTCAACGATAAAAGATAATTGTTCTGTGCAATTTATTATAAATTATTCGGTAGAAATAAAGCTATCAATAAGAACTTGCAGGACCAAAAATATGAAATACAACGTAGCAGGGATTGCAAATTAAAAGATTATTCTCCCGTATTGAAAAAATCTTTTGTATCTTTGCGACAATGCAGAATCGGATGTAATAACAGGAATGAAAAAAAGAAAGAGGAAATAGAGCTGGGATATTGAAACGGAAATTGAAATTTATTTCCCATTCACTACACTCGTCAGATCTGACGCAAACAAATTTTTATATTTCCAATCTTTAAAAAAAGTTTTAGATAGAAAAAGCTTCGATAACTTGGAAGCTGTAAAAAAAAAAGTAACAAATATTATTCTCGATGATAAATGATTTTCGCAAAATTATAACAAAATTAACGAAAGACATCTAGCTCGAGGCAAGTATTATGTTGTCCGAAAAGTTTCTTTCGTTTTATAAGGAAATAATAGACGCACAAGGTTTTTTGTTTTATATTATTTTCTCGAATTACGTACGATCCATTTTTTCACAGACTTGATTTCCCGTTCGTATAAACGTGCGCTGTTGTAAAAAACACGTTTGCGAAAGAAAGACATTTTTCGGACAACCTAATATAAGCTACCTTTATTAAATCGAATTTGTAGAACACTCATTCTCACGGACAAAATTTACAGCATCGTAACTGGCATAGTCAATGCAGTATTGGTTTACAAAATGGCATATTCAACCGAGTAAATTACTTCCTTAAAATTTATTAACTGACGACGCGAACTACCCATGCATCGAGCTTGCGAATTGCATTGAGGGCTGTTTATTGAACCATAACTCCGACCAATTGATAAATACACGCGCGTGCATTAACGCGATCGCATGCAAGTCATTAAACTTATCAGTTGGTCGTTCGAATGGTCGCTGTTAACTGATTAATCAACGTAACGACGCGCCTATCAGGCGCAATGAACGAAGTCAATTATTCACCGAGAGCATTTCTATTCGTCGGTCAGAATGACGTGAACTCGAATCGTTGCGTGAATGCAGAATTAAACCAAATGCTAACCGCAGCCACGACGTTATCGCCGATATAATGGCCACGTAGTGTCGTAGTAACGAAACGCAATCGGGCCGCTTCGGATTCGCATCGTAACGTTAATGGGATGGAATGGCTGTCGCTGCTACCGCAATGCCACCATAGAATCCGGACGACTTGAGCTTTCGTAAACCGAGTGGTTATCGAGGCCAACTATGGACCAGACACTCAGCTTCCGCTTTTCGTGTCGCATTTCTTGGCGAATATGGCGATTAGTCGAAGCGATCACCGATCGAACAGTAATTAGCGAATGGTAACGCTGTCGAACATACGAACGTTGGCTGTGAAATGTCAGGACATTTAAATCGCCGGTTCGGAAATGTCAAACGATTCGGTGCTTGACTGCGCCCTGAAACTTCCTGCACCCTGGGCGCGGCCATCGATCGCGATCCGTTTCACGGAAAAATTTATGTAACCGGAACACCGATTGCCCAACGATGGATTTTAAACGTGCTTCATTCCGCGAATAAGTTAGGTATACGGCCTAACTTGGGACATTTACAGTGGCTCCTGAAAGTATTTAAATGCTTCTAGAAACTTTCTATGCGTGTGAGAGTGTACCTTTTATGTACGAGAGTCAGTCAAACGTAAACCGAACTTTGCACATTTATATCTCGGTATAATGTTTCAAAAAGAACAATCGGCTTATTTTTCTATCTTCATCCATTTCTCTATTTACGCTTTTGCCGCTGGATTGCCAACTTTTTCATTCCAGTTTCGTAGAAAGTGCAGGCTTGGCTGAGTAGCCAATCGCGCGCGAATTACTCTACGTCTTCGTTGTTGTTGAAACCTTCTCCTCCTAACGCCTTCTTCGGTGGTCGTGATTTTGCTGAACTTTAACTCCTTCCAAATAATGGAAACCATCCTCCTACGACTAATATTAGCTTTCCAGCGAATTTCATCATTCGTTATGCGATCGTGTTCGATCGCTTCCGAAGTGCTTCGACGTTTGCTGGCGTTACACTTGTCTCGAAGCGTCGCAGATAAAATGTGTTTTGAAAGTTTCCTGCTAATGTTTCATCTCCAAACTGTAGTCGCGATTTATGTAAAAATCCAGTGGCTTTTGTGTCCTCAAATAAAGTAAACCTAATAATCATGCGTTGTGCAACCAAAGACATACTGTTCCCTCGCTCATTGCGTTATCTATCGAAGGAACGATAAATAGAGCAGCACGTGGAGTCTTTAAATGTCTTTAACACGTTGACTGCCACGACAGCCGTATTCGGGTGTCAGCAAAGTTTCTGGTCGGGCCGCGTAACCCATATTCGAACGTCGCTTATTTGACGACTTGCGAAGGATCGTCGTAGGTATTTGAAAAGATATTCCATAATAATGAAACTGTTGAATTGTTATAAAAATAATACGAAAATGGTTTATTAAAAAATTATTTAGAATGTAAAACTTTAGAGCATTCTATACATAGTTGAGGTTGGTCGGGACAATTTGGACAATAAGTTGCTGCTTTCTTCAAATTCTTTTGCGCCTTTGTTCGCTCCATTCGACGTCTTTTATTCGCATAACATAGTTTGCATGCGCGTCTAATGCTTCTTCCGGAATCATTTTTCCGAACGGTGATATTATGCCGACTCCGTCGAAGACAAGGATTTTTTGTATTTTCAGACAACCCTAATAATTTTGCAACTAATAATTGTCTAAATATTCTAATATTCATATTCTTCCTTGTTGCAATTTTGTAAACTATCAAAGCGTTTACAACAGAAATTCCCAGAAGGAGTTGAATGCCAAGTTTTCCGTACCATTTGATTCCTTTTCTAATTGTGGTGGCATAAGAAACCATTTGGTCGGAATAATCTATACCACACTTTCCTTCATTATATTCAACAACAGCTAGTGGTTTTAACGTTGCGAACAAACGAAACGGAAGATCATTCTTGAGACCACCAGATGAGCGACTCGCATTACTAAAATATCGGTGGGAACTGACGGAGATTTCTTTGAAAACACGCGTGGCAGACAACGTGTTAAAACGTTTGACTAAACTGTTTGAACTCCAATGCTATTCCATGTGGATGAGTGACATTGCGGAGATGTGCCATACACGAACTGATTAATATTTGACCCTCGTATTATACAGAAAACATTTAGAAATTCCACTAACACTGTAACGAGACACGACTATCGCGATTATATCGGTCAAATTTGAAACAGATCTGAAAATGTATGTACGAGTTGGATGATGTTGAATTGGATAAAAAGTTCATTCCTTTTTTCGTAGTTGGATAGATCCGAGTTTAAAAAATTGCTGTCAACTATTGCTGTATCGTCGTATCGTTGATTAGTTAACAAACAGTTGCAGAATACAAAGCAAACATTTTTCGTAGTTTATTAAGACGAAACGTAGTTTATTAAGACAACGCAAGACCACATGTGTCAATCGTCACAGGACAAAAATTGGCGTGGCTTGTGTGAGATATTTCACACCATCTGTGGCATTCTCCCCATCTTGCACGCTCACTTATTTCCTTCGTTACAAAACTACTTCGACAATAAGAACTTGCCTCCTTTGGAAGACTGCGAAAGCAAATTGGAGTGTTTCTTTCTCTCAGAAGGCTAATCAGTTTTACAGCGATGGAATAATAAGGTGGAAAATCATCGAAAGGAATGGAGCATACATTGATTGAAAATAATATACTTAAAGGAGAATACACACGCTCAAGTTTGGCAGTAAAAGCGGAACTTCCCGTTTCACTCAACGTTTACTGCAAGCGTATACTTCGCGCATACCGTCAAAGTATTTGAATAGCCAATTATTCGCTACATAAGTCATAATAAGTAGCGAGAGTATGTTTAACAGTAACTCGTTTTGATCGTTTACGACCATCATTCATGACATATACTCGTTTTTCATTAGGTGTATGTTTGCGATAATTGTTGATAATAACTTTCATGTACATATACACTTTCAAAATAGCTTCAAATTTTACCAATTTAATCTAAACTCGTCCTGACCGATTTCAGTAGTAGTAAAATTTCCAAAAATTTATTACAATTAGACTGCAGATTTTTATGCATAGGAGATTGAAAAGTGGAAAAATGTATAGAATGCGTACAGCATTAAAAAGTCTCCCATCTATCACAACATTTAATAAATAAAACAAATTTCTGCCCAAAAAATATGAATTTACATAAATGTTTAATTACAACACACACAATATGAGCACACGTATTTTCCAGAGTTAATTAAAGTAATTAATTAACGCCTTAACCTACGATTTACGTTCGAGAATTTTGGGCCGTGAACGATCATCTACTACGGGCTACGCCCGTAATACTTGCGCTCTGCCCGATCATCTACTACGGGCTATGCCCGTATTTGTAGGTTAAAGAGTTAAGTAATCTACATATTTGGCAGCTTTTACTAACGCGAACGAAAGGTTTGTATTTACGTACGATAGGGAACTTTCGTTCCTATCAACAATAACGTTGATTAAACTAATTCAATTGCATGGCACTTCCTTTCAATTTATATTCTACCTTTAACGCACTAAAAAATTAAACTGAATGTTTCAGTCACAATTTGAAGTCAAAAGTTAATAATCTGCTTAAGAAATGAATTCTTCGAAAATGAATAATCTTGTCACATTGCCGTGAAAAAGTTTGAAAATATTTTACGCGACACATGCAACACGGACATCAAAGTTTTCAATGGCATTCAGGTACTTTTGCGAGTAGGTGTACCCGTACCAATACCATTTCCTATTTACGATCAGCCAATTTTGGACGTCTGAGTCACGGGATGAATTACGAGTAGACAGGGCGAGTCAGCGGTTATTAACAATAGTCAGTATGCCGGCCATGATACCGTACGCTTCTTTGCACTAGTCGTGCCATAAAAACGCTGGTAAGTACAGCGCATGCAATTTCGACGACCGCGGTGGCTATGGGTCAATCACCGGACCGCGATATTGCTTATCGATTCTCTCGAATTGATTGACATGCCTGGAAGGGCCAAATAGCTACGCGTTCGGTGCTCCATCTTTTCCGAAAAAAGTCCAACATTTTTGCCAATTTCTTTCTCATTTTTCTTCCATCTTATTTCCACCGGAATCCTACTTTATTTATATCATTACGTCTATTTTTAGAATTTTATCGTAAATTTATGCCACTCTATACTAGTTTGATTTATTTCGTCGTAACGTCTCAAAGGATTCGTTATAATTCGCATTCGTTAGCAATTGGACAAATTATACTTTAATAACGTTATAACAAATTGTCATGTGCTCAACATGTTGCTAGAAACGACCGCGACACGAAATTTATTTCCTTTACACGACGTGATCTAAATTATAGAAAAAGTAATCAGAAACGAAAGATAATTAAAGTAGTTCATAGAAAAAGTGTTATATAAATGAAGTAAAAGCTTTTGCATGAAATCTGTCTGAGAGGAAACTTGCTAAACGGGACACGACGAAAAGAGAAAAAGGAATGAACGATATTCATTCCTTTCCTTTTGACGCGATTTCAGATGTCCATGATATTTGAGAAGATGTTATATCATCCTTTTGTATCAATCATCTCTACCGAAAGTGAACATAATTTCTTTGATAGTTTAAGAAAAGCGCAAATAACGAATATTAAAAAATTTATCAAAAATATTTCTAGAGACATTTCGTTTTACAATGTTGCTACGTACGTATTTAAAAAATGTAACGAAACTTTTATGTCAATTGTTGCATCCAAATTCTTTCTGCACAACGTTACAATTCCTCTCTTTAATTTTAATTCTCCTCTTTTAATTAATTTTCATGTACAAAATTAAAAACAATTCTATGTATATTCGTTGTGAACAAATTGCATTTATTACAGTAACAATTTCCTTCTACAGAAATGTTTAATCGTGTTTATTCTGTTTCTGAGATGGGTAAGCTTAATTTCTTTACTTATTCAGACAACGTGGCAAGTTTCTGAGAAAATTCTGACCAAGTAGAAAATGGATAAGCACATTGACCGTTGGATTGTTACAGAAAATCGATATATACTTTGACCTTTATTAATCTTTTTAGTTCGAGAACTATTCAAATAAAAGTTAGTTTCGTGAAACTTTAATATCAAACGCTGCAAATGTTTTTTGAATTGTACCACCGTCTTTTGAATTGTACCACCGATTCTAAGACACCCTGTATATATATGTACACAATAGAATTCTGCTTATGTGAAAGATCCTTGGTATAATACCGCTATAAAATTTAGTGCACTGTATGTGACTTTTCGTTCAGTTAATAGGTGCTTTTCAAAGACAATTCTAGGAAACGTTTGATCCTAAGTACACAATGTCGAGGACTGCGAAATACGAGAGTGTGACACATAACGCGTGCCTCCATTGTTCGTGTCTTGTGATCGATCTCGTACTTAAGTGGATTGACGCTGGACGATAGTTCAGAAAATAGGATACTGTTATAATTTCGTTTATATAAACAGAATTCGTATAGACCAACTTCCACCGTGTATCTATTTCGAGCTATCCGCAGTTTTATACAGACACCGCGCACGAATCGGAAACCAGGGAAATTCTGTTCGTACTGAAGCTGCTTTGTCTAAATTCACGTCGACGATACCGCGAGCGACGGTTCTGCCAGCATAAGGGCGCAATCCTTTCAGCGAGCGATGCAGGAAAAAAGCAACGAACGTGACAAGCAGCGCGAAGCTCGCGACTACGATTGATTCGACGAACCGTAGAAATGGAAGAAAAAACATTGGAAAGGCGCAGGTGACGCGTGTTCTTTCACGAAAGGTTGAAAGGACAGAGAGGCAGCGAGGGGCGGAAAGGAGAGAAACGTCGAGGGAACCGATCGCAAAGTGTTCGCTCGTTGAGCACGTCGATAAACCGGCGCGGTTTTTCCTTCGAAGAATCCAGATCCGGAGATAAGAAGCTGTCGAAGGCTGAAGATGGAAAAGCGCATCAATGACAGGGAACTGCGCAACTGCAGAGGGTTCCTTTTCTCTATTTATTCGGCCGCGTATTGAAGGCCCCGCACAAAGACGATCATTGCCCGGAGGCGGTTTTCGAAGGCGGTGGGAAAAGGCGAAGAACGGACACATAAGCGAAAAAAGGCGAAGAACGGGCGGAGGCAAAAACCTGGACGGGGGATGAAACGAGGCGGTGCCAGGAGGAAGGAGGAGGCGGGCAGAGGTGTAAGGTGGCAAGCAGAGGCGGCGAGAGAGCCGACGGAGAGCAAGAGGTCGCGGTGCAAATGAAAAATAGTCTACGTCGTCGAGCCAAAAGTAACTACTAGCTTCTACCTACAGATAAGGGAAAATAACGAGGCCGACAGCGGCGTGGAAGAGAACTAATTCGGCGCATATTTCACACACGTCCGTTTTACGGACGCTAAGTATAGGTAAGCACGCCCGTTCCCCAGGATAAAGGAATTAATTGCATTGCCCCGGTTCCCATCCGTCTTTTCCTTTTCAACCGGAACTTTTTACCCTGCGGCACGCGGCCCTCGATCTACTTCTCTCTGCGTACAGTCGCGTCCAACCCTTCTGTCTGCTCGGTGCGTGACTGGCATCTGCCAATTCGTTCGATATTTTTCGTGTATGTTTACACGCTAGCTTTGAACTGTTGATGTTTCGCTTCGAGGCAAATCAATGTACCTGTTTCCCTGTCTTACGTCGAATACAGGTCGCAAAGAGATAGGAGTTTCTAGTACGTATTTAAAATGCGCATGCAATGGAACATCCAGGTATTCGAGTATTTTAAGGACTTTTTACTTTATATAGGGTGTTTCAGATGGCAAACGACAAACTTTGACAACGCGTTTTGCAGCAGGCCATTTTGATCAAGAAATGTTATATACGCCGTGGGTTGATTCGTCTTCGTTTTCGAGGTACGGAAGGGAAAGTAATATAAATCAAAAATAATCAGACTCGTTCGAGCTGGTTAACTTTTAATGACGATTATTTATTTCAAACTGTCTTTTACCTTGTCTTTTAGAAAATTGTACAAGTGAAAAATTATTGTAAAAAATAGCTCGGAATAAATGACTGGTATTAAAAGTTAACCAGCTTGAATGCGTCTGATTACTTCTGATTTATACTATTTTTTCTTTCGTATCTTAAAAACGAAGACACACGAGCCATAGTGTACGTAACATTTCTTGTTGAATTTTTACACCGAACCAGTAATCAGTGTAAAAAGTAGTTTGGAATAAATAATTAGTAGCTTGAATACGCTTGATTAATCGTGGTTTATACTACTTTCTGTTTCATATCTCGAAAACGAAGACGAATTTTGACCCACTTTCTACATAACATTTTTTCCTCAAAATGATCTCCTTAGTTCAATATATTGATATATATATATTCAATATATTTAATTATACTTATAATTATAATTATATTTATTGTTTATAAATACATATAGTAATATATTACAAACGGTTGAACTGGTTTTTGCAAACCACTAGAAACATTTTCTTCAAATAAATAAAGTCCTATCAGACCTTACAGAAAGGAAACGATCAATTGAAAAAAGAGAAAGATATTATTGTATATTTTGTTTATACAAGTTTATACAAGTATAAACTAGTAAGTATAATTCAACCTTTTTGATGTACCTTTTGTATCAAAAAATTCAAGTTTCCTGTTCACCAAATAATTTCAAATCTTTGGTCGATAATGTACCAGGTATGTAAATATGAAACCGGACTTTTTATATAGAAATGCACGTTTATTGTATGAAAATGATTAAAAATATTTTATTCGAAGTATTGCCCATCGCTAGCTATACATTTTTCCCACCTGTCTGGCAACTGGTGGATGCCACGCCAAAAAAACTGTCGCTCTTTTGAGGCAAACCAGTCATCGAGCCATTTTCGTACATTTTCGTAAGAAGTGAAGTGCTGGTCAGAAAGTACCTGTCCCATCGATGCAAATAAATAGTAGTTGGACGGAGCCAAGTCTGGTGAGTAAGCCGCGTGCGAAAGTATTTCCCAACTGAACGCTTCAATCGTTTCCTTGACCGGTTTTGCTGTATGTGATGGTGCATTATCATGAAGCAAAATTACTTTGTGTTGCCTTTTTGATATTCTGGACGTTTTTCACGCAAAGTTCGATTCAAATCGATCATTTGTTGTCGGTAGCGCTCAGTATTAACGGTTTCGCCAGGTTTTAACAGCTCTTAATAGATCACACCCTTCTGATCCACGTTCTTCGTTCCTCACGTCAAAATTGCCACTTCTGAATTTTTTAAACCACTCAAAGCACTGTGATTACCAAGAGCATGCTCACCGTAAGCTTCGACAAGCATTCGATGCGATTCTGCGGCAGTTTTCTTCAAATGATAACAGAAAATCAATGCTGTCCGCAAATGGTAGTTTCCAGGCACAAAATTCGACATGTTCAACGCTATTACAAACTATGCTGTTGTATGAAACTTGTATTGTTCTGATTCGAAAATGTTTGTGAGATGTCAACGGACTTTCGGCATCAGTGACGCAGTTTAGTGATAACTACATTATCAGCCAGGACCATCTATAAGCAAATTCCGGTTTCATACTTACAGACCTGATACCTTTGATCCAACGTCGTGTTTGAAATAATTTTTTTTAAATCGTGTAAATCGTATCTATGGATATCAAACGTTGACACGATGATAATTACAATCAACGAATGATGATATTTGTTAAGAATCGTCATTTCCGAAAATGTGTTCTTGTTTATGCGAATCTGGCTGCTGAATATTAATCTTTCAGTCAATTATATTAAACATTATCGCCTGTTTTTAACATGAATGGTCAACAGACTATTCAAATGACTATGTAAATCACAGATTTCCATGTGCTTTGTAAATCAATTACGCGAAGAGAAGAAGCAAACAAAATGTTATTTCCTATGTGTACTGCATAAAGTTGTATGAAAATGGAATAAATTTGTGACCAAAGCTAACTTGATGCTAGTATGCAGCACCGGAAATGAAAGTACTATAAAATCAACCATTGCAGAATTTATTCGAAACATAGGAGGATCCGCCGCATGACAGAATTCGGTTCAATAAAACTTGCATTCCACGGAATCACAGTTCTCTAGTGAAACTTTCGCTTCGAATGATTAACGACCGCCATAAATTCAAAGTTTCTCCATTGGATTTATATTCGTTGCGCTAGTTTATTCGCCGGTAAAGAACACGTAAAACGGAAACTTAGGAAACAAGCAATTACTGTCTCTCTGCCGGCTCGTCGCCGGAATGCTTTGTTGCTTCAGATACCCCGGCCATTACATTTAGACCACTGTGCCTGTTCCCGCGATATTTTTTCGCGAAAAATCCACGATTGTCCGTTTTACAAGTATTCACAGACGTTTACCACTCGTATCGCCGATAAAAGAATTAATTGCATTGCGGAGTATCGCGACCACAACCGATTTTAATTAACGACTGATGTGGTCTAAGAGACCGCGATTGGATCATGCCGATGTAGGATTATTTCATTGGAAGACAGACCAGTGGATTTTCGGGCACTGAGTTTTAATTAACAACTCGACTCTTTGACGGAAGCCTTCTTATTGTTCGTGAGATCGAAATATTCGGAAAGCGAACGACAAACGACCGTTTTTGATGAAAGCTTTTGCCTAGCTAGCTGAAACCTTTGAATTTGTCAAATAGTAATTCTCTATTTCATAAAGAAAGTGCAGCGCTACCGTATCTTCAAAACAACAAAGACAAAGAATTCAAAGAAGCATACCGCTGTCCTATGTTACTGAGGTGTGAGACATTTAGATTTAAATGCAGAAGTTGTTTGAAAGAAATACTTTCTTACAAGTTGTCAACTAATAGAACATTATACAACATGTGGATCGACAAGTCGCAAGTTGTGGATTGCATAGACTTCTGGTTTGTAATTTTACCATCTTACGTGGGAGAAGAGTAAGGGTAGGTCAGGTAGATCAGGTAACTCGTAATTTCTAAAATTTAATTGTACGATTGCGCCGATTTCCAACTTTTGACTAGCAAGATGTCGCTAATAATATTGAATCAATTAAATCAATTGCGAGCTGGAGGTTCCTTGTTGCATCAATTGATAGATCAATTATTAAATGATTTTTTATGAACAGAGAAGAATTTCTTTTTTAATTTAATAATAACGGTTGAATTATTATTAACGTGTAATATCGAGCATTATATTTGAAAGAAAATTTTCCTGGTCACTGTCTTTGCTTTATTCGCAGAAATTCGCAGATTTTTGCTTGAAGATCTCCGCAAACGACGACCGTGGAATAACTGCTCTCAGGTTTACATAGGCAACTCTATATTTTTGAACTTCTCTTGATCTCTCTTTTCTATGGCAAATATTAGAAAATGTTAGATTAACGAATTTTATGCATTCATGTTAACGAGAATTCTCCTCTAAATCCTATACTTAGTTTACATTAAACTCTATTTGTTTCTTTAGCAATTCTGTGCTGCCAACTTTGCTTCTCATTTCGAAACTTTCGAAACTTTCTTACAGATACGAGCAAAAACGTTTAGTGGAACGGTTCTCGTAATCTTGAGGGATTTTAGCATTTGTACAATGATTGGTACACATTAATGAACATAGTTGCCCCTGTTAACTAAACGTATTATACTAAACATACCTGAAAATTTATGATCTCCGAAAGGACATTGGGACCATTCTTTTGGAATTTGTGGGAAGATCCCCGATACTTTGGTCTACACTTTTTATTATAACTGTACTTAAATAACGAAATATAGAAGTAGTTGTTTATAACTTAATCTGATTATGTTTGCTCGAGATTTATGACAGTAGGCTTGGACTCGAAGTGACACAACTAGTCGCTAAACGTAGTCACGCTCACGGGATGGACGTTTTTACCTAACAGAGGTATGAAGTAGTCGTGTAGCTCTCCTTAAAAATATAGTTGTAGCGGCACACGTGTTCGACGAATCAAGCCACGTGTGGTTTTGCCTTGGAATATCAATATGGTAGGTTAGCGTTAGGTTCATGGGTGTGTAACGAATCTTCATTCCATCGTTGTTGTACAATAGAGATTATATTTACTGATATAAATATTGATTTTTACAAAGTTTGACAAACAACTGTGGTAATTAAACACTCTGTGTTCTTGGGTTCAATAACGAATCCACGGTCGACGGGCTAACTCTTTGTTAAACGTAGAATATATTTTAAATCACAAAGTAACGTTTGCTGTGACGCTCGGTATAATACTGCACGTAAAGACGATGAGCAAACTCTCCAAGGTGATCGCAAGAATAAATGACTGATGGGAATTTTTCTCTCCTTACGATCGCGTTTGTTCGTTGCATATTGACCGGGGATATCAACAAAATTCCAGCCACCGATGCCAGGCAGACCCGCGTAGAGCCGACATTGCTCCTGCCCGGGGTTTGATTGTTAATACAACGTGTGTCCCACAATACTGGCACTTTTCTGTTAGGTAGAACCGTTCATCCCGTGACCGTGGCTACGTTCGGCGACCAGTTGTGTCACCTCGAGCTCAAGCCCACCGTCAAAAATCTCGGGCAAACATAATAGGATTGAATCATAACAACTATTTCTAAGCCTTATCATTTAAGTACAGCTATAATAAATAGTCTAGACAAAAGTATAGAGGATCTTCCCAAAAATTCCAAAAGAAAGGCCCCGATGTCCCCTCATCTCCGACATATTAATAATCAAACTCCGGGCAGAAACAATGTCGCCGCTATGTGTCAACCGTCTAACAAAGGCGATTGGAATTTTATCGGTACCCCCTCGACCAATATAATATAAACGAACGCGATCGTAAGGATCGAATTAAGGAGAGGAGAGTTTTCGTCAGTCTTATTCACGTGCGATCTCATCAGCGAGTTACACACCGTCTTTACGATCAGTGAATACTGTACGTTTTAACAATTAGTTAATTGAGTTCTACTTGTGTTTTGGACAAGTAAGTTGAGTTCGACTTAGACTTTGTAAGAAAACGCATTTGCTATCCCGTTGACCGTGGGTTCGTTATCGAACCTAAGATCATTGTCATTAGTCTCTCGAGTATCTAATCACCATGATTACTTGTCAAATTCTGTAATAATCATATTTGTATCAGTAAATATCTTCTCTGTTGTATAACAGCAATGGCTAATCCAAATGCAAGTTCGTTACACGCCCTTAACCCTAATGAGAACTCGACCAAAGTATTAATAATATTTTTTACTCGGATTAAAATACGAATACTTTGAACTGTGTTTGATTTGAGCTACAATACCTTAGAAAAATACTCGTCGTCTACGAATGGTTTGTTGATACGTGTTTAATTAGTTAGAACAGCATTAAAATTATGAAAGTTTTAATATAACGTGTCATAGAGTACCTACGTATACAGAAAATCATAAACGTGTAAAATACGAAGGGAATGAAATAAAAAATTCTGATTCCCGTGGCAAGAGTGGTGAAAGTAGAAATTAGATTAGAATCGTTAAAAACATCGCAATCCAGCTTTCGTACTGTCGTGTTTATGCCGAGTTAATTTTACATATCAGATGCTCTACGACAAATTACAAACATACATTTGACTTACCTTTTCGCCGCTGTCGCTAGGTAGGTAGAACGTCAGTACCGTAAGAAAGGAAATTCCCATACACGGAATGATTATGTTCACAGTGTAGAAAAGTGTTTTTCTTCGCATTGTTATATTAAATGTGATATCCAGATACGGCTCGTCGCAGCAGGTGTAAAATTTCTCGTTTCTGCACAAAAAGAAATGCAAAGGTACATGTTAATTTAGTTCAAGAATGCAGTCAAAATGTATTCAAGTTACTGCAGGAAATATCTTCCCATCGTATTATGTTACGTATCAGGTAAACAACGAAATACGATTAATCCTTGCACGAAGTTAAATTTGTATTATATTTTTATATTTGCATTGTAAATTGGTATTTTACTGATTGACGAATTCAAATGGACAATATTTTGGCGCATATTACAGTCTATGAGTAAGAAGGTTAACAACGAAAGATCGAGTAAATGTATTTTAAATGTTATTTCAAAAGGCGTCTGAAAATATAAAAATTCAGGAAGTTTTATCAGAATTAATTAAAACGTCTTGTAATTAAAATTTTGCTTTATCATTACAAATAATGAACTATGCCTCGAATATTTTACTTTTACTCTTTACCTCTTTATAAAAGTTTCATTGTACTTTTATTATTTGTTATATTTTTAATCAAAGAAAATTTTCTCGTAATGCTTTAACATTATTAACTTGTTACATGGTTAATTACAAAGAAATACTCGTTGCTCTTTTTTAATCATTTTTCTTGCAAGTGAAAGAGCAAGGGAATCTAATTTTAAAAGAAACACGAGAATCTAAAAACTGTTTTCCCGTCGTTTTCTCAGCGAAAGAAACCAAAAAATGGGGAAGAATTTAATATTGAAATCCGGTCTTTCATTAACGCTTTGGTAGCAGATGGCGATTTTGAAAGCGCAATTCTGTCAAACGACATGCAAGATGTCCATTCTCTCGTCCACGGATCGATCGAAATTCCGGTGGCAATTTAGGGCCGTCTGACCATTCCTCTGGCTGTCTGAGCATAGCAATGATATTCCACTTACGTGACAAGTCGTTTGAATATCTAACAAAAACCTATTCGAATGAATGTCACGTCGCATCGTTCGGAAAAAGTAACTCGCAAAGGTACCAGGCATTGAATTTTTCTCGACTTCAGTTATATTTAATTCGTTCGTGCCAATGGTATTTGACCGACAATTGCTAATAATGAATATCGAATAAAGTTCTGTTTTCGCAAAGATATTGCTCTTTCATATTGGTAAAATATTCACATTACGCATTTTGCAATCTGTTTTCACTTTCTGTCGAGTATGCTTGTACGTACGTTTCATTTTTCAATTGTCGTTGCCTGTACGTTTTTACAAAGTAAATAAAATGTAAATAAAAATCTGGTTAATCATCGATCATGTGAAATTTCTTGAAGATAATTGCTTAATATAATTAATAATAAATCTTAATAATAATTTAAATAAAAAGAATAAAAGAATTAACGTAGCATTAATGTTAATCTTTCGTTTGTCCACCACTGTATGCGTTAACTAAAATACTTTCCAGAGGATTCTAATAAAATGCTGATTGTTAACAAGATATTAAAGATGGTCGTGAAATAATTGTACACACAAATATGCAGCTTTCAAAACATATACAGAGAATACTGAAACAGGTAGAGAAGTATGTGGGAAACTTTTATGAATATAACATGCTCACCGTACTGCAGGTACTTCTAAAATATCCCATTCTACCGACATGTAGAATTCGGAGAGATCGACTCCCACGTCCACTACATTGCTTCCGGATTTCTCGTCCATGTGCCTTAGATCGACCTACTCGAAACAAAAGAATCCTCTGCATTAGCAGCTTTCGCGTCAATATTTTTATTAGATTAGTAATTTTCATGCCCACGTAGTTTACTTTCGATAAACGAACCTGCAGCCTGGATGATAACACTTGCTTTTAGTTTCATTCATCGCATTAGTAATTTATTTCCTTCTTTTGCTTTTTCTGTCTAACACCGTTGTCAAACAATTATACGACGTGTTTGAAGATTGTCAAAAAATGAGAAATTAATCTATTTATTATTTATGACGTAGTAGATGTATTATAAAAATTGTAGCTGTTATCGCATACTGTTTCCAAGAATTTCGTTTTCGTGCTGTGACTTATTATCCTTGCGATAATGAAATAATTAGTGCAACAAACATTTCGGGAAGATAAATACGATTCATTGAATTCTCAAATTGAGGTGAAAGCATTGTCGAACGTAATTACATATTTACATCTTTCGTGTACAATTCATATTTTATTTCCTCTTCGTATCTAGAAATGTGCGAGAAATTCTTACAGCAGCAATTCTGCGTTAGAAATTGGAAAGATAAATTGTTCAATTTGTTTTTTATCGAAAGGATTATCAAACTTGTTACTGATCCGAAGAAGGACATTTTTTCGAATTGCGCTATACTCTGACGACTAATCGTAATGAGAGACAAACAGATTTACCGACAGGAATAAAAATCGCGAACAACGACTAAACGTACATTGCTTACAGAAGAATAAAAGTAGCTACAAACTGTTAGCTGTCGGAATCGATGGGAAATTCGTGGCGTTAAAGTGGCGTTACGTTAAAGCTCTCGGCATAAAAACGTGTTTTCTCGTGGCTGCAAGTCCGTTGTTACGGGCTAAGTACGAACAATAAATTCCGAAATGAAAGTTAAAGTGCATGTCTCGTGATGCACTTAGTGTTCGCAAAAGCGCAACGGGAGCAAAACACTAATAATAGTCTGGATGAAAATGGACCGCTCAATCGTGAAGGCCCAGAAAGAATCTAGAAATCAACTATCAGCAGAACGTCCTCTTTTAACTATGCCTTCGCTTTCAACTATTGTGCAGCATGACGAACAAACAAAGTCGACACTGAAAAAATCAAACTAATCGCTAAGCAGTGTCCTAATTTTGTTGGAGAAACGAATGGTCTCGCCAGCAGCGTACGCGTACGCGTCGATTTACACCTGACTTATTAATTTCCGATTCTCGAGTTATTCGTATGCTCGACGAGGCCGGGTAACGCGGCAAATATTACCGGAGACTACGTTACGTGTAATTTCCATCATTTCTCAGCGTTCGATTTGATCTCTTTCTGCGCGAGCTTTTTTTCTCTCTAAGCGATTTCAAGCGAATGCTTCGAATTTAAGCGGTAACTTGGATGCACAATACCGTGCAAAATATCGCCGTCTGTCTCTGTCGACGTTGAACGAAATAACGTAAATAACGAGATACGTGTGAAAAGAAACGAACGGGACAAAGGATAAAACGTAACAGCAGGGAGACAAAAGAATCCGCATAATTTTCGCAGAAGGAAGCGACTGGCGCGATGCAACATGTATTTATCGTTAATAAAATTATATTACAGTTGGATATATTTTCTTATTTTAATCGTATAATTCTAATCAATGTAATTACAACCTATTGATAATTGATAATAACATAAGTAATTTAAAACAGTCGGTAAACGACGGGTATTTTGCGTTTATAGTTTCAAGAAATATTTTTGCCATCAGCCTTCGTAAATGGGATAATTTATCGGTGTTTTGCACGGTATTGTTATTCGCTAACTGTTTAATTTCTTCAACGTTGCACATTCAGAACATATTTGTATGCATTAAACGGTGCACACAAGCATAACTTCATACATACAAAAGTATCGACAGAGAAATCTTAAGCAACGATAATACACAAGAACGTCGCACAACTAGCGCAATATATATATATTAATAATTTGTATGCAGCTGCTTGGCTATCTGCGTTCAATAATTAAATATAAACGGCGATGGTGTGCTTCATTTCGAAACTGGAGGGAAGTTCGGGTGGTGTGTGATGATGTGCGTGTAAGTAGAAAGTATCGGAAAATGTTTTACGCAATTATTGAAGATTGTCGTGAGATTACAATAGTCAGTATCTTGATATATATATATATTTGTTTGTAGTCACTTCTATGCATGAAATTTCCCTAATGTTTCAGAACACGCGCGTCATATCATTGTAAGTGTAATTCCTATCTTTCGCAGGAATTTGACAAATTTTATCGAAATTTCATGGAAATAAATTCGAAATGAATATGGCAAGAGTATCAAAATCCTGAAATATGATTTAATCGTCTGTCGGCAGCTGAATGGAATTAATAATTTAATTTATTACGTTAAATTTTCTCGAATTATCAAGTCTACGAACATATTTATCGCATTAAATATTTTCAGCTCATGTTGAATTCCCATTGGGCCATTTATGCTAAACTTTCCTATGAAAAATGAAGATAAGTATAACATATTCCGTGTAACGAAGCTGACTTTTTAATGGAAATACGTTGAGTTAAATAAGAAGAAATAAGTTGCTTATACCGTGAAAAAGCAAAATTGGAAGTTTGTTCGTGAATAATCATTTAATTATCTAAGAAAAGAATATAATGCAACTTGAATGAACTCGCTCAAGAGTAACCAAATTCTGACATCAAGCAATCTTTAATCCCATTAAACTGAACTTTCATCATTAGATCGAGGACTTTAATACCTGTTCTGACAGTAAAGTCACGTTTCCACGTCCTCTATCGACCCCAAATTTATCTTTCAACTTGCACTGTTATTTTATTACGATACTTCTGGTCGACAATCGACGCAAGTATTTGAATGTTGCATAGAAAATGTATTGGTATTTTGAAATCTGGCTGGTGCTTTAACGAGACCATCATGATGATATGGGAAAAGTATGAAACGATACCGAAGATGTATATGGAAGCTATGAGATTTTTAACGTAAGTATACAATTTGTAAAAGTCACAAAATTATTTAAATAGTCATTATACTAAGAAACTTCAATATTCAGACAGATTCTTTTTAACACTAATTATATGTTTAAGATGAGTGCTTATACGATATACTAATTTTTCACCAAATTTATGTTCACAGCAAATTTCTTTTAATTTCTATATACATTTACAGATTTGAAATTTTTAAATATTTTACATAACACTCGAACGTGTATGAACATTTGCCCTTTTTAACAAATATAATTTAGTTGCAAAAATACTCAGGACAATTTTATATTTTATTAGAAAAGACATATTATGACATGATAAAATTTACTTTGAAATATTAATACGCGTTAAAAGAATTGGTGTCTGAAAATGACAAACATTATGACGCAGTAGTGTCATTTATAATGTTCCTTAGCTTTGGCTCATTTACTTGTCAACGTACGGATAAAATGGAGAAGGTTTCTTCAAATTAACGATAGAAATAACCCGAACAATTTTGGCAATAAATATTTAAAATATGTTGACATAAGTGGTGTATTTAATTTTAATATACCGTTGATAGAATTTAAAATAAACAATTAATATTTCATATGATATATATCTGTTGATTTAAAAAGAAGAACGTAAACATCGCTTTTGATCATTAATTTGCTATTGATTCACATATGTTGATAATATTCATGCATCGTTTGTATAAATCGAGCATAGTGTTCATATAGTTACGAGCGGCAATGTGCATACATAAAAGTATGCTACGCTAAGCGTTCAAATATTTTTCTACAATCACTGTACTTAAAATATGACAGAACATTAATGTATTATTAACAAGGAAGTTTTCTCTGCAATGGCAAAAATGATATGTAAAAAGATGGTTAGCGATGCAGAAAAATATTTTAAGATTTCTGTGCAATTGCGATGCATCTGTAGAATAGATTCGCATCAGCAGCGCGGAAGTAAAGTTCAGAATCTTGCATCGAATCGATGCTAGAGACGAAATGGTAAAAATATTCAGAATATATTCTTTTCATAGATTTTACGGTCGGATTCGAAAAGCACTCTCATCTCGGGCGAAAGCACTTGAAACCCGGCAACTTTGCCAAATGTCTTTTTCGGTGCCTGCAAATCTCATCGATTGTTTCGTCCCACTACTCTGCAATATTTCTCAGTCATTTTCACGTCTTTCTCCTGCGTTTCATCGTCCATCCAAGAGACATACTTTCGATCTCAGTTGGTTTACTGAAATATTTCAAATAATTCACCATCCAAACGAATTTAAATACGTGTATTGGCATATTGTATGTTATAATTTTAACAGATTTTTAAACTAACGTAATACAGTTTATGGACTTTGTTTCGTTTACCGTATACAGTCGCGTCGATTATTATGCGATAGATTATTGGTAGGTATTTTGAATTTTATAATTTTTGGGAAAGATTAAATTGTTTGATAAATTTTATCAGTTCCAATGCTCCGTTAAACATTTTTCAATTATCTTCTATAAAAGGACAATTAACATTAAAGTACGATCTAACAGCAATTGAAAATTTAGTGTATGTATATAATGTGAATATTATTTATTGTAATTCAACGAATTAAGTATCATTATAATGTTAATTACCTTTTCAAAGCATTTCTTACGTTTAAAAAGGGACAACACATCGTCTGTCATTAATGTTAAAAAGGGACAATATATTATTATTTTAAATATATTATTATTATTTTCTAATTTGTGTACTTTTTGATCATTTATAGACGTATATTATACTAGGTCATCCAAAAAGTTTCTTTCGTTTTATAAGGAAATAATGGATGCACAACATTTCCTATCGTATATTATTTTATCGAATTACGTATGATCCATTTTGTTCTATCAAAATAAAGATCACAACATTTGACAGATTAGGTTCCATGTTTGTATCGTTGAGGAAAATATAAGGTTGGTATGATCACTAGTTCTACATGCTAAGTTGGTACGACTTCCAACGACGCTCCTTTGTCTTTGGTGTCGACCACGTGTTAATTATCTAAGTGTATTCAGTGTGTTCATACGGTTGTACATGGTGGTGAAATTTCGTAAACGTGAAAACTGAATCTGTGTGAATCAATAAATATCAAACTCCAAAACCTATTTAATAACATGTATAAAGATGCGTCGTTGTAAAAGACGTGTCTGTAAAAGAAAGACACTTTCCGGATAACCTAATACATAGATTATAATATACATGTATATGTATATAGAGATATGCGACGATATTACGATAAAATATAAGATTACGATGCGTAAAATTTGTTCACTCGACAATGATACTTGTTAATAATAATTTAGATAAAAAAATACTTTCAGAAAGGAAGATTTTTACCCGCAACTCTATGGAGCTAACCTTGGCCAAACGTGTTACGATATAAGCTACAAAGTGAATGAAGACGAATTTACAGAAAATAAGGATGACTATTGCTAGAGTGAGCAATCTAGTTAAACGTCTAGTCTTTGAAAAGTAAAAATCATAGTAAAAGTAGGAATGATGGATGTTGTCAGATAACTATAACTATCGGCAGAGAGAATATGGTACATAAATCATTTCGCATGAAATTTCGGCACCTCGTTCGCCTCACGATGAGTAACGAAATTTTTTACGCTTTGAAAGCTCTCATAATAATAGCATTATGAGTTTCATTTCTGAGGATGATGAATCAGGCACTGTAGTGATACGTTGAAATGCAAATATGTGTGTGCGTCAGATGACATATATGTATAGATGAAATACATCAAAAAAACTTCGTGTATTATTATTAATTATTTGAATGTATATTATCGCGGATAATTTCAAAGAATAGTTACAAAATATATATTGTATAAATATATAATGTTATTCCTAACAAACTTTGCCATTATATGTATTTATAGTCGTATTATATTTGTATTTTATATTTTTGAAAGGCACTTTTTTAACACAAGTAGATTATTGGAAGCTTAAAAAAAAATTATAACAGAGACGTGAAAAGTGTTGTGACATCGGATTCTCTATTCTTAAATATAAATCTTGAATAATTCTTAACATTAGCAACGTTTTATTATGTCGTACCTATATCGAAACATTTTTATGTAGATAATTTTTAAAGATATAAATACAAATTCTTTTACAATTTTACACGTGTTCATTTATAATACTGATTTTACATTGGTCACAAAATTGATTTTGTAATACTCTTTTTATATCTTCTCATTCCTTGCATCCTTTTAAAGCAATAGAAATAATAAACAGAAAGGGATACGTCGTTATTCCATTTTGGCGAAATTTATCATATTATCGGTGTAGTAATTGTAAAATATATTATCTCGAATAAATCCGAGAAACAATAAACGCAAGTTTGCTGGATACAAGAAAGAGGTTAATAAATTTGAAAAGGCAGATTAAAAGAAATATTGCGGTGAAATTCTATCAAAGGAATTTTGTCTTAATTCGAACAGTAACTTTTATGAAAGAAACAATAAACGCAAGTTTGCTGGATACAAGGAATAGGTTAATAAATTTGAAAAGGTAGATTTAAAGAAATATTACGAACAAATTCTATCAAAGGAATTTTGTCTTAATTCGAACACTAACTTTTATGAAAGCGATATATTCTATTCATAAAATGTAGCTGTAGAATCTACTCCGATCTTTCTACTATATGATACGTAAAAATCTAAGCTATAATTTTTATAGTATTCCAATATTCGGTCAATATGAATGCAGAGTAAAATATTTGTTATTTGCATCTGTCTGTTTGTTTCACAAATCCATACGTTCGATTCAGGTCGGATGAAACCGTGGAAAATCTGCGTCTCGCGGAGACAAATAAACGGTGGATTATCATTTTCGTTTATTGCCAGAGGTTTTTCGGTCGCGTAACTAGTTTCGCGAAAATTATCCGTTATCGTCGCTTTGTCACGATCATTACCACCGGCGAGAATTGCGATCTCGCCGAAACAGCTACCGGCTGCAATCTCGAAGCTATGCTCGACATTGCACAATTGCCCGTTAAATGGAAAATACCAGCAACCTGGTGAATATCTCACTTTCATTGTGTCCGAGCAGTCCGAGCACGTTACGCTTCGAAAGTATTCGGAAATTTGCTTATTTTTGAGAAGGTATATCGTAATTACGTAATGAATGATCTGATTCTTCATAATTTCTACAATAATATGCGTAATAATAGAGAAAAGTAGAAAAGAATTTGGAACAATCTTTTGGTCTTCAAACCTAATTCTCACAAAATCAATCGCAATCGTAAAAGATTGTTATTTAAGAGTAGTCTTATATTTCTAACATTATAAACAATTTTCAATGTGGAACTAATATCAGAAGAGAAGAAATTGTGCACGATATGGAATAGGCAGCCAAATATGGAACACTGACACGAGGCAAAATATTTTCATGGAAAGCAAGCAAAAATTAATTTTGTTGTTTTCATTGATTCTGATTATAATTTTGATTGTAAAGTTGTATTAAAAAAAAAATTAAGTAAGCAAGTAGTTGTTTGCAACGATCACATGTCCAAGAGTCAAGCTCGGCACCAGCACGTTAGATACTTGATGCATATTTTTCTATGAAAATATTGTGAAGAAACTTTTTGGCAAACTAAACCCTTTGAAAGTAAACGAGTGTAATAGTCTATAGTTGTTTGACAGATACTCATATGTAAAAATGGTACTACACCACATTAGATATACTGTTCCATATTTGGCTATTTTCCTCTATACCATAATAAGATTAAATTGATTTTCAGTATTCAATAAATCTGGCGTCTGTAATTCTCATACTTTGCAGAACTATTTTGCTACCTGTCAAGCTCTCTATTTCTAAATTCTTCAATTTTCCAGTTATAAGACAAATTAACAATGATAGTTATTCCAAACAAGTAGGAAGATGACTAAAGCAAATGTAAGTCAATATATACATAATAAATACTAATATCAATTATTGCTATGTTTTTAAACATGTAATGTAAAATTAAAGATTTATATCCATGTGATTGCATACAAAGCAATTAAGTTGCTCCTAATTGTTAGTCCGTCATTGACTTGTACAATCTGCTCAAGTTCACATACTGTTGCTACAAATAGACCAGGGTGTTCGGACAAGTTATTGTTATGTTTTTAAACATGTAATGTAAAATTAAAGATTTATATCCATGTGATTGCATACAAAGCAATTAAGTATTGCTCCTAATTGTTAGTCCGTCATTGCCTTGTACAATCTGCTCAAGTTCACATACTGTTGCTACAAATAGACCAGGGTGTTCGGACAAGTTATTGTTATGTTTTTAAACATGTAATGTAAAATTAAAGATTTATATCCAGGTGATTGCATACAAAGCAATTGAGTATTGCTCCTAATTGTTAGTTCGTCATTGACTTGTACAGTCTGCTCAAGTTCACATACTGTTGCTACAAACAGACCAGAGTGTCCGGACAAGTTATTGCTATGTTTTTAAACATGTAATGTAAAATTAAAGATTTATATCCAGGTGATTGCATACAAAGCAATTAAGTATTGCTCCTAATTGTTAGTCCGTCATTGCCTTGTACAATCTGCTCAAGTTCACATACTGTTGCTACAAATAGACCAGGGTGTTCGGACAAGTTATTGTTATGTTTTTAAACATGTAATGTAAAATTAAAGATTTATATCCAGGTGATTGCATACAAAGCAATTGAGTATTGCTCGTAATTGTTAGTTCGTCATTGACTTGTACAATCTGCTCAAGTTCACATACTGTTGCTACAAATAGACCAGGGTGCCCGGACAAGTTATTGCTATGTTTTTAAACATGTAATGTAAAATTAAAAATTTATATCCAGGTGATTGCATACAAAGCAATTAAGTATTGCTCGTAATTGTTAGTTCGTCATTGACTTGTACAGTCTGCTCAAGTTCGCATACCGTTGCTACAAATAGACCAGGGTGTCCGGACAAGTATGAACGGTACTGCACGTTTTTCTCAGATGAATTACCTCAAACTTCTAATTTGAGCCTATCCTCCTCCTCCTCTCCGTTTCTCTTGTTTTTGTTGTCTAATCACCGGTGTCTCTTTTCAGGCGAACAAAATGTTGTTCGCTTCGATGTTAAACTGTCTCCGAATTACATTAAAGCGTGTGCGAATAATGAACCGACTGTTCGAAACACGATATCATGGGATTAAACGTTTGTGTTTGTTCAACAATATCGCACGATACTCGAATGTTTAAATATTGAAAGTTTTGTCACCGGTGGAAACAAGTTTTCCTGTTGACAAATGACTGATTAGACTCAAATTCAACTTTCCATTGGTTATTCATCAGTCCATGTAACAAGTATCAGTTCAAGTTATTGAATTCGAGTGAAAATAAATATCTGAGAACTGAGGATCTTTTTAAAATGTTGGCTCTTGTGTCTTGCAATTCCAAATTAAATTATCTCGTGCAAATTGCGTTATGGGTCTTCGTTCGTGCTGGCAAATAAGTTTCCTATAACGTAACGATGTTGCTCGATATAACGTTTTAAAGGGGAAATTACATCGATTAAGTCGATTTCATACGATACGTGACAAACAGTTTTGTCTACAAAACGTTTGTTTAATGCGAAGTATCTGTCTCGTTCTCTGCATCAAATTTGTTATTTTTCCTTTCTAACGTTTGTGACACAAAGTAATCTGATAAAACCAGCAACAGCTATGCAGTCGCAAATAAAAATTGTGTTTACGTAGGATACGTCAATATAAAACATGTTACGCGTATCGATTCTGATTTTATTGATGAACGACGTGTGTTAAACGAAAATAGTTGGAAGTGAAATACTTTTTCCCAATCTTTACGTCTCCATCAATATATTGCGTTATTTCCTGCAACATTCATCGTTTAATAGATTTACAAATGTTGTTTACGAATCGTTGAAAAAGTTGAATATTGCGTTACTTGCTGCAATACTGAATCGCCAAACTTAGTTTCGTATTTACGTATAAAGTTCTCCATGTGGCAGCTTAAAATATTTCAGACATAATTTCTCGTAAGTGTAAAAACTTTACATTGGCGAGATTAAAATTAAGAGAATTTTCTACTATTACGAGAATTAGAACTAGGGCGATCCGAGTATTAAGAAGTTAAGTTAAACTTTCTTGAAAAGTTTTGGGAGGATGAAAAGCAAAAGCATAGCGTGAGTAAACCGCTTTAGGTAAGTTTATCAATCAATTATTTTGTATACAGTAATCAAGTAATAAATGTAAGTGGTAAAAAATCACGTTAGAAATGTTATATCGCATTAATGGTAGTATTATTATCTGATTATATTTAATCAGATATTGCCTGATATCTGAAAGCTAAACTAAACGTTCTGAATCGTACAAATGGTTATCATACGTAATAACGAAACTATAAAAATGTGAATAAATAAAGTAGAACTTCGATTACCGTAGAACACGAAAAGATTGCCCCTCGCGAAAAAGCTTAAACAAGGACAAAAGCTAAAGGGAATCGTTACATTTTTATTCAAAAGCTTTTCCCCCGTTTAATATTACGATTTATAAATTGATTTAAAATAAATGATCGCTTCTCGTATGAAAGGGAAATTTAATCAACTATGCGAATAACGCAACAATTTATCGGATCTTAAATGAGAAATTCAAAGGCGCAGAAATGCACAGAATACGTACAACTTGCAGAAATACGTAAAATGTCTAAACTGACATAAAGTATAGCGATCTTTCTAACATGAGGTGCAGTCCTATTTGTTCAATTGCGTCCGTGAAAACTTAAATTTGCATGATCATCCGGACTTTGGCCATGACAATTTTGACAATCTTATTATTAAAAAAAGATCATAAACAATTTCGTTCGTTGTCTATAATAATGCCACAACAAAGCCTCGAATATTTTGATATTTTGATGACGCAAGATTCGAACAGCTAGCGATATCGTTTCTTCCTTTGTTCGGCCAAGCTCCACGTTACTATAACAGAGGCGAACTGCAGAACGAATCGGCTTCTGGACAAAGGAATTTGTCCATGTTCTCGTGCCAAAATCCGCTATTGGAAACCACAAAAGTTGGCAGAGTTTCGCGACCGGTGCAAGATTCATCGCGCTGTAAATTTTGCTTCGCAAGTCAAACCGAAATTAATCGCGTTCCTTTCTGCCAGCAACCGCAAACGTACGTTCCTGTAACGTGTACCTAACAAGCCTCCGGAGACCACTCAACAGGTATACCGCTTCATGAGCCACATCACAGGCTTTTGGTAAATCGGCGGAATGACGTCTTGCGCGTGTAAATATATACCGGATCGACGTTTCATATTTAACGCTTACGTACGCATTAATTGTGCGGATATGTAACTACGTACCTGTGTACGTCGAGTTTGCGAATGGCGCCATGTGTGTACAATGAAATCATGAGATTAATATATTGCACATTCTGCTTGATTAATTTTGCGGATATGCAACTACGTGTATATTCATGTAGGTCGAGTTTGTGAATGCCGCCGCGTATAACGAAATCGTAGAATTAATATACGCGTTTCATTTTTTTTTTTTTTTAGGTTTATTTTACCGTGTACTGTATTTAGGATTATTTTTACCAAATTAAAATCGTTAGAAATTATTGTATTTGTTTTCTGTAAGGTTGCTAGAAAAGGACATATTAATTCGAATTAAACGTTTGATATTTCCACGTGTCTTTCTTCGAAAATTTGTCGTCTCTTTCGATAATGAAATAATTTCAATAATTTCAATAATATTTGAATAATTTCAAATAGAGAGTTTGCAGTATTTCATTTCTCGAATATGTTTTTACAATAAGTTTTGTAGAGACCAGAATAAATAACAATGAGACTATACTATATTTGGCGAAAGGAATAATATGGAACTAATTATGTGTGCAATATTCGTTTTAATGTTTCGTTATTTGGTAGAAACAAACATAATTTTTGAATCTTTTTGTGCTTAATAAAAGTTATTGTAAACGTGTATCGTTAATATACTGATAATATGCATTGTGAAATTATTTATTATCCTAAGTATGCGTTTTATTATTTGCTTTTAGATAAACCTACACTTTTGGATAAAAAAGTAATCAGTTAATTGGATTGCTGAAATGGACCTTTCATGTATCAATTTTTAAACAATAATTAGGTAATCATTACATATACTGTAAAATCATTTTTTAAATATTGTTACTACTGTTATTTACTGTTACTTCGATTTATACAGCGGTTCAACTTTATTTATAGCATTTTTATTCTCAATTATCTACTCTCACAATCTCTCACTATCCACTCTCACAAACACAGTAATGACGACAAGATTAGAATCTCGAAGATGAGAAAATAATAGATAAACGTAACGACGGAAAATTGTGAAATAATAAGATCATTTGTACAGCGTTATAAAAATACAGTTAAATCTACGAGCCTACATTTTATCACTGCGTTGCCAACTAATAAAAGCAATTTGACAGTTATAATGATAAATGTATATCGCATCTGTCTACGTGTTTGCGCTTCAACTCGACATGACGTTCACTCCGATACGGTAAACTAAAGGCAGCGAGACGGATTAAATTAATTAAAAAGGCCGGCGCATGAGAGATTATTTTCATCGCAATGAAAATCTTAATGAACTTCAACGGTGGTCGGTGGTCGTCATAAAGGCTGAACGTTTAATACGCTAGAAAATAGCGTCAAAGTAGAATTTAAACCACTGTGCAATTAATCATGTCGCGATTAATCATGTCATAAATTAATCAGCAGAAGAAACGTGCTCGGGCAATTATCACAATTTAATTGTACGTGAGCACGTTCGCAGCGTTACGTATTATTTGTATTTTTACGAAGCACTCGTTGTACGTTTCACCTAACGCAATTCATCTGTATGGAATATTTGATATTTTCCTTTTCGATATTCATGTCTTCCATCACTGGCCGACGTTCCAACCTAAGCACGCAGAACAAAATTACACCCTATAAGACCATAATAAAACCTGTCTGAACCTACGGAATCCAACTATGGGGAACAGCAAGTAATTCCAACATTGAAATACTTCAACGTTTCCAATCGAAAACGCTAAGATCCCCAATAAATGCACCCTGGTATGTCACCAACGAAGCAATACATCGCGACCTCAAGATACCCACAGTCAAAGAAGAAATAACAAAATGTAGCAATAGAATTATTAAAAGAGTAAACAAACATCAAAACCCCCTAATTACTAAATTACTTAATACGTCGGATCAGATCCGCAGGCTATAAAGACACTATCCATTAGACCTAAGCACTAGATTCAACTCGATATTTCTAATAAGTAATATTTACTTATTTATAATATTATTATTTATAAATTATACTTATCTATAATAAGTTAATAAATTTATTAACTTTATATAAGTTTATAAGTTTATTAAATTATTATAAATAATTAGCTATGTCATTGCGCCACGCCAGAGAAACTTACTCAAAATTCTCAATGCGAGAATTGATTGTAAAATACTTGTAAATAAAAAAAAAAAACTTAGAGCAGTCAGTAGTAATCACCATTCGTCTACCGAAGAGTTAATTATCATTTGTTAACCGAAGAGTTTACATTCGTCAGTCTGTCAGTCAATTGTCAATATCGAAATCGAGTAAGATTCGAATAAATCGTTGCATATTGATAATTTATTTTCGAACAATTTTAATCCTCTTCCGTGCCAATATTCCCGCATATAGCAGGTTAGCCGAAAGTGGAATTTATTGCCAGTTGCATTAAACGTCAGTTAACGGTACCAAACGTGACAATTAGCATGGAACAAATTGTTCTATTTAACACGCGTTTTGCAATTAAAAGACTACATCGATTTGTTATTCATTGTTTGCATTTCAAGGATATCGAATATTCTGCACGAGTGGCTTTAACCCCTACGATTTAGGTTCGAGAATTTTGGGCCGAAAACGATCATCGTACTACGGGCTATGCCCGTAGCTGTAGGTTAAGGTGTTAAGATTTGTTGCAATTTGAGAGATAGTAGAAGACTTTTGTAATGGCAGAAAATGTAGTTCATTATAGAGCGTTCGGTCGAGTTCTGTCTAAGCCTGTCACGGACACTCTTTGGTCGTACAGCGCGTTTTAGCCCTAAAAGGAAGAAAAATATTTTTCAAATGTATAACAGTTCTATAATATTTCTATGCTATAGATAGTACTTCCTAATTTATCACCTGGTTTATACATAATTGGATTTCGCAGTGGATTTAATAATATTAATGTTAATTTATAACAACGATGCCATTCATCGCTTGTATGCTTTTCACTAGGTACATGATATTTCATTATTTCTCATTAAATCGAAAATTATATGCATGTACGTGTAATACATATTTAGAGAAAGGAATTTCTACCAACATTCGTAATATATGACCGATATTGTCAGAATGGTTGAAAAATATATCCCTGTTGCATCTGCGATTCAATCAACGGATTAAACTGTAATAATATTGAAAATATCGAAACGAATTCTTTCGACCATACGTATAATATTGCGCTTTTTTAAATGAAATTATGCTTTCAACAAAAACTGCTAGCGGGATTAAACCGAAAAGGTACAACAATTATAAAAAGAATTCTCTGCTGCTGGTAACATGTCATCGTTTTAATAAAATCAACGAAACGAAATTGCATAATGTTCGCGATTTTCGTAAAATGATTAGAAATACTTGATATGTAGTATATAAGGTGGCAAATTAATAATGTATTTATTTCTATATACGTATTCGCGTATCTAGTAAAAAACGAGGTCAATATGTATATTTATATCCTTTTTAATTATTTATAATAACTAATTATTTTAATTATATTATTTGGTAAAAGAATGTTAGGTTGTAATATTTTTAGCTCACATAAGTTTCATGGTATTATGTTTTCATTTATGCAATCATCTTTCCAATTATTTTACCTATTTTTTCGACAGTTTTTAAGCCAACTTCGCTATCTTAAACAAAATATCATATTTTTCCTCGCTTTTCTCTATTCGAGATTTATTGATAAAATTATAAATAAAATTCAATAAGGTGTCTTTGCCACACCGTGTAATGCGAGTAAATTGCAGTTCAAAATTTTTCGCGTTGGAATACACGGAAGAAAGAAATTTTCACGCTTTTTAGCTGATGTATGCGGCTCACGTAGAATCGATTTAAGGCGAAGGGAAAAAAGTGACAGACGGAGAGAAAGAAGCAAAGACCACGGCAAACAATTAAACTCCGTATGGAGGCACGTACAGATGCAGCGGTTGGCCGTGTGCCTTCAGAAGAGGAAATAAAGGATGCATTTTAGAATTTTAAATTCACTTGCATCACTAACGACCAACAGAGAGTCAACTTCTGCGACTGTTGTCTACGCGTTGTTCGCGTTACATGTCAGCAAATAAGCAATAAACCTGCCATCTTTCAGGAAATAACAGAAAGCTCCTTCCAGCAGTGAATTGTTTCAGGAAGCGTACAATTTTTATATTTCCTTCTACGTTGATTATCGTTCTACGTATACGATAAAAATCCTGTGCGATTCGATTATACAAGAATTTGCATTGCTTCGAATAGTTCATTGTATCTTAAATGTTAACTGAACGATAAAAGATCTGAGAATGCTTTTACAAAATGATAAGATGAACGCGGTTCGAAGCTTTCTCTACCTTTTTATTTTAGGTAATTTACAAGTCAGGAGATTTTCCTAAAGTAGTGAAATTATTTTTCAATTCTTACTGCATTTGGGGTAAAGGAAATATTTATATGATTAAAGCAATTAAGTACTTGATATATTTTAGAATTATATACTTTAGAGAAATGTTAAATCTACATAATTTGAGAGACTTAGCTTTTGTTCATTACTGTTCATATATGAACAAAAGTTTTTATTTCCCATATTGCATATTATACATGATAATTAAACAGAATACTTGTACATATTTTGTAATGTGCAAATATCTTTTGTTACATAAATTAGAATATTCCAATTAGAATTACATAAATTTAAATATAGAAATTGAAACTGCAGTATTTTAAACATTTTGCCAGTAGTATATAATTATTATTCTCATTCTTGTATTTTATTTTGTACTGCATCTTTATTCGTGCGTTTTATATTTATTTAACGCGTTCATGTAATGCATTTCGTTACCAGTACACGAAAAAATCATTGGTGTGTCTTATCTACAGAAACGAATTCCAGTTTCAATTTCTTTCTATAACATGCAATTTTTCAAACAACGTATTAAATTGCTGTAGATTATTTATAGTGAATTTTATTACTAGCCTTTTCACTTAAAAACTGTTATCTTGCAAAAGCTTTAATCAGTTGCTCATGTTCGCTGTTTAATTATCCCGCGTTGATCGAAGCTTCAATTCATTGAAACATTTTCAGTCTCGCACAACTGTTCGGCGGAAATCACAGAAAATTTAAAGCATTTGCATCGTTTGCATTAAATGAGCGTTTTCTGGCATCGCTATTATCCACGGTTCTGTCGTTGGCGAATGAACACGCAGTGAAAAAAATGGTTTATGAACTCTTGGCATTTGTCATGAGTAGACTGGATCGCTTAGTAGCCTGAATTTATAGAAAAGAAATGATGGATGCGATATCGGTGCAGGTACACTACCTATTTTTCCGGGATATAGTTCGTGTACCTGCTCGTTTTTAGCACAACCTGTACGTTAGGATTTCAAAAGAAGCAATGACTTCTTTAAGTAAAGAAATATTTCATTCGTAACGTCATTCTTCCGTAGTAGTAGAACTATAATTAATTACATTTCAGAATAAAACTTAATTGATTATGATCCTTTTAATTTTGGCTGGAAATTTCTGTATGAGAAAGTTTCTATCGTTGAGAAAGCGAAAGATGCCGCAAACTTTTGATACGTATGTACAGGGTGGTTGGTAACTGATGGTACAAGCGGAAAGAGGGTGATTCTACGCGAAAAAAGAAGTCGAAAATATAGAATAAAAATTTTTCGTTTAAGGCTTTGTTTTCGAGAAAATCGACTTTGAATTTTCGCTCGGTACATGTGCACTTTATCACGTCTCGTTATAACGGATCTCACTGTAGATTGAACTCGATGGATATTATCGCAGTTTAAGTTTGTTTTTGCCGTAACGGAAAATTAGGAATACATAATGAAATAATATGAAGTAATCATAAAGTTTATTATTACAAAAATTGCTGAAAATGTTGCCCATTCTGTCGAACACATACTTCTGCTCTTCTAATTAAATTTCTATGAACACTTTCTAACGTATTCGATTGTTTTTTGTTTTGATCATGTCCGTATATTCCCGACTGCTGTATGTAGACATGATGGTAGACTAATAGGTACTGATAGTGGATAGCGATAAAAGTCGGATAAAGAGTTAATAGGTAGGAAAACACTTCGGTCACATTGGAAGTGATTATCAACATAACGTCAATCGAGACACCGATCTACAGTGAGATCCGTTATAACGAGACGTGATAAAGTGCACGCGTACCGAGCGAAAATTCAAAGTCGATTTTCTCGAAAACAAAGCTTCAAACGAAAAATTTTTATTCTATATTTTCGACTTCTTTTTTCGCGTAGAATCACCCTTTTTCCGCTTGTACCACCAGTTACCAAGCACCCTGTATATGTAAATGATTTTTCATCATCCGTACATTAATGGATTTGAATTAATTTGAAAGTGAGAAATTTCTACCCGGACTCTGTTATGTAAATTAGTAATTTCACGTATGATAACATAATACATCGATTTGTAGATTTGCTTATTAGTGCAACGAAATTCCACCTTGTGGTTGCCACATAAATTCTTTAAAAAAGAAAATGTTATAGACGGAAATTTCTTTTTAACTGATTTATTATCAACTACTATACCATTTAGATTATTTGCAATTGATGAGGAGGAAATCGACGTGGTCTCAGAATGATGTAATCAGAATTGTGCATATAATGTTGATGATTCAACAAGTAGAATTCAGTTCATTTGCATTTGAGGAGCAACGCTATTAATATTATTTGGCATCTATCAAATTGATAATCTTACAGCAACACCTCAAGATCAGCACTTAACATCAAACGACTTCGTTTACCGAATGAAACTGAAAATGTAGAATTACCGAAACCAGGAAAGGAAATTTGCAGCTCTTGCACGATTGTCAATTACGACAAATAATTTAAATAATATTTAGATAAACGCGTTAACCTTTAGCTCCCTCTGAAAGCAAGACTATCAAGCAGAAAGCAGATTTCATAATCTCAAGAATCGAGAAAGCCAAAATTGATCCACGCATATTACTCGAAAAATGACGACTGACAACTGAACAACTGAAAAATGAGAAAAAATTACATACGACAAATTTTCTTCTACCAGATCGTATTTCAATATAATCTCTTCTTGGAACATCTTTTTTATTTCTTTTATAGAAGATAAAATTTATTCATTTTCTTTAATATAGATTACAGAAATAATTTACTTTACCCAGATGTCAATTTAACATTTGTTAGCCAATCCTCATTTTGTTTTTTATGAAAAGTAAGCGAAAATTAATTTGGTCTGTTGATCCCATAAAGCAACCAAAACGATTAAAATTAAATAGCTAGTTTACGAGATATTAAACCGTTGCCAATTTAGGCGAATCATCCTATATACGAATAACATTTCGTTTATTTTCATTATAATCTACAGGTTGCGTGTAATTTTCGTTTCAGAATAAAAGATTATAATAAGCTTGAAATTGGAATAACGTGAAAAGACCATGTGAAAAGGACGAATAAAGTTATTACAGCAAAATATACTATGAAACTTTAATTATATTTATTCGTATATGTATTTTAAAATCACTGCACATTGCGATTACGTTACTATGTCGAGTTATTATTATAGCTTTTGCGATTGATATTCATTAAGGAAAGATGAATTTTTTAAAAGTTCCATCCATTTCTTTTTCTTTTTTTGCTCTCGCACGGCAACCTTTAGAATTGCAAACTGCGACCGCAAGCGTAAAATCCATTTATGACGAGAATTCTAAAAAAAGTCGTTATCGGTTTTTCCTCGCAAGTCCTCCGCTATCAGTTTTGCTCTTAGTTTCACCGTCGGACGACAAATTGCATTTGATGAGTCGATCGAGTTCCGAAAATTGTATATTCTAGAAGTAAGGGTAATACGAAAACGGCACGTTCACATTTATTACGTGATAAATTGAAAGACGCATTCAAAATTTAATCCTCGCGAAATGATACTTAGCTCTCGTGCGATTTTTAGATAGCGATGTCGCGATAACATTTATCTTTTTATTCACATTCGTCCATTTTAATTTAAAACTGCCGAAAGTAATGCAATTTAAATAGCTTCATCTTAATTGGTGAAAATAGAATATTCCATCCGGGTGCTAATCAAATTTCGATTCGACGAGCTATATTATGAATTAATTGTTTAATTAAATCCTTATTAAATTTTTAAAATTCCTAATTTGACCGAGGAATACAACGAAGAATATTTTCTCTTCTTATTTGTGTCTGTTGAAAGAGATATGCCATATACAGATATTTTTCATTACTTTTAATATAGATCATAAAATTTCTTAACATACAGTGTGTACAGAAAGTACTGTCCCGTTATTGCATTTATTATAGCATTTATGTTCCGATTAATTATCGTTGAAGTGGTCACCACTTCTAGGAAAACTGGACATCTGGTCTTTTTAGTTTTCTCAAGCACTAAAGCCATCGACAGCGTATAGACAAAAGACTGGGACGAAGGCAAACCATAAACAGTAGACAGGCGACGTTGGCTTTGGGGTTTTCAGTTATAGGGTAACACTGCTAGCATGCGGATCTGGACCAGATCAAATTGTATTCCTACTTGTAATTTCTGTATTAAATTATATTTTCTACTTTACAATTTATCCACGCGTTTCTCTCTTTATACATCTAATAACCTCGACAATTATGTCCAGGTATTAGACTATCCGAAAAGTTTCTTTCGTTTTATAAGGAAATAATAGACGCACAATGCTTTTTCTTTTATATTATTTGTTGTTTTATTGAATAATGCGCGAACGTAATAATAGAAATATAACGAAATGGATCATACCTAATTCAATAAAATAATATAAAACAGAAATTGTTGTTCGTTTATTATCACCTTATGAAACTTTTCGGACACCTAATATATTAAATTTCCTAAAAATTGGTACATGGTAAATTCCTATAAAGTAGTAGTACTCCCACATGACTACAAAGATTTGGTACTACAAAAACGAAATGTACAATGTGGTAAAAGTGCTTCGCTGAAACATAATAAGAGAATGTGCCAATATTTCTTCTATCGGCTGTACAAATTTATTGAAGCATTTGTTTAAATTGCTGTATCATACATTAATCGAGCTTGTTTCGATAAGATTTGTATCGAATATCGAAAAACTCTTTTGTACGCGAAGCTGCGCTTAGTCAGCCAGTGCAGGATATGTGCCACCTCGCAATCTCGTCTTCTTAAAAGAAGCTGCGGAGTAAACGAAATTTGTAAAATCCTTTACAGCATAGTTGGCCAATAAAATTACACTCATAGTCAACTTAATCCGAGCTTCGCGCAGAGACGAGCGACAGGCGGACACGTTCCTTCGTTTAACTTGATGTTTCCTCTACGATCCCCTTCACCACTACACGCTTAACTGTACAAGCTACTGCTTTTTACCTACCCGTGTGTTGTAATATGGTACAGATAAGCCGAGCTTTTCCCTATCCCGACTAATGCCTCCACTTTGTTCACATCACGATTACACGGATCGAGATTAACGCAAATCGCCCGACGATAATCTGTCTAATACCACTGCGTTCCATAGCTCAGCGTTTAGATGGACGATTTTTAATTTCGAAATAATTACGACGTGGGATTTCTTTGTGTCGGTAGCGAACTGGTTACAAGCCACTCGTTAACCGTTCGAGTCCCAGGGGTCATTGAAGAAACAGAGTTGAAAAATTCGGAACTGCGCTATAACGCTTGTCTTAACACTAGAACTACCGATAGTTAACACGAAACTATTTCTATCAAAAGCAGTGAAAATGACTGATCTTTAAAAAATACGTAATAATAGAATATTTTTATATTTGTTGATTTATTACTTTCTTACAGAAGCAATTCCACGTTATGTAGTAGATTTTTGGTATTATTAATCCATCTGGGATCCCTAAACGAGGGTTGACACATTTATAGAATTGTAGAACCAGTCAGTTTGACTGCTGTGGCATTTCTAGTGTTGGCATCTAGCGATCTAGCGATCGATTTTCCTCATAACTGATATCGTCATATTGAATGATACGCGGTAAACATTTTGAAAACGCGTAGGAAGTTGTACAAAACGAGGAAACTGGTTAATTGGGATTCGATAAACAGATTGCAGGATCCTTTTATACTTTGACAAGTACCAGTCGTTTTGACTGGCATTGGTATAAGTAGCCTTGGTACAAAATTATTTTCAGTTTGAATACATAAAAAAGAAAATAAAATTTATTATATTATTCTTTTAGTTATCGTTGCGAAAGTCATTACATCATTGTGGAAAAAAATATAACACAAAGTAGGAATTTTAAAATGAAATTGTAAAACCAGTCAAGGTGACTGGTGCGGTAATTAATTGCGAAGAGAAATAAGCGGCGCAATAGCGCTCGTCATATTTGTTACTTTTTCAAATACGTCTATATTATCATATAGACGTACTATTAGAAATATTTCAAGTTTTGTTCAATAAAAATTCCTGAGAACATAATAATGAAATACAAAATACCGTCAGTTGTCCGTAACGTTTAAGTGTACTGCGACTTTTCCACACAAAATCTAAGCAGCGCGATCAAACGGTTAAAAAGATGTCTGGCAGAACGTATTGAACGTTTCGTTCGCTTTACTGCCTCCTTTAAGAGACCATCGATATAGAGGAGCGTCTTTAGCAGTCTAAGCCCTGTTTTATTGAATCGTTGCGTCGATAGAACGTTATAGTATTTAGGGGAACGACCGTTAGTCGTATTATTTATCTGTGGTCCATGCCTTTCGGCTTTGGATGACTTCCGGTTACGTCTCCGTTTATTAATATTTTATTTTATCTTACGGGTAATACGATTTTCACCAGGAAATCTATCTTCCTAGTTTAACGATCTCGCTGGATTCGAATGGAGATCAAAAGTAAGCTTAACGAGGATTTCAATTTCAATTTAACTTGAACTTGAACATCTCGAACAGGAACATATATATAAACGTATACAGGCTGTTGGTAATAAATAAAGCGAAGGAATTTCATGCTGTCGTGAGCTTTTCGCTGCCCTCTATTCCTTGCGTCGCATGAAAATTCCCTTTAATCTGTAAGCCTCGTAAAATATAATCACCGCTGTCGCGTGGTCGTGTACATCCCAGTAATTGCTCATCACACGTGAAGCTTACCGATGTTATCGTTCAGCTTTTCCTTCTTTAGAAAAAGAAGAATTCTGTCTTTAACCCCTTAACCTACAACTACGGGCATAGCCCGTAGTAGGTGATCGTTTTCGGCCCAAAATTCTCGAACGTAAATCGTTTGTAAATTGACGTTATGTTGATAAACACTTCCAATGTGTTAGAAAGTGTTCATACAAATTTAATTAGAAGGCAGAAGTATGTGTTCGGCAGAATGGGCAACATTTTCAGCAATTTTTGTAATAATAAACTTTATGATTACTTCGTGTTATTTCATTATGCATTTCTAATTTTCCGTTACGGCAAAAACAAACTTAAACTGCGATAATATCCATCGAGACAACGATATATAGCGAGATCCGTTATAACGAAACGTGACAAAGTGCACGCGTACCGAGCGAAAATTCAAAGTCGATTTTCTCGAAAACAAAGCCTCAAACGAAAAATTTTTATTCAATATTTTCGACTTCTTTTTTCGCGTAGAATCACCCCCTTTCCGCTTGTACCACCGGTTACCAACCACCCTGTATATGTGTCATTGTTTTCTTCTTTCTTTTTTCCGTGTAATTCAGGTTCGATGGTTACGTCGTAAAATTTGAATTTATCATATAGCATATTATATTGCGGGATTTTTTGATGTTATTTAAGAAACATTTATTGCTTTTTTATATAGGACAATGATCGTAAATTAGTATGTAAATTCGAGAAAGTTAATGTTTCACGCTAAAACGAATTTAAGGTTGAAGTTTAATTATTGTACCTTAATATTATATGTCGGAGATGAAAGAACACCGGAACTCCTCCTTGGATTCGCGGGAATACCGCAACTCTGTAACTTAGATTAAACAAATGCCGCACCGATTATTCGAGATTTATGATCATGAGCTTGGGCTCGAGGCGACAATCAGTCGCCGAACGTAGCCGCGGTCAAAGGGATGAACGTTTTATCTAACAAAGGCATGAAGCAAATCCATAACTCTCCTTAAAAGAAATAGTCGTAGCGACACGTGGCAGTAAATACTTCAATGGTTTCTGTCCCACGGCCCGTCACACGCAGATTTTGTCCTCCGTGTAAGATGATCGCCGGGTGTCGGCATGCCTTTGCAGTGTATGTTTAGCTAACGTGAGAACCCGCTATAAATCTTAAGATTTAGTCAAGCGAATTCCTTCGAATAGACTTTGTTGCAACTACGGGAAGATAGGAGAAACCTATCTTCCACGAACGATGCCCCCCCGTCAACAACCTCCCCTCAAGGGCGGCCAGCATTTCTTTCAGAACGCCGATATGGAGATCGACCAATTAGCAACAGCGCTATTTTCCCCCACCTTGGGAACGAAAGCTTTCTTTGACGAATCCGAGAATCTCATGTCCTTAGACACACCCATTATAGTTTTCCTTGACGGCATCATCGAGACGGAGAGTGATTCTTTCGTACGATCTCATCGACGAATGACAGTGCCACCTTACAACCAGTGAATACCTCACATCTAGTTAACAAAGAGTTAGACTTGAGCTGTGCGAGAACATACGTTTACCATCCCGTGACCGCGGATTCGTTTCGAACCTAAGGTCATTATCACTAGTGCTACGAGTGCTTAATCTTGTTAATAAGCCCGTGCTAATAAACTCTCCGTTGTATCACGACAATGGTTAATTCTAATGAAAATTCATTAAACGCCCATCTCCATAATCCTGACTTCAATCCGACATATATATTAGGTTGTCCGAAAAGTGTCTTTGTTTTATAGATACGTCTTTTACAACGATACATCTTTATACAAACATGAAACCTAATCTGTCGAACATTGTGATCTATATTTTGATAGAGCAAAATGGATCATACGTAATTCGATAAAATAATATAAAACGAAAAATGTTGTGCATCCATTACTTTCTTATAAAACGAAGGAAACTTCTCGGACGACCTAATATTATATATTTAATATTATTACAATTTTAATATATTAAAATAATTATTGTTAATAAATGATCATAAATTATCTAAAATATAATTATGACGCGCGTAGCTCTAGAAAACGAATAATTATGTTTTCGTACGAGGAAAGATCATTACTTTGTACCGCTCCGTAATTATCGATATTAAAATCGATATTAAACAGTAGTACAAATTTTTAAACAAAGAGGTAATCGTTGTTTTCTGTTCTTATTCTCGTTTTCCAATATTCTTGCAAAGGGCCATCCTCGAATTACCATTAATCGATTTTCCCTTAATCGATCGTTCGATTATTCGAGATTATACTGTGCTTAGAATATCATCAAGAAACAGATAAGAAGTGGAAAGCAAAGATGTGCTAAAACGTATCAATATCGAATTTCTCCTTTCATGCCATTTATCAACAAACAATACACACTTTTCGAGTTAATATAAGATACAATTCTTATTCTACTAATGTTATGATATATCGAAAAATATTTTTAAATTGCTTTCAAAGATCTTATTCTTCGCACAGCGATAATATTCGTAATAATTGATGTGTTGATTCGATTACATATCTTCGAAAGGCATTTTTCAAAATAAATGAAATATCTAATCCGATGGGGAGTTCAATTAAGTCGATTAATTTTATAAAAATTCGACACGCTGAAATGGAAATTTTCAAATGATTTCGAATGGTGTTGTTTGTCGTACGTTCGAGTAAAACAGGACGACGTGGTAAAAGAAAAAATATAGATAGGAGCGAAGAAGTTTCGATGATAAAAATGACAAAAATTCTGAAACGAAATACGAAAAGTCATGTAGGAAGAGGAAGAAGGCCGAAAAGTCGAAGAAACGGAACAAAAATTCCTAGTAAGGTGCGGCATAGCGAAAGTTTCAAGCGAACTATCCTTTCAACAGAGAAAGAGAATGCTGTCCGCTTTTCAAAAGCAACGACCTACTTCGACAGGGATTTCATATTTTTGTAGCTGACGATAAATAACTGACAATTGAAGTACATTTCTCGAGAAACTTTTAAAACATTTTTATGAGACTAAGTACGTTTGAATAATTCTTACTTTAAAGTCAATTAAGAACCGCAGCATTTTAGAAAAGGCACATAATGCACTTCCACTTATGCTACGTGGGAGATAAATTTTGTATACTTTTCTTGAAATTGTTAGGTTGAAGTACATTTCTTGGGAAACTTGGCATATTTTTATAAAATTAAGTATGTTTTTATAATTCTTGTGTTAAAGTCAATTAAGAACTGAAATTTGTTAGGAAAAGCACTCATTGGACTTCCAATTATGCTACGTGAGAGATAAATTTTGTATACTGTTCTTGAAATATTTAGGTTGAAGTACATTTCTTGGGAAACTCGATATATTTTTATAAAATTAAATATGTTTTGATAATCCTTGTGTTAAAGTCAATTAAGAATTGAAATTTGTTAAAGAAAGCTGACATTGGACTTCTAATTATGCTACGTGAGAGAAAAATTTTTATACTTTTCTTGAAACATTTAGGTTGAAGTATATTTCTTGAGAAACACGATATATTTTTATAAAATTAAATATGTTGTGATAATCCTTGTGTTAAAGTCAATTAAGAACTGAATTTTTTAAGAGAAAGCTGACATTGGACTTCTAATTATGTTCCACGAGAGATAAATTGTTTATATTTTTCTTGAAATAGTTAGGTTGATGCACATTTCTTGAGAAACTTGATATATTTTTATAAAATTAAATATGTTGTGATAATCCTTGTGTTAAAGTCAATTAAGAACTGAAATTTTTTAAAGAAAGCTGACATTGGACTTCTAATTATGTTCCACGAGAGATGAATTGTTTATATTTTTCTTGAAATAGTTAGGTTGATGCACATTTCTTGAGAAACTTGATATATTTTTATAAAATTAAATATGTTGTGATAATCCTTGTGTTAAAGTCAATTAAGAACTGAAATTTTTTAAAGAAAGCTGACATTGGACTTCTAATTATGTTCCACGAGAGATGAATTGTTTATATTTTTCTTGAAATAGTTAGGTTGATGCACATTTCTTGAGAAACTCGATATATTTTTATAAAATTAAATATGTTGTGATAATCCTTGTGTTAAAGTCAATTAAGAATTGAAATTTGTTAAAGAAAGCTGACATTGGACTTCTAATTATGCTACGTGAGAGAAAAATTTTTATACTTTTCTTGAAACATTTAGGTTGAAGTATATTTCTTGAGAAAATCGATATATTTTTATAAAATTAAATATGTTGTGATAATCCTTGTGTTAAAGTCAATTAAGAACTGAATTTTTTAAAAGAAAGCTGACATTGGACTTCTAATTATGTTCCACGAGAGATAAATTGTTTATATTTTTCTTGAAATAGTTAGGTTGATGCACATTTCTTGAGAAACTCGATATATTTTTATAAAATTAAATATGTTGTGATAATCCTTGTGTTAAAGTCAATTAAGAATTGAAATTTTTTAAAGAAAAATGACATTGGACTTCTAATTATGTTCCACGAGAGATGAATTGTTTATATTTTTCTTGAAATAGTTAGGTTGATGCACATTTCTTGAGAAACTCGATATATTTTTATAAAATTAAATATGTTGTGATAATCCTTGTGTTAAAGTCAATTAAGAACTGAAAATTTTTAAAGAAAGCTGACATTGGACTTCTAATTATGTTCCACGAGAGATAAATTGTTTATATTTTTCTTGAAATAGTTAGGTTGATGCACATTTCTTGAGAAACTCGATATATTTTTATAAAATTAAATATGTTGTGATAATCCTTGTGTTAAAGTCAATTAAGAATTGAAATTTGTTAAAGAAAGCTGACATTGGACTTCTAATTATGCTACGTGAGAGAAAAATTTTTATACTTTTCTTGAAACATTTAGGTTGAAGTATATTTCTTGAGAAACTCGATATATTTTTATAAAATTAAATATGTTGTGATAATCCTTGTGTTAAAGTCAATTAAGAACTGAATTTTTTAAAAGAAAGCTGACATTGGACTTCTAATTATGTTCCACGAGAGATAAATTGTTTATATTTTTCTTGAAATAGTTAGGTTGATGCACATATCTTGAGAAACTTGATATATTTTTATAAAATTAAATATGTTGTGATAATCCTTGTGTTAAAGTCAATTAAGAACTGAATTTTTTAAAAGAAAGCTGACATTGGACTTCTAATTATGTTCCACGAGAGATAACATTGTTTATATTTTTCTTGAAATAGGTAGGTTGATGCACATTTCTTGAGAAACTTGATATATTTTTATAAAATTAAATATGTTGTGATAATCCTTGTGTTAAAGTCAATTAAGAACTGAAATTTTTTAAAGAAAGCTGACATTGGACTTCTAATTATGTTCCACGCGAGATGAATTGTTTATATTTTTCTTGAAATAATTAGGTTGATGCACATTTCTTGAGAAACTCGATATATTTTTATAAAATTAAATATGTTGTGATAATCCTTGTGTTAAAGTCAATTAAGAATTGAAATTTGTTAAAGAAAGCTGACATTGGACTTCTAATTATGCTACGTGAGAGAAAAATTTTTATACTTTTCTTGAAACATTTAGGTTGAAGTATATTTCTTGAGAAACTCGATATATTTTTATAAAATTAAATATGTTGTGATAATCCTTGTGTTAAAGTCAATTAAGAACTGAATTTTTTAAAAGAAAGCTGACATTGGACTTCTAATTATGTTCCACGAGAGATAAATTGTTTATATTTTTCTTGAAATAGTTAGGTTGATGCACATATCTTGAGAAACTTGATATATTTTTATAAAATTAAATATGTTGTGATAATCCTTGTGTTAAAGTCAATTAAGAACTGAATTTTTTAAAAGAAAGCTGACATTGGACTTCTAATTATGTTCCACGAGAGATAACATTGTTTATATTTTTCTTGAAATAGGTAGGTTGATGCACATTTCTTGAGAAACTTGATATATTTTTATAAAATTAAATATGTTGTGATAATCCTTGTGTTAAAGTCAATTAAGAACTGAAATTTTTTAAAGAAAGCTGACATTGGACTTCTAATTATGTTCCACGCGAGATGAATTGTTTATATTTTTCTTGAAATAGTTAGGTTGATGCACATTTCTTGAGAAACTCGATACATTTTTATAAAATTAAATATGTTGTGATAATACTTGTGTTAAAGTCAATTAAGAATTGAAATTTTTTAAAGAAAAATGACATTGGACTTCTAATTATGTTCCACGAGAGATGAATTGTTTAGATTTTTCTTGAAATAGTTAGGTTGATGCACATTTCTTGAGAAACTCGATATATTTTTATAAAATTAAATATGTTGTGATAATCCTTGTGTTAAAGTCAATTAAGAATTGAAATTTGTTAAAGAAAGCTGACATTGGACTTCTAATTATGCTACGTGAGAGAAAAATTTTTATACTTTTCTTGAAACATTTAGGTTGAAGTATATTTCTTGAGAAACTCGATATATTTTTATAAAATTAAATATGTTGTGATAATCCTTGTGTTAAAGTCAATTAAGAACTGAATTTTTTAAAAGAAAGCTGACATTGGACTTCTAATTATGTTCCACGAGAGATAAATTGTTTATATTTTTCTTGAAATAGTTAGGTTGGTGCACATTTCTTGAGAAACTTGATATATTTTTATAAAATTAAATATGTTGTGATAATCCTTGTGTTAAAGTCAATTAAGAACTGAATTTTTTAAAAGAAAGCTGACATTGGACTTCTAATTATGTTCCACGAGAGATAAAATTGTTTATATTTTTCTTGAAATAGGTAGGTTGATGCACATTTCTTGAGAAACTTGATATATTTTTATAAAATTAAATATGTTGTGATAATCCTTGTGTTAAAGTCAATTAAGAACTGAAATTTTTTAAAGAAAGTTGACATTGGACTTCTAATTATGTTCCACGAGAGATGAATTGTTTATATTTTTCTTGAAATAGTTAGGTTGATGCACATTTCTTGAGAAACTCGATATATTTTTATAAAATTAAATATGTTGTGATAATCCTTGTGTTAAAGTCAATTAAGAACTGAAATTTTTTTAAAGAAAGCTGACATTGGACTTCTAATTATGTTCCACGAGAGATGAATTGTTTATATTTTTCTTGAAATAGTTAGGTTGAAGTATATTTCTTGAGAAACTCGATATATTTTTATAAAATTAAATATGTTGTGATAATCCTTGTGTTAAAGTCAATTAAGAACTGAATTTTTTAAAAGAAAGCTGACATTGGACTTCTAATTATGTTCCACGAGAGATAAATTGTTTATATTATTCTTGAAATAGTTAGGTTGATGCACATTTCTTGAGAAACTTGATATATTTTTATAAAATTAAATATGTTGTGATAATCCTTGTGTTAAAGTCAATTAAGAACTGAAATTTTTTAAAGAAAGCTGACATTGGACTTCTAATTATGTTCCACGAGAGATGAATTGTTTATATTTTTCTTGAAATAGTTAGGTTGATGCACATTTCTTGAGAAACACGATATATTTTTATAAAATTAAATATGTTGTGATAATCCTTGTGTTAAAGTCAATTAAGAATTGAAATTTTTTAAAGAAAAATGACATTGGACTTCTAATTATGTTCCACGAGAGATGAATTGTTTATATTTTTCTTGAAATAGTTAGGTTGATGCACATTTCTTGAGAAACTCGATATATTTTTATAAAATTAAATATGTTGTGATAATCCTTGTGTTAAAGTCAATTAAGAATTGAAATTTGTTAAAGAAAGCTGACATTGGACTTCTAATTATGCTACGTGAGAGAAAAATTTTTATGCTTTTCTTGAAACATTTAGGTTGAAGTATATTTCTTGAGACACTCGATATATTTTTATAAAATTAAATATGTTGTGATAATCCTTGTGTTAAAGTCAATTAAGAACTGAATTTTTTAAAAGAAAGCTGACATTGGACTTCTAATTATGTTCCACGAGAGATAAATTGTTTATATTATTCTTGAAATAGTTAGGTTGAAGTATATTTCTTGAGAAACTCGATATATTTTTATAAAATTAAATATGTTGTGATAATCCTTGTGTTAAAGTCAATTAAGAACTGAATTTTTTAAAAGAAAGCTGACATTGGACTTCTAATTATGTTCCACGAGAGATAAATTGTTTATATTTTTCTTGATATAGTTAGGTTGATGCACATTTCTTGAGAAACTGGATATATTTTTATAAAATTAAATATGTTGTGATAATCCTTGTGTTAAAGTCAATTAAGAACTGAAATTTTTTAAAGAAAGCTGACATTGGACTTCTAATTATGTTCCACGCGAGATGAATTGTTTATATTTTTCTTGAAATAGTTAGGTTGATGCACATTTCTTGAGAAACTCGATATATTTTTATAAAATTAAATATGTTGTGATAATCCTTGTGTTAAAGTCAATTAAGAATTGAAATTTGTTAAAGAAAGCTGACATTGGACTTCTAATTATGCTACGTGAGAGAAAAATTTTTATACTTTTCTTGAAACATTTAGGTTGAAGTATATTTCTTGAGAAACTCGATATATTTTTATAAAATTAAATATGTTGTGATAATCCTTGTGTTAAAGTCAATTAAGAACTGAATTTTTTAAAAGAAAGCTGACATTGGACTTCTAATTATGTTCCACGAGAGATAAATTGTTTATATTTTTCTTGAAATAGTTAGGTTGATGCACATTTCTTGAGAAACTTGATATATTTTTATAAAATTAAATATGTTGTGATAATCCTTGAGTTAAAGTCAATTAAGAACTGAAATTTTTTAAAGAAAGCTGACATTGGACTTCTAATTATGTTCCACGAGAGATGAATTGTTTATATTTTTCTTGAAATAGATAGGTTGATGCAAATTTCTTGAGAAACTCGATATATTTTTATAAAATTAAATATGTTGTGATAATCCTTGTGTTAAAGTCAATTAAGAACTGAAATTTTTTAAAGAAAGCTGACATTGGACTTCTAATTATGTTCCACGAGAGATAAATTGTTTATATTTTTCTTGAAATAGTTAGGTTGATGCACATTTCTTGAGAAACTCGATATATTTTTATAAAATTAAATATGTTGTGATAATCCTTGTGTTAAAGTCAATTAAGAATTGAAATTTGTTAAAGAAAGCTGACATTGGACTTCTAATTATGCTACGTGAGAGAAAAATTTTTATACTTTTCTTGAAACATTTAGGTTGAAGTATATTTCTTGAGAAACTCGATATATTTTTATAAAATTAAATATGTTGTGATATTCCTTGTGTTAAAGTCAATTAAGAACTGAATTTTTTAAAAGAAAGCTGACATTGGACTTCTAATTATGTTCCACGAGAGATAAATTGTTTATATTTTTCTTGAAATAGTTAGGTTGATGCACATTTCTTGAGAAACTCGATATATTTTTATAAAATTAAATATGTTGTGATAATCCTTGTGTTAAAGTCAATTAAGAACTGAAATTTTTTAAAGAAAGCTGACATTGGACCTCTAATTATGTTCCACGAGAGATAAATTGTTTATATTTTTCTTGAAATAGTTAGGTTGATGCACATTTCTTGAGAAATTGGATATATTTTTATAAAATTAAATATGTTGTGATAATCCTTGTGTTAAAGTCAATTAAGAACTGAATTTTTTAAGAGAAAGCTGACATTGGACTTCTAATTATGTTCCACGAGAGATAAATTGTTTATATTTTTCTTGAAATAGTTAGGTTGATGCACATTTCTTGAGAAACTTGATATATTTTTATAAAATTAAATATGTTGTGATAATCCTTGTGTTAAAGTCAATTAAGCACTGAAATTTTTTAAAGAAAGCTGACATTGGACTTCTAATTATGTTCCACGAGAGATGAATTGTTTATATTTTTCTTGAAATAGTTAGGTTGATGCACATTTCTTGAGAAACTGGATATATTTTTATAAAATTAAATATGTTGTGATAATCCTTGTGTTAAAGTCAATTAAGAACTGAATTTTTTAAGAGAAAGCTGACATTGGACTTCTAATTATGTTCCACGAGAGATAAATTGTTTATATTTTTCTTGAAATAGTTAGGTTGATGCACATTTCTTGAGAAACTTGATATATTTTTATAAAATTAAATATGTTGTGATAATCCTTGTGTTAAAGTCAATTAAGAACTGAAATTTTTTAAAGAAAGCTGACATTGGACTTCTAATTATGTTCCACGAGAGATAAATTGTTTATATTTTTCTTGAAATAGTTAGGTTGATGCACATTTCTTGAGAAACTGGATATATTTTTATAAAATTAAATATGTTGTGATAATCCTTGTGTTAAAGTCAATTAAGAACTGAAATTTTTTAAAGAAAGCTGACATTGGACTTCTAATTATGTTCCACGAGAGATAAATTGTTTATATTTTTCTTGAAATAGTTAGGTTGATGCACATTTCTTGAGAAACTCGATATATTTTTATAAAATTAAATATGTTGTGATAATCCTTGTGTTAAAGTCAATTAAGAATTGAAATTTGTTAAAGAAAGCTGACATTGGACTTCTAATTATGCTACGTGAGAGAAAAATTTTTATACTTTTCTTGAAACATTTAGGTTGAAGTATATTTCTTGAGAAACTCGATATATTTTTATAAAATTAAATATGTTGTGATAATCCTTGTGTTAAAGTCAATTAAGAACTGAATTTTTTAAAAGAAAGCTGACATTGGACTTCTAATTATGTTCCACGAGAGATAAATTTTTTATATTTTTCTTGAAATAGTTAGGTTGATGCACATTTCTTGAGAAACTCGATATATTTTTATAAAATTAAATATGTTGTGATAATCCTTGTGTTAAAGTCAATTAAGAACTGAAATTTTTTAAAGAAAGCTGACATTGGACTTCTAATTATGTTCCACGAGAGATAAATTGTTTATATTTTTCTTGAAATAGTTAGGTTGATGCACATTTCTTGAGAAACTCGATATATTTTTATAAAATTAAATATGTTGTGATAATCCTTGTGTTAAAGTCAATTAAGAATTGAAATTTTTTAAAGGAAGCTGACATTGGACTTCTAATTATGTTCCACGAGAGATGAATTGTTTATATTTTTCTTGAAATAGTTAGGTTGATGCACATTTCTTGAGAAACTCGATATATTTTTATAAAATTAAATATGTTGTGATAATCCTTGTGTTACAGTGAATTAAGAACTGAAATTTTTTAAAGAAAGCTGACATTGGACTTCTAATTATGTTCCACGAGAGATAAATTGTTTATATTTTTCTTGAAATAGTTAGGTTGATGCACATTTCTTGAGAAACTCGATATATTTTTATAAAATTAAATATGTTGTGATAATCCTTGTGTTAAAGTCAATTAAGAACTGAATTTTTTAAAAGAAAGCTGACATTGGACTTCTAATTATGTTCCACGAGAGATAAATTGTTTATATTTTTCTTGAAATAGTTAGGTTGATGCACATTTCTTGAGAAACTCGATATATTTTTATAAAATTAAATATGTTGTGATAATCCTTGTGTTACAGTGAATTAAGAACTGAAATTTTTTAAAGAAAGCTGACATTGGACTTCTAATTATGTTCCACGAGAGATGAATTGTTTATATTTTTCTTGAAATAGTTAGGTTGATGCACATTTCTTGAGAAACTCGATATATTTTTATAAAATTAAATATGTTGTGATAATCCTTGTGTTAAAGTCAATTAAGAATTGAAATTTTTTAAAGAAAAATGACATTGGACTTCTAATTATGTTCCACGAGAGATGAATTGTTTATATTTTTCTTGAAATAGTTAGGTTGATGCACATTTCTTGAGAAACTCGATATATTTTTATAAAATTAAATATGTTGTGATAATCCTTGTGTTAAAGTCAATTAAGAACTGAAAATTTTTAAAGAAAGCTGACATTGGACTTCTAATTATGTTCCACGAGAGATAAATTGTTTATATTTTTCTTGAAATAGTTAGGTTGATGCACATTTCTTGAGAAACTCGATATATTTTTATAAAATTAAATATGTTGTGATAATCCTTGTGTTAAAGTCAATTAAGAATTGAAATTTGTTAAAGAAAGCTGACATTGGACTTCTAATTATGCTACGTGAGAGAAAAATTTTTATACTTTTCTTGAAACATTTAGGTTGAAGTATATTTCTTGAGAAACTCGATATATTTTTATAAAATTAAATATGTTGTGATAATCCTTGTGTTAAAGTCAATTAAGAACTGAATTTTTTAAAAGAAAGCTGACATTGGACTTCTAATTATGTTCCACGAGAGATAAATTGTTTATATTTTTCTTGAAATAGTTAGGTTGATGCACATATCTTGAGAAACTTGATATATTTTTATAAAATTAAATATGTTGTGATAATCCTTGTGTTAAAGTCAATTAAGAACTGAATTTTTTAAAAGAAAGCTGACATTGGACTTCTAATTATGTTCCACGAGAGATAACATTGTTTATATTTTTCTTGAAATAGGTAGGTTGATGCACATTTCTTGAGAAACTTGATATATTTTTATAAAATTAAATATGTTGTGATAATCCTTGTGTTAAAGTCAATTAAGAACTGAAATTTTTTAAAGAAAGCTGACATTGGACTTCTAATTATGTTCCACGCGAGATGAATTGTTTATATTTTTCTTGAAATAGTTAGGTTGATGCACATTTCTTGAGAAACTCGATACATTTTTATAAAATTAAATATGTTGTGATAATACTTGTGTTAAAGTCAATTAAGAATTGAAATTTTTTAAAGAAAAATGACATTGGACTTCTAATTATGTTCCACGAGAGATGAATTGTTTAGATTTTTCTTGAAATAGTTAGGTTGATGCACATTTCTTGAGAAACTCGATATATTTTTATAAAATTAAATATGTTGTGATAATCCTTGTGTTAAAGTCAATTAAGAATTGAAATTTGTTAAAGAAAGCTGACATTGGACTTCTAATTATGCTACGTGAGAGAAAAATTTTTATACTTTTCTTGAAACATTTAGGTTGAAGTATATTTCTTGAGAAACTCGATATATTTTTATAAAATTAAATATGTTGTGATAATCCTTGTGTTAAAGTCAATTAAGAACTGAATTTTTTAAAAGAAAGCTGACATTGGACTTCTAATTATGTTCCACGAGAGATAAATTGTTTATATTTTTCTTGAAATAGTTAGGTTGGTGCACATTTCTTGAGAAACTTGATATATTTTTATAAAATTAAATATGTTGTGATAATCCTTGTGTTAAAGTCAATTAAGAACTGAATTTTTTAAAAGAAAGCTGACATTGGACTTCTAATTATGTTCCACGAGAGATAAAATTGTTTATATTTTTCTTGAAATAGGTAGGTTGATGCACATTTCTTGAGAAACTTGATATATTTTTATAAAATTAAATATGTTGTGATAATCCTTGTGTTAAAGTCAATTAAGAACTGAAATTTTTTAAAGAAAGTTGACATTGGACTTCTAATTATGTTCCACGAGAGATGAATTGTTTATATTTTTCTTGAAATAGTTAGGTTGATGCACATTTCTTGAGAAACTCGATATATTTTTATAAAATTAAATATGTTGTGATAATCCTTGTGTTAAAGTCAATTAAGAACTGAAATTTTTTTAAAGAAAGCTGACATTGGACTTCTAATTATGTTCCACGAGAGATGAATTGTTTATATTTTTCTTGAAATAGTTAGGTTGAAGTATATTTCTTGAGAAACTCGATATATTTTTATAAAATTAAATATGTTGTGATAATCCTTGTGTTAAAGTCAATTAAGAACTGAATTTTTTAAAAGAAAGCTGACATTGGACTTCTAATTATGTTCCACGAGAGATAAATTGTTTATATTATTCTTGAAATAGTTAGGTTGATGCACATTTCTTGAGAAACTTGATATATTTTTATAAAATTAAATATGTTGTGATAATCCTTGTGTTAAAGTCAATTAAGAACTGAAATTTCTTAAAGAAAGCTGACATTGGACTTCTAATTATGTTCCACGAGAGATGAATTGTTTATATTTTTCTTGAAATAGTTAGGTTGATGCACATTTCTTGAGAAACACGATATATTTTTATAAAATTAAATATTTTGTGATAATCCTTGTGTTAAAGTCAATTAAGAATTGAAATTTTTTAAAGAAAAATGACATTGGACTTCTAATTATGTTCCACGAGAGATGAATTGTTTATATTTTTCTTGAAATAGTTAGGTTGATGCACATTTCTTGAGAAACTCGATATATTTTTATAAAATTAAATATGTTGTGATAATCCTTGTGTTAAAGTCAATTAAGAATTGAAATTTGTTAAAGAAAGCTGACATTGGACTTCTAATTATGCTACGTGAGAGAAAAATTTTTATGCTTTTCTTGAAACATTTAGGTTGAAGTATATTTCTTGAGACACTCGATATATTTTTATAAAATTAAATATGTTGTGATAATCCTTGTGTTAAAGTCAATTAAGAACTGAATTTTTTAAAAGAAAGCTGACATTGGACTTCTAATTATGTTCCACGAGAGATAAATTGTTTATATTATTCTTGAAATAGTTAGGTTGAAGTATATTTCTTGAGAAACTCGATATATTTTTATAAAATTAAATATGTTGTGATAATCCTTGTGTTAAAGTCAATTAAGAACTGAATTTTTTAAAAGAAAGCTGACATTGGACTTCTAATTATGTTCCACGAGAGATAAATTGTTTATATTTTTCTTGATATAGTTAGGTTGATGCACATTTCTTGAGAAACTGGATATATTTTTATAAAATTAAATATGTTGTGATAATCCTTGTGTTAAAGTCAATTAAGAACTGAAATTTTTTAAAGAAAGCTGACATTGGACTTCTAATTATGTTCCACGCGAGATGAATTGTTTATATTTTTCTTGAAATAGTTAGGTTGATGCACATTTCTTGAGAAACTCGATATATTTTTATAAAATTAAATATGTTGTGATAATCCTTGTGTTAAAGTCAATTAAGAATTGAAATTTGTTAAAGAAAGCTGACATTGGACTTCTAATTATGCTACGTGAGAGAAAAATTTTTATACTTTTCTTGAAACATTTAGGTTGAAGTATATTTCTTGAGAAACTCGATATATTTTTATAAAATTAAATATGTTGTGATAATCCTTGTGTTAAAGTCAATTAAGAACTGAATTTTTTAAAAGAAAGCTGACATTGGACTTCTAATTATGTTCCACGAGAGATAAATTGTTTATATTTTTCTTGAAATAGTTAGGTTGATGCACATTTCTTGAGAAACTTGATATATTTTTATAAAATTAAATATGTTGTGATAATCCTTGAGTTAAAGTCAATTAAGAACTGAAATTTTTTAAAGAAAGCTGACATTGGACTTCTAATTATGTTCCACGAGAGATGAATTGTTTATATTTTTCTTGAAATAGATAGGTTGATGCAAATTTCTTGAGAAACTCGATATATTTTTATAAAATTAAATATGTTGTGATAATCCTTGTGTTAAAGTCAATTAAGAACTGAAATTTTTTAAAGAAAGCTGACATTGGACTTCTAATTATGTTCCACGAGAGATAAATTGTTTATATTTTTCTTGAAATAGTTAGGTTGATGCACATTTCTTGAGAAACTCGATATATTTTTATAAAATTAAATATGTTGTGATAATCCTTGTGTTAAAGTCAATTAAGAATTGAAATTTGTTAAAGAAAGCTGACATTGGACTTCTAATTATGCTACGTGAGAGAAAAATTTTTATACTTTTCTTGAAACATTTAGGTTGAAGTATATTTCTTGAGAAACTCGATATATTTTTATAAAATTAAATATGTTGTGATATTCCTTGTGTTAAAGTCAATTAAGAACTGAATTTTTTAAAAGAAAGCTGACATTGGACTTCTAATTATGTTCCACGAGAGATAAATTGTTTATATTTTTCTTGAAATAGTTAGGTTGATGCACATTTCTTGAGAAACTCGATATATTTTTATAAAATTAAATATGTTGTGATAATCCTTGTGTTAAAGTCAATTAAGAACTGAAATTTTTTAAAGAAAGCTGACATTGGACCTCTAATTATGTTCCACGAGAGATAAATTGTTTATATTTTTCTTGAAATAGTTAGGTTGATGCACATTTCTTGAGAAATTGGATATATTTTTATAAAATTAAATATGTTGTGATAATCCTTGTGTTAAAGTCAATTAAGAACTGAATTTTTTAAGAGAAAGCTGACATTGGACTTCTAATTATGTTCCACGAGAGATAAATTGTTTATATTTTTCTTGAAATAGTTAGGTTGATGCACATTTCTTGAGAAACTTGATATATTTTTATAAAATTAAATATGTTGTGATAATCCTTGTGTTAAAGTCAATTAAGCACTGAAATTTTTTAAAGAAAGCTGACATTGGACTTCTAATTATGTTCCACGAGAGATGAATTGTTTATATTTTTCTTGAAATAGTTAGGTTGATGCACATTTCTTGAGAAACTGGATATATTTTTATAAAATTAAATATGTTGTGATAATCCTTGTGTTAAAGTCAATTAAGAACTGAATTTTTTAAGAGAAAGCTGACATTGGACTTCTAATTATGTTCCACGAGAGATAAATTGTTTATATTTTTCTTGAAATAGTTAGGTTGATGCACATTTCTTGAGAAACTTGATATATTTTTATAAAATTAAATATGTTGTGATAATCCTTGTGTTAAAGTCAATTAAGAACTGAAATTTTTTAAAGAAAGCTGACATTGGACTTCTAATTATGTTCCACGAGAGATAAATTGTTTATATTTTTCTTGAAATAGTTAGGTTGATGCACATTTCTTGAGAAACTGGATATATTTTTATAAAATTAAATATGTTGTGATAATCCTTGTGTTAAAGTCAATTAAGAACTGAAATTTTTTAAAGAAAGCTGACATTGGACTTCTAATTATGTTCCACGAGAGATAAATTGTTTATATTTTTCTTGAAATAGTTAGGTTGATGCACATTTCTTGAGAAACTCGATATATTTTTATAAAATTAAATATGTTGTGATAATCCTTGTGTTAAAGTCAATTAAGAATTGAAATTTGTTAAAGAAAGCTGACATTGGACTTCTAATTATGCTACGTGAGAGAAAAATTTTTATACTTTTCTTGAAACATTTAGGTTGAAGTATATTTCTTGAGAAACTCGATATATTTTTATAAAATTAAATATGTTGTGATAATCCTTGTGTTAAAGTCAATTAAGAACTGAATTTTTTAAAAGAAAGCTGACATTGGACTTCTAATTATGTTCCACGAGAGATAAATTTTTTATATTTTTCTTGAAATAGTTAGGTTGATGCACATTTCTTGAGAAACTCGATATATTTTTATAAAATTAAATATGTTGTGATAATCCTTGTGTTAAAGTCAATTAAGAACTGAAATTTTTTAAAGAAAGCTGACATTGGACTTCTAATTATGTTCCACGAGAGATAAATTGTTTATATTTTTCTTGAAATAGTTAGGTTGATGCACATTTCTTGAGAAACTCGATATATTTTTATAAAATTAAATATGTTGTGATAATCCTTGTGTTAAAGTCAATTAAGAATTGAAATTTTTTAAAGGAAGCTGACATTGGACTTCTAATTATGTTCCACGAGAGATGAATTGTTTATACTTTTCTTGAAACATTTAGGTTGAAGTATATTTCTTGAGAAACTCGATATATTTTTATAAAATTAAATATGTTGTGATAATCCTTGTGTTAAAGTCAATTAAGAACTGAATTTTTTAAAAGAAAGCTGACATTGGACTTCTAATTATGTTCCACGAGAGATAAATTGTTTATATTTTTCTTGAAATAGTTAGGTTGATGCACATTTCTTGAGAAACTCGATATATTTTTATAAAATTAAATATGTTGTGATAATCCTTGTGTTAAAGTCAATTAAGAACTGAAATTTTTTAAAGAAAGCTGACATTGGACTTCTAATTATGTTCCACGAGAGATAAATTGTTTATATTTTTCTTGAAATAGTTAGGTTGATGCACATTTCTTGAGAAATTGGATATATTTTTATAAAATTAAATATGTTGTGATAATCCTTGTGTTAAAGTCAATTAAGAACTGAATTTTTTAAGAGAAAGCTGACATTGGACTTCTAATTATGTTCCACGAGAGATAAATTGTTTATATTTTTCTTGAAATAGTTAGGTTGATGCACATTTCTTGAGAAACTTGATATATTTTTATAAAATTAAATATGTTGTGATAATCCTTGTGTTAAAGTCAATTAAGAACTGAAATTTTTTAAAGAAAGCTGACATTGGACTTCTAATTATGTTCCACGAGAGATGAATTGTTTATATTTTTCTTGAAATAGTTAGGTTGATGCACATTTCTTGAGAAACACGATATATTTTTATAAAATTAAATATGTTGTGATAATCCTTGTGTTAAAGTCAATTAAGAATTGAAATTTTTTAAAGAAAAATGACATTGGACTTCTAATTATGTTCCACGAGAGATGAATTGTTTATATTTTTCTTGAAATAGTTAGGTTGATGCACATTTCTTGAGAAACTCGATATATTTTTATAAAATTAAATATGTTGTGATAATCCTTGTGTTAAAGTCAATTAAGAATTGAAATTTGTTAAAGAAAGCTGACATTGGACTTCTAATTATGCTACGTGAGAGAAAAATTTTTATGCTTTTCTTGAAACATTTAGGTTGAAGTATATTTCTTGAGACACTCGATATATTTTTATAAAATTAAATATGTTGTGATAATCCTTGTGTTAAAGTCAATTAAGAACTGAATTTTTTAAAAGAAAGCTGACATTGGACTTCTAATTATGTTCCAGGAGAGATAAATTGTTTATATTATTCTTGAAATAGTTAGGTTGAAGTATATTTCTTGAGAAACTCGATATATTTTTATAAAATTAAATATGTTGTGATAATCCTTGTGTTAAAGTCAATTAAGAACTGTATTTTTTAAAAGAAAGCTGACATTGGACTTCTAATTATGTTCCACGAGAGATAAATTGTTTATATTTTTCTTGAAATAGTTAGGTTGATGCACATTTCTTGAGAAACTGGATATATTTTTATAAAATTAAATATGTTGTGATAATCCTTGTGTTAAAGTCAATTAAGAACTGAAATTTTTTAAAGAAAGCTGACATTGGACTTCTAATTATGTTCCACGCGAGATGAATTGTTTATATTTTTCTTGAAATAGTTAGGTTGATGCACATTTCTTGAGAAACTCGATATATTTTTATAAAATTAAATATGTTGTGATAATCCTTGTGTTAAAGTCAATTAAGAATTGAAATTTGTTAAAGAAAGCTGACATTGGACTTCTAATTATGCTACGTGAGAGAAAAATTTTTATACTTTTCTTGAAACATTTAGGTTGAAGTATATTTCTTGAGAAACTCGATATATTTTTATAAAATTAAATATGTTGTGATAATCCTTGTGTTAAAGTCAATTAAGAACAGAATTTTTTAAAAGAAAGCTGACATTGGACTTCTAATTATGTTCCACGAGAGATAAATTGTTTATATTTTTCTTGAAATAGTTAAGTTGATGCACATTTCTTGAGAAACTTGATATATTTTTATAAAATTAAATATGTTGTGATAATCCTTGAGTTAAAGTCAATTAAGAACTGAAATTTTTTAAAGAAAGCTGACATTGGACTTCTAATTATGTTCCACGAGAGATGAATTGTTTATATTTTTCTTGAAATAGATAGGTTGATGCAAATTTCTTGAGAAACTCGATATATTTTTATAAAATTAAATATGTTGTGATAATCCTTGTGTTAAAGTCAATTAAGAACTGAAATTTTTTAAAGAAAGCTGACATTGGACTTCTAATTATGTTCCACGAGAGATAAATTGTTTATATTTTTCTTGAAATAGTTAGGTTGATGCACATTTCTTGAGAAACTCGATATATTTTTATAAAATTAAATATGTTGTGATAATCCTTGTGTTAAAGTCAATTAAGAACTGAAATTTTTTAAAGAAAGCTGACATTGGACTTCTAATTATGTTCCACGAGAGATGAATTGTTTATATTTTTCTTGAAATAGTTAGGTTGATGCACATTTCTTGAGAAACTCGATATATTTTTATAAAATTAAATATGTTGTGATAATCCTTGTGTTAAAGTCAATTAAGAATTGAAATTTTTTAAAGAAAAATGACACTGGACTTCTAATTATGTTCCACGAGAGATGAATTGTTTATATTTTTTTTGAAATAGTTAGGTTGATGCACATTTCTTGAGAAACTGGATATATTTTTATAAAATTAAATATGTTGTGATAATCCTTGTGTTAAAGTCAATTAAGAACTGAAATTTTTTAAAGAAAGCTGACATTGGACTTCTAATTATGTTCCACGAGAGATAAATTGTTTATATTTTTCTTGAAATAGTTAGGTTGATGCACATTTCTTGAGAAACTCGATATATTTTTATAAAATTAAATATGTTGTGATAATCCTTGTGTTAAAGTCAATTAAGAATTGAAATTTTTTAAAGAAAGCTGACATTGGACTTCTAATTATGTTCCACGAGAGATAAATTGTTTATATTTTTCTTGAAATAGTTAGGTTGATGCACATTTCTTGAGGAACTCGATATATTTTTATAAAATTAAATATGTTGTGATAATCCTTGTGTTAAAGTCAATTAAGAATTGAAATTTTTTAAAGAAAGCTGACATTGGACTTCTAATTATGTTCCACGAGAGATGAATTGTTTATACTTTTCTTGAAACATTTAGGTTGAAGTATATTTCTTGAGAAACTCGATATATTTTTATAAAATTAAATATGTTGTGATAATCCTTGTGTTAAAGTCAATTAAGAACTGAATTTTTTAAAAGAAAGCTGACATTGGACTTCTAATTATGTTCCACGAGAGATAAATTGTTTATATTTTTCTTGAAATAGTTAGGTTGATGCACATTTCTTGAGAAACTCGATATATTTTTATAAAATTAAATATGTTGTGATAATCCTTGTGTTAAAGTCAATTAAGAACTGAAATTTTTTAAAGAAAGCTGACATTGGACTTCTAATTATGTTCCACGAGAGATAAATTGTTTATATTTTTCTTGAAATAGTTAGGTTGATGCACATTTCTTGAGAAATTGGATATATTTTTATAAAATTAAATATGTTGTGATAATCCTTGTGTTAAAGTCAATTAAGAACTGAATTTTTTAAGAGAAAGCTGACATTGGACTTCTAATTATGTTCCACGAGAGATAAATTGTTTATATTTTACTTGAAATAGTTAGGTTGATGCACATTTCTTGAGAAACTTGATATATTTTTATAAAATTAAATATGTTGTGATAATCCTTGTGTTAAAGTCAATTAAGAACTGAAATTTTTTAAAGAAAGCTGACATTGGACTTCTAATTATGTTCCACGAGAGATGAATTGTTTATATTTTTCTTGAAATAGTTAGGTTGATGCACATTTCTTGAGAAACTGGATATATTTTTATAAAATTAAATATGTTGTGATAATCCTTGTGTTAAAGTCAATTAAGAACTGAATTTTTTAAGAGAAGGCTGCCATTGGACTTCTAATTATGTTCCACGAGAGATAAATTGTTTATATTTTTCTTGAAATAGTTAGGTTGATGCACATTTCTTGAGAAACTTGATATATTTTTATAAAATTAAATATGTTGTGATAATCCTTGTGTTAAAGTCAATTAAGAACTGAAATTTTTTAAAGAAAGCTGACATTGGACTTCTAATTATGTTCCACGAGAGATAAATTGTTTATATTTTTCTTGAAATAGTTAGGTTGATGCACATTTCTTGAGAAACTGGATATATTTTTATAAAATTAAATATGTTGTGATAATCCTTGTGTTAAAGTCAATTAAGAACTGAAATTTTTTAAAGAAAGCTGACATTGGACTTCTAATTATGTTCCACGAGAGATAAATTGTTTATATTTTTCTTGAAATAGTTAGGTTGATGCACATTTCTTGAGAAACTCGATATATTTTTATAAAATTAAATATGTTGTGATAATCCTTGTGTTAAAGTCAATTAAGAATTGAAATTTGTTAAAGAAAGCTGACATTGGACTTCTAATTATGCTACGTGAGAGAAAAATTTTTATACTTTTCTTGAAACATTTAGGTTGAAGTATATTTCTTGAGAAACTCGATATATTTTTATAAAATTAAATATGTTGTGATAATCCTTGTGTTAAAGTCAATTAAGAACTGAATTTTTTAAAAGAAAGCTGACATTGGACTTCTAATTATGTTCCACGAGAGATAAATTGTTTATATTTTTCTTGAAATAGTTAGGTTGATGCACATTTCTTGAGAAACTCGATATATTTTTATAAAATTAAATATGTTGTGATAATCCTTGTGTTAAAGTCAATTAAAAAACTGAAATTTTTTAAAGAAAGCTGACATTGGACTTCTAATAATGTTCCACGAGAGATAAATTGTTTATATTTTTCTTGAAATAGTTAGGTTGATGCACATTTCTTGAGAAACTCGATATATTTTTATAAAATTAAATATGTTGTGATAATCCTTGTGTTAAAGTCAATTAAGAATTGAAATTTTTTAAAGAAAGCTGACATTGGACTTCTAATTATGTTCCACGAGAGATGAATTGTTTATACTTTTCTTGAAACATTTAGGTTGAAGTATATTTCTTGAGAAACTCGATATATTTTTATAAAATTAAATATGTTGTGATAATCCTTGTGTTAAAGTCAATTAAGAACTGAATTTTTTAAGAGAAAGCTGACATTGGACTTCTAATTATGTTCCACGAGAGATAAATTGTTTATATTTTTCTTGAAATAGTTAGGTTGATGCACATTTCTTGAGAAACTCGATATATTTTTATAAAATTAAATATGTTGTGATAATCCTTGTGTTAAAGTCTATTAAGAACTGAAATTTTTTAAAGAAAGCTGACATTGGACTTCTAATTATGTTCCACGAGAGATAAATTGTTTATATTTTTCTTGAAATAGTTAGGTTGATGCACATTTCTTGAGAAATTGGATATATTTTTATAAAATTAAATATGTTGTGATAATCCTTGTGTTAAAGTCAATTAAGAACTGAATTTTTTAAGAGAAAGCTGACATTGGACTTCTAATTATGTTCCACGAGAGATAAATTGTTTATATTTTTCTTGAAATAGTTAGGTTGATGCACATTTCTTGAGAAACTTGATATATTTTTATAAAATTAAATATGTTGTGATAATCCTTGTGTTAAAGTCAATTAAGAACTGAAATTTTTTAAAGAAAGCTGACATTGGACTTCTAATTATGTTCCACGAGAGATGAATTGTTTATATTTTTCTTGAAATAGTTAGGTTGATGCACATTTCTTGAGAAACTCGATATATTTTTATAAAATTAAATATGTTGTGATAATCCTTGTGTTAAAGTCAATTAAGAACTGAATTTTTTAAAAGAAAGCTGACATTGGACTTCTAATTATGTTCCACGAGAGATAAATTGTTTATATTTTTCTTGAAATAGTTAGGTTGATGCACATTTCTTGAGAAACTTGATATATTTTTATAAAATTAAATATGTTGTGATAATCCTTGTGTTAAAGTCAATTAAGAACTGAAATTTTTTAAAGAAAGCTGACATTGGACTTCTAATTATGTTCCACGAGAGATGAATTGTTTATATTTTTCTTGAAATAGTTAGGTTGATGCACATTTCTTGAGAAACTCGATATATTTTTATAAAATTAAATATGTTGTGATAATCCTTGTGTTAAAGTCAATTAAGAATTGAAATTTTTTAAAGAAAAATGACATTGGACTTCTAATTATGTTCCACGAGAGATGAATTGTTTATATTTTTTTTGAAATAGTTAGGTTGATGCACATTTCTTGAGAAACTGGATATATTTTTATAAAATTAAATATGTTGTGATAATCCTTGTGTTAAAGTCAATTAAGAACTGAAATTTTTTAAAGAAAGCTGACATTGGACTTCTAATTATGTTCCACGAGAGATAAATTGTTTATATTTTTCTTGAAATAGTTAGGTTGATGCACATTTCTTGAGAAACTCGATATATTTTTATAAAATTAAATATGTTGTGATAATCCTTGTGTTAAAGTCAATTAAGAATTGAAATTTTTTAAAGAAAGCTGACATTGGACTTCTAATTATGTTCCACGAGAGATGAATTGTTTATACTTTTCTTGAAACATTTAGGTTGAAGTATATTTCTTGAGAAACTCGATATATTTTTATAAAATTAAATATGTTGTGATAATCCTTGTGTTAAAGTCAATTAAGAACTGAAATTTTTTAAAGAAAGCTGACATTGGACTTCTAATTATGTTCCACGAGAGATAAATTGTTTATATTTTTCTTGAAATAGTTAGGTTGATGCACATTTCTTGAGAAACTGGATATATTTTTATAAAATTAAATATGTTGTGATAATCCTTGTGTTAAAGTCAATTAAGAACTGAATTTTTTAAGAGAAAGCTGACATTGGACTTCTAATTATGTTCCACGAGAGATAAATTGTTTATATTTTTCTTGAAATAGTTAGGTTGATGCACATTTCTTGAGAAACTTGATATATTTTTATAAAATTAAATATGTTGTGATAATCCTTGTGTTAAAGTCAATTAAGAACTGAAATTTTTTAAAGAAAGCTGACATTGGACTTCTAATTATGTTCCACGAGAGATGAATTGTTTATATTTTTCTTGAAATAGTTAGGTTGATGCACATTTCTTGAGAAACTCGATATATTTTTATAAAATTAAATATGTTGTGATAATCCTTGTGTTAAAGTCAATTAAGAATTGAAATTTTTTAAAGAAAAATGACATTGGACTTCTAATTATGTTCCACGAGAGATGAATTGTTTATATTTTTTTTGAAATAGTTAGGTTGATGCACATTTCTTGAGAAACTGGATATATTTTTATAAAATTAAATATGTTGTGATAATCCTTGTGTTAAAGTCAATTAAGAACTGAAATTTTTTAAAGAAAGCTGACATTGGACTTCTAATTATGTTCCACGAGAGATAAATTGTTTATATTTTTCTTGAAATAGTTAGGTTGATGCACATTTCTTGAGAAACTCGATATATTTTTATAAAATTAAATATGTTGTGATAATCCTTGTGTTAAAGTCAATTAAGAATTGAAATTTTTTAAAGAAAGCTGACATTGGACTTCTAATTATGTTCCACGAGAGATGAATTGTTTATACTTTTCTTGAAACATTTAGGTTGAAGTATATTTCTTGAGAAACTCGATATATTTTTATAAAATTAAATATGTTGTGATAATCCTTGTGTTAAAGTCAATTAAGAACTGAATTTTTTAAAAGAAAGCTGACATTGGACTTCTAATTATGTTCCACGAGAGATAAATTGTTTATATTTTTCTTGAAATAGTTAGGTTGATGCACATTTCTTGAGAAACTCGATATATTTTTATAAAATTAAATATGTTGTGATAATCCTTGTGTTAAAGTCAATTAAGAACTGAAATTTTTTAAAGAAAGCTGACATTGGACTTCTAATTATGTTCCACGAGAGATAAATTGTTTATATTTTTCTTGAAATAGTTAGGTTGATGCACATTTCTTGAGAAACTGGATATATTTTTATAAAATTAAATATGTTTTGATAATCCTTGTGTTAAAGTCAATTAAGAACTGAATTTTTTAAGAGAAAGCTGACATTGGACTTCTAATTATGTTCCACGAGAGATAAATTGTTTATATTTTTCTTGAAATAGTTAGGTTGATGCACATTTCTTGAGAAACTTGATATATTTTTATAAAATTAAATATGTTGTGATAATCCTTGTGTTAAAGTCAATTAAGAACTGAAATTTTTTAAAGAAAGCTGACATTGGACTTCTAATTATGTTCCACGAGAGATGAATTGTTTATATTTTTCTTGAAATAGTTAGGTTGATGCACATTGCTTGAGAAACTCGATATATTTTTATAAAATTAAATATGTTGTGATAATCCTTGTGTTAAAGTCATTTAAGAATTGAAATTTTTTAAATAAAAATGACATTGGACTTCTAATTATGTTCCACGAGAGATGAATTGTTTCTATTTTTCTTGAAATAGTTAGGTTGAAGTACATTTCTTGGGAAACTGGATATATTTTTATAAAATTAAATATGTTGTGATAATCCTTGTGTTAAAGTCAATTAAGAACTGAAATTTTTTAAAGAAAGCTGACATTGGACTTCTAATTATGTTCCACGAGAGATAAATTGTTTATATTTTTCTTGAAATAGTTAGGTTGATGCACATTTCTTGAGAAACTTGATATATTTTTATAAAATTAAATATGTTGTGATAATCCTTGTGTTAAAGTCAATTAAGAACTGAAATTTTTTAAAGAAAGCTGACATTGGACTTCTAATTATGTTCCACGAGAGATAAATTGTTTATATTTTTCTTGAAATAGTTAGGTTGATGCACATTTCTTGAGAAACTGGATATATTTTTATAAAATTAAGTATGTTTTTATAATTCTTGTGTTAAAGTCAATTAAGAACTGAAATTTAAAAAAAAGCGCACATTGGACTTCTAATTATGTTCCACGAGAGATGAATTGTTTATATTTTTCTTGAAATAGTTAGGTTGAAGTATATTTCTTGAGAAACTCGATATATTTTTATAAAATTTATAATACTTATTCACAAATCATACTTATCTATAATATGTATCAACTATTATAAATACTAGCCATGTTACTGAGCCACGCCAGAAAAATTGCTGAAAATTCTCAACGCGAGAATTGATTGTAATTTAAATAAACAATAAAAAAAAATTTTTTATAAAATTAAATATGTTCTGATAATCCTTGTGTTAAAGTCAATTAAGAACTGAAATTTTTTAAAGAGAACGCACATTGGACTTCCAATTATGTTCCGCGAAAGCTAAATTTTGTATGCTTCTCTTGAAATAGTTCAGTTCAAGCACATTTCTTTGGAAACTTGATATATTTTTATGAAATTACGTGCGCTTTAATAAGTCATATTTTAAGTTCAATTAAGAACTGGAATTTTTTTAGAGGACGCAGGTAATGGATATCGAATTATGTGTCGCGAGAGCTAGGTCTTTTATACTTTTTTTGAAATAATTAGACTTGAACTAGCTATTTGAGGTATATTTCCTGAGGAATGAAAAATATTTTTATGAAATTACATGCGTTTTAATAATTCTTATTTTCAGTTTAATTAAAAACTGCTAACGTAATGGATCTACGTTTAAGCAATTACATTTCGTGAATGCTAAATTTTGTAGATTATTCTTGAAATAATTACGCTTGCCGTGTTCAGCAAAGAAATTTAAATGACATCTGCAAATGACAATAGTTGCTATACGTGTAAACTACTCTTGAAAATAAAATATAATGAATATGAATTTTTATTTAGTTATTTTATTATTTTTACGATACATGCGTCGCACGAATGGAACGTTTAAAAATTTCCAAATGGCACGTGCGAGTGAGGAAAGAAAATATGCGAAGATAGAACAGACACTTTTAGGATTGCTATCGAATGAATGAATTTACAACAATTACTTTAAATGACTAAAAGCGCATGAAATCATTTTGCCATAAGTGAACATTTTACTCTCTTCTTTCCTTCGTTTTGTAGATTTCCCGAGAAATTTTTAAGCGTCCTTACAAGCAAACAAAAAGAGTTCAAGTGTTTGAATCATGTGAGCACACGTAAGCCTTTTTTAGCGAATTATTTATGTCTCTGTTTGTTTTTTACTCGAAGCCAAGTGGTTTTAAAAATCGAGCAAGCTTACCTGAGCATTTTAATTTACTATATTTAGCAATTATTACTAGCTATATCTCCTATTATTATTATATCTCTTATTATTATATTTAATAATTAAAACAATATATAAGAAATGTAATTTTACATCTAATTGAAAAAGTTGTGCCAAATATCTTGTTAAATGTAATTTACAAAATTATTATTTATTACGAGATTATCAACAGCTGTAAATAATTTCATTTTAAGCTTCATCATTGCACCCACACGTCTCCAATCTATTTTTTTTTTTTTTTTTTGTATCTATTTACGTAATTTTTGAAAAAGTAACATTTACTTTTCAATTATTTTGCACGATGAAACTATATAAAAAAATGTAAAACAGTTTGCTCATAGAAAAATTGTCAATTTTATGGTATACACGACTCATTATAAATTTGCGTAGCATTTAGATGTTTGAAGCATTTAAACATAATAATTCCTATCGTCTATAATAAGATGATTATTTTGTTTAAAATCGACTGTGTATCAAATTTATTGCAAATTACATTGATATGTAAAATTTCATTTTTATAGCATTAAGTAACTCTCGACTTTCTATTTGCGTATGAAGAACAGAACGTGCATCACTGAGCGAAGAGGAAGTAACCTGCCGGAAATAGCGTTGACAGAAGCTGCAGATCGAGATAAATCGAGCTAATGAATTCCACATTGAAATAGCTTCGTCCGATCAAGCGGAATTATCGAGCGACCTACATTTTACTCTTGTTATGGAAGATTCACAGATGCTAAACGTCTATGGCTTGGTTTTTACACAGCGTGAAACGAGCACAATGTGTGTCAACTGGGAAAGCTGTTGATTAACGACGTTAACATTCATCCGGTTGCCTCCAAATATTTGTTTTTCCTAGTTTTGGATATTAACGTCAAAATGGTTAGACATATAAACAGCGTTATCTATGTACCTGCAAAAATTGAACTGTATATTTACTAAAAAAAAGAAAAAATAAAAAAGATATGTTTAAGGAACAGAAAAAGGTACGACGTATGTCACCTTACTCGACTCTAAAATGGGAAACTCCTCGTAGATGAATTAAACCACGTGGTTGAGACGTAGGTGAATTAAACATCGCATCAATTGTTAAAAATGATAGTCAGTCAGAAAAGCTTAGATAAATACGTATACCAGGTATGTAAATATGAAAAGCTCGATTCAAATCGATCATTTGTTGTCGGTAGCGCTCAGTATTAACGGTTTCGCCAGGTTTTAACATCTCATAATAGATCACACCCTTCTGATCCCACTAAACACGTCCTTCGTTCCTTACGTCAAAATTGCCACTTCTGAATTTTTTAAACCACTCAAAGCACTGTAATTTACCAAGAGCATGCTCACCGTAAGCTTCGACAAGCATTCAATGGATAATATGGACAATGGATAATAAAAATAATATAAAACAAAATACACTGTGCGTCTATTATTTCCTCATAAAACGAAAGAAACTTTTCGGACAACCTAATAGAGGAAACGTTAATGTCTCTACAATTTTTGTTGACACGTTGAGGAAGATGAAGCAAGAGAAACATAAAATACAATGTTACGAAATTTTATAAAGAAAATAAAAAAAGTAAGAAGTAACAGAAAATACAGTCTGGCAAAAATTAAACACAGCTGTTATATCTGCATGAAAATGGTAAAAATAGTAAGCTTAATATTATGTCAATATTTAGGCTCTCCTCTTACGTAAACAACAACACTATTCCGTGATATCCTTCTCATTCACAAAACTTCCCTTCGTGAACTATATTTGAATTTTTTAAATTTCATTTAGAAATACATTAACAATCGAAACGCTGTTGAATTTAAAGCTGTTAAAATCCAAAATTATATAAAATATCCAAAGTGGAGTACTTCTCTAATTATCAAATCACTACTGGGCAAATAGTAAAAAATAAACGAATTACTACGTGCGATCCATTCCTGTAGCTGCATAAAAGCAGAGAATTGCATAAAAATCCCCAATTTGTTAACGACGTCTCGTACCGACATGTGTGAAATTTACGTAAAATAATAATAACAAAGTAGTAGAAACTGATTGGAATTTTCTAGTGAAGCACACATTGTCAAGGTGTCCGCCGCGTTACTATAGCTCTCCTAATTGTGCCGGTAGGTCGGTGACCCGGGTGTACAGGTCCGCGTGCACGAATCAGATTAGATCGTAAGCACCTGGCGGGATGGTGCTGTGGGCTGAGATTGTAGGGAATTCAGGTAGGAAAGGCGGGCAAGGCGAGCGAACTCACAGACCGTGAGCTTCGCAGCCTTAGTCTCGTTATGTATGTATGTATAATCCGTGTTACGCTATTTGCCTTGGTAATCCCGCCGGTCGATATTCACCATTTTTCTTTCCACTGAATGAATAAACTCGCATTATTCTCTCTGAACGCTGCCATTCACCGTTGTATACATAATCGGACCTCGAGAAGGCTACCTTTGAGGGAAGACAAGTGGTTTTCGTTTGATTGATAGTGTTCGCTGCCTCTTTCGAGCCGATGTCACTGCCTTCTGTTTCCATTCCGCGTGATTCTCAGAACGTTGGATCATCGTCTCGTTCGACTCACTTCTTTCGATCATTCTCCATTTCGCTGTATTACTATTTTCGTAAGTTAGTTTCTTCGAAGAAAATTTTATCTCTCTTTTGACTGGGATTCGAGCTTTACGATTTGTCGTATGAGTACCTCTGGCAAATCATTTTAGCGGATAATTGTAAATAGAACATTTTAGATGATTTGTTATTAGCGTAGCAAATTTAGAATTAGCGTAGCAAAAGTGTTATTTCGTTATTGCGGCAGGAGGTCGTTAGAATGCGTTCTGTGCAGTCTTCTAGGTGGAGAAGAAAATTGGCGGTTTTCTGATGTCCTGCAGAAAAATAAGTATCGAAGACGGGAATGATAAAAACAACCGTTTCTGTATAAATTCCACGAGTCTCTCGACTTAATATATAACTTGCGAATTATTTAACATAAATTACGGGAATTATTTAACGTAATTGGACGATTTTGCCCGCAAACGATTGCACCAATTTCTTTGCAATTTCCGTGTCTTTTATCGAATAGCTAACGTTTACTTGTCTGTATTTCCACTCTCATAAGATACTTTTTCTACAAGAAAATTAGCTTTCTTCTGGAGATTTTCTGAATGAAAATAAGTATCAAAGACAAAAATGATTAAAAATATTGTTTCTGTGTAAATTCCACTAGTCTCCGGGATAATGTACGATTTATGAATTATTTAACATAAACATTTTAATCACGTTGGATTGATCGATGGATTAATGACTGAACATCGATCCATTTTCAAATTCTATAAAAATAACGAAGACTTAAAGGTGGCATGCAGTGGATGCATTGGAAACTGTTGTTATTTATTTCTTTGAATGTAAAGAGACCAATTTTTTAATTAATTCATTGTTACATCCGACTATCTTCCTAAAGATCTAAACAAATAAGAGCCAATTTGGGATACTTATGCCCTCATTGATAAAACCTATATTTAATTACCAATAAATTAAAAAGGATAGAAGAATTATTTAATATAAAATTTCGTTTTTCTCTGTCAGAGGAAGAGTTAAATCTTTCCAAAAACGACGTCGTCCCTTATTTTCAAATTGATAATGAGAACCTTTGCACTCATAAAAATCACCAATTTCAGAATACACATGGCGAATAATATAAATTGATCTCCGCCAATGTCTTGGTTATATCTTAACCCTAAACGTAGCGAGAGGGTTGCAAACGAATTCACGTAAAGTTGCTCGAGTTTTGCCTGTCTCGACCACCTTCACAAGCTAAAGTGTTTCCCTTGTTTCAGCAATAATCTCTACCAACTTACAAAATACACGTCTCCTTTTCCGGCATTTGCTACGTTGAGACTCAGCAGTCGCTTAGCCAAACCGATATTAAGCAGTCAACGAATAGTCCCGTCTTACGATAAAACACAGAAGTCGAAATGAGATCTGGAAGAAGGTTTACCGATGCGTAACGCACGAAATAAAGAGGGAAGAAAGGAAAATACGGAAGCTTCAAGGGAAAGAACCGAGAAATTTGGGATATTCAGCTTCCAAATCGTTTGGCTCGCGAATCTTTTTTCCTGTTCGTTGCTATTTATCGAGCTTGAACAAACTTTTTTATGTATCGTGGTATTCTCTTGACATCATCAGGGAAATATATTTCTGATATTTTTTATATGCTGCGTGTTTCCTCGATAATATAATCAAGTATCGAGCGATTGTTGTTGCAGAAGAAAGTTATATTAAGTAAGAGTACAGAACCAAGGTTTTACTTGAAGCTTTCTTTACAACAAGAAAGTTTGAAATATATTCGTGTATAAGATATTTTGCAGTATTAATAGGAGAATGTAATAATGTTAACGATTATTCAGAGAATAAAATTATGTTTTGCAAGTTACTTAAAATTGGCTAATGGAGGGCTATATCAAATTCGTTAATAATTACACGGTATCAGAAAATTAATACGAAATAAATGTGACAAACAGTGAATCTTATTAATTGGTAAATTAATATTAATAGGAAGATTAAAATTGTCAGTGTGAGAATTTGACAAATAGTCATTTAATTGATCGTTGAATAATTATTTACAGACAAAACGTAAACAAAATTTATACTGCGCAATTGACAACGATAAATAAGACAACGATATACCTGAAGCTTGCACAATTTTATGGATTTCTGTGCATTCTGAATTGGAAAGATCACCATGGTAAAAGTTTCTTCGCTGAAATAAAGTTGCAGTAGATTAAGAAGAAATTAAAAGTTCTCACGAAATTATACACTTAGAGCATCCAAATTGTTTACAAAAGGAAGCTCGCAGCATCGTGAAAAGCTACAAAAAGTAATCGTAATGGAAGAATAACAAAAGCTTGACACCGTGTCCACTTAACTAAGTTTCAAGCCAAACTGAACGAAGATCCGGTTTAAAGGATGAGGAAACATCATGAGACTGATTTAGATGGAATTCCCATGAAACCGGAAAACTAAGGTAAAATACGACTTCTCTTAAAAAAGCTCGAGTGATTTTCGTCTACTTCTTATCGTTTTAAACTTGGCAACGCTTGTGCCAAGTTTTCAACGCAGGAAATAAGCAAAATTTATGCCATCAGGAATTAGGCACGCAAATATACTCTTTACGGGTTTGATAAATTGCTTCTTTGAAACTTTATTTGTATTTTTCTGGGAAAGTTCTTTCAATATATAATGTTAGTTATATATTCTATACATAATTTGTTAAACTTTATTATGGCTTTGGTAAGAAAATTAATCAATTTTAAAGGAAAAGCAAGTGGATTGCAGAAGGCAAACATTTCTTAGCATATTATATTATATAATAGTCTATTACATTAATTGTCATACGAAGAATTAGTTTCTTTAATAGCAATTCCAAAAATGTTTCTTTAATAATGAACTTTGCTGCTGTATTAGTATACTATTGTTGCCAGATGATACAATATATTAATGATTATAAATAATAATACATATTATTATATGTTATATGTTCCATTATACTATGTAATAGTCTATTATATTAATTGTCGTACGAAGAATTAGTTTCTTTAATAGTAATTCCAAAAAAGTTTCTTTAATAATAAACTTCGCTACTGAATTAGTATACTATTGTCCCTAAATGATACAATATATTAATGATTATAAATAATAATATATATTATTATATATTATATTATATTATATATTATATATTGTATATTATATATTATATATTATATATTATATATTATATATTATATATTATCATTCTATTATATTATGTAATAGTCTATTACATTAATTGTCGTACGAAGAATTAGTTTCTTTAATAGTAATTCCAAAAATGTTTCTTTAATAATAAACTTTACTGCTGCATTAGTATACTATTGTTGCTAGATGATACAATAGTCATAGTTACTTTTTACATGTATAGCACTGGATTTGAATAGTAGTTTGGTGAGAAGAATAGCAAAAGTGAGTATGATTTCCAATTTTACATCAAGCTCAGTATTGCAACACTACCAAAGAATTTAATCATTCTTCTCATTTCTCTGTTGATAAAAATGTAATGTTATGTGAATAAGATGCAGAATGTTAATGACACCGAATACTTTATTTGTTAACTAGTGTTGAGATATTCGGAAAGGATAATCAATAAATAGAAAGTAACGATGAACGGTGAAAAGCAAAAGAACTGCACAAATAAAATTTCTTTTCCTTTATAGCACGTCTTCTTTTTTTGAAAGTGCAACATCTGACTTTCTGAACATTTCTAGAAGCAGTAAATTGAAGATTTTCCTCGACTAACAAGCACGAATTCTTTCTTTATTCCAGAGAAAACGTCTACAATCTTCTTTATTTTTCAAATCAAAGCTTTATTCTCAGGAACTATCAAACCATTCGCTATATATGTTTTAGATAACACGTCATTCTTTTTAACTACAACGAACAGTCTACATGAACAATAGCTCTAGTTTCTTCCTGAAATTCATTTAACATAAGACGACGAAATTTTTGAACTGGTTTCTCAAACTGACCGCTCACAAATCTTATTACATTCAAAAGATATTTGCAACATAAATTACCATTATAATGTACAATTTGACATTTTCTATTTAATATATTTTTTAACTTGTTTAATTACTTTAAATCACAGTATGTTAAAATTTAGTAGCTATCTTTTGCATTAATATCGTTAATATTATAGTTAGTAATAGTTTCAGAAACTATTTGCATTTTAATGGTAATTACTACTATTAATTTAATAATTGTGATAATAACCGAAAGACTTATTTGGAACATATTGTTAATTTACTAATTGAATAATTCATGTTCCTTATCTCTCGGTTCCATTCTACAGTCTCGTAGATTTTCTCGTAGTATTATCTTCGTAGCTAAATTCAACTATCTATTTTACTGCGAAGGGAAGTACTGCTAAGTTCATTTTTCATGAAATTGCTTTCTTGTAACTTGCTACAGACCGGATTAACTTTGTACATTTCCAGCTCGTATTATGTTTCTTCCTCTCGACCTTCTACATGAATTATTGTTGAGTAGTTACGTACATATTAAGCGGACAATTCACCATTCACATCTGAATCGCTTAATATTTTAGCGATGAAACTTGTACAAAGATGTTATTCATCTTTAAGTAAATATTATTGCAAATCTTTTCACTACTATTAAAATGTAAATACTTTTTGAATTATCAATATCAACAATATCGCCAGAAAATGCAAGTATTACATAATTTTAAACGTATCTCGGAACGTAGCCAGACAAGACACATACAAAGAAACACAAAGCAAATAAAAACAGCAAGAGGACACATATATATTGGTTTCTAGGAAGCCACTTGACTGCTGACTCGCAGTTAAATCCTGAAAAAGACTATTAATATACAAAGTTGTCGTGAAACCATCCAAACATACGTCATCGAGCTATACTGAACAACAGCTGATAGCCACATTAAAAAAGTAGAACCAATGCAGTCGATAACACTTCGTACAATTCAGGCTAGGTATTAAAACAGCAAAAGACCACTGAAAACAGTGACAGAACGCTTTGCAAATAAATATAAAGCTCGGCTAGAGAGTCATCCAAATAGCTCAGCTAGCAACCTGTGTGCGTTAAATTTACCTCGAAGATTGCGGAAAGCACATCCGGATGACCCGACCATTATACGATAATTCAATATTGCCGGCAACAGATCCAAATCTGGACACTGTTTAATGGGACGGTATGCACGTGCTAATCAATCAAAACGATACGACAGTTTACCGAATGCCACGAGATTGGTTTCTCGGGAGCAATCGTGTTTGCACTTTGCGCTTGTACTTTGCGTCAAAGTTTCGTAGACATTGCGGTCTACTTCTTGAGTTCTTCGGAGCAGACGTGAGACTGAAGGCTTCACGAAGCTTCTCACTGTCCCCGTTTGTACTGAGCCTATCTGAGCTCCATTCACATCTACTTATATCATGCTTATACTGAGAACCATCGTCCCGATTTTTTAATTCGATTGGCCAATCGAATTAAACGATTCCCAATTGGACTTTCCGGGTTGAGCATTCGGTTAGAACTTGCGAGTTGAGCCATCGGTTTGATCAGCTAACCAAGGCATCGTACAGTATAAATGGAGACAGTTAGACTGAAATCCTCAGTTTCAGGTCTGTCCTGAACAAGTAGACTGTAATGTCTACGGAACGTTGGCGCAAAGTGCAAGTGCAAATTGCACGTGCGAAGTGCAAATACGATTGCTGACGAAAAATCAATATCGCGACGTCTCAGCAGTCGTGAGAGTTTGCAATCGGAAATTTGTCGAACGTTGGAACTGTCGTGTCGCAGCTTCCCAACAGAGTTAGGGAGATTTCTCGCAAGGAATCGACGATATTTCGTAGGAAAGTGATTCGGTATCCGGATACAGCGGTTCAGGGTAACGGAGACAGAGGTTGAGAACTTGGGTTTTCGGATGTACATTTTCAACAAACTCGATACTCGACAGACCATATTCAAGTTATGCCATCTCTGATGTTTGACGAGTATAAATAGAAGATCTCGGTGCAAAGATTTTTTAAGTTGTGGGAAATTGAGTAAAAGTGAATTAAATACGACTTGTTTAAACGATGCCACTGATATTTTGGATTTAGAAAGGCATTGACGTGACGAATGATGTGACGAAGGGTACTTGTTACGTTTTTGAAAAATTTACCTAGGAAATCTTTTCCCATATTTCCACTTGCCTGCACGAAGACGCAGCTTCAATTTCAAATGGAATATTGTACCTTTTTATATCTTTATCTTTGCTTCACTTTCTTTGGCGCTCCACAAATAGTTTCCTACATAAACCACTGATATTTGCTTGGCCATTTCTTGTCGACACATATTTACTTCTCGATGACCGATAGGATTCTTGTTCATCCAAAGAAATTTCCAATCGACAAGAGAAAAGACACGCGATTAACAAAACAGGTTTACTAAACATTGGAAACTCGTTGGCTGACTAACGCTACGTTAACAGCACCGTTAACGCTGTATTTTAGAACAAAAGCCGGGCAAATCCTGGACACAGCCAATTCTTCCTTCCAAAGATTACATCGGATAAGTTCAAAAATTGTTATCAGTGCGTTGAAATAGTCTGACTCTTGCATCGATCAATTTTAAGAGAACAATGCCTATAAATATATAAAACTTCAATAAAAGTACAAGTCTTTTAAGGATAGATTTGTCCTATTTTTGCACCAAGATCTTCTATTGCTTCATGTAATTTATCAATTGATAATTTAATGAATGAATTAATTAATGAATTAATAATTCATGAATGGACAAACTTTGAGGAATTCTATTTAACGCAAGGCTTTGAAACGAGCTTCGGGATATGTCGTTTTTTCTGAGTGATGTTTCAAAAGAAATTGTAAATTTATCATAATAAAAGAAAGGTTAAGCTGATATATTTGAAATGCAAGATGTCAAAACGTATTAAAATGCCAAGGTGGTAGTTTATCGCGCGACAGCAACCTGTTATGTTATATTTCTCGATAGCTAGTCCTGGGGTTGTTTTTTCGCATCGTACTGTACGATGAATCGTCTGCCAGGGTATATTGCCTCGTAGACCGATAAAGTGTCGTAGAATTGCAAAATAACGATCTCGTCGATTCGAAATAGCTTGAAACATATACGATGGATAATATAAACATCGATATGTGTAGCTTCACTCACGTGCAAGTGACATGCAAGTGAATGGATCTGTGTCCCGATAAACCAAGAGTTATGTCAGCGATAATGTTATTTACGCTTTGAGCCTGCCTTCGAAATGATAAATCCATCTTAAGGATTAAATGCGATCAAGAGCTTTGCTTTGTGCACAAAGATACGTATTGCGTGTTTCATTATCCTTTGAGGAATATTCGTGAGATATAATTTCGTAGATTTACGAAGAAATTTAAAGATGAAAGTTCGAACGACCTAAAATATTCTCCGATAAAATGCTCTCACGAGATGTATTTTATTTTGATCCTCTCTTATCTTAAAATAATTAATAATAGCGTTAAAAGGGAAGAGTATGAAAGAGAACATTTTTTTCAGTAAACAAAGCAAAGTTTCAGTTATCAAAGCAAAAGGAGTGTCCTGCAAATTAAGGTTTCTATCGAAAATCAAGGTATCATTCTTCTAATAGTAAAAGTAGAATGATAAAATTATCATCGGAGACCAAACTACAGTTTGCAGCTGTGCTTTTGTAACATAACATTTATACAGACATTACCAAGAACAATATTTCAATCAATAGATATACAAGTATACAGATCTCGGTTTTTCTGATTCCTTTTTTCCCAGCAGTTAATCAGTTTTCGAATTTTCTTGTCTCAGTCCGGCTCTTGCTCCAACAGACATAAAGATTTTTAATGTTTCGAACAAAATTTTGGTGCAATATCGAGACGAGAAATTATGCATATCGATAAGAATCTTTTATATTTTCGTCAAATTTAAGAAGCTTTTCAACGATAGAAAAATGCGATTCGATGGGAAATGATTCGAAGAGTGCAACATTATTCAAGAAATTGCAATGTCGAAGAGGGAAAGACGAAATAAAAATTACAGGATCGAATGTAAATAGAAAATGAAATTTTAAACAATCTTATGGAAAATCAGTTAGTTATATAATATATCGTATATAGGTATGTTTAATATATGTATGCGAAAGAAAGAAATTTTGTCAAATATAATTATAAAAAATCCTCTTTAGCTTGTCTCTATAGAAAGTATCAAACCAAAGAATAACAGGCTGTGGAAACGGAAATAAATAAAAATGTTTCAGTCGACGTATGTTAGAACTAATATTTGTGACATTTTCAGACATAAATGGCTCTATTCAACGAATATAGCAAAACTTGACTGCAGTATTTGTCATCGAACTATAAATCGTTTTATTGGTACTATTTCTACGTGGATTATTTCCACTCCTATGCACTTTTCGATTTTATGGCGTACAGGTGTACCCGCCTCTCTAGAGAGCTCCGATTATGTCCCATTACTCGAAATAAGTGTTTTCTAATTATTTTACAGTTTACTGAAATTTCTAATAATGTGAAATTTTCGTTTTATAAATTGTAAATATTGTAAATAAATTGAAAATATTTATATATGAAACACGTAATATAGCTATCATTTGAAACTATTCATTTTTAAAAATGCATATTTCTAAATTGTTTTTGTAAAATAGATACGTATTATGCGAACTATTTTAGTATTGATTCGCAAATTGTTTGTGATATTAATCTTCGTATGCTAGTCGCTAATACTAAATGTTAAATATCTCTATAGTTAATATTAAAAGAAAATGTTTCTAATTTATTATTTTGAAAACATGAATTTTCCCACATAAATTCGATATAACGACATTAAGAGTATACAAAATCCATATAAAACGTGAAACTCTTTCTAGAATATTTTTAACAGATTAGGTTAATTTTTGTTTAACATTTATTTTTTTAGTTACGTTCACCAAAATATTCCACAATTATCTTCGATCCTTTTATGAGCATTTTAGTAAACATTCTTATATTTCTAATCTTTCTCTTGGTATTTTATGTAAGTTAAAAAGTTGTAATTTCATCATTTTCATAATAATATATAACAACATTTCATAAATAACTTCAGCCGACCTTCATAGTTTATACATGACAGGAATGAAACATAGCTGCATAAATTTATATTATTTTTTAAAAACATACAATAAATTAGAATACAGTGGCAAAGAGAACATGTAAACGGAGATTCACACAATTCTTGCCTACTTAACTTTAATGTAACACATTTTCATTCGCATTCAAGATACTTTATATTTATCTGAAAAATATAGTACAGGTTTATGCATTTTCTTCGTGAGTAAAATTCGTGTTTGCATAAACTCAAACCTTTGTGAACTAAAGCTGAAAACGTATCCTAACAGGAATTTAAACTCTCGCGAAGTTTTCGATATCGCAAATTCAAACTTTTGTATAATGTAATTAATTTTCGCTCTTTTAGCCGACAGCTTTAGAAAATCCTCTTAAAATTCTGAAAAGATATCGCAAAATGTTTCAAAATCTCTAAAATGTCGATATCGTGTATAATTAATTCTATGCACGAAGTAACCGCGATTGGAACATTTTTTGAATTAAGTATTTTATATTTATATGAATACAGGAACTATTTATTTTTTCGTAACACCCGATATAACATCGAGAATATTTCGCATTGACGATGTATCTATATTGTTTATTGCAGCTGTGAGAGTCCAATTATTTAATTGATGTTGTATTTTTTACAATTCTTTTGTTCGATTAATAAATAATTTCCTACATGAATTATTCCGCTATTGATTCAAAAATTGCTTTTAACCTTTTCAAGGCAGAATACTTTTTAACTTGAGAAGGATTGTTTTTTTTATTAATTACTAATGATAAAATCATATTTTCTCGGATGATTATCTAAAGAATACACAATATAATAAATTTCAGTACAAATTTTAAAAAACCTATCTATATTTACTGTTTAATTAATTAATAATTTATGCAAGTGCTTATAATGTTGTATATACGTAACTTCAAATATGAACAGGTCAGTATTAAATAATTTTGTTGATAAAAGATACGAATTTGCATGTTAATCAATTACGTTCTCGTACGTTAATTAAATATAATATAATTAATATTCATTGTAATTAGATAATATTGTGTATTTATTATTGTTTGCTTTATAATTAAGGATAAAGATATGTTAGAAGAAAATTTTATGAAATTATCTATTTCTTAGCATATTGTACATCGTTCGCTTCTTGGTATATTTTATATATCACAATGATAACATAATTTTACTTACGAATCATTAGATTGAGATACTAAAATATACAATTATTTATTTCAATTTATAGAATCATATTATCCTACATTAAAAAAAATTGATGAATACAGACGATCTAAAGGAGAATTATAATTTTATAAATGCTATAAATTTCATACGATGTAAGCATTGAAATAACTTCCATAATAATACAAGGGTTTCCACTTTCTTAAACAGTGTTTGATATATTTGATATATCGACTTGGTTTATCAACCGTTTAAATAATATTGTAGCTGCCCATGGCCATAAAGAAAGTTCCAGAGTTTAAACGCGTGTGTTGGCCACCTGACCTGCCGAGACCAGGACGTCGTAAAAGAAAAAACCCTGGTCAGGACGTGGTAAAAGAATGGGACTTACAGAAAACCGCAAGGGCCTTCGACAAGAAAAAACTATTTCCCTACCCCGGAAGAAAACTTTCTTTTCGGCACCCTATATAAAGGGAAACGAGAAAACTCGAGGAAAACTCCAGACACACGAGACAGAGAGTTACGAGTGATCAGTAAAGTCAAGTCGATGGTGAACATGAGAAGAATAGTACGAGCACAGGTAACAGGTAACAGGTAACACGCTCTAGTAAGGTGTTTCTCGTATCATTAATAAATTGTTAAAATAAATCATGTAATAAACAAATAAACAGTAAGAAATCAATAAATTGTTAAATCAATCCGTGGAATATTTTTTTGCCACCCTACACGTCCTACCACCTCAATATAAAGAAAAGTCGTAAAATTAATTTTTTATTGTGACTTAAAATAAATCGAATTTAAATATCTTATCTAAAGTACACAAAGTTATTACAGTCGTGATAAGCTCTAAGCTCACGTTTGGAGCTAACAAATGGTACAGGATATACATGTAAATATATTTTTAATATTTTTGAATCACTCGGTACGACAATAATTTTCAAAATTAACCATCAAGTGCCATAACTATATTTCATACCAGTGACAAATTTTTATATGACAAATGAATATAGATACTGTAGGTGAAATGTTGCTAATGTGTGAATACGATTAATGTTGATTGTTAGTTTAAATTTCCTATGTGCATTTGATTTAAGAAATAAATTATAATTAGCATTGGAATTATATTTGTTAAATATTTATATTTAAGATTTAATATTTTCGTAAAGAGGTGCATGCCATGAGAAAAGCTGCAATTTTAAATAATATTTCCAAATTTGTCACGCGCTTCAGAGACTACCGTCATTAAATAATTATGCGAACGACTGCGATTAAGAGTTTCCACACGCAGACACACACGTACGTTTTATAATTGTAATATTTACGTAAGAAAGTATATGCGATATCATAACGTTGAATTTGTACTTCATTCGTGTGAATCGCTGCAAACGAACATTTTTTTAAACAGGACGAAATATTGGAAAAATTGTTGAAACGTTTCTATGCTAAAAATATGTGTTTCATGGTATATGAAATATTTTCAGACAAAGTAAATTTCGAATCCTTCCATTCTTCTTCTCTTCTTTTTAATGTAACATCATTTCTTATTTTACAACATCTTGTATTCCAACGTCGTGCAAGACAGTGTCGAGTTTTACTCGCAAGTGAAACTGGTCTCTTACGCTCCTGTCTATCATCCATTCGAGATTGAGTTTAAAATAGAGGAAAGTTATATTAAATTTATTAATCTTATTCTGAACTCCTTTCCTTATGGTGACAAGACATGAAAGGGGAATAAATCACATTAAAAGTTTGGCTCGTGAACAGCACTCGTGTAGAACATGTGAAAAGGAATAGAACGATCTTATCATAAGCTGTTTCTCAAAATTCCCCTGTCAAGTTCCCAGTATTCACGAATCATCGCTTCAATAGATTGTTAAACCGAAGTCAATATCTCTGATGTAATCTGCGTACGGATGTTTACTTCGGTGTTACAGTTACAGTATATTGAAGTTAGAGCGAGTAAATGTTCAGAAGCTGATGGAGCAGAGTTTCAATAGCTATTGTTACGTTTTGACATTAATGAACATTTGACGAGTATCGGTGATAACAACGTAATCAATACGAAATCGATTTCATTAGCGAGGAATAAATTTTCTTCATGCTCCAGCGAAACAAAATCCTTTACGTTTATCTTACGTGCTCTATTTAATTTATGTACGAGTTATATACATATCACATGTAATTATGTTACGTATATGTACAGCTTTTCTTTTCTAATATTTTATATATGAAAATAAAAGGAGAAGAACGTGATAGAATATTTTCCATTTTTAAAAATTTGGTACATAATCAATTAATGATCTTGTATTACCATTATACCAACACTAGAACTACCGATAGTTAACACGAAGCTATTTCTACCAAAGCCAGTGAAAATGACTGATCTTTAAAAAATACGTAATAATAGAATATTTTTATATTTATTGATTTTAAATTTTTTTACAGAAGCAATTCCACGTTATGTAGTACATTTTTGGTATTATTATTCCACCTGGGACCATAATCCCTAAACGAGAGTTAACACATTTATAAAATTGCAGAACCAGTCATTTTGACTGGCGTGGTATTGCTAATGTTAGCATCTAACGATCTAGCGAATTTTCCCGATAACTGATATCATCATATCGAATGATAGGCAGTAAAATTTTTAAAAACATGTGGCAAGTTGTACAAAACGAGTTAACGAAACTGGTTAATTGGGATTCGATAAACAAATTGCAGCACCCTTTTACACTTTGACAAGTACCAGTCATTTTGACTGGTTTTATTTTGAAATTATTTTGAATTTGAATATATAAAAAAGCAAAATAAAACTCATTATATTATTCTTTTGGTTATCGTTGCGAAAGTCATTACATCATTGTGGAAAAAAATATAATATGAAGTAGGAATTTTAAAATACAATTGTAAAACCAATCAACTTGACTGTTGTGGTAGTTTTAGTGTTAAATTGTCCTTTTATTTGATTCTTGAGCTAAACATGTATTTTCCATCCTCTTCGTGATTTGAAAAATATTGTTGGCGATAATATTAAAATATTGAAGACGTTAAAATATTCTTTACTCTCACAATTCAATTAGTGTTTTTTTACTTAGCTGTTTCATATTAAAATGTGCCAGTTTAGCCATAAGGCGATATTAAAATAAAAAGAATCTTCATATACATGTATTTAAGGTCATGAATCATATCAATCATAATATTTTTGCGTATGAAATATGAACTTTATAGGAACTTTAGTGTTGTGCAAAGATGAAGAACACGAGTGGAAAAGATTACTTGCCTATGTATCACGTATGTATCATCGATCATATCGATCTGATTCATTTCCTATCCCATTTTATGAGGAAGAAAACAATAAACAAACTTTACATCTCCCAACCATTCTTTTTACAAAAACATCCGACAAATTGCTGTTCAAATATATTCAGTACACACGTTGTTGAATTTTTCCAGAAAAGTGAAGTACAGTAGCAATAACAAAAACGTATAGTTCAATTTAAAAAAAGGTACGTCAATGTTAAAATCTCTGTAAATAAGTACTGTAAAAAACAGTAAATATTTCATTAAATTTCCTTAACGGATCAAACAAAAAATTTTATAAAAATTTTTCCGTGTTGTCAATAGTTAGGTAAATAATACTTGCACGTGTTCAAATTGGACACGCTGTATATACATATACGTACATATTACTCACGTGAAATGGCAACAAATATTTTTTTGATAACACATTTTATTATCACAAGGACAGTATTATTTCACTAATACCACTTTTCAATTTTCTGCTGCATTTGTATCACTTCGTACCGCATTGCGGTTATATACATGTGGACATAAATGTGTGTGTGCATATATATAAATATCTAAATTCGCGACGTTCTCATATGACATTATATGTTATATGTATGTGGTTCTGAATATGTGTATGTAACGTGTACCACAGTCATCAAAAGGAACTGGGATGCAATTATCGTATGTTCTCGTATTTTTGAAAGTACTGTAATTTTAAAGAACTTCAAAAAATTTGCATACTCTATATTAGTTCGTTATCGTGCTCGATGCAATGATAATGTGTTCCTAGGAAGACGAAACGAGCAGATGGAAGATTTGCATGTTAAACGAAAATGAAATGTGTTTACATCTGCATAAAAAGTGAAGGTTTCATGGGAAATACTTAGTTGCAGGTAAAAAAGTGCAACTCCTGCACAATACATCCAATTACTTTGTACGTAGTATAAATTCCACCAGATATTATTTGGAGAGTGAGTAGAAATTTTACATAAATAATTGGATTTCAGAATTGATTATTTCTTAAGAAACCTTAATATAAACAATATCGGTAAAATATAATTCTTTGAAACAAAATATTTGAAAGCTACAAATTATATTATACATAGAAATAATAAAATAAATATATTATTATTATTTCTTTTATAAATTTTACTTATATAAACAATTCTAGCTCTTATTATGATCGAAAATCTTCTCGTTATAAGATAAGAAATTCATTCAGCTTTATTTAAACATAAAAGTAAACAAGGAACATCAAAGTTGGCGATAGATGATCCGTGTTGGCACTAATGATTATTCATTGAATTGTAATTTATCGCTGAACTATGAATCACTTAATCGTTTAATTAGAATCATTTAATTATAATTAATTGATAAGTAAACTCATCACATTGCGCGCGCTTGCAAATCATGTTCTATGTATAAGACTTTGTGACAGTCCAATTTCCTGGCACTATTTTGCTTTTCATTTGTCAGGATGTAATTACAATGTAATTGCCAGCGAAAATTAGTTTCTCTTTATTAATTTTCAAGTTTCAATTTTATCATTGATTGCAACCGATTGTAATAAATATCGAGTACACGTAAATTCCACTTTTTCTAATTTCCAACTAAATATACAACTATTTTTCTACTGAATTTTTCTGTTATCTCGTATTAACTAATTATTATTATAGCTTGATTTTAATCGTTTTAAACTATCGAAGCATATGAAACAAATGAAATATAAACAATACGAAAATTAGCAGCCCTAATAGCTATAGTAATAACTATTCCCCGTTGAAAGAGCATTTGAAACTCTGTTCCTAGCATCTAAATCCAAATAATTTATCAAATTAACAAAATTTTGAATGGTACGTGTTTCAAGCACATTGTTCTCATCTTGTTTTATACTTACAAGCCACTACTGGCATTTTATCAATTTCTCTGTCAAATAACTTTTATATTTAACAGACACAGGAGTGGCCAGTGTCTCGTTGTTCGAATGCGATCTATCTCGCCCTGGATCTGAGCTCGATCGTTCCAACAAAATATAGGACTCCATGTCGATAATCGATAAACATGGCACATGCTACTTCAAAGAAGCCTGTCTGCGGAACAACTTCTCAGTGGCACGACGCGAAGATCCCCTTTAAAAGGCCCTTAGGGGAAAGTACATATAGTTCAGTCGCGGCTTTAACTTGGCAACGGCAAGTCGCTGACTTGTTGAGTGGCTCGTGTCAACGTGACCGGGTCACAAAACGAACCGATATTTGCAACGTCTCCGACACGCAACTGCAATAAACCTATAGCAATCAATCCTATCATGCTGTGAAATTCATCTCATCCGAATTATTTCGTTGCATCTGATTAATAACCAATAATTAGTAAAAGCTTGCTTCGTTTACCCGGCTGATTAATAAACACGATTAATTGTACGATATATTGATAATGATCGAATGAAAACTATTTTGTTCGATAAACGGAATTAAGGTATTAAGGAGATATAACATTTTCGTGCAACTTCTCTCTATCTGTTTTTTTCTTTTTTTTTTTTAACAAATGTGTACATTTATAATAACCGTTAAATTACGATAAATCACTAAATAATTATACGACCAATTGATAGTAATCCAACGAGAACTGTTTCAATTAATAAATAGAATTTAATTGTTAAGAGGATGTAACCTTTTATGCAATTTTTCTTCGTTCGTATTCAGAAAATGTAGGTTGAAAATCACAATTGATTCACGATTAATTCATGGACAATTGTACGGTTAATTGATAATAATCCAACGAGAACTGTTTCATTCGATAAATGAAATTAAGCTGTTAAGAAGGTATAACTTTTTATGCAATTTTCCCCTATTCAATTTTCTCTCTGCATTTTTAACAAATATGTACATTTAAAATCACAATTAAATTATGGTTAATTAAGAAACATTTGTATGAGTAATTAATAGTGATCCATCGAGAACTGTTTTATTCAGTAAATGAGATTGAAATTCAACTGTTAAGAGCACCTAACCTTTTATGCAATTTCTCTCTGTTCATTCTCGACAGCGGTTTTCAATGACGCATAAATATAGGATAAACAGGATCAAAGGTAACAATCGAGAAACTTTTTGGCAAAAGGGTGCAACATAAATAAATTCAGCATCGAATACAACAAGCTATGACTAGTTGCGAAATAATTGTGCGATACATGTGATTCTGAGAACTTTCGCCATTATAAGTTCGATACAAAACCAACGTTATGTTTCCAGCTCGTTGCTGAAATATCCTTCATATTCCAATTCTACCAATTTTATGTAGTCAGAACCGGAATTCGAAGGTTTTATTACGACGTTCAATTTTATTGACCGTTTTCTGATGGAATTTCAATCTGATGCTTTCCTTTTATCTACTCAGATTTCTCCAAATATTGTGTTTACCCGAATTCTTAGTAATCGTTCATTTGATGGAAAACCTTCGGGTTCGTGAGTACGACGATGAGTAAGAAGCTTTGGGCAATTGGAAGAATATAAAGACCTAACTTTTAAATGTTTATAAGGTTTTTAAATTGCAGTTTAGACAGTGAACTATGAACGTACGTATTTTGTTCAGGGAATCGATCTTTCAGCTGTGCCATAGTCCGTATCCTAAGAACTGGCAATGAATTTTATCTGAGAAAATTGCAGCAGGGATTACTCAATAGCGCATCTCGTAACTCTGTGGCCATAAAAGCAAACTAGTAGCGATCCAATCGTGAGCAAACAACATCAATCTGTTGTTTTACTTGGCTTTAAACCGTTCCATAACTTGGAAAGAGCGATGGTTGTTAGATAAAATAATTACGATAAAAGTTTTCCATTAGAAATATTCGAATACTTTTGTAAGTCAGCTTAAGTGTAGTCGCTTTTGGAAGAAAACCATATGATCGTGACAATTAAGTCTTCTTTGCGTCGTCTAAAAAAAATAGTTATGTTTCTTTTCAGTGGCTACTTTTCAAAAGCAACGTCAGTGCAAAGCATTTTCTTCTTCTGATGCTCGACGTTATCGAGTTACATTTTGGTTAATGTCGAATAAAGAAAGAAAATCAAAGTTTTATTCGGTACGTAACAACCGACTGCTCTTAAACCGCTTAAATTAGCTTGGAATATCCTAAAGCATCTTTGCTAGTACTTAAAGTACTTAGAAAGAGTTTCGTGACACGAATTTCGGCATGAATCGTCTTAGGTAGCTTCCAAAATAGTTTTCAGCGTTCGTTAAATTGAAATTTCTCACAGATCAAACGTTTTAAATAGTTGGACAATGATGTGATAATACTTTACTAAAATATAGAAACGATAAAACTTCTTTTCCCACCATTCTTCTTCGATAGAATTAATAAATGTTTAATATTTTATTTTTCAAACTCCTTCCAAAATCATTCGCTGCTTTCTTTTATTAAAATAATCATCGCTTTAATTTCGAACTTTTCTAACTCACCCAACCTGAGCACCAACCTAATTGGTTTATCGTAATGTCATAAACACGTCAGTTTCTTTATATTTCATAAAATCGTAAAACCTACACGGAAGAAATAACCACGAAAAGAAATATCAAACGAATCTTTAGAAAATAGAACTCGATAGTGTTCTTGATTAAAAAAAAAAAAATAACAAATGAAATGCTATTTTAACGCAACCTTCACCTTTAATGGATTAATAACAATTGACGTTGAAATGGATTTTGTCGCCTCGGTTGCTCACTTAATTGTAGCTTGATTATCTTTTACTTTGCTCTTGGATGGTGTGTAGGTTACAAAATTCGGCACACCACTGATTGCTACAATCTTCGACATACATATAGACGCGCTATGGCCACATCCGAAATTTATTGTAGCCGTTGATTGGTTCTCTGATATCGACGAAAATTCTGTTGCGCGATATCGGTATGTCGAATGTGGTTTATGGCAGGCGCACTGCGCCTGGTCCGTCAGATTAACCCAGATTAACTCAATCCTCTGGTGTTTCTAGGATATTTGAAAGCCCGGCTTTATGATATTGGCGGGTAAAACTCGTCGCTTTCTACAGATATCAACGAAGGGAGCATTATCTTCGTAATTGCAGCTTGCTACAGACGAGATACTGCAGATTCGGTAAGCACTTGCGCTTGCAGGGCTCCAACCTCCTTAGCTATAGTCGTATCATAAATCTGAGGTCTTGTCGGGATGACAATTAACCCGTTAACCATGTATCTAAGTCCCGACGCTCCGCGACCCTTCTTGTGATGAACATTACTCCCACAAACCTCAAAGTGGGCGGTGGTTGCAACATGGCTGCTCACAAAGGTTTCAGAGTTTATCGTTTGCTAATCGTGTCATTACTCCTCCGGCACAATGGTGACGGTATACCGTAGAATAAATTGTACTCCAGTTGCCGTAAGTTTTTGAAGATCGAACGAAACCAAAAGGATTCATATCGTCGACGTCTAGAAAATATAAAATGTCGAGTCTCGTCTCTCGTCGATACCGTGTTAATATTTAGGATGAGACAAAGAACAGCAGCGAAAGACTATTATCTTCACTCATAGGCGTGATTTTAAAGTAATTTTTAGAATGGAAAGTTATCAGACTTATAATCTTTTATATTAGGTTGTCCGAAAAGTTTCTTTCGCTTTATGAGGAAATAATAGACGCACAATGTTTTTTGTTTTATATTATTTTGTTGAATTAAGTGCAATCCATTTTATTCTGTTGAGATAAACACCGCGACCTTTCACAGACTTGGTTTCATGTTTGTACGAAGCACGTTTGCGAAAGAAAGACACTTTCCTAATATAATATGTTATATTTAAGGGCTATCAGATCTGTAAGTATGAAACCGGAATTTGCCTATAGATAGCCCTAGCTGATAACGTAGTTATCACTAAACTGCGTCATTGATGCCAAAAGTCTTTATTGACATCTCACAAACATTTTCGACTCAGAACAGTACAAGCTTCATACAACAGCATAGATTGTAATAGCGTTGAACATGTCGAATTTTGTGCCTGGAAACTACGATTTGCGGACAGCATTGATTTTCTGTTACCATTTGAAGAAAACTGCCGCAGAATCGCATCGAATGCTTGTCGAAACTTACGATGAGCATGCTCTTGGTAAATCACAGTGCTTTGAGTGGTTTAAAAAATTCAGAAGTGGCAATTTTGACGTGAGGAACGAAGAACGTGGATCAGAAGGGTGTGATCTATTAAGAGCTGTTAAAACCTGGCGAAACCGTTAATACTGAGCGCTACCGACAACAAATGATCGATTTGAATCGAGCTTTGCGTGAAAAACGACCAGAATATCAAAAAAAGGCAACACAAAGTAATTTTGCTTCATGATAATGCACCATCACATACAGCAAAACCGGTCAAGAAAACGATTGAAACGTTCAGTTGGGAAATACTTTCGCACGCGGCTTACTCACCAGACTTGGCTCCGTCTGATTACTATTTATTTGCATCGATGGGACACGCACTTTCTGACCGGCACTTCGCTTCTTACGAAAATGTACGAAAATGCCTCGATGACTGGTTTGCCTCAAAAGAGCGACAGTTTTTTTTGGCGTGGCATCCACCAATTGCCAGACAGGTGGGAAAAATGTATAGCTAGCGATGGGCAATACTTCGAATAAAATATTTTTAATCATTTTCATACAATAAACGTGTATCTTCTATACAAAAATTCCGGTTTCATATTTACATACCTGGTATGAAACACATTTGCGAAAGAAAGACACATTCCGGACAACCTGATACATGTTCCCACATGTTTCTATGGATTTATAATATGAGATATTCGATCTACACATAATCCTAAATTTCCGTTGGAAGATTCCTTCACACCTAATTTAAGACTCTATTAACTATATCTTTAAATATTCACCTTTGGTATTGATCGATCCTCTTAGAACCCACGAACGGTTAGCCCCACTTTCTGTCAGTTTCTCGACTTTATTACACGAGCACACGACTAACGTTCGGTTTTCGAGAAATAGTAACTTAGTTTTCAAGAAACGATGATCCCATAGATTCATTTATCATAACAGGATGACACAAGCAATAGTGAGTTCTGAGGTAAATTAAAGGATGACGTTTCTAACGTAGCATTTCAATGCATGGAGTTGTTCAATGTGGCTCCATTCAAAAATTTGTTTCATACGTGTATGTATGTATGTGTATTTTGAAAGAGATATTTGCTTGTCATCTCGTCGAATTCAGACGTGAAAACGACGAAGTTGTAACATTTTAGAAAGATGTGGTAAAACGGATTGATTTCTTGGCTCCTCTCTTAACCCCTTAACCTACGATTTACGTTCGAGAATTTTGGGCCGAAAACGTAAACAAGCTCGCGCAGCCTTCGAGCCATTCGCACGACTTGTGTAGTACGTACTACGGGCTACGCCCGTAATATTTACGTTTGGTCCGGTCATCTACTACGAGCTATGCCCGTAATATTTGCGTTTGGTCCGATCATCTACTACGGGCTGTGCCCGTAATTGTAGGTTAAGGGGTTAAGTCGGCTATCTACGTGCTTGCGCGAAACGTTTACGGTCGGGTCACTGACATTCGCTAACGTAAATTTGCCCCGGTAGAGACGCGAAACGCGAACGAATGACGCACAGTGGCGACCGATCGTGAACATTTCCGTGCATTCGGAGCAATATCGAAGCCTCTCTCAAAGAAATTTCGCCGTTCGTTTGCGTTCACTGAAAGTACATGACTGTGTGCTGTTTCCTACGGATCAACGACGAACACTCACGAATACTGTTCTGCTTTCAATCATTTGTTTCGTGGAAATACTCGACGAATACTTCAACCTGCGCGAGTATTTCTATTGATTCATCGAGCCTAGTAAGCCACGGAGTTCCGTATCGCTTTAAGCATTTCTGTCATAAACGGTAATCTCACGTTACCATTCTAATTTCAGGCATATTCGCACGTACTTTTTCATCCGCTACAAGATTTAAATAGAAGAAAAACAAGCTTTCTAAATAAAAAATACCGATGGCCTTGAAAAGACTAAAAAAAATTTGCCGTTTTCCACGGTGTTCCTCTTTTGAAATTACTCAAATTATGCCATAAATATTCTTCGTGTCGTTGAAAGCAAAGGTCATATTAAGCGTCCTCCTTTAGCTGAGACATCTTTATGTTCATAAAAATATAAACAATTTTTTAATCGATCCATGTCAACAATTCTTAAAAGGGATTTTCATGTAGCAACAACAAAAAGAATTTTGATTATATTTTTTTGGGGTTATTCCTGTGGAGTTAATTCTATATAAGGACACTAGACATTTTTCAGATGTAAATATAGTCTTGAAATGCAAATGTATCTTTTTTTTAATTTCAATTGTTCTTATTGTTTTATTGTAACTTTGTAGGCTGCCACGTTTAATAGTTTTTAGAATTGGCGCTCACGATAGCTGAAAAAAACTAGTCGATTAATCAATTTCAGACGAAGGTTGTTTACTTCGCTTCAAATATCTGCCGGGATTGAACCGCAATTTTTTATTCGATTATTTATTTATAATACTTTTTCAAACAGCATAAACTCGATTTATCTGCGTGCAAATAGTAAATTTTTCTTCCAACCGCTGCAACTTTCCAATTTCTCATGGTCTTCTTTCAAAAACAGATTCAATCCCAGCGTAGACCATCTAACTTTAGGAAAATTCCTGAACTTTTGTATTCTGACTATGACAGATGCTATACTGTACGCCAACGATGTCGAAGATGATCTCAAAACTTGTATAATACACAATAAACAATGAGAAGAACTGAGATTAAAAATTACATTTCTACTTCAAGACTATTTACGTCCCAAAATTCTAAAAAAAAAACCATAAAAATCTGTTTTTTTAAAAACTGTTTTTAAACAAAAAAAATTCTAAATAAAAATGTTAGAAGAACGTCGTTCGTCTTCAGGTTGCAAAGGTGAAAGACCTCTTAACGTATCGTCTATAAGGGAACATTGTGGCAACGTGCTACTAATTCTTTTCAACTTTCAGCCAACTTAGCTGCGTTAGCATCCACAGTATGTAACTGTGCCCTCGACTACTGATCTTACGTTAATAGGATCGCTATGGCGCGTCGTCGGTCATGCACTTTGCGTTAAATCCTATAAGCGCGTTACACTGTTTAGAGGGTAGAGCAAATGTTGCTGCAGCAAGCGGTCTTTGCTTGCTCACTTGTTTCGAAGCTTCCTTGTTCGCTTTGCACTCGATTCTACCGGTTGCATGTATCCTTGCGCTCACGCTGATACGGCCGATAGGTGCGGTGGTTTCCAACGAGTATACATTAGCCCTTAGATCCACGAATTACCAGCAATTATTTCAAACAGATCGTACATATTTGATCGCCATTTCCGTTCACTGTGTTCGCGAATGATAAAATGTACATACGCGTGCAAACGGTGTGCAAACTATTGGCACGATTAATAAGTTCGTACGTCTTTTACTACTTGTTTAATTATCGAGAAACAATGACTTACTTGCACAAGTTCGTTTATCGTAACAGGATGACACCAGCAATAGTAAAGTCTAAGGTAAATTTAATAATAACGTTTCTAACGTAGCATTTCGAAGAATATTTAAAGAATGTAAAAATACACGTAAATTTTGCAATATTTCAACGCAGGATATACAGTGGCGGAAGAAAGTTTACAAATTATACTGTGTAATTTTATAGTGAACATTTTTATCCAATATTGATGACAGTGATCCATTCCGCGGATGAGTAGTAATATCTATTCATGATTCAATCGTTCGTGTCAGGTATACTCCTGTTTTTTTAAAACTGTGATCTTATTCTTCAAATGTTTCCTTGTTTCTTACTGTATTCAGAAATTCGTTCATTTTCGTCAATGTAAAAATTATTCATTTTGAGATGGATCATCTATTCTGAAAATAAATAATATCTATTCGTAATTTAATTGTTCTTCGTCAAATATAATTCGATCTTCTACAATTTTTCTGTCTTTTGCCACCGTTTATTCTTCAAACTTTCTTTCATCCCCAAATGTACATTTTTATAGCGATGGGGTTAATAAGTTTCTTTTTGATTAGACAGATTTCATATGAAAGTAATTAGACTTGATGCGATGAATGATACATTTTGTACCTAATAATTTAAATTATATTACGCTTATTACACTTATTATTATTTATTATTGCATAGTCCGTGCCTTTCGGCATAATGGACGAACTTTCGATTTTACATCTTTTATTCACTCTATTATATTGCCTTATTTCCCTTAATTATTCTATCTCTAAAAACTAAAACTTAATGACTAAAAACTATTGCAACTTTTGGGCTTTGCCCTCCTTGTTATGCTTCCTTCTTGTCGTTCCTCCCCATCTTGTATTGCCCTTCTCTTCTCTGTTATTGCTTTTAGTTCTGTTAGTCCTTCACCAGTCTCATTTAGTGTCTTTTTCATGTCCTTTGGTTCTCCCGTTATTTCACATTCTTCTATTACATGTCTCAGGTCTTCTTCTTTCCTTTTACATAGTCTGCATCTTTTTTCTCCCTCTTCTTTCCAGTATTCCCTTGCTTTGATCTGGTTTCCACATCTGAATCTTGTTAATATTTTTCTGTCCTTCCACTTCATCCTCCCTTCTATGTATTTTGGTAACTTCTTTGGCGATTTTTCTATAATGTATGTTATATTTGGATACTCTTTGTCAAATAATTCGATAATTATTTGAAAGCAGATACCACGAACGCCGTTAAAATGAAGCTAGTGTGCCTTCTTTCTCATAATGTCGTCGAGGAAACTATATATTTCAATAGATTTTTTTATTATGTGTGTCTCATGCGTACGTGTGCGTGTATGAACATTGTATGTATAATCCGCCAGATGTTCTTTTCTCGATAATAATTTTAATAATCATACAAGCAAGATATATTAGGTTGTCCGAAAAGTTTCTTTCGTTTTATGAGGAAATAATAGACGCACAAGGTTTTCTGTTTCCACATCTGAATCTTGCTAATATTTTTCTGTCCTTCCACTTCATCCTCCCTTCTAAGTACTTTGGTAACTCTTCTTTGGCGATTTTTCTGTAATGTATGTTATATTTGGATTCCCTTATACTTTCCCCCCTCTCTTCTGCTTCTCTCTTTCTTCTCTCTTCTATAATTTGGTCTGCTGCCATCCTTTCTTGCTCTTCTTTTGCTTCTATCTGTATCTCTCCATTTCTCATCTCTTCTAGTCCCTTCTTTCTCTTTCTTGCTCTTTTCTCTTCTTGGCCATTTGCCCAGTTTCTCTCTCTTTCCTTTATGCACTCCTTTACTAGTTCCTTTTTTGATTCTAAAGCTTTCCCCTCATACCTTGCTGCTCTTTTTAATGCTTTTTCTTTGATTTCTGTTAGCTTGCATTCTTCTATCAATATATAATTTGGTATTGTCATATCTAAACCTAAGATCCATTTCACATATCTTCTTTATATTCTATCCAGTCTTTCTTCCATGTTGCAGCCCCATACCTCTGCTCCAAACAGCGCCACATTACGTTTATTATTGTATTATTATATCACACTTATATTTACCAATGGAAATTTATTTTAACATTCCTGTTACCAAAGGTTTTGGTACTGAATATTCTTCCTTATTGTACTTATTGTTATTATTAAAGTTGTTACTACATAGTTTTTATGATCTCAGAACATGGAGTTTCTTTTGTAAGATAATAATAGATCAATAAATATAAAAATATTCTACTATCACTTATTTTTTAAAGACCAGCCATTTCGACTGGCTTTAAATGACTGGTTCTAGTGTTAAGAAATCCTGAATGAACTTAACAATACTCTACCTAACGATGAACTGTAAATTTGCGGTACATTTACGTTCTGGAAAGAAATTGAAATATGTCAAGAAGTGGCTGAATAACAAAAACTAAATAATTGGAAAAAATATGCAAAGAGTAAATTTAATATTAACTTAATGTTAATTCTACTATGATTTCAGAGACGCGATCATTTATTTCTTTCAAGAACAGTCGTTCTACTTTTGCAGGAGAAATAAATCTTGAAAGATAAAAAGTGAAGCAGTTTCATGTAGAAAGGTAAATCTTTAAAACGTGAACTTACAACATTATGAACTAATCAGGCTTGGAATAAAACAATAAGAAGGTAGAACAGCGAAGATCAATGAATTAGGCTTCAGGAAAATCACCTTTAGGAAAACTACTAAAGCAGTCAGACGTCAAGCCAAATGTAGTCCAAACATCAATTTACAAACAGCATACATTGTGCAATGTCCATTGACTTGGCAAACCAGAATTACCATCTCTAACAGAGATCCGCGTAAAGCCATGTTCTCTGTTAGTATAAGTGTGCTTTAGTGAACTTTCGATAATGAAATATGAAGTTGCCTGATGAAATACAATGAAACAAGATATCAATCAAAAGTTTTCGAGTCTATGGGTTGAACACAAATCTGTCGAGGTTTACAACCTCATCACTCACAACTTCGATCTTTGGTTTTTAATTTTCTGTTCTTTGTGATTAAATACAATTTTCCTATTATTTACAATAAAATTCGTGTTGCAAGATAGCCAGAGGTTGATAGAAATGGATTTGAACGTTAGTATTGGAACACAAATTGTACTTATTGAACTAATTGAACTTATTTTAGAATGTACAACGAAAAAAGAATGAAAATAGTGGGACTTTTAGTATTTCTTTGCATTAATAATAGGAAGAAGCATAAAACGTGTTATCTGAAAGAAAATTCTTCGAATTCGTGTCGCCGCTGTAATTGCAGAATTGCAAGTTTCTGAAAACTACGTTTCCTCTCAACGCCTTAGCAAATTTTTAATGGCTAAATACGAGATTGCCTCATGAAATACAATGAATCGGAATACCAGTCAATAGTGTTCGAGTCTACAGATTCGCCTCATCGCTCAGAATCACTTCAATTTTTGCTCCTTAATTTTTTATCTTTTTTTTTGATTAAATATAATTTTCCCTTTCGCGTTATCGATAATGAAATTACTGAAGGAAAACAGTGATTTTTAAAAGCGGTGTTCAACGTGAAAATTCCCGTGAAACTGCTGACCATGAACGAGTCATTACAAATAAATGTTTTCCGTAATCATTAGGAAAATCTGTTATCACGTTGATTGCCACGACATCCATATTCGGGTGTCAGAAAAGTTTCTGGTCGGGCCACGTAACCCATAATCGAGTGTCGCTTATTTGACTACCTGCGAAGGATCGTCGTAGGTATTTGAAAAGATATTCCATAATAATAAAACTGTTGAATTGTTATAAAAGTAATACGAAAATGGTTTATTAAAAAATTATTTAGAATGTAAAACTTCAGAGCATTCTGTACATAATTGAGGTTGGTCGGGACAATTTGGACAATAAGTTGCTGTCTTCTTCAAATTCTTTTGCGCCTTTGTTCGGTCCATTCGACGTCTTTTATTCGCATAACATAGTTTGCATGCGCGTCTAATGCTTCTTCCGGAATCATCTTTCCGAACGGCGGTATTATCCGACTCCGTCGAAGAAAAGGATTTTTTGTATTTTCAGACAACCCTAATAATTTTGCAACTAATAATTGCCTAAATATTCTAATTTTTATATTCTTCCTTGTTGCAATTTTGTAAACCGTCAAGGCGTTTACAACAGAAATTCCAAGAAGGAGTTGAATGCCAAGTTTTCTGTACCATTCGATTCCTTTTCTAATTGTGGTGGCATAAGAAACCATTTGGTCGGAATAATCTATACCACACTTTCCTTTATTATATTCAACAACAGTTAGTGGTTTTAACGTTGCCAGCAAACGAAACGAAAGATCATTCTTGAGACCACCACATGAGCGACTCGCATTACTAAAATATCGATGGGAGCACCTAGCAGAGAACGCTTGGTACTGCTGCACGCGTGGCCTGGCGGAGATTTCTTTGAAAACACGCGTGACCGTCAACGTGTTATGGAAAGTGTCAATTGAGCGAATCGAATTAAATATGCGAAATGTTAATCCTGTTCTCAGAACGCAGCTCCATTCAAATATTCATTTCAATCTGTATATTTCAAATCGTATTTATCCTTTGGCTGAACAGCGAATTACAGTTCGCCTTATACTATGTGTATTATATGTATTTCCTCGAAATTTCAAATAACTTAGAGCCAATATACACGCAGTCTGTAACTTCCATAGACATACATCGTAAATATTTGTTCCCCGTGTATAAAATCGACAACTTTCCAACGATCCATAAATGGGTCGTCATTTATGGCTCTTCTAATATTTATCCTTCGTAATGAATGTTGCTTTCTGTTACATTATCGCTCGAAGTTAATTTATCGCAGTGTATATTAACGCCATCGTCGTGGAAATCGCAATAATTACTTGATTCTCAATTAACATATGGTCGTAATGCCGCATTTAACGGGTGTATCGAATATGCTACTATAAATATTATATAAATACATTATCGTCGCTGGTGTTTATGCAATATAACGGATGATATATTGATCTCGCAGATTTGATTTCTCTTCACGTATTATTATTAATAATGTTTTTACTCAAAAATCAGTTTGTGTCATATACGTTATTTAGTCTACGTTATGTTATTTTATTTGTATTATTTTAAGATATATTAATGGCATAGTAATAATGATTCATTTGCATGTTTCATATATTTCGATGAGTTATTTTGATTAAAAAGAAAAAAAAATTCTATTGGGATGTGCTATTCGAAATACAAAAGGGAGAAATAAAATTAAAATATAATAAAAATGTAATATACAAGGCAATGGTTAATTAGGAGTAACAGTAAAGATCAAAATTTTTGTTATAAAATAGCAAAAGTGTAATTTTTATATCCTTGAATGGAGTTTGATATTCTGCTACGTCTTACAAACGATACAAGAATTTACCATCATTAGACTACAGATGTTATGCATTTTTGTGAAAGTTGTACGTACAAAAATATATCGAATATCTGTGATCTGAAAATATGAAGATTTTCAAAAAATAATGTACTTGTCATAATAATTAAAAGTTGAAATTTCAGTTCCATTTCTTTAGTTGCGTTCATGAAAATTGGAACTTGCATAAACGTCCACGGTCTAACAATTCCTGTAAGAAAATAAATATCAATCAATTTTCCATTACTTCCTTCGGATATATAATTCGTAAAAAGTATCATCGGTCCATAACTCATTTCCTCCAAATTTGCATAAACATCCGCAGTCTAACGATGTCTATAAAAATATTATTGAATTTTCCATTACTTGCTAATGTACAATCTATAGAAAGATCTATAATTTAATATATAAAATAGATAAAATAAATATACAAAATATGATAAATAATTTAAATAATAAACATGGTAAATAAAATATGATATATAATTTAAAAAAAAAAATATCATCAGCCTATAACGGATTTCTTCCAAATCATAAAGAAATTGCTTCGTAAAACTTACAAAAGTGTAGCTTTTTCATTGACGTAAATTTATTTATCAGGATATTTTTCACAGAGAACCTTCTAACGTTTGATCAACTGAATTCTATTGAGCTTCAAGCCGGTCGAAGCTTTAGGAAGAAAGTCGACACACATTTTATCTGTGGCAGCAAATCTTAACGGTTTGGGTCGTCGAAGCTGGTTGACTTTTTTTAGAGGAGAAGCAAAGAAAATATACGGCAGTTTTACACGCTTTTGTAAGAGCGCCGTCGCGTCGTCCAATCGAGATTCGTTGGTTGTTGAACACGGAGTTTTACGACCCTCCACACCTGACGATCCGTCGCACGCTACTCGCTTCGTTGATTACTCGTTTAGACCCGCATCTCGCATTTTTTTTCAATTTTACTGTTCCTGTACTATTTCATACGTGGAGCAAACAATATTACGCTACATTAAACGTTTATTTAGCCATTTAACTGACGATACAACGAATAAAATTTAGGTCCATCAAACTTCATCGTATTCTCTCGTCGCTATCCTTCTGTTATTAATCAACTTTAGAATTTCTTTTTGGTCGATGATTTAAATTTCATTATTTCCTTCTATTTCTAAATAATAATGAAATACTATTAAAATAGTATTTAACTGAATGTTTCAATCAACATTGTCTATATTCTTTCTCTTACTTTCCTTCGTTATATTCCCAGAAATTATTAAACGAAAAATCGAATAGCATTATTAATCGTAATTAGACGCGCGGATTTTTATGCAAATTAATATTGTCACGAATACGATTAAAAGTATAGGAATATTTGATTTGCATATCGCACAGCCCGTGCAGCTTTGTATCTTTAAATTTCTCATAATGGAAATGCGCAGTATATTCGTAATTATTTAAACAATTTAAAAAGTTCGACGCTGTTTCAACAACTTAGACTGAGATTTATGATTTATCGTAAGTAATTAGTCGCATAAACTGAACCTACAGATTATTCTAAAGAAGCGAAAAATTCAGATGTTTTCACGTCTCCTTCAACGAAATTGTAAAATGGAATTAACGTTTGTAGGGCATTGTCTGTTTGCATCGTTGGTTATATTTTTGACATGTCGATCGTTTCGTTCTTTTTTGTATTTTGACGTGCATTGTCCTGTCGCTGATTCTCTCTTCGGAGAGTAGCGGACATCGACAACGAATACTGGAAAACAGTTGACGAAACGCAGCGCGATGTATCAAATGTTACTCGTATATTAAATACAATTAAACTTATTACAGAAATATAATATTAAATTAAATGTTTCGCACTTGAATGATACATTTTATACATTACAAACTCTTTTTTATTTTGAAGTTTCGGAAAATACACGACTTATAAATTTTAGTATTGTTTCTTCAAAAAATATATCTTTTCTAAAACTCTTTCTGGCTCCTAGCGTCTAGCAAGAAGTTACTGATGTACCTAAGCAAGTTAAATGTACACTATATCATGTGGACACTTTGCTCGATTTATATTAACGATGCATAGATATTAAGGCGATATTCTAGTCTAGAGGCATGAATTTCGGGCGGTTTTTGAAGCTCTGTACAAACGAAACAAGAAATATTTTTACATAAGATTACATAAAAGATTACATAAAAAATTAACCGAAAAAACTCAAAATTCACAAAGTTATGAGCTGACAAAGTGAGGGGTCCAAAAAGAAGGGTGTCCTGGCGTGCATGATTTCAACCCTTCTGGTCATCCGAAGCAAAAAAGCCGAACGGATTCTTAATTAGTATAAATGTGGCTATAGCATGAACCTTGGAAAAGTCAAAAGAATATTTTTTCACAAAATGCGGCTGTTTGAAAAAAATTTTCCTTTTTGGCATGTTTTTTTGACAATTCCGAATTTTTTAAAAATAGTAAAATTAAAAATGTTAATCTGAGCGTGATGGAGACGATAGAGGAATGTATAAAGGACATTCACACCAAATTTTAAATAAATCGGTTCGTTAGAACTTGAGATATCGTGCATGCCAACTCGAAAAAAGTAGTTTCGAAAAGAACGCGCTCCAGAGCAGATGCCACGTCACAAAAATAGCTGTAAGTCATAAAATAATTGAAATTTTGAAAAATCCTTTTAAGGACATATTCTTGAATATCTAAACTTTGGAAATATGAAAAAATTGTCGATTTTTTCAAATTTGTAGACTAGAATACCCCCTTAATAAAATATATTTTTATTATTATTTAGCAAACGCGAATCAATAGCAAACTCGGATTTGAAGCAATATTTGACATCTTCTTTTTAAATCAACAGATATATGTCATATGAAATATTAATTGTTTATTTTAAATCCTATCAACGGTATATTAAAATTAAATACACCACTTGTGTCAACATATTTTAAATATTTATTGCCAAAATTGCTCGGATTATTTCTATCGTTAATTTAGAGAAACCTTTTCTATTTTATCTGTACGTTGACAAGCAAATAAGTTGAAACTAATGAATACTATAAATGTGGGATAGTGTGACATAAGGGAAGGACGTGGCACGAGGGGTAATTGTTTATTAGCGTTGTCAAGATATGTTAACGTTGTCAAGAAGTGTTGTGAGCGTTACCAAGGGATGTTAAGGGGAAAGTGAGGATGGAAAACGTTGTAACAAGAGTTGAGAGAGTCTGAATTGAATTTATCGTTGTTGTGTGAAGATCGTTGTGTTGTTGAGTCGAAGAGGTAGTGAGTAACGAATGCGTGAAACGGGGTATTATATTCGATTTCGTGTGATATTGTATTAATCATACTGTTACCTACAAACTAATAATATAACGTTCCTACATAAATGACAAAACTGCATCCTAATATTTGGGATTTTCGGATGCCAATTCTTGTCTCGCGTATTAGCCTCTGAAAGTAAATTTTACCGTGGCATAATATGCCAGTTTTAATGAAATATAAAATCGCCTTGAGCTTTTCTGCCTGTGTTCCCATAATTAAGTTACATTTATTATAAGAAAACAAGTGTTCATATACTTTTTGAACAATAGCGTACGTATCTTAGAAATTCCAATATCTTTCTATAACTTACAGCGTTTTAAATGTTAGAATTATAGAATTACGAGAATGTTGGGATTAAAACAATCCTGAACTCATTTATCATTCGTCATTCAGAAAAATTGCATTCCATTGTCAGTGAGAAACACGTGTATTTAATGGGCCAACCAATCGTCTCTTAACAATACACGGAACAAAACGATTATATTCGTAATAAACTGCACAACAGACTTTGAAATTATTCGCAGGACTCTACGGGGGTTGGAGGGGCTTTTTGTCAGGGGATTACGCTGTTCCGGCAAATTTAATAGAAAACTCTCGATGCGAAAGCCGAATTCGAGTGTCCTCCCACGCGTAGCCGAAACTTTCAAGCCTCGACGACTGGCAGCCTGGTCGGAAGAGATACGCTCTCATACAAGTGTATAGGATTCCCTGGTATACGCGCCGACAGAATATCGATTTCCTCTTTATTGCGTCGCGCTGCCAGGAGAGACACGAGAAATCGCACCTAACCGTAAGGGCGCATCTTTTACTTTTACTTTTTCACTCCGCTTGCTAACACTAGAACTGCCGATAGTTAACACGAAGCTATTTCTACCAAAGCCAGTGAAAATGACTGGTCTTTAAAAAATACGTAATAATAGAATATTTTTATATTTATTGATTTATTTATTTATTGATTTCTTACAGAAGCAATTTCACGTTATGTAGTAGAATGTTGGCGTTATTAATCGATCTGGGATCCCTAAACGAGGGTTAACATATTTATAAAATTGTAGAACCAGTCAGTTTGACTGCTGTGGCATTTCTAGTGTTGGCATCTAGCGATCTAGCGATCGATTTTCCTGATAACTGATATCGTCATATCGGATGATACGCGGTAAAAATTTTGAAAACGTGTGTCAAGTTGTACAAAACGAGAAAACTGGTTAATTGGGGTTCGATAAACAGATTGCAGGATCCTTTTACACTTTGACAAGTACCAGTTATTTTGACTGGCATTGGTATAAGTAGCTTTGATACAAAATTATTTTCACTTTAAATACATAAAAGACAAAATAAAACTCATTATATTATTCTTTTAGTTATCGTTGCGAAAGTCATTACATCATTGCGCAAAAAAATATAACATAAAGTAGGAATTTTAAAATAAAATTATAAACCAGTTGACTGGTGTGGTAGTTCTAATGTTAAGCGTATACGTTGCCGGATGGAAAGTATTCGTACACCTTTGAAAACAGGATAGTTAGAATCTCGAACTTTTGTGAGAGGGTAGAAGAATTAGTTCTGTGAAGGATGGTTGGTCGTGTGGTTTAAATGACGAGATTATTTGATAATGAAACCGTCAAACATATTTTAACCCCTTAACATACGATTTACGTTCGAGAATTTTGGACCGAAAACGTAAACAAACTCGCACAGCCTTTGAGCCATTCGCACGACTTTCGCAGTGTATACTACGGGCTATGCCCGTAATATTTACGTTCCGATCACCTATTACAGGCTATGCTCGTAATATTTACATTTTTATATACTCGTAATATTACGTAATATTTACGATCATCTGCTACGGGCTATGCCCGTAGTTGTAGGTTAAGGGGTTAAAAATGTTTAATAAACACAGAGAATGTTCGCTAAGACGCTCGGTACTAACTGATTCGCTAAAGGCTGTGTATTAGTCGCTATTAAAATCACTCGAGACTGAGACTGAAACACTGGTTATCTTAGGATCGCGTTCGTTTATTTATATTGGATGGGGAAGTACCGGAAAATTGAAATTCGTCTTTGTTCGACGGCTGCCCGTAGCGGCGACATTATTTTTGCCCGGAGTTTATTTATTATTACAGTATGTATATCCTAATGATGTTAGAGGCAAGACACAACATGATTTGAATTGTCCTGTAGCTCATGTGCCGCTACAGTTCATTAGACAAGGTGTAAAATAAATTTGCAGTTGGTCGAAATCGCGAAGAAAAGAGAAGTTGGCCTCCGTTGTTTAAAATTCCTGCGTGACAAATTACCAATACTGATTCATATTCTTGAGAAGCAATGGAAATTTTGACAACGGAACGAATGAAATTTTACGATTAATTTTCATAGGGAATTTTAATATCAATAGTATTAACCCCTTAACCTACAACTATGGGCATAGCCCGTGGTACGATGATCGGGCCAAATGTAAGTATCACGGGCTCGAAATGAGATATACATTCTTTATAATTTTTCAATTACTTGTAATTTTATATAACATTTGAATGGAATTTTTTTGTCAAAAATAATAATAATGGCGTAAGACATGACGAAGGTACCATTATTTCGTATCTTGTCCGCGAAAGAAATCGATCATACGTAGCGCTATTTAGAATAATCTTGGTATTGAAGCAAATTTTAATATATTCGCGTTACTGATTTTATTGAACCTTCAACCACATAAGCGTGTTACAAATACGTGGCAAATTACATACACGTCATTGTTTCAGTAGCAAAACTCATTAAAGCAGGAATTTCGAGTTAAATAGGTTGCATAGCTATATATCGTGCCAATATTTCTCACATAATTCCGTTGCGTCTCTTGACTCTATTAAAGGATCTAATTACACTATGATGAAATTAATTCTACTGACACCTACACAGAAATGTCACACATACCACTATCCGAGAAATGTTTAATCTTTGGTCTTAACGCCAAAAGATCGTAATTACACAACGCTAATGCTTATGGGATTCACATTTTTAGAACGAAAAGGAAGTTGTAATGATTTAATGTATTTTTTAAATTCATCAAACTTAAGTTTGATATGTAATAAACTTTGTGAAGCATTTTTAAATTCCAAAGGAATTTCAGAAGCTTAAATTTCATGAAATTGTTATATGATTTGTAACGTAAATGTATATTATTGAATTTAACAAGCGTTAATATTTAGCGTTAATTAACAATTATATATTATTTTGTTCTATTCTGTTCCTGTTTATTTGTCTATCAGTTTAAGCTATTTCTAAGCAATTTTTAACTAGCCTTCGTTAAACAGCAATAGATACTATATTATTATTTAAATAAATAAATTTCGATATTGGATTAGACGACTATTAATTATAAGAAGAGATATCAAATGTCAATTAGATAAAAGTTTGCAAATCCGTAGGCGCAGTGAAATATATTTGAACATATGCTTATTAGATATTTTTATTATTCAGAGTAACAATCTAAATCAATTTTTTTTTTAATTTTGTTTGTCTATAGAGAAACGCTTTATGACAAACAACAATTATTTTCTTTAATCTGTAAAAAATCAAAATTCTGATTTATCCTTACGTTGAGTTTAAATATGCAGCATCTACACAAGCAAGTGTACGTGAGAATCGATAAATATTTTCCAAATGTATTAAGAAAAGATATCACTTAAGCAAATGTATTTTTTGAAAATCTGTTTACACGTTCGATCGTCTTTCGAAAACACATTCGTCTATCGATACAATTGCTCTGTTTGTAGTAGTTTCCAAGATATTCAGCAAAACATGTTTTCTCGAAATTCTAAGAAAAGTAATTTTTCAGTTTCTAAATCGTGGACGATATTCGACGAAAGAAATATCGACGCTACAAATCTGCAAAGTTTAATCAAAATCAACACGTCATACTTAGGCGACGTTCCATGCAAACCTAACTTGTTAAATACAAATCTAATTCATTTTTCCTAGTCCAACAATAATATTTGTCACTTTGCGATAGAAATTCGCAATACGAAGAAAAATTCATTGACGCAGAATAAACGTATACGGATATAGGTAAATTTGAAATAAATATGCAAATTTGTATAATCCGTAACATGTGCCCGATCGGTAGAAGAGAAATGATATGCAAAAATATACATAGATTTCTCTCTACGTGATATTTTATGCCGTTATTATTAAAACAAACTCTAATGGATTCTCGCGATTCAAATCACATAAAATCTATTTAAATGAGAAGTAGCTTTGAATGTGTGGGGAAACGAGGGTCGAAATTACCTGATGTATTAATCATGAAAGGATCTTTTACGGTAGCGCGTTATGTTCAAGTGGCACTGGAACCACTTAATAAGTGAGCATGAAAATTCATCTAATTTAATTCACTCGCTTCATTACGCATTCGCATTTTAATTTCTACTTTCCTGCGTACACGTGTCGTTAACCCCGTAACCGATAACGTCGAAAATCGACGCGAAAATTCTTTAATCACGGCACGCTTCGTCGAACAATCGCTTTTGTTGGTGTTTAATTACACGTTCGCCGGTCCATTGATCGGCAGGGTGAGTAACGAATCGGTGGAACATGTGATAGCATAATAGACCATTCACTTAGGTTCGAATATAATCAAATTGTCCAAGCAAATGACACATGTTGAATCTTTTCGTTAACTTCACCGGCTACGCTGTGTAATTTATGATTGAAACTGCATTGCGGTGATTGTGCATTCAATTTATCGTATTTCTATGATACACGGACAGTGCGCAAGCATTATTAAATAAAATTTTACGGTCGTCTGTCGTAAAACACACGCCGTGGCAAATTGCGCGAATCTACATTTCGTTAGGGTCAGTTTCCGGCACGTGAAATTCGAATGTTACTCTATCAGCTATATTTGTTGGTGATTTTGATAAATCTCTGAAGAATTCATCAAATAATTTAAACTGGCAAGTCGATACAAGGTTTATAAATTGGTTTCTAATTATTTTTCTGTTTAATAATTGGATATAATTAAGATTCGCGTAAGTTGTAGTAATTTTATATATAGTTATAGTAACAATTAATTGGATATGAAATATGATTATTCAACATCCATTTAATTTTATTGAAAATGCAAGTAAGAACTGTTGTATCGCGGGAAGTTTATCTTTCTCTTAAGTTCAAGTGTGTTTTAATTGTAAGAAAATAAGAGGATCATATTATGTTAATACTGTTCATAATTTTATACGCTTTCATTCTTCGAATGCTTATGATATTTAAAAATCCTTCGAAATAGATAGTAATAAATATAGGACTTATAATTAAAACTGACTATATATAAAATGGCTAAAGATATTTTTAAAATTGTCATTCCTCGAGTTTAAAATAATTAAAATTGTGCCTCATTAGAACTGTTGTAACATATTAATGTTAACAAAACATTTTGTCAATACAATGCAGTAATTTCCATTTTAATTGCCACCGTTATAAATTGTGTATAAAAGAAAATGTTTTTCGGCGCGTCCTATAAATTTTCCCTTTAATTTTCTCGTTTCTCTCGCAAATCTCATTTCCCTCGTAAATGTCCAGAGACAGACAACATTTTTCATCAGATACAAGAAACTAACGAGACGTACCTATCACAATGCATACTGTTTCATCAATACAACAACAACAATAATTACAAACAACTATTTTCCATTATTCACTTCAAACCTAGACATATCGAGTTCTAGTCGTAACTGTACTAATTCAAAACAGCGTCAAAATTGGAATATATATATATATATATATATATATAAAAGCTGCAACTTACAAACCTTTAAAGCAAAAATACTAATTCACATATTACACACTCCTCTTCTAAATTTCAATATATTCCACGCCGCTCATTTCTTCGCTATCATACAATTTCTCATGAACAACATCGACGTCTAGCAATTAGAAACACACGCACGAACCGCTATACTACCACAGACGACATAAAACCAAGAACAGAAAGAAACTAAGATACTTTCGGTCGACGAAATTTTTGTAACGTCGTTCGCCACAGAACTCTCGTGTGCGTGTGCGTGTGTGTGTACGTGTAATACTATTTCATGCTCCGTCCTTATTCCCTGTTCTCTCGTCCGAGGGCCATAGTTACATGCAGACCGTACTATGTCACGTGTTTTCACCGAATGCTTCAATAAAGCCCTCCGTCCCACGAAAATCCGATCAATATTTACGCAATGAATATTTAATGCCGACATTTTATAACCGAACAGTGGATATAGAAATCCAACGAACGTTCCATAATCGCAGGTCCGATAAATTTTCGAGACACAGTCGCGATTGGGCAGGAAAAGAGAGCTGGTTACACGCTGCGAGTAATAAATGGGTCGGCCATTCTCCCAAAGCGGCCAGAAACCGAATGTAAAGGGGGACACGTTTCCCTATCGAACTTTTCTTATGGTTTTGTCGTGGAGATCGCTTTATCTCGACTCTTAATTCTTCGGCGAAATGTAGATGAAGCGAGTCTGAAAGAAGGAATAGAGGAAGAAGAGAGAGAAAGAACGAGAAAGGGTGAGAGGGACGGGGGTTGGGGAAGAGATTTTTCATGGAGCGAGAGTCGGCGAAATGGAAATTTCTGCGTCGAGCTACCACGCTAATTCTAACGCTGCTTTTACCAAGGGTTACGCGCGCATAGGGTTGACGTGCCCTGTAATAGCGAGCTAATTATGGCTGCGCTATGTCTACAACCTTGGTAATTTGATAAGCTGGAAAAAGCTGGACTTTGGGGGAATTTTCGGCGACCAGGTGCGATTTACGGCGTGGGGAGTTCGTATTTCCTATTTTACGAGTTTGAAAGGAACGTTGAAAGAAATTGCGCAGCGTGGGGACCGCGATAAAGTTTCGGCAATAAACCGGGAGCGGAAAGAACGACGAAAGGGCCGAGGAAATCGTTCGTTTGCTCGAAATCTGCTCGAAATTCCTTTACATTCAATTCTTCGTTTCGCTACACAGTTAGCTTATAAGCGATGCCTCCATGAAACATGCTCGATCAATTTCATGCGATGTATGCATAGATAATATGTATGTATGTATTTATGTACGTGTGTGTGTGCGTGTGCGTGGATGTACCAGCGAATGAAAAGAACATCGAACTTCGTAGCGTTCCTTCTCGTATTTTTAATAGCAAATTGTAAGTCAAAGAGGAAACCTGTGTTCTACTGTGCAAATGTTCTATCATCAAATTGTATATATTTATTCTGTCAAATATGTAGGAAGAACAGTTTGCCAAACAATTCGCAAAATTTTCTTCCTTTTTTCTCTTTTCAACGAAACCGAGTAATAATAGTCACTGTAGTTAATTGTGTATTGTAAACCGCGAACACTCTTGAAATCATTTTCGATATTTAAAATGGCGAAATTGAAGTATCTTTTTTCTAATATCTACGTTATAGCACTCGATCATTGTTCTCATGACATAATATGGAAATATACATTGCTGGCTAGTGAATTGAAATTAATTATTCTTATCTTTATATTCTTAATATTCTTTTCTTCAGATTTGTATTTTCGGTAATTAACATGTTTCTTCACATCGCAATGAAACAGCTGTGCTTTGAAATGCTCAACTATAGTTAGAACTGATTATTCAAAAAGTTTATAACACGTATAATTCTTCGTGCACCTACAAGCTATTGATATATTTGAAATTGCTTTGCTATGTTCGTAGCAGACTTTATTTGTATTATATAATTTCTCGTTACATTTATGCATTACATTTATTATTTACATAATATCGCTGTTATTGTTTGTATACGTGGTACGTCGAAAAGCTATAACATCGTAATTATGGTAACGTAGAAGTTGCGAGCAATACGTGAATTTTAGACATCATATGAATACGTAAAACTTATTACATCAGCTTCATGATATTACACATCATACGAGCAAAAACTTATTTACACTAGCTCGATATGACTTCAGCCAGTTCCACATGAATAAACAGAAAAATATATATAAATAAGAACAAATAATAGTAGCACATTTCATACGTCTGAACAAAAACAACACTTTAGATGTTTCTTCTTTCTTTTCTATCTTCTATTTTCTCTTTTATGCATTCCTTTAAAGTACTTGTACTTTCAAACTGTCTTTCTTTTGCATATTATTTACATTTCTGTTTGCCATATTTCCATGATCCTTTTTCTTTTTATAAAATACTTATGAATATCTCGTTGAATTATAATATGTCAACGTTGATCTAATGGTAGATTTATAAAAAATAATTTTATTTCTTAATTCGTGTCCCCATTAAAATAGACGTACTTTCCTTATATTGGAGTTACATAATTCCTATTCGTCATCTGACATTTTGCATCATTTTTTAAGAATATCGTAGAAACCAAACTGTGTTTAAGCAAATTCAAATTAAATAGATATCCTACAGAGAATTATTTTATTTCGAATATTCTTTATATTTTTGCACACTACGTATATTTTGTTCGTTTGTGCAGCTTCAAATTTTCCAGAAACGCACGAACATCCGCAATCCAGCGATAACAATACGAATATCCACCTACGCCATCTAGATTGAATTTTCTTTCGTTGGTACACACGGTTCTTTTCTCCGCCACGTACCTTCTTTCGCAAATATCAGACGTTATTACACGTTATCTTGTTCGTAAGCAAACCTGCTTCTCAGCTCTGTTCGTTTAATTACATTACACGTCTAGACCAGGTGGCAAATATTTTTGATATTATTATCCACCTCAGCTTTACGGCTAATTTCTTCCAATTTGGCACAGGAGATTGAAATAGTATGTATATTTCCTGTTTTTTTTAGTAAATTACCATATATATGTCGAGTTATCATTAGGTTTAGGGACATGTAACGAATCTTCACTTGGACTATCCATCGTTGTTGTACAATAGAAATTATATTTATTGGTATAAATATAGATTTTATAGAATTTGACAAATAATCGTGGTGATTAGACACTTGAGATGTTAATGACAATGATCTTAGGTTTAATAACGAATCCACGGTCAACGGGGTAACTCTTTGTTAACACGTTGATTGCCACGATACCCATATTCAGGTGTCGCTTATTTGACTACCTGCGAAGGATCGTCGTAGGTATTTGAAAAGATATTCCATAATAATAAAACTGTTGAATTGTTATAAAAGTAATACGAAAATAGTTTATTAAAAAATTATTTAGAATGTAAAACTTTAGAGCATTCTGTACATGACTGAGGTTAACCGGGACAATTTGGACAATAAGTTGCCGTTTTCTTCAAATTCTTTTGCGCCTTTGTTCGGTCCATTCGACGTCTTTTATTCGCATAACATAGTTTGCATGCGCGTCTAATGCTTCTTCCGGAATCATTTTTCCGAACGGTGATATTATGCCGACTCCGTCGAAGACAAGGATTTTTTGTATTTTCAGACAACCCGAATAATTTTGCAACTAATAATTGTCTAAATATTCTAATATTCATATTCTTCCTTGTTGCAATTTTGTAAACTATCAAAGCGTTTACAACAGAAATTCCCAGAAGGAGTTGAATGCCAAGTTTTCCGTACTATTTAATTCCTTTTCTAATTGTGGTGGCATAAGAAACCATTTGGTCGGAATAATCTATACCACACTTTCCTTCATTATATTCAACAACAGCTAGTGGTTTTAACGTTGCGAACAAACGAAACGAAAGATCATTCTTGAGCGACTCGCATTACTAAAATATCGGTGGGAGCACCTAGCAGAGAACGCTTGATACTGCTGCACGTGTGACGTGACGGAGATTTCTTTGAAAACATGCGTGACAGTCAACGTGTTAAACGTAGAATATATTTTGAAGCACAAAGTAACATTTGCTGTGACACTCGGTATATACTGCTCGTAAAGACGATGAGAAACACTCCAAGGAGATCGCAAGGATAAAAGACTGATGAAGACTTTTCTCTCCTTACGATCGCGTTCGTTTGTTATATATTGGTTGGGGATACCAACAAAATTCCAACCGCCGTTGCTAGACAGTCCCGCGTAGCGGCGACATTGTTTCTGCCCGGAATTTGATTGTTAATACAACGTGTGTCCCATAATATTGGCACTTTTGAGGCAAAACCACACGTCGCTTGATTTGTCCTCGAGCCTGTGTGCCTCTACAACTATATTGTTTTTTAAGGAGAACTGTACAACTACTTCATACCTCTGTTAGGTAAAAACGTTCATCCCGTGACCGTGGCTATGTTCAGCGACCAGTTGTGTCACCTCGAGCACAAGCTCACTGTCACAAATCTCGGGCAAACATAATCGGATTGAATCATAAACAACTACTTTTGAGTTTTATTATTTAAGTACAGCTATAATAAATAGTCTAGACTAAAGTATTGGGGATCTTCCCAAAAATTCCAAAAGGAAGGCCCCGATGTCCTTTCATCTCCGACACGGCCATCCTGACAATCACCCGTCCTTGGGTGTATCTAAAATATTGGTTTTTCTCAACATTAGACTCAATACAAGTGACATTATTTACAATTTAACCAAATGTCCAAATAAGTCAAGGGTTCAGTTCAACAACAAAAACTTTGATCGAATGTTCAACGGCAAAAATGAAAAACAGCAATGAGTGCCATTATGATTAGTATTCAAAGTGGTAATTGCATCCTGTGAATTACCAGTCAGACCGTAATGACATGACAGACCATTCTCGATCTCGTACCTGAATGAATCTCATTTTTTTTTATATCTTATTACCTCACTGGACATATGTGAAAACACTATACTAGATGTTATGACCATGGTACTAATGATACTAGAACTGAATTTTGTAACTGTGTGTTGATTTTGCCTCTTAATTTCTTTGGACCACACCGTAAGCGTATGTGAACCATTGTGTTCGATCTTACACCTGATTACATCACATTACCACACTGGGCGTATGCGGAAACACTTAACTTCATCACATTACCACACTGAACGTATGTGGAAATACTGAACTTTATCATAAAAATTCCAAAAGAAAGGCCCCGATATCATTTCATCTTCGACATATATAACTTTACGACACCTGTTAATTTCTTTTACAATTTTGGTAGTAATATAACGTTTGCGAAGCAAGGATTGTGCCAATTTCATTTTTATTATAATCCAATACTTGAATTTATATGACAGAATATCGTAACTCAAGAGCACTACGTAACGTATGATCATTTGTATGAAATTTATCTTCTTTTCGATGTACTATCATTTTATTCTTTTCATATGTCTATACGTCCATTTAAGTGGAAATTGCTGAAAGCATATCGAGCTTTACGCATCCACGCGATGTTAATGACCACATACTGCTCGCAAATTTCACGCTGATGTAGCTACGATATAGGAAATTATAGATGCCACAAGTTTGCTATCTTGTTATTCGGAAGTGTAGCAGCTATCGCGATATGAAGTAAAGATAATCAGCTAACAGAAATTTATTAAACTCGATCTGAATTCAGTACCGTTTATTACAGCAGAAGTGGCTAAATAAACCATAATGTCGTAAACTTTGATCAAAGGGCTTATGCAAAATGAGACACGAAATCAGACTGGTTGAATCGAGTTTCCAAATAAGTTTATTCCACTTGCCTTTCGCAGGAATGAAAACTTTTTGAATAATCTGTTTACGTATAAATCTGTATTTGCCCTGCTACATTGAAACAACTAGGCCTGTCCAAACATCTCTTTTTTTACCGTGTATTTAGTGTGGTGTCTGAAAAATGCTCGGTAAAACGTTCAATCTGTGTCGCGTGTATCACATACAGTGACGCTTAGAAACCAAGAGTCCTACGATCTAAGCTTTTCAATAGCTATGCTAATAAAGAATGAGACTCCGCGATTAGATGTTTCATCTTTCCATCGATCTGCAAATGTCAAAGAGCAAGGCGACTGACCAGCTTGGATACGCTTCGAAGCAGATTCTTTTCACCTCGACTCAAAGTTTGTAATCGAGGTACCCTTTGAAACCTGCGACGTAGTATCGCTCTTTCAAGTCGTTCGTCGAAGCGAGGATCGGACTAACATTCTTAGTAGGAAGCATTCATACAAGGTAAAAGATAGATGTGGCGTTACACGAAACGGCATATCGACGAAGTACTTCATAGCACCGCAATGTTTAACAAAAACGTAACACCGAACAATGAGATGTCGCTAAGAAAATGCTTGTAAAACGTTTACGGTGGCTCACGAAAGTATCCGAATTTTTACCTGCGTGTTGTTCGAAACGTCTTGAAATCCCATTAGTGTTACGATTATCGCGATTATGTTGGTAGAATTTGAGGTGGATCCGAAAATGTGTACAAGAGTTACGAGATATGCAGAGGAAACGTACAACTCGCAAGGACCATCAAAGTATCTGAACAGTCAATTGTACGCCACATTGGCCAATTTGGGGCCAAGCAATATACTTAAACGTACGATAATTGTGTGATAGTCATCTCAGCATGGTCATGTGGGTACTAACTCAAAAGAGAAACTATTTTTATTTTTCACGTCTTTTTAAATTAAATTTTTACTGAAGTGTTTGTGAAATCTTTCTGATGAAACTGGGAACAAACACGGTGTAATTTGAATTGTATTTACTTATTGACGTGTATTTAATTGTCATTTATCAAGTTAGCAAATGTGCTCTAAATTGTACTGTGTTTGGTGTCATTTTAATCGGAAAAATATGACAGATACGTTGATAAACATTTCATTCGTTAGAAATCAGAAATAAGCAAGTTTGATTTCTTAATTAAAAGTCTCGGCTAATTTAGTTCCTCTTTTTCTTTACTCGCGTTATATACTTTCCTACGTTTCACACGTCTAAGATCTTGGTTTTCAGATCTTTCGTTTGCAATTTTTTGCAAAAGCCAAGATTGCAAAACATGGGGCCCGGAAATTGTCCAATGTTTTTCGTATATAGTTATAATTTACATATAGTTTACCATAGCGTTCTAAATACAATAGAACTTCGTTTATCTCAACCGATCGGGGCAACAAAATATTTCGGATAATCGACGAGTTGGGACCAGCTGCTGCTGTGATTTTCGATAATAGAGATAGACGTACGGATGACTGAGATTGAGCAACACTTTCTTTCGACACACGTTGCGTTCAATTATATGACAACTTGGATAAAACACACGACGTGTACGACTTCAGAATACGCGTTCGTATAGTTGAAAGTACGTTCGAACGTAATTCGAAAAATAGAGGCTCAGTTACGAATTCATGCAAAGAGGTTCGGATAAACGAAGTTCTGTAGTTGGAGTTTAGGAAATTTGATAAAACTATAGACTCTAGATGCAAGAAACAGCGATGAGTCTATAAAATTGCCTTTTATAGACACAATGTTGAGAATTTGACAATTACAATTTGGGAAAAATGTCAAATAACATGTTGACGTAATATCGCGGCTTAATAGGATACAAAGTTAGAACCTTTAATGCCACTGCACGTTAACGATAAACGTTTTGTAACTTTCATATACATTTTCGGATTGCCTTCAAATTTTACCATCAGAAACACGACAATCGTATCTCATTACGGTGTTAACGAAATCTCAAAAAGTGTCGTACAATGCACACAACGTATTCATAAAGAAAATGTTGTTCTACGTACATCTTCGGATCGCTTTCAAACTTTACTACCATAATCGCGACGGTCCTATCTCATCGCAGTGCTACCGAAATTTCAGAAGATTTCACGTAACGCGTATAATATAAAGAAAAATATGCCAGTAGATGTACGAATAGATTCGCGAGCCACTGTAGGTGGATCAGCGAGATCGATGCGTGCGAATTTGTCACGATAACTGGGATCCTCGCAAGAACGACGACGCGAGCCGTTTTCAAAGATCGCGTTCAGATATGCGAGCCTGTAGGATCGTTCGAGCACACCGCAGAATAATATATAAAAACGAGCTGACCGTACGACATCACGACGAATGTCAATCAAATAACACTGCAGTCCACACCAAGTAACAATATTGAAATATATATATATATGTAATATATATAGATAATATATATATAAATATGACGTATGACGTCCAAGACCAGCGCATCGCAGAAACGATTACGGGTATCAAGGTGGCATTCTCTGATGGAACATAAAAAACGAAAGTATAACCAAGGAGGAAACTGGGAAGACCGATCATATATGACGAGCAAAAAGGTTCAATCTGGCGATCGTGCTCGTTGCTGTTGGCGTGGCACCTTAAAACCGTCATAGGTCCAGGAGCCTAACTTCAAAACACAGGTCTGTACGTCGTACGGAAAGAACTCAACGTCGATGGAGCAGGAGGATTTATATACGGCCGGCGGTTGCCAGACGACCAATCCCGAATAGTAGACCGTGGCCTTGGTCATCAGCGTCACCTCGTAGTTCCCGTCGGCGCTGGAATCACCGAAGAAACGAGCCGAGCGTGATCACGATTGGCTCCTCTTTGAAGAGCACCGGATGCTGCCGCTACGCGATGATCTGTTTCTTTTTCTCTCTTTCTTTCATTCTCTTTCTCCCTCTCTTTCTCTCACTCTCTCTCTCTCTCTCTCTCTTTCTTCCTCACCATCACCCTATCTCTCACCCTTTCTAACGAATTGAGCCGAAAAAGCTTCGCATCGATCGCTCGGATCGCGTAATTTCGCGTCCTCGCTACTCGATCTCCCTTCGTTCAAACATCCCCCTCGGCTATCAACTGTTACTGCGTGCCATCTCTGTTGCATTTTCTTTGCGATTCGCCTCGCTATCATCAATTCTCGTTCTTTCTATCCTCTGAATGCACGTCGCATCTGTCGGAGCTACTGTTATAGGTATCACGGAACGTTGAAGGAAAGCTGGCAGCATCCGTCTCCTAGCGTGGGTTTCGGCTCTCCCCTCCCATCGAGTGTAACGTTTCGAAAACGGGCAACAAGAAAACACAAGCCACCGCGGAGTTTGGAAATCCACGCGACGAGCCGATCGTTCGGGTCTAATATCTAGTCTTAAGGGCTACAAAGGTGGACCGTCCTCGACGCATCACGAGCCACGTCGATCCACGTCGTGGAAGATCCGCCGGTCTATTTGCCACGAACTTAGCGGCTACCATGCAAGTTTACCTTAAAGCCGTCATAGGTCCACGAACCGAACTTGAGGACACAGGTCTGCTCGTCGAATGGGAAGTACTCCACGTCGATCTCGCAGGATGACTTATAAATGGCAGGGGGCTTCCACTCGACCAATCCTTGATGGTAGATGGTGGCTTTCGTGGCCAAGGTCACCTCGAAGTTGCCGTCCGCGCTGCGAGCGAGCACATTAGTGGTTCTGGGCGCTGCGGCGGTCGAGCTTACTTTGTACTTCCGATTCGATACCAAGCCGTCTTTTTTTGTTAATTTTTCTTTACTTTTTTCTTTCTTTGCTTTTTTCTTGTTTTTTCTTTTCTTTCTTTCTTTTTTTTGTATTTTTGCTTTTGTTTTTCTTTATTCTTGCATGTGCCTTAACGCTGCCTTGGCGGCGTAGGAAACAAGTTCTCGCGATAGGATGCACCTTTCGTGCGCGCGAAACCGCGAACGCGATAATTTGGTACGCGTGGCCGACGCGAGAAATTCGACGAAACACGAGCGAGACTTGTACCGGAGTCCGTGAGGCGGACAAATAACAAGCGTGCGCTTTGAACATTGCTCATAGACCCGTCGCCGAAAGCAAAGTATCTGAGTGTTGCTGAATTCCCGTGTGTTTACTTTTTTCGTCGCATCGATAGACGCGAGCATCGTGTATTCCTGACTTTTTAAACGCGGAGCAACGAGATTTATACCGATAAAGATATTTCATACTGTAAGCACAGTAAGCTTACGAAAATACTATCGTAGGTGGTCGTTAGCCAAACATATCGCGGTTGTGTCTACGATAGTTATTTACTTTACTTTATTCTTTGTTATACTTGAAAGGTGTTCAAAATTTTAACAACTGTGGAAACAACATATTCGATTGACGTTCGTAACACGTTTGAGCGCAACGTGAAAGAATAAGAACAGAACGTGGATCGATGCTTATTTTAATGAATTCATTCCGCGAGTTTTAATTATAAATTTTGTCGATATATTAAATATGTTAGAAAAAAGGGCTCTTATTTCGATCGTAGAATTTAATAAATATAGATATATGTAGAAATTGGTACAAATGAAACAACGTAAAGTAACATGTAACAGGGTAACTTACACGTACCATAGATCGTTAGGAAATGAGTACTACTTAGCAGAATTATGGAAAACATAAAGAAATACAAGGAACAATGATAAAATAGTATTTTCATTCACAGTACAAAACGATGAGAATTATTCGCCGTATGCTTGGCATTGATAGCAACACAATTTAGAGAATTTTAAATTTACTAATTCTACACTAACCTACGTTATGTTTCTATTTTTATTATATAAAACAGTATATATTTATAATTTCTTTGCTTTGTTTTTTAGCAGTTAAATTAAGAAATCGTGTATCTAGTATTCTCAAAAGCGTCAATTTAGAAAATCTTGCCAGTAAAATTTACATTTTGAAAGTTACGTCACTGTCAATCCCAAGCATCGATATTTCAATTAAAAATACGAGAAATCGCGATATAATGTAACATACTTACATATAATATATGTATATTCGTTATATTTAAAGTTGTGAATATTTCTACTAAAATTAGGGCGAATCTGAGAATATACTGATAAATAATCACGTATAACTTTTAATTATATAACGTCCATTTCAAATTACCATTTCACACTTCATTGTAATTGCTGTGTTTGAGACATTTTTTATGGGTATATATGTAAAGAAAAAACAGAATTCTTTTGTGAAAATAAATTTAATGCAATTTATAGACCAATACTTCATGGATATCGTTCATTGTATATTTTTAATCAAACCGTGATTGTTTTATTTTCTAACGAAATAAAATTCAGAGATAATAGTGTGTTTAAGATCGAAGAAATCGTCTACAAATATCCACCTAAAGAAGAAATAGAATTCTTTTATGAAAATAAACTTAATTTAATCGAAGGATCAACTCTTCATAGATATTATGTATTTCTTCCTAATTTCTTTCTAATTATGTATTTCTAAGCAAACTGCAATTGTTTTTCCTCTTGATTACATTATTTCTTCTAATGTTGTGTAATGTATCACTTTGTACATTTTTACATTGTACAGTGTTTGTCATTATAAATTATCTCTGCAAAATAATTTAGTATATTTATATGACTGTTACTACGTATATTATGGAAAATCGAGTACATATTTCTAAACAAGTGCGTGCTGCTTCAGAATTCTTTCAGTCACAATAAAGTAATTGCGATTTCACACTGAGAAAATGGAAGAAAATCTACAAATTGGAAAACCAAAGAAATAAAAACAAATTATTGTCCATTCCTGATACTTGGTCTATAACAGCAAAATCATTATTTTATACAATATTAGACATCTCAACTGAAGTTTCCAGATATTTTTTGTAACCTACGTCCAGTTGGAAACGATACGTTCCCATCAGAGATATTTTTGTCAGACGTGCAGCTACTATACCCTTTCACTTTCTTTAAATTATATATTTATCCGGATATGCAAATTTCTATTTTCATACGTGTAATTTACAAGATGGAACTTGAGTAGAGAAGTATTTTATTCATTCTACGTGGTAAAAAATTCTGTATTTTAAATATTTCGTATATTTCTGCATATTATGTTCATTCTGTGCGTTCTCGTATCCGCAAATTTCCCATAAGCTCATAAACATCCACAGCTTAATTACATGTCTTAGGAAACTTTACTATTTGCCTGCTACGATTTATACGACTATAATCTGTCCGCATTTGAAATATGAAGGGCGATTCTGCACCCCTTTAGGGCACTCATGCCTATTAACAATCCAGCCTGAACTGCCTTTAGTTTACCTACCGGCTCTAGTGTACACTGCGTTTCATTGAATATTTCAGTGCACAAACAAACATTGATGCATATGTGCACATGCATCGGGAAAACAAACGGGAGAATGTATCGATCGCGGTGCGTGAAATTTATATTGGCTTTGTCTGCGTTTCTTTCCGGTAATACGGCAACAGCAACAACGTGGACGTTGACGTGTGAAATGAACGTAGTCAACTGTTTGCGCGAGACAGTCTTCGATTTAGTTTACATCAGCTCGCTCATTCTGGGAGCAGAGAAAGATGGTTTTAACAGATAATTATGAGAATAGAATACAGAACAGAATATTTATCAGAATAGTCTAACATGGATTGCACAGGAAAATACGTAGATTATATAATAGATACGAATAGAGAAGATACATATAATATATAGTTACAGATTCAAACAGTTTAGTTGGAAATTACTAGATAGAAACGAATAGATACTTGTACGTGAAAGAGATGCATTAGAAAATAATATACAATTGTGCAATATGTAAATTCTACTGGCATAACTACTAAGAAAGACATAAACCATCAAATTCGAAAAAGTGAACACTGAACAAAATATGTAGGTACATCTTTGTGTGTTTCACGGTTCCTAGTATAATCTAGTACAGCAAATAGAAAATAAGAATTATTTTAACCAATTTTAAAATACTTCTTCTTGATCAATGAACATTTTTGTTTTTGTATTAATTTATAATTGCATAAATAGTTATATCGAATCTTTCAATCTATGCGAAAATAGCATTTTTAGATAAAGAATGTTGACTAAACTAATATTTCATAATTATCATTCAACAGATTACACGCGAATATCGCGTTAAAATGTAGCGAAATTTGAAATAGTAAAAATAATTTCTTATTTTTATAAAACTGACGTTTTATCGAATAAAGTCTGTTGCTTTTCAGAACTTTGCCACTGCTTCCCGAAAAACTTTCGGTCCCTTTCGCAAAACTTTTAATCTTTTAATCCTCTGAGATAGCTCCAACAGGTTTCTAGCTCATTCAATTTTTCGCCATGAAAACACGTTTAGTAAAAATCAAAGTAATAGTCTAGTTAAATTTGTAAAGATCAGCTATCGATACAAGAAACCTAAGTTATCTCGATAAAAAAATGTTTGTTCAAAATATGTAGAAATCAAAATTGCACCGGTGTCCGATTTTTATTTTCCCGATCGACTATAGTGATTTTCAATATATCAAGAAAGATATCATTTATAGATTTATTTTTACACTGCGAGGTTTGTATCCGATGGATATTTTGTATGATATTCAATGTATATCTATAAGATATTTTGTAATTTTATTGTAACTATATAATGGTCTCTTTTTACTTCGAGTAATTCTGAATGTTTCCATTTTAAAAAGGTGATATTCAACGTTTCGTCTCCGCTTGAATTTTACATTCAAATATTGTTAATTTAAATCAATCGAAAGATCCACATATTTATGAGCGCTATTGTATGAGTATCTTGTCACGAGCTTAAAATATTTACAATTCGAGATAACAATAAGCCAGTAACTACTGTGAACACAACAGAGGATTTTTCGAAAGTCACGCTGCCAATCAGAGGCTGGAGATGTTCAAAAAGTCAGAAGAAATCTTAATCGAAGCTTGAACGTGGACCTTACACCATCGAAACGAATATCAGTCCCTTTGGAAGCTCAAAATTTAAGCGCGATCATCGATCAAACGTAGCTGATGCTCTGTGTCTGTAAATCTTTTATCCCTTTTACAAGAAGAACACTTTGCCATCATTGAAACCTATTTGACGCGATATGAAAGATTGCGAACACACCAGAAGCTCGATTATTCGACGACACCAAAGATCGTATTGCATAGATTTATGAACAGCTTGGCACGTCCAGTTGCACGTTCAGAGATTTCCTAGAGAGGAAAACGCGCGTCGATAATTCTGCACGTATATTCACGTTGCTAAATATCGCCGTGTTTTGTGTAGACGCGTTTAACGTTTAAGAAAATGAGTATTTCAATGTTTTCCTTCGGAGCTTGAAGTATTTCATGATTCAGATACTAAGTGAACAATCCTGCAATTTTTTTTAAGGAGGTGGGGGGGTGGGTTGTGTTTTAAAAATTCTCCATTATTTCTCCAAGTTTCTATAATATCGTCAAAAATAGTTTTTATTGCTAGCTCAATTTTTTTAAGCAAAGCAAAATTTAATCAAAAATATGGAAAAAGACGGAGAATTACTTAAAGTTACTGGTCGAAAATGACCCAGTGTGCGGATGGAAAAGAGATTAAGAGATTCGGAGATTCGAGTCCTACTGTATTTAATGTACGTGTAACAATACATTTATTGGAAAATTCAAATTCTACTTTATTTGGTATTCTGTGTTGCAAAGTACATATGACATAGATAAGATATAGATTTTTAATGAAACAATTAGAAAATAAGGCAATGGAAAGCATTCAGTTTGTAATATAAATACAGCAGATGTTCTGATATCTACGCAACAATTATTTCGAAATATATCTATTTCTATTATCACGTAACTTGTCAATTTTTAAGAATTGCATAATCGCTATAAATACTTTGTAACCATTAAAATTGAAAACAACGTACAATTACGAAACTGAATTTTAAATAAAGTAGTTTAATCGAGAATTAATCAGATAATAAAACCTATTGACAAATTTTAATTATTCTATTAATTGGAAATACGAAGACTACTTGATAACGGAGATTTTTATGAAAAACCGTGGTTGTATAATCGTTTGATCGATTGCTGTAAATAGCAGATAATACCTCACGAGAGTTTCTAAAATTCCATCAATCAAATCTACTGACGTGTGATTTTTATGAAATAAATTCTATAAAAGTATTATTACAGCAATAGTTGAAGAAAAATGGAGGTTTCGACAGTGAAAATTCAATTTATTGACGATCATTTTTCTGCTCTTACTATAGTTGGTCGAAACCTCAAGCGACATCGCTAAACTATCCTCGTTAATCCTGTTGCTCCTGTTCATTAAATGTGAAAGTCCTCGATTAATATTGGAAGAGTATGTCTGATTAAAGATCATCGATTTGAATATTAAACTTTTTCTAAGCTCCTCAAATTACCTACTTAATATTTAATAATATTTAAACAATCGTAGGTAAAAAACAAATGCTTCTTTTTGGCATCTATTATACTATGATACATTTTTGTAGCTTCTTGCATGTTTGTTCAAAATATGTAGAAATCAAAATTGCACCGGTGTCCGATTTTTATTTGCCTGATCGACTATAGTGATTTTCAATATATCAAGAAAGATATCATTTATAGATTTATTTTTACACTGCGAGGTTTGTATCCGATGAATATTTTGTATAATATTCAATGTATATCTATAAGATATTTTACAATTTTATTGTAACTATATAACTATAGATATTTATTGTTATTTTGTAATTTAATATGTAAAAAATTTCTACAAATAAAGATTTTTAAACATAACGCGTAAATACTATTAAAAATATAATTTAATTTAATATACCTATTAACCCTACTCTTCTCCCCGGGTCTTTAAGACCGCAAAATGATCGTTATACCTATTCCAATAGATGTTTATTAAAATATCGAGGACTTTCGAATATTTGTTTTTTGTACTCAACGTAATTTATCTTTCGTATATTCCATAATTTTTATGAATTAAATATTCAAATAAATACTTCAAACGAACGAAACAAGTACAAATGAGAAGATACAAATACGAAGAAAAGAAGAGAACAGTAGGGTTAATGCTATATTTACATATATTAATGTTACATATAAAATATTAAGTATAGTTATTTGTTTTGAAGCAAAGCAGTTATCTTTCAATCAATTTACAATAATTTCGAATGTCGATATTTCATTATTTATTTTATTTAAAGTCGCATCGACTACCGTGGTCATTAGCGGCGAATGTCGATATTGTTTCGTTAAAAACAAACAAACAAGCAACGTATATTAATGAAAAATTGCAGTACATTCGCGTTTCCATAATATTTCCCGCAAATATTTATTAAAAGGGAAATAATATTTATTAAATTTATTAAAATGGAAATAATTTTCATAAAGCTTATCAGAACTGATTTACAGAATAAAGATTATATCATATGATCGATGTATAACATATATCAATATAAACACAATATCATATAATCAGTATATATCATATATCAATATAAAGATTATATCATATAATCAGTATATATCATATATCAATATAAAGATTATATTATATTATGTGCATATTATACTGTCTTCTGGTCGTGATAGCGATGTGTAGTAGCGTTGACGACGAATATACGAGGTTCAGGCAAATAACATTTGTCATGGCACAGTTATTTTCAAACAAAATAAAGCTCCCAAGAGTCAAAGGATCGTTCAAGTACACTTACACAGTAGTCGAAAAGTCAGTTCCACGTTCTATCGTTTACGTTCGCGAATATACAGAGATAGACGTGAAAAGATATTGCAAGATCAAAGATATTCAAATCGTGGAAACGAGGACAATGTGACTTTCTCCGAATCTACGCTACGAATTACAGTATATAATTTCTGTCGAATCAATTTAAGCTTATAATCGTTCGCAATTTTAGGTAAAACTGCTAACATTTTATAACATACAATTTTACAATTTGCTGCAAAAAGATGAAACGAATGAAAGTTTTACATACAGTTACGATTTTCCAAGTATCGCGGTCCTTCGATCAAGAAAACTGCACCACTCTGAGGATTGCAATAAATTGCGTATGCGCCTACAATATATTGCGTAATACGTTAATATCTGTTTCTTTCGGGCAAAACGTTAAATATATCCGGCGAATAACAATGGCCAGTTAAACGTGGAAACCTATAAATCATTTCTCACAATGGAGAACTTAGACCGATGTTCGTTCTTTCTCGCGGATCGTTAAGTCTTGGCTCGTTTAACGAATCTTCACTACAGTTTCTCGTGCCTTTCGTTTCTCCCATGGTGTAAGATTAACAGCAGACATGTACAGGGTGTCCCGGCAATTGTGGTACGATCGGTAATAAAATGATTCTACGTAAAAAAATCAGTCGAAAATGTGGACTTAAATGATTGCATGTGGTGGTTTATTTTCGAGAAAATCGGGTTTGAAATTTGTCAATTATATACTTAAACTTTACTAACTGCAGACTAGGCTAACTGTGAGTGAACGAGCAGCAGGAGCTTGTGCTACATATTAAAATAGACCTCTATTCGTCTGATCCAGAAGACTATGAAGACAAAACTCGATTGATTTTTTATTTTCATCGTTATTTGTGGATTTTTCGCAATTTCCATAGAATATAAATAACTTTTTGTTTTTTGCATTGCGATGATATTTGTGCAATTATCAGCGACGTTTCTCCGATGGGAGACGTGATACTGTCACAACATCGTTAAACCAATTTACCGAATGTCAACATGTGGACAAACTGTAAAGACTCGAGAATAATATAAAAAAGAAGCATGCTAAAACAAGTGAAAAGCGCGAAATAAAGTTTTCCCATAGTCAAGCTTTGTTTCCGAGAGAACAGAGCTTGAACGCGTTTAGTCATGAACCAACCTGTTACACAAAATAAATTTTCAATTGCAAATTTGCTTTTCTCGGAAACAAAGTGTTTTATGGACAGATTTTCTTCCACATTTTTCTATCTATTTTTTACGTGTGGAATAACTTTCTGATGATTATTTTCTCTTGTTCAGTTCGAAATTAATCGAGTCCAAGTATACTTGAAAAATCTTCAAATTCGATTTTCTCAAAAACGAAGCGCCACGTGAAAAACTTTTATTCTACATAGAGAGAAAGAGGTAGATGGATAACTTTATTTTCCTGATTTTCCTGACTTTCGACCTTGAAAAGGGCTTGACACGTGGTTGTGCCTACAAAATCACTATACATATACGCCATTATAATACTGTAGAAAATAATTCTCATACTTAAAATACTTGAAATACTTAAAATGCTTGTGACACGTGTCCGACTAGTTTCCTTCTCCTTTCTACTATTTTCCTCATACATCTTCCTTGCTCTTTTCCTCGCTCATCCTTCCGGTTAATTCCTTTTCTCTTCCAACTTCTCTGCACTCTTCCATGAACTTCTGTCGTTTCCTTCCCTTAACCACACAATCTACATTCTTCTCCTCAGTTTTTAAGCACAATTCCCTCACTCTATCCTCATTATCACGTCTAAATCTCGCTCGATTATCACTTCCTCTACATTCTTTATTTAAAAACTCTGCACTGCTTTCTTCCCCCAATTCCCTATATTTCCTTCTATACATTCCCTGTATTATTCTTTCATATTCCTGCCTCTGCTCTGTCCTGTCCATCCATACTAGGGCTGAATCTGTTATCCTAAGCTCCCATAAGTCCATGCCCTTCTGCTCATAAATAGTATCATTTTCTTCCTTCTTCCCATCTAGACTTTTCTTCCCCCAAATCTTATTCTATATTTTCCATACGTTTTCTTTCGCACAGAATCGCCTGATTGCCGATCGTACCGGAGTTACCGAGACACCCTGTACAACGACGCTGGCGCACATAGACTCGCGTGCAGGTCTCCTTCATCTCGCTCGCACTGTCGGCGAGAAATGGAAGCGGAATTGACAGTCTTCCTACTCTGGCTGGCAGAAAACCCTACCGAGATTAAAAGGAAACGAAACTATTGCGGAGGAGTCCCCCGTCACCTTAGATCCCGCGAGTCGTTTTCATCAGTGGGTTGAACTTCAATTTCACTTAACCTCTGACCTCCCTCTCCCTTCACTGCCCTCCTGCTCTCTTTGCTCTCACCCCTTTTACCGCCACTACGATTCTTCCACGCTTTTCACCGTCCTCTCGCTTCGTACCGGCCCGTTACTGTTTAAGCTGCTGTTGTTCCTCAGCCTCGCGGTATTATTCCTACAGCTTTCTTATTTCTTACTTTCTTGGATAATGGAAAAAGAGGGCTGCGAGAGATTTCGGTCGTTTTTGCCCGGTTTATTTTCCCCCTTCGCTTTGATGGACGAGCCGTTCGCGATATGAGCGTGTCCGTGTTGAACGCCGAGAGCTTTCAGCGAGAGATTGCTCGCAGAATTTTTCGGACCATGCCTATATATATATATATATATATATTTCTTCGCTTGCGCCTGTTTCTGTGTAGGTAGAGAAATATCTGCGGCAAAATATATTATGTCTTTATGGAAGACTTTCTGTCAGAATCCAGTTCATAATTATTCTCTGGTTCATTCGAACAGCTGTGAAAACTTATTTTGGTTATATTATATGTTTTTCGCAAAATATCTTCGTGACGTACGATGTGGTACAATCGTGACGGTGACGTTGGTAGAGTTTGAAATGAACTCGAAAATGTAGATGAAAGTTACGGGGTATTTGTTGCAAGCGTTCGCCTCACAAGGACCATAAAATTATTTATACTCGTTATTGTTCGTTGTTCGTTTCGTAATCGTCTTAAGTCGATTAAACTGCAGGGTCATTAGCAACTGTAGCACGATACTACTGGATACTGTAGAAATTATTATACGCGCGAACTATGAGGAATGGCGAAAATGATGGTACAGTTTTAGGTGGATCACTAAATTGATTATTAATTAGAAATAAATTGTAAATAAAGTTATGGTTGCGATATCACATAATCGCAATGCTTTACCATCCAATGCATTGTATGAATTCTTTTTACCAAACTGAAAATATTTGAATAACTTTAGTTATTGCAATTTAGCATGATTAACTTGTACATGTATTTTCTCAGCATTTACCCTTGCAAACCTGTGTATGTAAAGAACGCGTATATTCTTTCTCCCCATTTCTCCACTTCCTTTATTCGATTCAGCCAGTTCCAGAAGACATTGAAACATATTCGCTGTGAAGGTTGAGTGGATGTGCATAATCTGAGGAATTCTGTTCAAACGCTTCTCTTTCGCACTAACACTTTACACCCAGCGATCTTTAGTCGTACATTTATCACTCTGATTCTCCTTTGATTTCAGATTCACCACGCAAAATCACCATTATTCGTCCATGCTTCGTTACCTTCTTTTTTATTTCAGGTTTGCAGTTGGATTCACACTGATGGCGAGACTTACGACTGTTGACTGTACAGCAGTTTGATAGCAGTTTTAAATATCTCTTAAATGTGTATTTATGAAATTTGGTTACGTTTACCTAATCTTGATTTATAATAAAGTCCTGCTTTTGATTTCGTAACATTTATAGTAACTTTTTGAAACGTATTCCTTTCAACATCTCCCTTTGAACATTTACGTAATACATTACATAATAATTTATAATAATACATTTATGTTATAGTACGAGCCTCACAAACAACAAACAGGTTACTGTTTAACATATAATTTAATTTGGTTACTTATTAATTTGTAGAAATATTTTACACTTATCTTTCTAGTTACATTAAATCATTTTGAAATATTTACGTCCAAATAAACTGTGTTGGGATATTCGTAAAATTTTCAGATATAGAATAACGCTACTTTATAGAAATAAATAGGTATTTCCACGTTTACTTTTAAAAGCGCATATAATTAAAATGAACTGTCTGTTACACAAAGTTTGTCAAATATGTATGTCATATTTCAAAAAGCAAACGCATATTTCGTGCTCTCTAATAATATACATCAACATTTAGTTTCTGCTTTTATAGTAAACGTTGTATTATGTGACCAACGCCATGCAGCTCTTTAAATAGCACAATACACACATTAAGTTTTATACATTTTTTTAAATGTACTTCAGATATGGAAATCATGAGTGGACCAACAGAAGTTTACATATCGAAACAAAGTCACGTAGAGTCGACGAGCGAAGATAGGGAACCGTGTCGACTGACATTACGCAGCTGAGGCAATTTAAACTTGCGAAATTTGCAAACTGTATCACAGCCGAAGAAAGAACAAAGTTTGTTCAAGAGATGCCAACAACTTTCTCCGATAAAGAGTGAAATTTTGTTAGTACTTCTTCAAAAACTATCAATGGTGTAGCATTACTTTCAAATATTCGCACCTTGCTCGGTTAAAAGCGCACTTTATTACATCCTAATGCATACACTTTCTCTCGAAGAACATCTTTTCAATCATTTTTAAACAATTACTAATTTAACTTACAAACTTATTTTTCGTACATTTTGTGTAAGCATTATTTACTTAATTTAGTTTATTTTATTTCGACGTTTCTGTCAACATAAGAACGAATCTAGTCTATGGAAGCGTAATAATAACAATAACGAATAAAAAAGTAAAAAATTTCCTAGATATTTCAAATTCAAACTAATATTTCATTTGCATACGGATATTTGAAAAATACAAATTAACTGTTTTGAATATCTACGATTGATCACTGATACTGTTCTGATAAGAAGGCAAATTATTTCAAACACTGGTGAAGAGATTTTAAGATGAAAAGCAAAGTTGCGGTGAAGAAACAATTGACAAAGGAAAAAATAATTAATAATAACACGAATTTTCTAATAAAAGTCAACAAATAAATCAACATTTCAAAAAGAGTAAACAACTTTCAACTGATTCCTCTTCACTTACTCGAATCGTTGAAAAGGAGTTTGTAGCTACAACTGCTCCATCAATTAAAAGGAAACCAGACACCAGCAATGTACAGTTTCATAACTAGCCACTTGTGGCTACTGATGTTTGCGACTACATTACGGTTCATTCGTCCGGACAAATGAAAATTATTTTTCAACAACGAGAACGTCGTCTTTTTCCCCTCGAGAGCTTGCAACATAGACTTGTCTGACCTTTCAGGATGTGTTAAGTTAAGACACAGCCTCTCGGATATCCAGATGAGAAAACCTGGCTGAGAAAAAGATAGCTATCGCAGTCAAGCGACACTGTAGGGATTCCTTTTCAACGGTTATGAGCAGCCAATAGCGCGCAACATCGCAATGGGACCATCTTCTTAATGTTTTAAACGAGAATCTCGTAAGCACTGGTGTAACATAACTGCGAACTTCATGCTCACTCGAGTTTCTTCTCGTTCCGAATGAGTCGTTCGTCCACTATCGTACTATGTCTTATATTACGTACATTTTTTATTTTTATTATTATTATACATTTAATCATTCTATGATTTATTAACTTAACATTACACATTTTTTATTTATATTAAATTGGTCGTAGCTCTGTTTCGAATAAAAAAAATTTTCCCTATTGTAGGCTTTCAAAATGTCAATCTTAATGTTAGTCCGGTCAAAATAGACATTTCAAAGAACAGAAATTCCAACGGAGCTAAATTTTGGTAGAGACTTTGGGTATACCTGTAGAAATAAAGTGCCAAAAATCCCTATTGGTTCCACGCGGGCTAAAAATGTTATTCAAGGTCAAAGTCAAAATTTTTGGATTTTTTTAATTTTTCTTGAAAACGGTAAGTTTTATCGAAAATATAGCTCAGACAAAAATTGTAGATCATAAAATTATCTACAAAAGTGTCCCGTATACTTTTTTTCCTAAGAATCACCATAACTAAGATATCGCCATTCTAAAAGTTGAAGTTCTATTGTCCACGTGGCGACGCTCATATACCTACTTTTGTAAAGTGGCTTATGTGAAATACTTTTAGTGTTGAACGTTCCTTTCGAGTGAATACATGTATTTATTGCTAGCGTCTACTATTACAATTTTTATCCATTAATATTTTTAAAAAATGTCACAATTGTGCTTTATTTGCAATAAACTTTTGACGGAAGGTGAAACTGTTACAGTTAGTCGTGGAATGAAAACTTTGATCGATGCAAGTATCGAAAGAGGCGATGAGTTTGTTGATTATCTGAAAAGTGAAAAGTCTGTAACAGTTCACGTGGATTGCCGAAAAACATACATCCGGAAATGTTCAATTGCTGCTATCAAAAGACAACATGAGGATGGACAAGCTAGTACATCAAAAGTACGTCTACCTCGTACTAGAGCACGAGTAAGTGAATCCAACTTTTGTTTTAAAAAATATTGCTTATTTTATGGCGATGAAGCGGATGAAGAGGCTGAAAAAAATCGCTGCATCGTCGACAAAAAATTTATAACGTTGCCACACTTTCATTCAAAGAATCCGTTTTGACAGTAGCTCAAGATCGTTCTGATGACGTAATTGTTACGCCACGAGACTTAGTATAGGTCGTATTTCTAACCGTCGCTCGCGTTCCTACAGTGTTGCAGGCAGATCGCCTTACTACCCGATGGAAAACATACAATGTATCGACGAACGTATAGTTGTCACCAAGCAGCGAGTTCCAGAAACGTCGATTTCGGACCGTTACTTTATCCACACAAAGAAGGTGGCATACGTGATTATAGGCGCGAACGGTGGCGTGACCCGAGCGTAGTGGGGGCCGTCTCCCCGAGAAGACAAAGAAATGGTCGAAGGGCAATCAGTCTTTTTTGAAGATTCGAACAGCGTACGTCGAGAGGACAGATGAATAAAGTCGCTAAGTCTAACGAACATATCGAGAGATATCACAAAGTCGTGTCGAGCTTCTGCAACACATTAACATTATTTATCACTAAATAATTTGTGACGCACCATTGTTATTAAATTGTTATTAAATATACAAGTTATTTTAACCCGTTAATACAGTGTTAAATTCATTGAACTACCTCTGTTATCTTAACCGAAACAGGGGAACGACTAATTCGCGGCGTCGATTATACGAATCGTAGCGAGAACTTACGCCTCTCGCTGACGCGTTTTCCTTACGACCGCGTCTCTCCGCGAACGGTCGTAACATTAATATTTAATTTTCGATTACTTTAATATTTATATTTTGTTGAAAATAATAACGTGAGTTCTCGCTCGCCATCTATATGCTGACGGCTAGTTACAAAAGGAGTAACTAGAAGTTATTACTAGATATGGTCGATAGACCTGATCGATAGTTTTAAGACTTCTCTTGTTTTTTCATTCATTCGTTCGTGTTCCTTCCAAGTGTGTGCAATAAAGGTTTTTCTGCCCCGAGAAGTGTGGATTTATTATCCAGAAAATATAATAATAACTAACGCGATCCTACCTCTCAAATATAAAATAACAACATATTTAATATTTCCTATTAATTCTCTGTTAAATAAATAAATAATAGAAGATTAATAAATTCAATTATAATGATCCTAATGGGTTGATGGAGTGGAGAAATTTAAATGAAGAGAAAATATGTACAGAGTGTCTCAACTAAGTGGGTTCGCCTAAATATCTGTCTTCTATATCGTCGCATGAACTTCTCGCGACAAGACAAGTTCGGTTTAAAGTAAAACAAACTTCTTAAGACAAAGTTACACCATTTCACTGGACACGTGTAACGGTGGAAAGACTTTTTCTCATAATATAATTCAAGCTTGCTCAAAATATAACTTCACAAAATAAAATATGCCTAGTACAATAGCGTTCGAGAAGAAGTCTTTGTATTTTTGTATCTTCTCTGGATTTCTATTGAAAAAAACGCCATTGAGATTGCGGAAATTTGCTCAGCATCAGAGGAAGACGTTGCAATTAATAAAATCTGCAAATCTCGAAGGTTCCTCTCTATCTTTTCTATTTTGCTCAATCTCTCAGATGTAGAACCAAAAAATTTGAAAGCAAAGAATTGGAGCAGCCTCTGAAAGAAAATTCTTCTCAGATACTTGAAAGTTGTTCAACAGCTTCCATCAACAAAAGATATCGTATGACGTATATCAGGTGGAGTGTCGTTGCTCAATAAGAAGCAACTGGAAAAAATTCATAGATTTCTCGGGCTGGAAGTTGTCTTTTTATCAATAATCTTCAATATCTTCTAGTTCAAATATCGAAAAAGATTGGAAAGGCATCACCAATTTTATTAACTTAAACCATCATTACCCTTTTCAGGTTTGACAACCGCTCGGTAGAATCAATTAATGTAGAATAAATAACAAAATAATCATTTTCGAGATTAACATGTATTTTATTTCTCTGCAAAGTTTAATTAAACTCTAAATTATGTAGAAAAATTTTTGAATTAATTTATGCGAGTCGATTATAGATTCCGTAGAACATAGCCGTCAGATTAATTAATTTTTATTGAAAATTTTTGGTGCTAACTTTAAATATCGAATTAGAACTATATTTTGGAATAACTTTAAAATGTGTGTTTGTTTCTTTTTCCTTTTTCTTTTAACTTTACCTTATTAAAATAATTTTTCTTCAATCACAGGGTCGCAAGTTATTTGGCTATTATAAATATAAATGGAGGTCGCGATTGAAAATAGTCGGGATATACCGTTGTGCAAGAAAGAAAATGGGAAAGAAAGAAAATCGGGTTAAAATAGAAATCGAAAAGCAATGACGAGGGAGAAAAAAGTAATGTTGAAAAAGTCAAGAAGATTAACCAGAGGTAACCTCGAGTGCTTCATTATAGCGTTGGTGACGAAGGTTTCGTTATTAAAAACAGTGACTTTTTTAACTGTGTTGGTGGTTACAGGTGTTTCTAATGATAGGACGCCGGATTAATAATCGATTTATCTTTACGACTGAACAGATTACTAGTTTCATGTAATATGAACTCAGAGTAAATATAGAAAAGCGGTACTACGCATTGTAAGTTATAGAATTTTATTCCAATTATTTTACCAATTTATCGCTTGGTCATTTATTTATAATTCTCTGTTTTCAAATTTCATTTAATAAAAAATTATATTCTTGAATTACTGTATTCATTTAGATATTTTCTAAAATATGAATCTCTTTCACTTTTTGTGACTCAACCCATTAGATATAGTCTCGTTATTTCTGTTTCTCGAAAGAATATAGTGGATATGCGAAGCAAAGGAAATCAGAGTATTTTAAAGAGAGGCATTAATTCTTAGATTTTGCTGACAAGATAACACGAATCGTAGTCAAGATCAGTGGAAGCAATCAGGTTCCATATAGAGTAGCGCGAGTCACAGAATAGTCAATATCACTGAGGCAATTAAATTTCATTCGGAATAGTATAAACCGCAACCCAGTCAAGATTTAGTGAAGCAATCGGGCTTCAGATAACATAGTCACAACTATAACGTAGTTAATGTCGGAGAAGCAATCAAGTTCATTCAGACAGAATAGTAAAAAGCTTTGAAACAACCGCTGTAGCAATTAAACACTAGAGTCATAATTAAACTTATAAGCATACGAATGTACATTAACTATATTCGGCAATCAATTCGTAGTGCAAACGAAGTCAAGCAAATTCTATTGATTAGAATATGACGAAAATAATGAAATAACATTGGAGACTTCGTACTTGAGAAAGTTGAATTTGAAACTCCATCGAATATTAAATTAATAATTTCTGAATTTAATAATTCGACGATAATTTCGAATTTGATAATAGTTTTGAATTTGCATCCGATTGATTTTTGATTAAATCCATCCAAATTCGATCTTCTTAAAAGCGAAGTTTTAACGAAATGAAAAAACATAATTTAGTTTTATAATAAAGTGAATCAAATAGCAATGACAAATTAAACATGTAAAAAAACGAAAGAAATATTTAAATATATGGTTGACTTATATTCTTCTAATTTAGTGTGTATGTGTTTGTCTTTATATGTAAGTCTTATGATTATTTTTCTATCTTGTGATCTAAATGGAAGTCACTGGAAAACCGGAAAGCAGGCAGAAGTAAAGAATTCTTCTTCTATTTAAATGTATATTCTATGTCTTATGATATATTTAAGAATATTATTCAAATATTAATCAGATTTGATGCCTTGGTATTCAGTCAACAACGAAGAAATGTTTAATATATGATCATTTCCACAGTGTGTGTACATCGTATCTACATACATGTAGCTTGTGTCGCAGACAAAAAGAATCCGATCTAAAGAAATCGTGCCGTAGCACAAATTGGTGTCTTCCAATCGAAGTGATTGCCTGCGACTATATGTTCCCCAGGGAAATACTCGTGTCGTTACCTTGAACATCCAGACTGTAGCCCTTGTTCACAGATTTCCAGCGTTGTGAACATTTTTCAGTGACATGGGAGTTCAATTCCCTTGAAATTCTTCTCGTTAATCTTGTATGCAAATAGCAGCTGCTGCTGTAAGACACGAGAGAAGAGAAATGACGGAAGATCGATGGAACTAAAAATATTAATCGCAGAAAAATCATTCTGGTAATGATGCGTGAACGAAGTCGAGATAGCAAACTTTCTTATGAACATTTCACTGACGTTTTTATGAAATTTAAAAGAAATTGTATATAGATAAAATGAAAATCGAATATTTCTTAAAATTATGTCCACGAGTTTTCATTACAGACGTTCGAAACACATTCCACATGTTTATTGCAAATTTTTATTTTTATGAATAACTAATTTAAAGAATGAATTCTAGTTATAGAAAATTGCTTTATTCACTGGATATTATAGCGAGTGCTGTGTCTTTGACATTTTATATATTTCTGTACATTGTGTGCATCCTGAGCATTTTCGCACTATTAAATTTCTCATGAATCTATAAAAATCCATGATTTACTAATGATCTTGAAGACAAACTTGTAAGTATCTCCACGATTTTGTAATTATTATTATCAATATAATTATATTTTATCATTTTATTCAGGAAACAAAAGAGATTCGCTTGCTATAGAGTCAATTAAATAATAAATTTATAAATACAATTAATGTGCACACTGAGTCGTCTAATGATAATTAATTGTAAGCTATTAAACTATTTTGTTGATATATTACGTACATTTCCCATATAAATTTCCAAAAAATTTTTCAAACTGTTCCATCACCTTGACATCTTACAAACTTTTTACAATTCGAAACTGAAAGTTCTACGAACTGAAAAATTAGGTAGTCAGTTAACCACATGTACTGTCTATAAACAGATCAACTCGATTTCCACTCAAGTTGTCAGCACAACTCTCGATGCCTATTTTTCTTTCACACACAATTTTCTAAACTTTTATTTAACTTGTTCCATGTTCTAACTTTTATTTAATCTTATTTTATTCCTCTCTTTTTACACAGCGTTTCCAGCACTTCACCCATCACTGCTACTTTCTGTTTCTCTGTTGCCATTAAATTTCTGCATTACTTTAACAGAAAATCCGAATATCTTACCAACTTTACGCCTAGAACTACCTCTGCCTTCTAAATCTCCTCTGTTCAAAGGAGGAGTTAGCTTTATTCCGGCGTCCGAACGAATCAGTCTAACACTCAAGTAAACAAGTCTAATTCCAAGAGCCGGCCGATACAGTCGATTCTACACAACTGAATAAATCTCATTCTGGGAACAGTAGTCGTAGTCGGCCAATCTATTTATCGTAAGACAAGTCGAGTCTTGCATTCGAAGATTGGGATTTATACTATGGAGCTGTAGGGATTCCTTTAGACGATTTTCTTGTAAATTGGACCTAGATATTTTCTTCAGCTTAATCTTACGACGTAAGACGATGCGACAGTTCACGCAATTGAGCGTTAATTTCTAATTATCGTAAATTTAGAGTAGTAAATTTTGTTGAGGAAATATTAGGTTGGTATGATCATTAGTTTCTACATGCTAAGTTGGTACGACTTCTACGACGCTCCTTTGTTTCAGCCACGTGTTAATTATCTGAGTGTATCCGGTGTGTTCATATGGCTGTACATGGTGGTGAAATTTCGTGAACGCGAAAACTGAATCTGTGTGAATCAATAAATATCAAACTCCAAAATCTATTTAATAACAGATTTCGCGTATAAATTGTTATCCCTTGCGTATCAGGTTGATTTTTATTCACATGCAATAAAACTTTATTTCTTTCCTTGATCTTATTTCATAGTGATTTGTAGTTATTATTTAGTGATAGTAATTGGTAATCTTAGTTGGACAGAGTAATGAAACACAGCTCACGAACTATTTGAACACTTATTTTGGAGGACATTAACAATATATTATGCGTGTTGTAGTATCTGCAGAATTTTAGAAGAGATTTCGTTGCTGTGAAATCACGATTTACAAATATTGGAACCGATTCGTAAGTTATGAAACACTTTATGGAAAAAGACACATTTTGTGGAGAAAGTTTGCAATATAAATTATTATGATATAGTGCCAATGATAGTTACTCCAGATATATTTAATTTTTCGAGTTCCATTTACAGATATAGGTAATTATTGAATATTTGTTATTTTGTAACCATATTTTACTATGTCAATTTAACTGTATATAACATATACAATTACAAAATGGTTCAACGCAAATTGCAACTCTGAAGTGCAGCAAGAAATTTTTTTTGCAAGTATTTACATTTAGATAGTATCGTTTAAAATATTTATGGTGGTATCACAGATAATAATTTTCTAAAAATACATTATACATTTGTCTACAGCAATATTAAAATAATTTATTTCTATGAAGTTTTTATATTTTCCCTACATTCTTTTTATTTGTATATATTGTGTAATTTATAATGTATATAATTATAATATATATACTTTTATATATTTATAATATATATACAATACATATATACAATTCACTTCTATAAAGTTCATTATATTTTTCCTACATACTTTTTATTTGTATATAGTGTGTAATTTATAATGTATATAATTATAATATATAATAATAGTGTATAATATTTAATATCGTAGTATTTGTATCTAATTTCCTTAACTTTATCTAAGTGCACAATATCTTAATCGTAGTATCTAAACCAAAAATGTTTTCACGGTATTGTGGTAATTTTATTTTCTTCCTCTATCATCAGTAGACAAATTGTTATTGCGAGCAAACCATACAATCTATTCGATGATAAATATGAGCAATGAATCGAACCATATGCGATACCCTTTATGCATCCATACAGCAATAACTATATACACGGTATTACATTAATTTAAGCTTTTTCTATCTGTGTTTGCTGCATCAAATTTATCGTTCTATATTTACTGGTTTACACAATTTCTCATATTATATATGTTCAGGAAATACTGCGCGCGTGAAACGATGTTCCACGATACCGAGAAAGCGATTAACTAAGGACGAAGGCGTGTCTTATCGTATACTTATACTTTCATATATATTATACTTTATATTATACTTTCATATATTTATACTTTATATTATACTTTCATATGTAAATATCGATCTTTGTAACTAATTGGTAACTTAATTTGTTTATAATTAAACTATTTTCTAATTGTTTGTTCCTAATCGTAAGTGCATTCGTATAATTACATTTTATGTATATTAGTATAACTTACATTTATAATATTATGTAATGTTGTAAAACGTATTGTTACAGTAAATTTCTCATGAGATCTTTTCAATAGAAAAAGAAAGGAAAATGTATACTCAGATGCATACGTTTTTTTTCAAGTGCTATATTTAAGCGTTACATTAATTAACAATTAATTAGTAATTACAACTGCATTCGCCTCTTCTCACTTTTTCTTTCGTTAATCCGAATAGATTGATATTATTTCCTGTTGTGGCCAGATTTCGGAAGTTCGTTGTTTATTATAATTTATTTTTTTACAGACATATTAATCATTTCCATTCGTAGATTCCATAGCATAGATTTTAATGCGTTCTTATCGACCTTCGTAAATAAGGTTTAATGTTCGATTTACGATTCTTTTCTACGAAATATCCCAGGACTATCTATATCATCTATTGCCATAATCATAATCGTTTCTTCAATACCTGGCACGAGATAAGGTGCGGAACATGTGTCGTTAGGCTTCATGGCCACTATGTCCCTGACGTTGCGGCTATCCTGCATTCACCCCTATAGGGAAGTTTATCGAGTCTCAGAAATATTATGTCATAGTAGTTTGATCGATTTTTAAGTGTCAGCACGTTCTTGAAGGGCGACGTGAATCGGTATTTTTCATTTTTCAAACTTTCTTTGAAGACGGGTGAACATTGTAGTCTTGGACTGCATAGTTGGCATGTTCATTGCTGCTGTTATGATTGTTATTCACCTTAAGAATCGAGCATAAAATATTTGTAATATATTTATACCTTGACAAACGTATCTACATTGCTTTGAATAGGCGTATGCATATTTCACACATTTTCCAAAAAATTTGCGGAAACCGAGACTTTATCTATTCGACGGTATATCGTCGACGATGTGTTAGTAACCAGCAATCAGAATGTGATATGGCATTTTTAAATTTCTTGTCATCTTATTTTGGCTTAGAGAAAATTCCAAATTCCTATCATCTATTATCAATCTTGCTGTATATTGGGACGAAACATACCGATATTCTTATGTAGATAAAAGTATTGGTTTTTGTAAATATGTTGGTTGTAGGTAAATGAAGACTTTGAACTGTTAGAAACTTTTGCAAATGTAATGTACTACAATGTTAAATAAAATACGAATGTTTTCATCATTGACATGAATGGAATATATTTTTGAAACAAATGACATATTGACAATTTATTATTTCGTTGTTTAGAATATTACAACGTTGGATAAAATAATGTTTCCATCATGGACATAAATGAAATACATTTTTGAAACAAATAAGACATATTGGCAATTTATTATTTCGTTGTTCAGAATATTACAACGTTAGATAAAATAATGTTTCCATCATAGACATAAATAGAATATATTTTTGAAACAAATGACATATTGACAATTTATTATTTCGTTGTTCAGAATATTACGACGTTGGATAAAATAATGTTTCTATCATGGACATAAATGGAATATATTTTTGAAACAAATGACATATTGACAATTTATTATTTCGTTGTTCAGAATATTACGACGTTAGATAAAATAATGTTTCTATCATGGACATAAATGGAATATATTTTTGAAACAAGTAAGACATATTGACAATTTATTATTTCGTTGTTTGCAATATTACAGCGTTAGAAAAATAATGTTTTCATCATTCATATAAATAAAATATATTTTTGAAACAAATGACACATTGACAATTTATTATTTCGTTGTTTGCAATATTACAGCGCTAGATAAAATAATGTTTCCATCATGGACGTAAATAAAATATATTTTTGGAAGAAATACGACCTATCGACGATTTTATTATTTCATTGTTCGCAAGTTTCCACGGACAATTATATGCCGAACCTTTTATCCGTGCACTCGTTTCAGTAAATTTGTTTCCATATCTAGGGGAAGAAAGCGCGGGCGTAAATTTCAGGCCGTTGATCGATTGGCAAAGGAAAAGTTTGAAAAAGTAAAGTTTAAAAGTAGGAAGGCGAGCTTGAGAGCAAATTGAGATGTTAGCCTAAAAAAGACGAACAAAGAATTCCCCTAGTTACGTCGTAATTAAGAACCCTTGTAATCGACATCGCTGCTTATACTAATGACCAGCGAGACTCGCAGATAATTGAAGGAGAAGAAAATAACGAAGAAAAAAGAACAAAATTCTATCACATTTTGGCGATATCACAGCCAAGTCTAAAATTAGGTCAGCGTGTACCACATTTCAGATTTTTATATATTATTATTAGACCGCGGACTTTTATGCAAATTTATATTTTCGAGGATATCATTAAAGAAAATAGAATCTTGGAGGAAAATTGTTTTACCTACTAAATATCATAAAAAGCGCTATACTTTAGACATTTTATGTATTTTTTCATACACGTAATTTTGCGGTTTCTAATTTTATATAAACGCGTAAAAATCCGCAGAATAATTGCTATAAATAAGATACAAACAGTTTATCTACTAAAATTCTCTCTATTTTATGCATACTTTTATTCGATATTTGTTCAGTAGTTTAATTAATTATTTATTTAGCGTTCATATTTATTCTATAAAATATGTATATAATAAATTTCCAATCTATACGTAAATAAAATATATCCATGAAAATGTTCTATAATAAATATCCAAATATCTTCTTGAGTCACTGCACGCAGATTTCACAACTTTTACACTGTTTTACGATAGCGTATCGTGTAACGGTTCAGTCACGAAATAAATGCAGGTTGATCGTCCTCAGTGGCTCCTTGGGTGTAATCGCAACCCAAAATCTGTAGCATGAAAACGAAGTAATCTCGAGCACACAAGACCCGTACACACCAATGTCCAATAAAGGATATCTCTGGATTCCCACCGAGCCACCAAGATATGGCAGGAAACGATGAAGCTGACAAAGCTAGCAGAGAAGCCACCTCGCTACCATTTAAAACCGAGCTCAGTCTACCATCTAATGATATTAAGAAATCTATTAGACAGAAATTATACTCGAAAAGTAGCAAGGGAAATGGACTACCAAAAATTCCACAAGATCACCATAAAATAGAAGAGATCAAGTTAAGTTATTCAGACTGCTAATTGGACACACAAGATTGACGTACAAATTTCTATCGCAAAGAGAAGCTCCTTTGTGATGCGAAGCTTGCGACCTATTACTCACAGATAATTCTGGAACACACAGGATCGGATGAAACACCAGACAACTTGAAAATCCCCCAGCAACTCAAGGAAGTATTCAGTGCGCAACAGAGTAGACAAAACTTGCTGAAAGTTGTCAAATCGACAGACATATGGAACAAAATCTAGATAAGCAATAGCATCGTTAATGGCCGTGTTTTGTCGATGCGACGTTAAAGAGTAGAAGAAGAGGAGATAGGGGTTGGCCTTAAAGACAGTCCGAGAAACCCTTTAGGCGAACTCTAACCGTTCGCAGATACATCAGGGATCAATACGGACGATTTCCTTTGTAGGTATAGGTGTAACACGGAAACGCCACTATTCCCCGTACTTGCTCAGAGATAAACGGAACTAAATGTTAAGTGTATTGGAAAGACTGCAGGGTACAGGTATATCGGATCATTTGGCCGACGACGAAGGAACAGTGGAACACGGGTTTCGCTCATCGATGGAAAACTGGCCGCCTGCTTTCACGAGGCAACTATAAATTTTTCTTACGGGCCAAGCGAGCGTATTGGCCTCGATTCTAGTTGGCGATTTATTTCCGGTGATCTGCGGGCTACACGGTCCCAGTTGCCAATGTCTCCAAGTGGCACACTTTTCTATATTTACGGTTCTCTATGGTACGCCAGCGAAATTCTTTAAGCGACACCTTCTTCATTTTCGACTGCCACGTTATGGTTTAGCCGTTGCAGCGTCGACCATATAAAGGAATATATGTTTTTTGAACGTTCCAGACGAGAGTGTTTTATTGACTTCGATGGCACATACGATATAGAACGAGTTAGTATGAATGGTTGAACTGAAATAACTCGTTACTTATAGAAAATGCTTAGCAGAAGATGCTTACAATGAAATTTATCGTATTCGAGGGACCTGATCTGGTGAATGTAGCTCGATTTTTTAATACTTTGTATTTTTTCTAGACATCAAGGTGATCTAGAGTTTTATAAATGTAAAAATTATTAACCTACTTATATCGAAAAACAATTAGTTTAGCAGATATTTTAGCTTCAACTTATCAAATTTAATGTTTGAGTGACTGTCTAATTTTAATGTTTAATGTTTGAAATTTAATGTTTGGAAAACAAGCTATGTTATTTTCGCTTTCATTTCAGACATTTTTTGATAAAGTCAATGGGTGACGAGTTATTTCACGTGGTCATTTTTACTGACTCAGTCTTAGAACGTGAATACATATTTGCTAGGCAAATCTCTACGTTGAATGAAGTTGAAGAAAAATTATGGACAGACTTCTTGTACTATTTAACCCCTGACTTCTCCATTAGGATCCAAATTGTGGATATTTGCAGCTTCATAATCTTGTGAAGATAATCAAAAAGATAGAAGTGGCAAATTCTTTCTGTATTAAATATTGTAAATATTGTAAATCTGTGTATTTCTGTATCTTCCACATAAATTCTAATCTAAGATTAATTTTCCAATTACAATTTAACAAACATACTATAATACGTAGAAATCTTGATGATTACATGGTTTTTCTTTATCTAATTGTTATTAGTATTATTGTGTTTGATTCTACCTTTCAAAATATCAATATTTCAAAATATCGTTGTGACATCCGTTTCGCTAGCTCTTTTCTCTCCTATTACGAATATGCATATAACGAACGAGGAAGAGTGAGAGAGGAGCAAGCGAGCGAACAAAATCGACATGTAAACGGACACAGACATAATAAACCGATAATAGATATAATAAGAAGAACAGATTTACAGATACAATACGCCGAATGTTACGGGAAAAAGCCACTTGACTTGTTAAATTAGAGGAATCATTGGAATTATTAAATTGTAATTAAAAATTGTTACATTATTATAATGTAAAAATTATACGTACATCAATACACAAGATACTACATGGAAAGATGATAAGCTGTGTATTACAAGTATATTACAAATTTGCCTGTAAGTGGAACATTTGTAGTCGCATTAACCAACCTATAATTACAGATTTGCCTATGGGTGGAGCATTTGTAGTCACATTATCCAACCTATAATTCTGCCTATAATAAGCACAATATCTTCAGGTTTCTGTAAACTGCCCGCGGGTAAATTAATTTTCGTCAATGGGGCAAGTTAATTTCGGCAAACGGTGCCACACTACGAGACAAAATAGAATCGCGTTTCTGACAGTAATTAAACAACGAGGCGAGAACGGGCCGCGTCGTCCTCTTGCTTGCAATCTCCTGGTTCCAGTCAAAGGGACCCCGTGTCGCGTTCTTCGTCGCGCTAATCAACATGGACGTAATTAATCACCTACCCGGTACCGACGACGGCAAATTCGATTTTCACGCTGCAAGCAGATTTAATTTCAGGTTATCCGTTTTCGAGAACAAGGGTTGGATAAGAGGGCAGAATCTGCGACACGGTCCTCGCACGTCTCGTCATCAGACTGACGCGATGAGGAAGTTTTACCAAGTATTCGGTAAGGAAAACTTCGAGAGCAGGTTGCTGAGGCAGGCGAAAATCGGCTCTTACGTTTAAAACGAGAGCAATCGGGGCTAGAAGCAGTGGAAGGGTAGCAAAGAATGAGGCCGCCGCGAGGCCAGGAAAGAGAAGGAAAAAGGCCGTCCTTTTGGATATCTCGTTACCTCGGTTTCGCTTCGACGTTCCGTCTCAGCCAAGGTTATGCGGCAAAGGGTGGATTGAAGAGGAGCCAACACACAAGAGAAAGGAGGAAAAAGAAAAAGGAAGGAGGTGAGGAAGGGAACGAGAGGAGGCGACACCAACCGAAGGTGAGGCCGAAAGCAGCAAAAAGTGAAGAAAAAGGCGGCTGATTTAGCAGAGAGTGCACTCTACACTGTACAATGGGTCGATGCTACGGTGCCATGCGATATTCTAGTCCACCTTTTTACAGGTGTGGCCGTATTTTCACGTATCTATATTCTACAAGCACCTGAGCTGTCGTACGTCGCCCACTGTACATCCTTGTTCATAAGTATTAGCATTTTTTTGAAACCTGAAGTAAACCAAGATCATTAGGAAACTATAAAAATCTTCAGCAACTGTTTTATTTCATACGTGTGGTCCATTCAATATTGTAATAATATTATATTTTATGAATTCTATTCTATTCTGCAAATAAAAATATAAATATTAAATAAATTAAATATTATTGTCTATAAAGTCTAACAGAATTAATCGTTATTTGTCTATATGCGTGCTACAGATTATTTCAAGATAGACAAGAATTCAGATCTTAGACTTCATGAAATATTCTTGACGTTCATATTGTTACAGTATTTCTTTCCATCCATCCCCATGCACGTTACGAATCATTTGTAGCATGTAACATTTGTTGAGTCAAATAGACTCATTGAAATGTTCTTGATGTTCATATCATTATACGTAGTTCTTCTTTTTATAATACAGATTCAGATTTTGAATAGATTTCTTGCAATGCCCTGCATTATTGTTTTCAATAAAATTTAAATTAGGAAATTATTAGATGTCGACATGTAATCATTTTATAATTTACTATGATAGCTATAACAATTATTTGTACATACCATTTGTCTTTTAGCGAAATTCTTCTATCAGGTTCTACATATCATTTTCATGTAATTTTTATAATCATACAAAAGTATTACTAAATCGTACGGAATTTAATTATACTTGAGTCTAATTAATTCATACAAATATGCCATAATAAATATAATGATGCAAATAGCTTTTGTAGCCACTGTATATTTCTATAATTCTTCCAAATAATCTTAATAGATATATTAGGTTGTTCGAAAAGTTTCTTTCGTTTCATAAGGTGATAATAGATGAACAACAATTTCTGTTTTATATTATTTCATTGAATTAAGCATGATCCATTTCGTTCTATATCTATTATCATGTTCATGTATAATTCAATAAACTAATATAAAACAAAAAAAAACATTGTGTCTATTATTTCCTTATAAAACGAAAGAAACTTTTCGGACAATCTAATACCTTGCGTAAATATAAAAATTCATGAAAACTAATCGTTAATCGGATATATAGCTCATATTAATTATTACATTTCATGTGAAACTAGGTATTCTAATACTTTTACTGTAATACTGTAATACTTATGAACGGGAGTGTATATCGTACATTGTATATACGCGTGAGTGTATTCGTGTCCGTATTTCGTATGCATGTATACATATATTCATGTGGTGGTCTTCTATTTCACCTCGTTTACTCGCAGTCGAAGGCGAGTCTGCTTTTGTTCTCCTTGTCGCTCGTTTTCTACTCTCATAAAAGGCTTACTTGGCGAATCTAATACACTCTGACCTCTTCGACCGATTGTCCGCCTCTCTGTGCTACGTCCGCCAGAAGGAAACAGTCGACGGTGTTTTGCAGTTTCAAAGTCGTTTGTTCACGAGTTACATCTATTCTTCTCTCACGAGAAAGGAGATCAGCTTCGTGCTTTTTCCTCGCTCAGATCACACAGTTATTCCACGAATCGCCTACTCATGTTCTAAATGATTGCGTTGCTTGTTTTTCGAGATTCTTTTTCCCATTGAGATTTTCGCCAGTATGTCGGATCATCGTTTCAGAATTTATATACTTACTTCTCAGAATTATTCGCATTTATTCTACGACTATATCGTTGTTTTTACATCTGAACGCTTTGACTGCCACGTTGATCATATGTGACCCGTCACGATTTCTCCTGTGACGCCACGGTGGTCATTGATGACCGGAGTGCTTGAACTTCTTACAATTATAAAAATTGAATGAAAATTGATAGTTAGAGCATTTTGAATGTAACCGATAAATAGAAGATACTTTGAAATTAAAAGTGCCCCATTGAACAATTAAACATTTTTATTAGAACATCAATAAAAAAATATGAGAACAAATCTTGCATTTAACGGTGCACTGTGTTTGCATCCATATCTTCAAGGGGTAATCTACGAATATTATTATAAATACACCTTAGAGAATAATCATAAATGCTGCTTCATAATCATATAATTGAAGTTAGAAGTGTGCACATACCTTACTATTATATATAGAATGAGCAAATACTGTTTACTAATATCTTCTACATGTTTTAACAATATATTCTGCAGGTTTTGTTTACGACGAAATAACGAATGCGAATGGTTTGTTGAAATAAACTGTTGTTATTTCTGAATTCAGAGATAGGATCATATTAGCTGTTATTTTATTCTTTGGATAAATCTATCACACTGTTCTGAGTCGAAAAAACTTTATTGCACTTTCTTACATGGACTAGGGATAAAAACAAAAGAACATCTAAAACCTATCGATTGTATCTAGAACTATTTTTTAGTTACTATTTATTGTAACTAGCGCATCTGCATATGGATGGCGAGCGCGAACCCACGTTATCATTTTCAATATAAACAAAGCCTTGTTATAATATGTCGCTATCAGCTGTTACTAAAGCGCCACGGTGGTCACCCGTAACCACCAATAAGATAAACGATTCATTGGGGAAGAATGTTGTCTTGCATCATCAATTTATTATTATTTTGCAATTATATGCTTTAAATAATAAAAATACTCCCTTGGCCTCCTGAGCGAAACATGTGATTCCGGCGTGGCAGTCAAAGTGTTAAACGATAATCGTATTATTAGTAGGAGTATGTTCCGACTCTATTCGCGTGTATAATTATTTTTATAAGCATTTTCTATCATATAAGATGGCTTTATGAATGAATCCTGTTTCTTCGTTCAAAGTAATTGCCACGGTTATCTTGTCTCAGCCAAATATATTAGGTCATCCCATAAGTTCGTGCCGACTTTTGTGTATACATTTCATGTGTCGATTTATAAACATACGGCGATAAGGGACCAATGCACTTGAAAAATGGGAAGAAGTTGTACAACGAGAGGGGGATTACATTTTTTCATGAAACTGAAAGGTATGTAAACAATCTTAACATACATAACCGCTCGAAAAACGGAACGAACTTATGGGATGACCTAATATTATCCATTACCCTTACTTAATTTTCTATTTGAAGTAGAAATACTATTAATTTTTAAATTAGTGGTATCAGATACCGTCACATGAATGCTCCAACATTTATAATCTCTTTTAGATGTTTCTCTTATTTTTAGTACGTAGATAAATAGACGTCAACCATCGTCTGACAATGAAAGTCTAATTTCCATTCTAAATTTTTTTAGCATTTAATACGTTGCTTCCTGCGTTTGCATTGCATCTGCGTCATAGCAAATTTCTTTCTCCTCTGTTTTGTGTAAAAATAACCGACGCTAGAACAAAATCTAACTGGCGACATTGAACAGTCAAATTCGATCTTTCAAGACTTTACATAACTTACAAATTAATACTTTATATACACCAATCTACTATTCGTTTTTACAATTGCATATGTGGCGGCACTCGACCACAGAAATTTCCAAAGGCTTCGCGGCACAAAGTGCGATACTTTTAAAGCGTAAGGCCGACAAGCCTAATGTACCATCGATATCCCTACGGTTCTTTCGCCGAATATTCGGAAGAATACATACGCGGCAACCGCGGACTTCTAATAAACGCGTGCGTAGTGGGGATATCGAGGGACAACAAAGGAAAGAATCGGTGTGGTTTTGAACCAAAATGAGTCATTCTGGCCCGAGCTGCGAAGTGCGAAAGGTTAAGAGAAGCAAACAAAATTAGAGAAACGAGTAGTCGACTCGTGATAGTTCAGTGTTAGTCGTTATTTGTTGTTAATTGTTAAGAGTTTAATAAACGTTATTGTTGAAAATCAAGAGTATTTCTTGTGGGCATCTCCACCGACGATCACCTCACATACTATTTTTACATGTCATCCAAAGAGATATCTTAACTTGAATAACATAATGAGTGGCACAGGCCAGACAAATTCGATCTTGGAAGAGATAATACTTTCCATAGATCAACCTATTTGTTTTTAAAATTACCTGCAAATTCTGCGTGTTTTTCCAAAAAATATCTCGTCCATTTCAATAACGCTAGATTGGCCAATAAGTTCGTACGGCAATTAAACAGTACTTGGAGTATTTTTCTTTTTTTACGCGGAACGATGGGAATCTTTATGAACGTGGGATTAGAAAATTGGCCGAGAAATGGGGAAAGGTTATAAATCAAAAGGGACAATAAATTATCGAACAGAGATATCTTCCTTCATAAAATGAATCGCCTTCTATAAAAGGATGATATTATATAAAATGCCGAAAACACATAAAAGAGACATTGGCGCACGACAAATAAATTGTACGTTCGCCGAGTGTCTGTTCGCAGGATACCGATTTCGACATACGTATTCGTCTCGTGGAAAGTTTTCAGCGATTACGAGGAGAATTCTTGGATCTAGCTCTCGAGGGAGAGTACCCAAGTTCGGGCCGATACGGAGTTACAGGCGACTCGAGGAATAATGCACGAAGAGCGTTCTTCTTACTGCACCGGCGAAAGCTATTTTGCTTCCATTCGGCGAAGTGTGTGGCTCTCGCGAAGGTTCGTCGATACTCCAAGTCGAAGATTTTCCGAATGATCGGCCAGCTAGGCCGAACACAGCGCGAGAGCGAACATCCAATGGAATTCGAGATTCCTCTCGCACCGTTCTTTTTCCTTCCGTTTTCACTCAGCGCGCGACGACACGCCGTTTCGTTTTCAATTTCAGAAGAGTCGCGACGGATATGGTGGAACACCGTCATACCGGAGGCTGCTACAGGAGTGTGAGGATTACGAGAATGAACTCTATTTTCAACCCTCTATGAAATATTCCTACTGGCAAGAGAATATCTTTTCCCGCTGCTCGTAACAACGGAATCGCGGTTTTATTGTTTCCCTCGGTAAAAATGGCTGCAATTATATTATGCTGAGAATTTCTCCGATCCACGACATAACTGCGACAGAGGCTTTCACGAAATGACTACGCGGAGCAAACGTGATAAGTCTATGTTTGTCGACGCCTTATAGACTGGTCGTTTTATAGAAGATATTTTAACACGACGTATTGTTATTGGTCACGTTTATGCCACCAATTATGTGCAAAAATATGTCATCTTTTAAATACACCAGAGTCGAAAAGTTTTATACGCAAACAATAGAGTAACTGATATTGTGAAAATCGATGTTGTTGAGGTTGACTGATAGAGGAACGCGTGGATGAATTTGTAATAGAAAAATATATATTGTAGTAATTATAGGTATAAGTATAAATACAGGTATAGTGTATGCTGTTCCAGATCCTCGCTCTCTCAATGTTACAGTACAATAAAATATGATAGGCAGCACGTTCATATATTTATAGCAAAGGATATTACCAAAAAAGTCAACCGTGGTGTGTAACTCTAGCTGAAGGTTACAAGAAACAGCGATAGGAATCTACTTATAGCTCTTTTTTTGTAGACCTCGTAACCCAAAACAACATTCATATTGAAAGGCACAATAATATGGATCCTACTTGTTTTTAGTTTTTTTGCTTCACTAAATTCTATTTTCTACGCAACAACGGTGCCCAGGTCAGAGCGGTGTAGAGCTTTTCTTGAAGTAATTACTTCAAGAGATACCTTTAAAATGTTCAGGAATAGATAGATAGCAAGAGCACGTACTTGATTCCTGAGATAAAAAGAAACAGTTAGATTGTATGGAATTAATTGACAGTATATTTAATACGTTTGACAGTTTATCTGTAAAGGAATGAGATCTCTATAATTCAATTTGAAGATTGTTTTAGCAATTAATAAAATGGTTTCTTAAGGTGATATTTGAGTTGTTATTTAGATATTTCTCAGGCTCTTTCTATTATTTAAACAAATCGGTAAGTATTTACAGTTACATCAAAATTGCAGTCAAAAATAAAATTCTACTTCTATACTTCTAAAAAAACTACGCGATAAATAAGATACTGTATTGATAAAGTCACAATTTTGATACCCACTCGCAAGTTAAATTGCCCAAATTTAAAGATTTTAAGAAAATTTTAAGAAGAGAAGAAAATAGGACAATGCAAATTACTCTTTAACACGTTGACTGCCATGACATCCCTATTCGGGTGTCAGCAAAGTTTCTGGTTGGGCCACGTAATCCATATTCGGATGTCGCTTATTTGACTACTTGCGAAGGATCGTCGTAGGTATTTGAAAAGATATTCCATAATAATAAAACTGTTGAATTGTTATAAAAGTAATAAGAAAATGGTTTATTAAAAGATTATTTAGAATGTAAAACTTTAGAGCATTCTGTACATAACTGAGGTTGGTCGGGACAATTTGAACAATAAGTTGCTGTTTTCTTCAAATTCTTTTGCGCCTTTGTTCGGTCCATTCGACGTCTTTTATTCGCATAACATAGCTTGCATGCGCGTCTAATGCTTCTTCCGGAATCATTTTTCCGAACGGCGGTATTATACCGACTCCGTCGAAGACAAGGATTTTTTGTATTTTCAGACAACCCTAATAATTTTGCAACTAATAATTGTTTAAGTATTCTAATATTTATATTCTTCCTTGTTGCAATTTTGTAAACTATCAAAGCGTTTACAACAGAAATTCCCAGAAGGAGTTGAATGCCAAGTTTTCCGTACCATTTGATTCCTTTTCTAATTGTGGTGGCATAAGAAACCATTCGGTCGGAATAATTTATACCACACTTTCCTTCATTATATTCAACAACAGCTAGTGGTCTCAATGTTGCGAACAAACGAAACGAAAGATCATTCTTGAGACCACCAGATGAGCGACTCGCATTACTAAAATATCGGTGGGAACTGACGGAGATTTCTTTGAAAACACGCGTGGCAGTCAACGTGTTAAAGCGAAGAATGCAGCGAGAAGGCAAGTCCTGTACAAAGCAAGAAGATCGAGACCATATTAATGCTATTAGCTCATTTCGAAAATATGCAATAAATGAGACATCGCATTGATAAAATTGCTATCGTCTATATTCATTCACCAAGTTAAATTCCCTAAATCTAAAACAATAGGAATCTTCCTCTATAATGTGCAATTACGGCGAACCAAGGACATCAATAAGAAAAGTGGTGGAGTGGTGCGTGAAAGAAGATCGAAACTGCATTTCGCACAATTGTTCTCACTTTATTTGAAGTATCAATATCTCCCAGCCAGTGTCTTATGGTAGATATCTGGCTTGCGGAGAATCGCGGGTATTGGATCGGAATGCGCACCCTTCGATCTCATATTCGAAGTATTCCGCGCAGACTGACAGTCACCTGCCCTTCCTTATACCGGCGAAAATAAGAGAATGGAAAAATCTATTCGTGCGATGCATCGTCCTTGTGAACTGCGTTCCCGAGTTCGCCTTTCATCGTCCAACTCGCAGAAAGAGGAAAGCCAGAGGCATCCTTTGTAACTTAAATGCGACCTCTTTACGAAACGATTCCCCTTCTCTTTCTCTCTTTCTGCTTCGCGTCTGCTCTTGTCGCAAGGAGCGAAGGAACACGCCGCGTTACAAATAATTGTTGTTTTCGAAGGAGAAACACAGTTGCAAAGTGCAAGTAGGAGGAAAGAAAAATCGTAAAAAGAATGTACGTACGTAGCAGTTCCTTTTCATTGGGATTTCCTGCGAGATGCCCGAAAATGAGTAGAGGCGTTCCTCTGCAACAGCTGTTTCGTTTTCTTCCTCCTTCTAATTCTTCCACTTTTTACAAATTGTTCTTTTCTCGGCGAATTTGTTGTTACACGGGCCAACTCCACTTTTTCATATTTTTCTGCCAAAGCGCTTGATCGTGTTGCTTATCTTATACTTAGTGCCCCAAATAAGATTGTTAAAAACTAGTTTCTCGGAAATTAAGATGGAAGATTAATAAGATCAAGTTCATTTTTTGCTATAATTAAACGCTACGGGATAAATCTTCCGTCATAATTCTGTAACAATGTACGATAAAAAAGATGCTTTCGTTAAATGTTGTTTAATTTAACAAGAACTATTCGAATAACAAAAGATTAATACCACCTTCTATTTAAGAAAATGTAGATGGATCTGAATTTTTCACTTTAAAAGTCGTCTTACGAAATGGATCGCATGTTAGGAGATTAGCCCTCTTATATCATTTAATTACAGCAAAAATAAAGTCGATATTTTCATCAGTTTTTGAAAAAATAGCTTGTAACGCTTTATTTGGATCACCCTATATAATTTCATTAATTTTATTTTTCGTTTTGTGCAGTTAACCGATTTGGCAAAGAGCCATCTGTCACTGCTGCCTGTCATTACCAAAGTTTTTGGCATTTGACAAAATGACGCGCATACGAGCATACAACGAACTAAGAAAAAGAAAATGAATAAAGAAATGCATAAGTTAGGCAATTTGTGGTAACGTAATTTATAAATAATAAAATGTGACTGATACAAAACAGGGACAATAAAAAATTGATGGGATGCCATCCTTCTGTTAAGTTTGACGAGGATATAGGAAACCCTGGAACACTCCTGGAAAATCTTCACATTGTGAAAATTGCTATAACGTAAAAGATAATGCAAATTATAATAACGATGTCAGATGGAGTTATAATAATCATAAAAGTTTGATAAAATTCTTGTAATATGTGTATTGTATATAATTATAAATTGTTAATGTTTGAAAAATGAAAGCTTTTTGTAAGTAACATTTAAATGTATAAAATATTTGATATCTGTGATAGCTTGACAAATTTTACTGAAACAAAGATAAATAAGGATCAAAGAATCTTTACATTTATTTTAATTTAGTCTCATTCTATCTTCGATTTAATTTTTAAAAATTCCATAAGAATTTTAAGCTTTGTTTGACCGTTCCAAGTGGAAATTAATTTCACGAAGGGAAAGCTTATAATTCGACTTGCTCCTAAACATTTTCCCCCGCAAAATATCGCATAATTGTCAAACGGACGTATAAGTTTGCAGTTTTCTCCAAGAATTAATAATATAATATCTACAGAATCTGTTGAATCTGAAACTTCGTTTCATCCTTCGATATTGCACCTTTAATTAGACAGCAAACTTTAACTATTATTTTTCCAACTACTCTAAAGTAAGCTCGAAGAAAGGTAATTAGCACGAAGAATAAATTCTATGAAAAATAAACTAACTCAGATGTTATGTTGCAACGTTTCTTTGCTCCCGTGCTTCATTTTCACAACGTAGAATTTTTCAAACTTTCAGGATACTGTATTAATAAGCCTTCAACACTTCAACGCCATACGATAAAATTTGTTAATTTAGAATGTTCTTGAAAACTTGCTGTCAAAACAACATGTAAGGAACTTCCAAATCACTTTGAGAAATCATGTTCATACTATTGTTATGCCTCAAATCATGGTCAACACTCTTGATGTTTATAATTTCGGCATTCTCGGTATATTTCAATGATCTGTAAGCTTTGCTATACATCTCACTATCGCTGTATCGTTTTGTGCACATATATGACATCCATAAACTACGATTACTTTCCATGACGATTGACCTATTGAAAATAGAAATATTTCACACGATAAACATTCATTTAATTTACATAAGTATAATTATAGGTGTATTGTTGTCTATTTGAAAATATTTTAACAACTGTTAAAATTAACAGGTTTATACATCTTTTTATGAACGAAATTGAAAAAATCTGTAAGCTAAGTACGGATTAAGACTTTAATTATTACAACGATTACTTTGCTCGTAGTATATTTCAGTATATTTCTGCATATTTAAATATCTGTAGTGGTACATGAGTCATAGGACAAAGCTAATTACGTCGTTGTCGCCTCGAAGTACCTAGACCGCTAGGCTACAGTTAATGTAAAAACAATGTCACCGCTACTGGCAATTGTCATCAGGTAGGCAAATACGAATTTTTTCACCTCCACCCCTCCCAACTAGTATAAATAGACCGACACGATCGCGAGCGAGACACCTTCGTATCGAGTACGTACTGAGTTTATAGCGAGTATTTAGCGGCATCCTTTGCGACTTTGAATATTTAACGAGCATGTATTAAATTACGTGATAACGTGTGCGAATATTCATCCTGTCATTTTATATCACGATTTATACTTCGTAATACGATTAACGTTTACGTTTATATTTAACTTATTGGTCTCAAATACATCTGACGGTTACAACAACAAGGACTCGTTATTAATCCACACAACCTTCGTCCTCTTCACACACGACAATAGCTACATATCTCATAAACGCGTAAACATTCGTGGTTTAATTACCAGTATATACCATACTAATTATCAATGTACGAAGACGTTAAATACATAGAAGAATACTAAATTCCCTTTGCTTTCAAATTATATATGCTATTACATTGAAATTATAAATTTATCGACTCAAGCTTCGAATAATAGTCAAAGTTGTATGAAAAATCAATTTGCACGTACGGAATACCGCTATGGGGGACAGCAGCAATGAGCCACATAACTAAATCCAATTTCAAGTCAAGTCGTCAATATCAAGTCGACGGAATTGTTTTGTTCGAAATGCACACAACAGGACTGCATGCGTACTCCCAAAGCTTACAGCACGAGCGTAAAGGAGGCTACTTTTGGGTATTTTAATCTTCTAATCACACCAACTAGAATGACAGAACTAGAATTCTTTAGAATTCCACTTTATTTCACACTTGGTAGCCTCCGATAAAAAGAAGGCAGACGTACTGGCTAACTAGTCGAAACTCTAAACTCAGCATAGAAAATAAACTAAAAATTTACAAAACGATAAGAAAACCAATCTGACATACGGAATACCGCTATGGGGGACAGCAGCCGCATAAATAAACTAGAGTCGCTATAATCGAAGATACTGAGAACAATAGCCAACGCCCCATGGATATACGCAAAGACTTAAGAATACCAACGGTCAAAGAAAAATACAAGGAAGAACGACAACACATTCAAACCAGCTGGCTGCTGAAGCGAGCAAAACCCACATAAAAAGAAGACTAAAAAGAAAACACTCCACTGACCTCACTAAAGAAATAAAATAGTCAAACTCGAAGATATAAATGAAAATAAATCCAGTCATATAACCTTCACGCTGCGAAAACAATACTGCCCACAAGTGACCATAAATAATATTCCAATTCCAAGCAAAGATACAGTCAGATATCTGGGCATGATTCTGAACAGAAGAATGACACGGAAACGGCACATAGTAGATAAATCCAAAGAACTGAAATCAAAACTAAAGAAATTCTACTGGCTCATTGGCAGACGCTGCAACTTAAACGTGCAGAGTAAAATAATGCTATATAAAGCCGTATTAAAACCTGTTTGGACCTATGGGAATCAACTATGGGGAACAGCGAGTAATTCCAACATAGAAATTCTCCAACGATTCCAATCAAAAACTCTAAGGTCCTTAATAGATGCACCTTGCTATGTTACCAACGAAACAATACATCGCGACCTTAAGATATCCACAGTTAAGGAAGAAATATCCAAATTCAGTAACTGATTTAACATAAGAGTTAACAACCACCAAAACCCATTAGTTACTCAATTACTTGACACGGCGGATCAGATCCGCAGACTAAAAAGACAACACCCTTTGGATTTAAGCATTAGATTCAACTAGAATCAAACATACTATAAACTCTTGTAATCCAAGTTACAGTACCACGCCAGAATAATTTACTTAAAATTTTCAATGAAAATTGATTGTAAAAAGTCCATCAAATAAAAAAAGAAAAACTCGAAAATAGTATTCCACTGTGGGTAGCTATCCACGTGTTATTTAGCAATTAAGTTAGAAAAATTTACCAAATGTCCAGCTGGACAAATTGTAAAGAACAAATTAAATACTAAAAAAAAAGTTGTATGAAAACACATACACTAATGAAGTTTTTCCCTCTGTTGAAACTATGAAAACTGTCTATAAAAATGAAGTTGGAAAAAATTGATGTATATTTTATGCGGATAAAGAGCATACGCAAAGACACATATGCTGAATATAATATACAAGCGAAGGTGGAACTGAATTTAGTACCTCGTCGTGTTTACGCGAGAACATGATAAGAATTGCAATAATATTTCGTTCCTTTTACGAAAAGTATGGATGAGAAAATCAATATAAAATGGATGAGATTTTAGTGATTCCGTTGGTTCAGCAGGTACGTTCTTTCGGGGAAAATATCTGATATCCTTGCTGTCTTCTGTATTCATCGAGAAAATCTAGTCGGATTTTCGATATATTTCGTTAAAATTTTACCGCAATCTGATGTTTGATCGACTTTGCTATCAACTTTACGCGAATTTCATATAAAACAAACTCCTATGAAAAATGTATTCGAAAGCTTCCTCTTTTTGCCTCAAAAGAGATATATCAAAGGGACGCGGAAAATTCTAGGAAAACGTGATAAATCTCAAAGTTGGAGAGAGAATGTCATAAACATCGAGAAATATTACTTCTGTCGATATTTCAGTCAATATTACCTAAAAGTGGCCTCAAACAATTTCCAGACCATAAGATGACTGACTCGAATGAATTTTAACTTATAATGACTTTAAGAGGTGTCTAGAAAGAAGACGAATCGAAACGATATTTGGAAGTAATGTTTACATCAAACTCTAAATATTTGGTTAAGAATACGAAGATTAAAGGATAAATATACTAAACATTGGTTGATTTTGCATGAAACTTTGTATTTCGATCTACCGACTCTTTAGAACTGTATTGACAAAATGTTGACTCTGATCAGATTTTCCTGTAAGTTTACGTATTATGCATTTACGTGTGTTTTCTTTCGAGTTTAAAAGTTGACTATTTGATAATTCATCGTCGTTAAGCTGATGCATAAGAGTAAACGTAAAATTTCAGTTCCAGTGTAAAATTGATACACAAACCGATTCTAGAACAGTTTTTCAGTCTACTTAAAAATGGAATTAACATAATAATCTGAACGCCATGTAAGATACCGTAACCGAAGCAAAAACTTTGATTCGGAATAAAAATTGGTAATTATGCAGGTTCTTCGTATCTATTTTAAAAATCAATGTCATAATCCAGTGTCTAAAAAATCGTGTCTTTTGCACAATAACAGGATTTCATAAAACAAGCCAATAATTTTCTTCACCACCGAACTTTCTTCGATCCTCAAAATTCCAACAGATTTTTAGCTAAAATTCTTATGTCACATTTTAACATACAGTGACGTAGGAAAGAAAAATGATTGAGAATCGACACTAATTCTTGCATTAGACGTCTTCTATCTCATCGATTACAATGCAATCCTCTAACGTTATAGCGTTTGCCTCTCCAGCCTTCGAACTTTTCTTTGTCCGCAACAGCAACTAAATTTGAAACTACTACCCAAAGTGTAACAAACTTTAACGTATTAACGTTGCCGAACAATGGATAAAGGTATTCTTCTGTTTCACGGTAACGATACAAAGCGTTAACAGTGTTTTTAGCGCACGAACAGCGAAATAATTTCAGCCTGATTGCTGCGAGCATGAAACTACTTTTCTGCATGAAAGCTTGGCGCGCGCGTGTTTGAACGTACTTGGATCGCGGTAACGATCGATCGTATTTCGCATTCCTCGAACTTTGTCTCTCGTGCCAGCAAACGTCCGTGTTATTCTCGGTTAGCAGCTTCTTTACGGCGCAACGGCAGCTCGCCGGGTTCATCCTCTGCCAGCCAAGTTGCCCGATTGAGTCAATCGTATTCTCGAAGGCCTGCAGGGACCTGAGGAACCTGGACTTCACTCTGTTGAGGTCAGCACAACAGATTGCCTCGAGGTCGTAAATTTTCCTCTTATAGGAGCTAGTCGCCGATGCTGAAAGACGCTGGTCGAACGAGTTCAGTTCATCTTGCAATTCGTCCACGGTCCTCTGATACATCCAACTCCCAAGGCACGTGAGGTAGTTGGTCCTCGAGGTAGACGTGTCCTGATCCGCGTTTCGATATGGATTACAGACTGCACGCTGGCTAACGAGTCTACCAACTTACTTACTCCGTTAGAGCAGGCCGCTCTTTGCTGTAATTTCGCCGAACTTTCCAAAATCCGTGCACCGTTCCACGAACGTGAGCCACAGCTCGTGTGATCTGCAGGCCGAGTAATTGTTTTATACACTTTACTATCGGTTTCTCACATCACAGAACGATTTCAGCTTTTTACATTCGCTGTTGCTCAACGACGAATTTGCCTCGAATACGATTAGGTTTTCATATCGACCGAGTTGTACGATACTTACGCTTCTTCTGGTATTTGGCGAATGAATAAACATCAGAAATCGATAGTCAGAAATAAATAAGTATAATTAGAAATACAAGTGAAATCGTAGATGTGGAGTTGAATTTTTGTGTCTTCGGACCAGTTTTATGTAACATTGGTAAAGCAAAGCCAAGTATAGAATTACTGGAATCGGTATAATTGCATCGAAATAATTATCGTTATGCAATCCTGAAGTTGTTCTATCTCATTATTGATCTGGCTTGCACATTGAAATAAGCAAATGAAAATAAAATTAGAATGAAAAATCTTGCACGCCAACGACAATGCTTTCATATCTTATTCAAGCTCGGGATATTTTTTAACGTTGCGGGAGTACTATCGGATCGGAAACGATCGAAAGCACGCAGGAGAATGTTACAAGTTTGTTCAAAAGCAATCGCAAATGCTTTTGTGTGTTTCATAATCCCTAGAAAAAAAATCCACATTGCATAGAATTATTTATAAACTCAATTATTTAAAATATGTATTATAATAATGAGGAAAATAACGCAATACACGATTACTCTGATAGATAAAGAAATTATGGAAGAAAATAGTACAAATTTGTGTCTTAACCTGTCCACTGTATAGATAACAGAAACGCGACGAGGAAAGGAATTAAATGGAAATAAATAATTATTAATCCGGAAGCATTATACTAAAGAGAAAAGAAAATAAATATTTTTCAACAAACGTGCAATATTCTATTTTCCATCGTTTCGCAAAAGTTCTATTTGCGGAGAGGAGAAAACCTGATAACCTGTCAAACTTTCGTAGTTACGTTGCAGCTCGATGAACTTTTGCAATATCGTCATTTCTATTTCTTGATGAAGATTTAGTCTCTCGTCTCGAAGGGCGTGCCGCAATTCTCGCAGGACCCTGCGAAGATTCTCCACTCGCGAGATGATGGATGTGTCGTGTTCTAGGTTATCCACCATTACGTGATCGTCGACACTGGTCATTTTTCTCTTTATCGGAAACGAACGAACTAACCAACTGGAAAAATATATACGCGTGTCAGGAAGAAAATAACGGCTGGGACGAAGTGTTCCGTGTCACTGGCTTTTTTCACGATTTTGTCATCTTTAAGTGGTGTTTTGGCGCGACGCACTTTCAACCCCGCATCCCTCTTCTTGACGTTTCTCGAGAGATCGACGTCTCTTCAATGGAGAAAAGATTACCAGCCATAGGATATCAGGTTCGCGTCTAGTTGCACGCGCCACAAATATCTCCCACGAGTTTGCATTTTAATCAGTAGCGTTTAATTCGAGCGTCGAACATTCGCGGAGCGTGTTAATTAAATTTTTATCGAGCACGCGTTTTCATCAAAGATTCAAACAGGCTCGATGTTGCGCGCAAAGAAATCTAGGACACGTCCCACTTCTCACGTAATTTTATTATTCCAACGTTTCATGATTATTCAACATTCTTCGTTGAATTAGTTTTCGTTAAATATCGCGAAGAAAGCAATCGAGTATTTCTATTACAAACGTATTTTAGCAAACGTTAACTGTCTTCCCATGTTTTAAAACGATATTAATCAAATTAATTAAAATCTGACAGTATTATGGCGCGGTCTATCGCGATCCTGTCCGTTTTATTCTGCCGATTGAAAAACCGTTGAACCCCTTCATTACGTTTCTGACACGTTCGCGAAGTAATCGATAAACGCTCTGAGCAGATGTATTATCTACGAAGAATTATAGTGGGGCATACCGTATTTATGGGTATTATATTCAACGAATTGCGAAACGTAACGCACGTGACAATGCAACAATCGAAAGGAATGCGATGCAAAATGTGCATTAAAATTTTCGTTATGATTTTGTATACCTTTAATTAGTAACGTTACCATTCGTGAAACTATCTTCATATAGCATTTATCGTACGTTGTACGTAGGTACAACCTTCAAATAAACTTTCCTCAAAAAATTCCTTAATTATTTAATTTCATAATGTCATTTTGATAAGGAAATACGTGTGCAGAAATATCCAAGTATGAAATACAATTGGTTTTTTTAATTACAGAAATTAATTAATGTTTCATTTATTTGAAATGCTTTATATTACTAATTGCCGTACGAATTGTAATAAATAGGTTAATATTAAATTTCACAAATTTCACAAACAGTTGAATTTAAATCTATTGAAATTTAGTTTTCTTCTTGAAGTAAGAACAAATTTTCTATTATGTTGTATAGAAGAATGAAACACGTGATTTATATCGCTAACATTCAGCAAATATTTCAATTAATTGCAACGTATGTAACTTTCGTAACGATATCTTGAATGAAAATTGGTGCGCGTATATGCAATATTCGCAACAACAACTCATTTCAGACGCAACCGAAGTAACTTGAGATCTGTTGATGGAAAACAAATACACCGCGGCGTTGCAATTATAATTAACAAGCTTCGTGCGAAACTCCGAGAAAGTAAAAATCCATTCACGATTTCTCAACCACTTTGCTGAATTATTAGCAATTAAAATTCTCGTTGAACTCATTTCAATTCCGGCCGTGTGGCACACACTCAATTTTCACAGAAACTTTTCACGAGCTCGACAACAAGGAAGTTGAAAGCGTCGATCGGCGCGATGGCTAATTATGCCATCGAAAATTCACGACGCGTTCAAAGTTGCCGATAATCAGCATTTTGTCGACCACCGTTTAACAGGTGGGAAATTTTTATCAATGCATGCAATTAGTGCTGAACGCGATCGTTATTGTCCTACAGTTTCTTAAGTTTAGAAAACCTCCTTAATTTAGGTATTTATTCATTTACTTGCCTTTTATAGGCCTTTGGAGACTCTTTATAGGTCTTCTATAGAAGAAAAAAGCAAACAATAATTTGTAACATGTCAGTGAAAATAGTCAATAAAATCTTTTTCCATTGACAAATTTCTCGAATTTACAAAAATTTCTTAATTTAGATATTTGTTCATTAATTTGCCTTCCATAGGTCTTTTGGGAAGATTCCATAGAAGAAAAGAGCAAACAATAATTTGCAATAAAGCATTGAAAATAATCAATAGAATCTTTTTCTATTGATAAATTTCTCGAATTTAGAAAACATTCTTAATTTAGAGATTTATTGATTAATTTGCCTTCTATAGGTCTTTTGGGAAGCTTCTATGGAAAAAAAGAGCAGACAATAATTTGTAATAAATCATTGAAAATAGTCAATAGAATCTTTTTCTAGCCAAATTTCTCAAATTTAGAAAACATTCTTAATTTAAATATTTATTTATTTACTTCCCTTTTATAGGTCTTTTGGGAAGCTTCTATAGAAGAAAAAAGCAAACGATAATTTGTAACAAGTCACTGAAAATAGTCAATAGAATCTTTTTCTATTGACAAATTTCTCGAATTTACAAAAATTTCTTAATTTAGATATTTGTTCATTAATTTGCCTTCCATAGGTCTTTTGGGAAGATTCCATAGAAGAAAAGAGCAAACAATAATTTGCAATAAATCATTGAAAATAATCAATAGAATCTTTTTCTATTGATAAATTTCTCGAATTTAGAAAACATTCTTAATTTAGAGATTTATTGATTAATTTGCCTTCTATAGGTCTTTTGGGAAGCTTCTATGGAAAAAAAGAGCAGACAATAATTTGTAATAAATCATTGAAAATAGTCAATAGAATCTTTTTCTAGCCAAATTTTTCAAATTTAGAAAACATTCTTAATTTAAATATTTATTTATTTACTTCCCTTTTATAGGTCTTTTGGGAAGCTTCTATAGAAGAAAAAAGCAAACAATAATTTGTAACAAGTCACTGAAAATAGTCAATAGAATCTTTTTCTATTGACAAATTTTTCAAATTTACAAAAATTTCTTAATTTAGATATTTGTTCATTAATTTGCCTTCTATAGGTCTTTTGGGAAGCTTCTATGGAAGAAAAGAGCAAACAATAATTTGCAATAAATCATTGAAAATAATCAATAGAATCTTCTTTTAGCCAAATTTAGTTTGAGTTTAGAAAATCTTAATTTAGATATTTATTCATTTACTTGCCTTTTATAGATCTTTTGGGAAGCTTCTTTAGAAGAAAAGAGCAAACAATAATTTGCAATAAGTCAGTGAAAATAGTCAATAGGATCTTTTTCTATTGACAAATTTCTCAAATTTAGAAAACATTCTTAATTTAGATATTTATTCATTTACTTGCTTTTTATAGATTTTGGAAAGCTTCCATGGAAGAAAAGAGCAAACAATAATTTGTAATAAGTAATAACATAATAATAAGTAACAATGTAATAATTTGAAAATAATTACATTGTATGAAACAGTTAAAAAGGAAGTTATAAAGGAAGACAAAAATCTACTGAAAAAAGGGGCGACAATATTCGTTAAACAACCTGTTTGTAGTAAATTAACTACATTTTGTCTGAAATATTTTGCCTGGCTATATTGCTATAGTTACTACATTTCGCTGAAAATAAAGCAATTGACAGATTTATGTAGCTGGCCCTTTTTCCTGGTCACATTCCTGGATCGAACTTGCTGGACCCTTCTGTTCTAATCAAATTTCTCGCACAGTGTCTCGCTAATGCAATTTTCTTATTTTTCCGATATTTATCTGTCTGACCCCTTTTCTCGACCACATTTCTGATTGAACTTCACTGGAACCCGTTTCTCCCAGTCAAGTTCCTCGAGCGGCGTCCGATTAATGCAATTTTGATATTTTTTCCTTTTTTCTAATCGCATTTCTGATCGATCCTCATCGGACCCCTTTTTGCCAGACAAATTCCTCAGTATCAATCCGACAGTGTCTAGATAACTCGATTTTCCTATTTTTCCCGATATTTACGTGCCTGTTCCACTCTCCTGACCTATTCTCAAGAAGTGCCCTTTTTTCAAACGCTCTGCGACTCCCACTTTGCCAGAACCATCGCATAAAAGGGTGCTTTCGTGAGACGAAAAAGTCTTGTTCCAAAACCCAGCGACTTTTTCCGTTGGTTCCAGTTGTGGTCCTCTCCTTTTATTATTTATCTTCTCTTACAATTCTACTTTACTATCTGTCCTTCTAATAGAATTGTTCATTTCATTTTGTAGTTTTTGTTTGATTTCCCAACGTTTGTCACAATTCCAGCAATGCTGCGAGCATTTCAGCACCGACATACGCTCCAGTTCCTCCCAGTCAGCAACTTTTTCCAAGTTTTTCCTGCTTCTACGTATGACTAAACATTTTTGCTTCGTTACAGATAGATGGTAGTACCATTTAAACGACAAGCAAGATCGATAAGTTTGCCGAGTCTGACAAGCACGATTCACTCAGTCAACCGATACTATCTGCCACAAAAAATATATAAAAAGGAAGCAGGAAACAGTAACTGTTCCTTTTTGGCTGTGCGCAAAATCGTGTGTAACGCCGACGCTTTAAATCTACCTTTGAAACACTGTAATTCCGGAACAATTTTCAATAAACCACTTTCGATCCAAGCAAATTCGTCTCGACCGATTCAACGACAGTGTAAACGAGATGATGATACATCGTCGAAATCTTGCGCGTGACCTGTTTAATTACACGATCGAAGGAAAAATATCGACGCGTAGTATCGGTCTCGCTGTGAAGTTAATGGGTCGGGTTGTTCGACTGCGTTGAAATCATCGCCGCCGTGTTAACGAACCGGTTTCTCTTGGCAGCGGAAGGCGTTTAATCGAGCGGGAGGAGCCGTCGAACGGCCCATGGAGAAATGAAAAGGACAACGGCGAAAGTGGAGCGTAAAGCGGAGGCTCGCGAGTGATTTTCATCTCGCTAATGCATGCAAGAACTAGTAGAAGTGTAATGAACGCTATTACGCGAAGTGGATCTCGCCTTCCGCTAGGAAACAACAACGACGATGATGACGACGATGACGATGACGATGTCGACGATGGCAGCGGAACTTGCGATTATATTGGCACGTCCCTTCGTTAGAACGATCCGTTTCCACGTCCAGAACGTTTCCTTTCGTTCTTTCATTCTCGCTTTCCCTTTTTACTTCGTTTTTGTCCTTTCTCTGTTCCTTCGGCATGGGGAAGGCTGAAAACCATAGCGGTTTAAGTCGATCCACTGCTATTTCCCATAAGAGAGTGGTGCGCGTTTATTGGTACAAAAGGTTCATTACTTTTTCAAAACGAGGAATCGTATTGAGGCAGAGAATAAAGTTTTTTATTTTTTTTTCATTTGGTAGAATTTTTACAATCAATTCTCATTGAGAATTACGAGTAAATTATTTTGGCGTGGTACTGTAACTTGGATTATTAGTGTTTATAGTATGTTTGATTCTAGTTGAATCTAATGCCTAAGGGGGTATTCCAATCTACAAATTTGAAAAAATCGACAATTTTTTTTCACATTTCCAAAGTTTAGACATTCAAGAATATGCACTTAAACGGATTTTTCAAAATTTCAATTATTTTATGAGTTACAGCTATTTTTGTGACGCGGCATCTGCTCCGGAACGCGTTCTTTTCGAAACTACTTTTTTCGAGTTAGCATGCACGATATCTCAAGTTCTAATGAACCGATTTGTTTGAAATTTGGTGTGAATGTTCCTTACACATTCCTCTATCGCCTCAATCACGCTCAGATCAAAATTTTTAATTTTAATATTTTTAAAAAATTCGGAATTGCCAAAAAACATGCCAAAAAGGAAAATTTTTTTTCGAACGGTCGCCATTTTGTGAAAAAATATTTCTTTGACTTTTCCAAGGTTCATGCTATAGCCGCAACTATACTAATTAAGAATCCGTTCGGCTTTCTTGCTTCGGATGACCAGAAGGTTGAAATCATGCACGCCAGGACACCCTTTTTTTTGGACCTCCCACTTTGCTAGCTCATAACTTTGTGAATTTGGAGTTTCTTTCGGTTAATTTTTTATGTAATCTTAAAATATCAATAAACAAATAATAAAAAATGGATAGTAAAAATGCTTCTTGTTTCGTTTGTACAAAGCTTCAAAAACCGCCCGAAATTCATGCCTCTAGACTAGAATACCTCCTTAAATCTAAAGTGTAATGTGTCTTTAGTCAGTGACTAATGGGTTTTGGTGGTTATTAACTCTTATATTATATCTGTTACTGAATTTGGATATTTCCTTTTTAACTGTGAGTATCTTGCAAAGATAGAAGAATAATGTTTTTAGAAGCTGAATTCAAATTCTTGGAATCTTAAGTTAAACTACTATACTATACCACTACCTAGGTTGTTGAGGACTACAGAGAAGATCACGACAAATCACATTCTTCGTGATACGAGTACGATATGTCGTCAATTAGTTTCGCCTTACCGAGATCGTCTTTTTATTTGATTTTGATCTTATGCTTCCGTATCATTTTATTCCATTTACAAAAGTCTTCTACGACTATACTTTCGAACCTGGTACATCTTTTTTTCACTCTTAGTAGCTCTGCATCAAGGCATTTTGTTTCAGTCTTGAAGTGATAAAGGGAAATAAAAAGATTGATCAATAACGTGCTCCTTTTCTGCGATTTTGATATGTAAACACCGATTACGAGAGCTCTTAATTCCGTATAAAGGTGAATTCACAGCTCGCGTGCAAATTATATACGTATGAATATTTATAATTAAACAGATTTGAAGCTTAGATTAGGGCAGCAAAATTACTGGTTTAAGTTTCGTTCGTAGCCAGGTGGAATTTAAGAGATGAAAACACGGCCCCTTTCATGAGAATCGAGCATTTACATGCTGAAATGTTCTCTGCTTTCTGTTAAAATTCAGACCGACTTTTATACAAACATAATTTTATTTTTTTTTTTAGCTATGTACGTATGTATATGTGCGATACACGAGCATGCTTTATCTTTCGAAATTAAAGGTATGTTTTATTCTTGGTAATTATGCACAAAAACAACTTGAAATGCTTCAATTTGTATTCTTTTTTTTTGTTCCAATTTCTTTCACTATCTTGTTTATATCAAAGATAACGATGATATATATTGATCGTTTTATATACAAAATTTTTTCTTTAACTGCTGATAAAATTAACTCATCCTTGTACAAATATGACGTTAATTGAGAAGAAGATTATTTTCCCTACGAATCCTACAATCTATCTTTTTATCATGTGGCTTATTATTTAGAAAAGGAGTTTACTGCTGAACCTTTTCGTACCATAATTTTCCTTCTAGTAATATCAGTGAATTGACGAAGCTGTATACTCTTTCCTCTCATAATTTTACAATATTGCATCAAAAATTCTGATCGAATAACTTGTAATTTTTAAAATTCATTTGCAAGATTCCACTCGTTTCACTAGCCAACTTGTTACTATAACGTAACAGAATTTATTAACACGTTCGTCGCCACGTCACCCATATCTATGTGACGGATATACTGCCGTGGGGTCCCGTCACCAAAGTATGGTGACGCTCTTCTTGTTCGAATTAATTAAATATACGATATTATATATAGGATATACGACATAAAAATATTAGAAACACATTATACCATACTTTCTATTAATTTATATTCTGAATACATATGTTACATTATTCTATATCGTATGGTATTTGTTAAAACATTCCAAACACATTTGGGCTGACTTTGGCCATTTCGAACAGTAGTTGTAGACTCCGTCATCACTGCTCTCCTCATTTTCAAATATATTTTCACGCTGTTTATTGAACATTTTGAGGATAAAAAAATCACTGATGCACGTCTCACGAGTATGCTTCTCAACTAAATGAAAGATCTAAGATATCTGCCATGAGATCCCTCGGAATACTCTAGCTGGAAAGGTTTTCGCTTTCTCCATTTCAGAACTAAATAATCTTTTCTTTACAATGAATCGAAGACGATAAACAATGAATCGAAGGCGATAAACAATGAATTCCCGCTTGTTGCTCTATTTACGTTCTGCGTACCAGCGGTCGGATTTGATGTTTGTCGGTCGGACGAACGTGTTAATACTATTAATCACGCACAGCTTATAGTTTGTAAAGTTATAAAGTTGCACTAACAATAATCGCAATAAATTAATTATGTAAGAAGGCCCTGAAGTGAAATATTAGCACTCTATCGTTTCTTGCTAATTTAAAAATGTCTGAGGATTATCTGATTAATCTTTGTGCAAATATAACAAGCGCTATCAATGGGGAACATCAAGCTGATAATTCACAGGAAATATTAATGGAATCAGAATAGGGAAATGTGCGTGGAGAAGCGCTCGTTCCCATATTCAAAATCCAATCGACAGCGCGATGTAGATAATGCAAATTGTTCTCATTGAGGCGTTTGCAGCTAGTCAAAGCACGATGTTTGACTCGCCCCGTGTTACTACTATCTATTAATTTGGAAACTGTAATTACGTTTGGTTATTTAGGGTGGCCTACGTAAGCCATTTCAGCTGGCCAGCGTCGCCTTGTATCGGCAACGTATCATTATTCTCGCGACAAATTGCTACGTCGTTAAGTGATACCTCCAATCTCCACCTGAATCATTAGCGAATCATTGTTATCTACATCTGTAAAGACGCGCTGTTTCACATCTTTTCCACTGAAGACTCAAGTAGAGCTTCAACGTATGCTGTGATCTTTCGATTATTTTCGACCCAATTTCCTCTTTCCAATTCTTCCAATTGAAGAAAATATGAAAAGATTCTTATTGGAATTCACGATCGCAATTATACGAGTGTCGGTAATGAACGTGCTTCGTCTGTCTCCAAAACGAAACGAGATACAGTTCTGCATGGACACTCGTTTTACAGCTACAGTCGTCCTTTATAAATAAGTTCACTTTTAGTTTGTCAATAAGTTTATTTAACGCAATGACGAATAGTATCGTTTAGAGAGAGGTTGAGTATGGGCGAGATGTGAACGAGATTCAAGCAACGTATACAATGAGAAGAAGTTTTTAACAGGAGGAAACCTTACACGTCTGCGGAAATTCGTAGTCATTTTACTGGCAACGTATGTCGTGACGTGAAAACCACGAAGCATTTGCGAAGACGCGTACGTCAGGTTCGGAACTCAACCGAGACGACACTGTCGCAGCGCAACGCTCGATCGCACGCACAGCGCTCCATGTCCTTTGCGAGACTGAAATTTCGAGATTCAACGATTTCCATTTCTTCGCAGAATTGAGGAGGACACTCGAGGATATTCGTTTCCAGTTGGACGACGAAGTCAAGATAGCAGTGACTTGCTTTGTCGAGAGTAGACTGACGGTATCCTGCATTGACGGAATGAGAAATGTTGGGGTTGACTGATGGAGGAACGAGTGGATGAATTTGTAATAGAAAAATATATATTGAAGTAAGTATAGATATAAGTGTAGGTATAGTGTATGCTGTTTCAGATCCTCGCTCTTTCAGTGTTCCAGTACAATGAAATATGATAGGGAGCACATTTACACATTTACAGCAAAGGACATTATCAAAAATGTTAACCTTGGTGTGTAGCTCTAGCTGAATGCTACAAGAAACAGCAATAGAAATCTCTTTCACTCTTTCAGTGTTAGAATACAATAGGAATATACTTTCATCGTTCATACATTTATAGCAAAGGACATTACCAAAAATGTTAACTTTGGTGTGTAGTTCTAGTTGAAGATTACAAGAAACAGCAATAGAAATCTATTTATAGCTCTTTTGTCTCTAGACCTTGTAACCTAAAACAGCATTCATATTGAGAGGCACAATAATATGGATCTCTTCTTGTTTTTAATTTTTTCGCTCCACTAAATTCTATTTTTCACGTAACAGCGGTGTCCAGGTCACGGGTATACAAAAGAAAAATGGTAGAGCTTTTCTTGAAGTAATTACTACACCATTTATGATGCTGTACAGCAGATTCGATTTTAGGTTCTATATTATTTTTTTATGTTTTTTTTGCATTTTTAGGTTCTATATTATAGAAAAGAAAAGATATCAAATTCTTCGCAATACGATTAATTGAATTTACAAACATTTTCCTATTTGTTATTATAAATTATTAAACTATAAATTTCAATGCATATAAAATATTGATTTTCATGAAAATTTCTATGAAAACACAGGTACCGACAGATGATTACTTTCCAGTTTCATTCGTATTGAACTACGCTTAATATTTTGATATCCAATTCAAACAGTGAAAATGATTTAAAATGGCTGAAAATAATTAAATACGACTGCAACAAATAGTAAAATATGGTAAATATAAGAGCAAAAGTGGGTTATTTATCCTTAAATGAACAAGTATGCATGGTGAATATTTTCTAAAAATTTATTTTTACCACATTGTTCGTATTTCGTTGAAATACGTCGGTTGAGCTTATTTAACACGCTGACACGATGGGGTTATATTATAAACAATGGGGTTTTTTTAAGAGTTTTCCGTTAGTTTAAAACAACGCGAGTTGTTACTATCGAAGTTCCAAATGATTGGGACCAAAAACTTAACAGGAGAAGGTAATTAATTATAAAAAGTATGGGGAAATTCATCACTGATTGATTATTAGCAGGTAATTTTTTATTTTCATCTGGTATATGAAAATCAGTGACTGTATTACTTGTAAATTTTGAATTAAATTGAAATAGATTGAAATATACTATACCGTGACATTATACTGTAATTCTACACTTTTTCCTAACAACGCTATCTAACTGACGTTATCAAAAATTTATTTGTTCATATAATTTATATTACTTTAATCATTTCAAAAAACGTGAGTAACGTGTCATCCCTCAGATGATCTCCGTGACAGTCGACGTGTTAATTTAATACAAATTGGTCTGCTTGCCGTGGTAAATTGTGAGAAGCAATTGGTTCGCTCGATGCGACTGAATCGCTGGATAATTTCAACTTGGACAATACTCCTATGATCTTGTGTCTCGAGTATTCTACCCACCTTGATAACTAGGAGATTGGCAAGGTGGTGGTGCAGATCAACGCAGAGACTAGATGCAAAGCATCATGATCTGCTCGTGTGTCGTGCCATGAGTTCACCACACATCTATCGTTACGCCAAATGACACAGGTTCATGTAGTACGCAGAAATTTCGACTTTCTACGTTTATTACGTAATTTCTAAGCTCTGGTTCCTACGTCTTCATTTGCATAATCAAACGCTAATATTTCATGAGCGTTAGACACGGTCAAGGAGAACATTCTCACATTAAGAGGGAATTCTCGTGTAACACAAAAGAAAATGATTTGGAAATTTTCTTTTTTACATTAACTATTAGTTATGTGGGAGTAGAGCTTTTTGAAATGTAAATATAACTTTCAAGTACAAATGTGATTTCTTTTATTTCAATTCTTCTTGTTATTTATTGACTTTTTAAACACTTTCAGCGTAAATTATTTAATCTTAACTCATTTGCATCATGAGGAGGACTTAAGAGGACTGGTCCCTATCACCGCGCGCGGTCGATCGTAGGTGCAGTAAATGACATCCGAATGCTTCATGGAGTTTATCGAAAATTTACTGTTCAACACGATAGGTAGACAATGTTACTTCGCTAACATCGCATCTTACGTTCTTTATAACAGAGGAAAAAGGAAAAATTATTTATTTAAAAAAAAATAAGAAATAAGAAATTAAATCATATTATTTATTTCTCTACCTTTAAAATGGTCAATACAAAAAAATGATATAGGCGAGATGCTGACAAACGAGTCAAACGTGATCTCTCACATTTGAAGAATACTTAGCGACTGAAATAAAAAGCAGTCGCAGCGCGCGGATTAATCCGCGCTTAGATGCAAATGGGTTAAGAAAATTTCTTAACCTTCATTCGATCATTGTGAGAGATGCTATACTGCACACCAACAATGGTTACATTGTCAAAGATGATCGAAATACTTGAATAATATGCAATGAACAATAAAAGATGAAATAAAAAAATTATGTTCGTATTTCCAGATTATTTATAAACATTCCAAAATGATCTAATCTCATCTATCCGGTAGTTAGTCTCGTAAAAAAAAATCGTAGAAATCATTTGCTTCCATTGTTATTACACGAGAATCTCTCCTTTAGATTTTCCATAACAACTGCGAAGTTGTTTTCGCAGGATTTTGAGGCCATAACAGCTAATATTAGGTTGTCCGGAAAGTTTCTTTCGTTTTATGAGGAAATAATAGATGCACAACGTTTTTTGTTTTATATTATTTCGTCGAATTACTGATAAGTACGATAGTTAATTACTGATAGTACGATCCACTATAAACACCGCGACATTTCACAGACTTGGTTTCACGTTCGTATGAAGGCACACTGTTGGAAAAAACACGTTTGCGAAAGAAAGACACTATTCGGACAACCTAATAATTACATTGATCGTACACCTATACTTATTACATAGTAACCATAAGTCTATTATCGTTCCCTTCATATATCAAATTTTATTATAGTTAGCTTTAAACATCGTCTATTTATATAACCTTGTTTACTTGATCATATCCATATCATTGATCGTATCATTTACGATATACCACAAAATTTAGGTAGATATATGTGCATAGATTTAATGTGTCTATTAACATTTAATAATATTTTCTGTTTATTTTACGACTGTAAACTTGATTCTAACAATTAATTAAATTATTGTATAAATTCTATTAATTAAATTATTGTATCTTTCTATTAATTAAATTATTGTATAAATAAATTACAGTAGGTACGTAGCATCTATCGTAGGTTTCTAAAAACTACCTTCGAAGAGATTTTGCAAACAAGAATTTTGTTAAAGTTCCAGTTAATTCATCGAAATTTTGTAGAAGTATCGTGAACGAATTATTAGTAAATACTTTGTGGCTTGCTAAATGTGTTTCATATAATAAAACAATTTTCATTCCGATGTATCACGTTAATAGGAAAATACGAATGACGTATCTACCAGCAACAGCAATTACGAGAATTGCGTAAGAATGATGTTTCCAGTCAATTATTTATATAGATCGAAGGTCTTATTATTAGTCCTGGATCAGATTATCCGAAGTAAGAGGATCCCCGTAGGATTTGAATTAACTGCAGAAGATTAAGTTAAAGTTAAGCGCCTAAGAAGGTTCTCGGGGAAACTCGATTGCCTTCTTCAGAATTCAGGAAGCACTTGGGGGGAAAAAAGCAAATCCTTATAGCGATCTCGGTGTTGGTTTCGGTGTGAGCGCCTTCCATTTCCTAGTCGGCCAACAGTCGCCGTGAAGCGAAAGGGAAAAGGAAAAGTGGGAGAGGAAAATCTTAATTAAAAGGTATATCGGTCTAGCGAGTTTGTTTTCTTCTATTTTCGTCGAACTAATCGATGTTGCTGCCAGCGACGCATGAAAAATTAATAAACGGGATAAAGCGTGTCCGCGTTTCGAGGCGAAGTCTGTCTCCGTGAACTGGTAAATTCGCGAAAATCCCATATTCATAACAAAAGTAAAAAGTCCGGATACGAGATAGCAATCTTAAAGAAAGCTGCTGCGTCTATGGGAAAAAGTAGGTCAGTTATCACGGAAACAAATATTAAATATCTGCGGAAGGCGCGTTCGTATCGTTAAAATGAAAAAAGTGTTACGGACATTGCTACGCGAATAATACGCTAGAAACGTAGAAGCAATCGGAGAAATTGCACTGCACTTTTAGATTACGAATATTTCCTGCGATTTATAAGTAACGAATAGTGACACAATTAAACATGTAGCGAATTAACAGACTATTTGGATTTTAATGACGAAGAAATTCTATTTTTATTTTCATTTTCTATTCCTTTATTTTCTATCTCATGTTATCTTGTCATTTCATATTTAATCCAAAATAGGAAAGTAGAATAATGGGTTATTTTTTCTTCTGGTAAATGTATAAATAAAATATTGAAGGCAATGCAGCACGATATATTCTGTTTCTTTCGTTCTTTAATGCACGTATGTTTTGCAAAATTGCAAATTTTATTCCTTTTACATTTATACATTTAATATATATAAATATAAGATATAATAAATATAAGAATACATTTCCTTTTGATTTTCTAAAAAATCTAAGATAGGTACTATGTATCTACTGTAATTTATTTATAGAATAATTTGATTAATTATTAGAATCAAGTTCTCAGTCGTAAAATAAATAGAAAATGTTATTAAATGTTAATAGACACATTAAATCCATGCACATATATCTATCTAAATTTTAAATGTTATTTTAAAAAGAGAATTCACTATCAGAATAAAGAAAAATGAATGATCGTACCTTGTGTACGTTTTCGTGATTATATTACGACATAAGCCACCTATAAACCTACCGATTTGATATCGATAAACTTCTTTATATTTCATTGTTATACAATATGTTTACATATATTAGCTATACGTTAGTATGTAAATTAAAAACATGTTTTATATATTTTCGAATAAATATTATGCTCATTGGCTAGTAATATGAAAGACAAAAGCAGAAATAAAATATATTTTCCGTCACTTCAATAAGAAGTTTAATTTTCTTTTTTATATCTTTGTTTCGACCACACGCGGAGAGACACGATCGCGAGGAAGCACGTCAACGGGAGTCGTAAATTCCCGTTACGATTAAATAATCGACAATGATTAAATGATCATTTATTAAATGATCGATCCCCTATTTCGGTTAGGATAATAGAGGTAGTTAAATTAAATATGACACTGATATAACAAGTTATAAATCACAATTTATTCCAACAACGCGAGTATGTATAAGTTAAGTAAGAGACTGATCTAAGGGTGGAAACCCGATCAAAAGATGTTGATTGTTTGAAAGATGGAAAATCAGTGAAGTTCGGTGACGATGCTGTGGTGGAGGACAGCTAAGGATGGGCGTGTCTAGCGCACGAGACCATCGGATTTGTTGATGACAATTTTTGCTAGGAGAGTGAGGGAAATAGGCTTCGTTGTTAATTGGTTATTTGCTATGTTGGTGGGTGAGGAAGGATGCTAACCGCCCTCGAGATAAAGTTGCTAGTGGGAGGCCTGATATGTGAGAAAAACCAACTTTCCCGTGTCAATCAGTGAACAATAAACTTTAGAAAACAATTCAGTGAAAGAATATTTGTCCGGTCTGAAGGACCTTAATTAGAAAATTCCTGAGATTTATGCAGGGTACTTGAGATTATTGAGGGTACGCTGCAAGGATGTGAAGACATCTGGCTGTCATCTTGCCCGCGGTGTGTGGCCTGGTTTAGGTAGAGAATCGGCGTATCATCTTTTTATGTCAATTTATGGCAAAGGAAGTATCTTAATAAGATACTTAATAAAATAGAGTATTTTGGCCATAATAATAATTTATTGCAACTGTCAGTGGCAAGCAAAGATAAATTTAATTATGACAAAATAACAGGCAATTCACTTCCATTCATCCACATCCGCAATTCTCAATGCACCATTTGGTACGTGTAAAAGTATTTCATACGTGGGAGGACACTTCTATATTTTGTTTACTCCCACGATGCTATGTTGTAAAATTGCATCTACTGTCCAGGCCCGATTGCGGACAACCGTTGGATTTCCCGATGGACTCAGTTTCTGATCAGTTTCTTATCGATTCGCATCTTTTCTTTCACAACCTTCGTTTAATATTACGATGTACTGTGAAATGGATCGGGCCTAGGTAGACGCGCATTTATTTAGGAAATACGTGAAATATGCGTGCGTTTAATAAAAGCGACGCAAATTCCTTTAACGAGGTACAAATTATACATATTTCACCAGAAATTTGTTAAATGAACAACAAACACGACGACAGTGCGGACAAACGACAATTCTCGTGTAGCTTCGGCGTTTGAAAAATGGAAAACACCTACTCAAGCGTCTCCTATCAACAATACTAATCCCACGAGCAACATTAGAAAAGTAGAAACTCTACAATCAGTTAATGCTCGGTTAATGATGTATGGCGCATTGGAAACGAGGATCTCGGGAAAGATCTTGTGGTAGAATCAGCTGAAAATATAATAACACGTTTTGCTGCGAGATAGAAAAAGAGGTTAGGAAATCCCTGAAATCTACTAACAAAAACAGCTTACATTTCGCTTTTATCCCGAGGAGACAGAGCAAGAAATACCCCTATGATTGACTGATTGTAAGACACTCGATAATCTAAGAACAAACGCATTTAACTCCGAGGCATAAACTACTGGCAATAGGTCCACAAACTATTATTCCAACTCGCTACAACAATTTATCGAGTGTTCTCGCGAACAAACTGTAAATTACGTCTAAAATAAAACTAAGAAGCAACGTGTTGGGATTATGAAATTCTGCTTCTTAACGCGTTTATGCCGGCATGTACCACCGGTGGTTCACGCTTGAATCTTCCATCAGACGGTGCGTACCGCCAAAAATGTAGTTCGTTTAGTAACTAAAAAAAATTGCCATATAGTTGGAAATTTAAATAATGGAAATTTAACGTATATTAATTGAAAAAAGTAGGATTTATTTAAAAATATAATAATTCAATATTATGAACTTATTATAAACACGAATACGAGTATCACTCCACGGCGAGAAATACAGATAGCTGCGCCGGCGTGAACGTGTTAAACATCACATTTTCTCGACAAACACCAAAATAAAAGTGACTGTTTCAACCACGAAAAAAACACCATCATACAAAACGTTGAATCAGTGAGAGAACAATTTTCCTCTCTAATTTGCTAGTTGTTCGTTTCTTACGGAGGAGAAATAGGATCAACGAGAACAAAGTCGAGTGTTAAATCAACGAATTCAAAGACGTCGATGATCAATGTGGCAGATTATTCGTTGGAACGCGATTCAGTGGTACGCGACCATGCAGTCGAATATTCAGGTCAGTTGGCCCTTAATCGATATATAAGCGTTCCAGAATGACCTTTGAGCGGTCAAGTGAACCTGTGTGCATTTCCGTATGCAGTCGGCGATGCGTGGGCGTGTTATCTCGCATTTCGTACGTGCGCCTGGCACCGGCACGTACCGTCAATCCGAGGCAAGGGATTCTCGGGTTAGTCGCGAGGCAGAGTGCTCTTCCATCCTCGTTGATCTCTCCACGTAATAATGCTGTCCTACTACATCTCTATCTTCCAACTGGTTACCTATACAACGTTTCATCAAACACAACGTCTATCATTTTGTTTTAAGCACGTTAATTACTGTCCATGGCCGTGATTGAGTTTCGATTCTACTCTTTTGCGAGTTGAATTTTACATCTTGATGATGCTTAATACATACATAATATATTTAACATATTTAACATAATAATTTAACAGGTTTAACATATTTAATATATTTATATAATAGATTTTATAGTAGGTTAAATATATTTAACGAAATGATGATTGAGAAAGTTCCTGTTACTCTATGGGTCCAGAAAAATAAACAAATTTTTGAGTAACATTTTCAATTTATTTTGAGGTATTGAGTATTGTTTGGAATAGATTTTTATTAAATTTTTGTAAATGAAAATAATAAGTCCGATTACTTCGTAAGTAATTCATGAAAATACGACATTAAATCTTCATAATATCCATTGTAGATTTCTGAAATGTTTCAGCTTAGATTTGTCAGGATAGGATAACTCTTGTTTCACTTCCTGTTGATAAATGTATTTGAGTAAGTAGTTACGAGATGAATCTCCTCCAGGCTATTCATCCTATTGCTTGATAATCGTTGTTGTCTTGTGACTTTATACAAAAAGGAAATCGATCATCATTATATAAATATATACATAAATATATATTTAATAATTAAAATAAACATAATAATTATATATATTTAAGATATATTTATTTATATTTATTTTACATCTATTACATTATTTTACTTTATATTTATATTAATTTTATATTTATGCAATTTCGAGATACAAAAATGCATAGATTGCAAACAATATGTAAACATATACAATACATATATATATATATATATAAATATATAAAATAATCAAAATACAATACCTTTTATAATACCTAATAGATAAAACAAATTTTTGTCTTGGTTGTATTCTTCTAACTGAGTTCACGGAAATACGAATTTGCATAAAAATCTACAACCTAATGACGATCGATTTCTTTCTTGTATAAAGTCACGAGACAACGATGATTATCAAGCAACAGGATGAATATTCTGGATGAGATTCATTTCGTAATTATTTATCCAAGCAACGAAATTACTGAGCCAAATAGAAATAAAAAATAAAAATTTCTGTCTTTCAAGTACGGAAGATCGTATCTTTCGAGTTAATTCGTGATAAGTGAAAAGTTTCTGTGTTTTATCTGTTCAGCTTTTCTTTTAGTTTTTGTGGTTTCTACTTACAACTTTAATTATAAATAATTAGAAATAAATGACATTCTACATCAACTGTAGCTAAATATTTGAGCTAGAGGTTAGTAATTATGGAACTGAATGTGAATTCATTGTTTCAATGGCAATAATAATATTACATATTTAATTCTGCAATGCTATTCAATATTACACACGAATTAATTTCATTGCTCAAATATTGGGAACGAATTTGCATAATTTACAAAAGTTGGGTTCACAGTAAACAATATTAAATATCATATTCGACATTTTGATTGAATTTTTTCTTACTATAATACCAGCTACTAAGTTTATTATTAAATATCCTATGACAAAGCTTAGGTTTGCAATTCTTGTTCTTAACAATCTTCTATTTTTCTACTGTTTGATTTTTTAAATACGATATTAGAAGCATTTTATCTATTACATTTTTTAAATTTATACGATCTTATAATTTATGTTTAACGTTATATTTACGATAACATCTACATTTGTTTATTTATAAAGAACATGAAATTGTACGATATTCCCTTACGCTTAATATAACTGGAGAGAGTGAGCTCTACGTTTTCGAAACTGACATATCGTAATTGCTTCTTGCTCTCTGTCACACGTCTGGTCTAACAATCAGTATTCTACTTGTCGAGTGCTCATATATCTATCTCTACTACTGATGCTTATCATATTGTTTTAATGGGACATTTCCATTGGCATATCTCTCTCCCTATTAGACAGTTATAATCATATATTAAATTCATGAAATTCTCGCTATTTGTCCTTGCCATAGAATTACATTATATGTATATAACAATAAATACATTATGGATACTGATAATTAAATTTAGTATATCGATGCTGTTTATGAGTATCAACTATACCTATAATCAGAACTGTCGCAATGAAACTACAAATGTCAAATTATCTTCCATTGTAATATATACCCTTTCTATGCAATATATTACTATTATACCTTAATTAAAATTTAATTGTTATTTGTTGGCAAATTTAGTTCAGTAAACAAAGCAGAATCTATCTACCTTAAACAATTAGTCAATGTAATATTTAAATGAAAATAAAGCAAGTGTAACAAAATAAAAACACAGACAAGTAAAAAAGAAGAAGATGGAACGAAATGACAAAAGCTTGAACGAAATTGATATAAAAAAAGTGGGAAATACGTGTCAGACAAGCGTGGAATTTTGAAAGAAACCAGTTAGAATTTATTGCTTTTATAATATTCTTCTATAGTCTGAGAAATATTGCGCTTTTTAAAACTTCGATTTATTGGAACGAAACAAACAATGGGAACACGAATAAAAGAAGCATAGTGTTGAGAAAATATTTTTCACACGGTCGACGCGTCGTGCTGGTAAAAAATATCTCTGACGTATCATTCCATTAATTACTAATTCTTACAAAATAATTTTACAATACCAATATTTATATTTTTGATATATCGAATAAACTAAAGACTATGGAACGCAGATAATGATAATATCTTACCTGACTATTGTATTTTCTTCGTATCAACGTAAGGAAGAGTTATTCACCGTTGTAACATTGTGTCGGATGATATAATTGAAATATTATACGTAACTGACATCTCATAATTCTCATTGTCAGGTAGCGAAATTGAAACTGAAGTCAAGTTTCAAACACCAGACTTTGTTACGAGACTACAGTTTGGCTTTATTGAATGGCAACTATAATTCCTGTTAGTGTGGTAGAATGTGACTCGACGAAGACAATGCGTTCAAAGGCAATTTAATATTACACGATAATACCAATTCACGTGAATTATGTTTTCAGTTAACACCTTTTGCGAATATATTATGTCATATGAAACATTTTGGAATTTCATTAGCGTTGTTACGAGGCTTCACTATGGTCGTTATATTGGTAAAGTTTGGAACAAATATGAAAATGAACATAGAAGCAACAAGACGTTTAGTACAAGTATTTTATATATTTTACGCAACAACAATTTATTTATTTGGCCTCGATACATATCCAATGGGACCATCTTTAACACTTATTATATCTTTAAAATGGCTACTCGTACTCCTAGTGGTTATACTAATCTTTTTATATATATATTTGCGGTATCTTGTAATTTCTATAATATAAACTGGCAGATTTGTTTCAAATTTGTAGTATCTCATCATAGTACTAAGAAATCTGCGAAATGTTTTATAACGTATAGCAAATATAACAAAGATATAAAACGGCTACTAGCTTTTATACTAAATATACATTTACAGTAATTTCTGTATAAACTTCCAGATTTTTTTCGAATTTAACCAATATAGCCATGATGGTCGTGTTTCATTACAGTGCTGAGCAATTTTCAAAATGTTTTATATACCAAACACGATATGAACATAAAGTTTTCCATGATAAATGTTCAAATACTTTCGTGAGCCAGTGTATACTTACAGTGATACATTATATTTGAACATATCTAATGTAACATGTTACACTACCTGATATATATTTTTCTTTATTTCCGCAATAAACCAACTGTACGAATATTTTTCTCTCTTACTGTATGCGCGTGTATTCGCTCGGTGAATTTCAAATTTACAATTACAATGCACAACGATCGATTCTGGATTATACAAATTATAATTTGTTACCTTTATACATGAATTTATACATTATGCAAATTAAAATACATTCAAAAATATACAATATACGAACGGTATCAATATGTACGCGGTGATGTGCATAACTCACGTTACGCCAGCGAATTAAATTACGTTAATACACGGCGGTTTAGCTTGCCACGCGTTTGGTATAGCACTGATAGGCAGCAGTGTTTTCTGATACGGTTCACCGTATCAGCCATGCATATACGAGCAACCTTTACGAATGCTTCTCGAGCTGCTATTCCATTTAACGGAACATCGATTTCGAGGAGACGACCTGTTAGGACAGATTGGTCGAGTCGTTTATGCCACCCTTCGTACAGGCAAGTGCTACAGGTTTCGTGCAGAATGTGTTTTACATAGTTGCTCATCCATCGTGAACAAATGCGATTGCCCACTGTCTTTACGCTTTAATTAAAGCGGAGTCGCGCCTTTGAACTTCGCAGCTCCGTGATTTTCGGAAATGAGAACTTGCGTTTTCCATATAACAGCAATTACGCTGCTGCTTGACTTATTTTATTGTGTCAAGAAACGGATGTTGCTCCCTCGCTAAACGAATCTCTTAAATTGTCTTCTTCGTTCTAGCGATCTTAAGATCTGACGGGGGAACAACTGATACAGCATGGTGTGTCACAATCATGTAGAAGATGGCAAATTGTTAGAAATTTTACAGTTTTTATTTATTTTTACTTAACGAGAAGAATAATTTTTGTTATAATACTGAAAATAAAGATTGTAATTTATCCATATTTTGTAGGATCGTTTGAAATTTATATTGTAGATGTAAATTTTCACCAAAATGGATCAACACTTTAAAACAGAGATCGATAAAAATGCGCTAATTTTTATTATATTTTTTAAATAGATGATCCTCTTTAAATGTCATTTACGTAGCTAAATTCCTCGTTTAAGAACCAGCATTTTTACACTTCAACTATTTTTCTCAACCTCATAATTTCCGACATATTCTGTGAAGTATGTTTCCAACCCCTAATTTTGGAGCTATTTTCACCCCCTCAATAGGAATGTCAGCTTCTAGGAAAATACGTGTCAGATATTTTTTCCAGAACTATGTCGTACGTAAGTTTCGCTAAAAACGACGATTTATACTTGGTGATATTCCCTTGTAGGTCAGATATACTGGTAAGTACGTTATTTTTACACTTGTAAATAAATGTTTTGCAATGTACAATATACATATTCGTTTCGTTCCCAACGTTACAATTTTTTTTCCAGAAAATCCGATTATTTTTTCCTGTGATACAATCACAGCGTCAGTTATTCCAAAACATTTTGAATTTTAAATATTAATCTGTATATTGGTCGATGATCAATTTTCATTAATGATTAAAGAAGTAATGTTCTCTTGACAATGGGATTTTTTAATTGACACGGTTAACGATGGTCATAATTAAATGGCCATTCACGAGACGCGTTAGTTTATTTAATTTAGCTTTCCCGTACATGATATGATTACTTTAACATAGTAACCTAACGACACAGAATTACAAATATTTTTCGCGTGATATTTAATTTCTTGAAAAATACAGTAAAATTTTGTAGCTTTTGCAGTATGTCATCGATGAAGATAAGAGATGAATATTTATAACAGTTTCTTTATATCTGATTTTGCATCTTATTTCAAACTTCAAGATCTGAAAAATTGGTTAATTAAGCAGCTACTTAATCATTTTAGTAGCTTAGTAGCTGCATATCATGTTAATATATTATTTTAGGCTATGATATTGTAATGCACACTATACTTATACTTGATCCCTCATGGTACAAAATGACAGCCATAGTAAATGATAAATCACAGTAATATTTTATCATTCATCTTTTCACTATAGTTCATCTTTATCATTTTCTTCATTCATGTAAAATGATAACGATAAGGCGAGCGTCATCAAAAACTATGCTATATTATAACCATAAAAAATATGTATTAAATAAATATATTAAGTATAAATATATAAAACATGTATTCTTTTTGTAAAAGTTTATTGTAAAAAGCAGCTTCGTTAGTTTAAACAGAAAAAACTTTCGTCATGCAGTAACCTTAAAAGTTTAATGTTAATTAATTACGCACACGAAATTTTATTGAAGCTAATATTTTTGGTAGAAATTAAATTGAATTATGGAAAAAAAATTCGTAATTTGTCTTTTTCTCAGACAATTTTTCGAGATATGGGATATTTTTAATAAATGTAAACAATCGATATGTAATTTCATTTTAACATCCAAACATTCTGTTTATATATATATTCGTAACTAAAGTAATCGAATACTCTAGAATACTATATATGGGATTAACAAAAATATAATCAAAAGGCAAAAGAGATATTTTCAATCCTTCTGCAATATTTTTTTATTCCGCCATTTCCACGTTTTTGAAAGGCTTAGCTGTCTTTTTAAGCCGCTTTGATTTTAACCACGTCGACCCTCTACAGGCCAATAAGTCTAGATATTTATCAGGCGTTCTAGTTAACGATTTCACTTTTCGCGTTTCCCATTCATTTTTTCACCCGGTATCAATCGATGAATCTCGTTTCACAGCGACGCAATAAATCTCTGCCTTTGCAGGCGACGAACGTCACGGCGAAAAGAAAAAGAGATGAGAAGACAAGGACGAAAGCAACGAGAGCGATTCGAGCAGAAGTGAGTGAAGCAGAGACGAAACAAGTGCAAGTTAGAAATAAGGAGGAGATCGTCTAGAGCAAAAGGTGGAATAAGCGAGAGACTAATGGAACCGCGAGAAATCAAGTTAGTAAAGGGAATCTGTTGCCAGAGGAAGGAATTAAGGAGGGAAGCACAGCCCGCCACAGAATACAATGATAGATAAAAGTACCCATAGTATAGTTTGAACTGTACAATTAAATGATATTTCTATATTATAAAAATATGTTATGAAATATTATAAAATATCTTCTATATATAAATAATATATTAACATAATAAATATAATATAATACTAAAATATATTATAAAACTATATATATTATAAAATATTATATATTGTATGTAATATATAATATATTATAAAAATTTCTATATAATAAAAATATGTTATAGAATATTATAAAATATCTTCTATATATAAATAATATATTAACATAATAAATATAATATAATACTAAAATATATTATAAAACTATATATTATAAAATATTATATATTGTATGTAATATATAATATATTATAAAAATTTCTATATAATAAAAATATGTTATAGAATATTATAAAATATCTTCTATATATAAATAATATATTAATATAATAAATATAATATAATACTAAAATATATTATAAAATAAAAAGAATTATATCTTAATTATATCTTAATTAAATCTTACATATTAAACAATACAACGAGTGAGGATTAAAGGGAAAGGCATGTACTGGTTAACCAACCACCGTTCCAAACTAAGTACACAGGAACAACACATAGAAAATAGGCTACTAATCTGTAAAAGCATAATGAAACCAATGTGGACGTATGGCGTTCAACAATTACGGACACAGCGGCAGAAAGTCATAAACCTTGGTCGTGGTTCCACCAAAGTGGAAACCTTGCGATCAATCGTACTTCACACAACAACATACGTACTTTGGTACGTACGAAATAAAGAAATACGCGAAGATGTTCAAATCTTCGCCATAAAAGAGAGAATTCAGCGAATATCCGGCACGTATAAGTTAAGAGCCATAAACAAGCCAAAAGCGCTAGCCAACACACTGAACACTGACAGTGTAGTTGAAAGACGATAAAAAGGAGCAATTCAGATCCTTTTGACGCAAGATCAAATATAAATATATTCTTGTAATAATGTTAAACCAATTGGGATTGACATCCACGCGATATCCTCAACAGCTGAAACAACTTGCCAAATATCCTGTAGCACAAATTGCAAGAATCTATTAGTTCTTTAACAGAAAGAATAAATATATTATTGACCTGGATACATGTCCGTTTATCATACTCAGATACCTACAGTAATAAATGTAAGTATGCAGAAAAATGTTAATTAAATTAGTTGATTATCCAGATAGAGTATTTGTACAGCTGCATTAATTAATATTCGTATTGTAATCAATATTTCGTCTAATAATAAGTCATTATTCTTGATATGTACTACAATAAATTGAATGCATAATAAATCCACAAAAATACATTAATGACCAAAGTTAGAAAATGTTTACAACATATAACATTGCATATAATATTGAAAATAGAAGAAACTGTAATACTGATAGAAACTCTTGTATATTCTCAACCATGATCTTTTAAGTACGTAATTTTGCTGTTGTAAAAAGAGCGAGTTAATTTTATTTTTTTAAACAAATGCTCATTGTAAAATAAACTTCCTTAGAAATAAATTTGTCCACGAGAACATGCCTGGTATATATGTAATGCGATATTAATTGAATTAATAAACCATGAAAAATTCATTACAGAAATATTATAAAAATTTAGTATCTCTCAGAAGCTTCAATAATACGTTACAACTGAAACATTGTGGTATACATATAAATGCTTCATATTCATATAACACATAGAACCTAAAGGTAACAAAAGTACAAAGTACGTTTGCAATTCAGTATATAGTAAGTAAATTAAGTATGTTTGATACTGAATGATAAATAAATGTGTCTAAAATTGAATTCAGTTTAGACGATACATTATTTCGTTTTAAAATAATTTATCGTAAAGTGAAAGACAACCTTTATATTCATAATTTTTCCTTCACGTATTCCTAATGATAAATATATAAACCTTTTATTAATAAACATACACATAGAAATATAGAATGTGCTGCTGTTTCTCAAAACGTTTCTTCATTAACAGATCGAAATAAGGGCCCATTTCATATTCGTTAATTTTCCACGCGATCCAACCTCGTTCAAAATACCAAAGTACCAAACACCTGTTCAGTTCTTATCCTAGATATTTTAATTTCATATACCCACCTTATTAAACCAACGCTTAATATAACACAAAACAACATGGAATTCAAAACTGAAGTTAATTACGACACGCCCGTTGCGTTTAATCGTGGTAATTTCAATCGAATCGATACTCGCTACGAATAAGAAATAGACGCGCAAAAAGTGACTGTTTCCTCGATATATATTTTACGATATCGATCATTCGGCGCGGGTTTCGAAACCACGATAAATGTTAACGTCTCGTGTCGCGTTAATCTGAACGATCGGCGAATCCAGACGCAGCTTAAAAAAACAGTGATTAGCCGTGGATGTGCAGTCGTTGGAATCTCGAGGAGACCGTAAACGTTGCGGCGTATAATCAAAGGAGATCCGCGGCAGCGTCGGAAGTTACCGCGGCGTTGAACGAGCGGAAACGTTTCTCTCGTGACCTCGGCCCGTTTGTCAAGAACCATTTACACGAACATTCGCCGCAGCGCCCATGTTTCATGCGATATGAATAATAATCTATCCGGTAACTACATCGAGAGCTCGCCGTGAGTGTCGAACACGAGCCAAAAACCGAGGGAAAAGGAGTGAAACAAGCTCGTTTGGGCTCTGGCTCGTTTATCAGCGAACAGGGCAAAAGTTACGCAAATATGTGCTGGACTAGAACGCAAGAAAATTGCGAAACTGCTGAACCAGTGCTGGCTTAATTCACCTTCCGTTTCAATTTATTTATCGTTCCTCGTTTTTCTTTCTTTACCGATCGTTTTGGTGTTCGCCGAGAGACATCCGTTCATAGAATAGACGGATTCAGGCCAGTGGCGTGAACGAATTGCGCGAATCTACGATATCCGTATTATCGGGTCAGTGCCTGGTAGCGATGATAGCTGCATAATAGCGGCGTTTTCGAGCTACATAAATGTCCCGATAATGGGAAAATAATGATCTATATATATATATATGGGTATTTCAATATTGCACTGATAATCAGTTCCTTCCCTACAGCGCTATATGTACGAGAACTTTATGGATTCACGCGACTGACAGATATGCTCTGTCATCGGCTAATTCGAATAGCGTGTGCGTCCCGAGAGTCGCGTCACAATAAATTAATTTCATCTAATTTGTCTAGTTTATTTATTAATTTTTGCTGCCTCGGTGTTCAAGCTCTTCTTTCGAAAGTGAATTTGTCCGTGTTTCGATTTAGGCGAAGCTTTGAAAATGGCTTCCTTTTAGATAAAAAGAGAGGATTTTAGGCAACTCGAAGGTTGAGACACTTTCTTAACGTTTCTTCATTTTTCCTGTGCTTTTCGATGTGCGATGTTGTTTTCTGACATACATTGAATCAAAAAATTGAACGTAGGCCAAACCGTCTCTCGTTTATTAGCGTGTTATCGATACAAGCGAACGAGTGTTGCTCAAAAGTGGCGGCTATTTAGTTTGCTTCGCTCCTGGACCAGTTTACATTTCTTATTTCAATTCAATTTCCGGATACGAATGGTACAATAAGTGTTTCGATAGATAATTTGAGTCTTCATAGTTTTGTTAGTGTGTTCCCTGTGAAGATAATTTCGTTTAAGATCTGAGTACGTGCGATCAATTTTTTGAATAACTGTAAGTCACAAATGCATGATATTTACATTATATTTGGTAATTCAGAGTTAATTGGTCCATAACAAACACTAAGTACAAATCGAAAAATTGTTTGGCAAAATTTCTGAAATTTGAGATTTTTGAGAATTTTCACTGTGGTGAGACGTCGCGATACTGTTCGTCGGGAACAATCGTTTAGCTGTTGCATTTGCATCTCGTGTCAACGTTCCGTGGACATTGCAGTCTACTTCTTCGGAGCAAACCTAAAACTCAGAGTTTCAGGTCCCGTTGTCTCCAATTATACTTGCGAGTTCAGTCATCAGTTTGATCAGCCGACTGGAACATCGCGCAGTATAAATGAAGACAGTGGGAAACCTTCAGTTTCAGGGCTACGCTAAAGAAGTAGACTGCAATGTCTACGAAACGTTGGCGCAAAGTGCAAATGCAACAGCCACACGATTGTTGCCGAAAAACCAATATCATGATATTTCGAAAACGTTGAATCGAATAGATTCACAAAACATGATCATAAAACAACAATCGAGTGTGAAAAGTGGTATACAAAACATACAAAAAGGACGAAATGGAAGTAAGAGGAGGTTCGACTTATGTTTAGAAAAATGAAAAAAAAAAAAAAAAATGACTTAACTTTCGAATCGCCAAAGTCCTTCTCCTGTTTTTGTCTACGAAGAATCCACTTTCAAGATTTCAGGCAAATCGAATCGCGGAAATTTTCGGAAGATCTTTAGAATACCGAAAAGGCATTAAATTTTTGTACTTCTAGTTTCTATGAATCAATCATGATTAAATAACTTAAAGAATAGTATCGAATGTTATCTACCGATGTTGCTTTAAAATTACCCATAGTTTGAAAGATAGAACCTATTTTTTTTTTTTTAAATAAAATGTTCAGACAACTGAAACAACGAATGTTGAGCGATATTTCGTGCAACAGCATTTCAAATAAATAAGCTTCCGATCAAGCGTATTAATCCCACAACTTCGTTATCGATGCACTGCGAGCAAACACGAATAATACGGATATCAACGAGATTCGATTCGATCAAAGGTATTTTTTTTTATTTTGCACATCGTGACATTTAGTTCTCTCGGTTCTAAGTAAACGAACACCAGCAACTCTGGCAAACGTCGGATAGGGTACACGTAACAGTAACGCCGAAATGGGATGAGAATCGTTGATGAATCTCATTCGTCGTTCGCACTGGAAAGTTCGAAGTTAAATTTGAAAATCTTCGAGTCGACGATACCTCACATTTTTCCGTAACTTTCGAAACAACGTCGCGATATGAGATGCACTCCGACATCAAATAGACTGTACTACTTTGAAATGCAATATGCACGACGATGGTACCTCTCTTGTTAAGTCGAGTGGACGCTCATTTCTCCTTTCGTTAATTTGTCATAATCTGACGTGTGCACGAACGTGTACAGTGTACACTGTATTAGCCGGTTAATATCTTTTTACAGAAACTTTTGATCTCTTCAGTTTGATGTTCGTCCCTTGCGAGATGAAAAATTTCCACCGAGTTAAATTCATTTCGTATCTCGTTACATTGCGAACAAATGTTAGGTAAATATTAATTAAAAGATAACTTCAGGTCGAATAATTAGAAACTCTCATCTTCTTCCTGCTCGTTCTTTACGAGGCTGGAAATATCAGATGTTTTACAATAACAAAAGATCTTCTTTCGATCTCGTCTGGTCTCGGTGCTTCTTTTTGCCAGGAAATTTCGGGATTTCGATCAAAGTGAAAATGACGCGTCGATTTGTCGAAGAAATGAACACCCAATCGATTTCAATCTCTCGGCAGCATGCTGTGCCACTACTATATGTATAGAGTATGTAATGTGAAACTATAGAAGATGTAATTAGAATATGGAACAAAGAAACAGCAGACAGACTCACTTGTTGTAGAGGACTATGTCGGGCCGCCATATGTGGTCGGATGGCACATGTAACATGTGAACACCACCGTACTCCTTCGGCTCCCATCGCAGTTTGTAGTCGTACCATGACTTGAAACAGCCAACACAAAAAATATAACCATATTATTGTTTCTCTTTAAAAAGCACATTAGATTTAGAAAACAACAACGTGTTTCGAATAATGTTCGATAGTTTTGAGAATTTAAATTAAACATCGCGTTAAAAAATTATTCTCAAACAACGTACCCAGCTGTTTGTTAATTTTGCCACCTTTAAGAAATACGTTTACATGAAACTGGAAAATAAACATTAGTAAAATAAAATTTAGTCCGAAGTAACTTGTAATTTTGTTCAGTACATACCGGTAAACATGACCATTTTAAAGTTTATTATTTATTAATTAAAAGCAACGAAGGCTACACCGAGCTATTTAACTGTTTGATACTTGGCGTCGTTTCTACTTTGTAGAATTAAAAAAAAAAAAAAAAAAAAAAAATAATGCAAGCTAAGTAAAGGACGTGTTACAGACTAATTAAATCTTTTCTCGTCTTGTTATTTTCTCGCAATTTTCATTTATGAATAGAATTTGTGACGATAAAGATAAAATACACTCCACGCGTTTACAATATCAGTGGTGCAATCTTCCACAAAAATTTGAATTATTCTCTTTATCTTATCATTTTTTTGTATATCCGCAGTTATGTTTATCGTGTCTTGTACTTATTATATTCGGTTTTTAAATACTACGATTAATAAAAATTATTAACATATTATCAATCAGCTTTTGAGTGCTAATAAATCACCCTGTATATTCAATTGTTATATTATTTTATTGTAATAGTTATGTAGGAGATAAAACGTGAAAACCTTTGTCGAGGACTTGTGTCAGCCTTCAATGTTCGCGTCGAACTGAGCGTCGATCATCTAAACATTCTCCGACATTGAATCATTGCGATAATCGGTTTCAGTTAGTCGCCGAGCAAATGTCAAAATAATATAAATAGCTAATTAAATGAACGTAATTCTTTTTTTTTGATATCATTAAACCTTCTCTCTATAATTATGCAGGGTGATTGGTAACTGGTGGTACAAGCGGAAAGGGGGTGATTCTACGCGAAAAAAGAAGTCGAAAATGTAGAATAAAAATTTTTCGTTCGAGGCTTTGTTTTCGAGAAAATCGACTTTGAATTTTCGCTCGGTACGCGTGCACTTTATCACATCTCGTTATAACGGATCTCACTGTAGATCGTTGTCTCGATGGATATTAGGAATAAATAATGAAATAATATGAAGTAATCATAAAGTTTATTATTACAAAAATTGCTGAAAATGTTGCCCATTCTGTCGAACACATACTTTTGCTCTTCTAATTAAATTTCTATGAACACTTTCTAACGTATTCGATTGTTTTAAAGTATTCGTACCGAGCGAAAATTCAAAATCGATTTTCTCGAAAACAAAGCCTTAATCGAAAAATTTTTATTCTATATTTTCGACTTCTTTTTTCGCGTAAAATCACCCCCTTTCCGCTTGTACCACCAGTTACCAACCACCCTGTATATTACATATCAGTTATATAACTATACTATAATTGTCAATCCATCGCATATCGATTATTAACAATGTTTACAGCATACTGAAATTGTTGCCATGAAACGCCCATAATTAATAGAATTAAAAGTGTACACTTTAGTTATTTAAATTAATTAAATTAAAATTGTATTTATTGTTATTTGTTTTAATTGTAATTATATTAATTGAATACAAAGCGTACAATTTAAGTATTTAAATTGGTACAGTAGAACATCGATTAATGGAACATCAAATACTGGCAACTTTAAAATAAAATCTAATATGAAAGATTTAGTGGTGACTTCTTGTAAGATATGCTGGAGAATAAGAATGGAGACTGAAGAAAAATGTTACATTTTATTCAAAAACTTTTGTTCTCACGTGCATATAATATTAATATTTGTAAAGCAGTTCAAGGAATATGTTACCTTCTGTTACTCAAGGAGCATATTAAAATGAACCAGCGCAAAACCTAGTACACGCTTACCAAACTGTACGATAAACTTTAAATCGCGTCCTTGACTCGCTAACAACTCGCAAAACTGGTGGTTGAATAATTGGAAAAAGAAAGAATTATTCGATTCTCTGAAAAATTTAACTTTACCAGGAACGTTTTGATATACTTTGAATCATAAATAGGCTGCGAATATTTATGCATTTGTATGAAATTTAACACTAGAACTACCGCACTAGTCAGATTGACTGGTTTTACAATTTTATTTTAAAATTCCTACTTCATGTTATATTTTCTTTCCACAATGATAATAAATAATAAAAGAATAATACAATGACTTTTATTTTGTCTTTTATGTATTCAAACTGAAAATAATTTTGTACCAAGGCTACTTATACCAATACTACTCAAAATGACTGGTACTTGCCAAAGTGTAAAAGGGTCTTGCAATCTGTTTATCGAACCACAATTAACCAGTTTCCTCGTTTTGTACAACTTCTCACACGTTTTAAAATTTTTACTGCGTATTATTCGATATGACGATATTAGTTATCAGGAAAATTCCAGATCAATCGCCAGAGCGCTAGATGCTAACGCTAGAAATACCACACCAGTGAAAATGATTGGTTCTACAATTTTATAAATGAGACAACCCTCGTTTAGGGATCCCAGATGGATTAATAATACCAAAAACCTATTAAATAACATTGAATTGCTTCTGTAAGAAAGTAATAACTCAATAAATATAAAAATATTGTATTATTATGTATTTTTTAAAGATCAGTTATTTTCACTGGTTTTGGTAGAAATAGCTTTGTATTAACTATCGGTAGTTCTAGTGTTAAATACGCAAAAATGCACAGAACGTATAATGTAATATACAAAAATATACGAAATATTCCAAATGAGATGTTAGTTGCAATATATAAAGAATAAAACAGAAGACTATTTAGATTCTATATTTGCCTCGTTGCGTTCATAAAAATATGAATTTGCGCAAATAGCCGCAATCTAATCACAAGTATACCCAAGTATCTAATGTAATTTGATCGTAAGAGTAAATCTAATTTGCATGATGTTTGCGACCAGATAAAACTCACTGGAAGAACTGAATACCGTATATCCATGTGATCTATCGGGATAACACGTTGCCTATCGACGCAATCTTTCTTACGTTCCACTGCCGTTGACGCGGACAAACATGTTCGCGCGCATACGTTTACCCAGCCTGTGGCAGACATCGAGTTCACATGTAAAAGAAAGCACACGTGTCTTGTATACGAGAACATATCGAGGCAGAAAATTGTTCTCGGGAATTGGGCGGGATTTCACGATCTCGCGTGAAAAAGGGAACATCCCCAGAGGACGAAGCAGTCGCAGGGATACGAGAAACTTAGAAACGCTACGGATAGATCTAGTCAACCGATATATAGTAAAAATTGGAACGTATTTCCTGGTAACAAGCGGACAGGAAAAAGCATCTACCTTTAGGTGCTTCGCTCGATTGTTACGTCTTGGCAGATTTTACGATACATGCGTATACATATTTTATGAAAATCGAGCCACATAAGCGAGATCTTTTCCTTTCCCTTTACTGTACCTTATAGAATTGTCGGGTTATGGATCAACGTTATAAATCCATGCTATGTACATAATATTTGTACTTCGTAAAATGCTCGTACAGTGGAGCTGTCGTATTCGTTGTCTCGATTTTTGCGACACCGTTTCAAAATTTCAAACGGATAATTGTGCTTGATCGGGATTTGAGAAAATTAAATAGAAATTTTGTCGTTACAATCGATCATAATATCGAGATGTAATGATCACTCTATACAGTTTGATAAATTAAATATTATGATCGCGAAGTCCTTTTCATACTTTTCATCTAATTATAATTATTGTGGAAGTTTAAGTGGAGAAATCAATTATTATGTGAGCATCTGTGCATAAAAGATGTATTAGAATAACAAGAAAGATTGTACCAGTAATTAGAAAAAATTTATAGGAATCATCGTAAAAAGTTAAATGATTTATAACAATTATATTCGTCAAACTACGTTATGTTAAATAGATCGAAGATACATACTATAATTTAATATATAATTTATTGATACTTTCCTACGTGTAACAATTACCATTTGTATTGAAAACGCGAATATTTTAATATCTGAAATTGGCCAAAGATTTGTATAGTATGTAAAGTAAAGATGGAGGCAATTCTTCTTTATCGTAGAAATTTATTGATACTTTCCTATGTGTAATAATTAACATTTATGTTGAAAACGCGAATATTTTAATATCTGAAATTGGTCAAAGATTTGTATAGTATGTAAAGTAAAGATGGAGGCAATTCTTCTTTATCGTAGAAATTTATTGATACTTTCCTATGTGTAATAATTACCATTTATATTAAAAACGCGAATATTTTAATATCTGAAATTGGTCAAAGATTTGTATAGTATGTAAAGTAAAGATGGAGGCAATTCTTCTTTATCGTAGAAATTTATTGATACTTTCCTACGTGTAATAATTACCATTTATATTAAAAACGCGAATATTTTAATATCTGATATTGGTCAAAGATTTGTATAGTGTGCAAAGTAAAGATGCAGCAATTCTTCTGTAACGTAGGAATAAATTATGTATAATGTTCACCTAATATTTAATAAAAATTTTAGTTTATAGTTTCTAATGACTACTAGCAAATTTAATGAGAACCTTAAACAAGTGTTTAAAACCTTATACAAGTGTTACACAATTTCGATAATTTCCTTTACCACGTTACATTTTATAATTTTTCGATCGATCCAATTTATCAAGATTGCATTATAATTATTAACGATGAAACAACAGGAGAAAGAATTGTTTCATCAATCCCACTCACGCAATCGAGCAACAGCATAAATAAGCTTAAACGCGAATGAATTCAAACGTGTTTTATTGTTTCATCCGTATCGTTTGTGTCGACCATCACTCGAAAACTCAGTGTCCAAACCAATTTCCATTTGTTACGACACAAACGGAAAGATAGTACCACGAAATATTACGTGATTTAACAAATACTAAATTGAAAAGCATAAAATTAAATTAACGATTTCTGTCCTATAAAATACCTTATCAATAATAATTCTAATAAATGGATTGCAAATAAACGAACGAATGGTCAATATTATAAGAAAACGATATCCAATATTTGCTATGCCTTGCACGATTATTAATCAGAAAGTTGAGTATATTGACGGATATAGTTATATGAAATTATATGAAATATCGAGGGGAAAAAATATGTAATAGATTATTCCAGCAAGACTTCATTTTCTGGAAGCATAATTTAATCTTTGAAGGGAAAACGACGCAGTCATATCGCTTACTCCTGTGCTCGGGGTTCCCGCGAAGGGAGAAAGTTGCTGGAAATTCGATTGCCCTGCGGCCATTAATTAGTGGCCAATTATGCCGCAGGGGCCCGCGGACGAAACTTCCCTGGGAATTTCTTCGTGGGAGATCCAATCAGAGATTCTCTTTGCCGAGCAACTACGCTACCGCGTGTAGAAAGCATTCATACATTTGCCTTTAACGATTACACTTCAATTTTCTCTTCTTAACATCATACGGTCTCGTCTTTTAACTTTTGCAAAAATTTCTATCCGATGGCAGAGGCAACGTTTCCTTGCAATTCCAACGTAATGTAAAAACGCAAATTTACCCAATTGCAATTATTTTCATATTATATACGCCTGAAGGATAAAAGTTCTGGGATATAAGTTCAAAGACCTCTGTAGTATTTCCAGTAATTGTATTTAATAACAGGTAAGTGAGATTTATGAATATACTTGATTGAATAATAATTAATATAATTAATAATATTAATATTGCATGGAGAACGGAATGATAAATAAATGTATTAAAAGAGATATACCTTTTAAAATAACAAAAAGATGCAAATGGCAGAGGTATTGATATAATTTAATCGCGTGTATGATTTTTTGGAACGTTTAGCTGAATTAGCTGAACAAACAACATTCCATATGCTGCAATATGTATACCTATTACTTATGTTTTATTTACATTTATTTACTTATTTATTTATTTCTTATTGTCTTCTAAATCAAGATTAAGTTTAGATCGAGACAAGTTTGAAAATAAAGCGTAACAGAGATGTTGTAACTTTTTCTACATGTCTTTATTCTTTAGCGATAGGCGATGTCTCGAATATCGATACTTTTCAATTCAAATATCAATATTTTCTATCGATATTCGATGCGATGATATACATATTTCAGTATGGATACCTAACTCATAAATATCGAAATTCTCCAATCGAATTTTCAAGTGTATCGAATAATTCACTTCTGGGCAAACTAGCCGAGAAACATTTAACGTTAAATGTGCAACATTCGTTTCATTTGAACGACTACTCTCCAAAGAGTGTGGGGTCCTAGACAAAGCAAAAAAAAAAATAAAAAAAAGAAAAAAAAAGAAAAAAAACGCCCAAACGAAGAACATTTACAACAATTGCCTTTTTTAGGTTCACTGTCTATTAAATTAATCAATTAATTAAATTCTACAATTATGTTTATCCTAAATCTTAGAACATTTAATGTAAATAAAAGATCTATTTTCATTTCTTCTCCTTTTTTTTTTAATATTTTGTAAATTTTAATTGTCTGCGTACATATGTAGTTACTAAAATACGTTTACACGAAAGAAAGTCATCGTATTACAGCGTTAGGGGGCATTAAGTACCTGCATGCTTTTGTTAAAAATGAAAACAAAGCGTGTAATGTATTGCGGAAGTAGCGACGTAGTTAATTGCTTGAACGTGCAAGAGGTTTTATCGATTTCACTCGCGAAAACAAGGACACTCCTGGTTTCTTTGACCTGGCTGCAGAATGTTGCCGCAAACACGTAAATTCAAGTTTCATTTTCGTAGTTTGATGATGAGGAAAATGGCTGGCCCATCGACTCAGCTCTGTAGATCATAAACATCCACGTGGTCAAATACGTATTTGTTTGTTTCACCTGTATGCGTCATGAATATTTACTAATTCCACACGTGTTCTCCTATGTTTCTTGCTGTGTGTCACTGCTTGTTATTCAAATTTTCTACGATATATTTACAACCCACGAGAATTATTCACGAACGCACACCAAAACAAGTAATTACATTTGAACGTAATTGCGAGCAAACTAATTTTAAAATAGATACGAAATTATCGAATAACAAAGAACTGTCAGGTATGAATATTCAGATGCCGCATAACAAAATAATTGATCAAATTGGCGGAAAATGACAAAAAGCGACGATAGACAGAAATATTTTCTCTTTCATGGGAATTAAGAGATTTATTTCTGAATTTCAATGGGGGTTCGTTTAATTACAGACCTACGTATAAACTGTTATAATTTAACATATTGAATGAATCTTATTTCTCTAGATAAATATTTGTTTCGAGAGTTATTTTCCGTATATTTGTTGAAAATTATGTCTGTGCGATTAAGTTACACAAGGTTTAATAAATTTGATAATTCAGTAACGTTCCTATCGATAGAATTTTATGGGTTGGAAAGAAAATTCGTAGCAATCGACGAAATCACGATTTAATTATTTTTGTATGCAAAACCACTGACCAGCCTAGAAAAGTGTAATCGTACAAATGCAGAACGTTTATCTTTTCCTTCGATATTTTTTCGACATTCGACATTAAGGTGAACCAGCTTGTATAATAATTGTGTAATAATTTTCTATTGAAAACTTTACTATTCTATTACCAAAATATATTTGAGATAAAAAATAGCGTCAGATAATTTAAAACCAAAAAAATAGTGTCTATTGAATCAAGATTTAAAAAAATATTTACTCAAATAAAACTGCTGTGAATCATGTAAAGATAGCTAAATCGGAATTTTCACTCTGTGAATTATAAAACACCAATTTCATATCCCGAAACGAGATTTTTTATAGTCAACCCATAAAAACGCACGGCTTGTCAATTTTTTCTCTGAAGGCTTTCTTGGGAAAATGTAACTGTAGTCGAGGTGTGAAGAGATCGATAAAATAACGTGTTGGTAAATTTTGCATGCGCTCTAGCCAAATTTATTGCCAACTGCGTGTAAGTAGGTTATCAGAGATGAAAGTCAGGGACGAACTTATTTTTTATTACGAACGAATTTTTTATACGAACGTATTTGGAATTTTGACAGGTACATTTCCCACAGTAATGTAATATCAAACGTTAAACAATAATCCTTATTACAAATAAATACACCGTTATACGTATCTTTTATTTAGATTTTATTTTCTTAACGATTCCACAATTGTTTCTTCTTTTTAGTATATGAAAAAGACTATTTCTTATCAATTATTAATAAATATTTTTGTTTGAATATATATAATGCTCTGTATATTTTTACCTTATAAAAGATGATTCTGATATTTCATATTTATATATTTATTCAAGTGGTTGTATGGGGAAGACAATTTGTTAAAATGTCAGCCTAGTTTTACCTAAAATAGATATATGTGCCATTTGTTAATTAATAACTCGTAGCACTATGAGTGTCTATTAAAAGAATTTATTTTTTATTCGAACATAGTTGGAATTTTGACAAGTACATTTCCCACAGTAAAGTAATATCAAACGTTAAACAATAATCCTTATTACAAATAAATACACTGTTATACGTATCTTTTATTTAGATTTCATTTTCTTAACGATTCCAGACTTAAAAAAGACCATTTTTTATCAATTATTAATAAATATTTTTGTTTGAATATATATTATGCTCTGTATATTTTGTGTCCTGTAAAATTTCATATTTATATGTCTTCCCTATACAACCACTTGGATTTATTAAAATGTCAGCTTAGTTTTACCTAAAATAGATATATTTTTCATTCGTTAATTAATTAATTAAACCTCGTAAAAATACATCGAAGGTTGAAAGAGTTAATCGTAGTTGTTTTTCACGGTGAACACTAGACGAACGACTAGAATACGTTTTATCTGTAAGGAAAGTGAAATAAATAAAATGCTGTCGATATAGCACGTCAGAGATTGCTATTGCAAGTGACGTTCGACCGCAATCTGAAAATATATTTTGAAGAAAAATGGACAGAGATGGAACTGCTGCAAGGCTTTGTTAAAACACTCGATGATATACATACGTCGATATATATAACTTCTCACGAAAACTTCTCATATAAATAATTTCTTTCTGTCGAATACGTTTTACGTTGGTATATGTATTTGTCGAATGATGCCATTCGATTCAGAATAATTTCTATTACAACAATTTGCCATTTCTAACAATGCTGTCATATAAATCGCATATGTTGTAGAATCGTTGATTCAGAAACCAATAATTATAAAATTATCGCCATGAACGTGAACGAGATATTTGTAACGTGGCAATGTATTGCGCCCAATGAGGCGTATTGTGGTTTAGAAATAGGCATGTATGGTAATGAAGCGATTGTTGGCACGTGATATCTCTTACCCAATTTCAAAGTTCAATGCACTAACTAACGGTTTCCAGAACAACATAATTAGAACATTGTTCGTGCCTTACTAAAATCTATTAATTTTGAAGATTACGAAATTAGAATCTACCACGCGAGCTCTTTCCCATAAATACTATTCGATAATAATTTTATTTTTATCATAGAACTGTAATTACATTAGCTGCAGTGAACACTTACACGACAAATATTGCTTATAATTGTATTATTCAACGACGACGAAACAAGAGAAACGAACATAATGAGTGTCTATTAAAAGAATTATTTATTAGTGTGTACGTGAAATATAGTAATCATGATGTAGCAAAAATTAGTACATAGTCTCGTTCGGATTTAAGATGTTTTAAATGATTGAAATTACATTATTATTATTATTATGTTACATTATATTAATTGCCTAAATTAAAAAAAAGTGAAAATACACATGTACCGAATTTCTTGATGAAAGCACAAAAGTTTCTGACCTAGTAAGATAAATAAGTCGTTTAATCGATTTGCAAAGGATGATAAAGCAGAAGAACCTGTTTTAGAAAATGCAAACGAACTTATAGCGGCATTAACCTTCCTCTGGTCTGTCCTTTTGATGGACAAGAAATTTCGTGAATTGCAAACGATATGAAAGAAGCTGCGCGAGTACACGCGATTCCTTGCTTCGATTCGATACCAGTATTTTCCCTAAAGCATTAAAAATCCCCTTGTTCGTTAAAACAAAAGCGAGATTGAGATATAAAAGTTGGGGAACTGTAGTAAGATTAAACTGCAGTCTCCATTTTCGCAGCAATAAAAAGAGCGACAGTTATCAGGGGACTTCGACACGACACAATTCCCATTGTTCCTCGATATAGATTGAGAAAATCGAATGGCGAATGACGAGAGTGTGAGAGGCAAGACGGTTGAGAAAGCAAGAATCGAAGCGAGAGATTCAGGACGATGGCCAAGTTCAAAGGGGGAAAGGGAGTGCAGTTTGAGAGCAGAGCGGAGAAAGAGAAAGGTGAGCAGGCGGACGGATGAACAAAGAGGCAAGTAACCGATACTAGTGAAAAAGGAAGCAGAGATATAAAGTAGAAAGAGAGTTGAGACGTGTCCATAGATAGAAAGGCCACCGGTGTGCTACTATTGTTATCAATTTATTTCCGATGTATTGACTGGTCGCTAAAAGGGACGCCGTCATCGATATGTGATTGTGAATCTGCACGGCAGAAGCCTCTACGAGCTATCGATTCCACCACCTGTCGACCGCAGATACATCTACGTACTTGAAGAAGCATGTCAGAGAGATTTCCGATGGTCCTCACAGCTGGTGCTGGAGATGTCGGTAGAACTGAATGTAATTAAAACTCGTAGCAAGATTAATTCGTACGTCTGTATACAGTTCCATTGAAATCACTGATGTACATTTCACCGACTGTTTTTACCGAGAACAATTCACACATATCAGACTTGATCGACGACTATAACTTTGACCGACAACAGCTTTAACCGACGACAGTATCAAAGTATTAACCGACAACAACAATGCCCTGCACAGAATTTAAGCAATTAGTTGCATCAAGCTCGAACAGAGTATAACTTTGATTTAGAGGATTATACGAGACTGCATTCTCTGCTTTGTCCGCGTACAGAATATGCATGTAGTTTCCTCTCGGTTATTATCGCTATCGATTAAGACTGTCGTTGGTTAAAGTTTGATTTACAGTAGCGATCATAGTATAGTGAGAAAAGTAGGGTGAAAATCACTTACACGTAATCCGATGAAAGCATTCACAGCAGATGGTTCGGTTAAGTTAAATGAGAATTTCTTAACCGTGGCGTCGGTTTCCTAGCGATCAAAACCGCAATCAACAGTCGAAAAAGAGCAAGGAGAACGAGAGTTTAATTGAATTTGTACGCAATTGCAGCGAATTATATGATTTCAGTCACAAAAAGCATTGTGATACATCTGGCAAATTGTGGATCGATATAAAGTGAACGAATAAGAATGAAAGAGATTGCAACGGGGTTTCATTGTACCTGATCGTTTAGTGTGAATGCCTTGCTAAAATTTTGATTGAACATTTTGATTGATCGTGAATTGACCGTAGTTTTCACGAGGCTTTGATGTAAACCGTCTCTTAACCGACAGCAAGTATGATCGATTGAACGATCGACACAGAGTTTAATCAATTGTTTCTAGCAAATTCGAGCAAACTACGAGTTTGGTTTACCGTTATATCAGCCTGCGTCCTAACTTTCTCAACCTAGAGAATATTTCGATCATTATCGTTATCGGTTAATACTGCCGTTGGTTAAAGCTAGTGTCGGTCAGATGTCGTCATCGATGAAATCTTGTATGGCCTGGTGACGATCAAATCAGATGTAGATTAAATTTGGAGTAAATCTAGTATAGTGCAGAAAGATCAAATATAATGTAAATGTAATGTAGATCAAGTCTAGTGTAGATCAAGTTTAGTGCAGACTAAGTGTGGGGTAAATCAAATTTAGTGTAGATCAAGTCTAGTGTACATCAAGTCTAGTGTAGATCAAGTCTAGTATAGATAGATTAAGTCTGGTACAAATAGATCAAATATGATGTAAATCAAGTTTGGGGTAGATCGAGTCTGATGTAAATGGATCGTGTAGATAAATCAAGTCTGGTGTAAATACATCAAGACTAATATAGATCAAACATGATGTAGATCAAGTTTGGGGTAGATCGAGTCGGATGTAAATAGATCAAATGTGGTGTAGATAAATCAAGTCTGGTGTAAATAGATCAAGACTAATATAGATCAAACATGATGTAGATCAAGTTTGGGGTAGATCGAGTCGGATGTAAATAGATCAAATGTGGCGTAGATAAATCAAGTCTGGTGTAAATACATCAAGACTAATGTAGATCAAACATGATGTAGATCAAGTTTGGGGTAGATTGAGTCGGATGTAAATAGATCAAATGTGGTGTAGATAAATCAAGTCTGGTGTAAATAGATCAAGACTAATATAGATCAAACATGATGTAGATCAAGTTTGGGGTAGATCGAGTCGGATGTAAATAGATCAAGACTAATGTAAATCAAATATGATGTAAATCAAGTTTGGGGTAGATCGAGTCTGATGTAAATGGATCAAGTATTGTGTAGATAAATCAAGTTTGGTGTAAATAAATCAAAACTAATGTAGATCAAATATGATGTAGATCAAGTTTGGGGTAGATCGAGTCTGATGTAAATAGATCAAATATGGTGTAGATAAATCAAGTCTGGTGTAAATAGATCAAGACTAATGTAGATTAAATATGATGTGCATCAAGTTTGGGGTAAATCGAGTGTGCTGTAGATATATCAAGTCCAGTGTACATAAATCACGGTTGGCGCAGACCAACTCTAAATCAGGTCTGGCGTAGATCAAGTCAGATGTACATAGATCAACTTTGGTGTAGATTAAGTCTGGTGTAGATAGATCAAGTTTGGTGTACACATCTCAAGTCTGATGTACATAGAGTAAGTCTGGTGTCGATGAATGGTTGTCGAGAGGGCAAGTTTTACGACGAAACTCGCAGCAAACTGCTTTAATGAAATGTTTGTGCTTTTATAACGAGATCTTAAGGTATCTCGAAAATCACGCTCCTAAACACGAAAAACTGTTGTCCTTCGGCCTCTTTATTTTAGCAAGAGTTTGCTCGTTTCTAAAATGAAACGATGTTAATTAAAACAAAATCTGCTCGTTATTAACGAATTCATTAAAAATAAAATTTCTAGTTTATATTCTAAAAAAAACAAATTTGTTCAGGCTCTAATTTATAATAAATATGAATTAAATTACTTTAATAAAATATACATCGATACTATATCTAGTTTCTTCTACTGCAAACTGTTTAATACTTAAAAATTGATAATGAAAAATTCCATAAATGCATCAGATTAAATACATAAAGTAAAACGACCAGCAGAGAATACAAATTTTAATATGAAAATGTAGTAAAATTTTGTCCATTAATACTATAGCAACTTTTTCCTGCTCCCATTTTTTTTTTTTTTTTTTTTTTTGCTCAGAGTAGTAATAGATATGGTTCTAATTTTTATAACAATCATTCGTATAATTGTAATTTTCATATTCTAGTTCACAAAGCTTTCGTAATATAATTTTTCGTTGTTACGATATTATTAATATGAAATGAATTATTAAGAAAGAATAAATTATTTTTTTATTAAGTTCTAACCAAAATTTTAAACTCGTTAGTGAAAAATTATTCGCTAAATTAAACTTAAATACGTGAAAATGGACGTTAATGAAAGATTCGTTAAAAAATTTATCCATTTTTCATTCAAAGAACATTGAATTTACTCTATATACGTAGAAAAGGACTATTTCTAAATTTTATTTTCGTAGCATCATATCACAAAGGGTGTAACAAGATTAATTAAACATTTTAAATTAATTAAAAGATTTTAATTAACCTTTTATAGGATAAAGCCGCAAAACCGACATTTCTATGCCGTGCGTACTAGAAGCAAAGAAGAATCGCGCAAATTAAATACGCAAAAGCGCGTAATTGTCAATTTTCTACCAAACAAGATAACAGCGGGATCCTATTGTCGTTTTATCGACTTTCAGCGCGGGCAATGAGAAGTGAATTTGTCACCACTTCCGTTTCATGGTTAGAAATAGACTCGATTTTTCAGCGGATTGAAATGAAATTGAAATAGTTAAAGAAAAGCTTTTAAAATGGCCATCTGAATTACCATCTTGAGTAATAAAAGTTTCATTGTCCACGGTATAATAATGTTAACTCGAACAAACTTTTTTCGTAAGACAATGCACATTATTACTTTGCCATTTGAAACTTTTATGAAATATTCGTAATAATTTCGAGGACTCGCTATTAAAAGCAAAAATATTTAATCGGTTACTATATTTTGTGCATAATATAAATCGGATATTTTCCCGCTCTTAACATTATAAATTTTTACATATTCTTTTACGAAAAGATTAACTTCTTCATTCAATTTTAGAAGTCCAAACGCTTTAGAGCTCTCTAATTTTTCTTCGAACTCAAAATAGCATTAAAAACATCGTAATTCATATATTCAGAAATTTGACATTTGACCAAATTGGAATAAATTTGACCATTAATTTGATTTTGCAGATGAAAATTCTAAGAAACGTATCAATCTTCTCATTAGTTTCATTACATTTTCCCGTTAAAAACCTTAAAAAATTTCCGAACTTAAAATGGTTACGGTAAAATCTATTTTTAATTTCTGTCTTATTTTACCAAACATAGTCTATTCATTTCTATTTATGCATTTATTTATTCCTTCTTGGGTGTTTTGCAGCAACATTTACACTAATATAAACCAAAAACTAAAATAAACTAAAATAAACCAAAAAAAAAAAAAATTAAAAAGACACTGAATGATGTTTAAATAATCAAATTGTTGAAATAACGTGCCTTTTAGAAATGACATAAGAGTCGTTTTCAGGCGAATATTTTATCTTCTACCTTTCGATATATATTTCCTTTGTATAGTTGAAAATTGGATCCGTCTATCAGATCAATCGTTCGTGTTCAAAGTGTTACATATTCAATATAATCATACCCATCATCGAATACAAGAGTGCTTTCATCACTTTGGAACTTAAGTTATTCTGCTCGGATCGATGAACATTTTGAAGAACCAAGGTCTTTAACCTATCTACCAATTTAACCTGCATTATACATCGAAAGCTCTGGTACTTCGCTATTCTGCTCCCAAACCTTATACACGTTAATCCAGCCGTACAAATGTGTAATGTTGCGAGAAAGTTTTGTCGGTAGATTAGAAATACCATAAGAAAATGTTCCATTACTTCATCGTGTAAATTAAGAATAGCTAATATTAATTTAATTTTGTTCTTATTACAATGTAATATCTACAAGCTATTAATAAATTTAACACTAGAACTACCATACCAATCAAATTGACCGGTTTTGCAATTTTATTTTAAAATTCCTACTTCATGATATTTTTTTCTGCAATGATGTAATGGCTTTCTCAACGATAACTAAAAGAATAATATAATGAATTTTATTTTGTTTTTTATGTATTCAAACTGAAAATAATTTTGTATGAAGACTATTTATACCAATACTAGTCAAAATGTAAAAGGGTCCTGCAATCTGTTTATCGAACCCCAATTAACCAATTTCCTCGTTTTGTACAACTTCCCACACGTTTTTCAAATTTTTACTGCGTATCATTCGATATGATGATATGAGTTATCAGGAAAATTCTGGATCGATCGCTAGATCGCTATGTATTTTCGAGCTATCGCGGAGAGACGCGGTCGCGAGAAAACGCGTCATCTTGCCCGCAGTGTGTGAGCTGGCCTAGGTAGAGTGTCGCCCGGCGTAACACGCTAGATGCTAACACTAGAAATACCACACCAGTCAAAATGATTGGTTCTACAATTTTATAAATGAGTCAACTCTCGTTTAGGGATCTCAAATTGATTAATAATACCAAAAACCTATTAAATAACATTAAATTGCTTCTGTAAGAAAGTAATAAATCAATAAATATAAAAATATTCTATTATTACGTATTTTTTAAAGACCAGTCATTTTCACTGGTTTTGGTAAAAATAGCTTCGTGTTAACTATCGGTAGTTCTGTTAAAGTTATGAATTCTTATATATTTTTAATGCTAATACTTCGTTGTTGTTGTCAAGTAATTATCGGAGAAATTCATTTGATTTTTCGAAAAACAGTATGAAAGATGTTTTCCCTTTTTCTAAACTGTACACTTTAGATAAAAATACAAACGTCGATGATTTCTAAGAATATTACGTTTGTTATGTATTGTGTGGTAAATCGGACAAGCGTTAAATTTTCGCCAAAAAATTGTCGCTCTTTGAACCATTAAGCAACGTTATAACTTTGTGAAAAATAATCTTGCAGTCATTTTGGTAGGAAGAGCCTTTTAGTTTATCTCGTAAAGATCTCTTTTTCCGCAACGTACTTTTACGCTAAAAAAATGGAGCGCAAAGAATTGACTGGTTCTACGGGGTTGAATAGATTTGTTAAATTAAAATCACGATGGATTCAAAAATTGGCGTCTCTCTATTACAACGTTACATTAAAAATTTCTCTTTTATAGTCGTTCTATCGCCCTTTTAAAATAAAAAGCGTGCCACCAGCATTAGAATAATTTCCGGCGAAATAATTACAGAGGGGTTGCACTGTTGCATTTAAATTGCGTGTGTGTATGTGTTTGGCATGTTTAGTCTGTGTGAATGTGTAATATCAACATGTACGTTGCATATACTAACTACGCATATTAGACGCTCCCACATTATACATACACACGAAAAAGAAGATTAAATTTACAAAATTCAAAAGTACAAGTCTCAATTGAATTTATTTTCAATAAAAAATCGATATCTTAGAATTAAATTAAAAATTTTGTTTTAATTGAATCTATTCCTAATTAAAAATTGCTTTTTAAAATTTTAGACATTTAACTTTACACACTAGCCGAGCAATTTCACAACACAAGAATTAGCTATATATGTCGTTCGTCTCCTATTACTTACACATACATACGTATGTATATAAGAAATAAAAAGCTTTCACATTTTCCTTTCCACAAACCGTATTTTTACATTTGCCACTTACGTTTGCCACTTGTATATTTATTTAAAATATAAGAACATAACACACGAATCTATATCTGTACCTAAACATTCATGTTCCATCGTTTGGGATTACTTCAAAATCATTATGTTGTGGTTGTCTTAATGCTGACTATAATTTTACATTACAAAAACAAGCATCGATGGTCCACAAAAATGCAAATGATATTGGAATATTTTGCAAAACAGTCTAGGAAGAACTTGTTTTTATTATCAGCAAATTTACATTTTCAAATCAACATTTCCTGATTACTTTTTCAACTATCTTCAATGGCGACGAAAATAATTTACATGTTTCTTTTAAGTAACTTTTAATTAATTCATGGAAACTATTAGATATAAAACTTTTTTAGTTATTTTTTGTTATTGAAATAACAACTTCATATGTTGTTATTTCAATAACAAAAACTTTCTAGTCAAAATATGCTTATACAATATATTTCTTATTTGTAGGAAATTCAAAGTTGCAACAACGCACGTTGTGCACCTAACATGCAAAAATATGCAAAGCTCTGCTCCAGCTGCTTTCCTTTACCTGTGTCTAAGAAGACACAAATCTGCATGAACATCCTCAGTTTCCACTTTTAAAAGCTCGTTTCGACCAGCTATTTTCCTCTAGATTAGCTTCCAAGCGATAATTCATCGGTTTTACAAAAACCAGATGCTAGAAAATGGCACAAAGACCGGTACCTCATCGCTCGACGCCACTGCTGTCTCTCAGTGCTCACGTGCAACGGCGATTTTTCAATTGTACAGGAGCATTTGGTCCGGAACAAAGTCGTCGGCAACGAAAGGAGAACGAGATTCGCGAAACGAACAGGCCGGTTCGAAACGATACAACACGGACAAGTCTCGTCATTACCCTCAGTTACACGCGGCATAGTCGTCGCAAGCGAACGCTAGCCGAAGGCAAACCGGTTGTACGCAGTGCCTGGTAGGTTGTCGCAAACGGTCGGTTCGGGGGGTTAGTCGGAAGCTAAAGAGGGTGGTTTCGACGTTGAAGGATGGCGTGTCGCTGGGAGACGCGTGCAGAATACCTGGCAGCGCACGTACACGCATAAGTACACAGAGAAACGGATGTGACTCTTGTCAGTGTAACGATCTGAAACGTCGCTGCCACACACTCTCTCTGTTTCTCTGTTGCTCCTGTTCTCGATTTCAAATCCCGTCTTTATCGAACGTCACGGCCGACCAAACAAGTGTTCGCCATATGGTACAATACGGTTATGAATCGTCAAGCAGTGACGAACCGAGCTGTCGCCGTGAAAAATTACCGAGAGAAGGGAGAAACGTCATGGAAAACATGTCGGCAGAATTTGTGCAGTACAAACGAGAACGCGGCAACGATTAAATTTGTACCGCCTTCAGACACGGGGGATGAAGACAGACAGCCAGAAAACGTACGTAAACGTAAAGAAACGAGGGAAAGAAAAAACCGACGCCTAGTAAATGGAAAAATATTAAAATTTCAACGAGGACAAAGCATCTAGTACATATACAGGGTGTTTCAGTTGTATCCGGTCGAACGGTATCAGCATATTCTTATGATTAATGCTCAGTTACAAAGCTGCAGGAAAGATATCGCGATAAATGTATCGACTAATTTTTATCTTTTGAATTTTAGACCGATTTAACACGTTGACTGCCACGGCACCCGTATTCGGGTGTTGCTTATTTGACTACTTGCGAAGGATCGTCGTAGGTATTTGAAGATATTCCATAATAATAAAACTGCTGAATTGTTATGAAAGTAATACGAAAATGGTTTATTAAAAAATTATTTAGTATGTAAAACTTTAAAGCATTCTATACATAGCCGAGATTAGTCGGGACAATTTGGACAATAAGCTATTGTTTTCTTCAAATTCTTCTGCGCCTTTGTTCGGTCCATTCGACGTCTTTTATTTGCATAAGATAGTTTGCATGCGCGTCTAATGCTTCTTCCGGAATCATCTTTCCGAACGGCGATATTATGCCGACTCCGTCGAATACAAGGATTTTCTGTATTTTCAGACAACCCTAATAATTTTGCAACTAATAATTGCCTAAATATTCTAACATCTATATTCTTCCTTGTTGCAATTTTGTAAACCGTCAAAGCGTTTACAATAGAAATTCCCAGAAGGAGTTGAATGCCAAGTTTTCTGTACCATTTGATTCCTTTCCTAATTGTGGTGGCATAAGAAACCATTTGGTCGGAATAATCTATACCACACTTTCCTTCATTATATTCAACAACAGCTAGTGGTTTTAACGTTGCGAACGAACGAAACGAGAGATCATTATTGAGACCACCGCTTGAGCGACTTGCATTACTAAAATATCGATGGGAGCGCCTAGCAGAGAACGCTTGGTACTGCTGCACGCGTGGCCTGACGGAGATTTCTTTGAAACCACGCGTGGCAGTCAACGTGTTAATGTAACGATTTCTACTTATGGAAAAGATTGAAATGCGTCGGGCAGAAATTAATTTATCTCGGGAATTGATACAAATGATAAACACTGCATTCGGTGAAGTTAAAGAAAATCACAATGAAATTCTGATAGCAATAGACTGAATGTATCAACGATGTTGACTTTCCGTTCGCAAGAACGGACGACATTTTTTGTAAACATGAAAAATCCATGGAACGAGAGTGCATTCATTTAAAATTATGGTATTTTAGCTGTAGCTTTGTAGTGGAGCATTCACGATCCATTATTTATATAGCATCTTTCCTTACGTTCAGACGTACAATTTGCTGGTCATTTGACGAGGTAGGACTCAGTCAAATACCTGGGCATGACTCTGGACAGGAGATTAACATGGAAACAACACATCATAGACAAATTGAAGCAACTCAAGGATAAACTTAAAAAATTCTACTGGCTCAGTGGCCAACCTAAGCACGCAGAACAAAATTACACTCTATAAGACCATAATAAAACCTGTCTGGACCTACGGAATTCAACTATGGGGAACATTAATTCCAACGTTGAAATACTTCAACGCTTCCAATCGAAAACGCTAAGATCCCTAATAAATGCACCCTGGTATAATGAAGCAATACATCGCGACCTCAAGATACCCACAGTCAAAGAAGAAATAACAAAATGTAGCAATAGATATATCAAAAGAGTGAACGAACATCAAAACCCCCTAATTACTAAATTACTTAATACGTCGGACCAGATCCGCAGGCTAGAAAAACACTATCCGTTAGACTAGACGTTAGCAC